>NC_052091.1:9184962-10384962 GCF_015852505.1 Tachyglossus aculeatus | reverse complement strand
CCAAGCCCACAGGAAGGGATCAATCAATAGTGGGCAAGTCAGGGCCAGGCAGCCTCTGAGAATCTCCCCCGGTCTCCGGGAGTCCCTGCCTCAAGGCCAGAAGACTGGAATGTGTCTGCTATATTGTCCACTCCCATGTGCTTAGTACAGTGCTCTGCACACAGTAAGCACTCAATAAACATGACTGACTGACTGATTCTCTGCCACATTCCATCTCCAAGCAACTCCGGCCCACCTGGTTGGTCTGGGACTCCAGCGGGGGGAGGCTAGTAGAGCCCTGATATTGTAGCACTTCCTTTAGCCTCTAGCTCCTTGGGCTGCTGGCCTGGGGGTCAGAGATCAGTAGTCTGGGGATCTAGGGGCTGGGGGCAATGGGTCTGAGCTTCAGTCTCCACCCCACTGAGGGGTGAGGCCAAAGCCACCTGCCAGAGCTCTCCTTCCTCCTCAGAAACCTCCGATAGTGACCTATGACACAGTCCCCTCTGCGATGGATAGAAATTCCCGACCGGTGGCCATCAGCTCTTCTTCATTACCCTCTCTCCTCTCCCACTCCAACCCGGCTTACCCAGCCCACTTTCTCACTATCCTTTGTTCTCAGCTCTCCCACCGATCAATCAATCAATAGTACTTACTGAGTGCCCCCAGCATGCAGAGCACTGTGCTAAGCACTTGGGAGAGTACAATAATTAGTAGACCTGATCCCTGCCCTCAAGTAGCTTCCAATCTAGTGGGGACAGACAATTAAAAGACACCCCCCTACCACCTCAGGAGACCTTCCTTTCTTCATTTTTATTTTCCCCAGATCACGTTCTCCCAATTATCATCTCAATTCTTGGCCACCACTTCAGCACTAAATACACTCCCGACGCTCCCCACCCTAACTGCCCCCCAGCACTCACCTCCCCTTCAACACACACACACACACACACACACACACACACACACACACACACACACACACACACGCCTCCCGGTAACAATTGCTACAAACTGATTTACGTTATCTACTGCTCAAGCTCTTCTTCTTCCTATCTGTAATTTTGGGCCTGGTCCTCCCTATTAGATTGGAAGCTCCTCGAGGTCAGGAATCAGGATTATTAATTCTATCGCATGTTCCTAAATGTTTAGTACAGTGCTCTGCACCCGGAAGGAGCCTCGAACATATTACTGATGGATTGATGATAGGCAGAAAGACAGCTCTGGCTTCTTTCCCTCTCTACCCTTCCCAGAGATGCAGTTGTTTCTGCATCCCTGGAGACCCCAGTGCTTTCTGCTATTCACCCACCCCTGACCCATCCCCGCAGCTCCTTGCCACACTTCCGCCTAACCAAGAGGGCTTGTTCCTTGAGTTTGGCAACTCCACAGGTTTCTGGGGGCTCTTCCAACATCCCAAGAAAGCTTATTTTGAATCTCTGGGACCGTACGTCACCCCAATCACTGATAAATCAATGGTATTTATTGAGCGCTTACTATGTGCAGAGCACTGTACTAAGCATTTGGAGAGTACAATACAGCAGGATTAGCAGACACGTTCCCTGTTCATGATGAGTTTACAGTCCTCGGGGGAGACAGATGTTAATATAAATAAACACTTTATAGCATATAATATATAATTTAAGGTTATGTACATAAGGACTGTGGGGTTGGGGATTTCCACAGAGCCCCATTGCTTGGAGATGCTGTGGTCAGGGGTAGAGTCCCTCGCCCTACTATTCAAGCTGGCCACCATCTTTAAAGCAGTTAATCACCTCGGCCCCTCCTGCCTCACCTTGCTACTCTCCTCCTCCAACCCAATCCGCACACTTCGCTCCTCTAATGCCAACCTTCTCACTGTATCTTGTTCTCATCTATCTCGCCACCGACCCCTCACCCACGTCCTGCCTCTGGCCTGGAATGCCTGACCGATAATTCCACTATCCCACTTCAAAACAATCAAGGACAAGGTATCTCCTCCAAGAGGCCTTCCTTGACTAAACCCTCCTTTTCTCTACTCCCACTCCCTTCTGTGCTGCCTTGACTTGCTCTCTTTATTCAACCCCCTCCCAGCCCCATAGCACTTATGTATAGATCTCTAATTTCATTTATTTATATTGTCTGCCTCCTGCTCTAGAAAGTAAACTCCTTGTGGGCAGGGAATGTATAAGTTATATTGTTCTGTTGTGGTCAGTTGTATTTATTAATTGCTTTACTGTGTGCAGAGCACTGTACCAGGCAATTGAGAGGGTACAATATAACAGACACGTAGTCTCCGAAGTGCCGAGTACAGGGGTCTGCACACAGTAAAGTGCTCAATAAATACAGCTGACTGACCATCTTGACCCCTCCATCTGGCCTCAGCCTTCCAACCAAAAGGGTGTTTTCACTCTGAAGTCAAGAATTTATGACATTGGGTCAGGCAGAGTAGAGGGAGAGGACCAGAGGGAAAGGGCTGGTCTTCCAGGGAACATCTGAGTCAGGCCCCTAAGAGGGGAGAAGAGGAGTTCCAAATTCCCACTTTCCCTGGAGAAATGGTCCTTGGATGAAGAAGAGCTTAAGCAGTAGATGATGTAAATCAATCTGTAGGTGGGGGCCCTGGAGGGGGAAGAGGTATTTGTTCCTAAGCCAGCAAGGCTGGTGTCCTGGCCAGTTGAGTTCGCAGATGGTTTTAGCAGGCTTTCTCTATGGATAGAGCACAGGCCTGGGAGTCAGAAGGACCTAGTTCTAATTCCACTTCCGCCACTTGTCTGCTATGGGAACTTGAGCTTCTGTTGTCTGTTTGGGAACTTCAGTTTCTGGGCCTCAGCTTCCTCATCTGTAAAATGGAGATTGAGGCAGGGAGCCCTAAGTGGGAAAGGGATTGTGTCCAACTCGATTATCTTGAATCTACTCCAGCACTTAGTTCAGTGCTTGGCACATAGTAAGCTCTTGACAAATACCACAGTAAATATTATTATTATTACATGTCATCCCCGGAGTAAACTATACCCCAGCCAGTTGCTCCATGATCCTGGGGAGTCTGGTCAGCTCTCCTGTTGTACTGTTAAGCTCTTAGTAGAGCGCTCTGCAGACATTAAGTGATCAATAAATACCACTGACTGATGGATCGATTGACTCCAAGTGCTGTGCCCTGCACCAACTACTGCTACTATGCTCTGATTCTTTTTGTAAGCGCTCAGTGAATACAATTGAATGAATGAATGAATGATTTTTGACTCACTCTGAAGATCATTTAAAGATCTGTTCATAAGCGGTGTAGGACTGGGGGTTAATGACTGCTGGAAAACGTTTGCAGGACTCTGCTTTTCCAAATCGTTCCTTCCCACTTCCCACTTCCAAAAGCTCTTCCTGGGCTGTGTCCTCATTTGCTTTCCCTAGCAGATGTACCGATTTTTTCTTCCATGAATTCCCAACCCCGCCTGGTGGGTTGGCAATGCTATAAGTCACTGAAAATCAGGTGTCAAGGAGAGAAAGACAGAAGCACACTGAGCTTTGGGAAAATTTGCCCATCTTCCTGTCTGCATGCCCTGGCCAGTGTCTGGCCCCCACTGAATGGAGGGAGCCCAGTAGCGATCGATCCATGGACTGGCTTCCGGAAAACCGCTGGAGGGGTGTACTCAAGCTTGGGGAAGGCAGGGAGGTGCTTCCCTTCACTGACGAGACCCCTGGCACCCTAATAATAACAATGATGGTATTTGTTAAGCACTTACTATATGTCAAACACTGTTCTAAGTGCTGGGGTAGATACAAGCGTTTCAGTTTGGACACAGTCCCTATCCCACATGGGGCTCACAGTCTTAATCCCATTTTACAGATGAGGGAACTGAGGCCCAGAGAAGTTAAGTGACTTGTCCAAGGTCACACAGCAGACAAATGGCAGACCTGAGATTAGAACCCAGGTCTTTCCATTCTAGCAGGATGGTGTGGGGTGGTAGGCCCTGTGGTTGACAGAGGTCAGGCCAGGGTTATATCGTTGGTGGTTTCTATTTTCCAAAAGGAGTTGATCTAAACTTCACACTTCCTCTTCAATTACCTTTCGAGAGTATTTTTTCTATCAGCTCCTTGCCTGGAGAAATAGCCGAGGTACCAGTTCCATCATTCAAAGTCTGGCCCTAGAAATAAGAATTTAAAAATTTTTTTTTCAAATTAATAAAAAGCCAAATCCTCCTAGGGCATCTTCTCTAACTAATGCCCAGTCATAATCCCTAGTTATAAAATCCCATCACACACCACTAATACTTACACCCTTATCTATCAACCAATAGTATTTATTGGACACTTCCTGTGTGCAGAGCACTGTACTAACTGCTTACCCATTACATTCATTTCCATTTTTTGCTTTCTTCAAATCCTTCCACTTATATATGTTTTTCTGTTCCCATTGTAGCTGTGTCTGCTGTTCTCACCAATAGATGCTATGTTCCCGGAAGGAAGGTACCACATTTTCTATTTTTAGGGTATGCTCCCAAGCACTTAACCCAGTGCTCTGCACTCAGCAGAGGCTCAATAAATAGCAACAGCAAGGAGGATGATCAGAATTTCTATTTCTGTTCTTTCCATCTCTCCTTTTCCCCTTTGTCCCTCCTCTAGACTGTAAGCTTATGTGGGCAGAGAACATATTAAACCAACTCTGTTATATTATACTCCCCTAAGTGCTTAGTACAGTGCTCGCACAAGGTAAGTGCTCAATAAATACAGTTGAATGAATGAATGAATACCATTGATGAACCCTTATTTCGCCTACTCCCTCTGAAGGAGTAGGATTAAAACCCTTCTGTGTCACTCTTGCCCTTGGATTTGTACCCTTTAATAATAATAATACTTATGATGGCATTTGTTAAGGGCTTATTATGTGCCAAGCACTGTTCTAAGCACTGGAATAGATACAAAGTAATCAGGTTGTCCCACTTACGGCTGGCTCACAGTCTTAATCCCCATTTTACAGATGAGGTAACTGAGCTGTAGAGAAGTTAAGTGACTTGCCCAAAGTCACACAGCAGACAAGTGGCGGAACCGGGATTAGAACCCATGACCTTCTGACTCCCAGGCCCATGCTCTATCCACTACACCACGCTGCTTCTCATAAACACCTCACCCTCATCCCCATAGCACTTACATACACATCCATATCTTATTTGGATTTCTGTTTCCCCCTCTAGACTGTAAGCTCATTGTGGGCAGGGAATGTTTCTACCAACTCTGTTGCACTGCCCGTTATCAAGCACTTAGTACAGTGCTCTGCACACAGCAGGCACTAAATAAATACCATTGATTGACTGATCTTGTTCTTCTTATTATAATATTATGGTATTTGTTAAGCACTTACGTTTCAAGCACTGTTCTTAGCACTGGAGTAACAAGTGAATCAGTTGGATACAGTCCCTGTCCCTCCTGGGGCTCACAGTCTAAACAGGAGTGGGTAGGATTTAATCCCTATTTTACAGATGAGGAAACTGAGGTCCAGGGAAGTTAAGCGACTTGCTCAAGATTACACATCAGGCAACTAGCAGAGCTGGGATTAAAACCCAGAGCCCCTAACTTCCAGATCTAGGCTCCTTCCACTAGGCCACACTGCTTTTTTTTCCCCTCCATATTTGCTCAGCATTCCCCCTCCTCCTCCTCCGCCCTGTGTCTCTGCCACCATTATGGAAGATTTTTTAAGAGTCTAAATGCTCCTCTGACAGATGCTCCTTAAGTCCTTAATGGAGTGGACCTTGGGCTGAAAGGGAAAAAAAAATCTGCTCATTAATGTAGGACTCCTGTTGGCTCTCGGGAGAAATTAAAATCAATAATTCAGTCTGACTCCGTCCGAATTCCCTCCCCAAACTGGGCCAGTAGCTGAGTGAGAAGCCAAGCAAATCTGAGAGGGTGAGACATGGAAACACCCGTGGAAAACCAAAGGAGAGATTGTACACCAAGCTAGCGCTACTTTCCTCCTTGTGGGGTCAGTGGATCTGGAATTGGATTTTTCTCCTTGGGGGGTGAAGCCTCGGAAAGCATCAGCTATTACATGGTTTGCATTCTAATAATAATTCCTGGAATTACCTCTCTTACAACTCATTTGTCTCGACAGAAAAATAGAAGCTTGAAGGATTCCAAGCTTCCTGGAGAGGCAGGAGTAAGTGACAGTGACATGGTCCAGTGGTTAGGACACGGGCCTGGGAGTCAGAAGGACCTGGGTTTTAATCCCAGCTCTGCCACTTATAATAATAATAATAATGTTGGTATTTGTTAAGCGCTTACTATGTGCAAAGCACTGTTCTAAGCGCTGGGGTAGATACAAGGTAATCAGGTTGTCCCACGTGGGGCTCACAGTCTTCATCCCCATTTTACAGATGAGGGAACTGAGGCCCAGAGAAGTGAAGTGACTTGCCCAAAGTCACACAGCTGAAAAGTCGCGGAGCCGGGATTTGAACCCACGACCTCTGACTCCAAAGCCCGGGGTCTTTCCACTGAGCCACGCTGCTTCTCACTTGTCTGCTGTGTGACCTTGGGCAGGTCACTTCACTTCTCTGTGCCTCAGTTACCTCATCTGTAAAATCATCATCATCATCAATCGTATTTATTGAGCGCTTACTATGTGCAGAGCACTGTACTAAGCACTTGGGAAGTACAAATTGGCAACATATAGAGACAGTCCCTACCCAACAGTGGGCTCACAGTCTAAAAATGGGGATTAAGATTGTGAGTCCCACGTAGGACATGGTCTGTATCCAACCTGACTTGTTTGTATCTACCCAATTGCATAGTACGGTGCCTGGCACATAGTAAGTACTTAACAAATACCATAAAGAAAAAAATGGACTGTATTCAACCAGATTAGCTTGTATCCACCCTAGTGCTTGGTAAGTGGCTGGCACACAGTAAGCATTTAACAAATATTTTTTTTTAAATCAATAGAGAGGCTTCCTCTCTCCCTGGTAGTCCTAGAGACTCCACTATGGCGGCATCCCTGTGTGAGGCACGGAGCGTTCGGGACTGATCGGCTGGATCAGTTGGGGGATACACATAGGCAAGCGGCACCTCTGGAATTAGAACCCAGGTCCTCTGACTCCCACTAAGCCACGCTGCTTCTCTAGTTTTAAGACCATTTAGGCCCTAATTCTCCCCTTTCCAAACAGCAGCAAAGTCACCTCCATTTGTTCTTCTCTTTCTTTTTTAAAAGGTGTTGGAAAATGGGGATTCTTTAATAAATATATTTTTTAATTTTTTCTTGGAATTCCATGTGAGCCCTTAGCTTTAAAAAGTCAAAAAATATCCTAAATGGATAAGACATGGGGCATACACGTGACATCATCATCTTTTGTAAGTGTTGCTCTCTCTCTCTCTCTCTTCTACAAGTCAGGCAGGCTCCACTTTCAATCTGGTGCCAAAGTCCCTTTCTGTTATCTTTCCACTTCTAGAATTCTACAAATGACAACTAGAACATGTACAGTAGAACCCATCCTTTCAGTTGAGATTGTCTTCCTCACAGTAAAAGGTAAAAGACAGACTTATCATCCTCCAACATGACTTTTCTGTAATAAGTGAATAGGTCCATGTGGTTCAGATTCTTGAATTTTCTATACACCTAAATTACAGAAACATGACTTCTCACACAGGGACTAGAGGAGGATGAGAGAAGGGAGGGATGATATGATGTGGAATTAATTCTGTGGTATTGTACTCTCCCAAGCGCTTAGAAGAGTGGTCTGCACATGGTAAGCCCTCAATAAATCCCATCGATCGATTGATTGATGAAACCAGACACACTGATGCTAGTCTTTGCTTAATCTCCATTTGAAATAGATGTGTATGAAGCAAAAGAACATGAAACTGAAAAATACCTGCGCTTTAACCCAAAGTTAACCACAATCTTACCCATTTTTTAAATGGTATTTGTTAAACACTTACTATGTGCCAGGCACTGAACTAAGTGCTGGGGTAGATACAAGTTAATCATATTGGACATAGTCCATGTCCCACATGGAAGCTCACAGTCTTAATCCCCATTTTGCAGGTGAAATAACTGAGGCCCCAAGGATTGAAATGACTTGCCGAAGGTCACACAGCAGACAATTGGTGGAGCCAGGAAACTCATCCCCAGCTTCATTAAAATACCACCGGAATTCGAGATTCTCATAACAATGACCACATCCTAAGCTAAGCTAAGAAGCAGCGTGGCTCAGTGGAAAGAGCACGGGCTTGGGAGTCAGAAGTCACGGGATCCAGGCTCTGCCACCTGTTGGCTGTGTGACTTTGGGAAAGTCACTTCTCTGTGCCTCAGTTACCTCATCTGTAAAATGGGGATTAAGACTGTGAGCCCCATGTGGGACAACCTAATCACCTTGTATCCCCACAGTGCTTAGTGCTTCACACATTGTAAGTGCTTAACAAACACCATTATTATTATTATTAAGCTAATCACTCACCTGGGAACAATCTCGACTTTGCCTTTCATTCTTCGCATTTCTTATCCACCCTTGGGCTGGTGATATGGCTTCTCCCTTCCTGGTTTCCAATTTTTCCACAATCCACCTGAAAAAGGTTTTCCAACAGTATTTAGGGACTCTTGGCTTGCTTCTGGTCTAAATTAACGGTGACGTTTACTGTGTTTCTGCTCAATGAGTAAGAAAAGGGTTTCAACAGAAGAACCCCGAGAGGACATCTGTTGCTGGCATTTTAACAATTACCAAGTCACTTCCCCACTATTTTTAACAGGGTGTGGGTGTGAGTGTGTGTGTATACTATGATAAAAAACTACAGAGCATGCCGTCCCCCTATGTCATCTGGGGGTGTCGGGCTGAGTCTGGATCCCTGTGGTCAGTTCCCCCGTGAAGATTGCTGCCTGTCAGCTCCAACAACGCCATGTTATGGTCCAAATTGCAGCTACCCCCCTCACACTCCTCTCTCGCTTTTGAAATGACGCTGCACTTGACCTTCACAGAACATGTTTCAAAGACAGGTTTGCTGTCTGAACCAGAACCATTTGTCTACTAAGAACAGGAAGAAAATCTACCTGCCTTAGAGAGATGGTGTCTGGGAAACACTTTTTAAAACATTTGGCAGTCTGTCCCTGTAGATGGCAACAGTTCCAAGGTTCCAAGTGCCTGATGACAGCAGCAGGATCCTAAAGAATAATAACAATAATAATTTTGGTATTTGTTAAGCACTTACTATGTGCAAAGCACTATTCTAAGCACCGGGGAGGATACAAGGTGATCGGGATGTCCCATGTGGGGCTCACAATCTTAATCCCCATTTTACTACTGCAGCCCCCCACCCCCACCCCTGCTGACCCAAACTGGTTTCCCGCCCTCAAAGCAGCTTTAGAGGGCCCAGGAATTCGGTCCAAAGAACCACATGGGATTCTCCTCTTTTTCTCAGGGTTCCAGGTTTGTGGAAGTCAGATTGCTGTTATTTTTTTTTAAATGGCATTTGTTAAGTGCTTACTATTTGCCATGCACTCTACTTACTAAGTGCTAGGGTAGATACAAGTTAATCAGTTTGGACATAGTCCATGTCCCACATGGGGCTCACAGTCTTCATCCCCATTTGACAGGTGAGGTAACTGAGGCCCAGAGAAGTGAAGTGACTTGCCCAAGATATCACACAGCAGATATCTGGTGGAGCAGGGATTAGAGCCCAGATTCTTCTGACTCCCTGGCCCGTGGTCGATCCACTAGCCCATGCTATTTCCCTTTCTGTTACTTAAGTCCACATCTATAACTTATTTATTTATTTATTATAATGTCTGTCTCCCCCTCTAGACTGTAAGCTCATTATGGGTAGGGAATGTGTCTGCTAATTCTGCTGCACTGTATTCTCCCAAGTGCTTAGTACAGTGCTAGTCACATAGTAAGCACTTAACAAATACCATAATTATTATCACCACCACCGCTTCCACCACCTTCACCACCACAACCTCTACCTCCACCGCCAATGTAATCTCCATCTCCTCCTCCCAAACCATAACAACCTCCATCTTCACCTCCACCATAACCTCCACCTCCATTCTCTCTTCCACTTTCACAACCACCACCATCTCCAGGACCTCCACCGTAACCTCTATCTCCACCGCCACGATCTTGATTTCCACAACCACTACCTCCACCATCACCACCACTGCCACCACAACTTCCCTTTCCCTGCCTAACACCTCCACCACTTTCTCCACCACCACAACCTCCATCTTCGCCTCCATCATAGACTCTAACTCTACTGCCTCTGCCACTTACTTCCATTACCGCCAGCACCTCCACTACAGCCCCTATCTCCACTGTCAAAATCCCCACCTCCATATCCACCACCACAAACCCTACCTTCACTGCCACCATAACCTCCATCTCCTCCTCCAATACCACCACAACCTCCACCATAACTTCCATTTCCACCCTCTCCGTCACCTCCACCACCTCCACCTCCACCTCCTTCTCCATTCCTAATTAGTTTGCTCTTGAGGGCAGAGTCTTGAAAAGTAGAGAAAACAGCCCCTACCCTCAGGAGACTTACCATGAATCAATGAGGCTTAGAAGGAATCAGAGGAAGAGGGCAGGAGGGGTGAAGAGAGAGGGGCTGGGTTCTTCAGCAGCTCTGGGGGTACCCCAGCTCCTCAGCCTCCAGCAGGAACTTCTGGGGTGAGCCCAACACTGCATACACCCCATTCAAATTAAAAACTATTCTCCGAAGATTCCCACAAGTCGGTCTTAAATCTCATATGGCTGGGGCATTGGTTCTTTGAATTTTAAATATGACTGACTTCAATAGGTTCAATTACATTTTCTATTTCTGCCTCCCGAAAGTCAAGTTTCTCTGGTTTACTGATGTGTAAAAAGCTGCTCAATTTGTCCCCGTCACCTTCCTCCTGCTCGTCTAGAATTAATGATAATTCCAACCAATATCTACCCACTTCCTTCCTAAGCCCTCTCTACTACTACCAAAAGAGGGCCGGATTTTATTTAAAGTATTTTTTATTTTGGTATGGTGTAATTTAAGTCACAGATAAGCTGCAGGAGGTAGCAGAGACAGCAGAGTCAAAGGAAACAGAGAAGAGGGGAAGAGGGGACGGAACCACCTGACTTGGGTTTCTAGCTGCCCTAAGCAGTTTTAAAATAAGACCGGGAAGACTAGTGAAAAGGGCCGGTGACTAGGAGACAGAAGACCTGGGTTCTAGTCCCTGCTCAATGGCTCGGGACATGTCACTAACTTCTCCAGTCATGTTTCCTCATTTCTAAAATGGAGATGATATGGCTGCCTCTCACAGGGAAGCGGAGAGGACAAAGCGAGATGATAATGTGGCAGTGTTAGAGAAATGGGAGGGGGGGAAGGAGGAGGATTTATTGGATTTGTGGTCTTTGGACATCCAGAAATTTCCCGCCCGGTCCTTTCAATCCTGCTGAATGAAGCGCAGTGGCAGCTCCACAGGTAAGAAACAGACAAAGCCATGGAGGACTGGGGGTAGGGATGTTTGAGCGTGCTGCTCTTGTCCCTCCCCTCATTTGCTCAGCAATCCCTGCCCTGGGATGGTGGGCTGGGCGCTGACCCCCTGTGACTTCCAAAGTAGCTCCTGGGACTGGAAGGCCAGCAAGTGAACAGGAGGAAATGGTGGTGGCTCGAGGTTGATACCCTTTACCAGGACTGAGATTAGCTCCAAGTGGAAGCTGTTCTGGCCCCTCTTCTGCCCCTGGGCAGTGGGTGAGTGCTGGATGAGAGGGAAGTTCCCAGGAGAAGATGGCACAAAATTTGTCATTCAGGGGTTGCGGGAAGTTCTTCTTTCTTATGGAAAGCAGGATGCCCTAATGGATAGAACACGGGCCTGGGAGTCAGAGGGACCCGGGTTCTAATCATGGATCCTCCACTTGTCTGCTGTAGGACCTCAGGCAAGTCACTTCTCTGGGCTTCAGTCAGCTCATCTGTAAAACTGGAAATAAGACTGTGAGTCCCACGTGGGACAGGAACTGTGTCCAATCTGATTTGCTTATATTCACTCCAGTGCTTAGTACAGTGCTTGGCACACAGTAAGCTCTTAAAACTGCCATTATAATTGTTCCTTTCCTCTTCTCCCACTCCCTTCTGTGTCACCCTGACTTGCTCCCTTTTTTCATCCCCCTTCCCAGCCCCACACCACTTATGTCCATATCCATAATTTATTGAATTCTATTACTGTCTGTCTAGCCCTCTAGCCTGTAAGCTCATTGTGGGCAGGGAATGTGTCTGTTTATTGTTATGTTGTACTCTCCCAAGTGCTTAGTACAGTGCTCTGCACACAGTAAACACTCAATAAATACAACTGAATGGAGTGAATAAACTCATCGTGGGCAGGGAATGTGCCTGCTTATTGTTGTATTCTCCCAAGCACTTAGTACAGTGTTCTGCATACAGTAAGCACTCAATAAATATGATTGAATGAACGAATAATGGTAGTAGTAGTAGTAGTATACACTGCAGCTGCTCCCCTTAACTCAGCAGAAATGAAATGGTCGGAAGTCAAATCCCCCGGCGGGGTGGTCATACTGTAGCTCAGGAGCCATACACGACTCTTCACTTGCCAGCAGCTTGTACCATTTGCTTTATCATTTTTCATGGCGGCTCCATCTCTGGCCACCTGCGCCCAGGCTCATTCTGCCCGGTATGCCCCATGCTCACCCCCTACCCTCCCGTCTCCACCATTTGCCCTCACTTGATCTGCACCCGTGCAACATCTGGTCACCGTTTCCGGCTACCGTGGCTCTCCACCATGTTTCGTTTTTGGTTGGCGGCTCTTCTACTCCTGAAGCTCGGACACCCAAACTAGAACCATTCATGGTGTTATGTAGAGAAACAGACATTAGGGATCTTAGGAGATGACACCTCTGAATCACTACAAATGGCTTTTTAAAAAATATACTCAAACAATTAAGATTTTTCACTCATTTCAGTCTAGACTTTACTCCCTCTTTGAAGTTACAATACTGATGTTTTTCTGCACTGATATATAAAAATACTCAAAAAAATGTTAATGGTACTTGTTAAACACTTAAACACTGTACTAAGCGCTGGAACAAATTGAAGATAATCAGTTTGGACAAAGGCTAATGATGTGCCTAGTAAATACACTTCCATCTTCTAAATCAGTCATGCCTAAAAACTCATTAGATCATTTCCCCCCAAATCAATGTTCCACTATTTTAATATGACTGGAGATGAGGGAGTTATTTCTCAAAGGAAGAGGTGAGCAATAATTATTTTCATCCTTTAGGGGAGTCCAGAAGCCAGTGAACTAATAACCTTTGATATAATTTTGCCTTGGAAGCAAGATAATTGGTGGCAGCCTGACACGCCTGTGAGGCCCTTGTGGATTCTGAATCAAAAGAACTAATATAGAGTGAGGAATGCTTAAATGACACCTCCATTTTTATTATTTTCCCTTTATGGAGACAAATTATTTCTTTGTCCATGGGGTTAGACACTAGTTTGGTTCACTCCAGGACTCTAGGTTTTCTTAAATGAACTGTAACGTTTTCCTGAAAAAAAATGAGATAGATCCCTACGAGGTGAAAAGTCAGCCCTGCTAAACCCAGGTCGACAAAAACTTTTTAAATGCTAACTGGGCTGATCAACCCAACTTAAATGTATATCTCCAGAACAACAAAAATGTGCTTGGGTGGAGACTTAAATCCAGGTCAGCAATGTTAAAATGGAATAATATATCCTAATTACTTGAATCTCCACCCCAGCGCTTAGAACAGTGCTTGACACAGAGTAAGTGCTGAACAAATACAATTAAAAAAACAACTTCCTTGAAGCTGATTTCAGACTTGAATTGACACGGGTGACTCATTATTCACTCCGCTTCCCAATCAAAAAACTTTCCTCCTGCAAACATTCTTCAGGGATGAAACCACACAAAAGGGCTTGCAAAAGTTCTGAAGAAGTGTTTTTCTTCCTTCCAAAATGAGCATCCAATAAGGCAGAGAGATGGTTGCTTAGCAGAACAGTACTTAACACATAGTAAGTGCTTAACAAATGCCATTATCATTTCCTTTGGGACAACAACTTGGCCACTGGTCTTAAAACTTAACCCATAACACAGAGGGTGAAGTAATTCTTATTCTTTCCCCAGGCCTGTTGTATGGGAAGAAAAAAAAAGCAATAAGCTATTGTACAATCTCTACAATGCTAAGTGCTTAGTACAGTGCTAAGCACTTAGTACAGTGCTCTGCACACAGTAAGTGTTCAATAAATACGACTGAATGAATAAATGAGGAGGGAATTAGAGAATTCCACTCCATTCAGAAAAAAACTCACCTACAAATTACAATCAATGAGCGCTTTCTATACCAGAGCACCATACTAAGTGCTTGGGAGAGTACAATGCAACACAATTGGTGGATATGTTAATAATGGGAATTAAGACTGTGAGCCCTACGTGGGACAACCTAATTACCTTGTATCTTCCCCAGTGCTTAGAACGGTGCTTGGCACATAGTAAGCACTTAACAAATACCATCATTATTATTATTATTATTTGTCAAAAACTTACTAGGTGTCAAACACCGTTCTAAGCACTGGGGTAGATGGAAGCCAGTCAGGTTGTTCATGTCCCACATGGGGCTCACAGTCTTGATCGCTATTTTACAGATGAGGTAACTCAGGATCGCACCTGGAGTTTCCAGTACTCTACCGGTCTCAGCTACGGGAAGGAGAGTCAAGCAGAGGCCTACCCATTCCACTCCTAGATTGGGCAACGGCTAGCGAGTGGAAGGCAATCTGCTACAAGTCAAAACTCACCTGGGCTGGGCAGCAGCAGCGTGGGAGAGAGTTGAAGGTAGAGACTTAAGTTGATTGTGCAGAAGAAGGCAATGGTAAACCACTTCCAGATTTTCACCAAGAAAACTCTATGGATCCACTACCAGAACGATCACAGATGAAGGTGGGGCATTCTGAGAGAGATGTGTCCATGGAGTCGCTATGGGTCGGAGATGACACTACAGCAAAAGAGAAGGCAACTGAGACACAGAGAAGTTAAGTGACTTGACCAAGGTCACAGAACAGACGAGTGCCAGAGCCGGGATTGGAACCCAGGTCCACCTGACTCCACTAGGCCATGCTGTTCTCTGGCCATAACAACCTTACAGTCTTACAACCAAGTGACATTCTGGTTTACCCCTTACCCAACCTGGGAGAAGCAGCTAGGAACAGTAACAGTAATAGATAATCTGGTCATCCTATCTCTTCCCCAGTACTTGGTACTGATCGATGTTTTTACTGTTATGGCTAATGTTATTCTTGTTGGTAGTAATCACAGCATTCACTGAGGGCTTTCCAGAAAAGAACACAAAAAGATGCCCAGAGTGTTTACACACAGAGAAATGGGGGAAGACCAGGGAAATTCTCTCAAGCTCTACCTTTCTCAGCTAGACTTCATAAGAAATGATCTGGAAACTTAGGTACAAAAAGCACTTGGGTTTTTTGGAATCCAGATTGAAGATAAAATGTATTTTGAGATAGGAATCATTTGCATAATCTACCGGGGGAGAAATATGAACAGAAAACACAAAAGGGCAACCAGGGAATCCAATCAATTCTTGGGGGCTGAATCTTCAGGGAGGTAACTAAACCATGAAACCAAGTAAAAACAGTTTCACTCCCCAAAGCGTAAAAATCAGCTGGAAAATTCTGATAAGATCATTTTTCTTTCTGACAGAAAGGGCTTGGGCCAACAGAGCTTAACTCCAGCCTCGATACCCACGTTCCCCCTAACTCTTTCACTGATGTCCATAATGAACTTGTAAAAATAGGCCATTCTAGAAAATAGGGAAAAAAAATTAACCTACCTCTAGGCAAGTGTATGATCAGGATAAAAATAAATGAAACTTCAAATAGTGTCAGGAGAAAGCAAAATACAGGAGACGAATAACTTTTTTAAAGACACCAAGTTTTTAATTAATGATTTCAAGTTATTTTTCACAGTACAAGACAAGCCTGGATGCTAGCACAGTGACTCCAGTACAAAAATCTTCCTTTTAAAAATTCAGGGAATTAAATGAGGTGGGTTTTGCTTAGACACGAACAAATAATTCAGTATAAAACCTAGCTGTGATTGCCGACAACTAGATCTAACAGTTTTATATCATCCTTTAACAACTTCTTTAAAACCTTTTGGTTTTTACGTTCAACATCACCACAAAATACCCTTTTCATAATATTAAATACGATAGCAGCCTTTTCACTAACTTCTGATGGAATATTTCTCATATGCAAATATGAAGTGAGATTGGACTTCTGCTCATATAAGAAGTTGATAAACTTAATTATCTTTTGCTCTTTAGAGTTGTCACTTATTTTATTTGGAGACACATCGTGAAATTTCCTTAATGAGTTCTCTGCTGCTGCTTCTAGAGCAAGGCTTTTGCCCAAGGCGTTTTTTGAGGCTTCTATATCATCTTTGAACAGTGAATAGTGTTTGGCATAAACGGGGGCTTTCTGGATATCTTTATTAATCTCCCCAATCGTTGCTAAAATCTCTTTGGGATTTATAAGTAACTGCTTCACAGTGGGAGGTGGGGAAGTTGGCATGTTGCTTTTTGTTGTTCTTACAAGCTCCACCACCACATGTACCTCGTGACTTTTGGATTCCTGAGGCACCGTTTCGTTTTTTGAACTATTTAAAGACTCATTTTTCCCTTCTGAAACCTCTTCCCCTGTGGTCCCTTCGTTTTTTTCATACAAGGATTCGTTAGTATGTAAAATAACAGAATTGTTGCCAGGCTTAAGACTCCAGAATGGCGTCGTGCTAGTGGTAGTGAACCCTTTAACTGTTCTCTGGTCCTCAGAAGGCGCAACCGTGAGGCCCAAGTTTTGGTTACTGGGACCCCGGGAGTGCAGAGAGATGCCGTTGGGGTTCGCCGTCCAGGGTCTGGTGCTGCTATCTTTGTTCCATTTCTTGTTCATTTGGTCACCGTTCCTGTGGTTGACGATATCCGCCTTGGAGGCGTTAGTTAACTCTGCGTGATTTGTGAGGGAAGTGGACAGCGGCGATGAACCTGGAGTCGGGATGCTTCTCATCATCTCCTGTAAAACATTCACAAAGTGCTTCACCGTTTTCTCTTCATTCTTCGTTTTCGTCATATCTGCAGGGGGCAGAGAAATATATGCCGGCTATTGCCCCAAAGGACCTACGTCGGCAGTTTTAAAAACGCCGGGTGGGGTGAGACCGCACGTTTTAGGAATCGTTGAGACATGGGGAATTGGATTTCACGGTCTCGGGTTTTTCCGTAATTAAAAACAAGTTTTGACAGGTGTTGAATGATCGTACAGTGAGTGACGGATTTCAGAAATGGGCTGCTCTTTGGTCCACGGGAGGGCCCTGGTGCTCGAATTCGGGGATACTGCCACCCCCTGAAGGCACCTGATCTGGAGGTGATACCAACCGGGGCCCACAACAGCCTTGGCACTGTTGGCCGGGGGTAGAGGGCAGAGGGCATTGGGGGCTGAGGGGAAGGGCAGAGCGGAAGTGGTGACCAGTGCTGCCGGGAGCCGGAGCCTTCCTAGTAGCCTTGGGAGTGGGGAGACAAGGGAGCCCAGAAGTTGCTCCCCAAAACCTGCCGCCTTTGGAACAGACGTTGGGAGCCTATATAAGAATCCCTTCCTGAGGCCGTGCCTGAAATGGATCTTTGCCTCCGAGGGCTTGCTTGCTCCCGTATCTGTCTGTTTTTCTACCCCTGCGTGGTATACGAGTATGCGAAGCCCTATGGGTTTTCTTTGTGTGGGCCTGCCATCCTGATGGCTGTTTCGTTAGGGGCAGGGGATGTGTGTGCTAATTCTGTTATACTGTACTCCCCCAAGCACTTAGTACCGTGCTGTGCACATAGTAAGCTCTTAATCAATACCATTGATTGATTGCTTGAAATCCCAGCAGGGAGTGCTCTACTCCACTCCATTCCTCAACCTCTGCCATTCTGCTTCCTACTCCTCTTCTTGCAGGGACAAAACACTGAGTTAACGAAGGCTTTTGTCAACCACAGCCGAGGGTAAAAGTGTCTTTTTTTTTTTATCAAAACACATTTGTCTCTGGTTGGGGAAAGGCTAAAGCAAGCAGCCAATGCCCCAGAGCTTTTGGAAGAAATAGATTCCCTTGATGATGAGAGGCTTTTGCTCATTTTTTGAAATTTGGATTCTAATGGAGGATAAATACTACTTTATAATCTGCCCCTTCCACCCTCTCATCTGATTGGTTTCCCCCTGTCCAGATCTGACTTGTGGGTCAACCTATTTGCTTCGAGTCCCTACTCTGCCCCTCTCCCCTCTGATTGGCCTCCCACCCAAGCCTCTTCTCCAGAGAGACTTTCTATTCCAGGCTGGGACCCTCTTTGATGGGCTGGGGGAGGGTGTAGGGGGAGACTTTCGAGAAAGTTGGCTCAACTGTCATGGTTCCTCCTCGAAGGAAATCATATATTATTTTAAAAATAATAATAACAATTGTGGTATTTGTTAAGCAGCTTCTATGTGCTAAGCACTGGGGTGGGTACAATAAAAGAAAATCAGGCCCAATCCCTGTCCCACAAGAGGCTCCCATGGTTACACTGAGCTGAAGTGGAGACACTGCAGGAAAGACAGAGAGAAGATATGTAGATTTTTTGGAGAAACCACTGAGGAATGCCACATGAACCAATCAATCAATCAATCGTATTTATTGAGCGCTTACTATGTGCAGAGCACTGTACTAAGCGCTTGGGAAGTACAAATTGGCATCCCATAGAGACAGTCCCTACCCAACAGTGGGCTCACAGTCTAAAAGGGGGAGACAGAGAACAGAACCAAACATACCAACAAAATAAAATAAGTAGGATAGAAATGTACAAGTAAAATAAATAAATAAATAAATAAATAGAGTAATAAATATGTACAACCATATATACAGGTGCTGTGGGGAAGGGAAGGAGGTAAGATGGGGGGATGGAGAGGGGGACGAGGGGGAGAGGTCCCTACCCAACAGTGGGCTCACAGTCTAAAAGGGAGGGGGGATAGAATAAGTAATACGTATGATAAGTCAATAATTCAATAATCGTATCCATAAATAGGATTGAATTGAGGTCGCCGGGCCACATTATTAACAAGCAAATGACTTGGAAGAAAGAAATTGGGTGGATGTAACATATAAGAAACATAATCTACACATGATGTTTACTTATGTGCTTACAGAGTAGGCATACTAATTATTACTACTATTTTGGTATGTGTTAAGTGTTAACTGTGTGGCAAGCACTGTTCTAGGTGCTGTGGTACACACAAGTTAATCAGATCAGACACAGCCCATGATCCACATGGGGCTCCACAGCCTAAATAGGAGGAGGACAGGCACTGAATCCTCATTTTACAGTTGAGGAAACAAGGCACAGAGAAGTTAAGTGACTTGTTCAAGGTCACACAGCAGGTAAGTGGCAGAGTTGGGATTAGAACCCAGGTCGTCCGACTCCCAGGTCCTCCCCATGCTTAAATACTATTTGTCCACTGCACTCCAAGAAGATGTTACAAAAACTGAAATTCATCTAGGGGTGCATGTGTGACTGAAAAGACCTATGCAAGATTCAGAGTACCAGGGACACTGCCACAGACACAGACTGCACCTTGTGGCACTGTGATGTTTGTAGTGTGTGGTGCCAGGAGTTGATTTTGTCATTGCTTCCTTGTCTCACAATGCTTACAAAGTTTCTGCTTGAAAAGTACCACTCCTTCAAGGACACTACTACAGGGTGTTAATGTCATGGTCAAATTCATTATTGAAATATTTAAGACAGAAGTTAAAAGTGCCATAAATAATAAAAAGGTCTTACTGGAGTTTAAAAGAGCTTGCCAAACTGGTATTAGGGATTGGGTGCAGATTCATTCATTCATTCAATCGTATTTAGCGCTTACTGTGTGCAGAGCACTGTACTAAGCGCTTGGGAAGTACAAGTTGGCAACATACAGAGATGGTCCCTACCCAACAACGGGCTCACAGATCAGTGGGTCAGCACAAATTTAACCACAACTGAAATGAGATGATCACTATATTAAAGATTATTTTTGGTCCTAGTTTCTGTGATAGTGACTTTATCTTACAAATTCATTATCTGTTGATGAAAATTTTTCAAATAGGGGGCTAGGAGTCTCTGAAGCACTTCTGAGGGAAATTCAGAGAGTCCAAGGTTGAGGCCTTCCCAACAGCTGCTGGGGGAGGAAAATGGAAAACTGTGGGAGACTGAAGAGGGAATTTGGTTTCTTCCACTTGTGGGCCTTCTCACTGCACACCCACCCTCTCCCAGCCAGCCTCTGTCACGACGCCAGGAGGAAGTATGGAGATGTAGGCTGCTGAACGGCTGTTCAGTGGTAGCAGCTCATCACTAAGTGCTTATTCTGTGCCAAGCGCTGAACTAAACGCTGGGGTAGTCCCAAGATCTTCGAGTCAGGCACGGTTCCTGTCCCATGTGAGGATCACAATTTATGTAGGAGGGAAGTACAGGTCTTTTATCCCCATTTTATATTTGAGGAAACTGAATCCCAGAGAAGCAGTATTTTCTTTTTAATGGTATTTGCTGGGTGCTTACTATGTGCCATAGTGCATATACTAAACGCTGGGGGAGACACAAGCTAATCTTGTTGGACACAGTCCCTGTCCCACATGGGACTCCCAGTCTTCAACCCCATTTTCCAGATGAGGGAACTGAGAAGTGACTTGCCCAAGGTCACACAGCAGACAAGGGGTGCTGGGGGACGGCGCCTACTGAGTGTCACCCGTTCGCCCGCCCGTCTGTCCGCCATGACTGGCCGCCGCCACCACGGCGGTATTCCCGGGGGCAGGGCCGCAGGTGCGTTCCTCAGGGGGCCGCGTTATGGAGGGACAGACGGGGGTTGAGGCGGGGCGCATTATAGCCGGGGGAGGGAGCGCTCAGGGGAAGCGCTACATCCCCCTTTTAGACTGTGAGCCCACTGTTAGGTAGGGACTGTCTCTATATGTTGCCTGTTTGTACTTCCCAAGCGCTTAGTACAGTGCTCTGCACATAGTAAGCGCTCAATAAATACGATTGATGATGATGATGATGATGACAAGTGCTGGAGCGGGGATTCTGACTCCCAGGCACATACCCCATCCACTAAACCATGCTGCTTCTCATTCTCATTATGTTATCGATTCTAGCTTTCTAAAATCATCATTCAGTATTAACAACTTTCAAAGTAATTGAACAGCTTTGGCCACTGGGGTGTGTTTCCTGTGTCTTAAGTGAATCTGAGCAACAGCACAGTGTAGGAGTGGACCAAGCACTGGTCCTTCATATGCAGAGTGCTACTTGAACCTAATTATCTATGATTTTTATCAATATACAACATGTTAAGTTGGCATATAACTACTTACAGAAGTAATGTTCTATATTATGAAGAAATGGCAACCATTTCTTTTGCAAAGCACTGGTTTTTTTGCAATCTGGTGGACCTTTCATTTACTTTTTTCAGAAAACTATATTGTTTCTTTTCTTATTTCTTCTCCCTTTCACACTTCCCTCTCTTCCTTTTCTGTCCTCTCCTCCTCTCCCAATCCCTTACTTCTTTCCCTGGGCACGCAGAAGGACTAAGGGATTCTTAGATTCTCCCCTTTTCTGCACGGGACAAAGTGAGAAGCAGCATGGTCTAGGGGAAGGAGCAAGGGCCTGGGAGTCAGAAGGACGTGGGTTCTAATCCTCACTCCACTACTTGTCTGCTGTGTGACTGGGTAAGCCATTTCACTTCTCTGTGCCTCAGTTCCCTCATCTGTAAAATGGGGATGAAGACTGTGAGCCCCACGTGGGACAACCTGATTACCGTGTATCTCCCCCAGCGCTTAGAACAGTGCTTGGCACATAGTAAGCGCTTAACAAATACCAACATTATTATTATTATTATTATTATTATTATTATTAAAATGGGGATTAAGACTGGGAGCCCCATGTTTGACAGGAACTGGGTCCAACCTGTTTAGCTTATATCTACTCCAGCACTTATTACAGTGCTGGCACATAGACAGCACTTAATAACAATAAAAAAAATGTAAAAAACCTAGGAGACTGGGTGAGCAGTCCACCTAACCCAATCAACTGCATTCATTTTTCTCAACTAGCCAGCTCTGTCTGATGAGCGTGTATCTAGCCCAGCGCTAATACAGTGCCTGGCACATAATAAGTGCTTAACAAATACCGTAAGAAAAAATAAAACAAGGAGAGAGACCTTTTATCTGAGCCATCTGAGACAAACAAATCTCGATGGCTTCACTATGACCTGTCCACAATTCAGCTACTGCAGAGAGATGCCACAGCCGCACTGCCTCCTTTGGATGGATACTTGGGAAGTTGCAAGGCATCTCATATAACTTCTGTTGCTTGGCAGGAAGAAGAGCATGAGACCCTTTTCCCTCCAAGAACAGTATATAGATACTTTGTTTAACATAGTTATCTTGGATTGTCGAATCCATAGTTCATCTTTGTGCTGGATTCTGCTGTTTTTGTTCTGTGGGTCTATTTTACCCTCACTTAGATTTTTGAGTGGGCAGGGCAGGGGCAGTATCTAGGTTGCTTATCTCATAGGCCTTCCCAGACTGAGCCCCCTTTTTCCTCTCCTCCTTCCCCTCCCCACAGCACCTGTATATATGTTTGTACAGATTTATTACTCTATTAATATTACTTGTACATATTTACTATTCTATTTATTTTGTTAATGATATGCATTTAGCTTTAATTCTATTTGTTCTGACGACTTGACACCTGCCCACATGTTTTGTTTTGTTGTCTGTCTCCCCCTTCTAGACTGTGAGCCTGTTGTTGGGTAGGGACTATCTCTATATGTTTCCAACTTGTACTTCCCAAGCGCTTAATAGTGCTCTGCACACAGTAAGTGCTCAATAAATACGATTGAATGAATAAATGAATAAGCCCCCTCATTGCTTAGCACAAAATCACTAGCTTAATAGTGTGGTCTAGCGGTTAGAGCCACGGGCCTGGGAGGCTGAAGGACTTTGGTTCCAATCCCAGCTCCTCCAATTGTCTGCTGGGTGATCTTTGGCAAGTCATGTCACATCTCATCTGGAAAATGGGGATTAAGACTGCGAAGCTCCATGTGGGACATGGACTGTGTCCCATCTGATTAGCTTGTATCTTCCCCAATACTTACTATAGTGCCTGGTGCATAGTAAGTTCTTAACTAACATTAAAAAACCAAACCAAAAAATAAAATAAAATTGGCCTTTGTAGTGTTCTGTGCTTGCTATTTGCAGCGCAAAGGTTGATTTTGCTTTTGCTTCTTTGCCGCACCATCTTCTTCAAGCCTCTGCTAAAAACCAGCCACTCCTCACAACCTGACAGTTATGGCGTTGATCGTAAATGATAGTAACAATGCCAGGGTTACAGGCTGTGAGGCAGGGTGGATTGTGGTGATGATGGGAAAGTCTGGGGAAGTACGGGATTTGGGTGGGAAGATACTGAATTCCATTTTGGACACATTAACTTTGAGGTGTAGGCGGGATATCCAAGTAGAGATGTCCTGAAGGCAGAAGGAAACGCGAGACTGCAGGGAAGGAGAGAGTTCGGGATTGGAGAGGTAGATTTGGGAATCATCCACTTGGAGATGATAGTTAAAGGCATGGGAGCAAATAAGTTCTCCAAGGGTATAGGTGGAAAAGGAAGGGGACCCAGAACTGAGTCTTTAGGACTCCCACAGTTAGGGAGTGAGAGGCAGAGAAGAAGCTGGCAAAAAAGACTGAGAAAGCGTGGCTAGAGAGATAGAAGGAAAATTACAAGAGGACAGCTTCAGTGAAGTCTAAATTACACAACGTTTCTACGAGAAGGGTGGGGAAGTGGGAAGGGTGGTCAACTGAATAACCATTTCATGGTGTTCAAAATCATTTCCGTTTACAAAATACAGAGAAATTCAAGGAAAAGTTATATGCTAAAAAAACCTTTTCGATTTGAATTTATGGTTGCAAAAGTTAGATGATTTTTTATAGGACCTTTTAAAAACTGTGTAAGGATTCCAGGGTATTGTTGGGGGGGTGGGTATTGAGGGGAGAAGGGGAGAGTGTTGTGTGGAAAGAAGGGCAGTAGTGATACAAATTGATGATGATAATAATGACCTTCCTCTGAAAATACCTACAAATTGTAGAGATGTGAAGTTTTACAAATGTCTACGCAATCTGGCAAAGTGGAATTTTTCCTACCTGCATATATGAATCTGTTAAGTTAAGTTGACATGCTGAAAATTCATGCTAGCAGGTGGAGACAGGAGATAACTGATTGTCCCGGGACCTCTTTTAATGTCATCTTTCTCAATTAAAGAAATTCCACAGCAGTTATCTCCTTCTCTTGAAACCACACAACTGCAAATTAAACAAAGAAAAAGGCGAAGGAAGAAAAAAGGAAAAAGACAAATAAAAGGTGAGCTGCCGGATTGGTATAATAATAATAATAATAATGGTGATGATGATGGCATTTATTAAGCGCTTACTATGTGCAAAGCACTGTTCTAAGCGCTGGGGGGGATACAAGGTGATCAGGTTGTCCCACGGGGGGCTCACAATCTTAATCCCCATTTTACAGATGAGGTAACAGGCACAGAGAAGTTAAGTGATTTGCCCAAAGTCACACAGCCAATAAGTGGCGGAGCCGGGATTCGAACCCATGACCTCTGACTCCCAAGCCCGTGCTCTTTCCACTGAGCCACGCTGCTTCTCCTGCTGTAATACAGCTTACAATGTTAAAATTGCATTTTGGGTTCGAAAAATACCCTTGCTCTAGAAATCCAACTGCAGCGTCTGATTTAAAAAGCTGAGGTGCAAAGTGAAAAGGAAAATTTTGAAGATGTGTTGAAGAACTCGTCTACTGACAGCCTCTTTTGTAGACCAACTATCGGATGTTCAAAGAATGAAAGAAAAGACCTTCAGATAGCAGTTGGATGGACTCCTGCATAAGAGTATCTTTTACATTGTATAATGATTCAAAAAGTTCTGGGCATTTTCATAGAGTAGTCCTCATGAAACCTGCTAAATAGTATAGGCTGGATCTTTCTCTGACTTTCAAATACTGTCTTGAGCCAAGCTGGCAAATCGAAATGCTAGCGACCAATCAACCAGTCCATGGACTACTTGAGCTCCTATTGTGTGCAGATACGATTTTGGGAGAGAACAAAAGAGTAAAAGACACTATCCCTGCCAACAAGGAGCTTACAGTTTAATGGGGGGAGGGAGAGGGGAAACAGACACAACATAATTTGGAACAGGGACTGTGTCCAATAATAATAATAATAATAGTGGTATTTGTTAAGTACTTACTATGTGCCAAGCACTGTTCTAAGCACTGGGGTAGATACAAGGTAATCAGGCTGTCCCGCATGGGGCTCACAGTCTTAATCCCCATTTTCCAGATGAGGTAACTGAGGCACAGAGAAGTTAAGTGACTTGCCCAAGGTCACACAGCAGACAAGTGGCAGAGGCTGGATTAGAACCCATGACCTCTGACTCCCAAGCCAGTGCTTTTGCCACTAGGCCATGTTGCAATCTAAGTATACTGCAACTAAACTAGTGTTTGGCACATAGTAGGCACTCAACATATTATTATTATTACTATTATTGTTAATGAAGGAGAAATGTTTCAACAGTAAAGTAAATCAATTCATACAAAAATGTGATGGGAGGTTATTAGTGTGTTTGTGCAGAGGTGATGTAAAACTACTGAGTTGAAGGTTGGGGGGCAGTGTGAAGTGGGGAGAAGAAAAATTCATCATCAGGGAAGTCTCATGGAGGAGGTGGAATTTCAGAAAGGCTTTGAAGAGGGGAAGAGAGCTGAAATCTGGTGGGTTTGAATGGAAAGAGAGACTGAAGTAGGGGGAGGGCAGGAGCCAGGATTTGGAGATTTGAGAAGAGGCACAGGGAGAACAGAAGATTGGGAGGAATGGAGGAGGAGAGAAGAGACAGAACAGGTTTGGGGGCCTGTTGGTTCGAGTGCCTTTAAAACAGCGGTCAGGAGTTTCTGCTTGAAAAAGAGTGAAATGGGTAACCACTGAAGGATTTTAAGGGGAGGAGGAAAGAAACTCTGGAAGAACTTTTTAGAAAGCTGATACGAGCAATCAAGTGGGGTATGTACTGAGAGGGGAGAGGCTGGAGACAGGGAAACCACTGATAAGGTTGATACAACAGACAAGCCAGGATACGACAAACCCTAAACCACGATGGTGGCTGTTAGGATGGAAAGGAAAAAAAAAACTGATTGGGGGGGGGGGAATAAGGAATTGAAAATACTTAGTGACAAGATGACTGTGAGAGTTGAAAGAGGAAAAGCAGTCAGAAACAATGCCAAGGTTGTGGGCTTCAAAAACAAAGAGGATGCTAGGGTTGCCAACCGGGATGAGACAGTTAGGTGAAGGAGAGGATTTGGGAGGGAAGATAAGATCAATTTTTCCACATATTGCATTAAAGTGCTGATGAGATGTGAAGTTGCCCTCTGGGCAAGAGGAATTGCAAGACTGCAAAGTGAAGGACTGAGGTCAGGGCCAGGATGAAAGATTAAGGAGTCATTCACATAGAGGGGGAGTCATGGGAGTGGATATAACTTAAGAAGAATAGAGGAACCAGGAGAGAGCCTGTTTCAGAGTTGAAAGAGAAGTCCACAAAAGAGACTGAGCAGCCAGAGAGGCAAAAGGAGAACCGGGAGAAACTGGCCACCAAGATTTGATTGCACTTCTGGGAGAATGTAGTCCAGAGTGTCAAAGAGAGTCAAGGAGGATTAGGATTGGGTAGAGATCATTTGATTCAGTGGGGAGGCCATCGATGACCTTGGAGGATGTCATTAGAGTTTTCAGGGGTAGAAACCAATTGTAGAGGGTGAAAAAGGGTGTTGGAAGAAAGGAAATGAAGGAGAGTTGACTACTGCAATTTTGGTTTCACTAATAACGTGCCCCAGTAATGGGGTAAGTGAGAGTTTGTCTTCTCAGGGCACTAAACCCAAGCAGGTGGGTTTGAAGTGCAAGAAAGATAATAATAATGATGGCATTTATTAAGTGCTTACTATGTGCAAAGCACTGTTCTTAGCACTGGAGAGGTTACAAGGAGAGCACGTTGTCCCACGGTGGGCTCACAGTCTTAATCCCCATTTTACAGATGAGGGAACTGAGGCACAGAGAAGTTAAGTGGCTTGCCCAAAGTCACACAGCTGACAATTGGCAGAGCCGGGATTCGAAGCCATGACCCCTGACTCCAAAGCACCTGCTCTTTCCACTGAGCCACTCTGCTTCTCTAAATTATGAGAGGGTGGGTAGATAAAAGATATTAGATGCTACTGCTTAAATAACATTAAGAGAATCACATTTTTCTTAGTATTGAATTTTCCATTAAAATTGCTCCTGCAAATACATCTGAATTCTCTCACTACATTATACCTGCCTCTACGAAACTAAGCTTGAAAAAATCACCTGGAAGTAGTCACTCTGAGACCTGATTTCATTTAAAGGGAAAATGTCCACTGACAAACCTCCCAAATAACCTAGATTTTTGTCCTCAAATCCTGTTCTAAGGAACAATCTAGAATTCTCTCGGACAAGAGAACTAAGAATGAATGAACCCACACTAGTAAATGGAACAGGCTGTATTACATATGAATATCGTAAAACCCCTATTATGAATAAAGTCCATTTTTATAGAGAGAGAAAACGATGTAAAGGAAGACACTGATTAATCTAGCTTGGTCTCATTTTCTCACATTCTAATAAAAATATTCATAATTGCAGATATTATTTAGAAACATGTGAGAAGGACAAAGTTCAGAACTACTTTTTCATCACTTCACAGTTGTTAAATCCAATTTAACAAACTCCTTAGAAGAGCAAAATTAAGTTAGATAACTTTAGAAGAATCTACCACGTTCTTTTCCTTGTTTAAAAGAGGGCCTGTAATCATTTGGTCTTATTCAATATTTTCTACTGTTCGTCCGACCATTGGAGATGGACCCATTTATATCTTAACAATTCAATTGTTGGCTCATCCTGAAGCGGTTCAGGTCAATTAACAAAAGAAATCTTAAGCTTTAGACTCAGAGCTTTACTGATTTGGGGGGATATTGTTCATCTACTCTTCATTCAGTCCATTTTCAGGCCCTGTGACAATGTGGCTCCCTGAATCACTGCACTTGGCACAAATCTCTCCACTCTCAAAGACATCTCCAATACTGCCCCACTGCTGCACGTTGGACACCATCTGCTGCCGGGACCGCCGGTTTGCTATGCCCCAAATCCAACTCCTCATTTTCTCCCCCAAATCCCACAGTCCACTGATCTCCCCATCTTCTAAGTTCTCTGTAAATTACATCCCCTCCCTAATGTCTGTGTCTCCATTAGCCTGTGAGCTCCTTGAAGGAAAGGACTGTGTTTACCACTACTATTATACTCTCCCAAGTGTTTAGTACAGTGCTCTATAAACAGAAAGTGTTCAATAACAGCTATTAATTGATTGAGGCCTTTCCCAATTAATTTCTAATCTCCCCACTTCATAAGCCCCCAAATGCCACTTAAGTACTTTCATGACAACAAAGTCATTTGGGTAGTCTCCCCTTTCCCCATCCATGTACATACATATTTTTGTACTCTATTACTCCCTCCTATCTATAATTTATTTTACCTGATGACCTTGCATCTCCCCCAGTGCTGAGAACAGTGCTTGGTGAATAGTAAGCGCTGAACAAATGCCATTATTATTATTACATAGTTACTATTCTACTATTTTACTATTCTATTAATTTTGTTAATGATGTGCATTTAGCTTTAATTCTATTTGTTCTGACGACTTTGACACCTGTCCACATGTTTTGTTTTGTTGTCTGTCTCCCCCTTCTAGACCGTGAGCCCGTTGTTGGGTAGGACGTCTCTCTATGTTGCCGACTTGTACTTCCCAAGCACTTAGTTCGGTGCTCTGCACTCAGTAAGCGCTCAATGAATACAATTGAATCAATAAATACGATTGAATGAATGAATGAATATGGGACAACCTGATGACCTTGTATCCCCCTCAGTGCATAGAACAGTGCTTGACACACAGTAAGCGCTGAGCAAATGCCATTATTATTATTATTATTATTATTATTACATATTTACCATTCTATTTTACTATTCTATTTATTTTGTTAATGATGTGTGTTTAGCTTTAATTGTATTTGTTCTGACGACTTTGACACCTGTCCACGTTTTGTTTTGTTGTCTGTCTCCCCCTTCTAGACTGTGAGCCCGTTGTTGGGTAGGGACCGTCACTATCTGTTGCCGACTTGTACTTCCCAAGAGCTTAGTACAGTGCTCTGCACTCAGTAGGCACTCAATAAATAGGATTGAATGAATGATTATGAGGTGGAGAAAGAGGGTGCAATAACCCCTGCGAAGCAATGACACCCACGGCCCGTGACGGGGCCCTGAGGCGGGGGCGGCCACGGGGCGTGTGAGGAGTTTGAGGAATGTGTGAGAAAAAACGACGCGACGGGGCCCGAGGCCCCGCTGACTCACTCGGTTCCACCGAGCCTAGCAGGGGCCAGAGCAGCAGCGGCAGCGCGATCCGCAGGACCACGGGCTTCGTGGCCATCTTCGCGAGCGCACCGCCATGCGACAAGGGCCCGCGGGCGCCCAAAGGCTCCGTAACCTTGGTAACCGTTACCCGCCGCGCGCGAGACGTCGCCCACCCCTCCGCCCTAGGCACGTGCTCACCGCCTTCGCGTGCGCACGGAGCCCCAGCTCCTTGGTTCCCCCGTCCCCCCGCAGCCTCCCGTCCCCGCCTCTGCGCGTGCGCACGGAGCTCCGGCTTCATTGGCCCCCCGCCCCCCCCCCCCGGCCCCGCCACTGCGCGTGCGCACGGAGCTCCGGCTCCCTGGTTGCCCCCCCCCCCAGCCTCCTGGCGCCGGCACTGCGCGTGCGCACGGAGCTCCGGCTTCTTGGCCGCCCCTCCACCTCCCGGCCCCGCCACTGCGCGTGCGCACGGAGCCCCGGCTTCATGACACACCCCTCCAGCCTCCCGCCCCTCAGTGCGCGTGCGCACGGGGCTCCGGCTCCTCGGCCCCGCCCCCGCCTCCTCCCCTCACAGCAGGCCTAGTGCGTGCTGTGCGATTTAACGTTGATGCCATTTGTTAAGCGTCTATTTTGAGCCAAGCTCTGTTCTAAGCGCTAGGGTAGATACAATATCATCAGGTTGTTCTACGCGGGACTCACGGGCTTCATCCCCATTTTCCAGATGAGGTAGCCGAGGCACAGAGGAGCTAAATGACTTTCCCCAAACCACACAGCTGACAGGTGGCAGAGGCGGAATTAGAACCCACGACCTCTGACTCCGAAGCCTGGGCTCTTTCCAATAAACCACGATGCTTATCAAGCTCTGATTGATTGATTTATTCTTGAAGAGGACTGGAATTGGGAGAGGACAATAACAACATTCATTCATTATTCATTATTTATTTTATTTTGTTAGTATGTTTGGTTTTGTTCTCTGTCTCCCCCTTTTAGACTGTGAGCCCACTATTGGGTAGGGACTGTCTCTATATGTTGCCAACTTGTACTTCCCAAGCGCTTAGTACAGTGCTCTGCACACAGTAAGTGCTCAATAAATACGATTGATGATGATGATGATTCATGAGGACAATACAACATTCATTCGTTCATTGTATTTATTAAGCACTTACTGTGTGCAGTGCACTGTACTAAGCGCCTGGGAAGTACAATTCAGCAGCAAATAGAATCCCTACCCAACATCGGGCTCACAGTCTAGAAGGGGGGAGACAGACAACAAAACAAAACAAAGCAAGTAAACAGGCATCAATATCATCCTTATAAATAAATGGAATTCTAGATACACACACATCATTAATATAAATAAATAGAATGATAAATATGGACATACATACACAAGTGCTGTGGGGGGTACAGCAAAGGGAGTGAGTCGGGGTGATGGGGAGGGGAGAGTAGCAGAATAAAAGGGGGGCTTTGTCTTGTAATTGGTACATTGTTGCTACATAGTTAATAGAAACATCCCCTGCCCATTCATTCATTCAATCATTCGTATTTACTGAGTGCTTACTGTGTGCAGAGCACTGTACTAAGCACTTGGGAGAATACAATATAGCAGTAATTAGACACAATCTTTGCCCAAAACAAACTTACAGTCTAAAGGAAGTGTTTACAGTCCAGAGGACTGTAAAAAGGATTAAGAAGGAAAACCTCATGACATCAGTATGAAAGTTTGAATGGAACATTGGGTATTTGGCTAACAAACAATGTTGCCTAGTGGATGGAGCACAGGCCTGGGAGTCATAAGGACCTGGGTTCTAATCCCAGTTCTGCCAGTTGACTGCTAAGTGACCTTGGGCACACCACTTCTCTGTGCCTCAGTTACCTCATCTGTAAAATGGGGATTAAGATCATAATAATTGTGGTATGTGTTAAGCGTTTACTATAATAATAATAATAATGGCATTTATTAAGCACTCACTATGTGCAAAGCACTGTTCTAAGCGCTGGGGAGGTTACAAGGTGATCAGGTTGTCCCACGGGGGGCTCACAGTCTTCATTCCCATTTTCCAAATCAGGGAACTGAGGCACAGAGAAGTTAAGTGACTTGCCCAAAGTCACACAGCCCCCATCACGCCACTGCCTGGATTGTCTTTGTGCAGAAACACTCTGGGCATGTTACTCCCCTCCTCAAAAATCTCCAGTGGCTACCAATCAACCTACGCCTCAGGCAAAAACTCCTCACCCTCGGCTTCAAGGCTCTCCATCACCTCGCCCCCTCCTACCTCACCTCCCTTCTCTCCTTCTACAGCCCAGCCCGCACCCTCCGCTCCTCTGCCGCTAATCTCCTCACTGTGCCTCGTTCTCGCCTGTCCCGCCGTCGACCCGCGGCCCACGTCCTCTCCCTGGCCTGGAATGCCCTCCCTCCGCAACATCTGCCAAGCAAGCTCTCTTCTTCCCTTCAAAGCCCTACTGAGAGCTCACCTCCTCCAGTAGGCCTTCCCAGACTGAGCCCCTTCCTTCCTCTCCCCCTCTTCCCCCTCCCCTTCCCCCCCACGTTACCTCCTTCCCCTCCCCACAGAACCTGTATATATGTATATATGTTTGTATACTCTATTTTATTTGTACATATTTATTCTATTATTCTATTTATTATTTATTCTATTATTATTATTTATCCTATTTATTTTATTTTGTTAATATGTTTTGTTTTGTTGTCTGTCTCCCCCTTCTAGACTGTGAGCCCGCTGTCCCTATATGTTGCCAACTTGTACTCCCCAAGCACTTAGTACAGTGCTCTGCACACAGTAAGTGCTCAATAAATATGATTGAATGAATTGAATGAATGAAATTGGCAGGGTCAGAATTTGAACCCATGACTTCTGACTCCAAAGCCTATGATCTTTCCACTGAGCCACGCTGCTTCTCTATGTGCCAAGCACTGTTCTAAGCACCGGGGAAGATACAAGTTAATCAATTTGGACACAGTCCATGTCCCACATGGGGCTCACAGTCTTAACCCCCATTTTACACATGAAGTAACTGAGGCACAGAGAAGTTAAATGACTTGCCCAAGGTCACAGAGCAGACAAGTGGCAGAACCGAGGGTAGAATCCATGACCTTCTGGCTCCCAGGCCCATGCTCTATCCACTGGTCATACTACTTCTAAAGATGGTGAGCCCCATGTGGGACAGGGACTGTGTACAACCTGAATATCTTGTATCTACCCCCAGGGCTTAGAACAGTGCCTGGCACAAAGTAAGCGCTTAACAAAGGCCATAAAAAAGTATCTTAGCCGCAGATTTCACAAAAGAAGAAGGAATCTTGTTCTGGCCAGCTGTGCTCGTGAGAAAGAACTCTTTGATTCCTCAGATGAATTCACTACAGAAATCCTCAGTCCTGTGGATTTGGGGGTGTCTGAGGCAGTGGGGCTGAGGTCTCTACAGAGCCTGGGCCCGAGACTCCAAGGTCTGGAAAAGCCAGGTGTTTTGAGGGGGAGGGTCCCTCCATCTGGACATCTCAGGACAGAAAGGCTCTGATTCCATTCGGGAGCGCTGGCGGATGAGAAGCAGTGTGGTCTAATGGGTAAAGCCCAGGCCTGGGAGTCAGAAGACCCTGGGTTCTAATCCCAGCTCCGGCACTTGCCTTCTGGGTGACCTTGGGCAAGTTACTGAACTTCTCTGGGCCTCAGTTACCTGTAAAATGGGAATGAAGATTGTGAGTCCCATGTGGAACAGGGATTGTGTCCAACCTGATTAACTTGTGTCTACCCCAGCGCTTACCCCAGTACAGTGCCTAGTACATAATAAGTGCTCTCCTCCACTTCAAAGCCTTCTTGAAGGCGCATGTCCTCCAGGAGGCCTTCCCAGACTGAGGCCCCTCCTTCCTCTCCCCCTCCTCCCCATCCCACGTTACCTCCTTCCCCTCCCCACAGCACTTGTATGTATGTATATATTCATTCATTCATTCAATCGTATTTATTGAGCACTTACTGTGTGCAGAGCACTGTACTAAGCGCTTGGGAAGTACAAGTTGGCAACATATAGAGATGGTCCCTACCCAACAGTGGGCTCACAGCCTAGAAAATGTTGGTACATATTTATTACTCTATTTATTCATTTATTTTATTTGTACATATTCTATTTATTTTATTTTGTTAATATGTTTTGTTTTGTTGTCCGTCTCCCCCTTCTAGACTGTGAGCCTGCTGTTGGGTAGGGACCGTCTCTATATGTTGCCAACTTGTACTTCCCAAGCGCTTAGTACAGTGCTCTGCACACAGTAAGTGTTCAATAAATACGAGTGAATGAATGAATGAATGAATCTCCTCAAGAAGCCTTCCCTGAGGAAGCCCTCCTCTCCTCTTCTCCCACTCCCTTCTACGCCACTCTTACTTGCTCCTTCATTCATCCTCCCTCTCATCCCCACAGCACAAATATATATATCTGTATACATCTGCTATTTATTTGTCTAACTATTTATTTATCAATGCTTGGGAGAGCATAATACAATAAACAGATACATTCCCTGCCCACAACGAGCTTATGGTCTAGAGGGACTGTACTAAGTTCAGGAATAGATATAAGATAATTAGGTTGGACATAGTCCAAGATCCCATATAGGGTTTATAGTATTAATCCCCATTTTCCAGATGAGGTAACTGAGGCCCAGAGAAGTGAAGTGACTTTCCCAAGGTCAGACAACAGACAAGTGGCATAGCTGGGATTAGAACCAAGATCCTTCTGACTCCCAGGCCCGTACTCTCTCCACTAAGCCCCCCTGGTGTCCCCTGAATTGTATCCTTGTGGTTGCTAGAGACTAGGAAAGAGAGTTTGTGTTTAAGTAATCCACTTTTTTCCAGCTCTTCTAGAAAAAACATGCTGGGAAAAATCACCTCCTAAATCTCTTCTCCAGCGGGCAAGTTTTGACTTGCTTAACTTCGTGTGGTTGTGAAAGAGATTGTTTTCTACGGCCCTCCAGTGGTGATGAAGGAAAACAAACTGGTGTTTTGAAATTTTGTGAGTCAGATGCCAAGGTATGTCAATCAATCAATCAATCAGTCGGAGGTATTTATTAAGCGCTTACTAAGAGCACTCCTTCATTCATTCAATCGTACGTATTGAGCACTTACTGTGTGCAGAGCACTGTACTAAGCACTTGGGAAGCACAAGTTGGCAACATATAGAGACGGTCCCTACCCAACAAGGGGCACTGTACTAAGAGCATGAGAGAGTCCGACACAGCAGAATTAGCAGGCACGTTCCATGTCCCCCTCTAATCTGTAAACACACTGTGGGCAGGGAGTTAGTCTGCTAATTCCTTTCTATTGTGCGTTCCCAAGCACTTAGTACTGTGCTCTGCATATAGTAAGCATTCAATAAATATGATTGATTGCTGTACTGATGACAGCCCAGATAAGCAGGGCTTGAGGGGAAAATATCTGATCCAGGCACTGTACTATGCAATTGGGTGGATACAAGCAAATCAAGTTGGACACAGTTCCTGTCCTATGTAGGGCTCACAGTCTCAATCCCCATTTTACAGATGAGATAACTGAGGCACCGAGAAGTGAAGCGACTGGCCCAAAGTAACACAGCAGACAAGTGGCGGAGCTGGGATTAGAACCTATGATCTTCTGACTCCCAGGCCCGAGCTCTATGACCTTCTGACTCCCAACGAGAGCACAGGAGGAGTTTTAATCTGCCCCCGTGCTCTATCCATTATGCCACACCGCTCTGCACGTCGTAAGCACTCAATAAATACTGCTGATGGGTAGTGTGTATTAAAATCATTTTTTATAACATAGTAACCTCTGGCATATTCCTTTGAATATTTGCAAGTTGGAGTGTCTTTTTAACAACATTCATTAAGCACTTGTGTACATATCTCTAAAGAATATATTATAAATGATTTATTATTCATTCATTCATTCATTCAATCGTATTTATTGAGTGCTTACTGTGTGCAGAGCACTGTACTAAGCACCTGGAAAGTACAGTTCAGCAACAGATAGAGAAAATCCCTACCCACAATGGGCTCACAGTCTAGAAGGGGGACATAGACAACAAAACAAAACATGTAGACCAGCATAAATAGCATCAAAAATAAATAAATAGGACAAATGGAATCATCCAGTGCCCAGAGAGCATCTGAGAGAAGCAGCATGGCTGAGTGGAAAGAGCACGGGCTTGGGAGCCAGAGGTCATAGGTTCCAATCCCGGCTCCGCCGCTTGTAAGATGTGTGACTTTAGGTAAGTCATTTAACTTCTCTGTGCCTCAGTTACTGCATCTGTAAAATGGGGATTAAGACTATAAACCCCATGTGGGACAACTTGATTATTAACATCTGCCTGCCCCTCCAGACTGTCAGCTCATCATGGGCAGGGAAGGGGTCTACCAAACCTATTGTACTGTCCTCTCCACACAGTAAGCACTCAATAAATACCATTAATGATGCCTGGTTATTTAAAAACCAGAACAAAATCAGCCAAGTGATCGGGCAGTAATAAAGAAATCCCTGGGCCTCAGGTGGCAGATTGTGACAGGAAGAGTTTGGATTAAAAAATAAGCAGATGTCCTTTGGAGAACTCACCCAAAGTACTCTCCGGTGATTTCTAATAATATTTTTTATTTGTATAGCACTTAAATTTATACAGAGATTTTTCAAATTAATGGTCTCACTTGGGTCTCATAACAGGGAGAGGTGGGTATTATCATCCCCATTTTACAGATGAGTTGAGGCTCAGAGATGTTACATGGTTTGAATAAGGTCACCCAACCAAGGCAGTGGCAGAGGGGAGACTAGAACCCAGGTCTCCTAACTCTCAGCCCCATACTTTGTCCATTAAGTCATGCTGCTTCCCAAGGCAGATGTTACTGTATTTGCTTCGCTCTTCTTCTCTAAAGTACAGTCAATCAATCTCCTTGCCTGGCATTCAGGGGGCAACCTAGATGGGATGTGGGGAGCACTGAGTTGAGGGCTGAAATTTATTTTAGTATCTGTCTCCCCCCTCTAGACTGTAAGCTCCTTGTGGGCAGGGAACGTGTGTACCAACTCTGTTCTATTGGACTCTCCCAAACGCTCAAGTACAGTATTCTTGCACACAGTAAATGCTCAATAAATACCACAGATTGATTTCCATGACTACCAAGGCTTATTGGTATCTCTGGCCATAAGGTGGGCATTTACCTAGTGGACAGAGTACGGGCCTGGGAGTCAGAAGGACCTGAGTTCTAGTCCCAGTTCCGCCACTTTTCTGCTGTGTGACCTTGGGCAAGTCACTTCACTTCTCTGGGCCTCAGTTCGCTCATCTGTAAAATAGGGATTGAGACTGGGAGCCCTATGTGGGACAGAGAGTGTGTCCAACCTGATTATCTTGTATCTTCCCCAGTGATTAGTACCTGTCACACAGTAAATGCTTAACTTAGTATGCCTGACACATAGCAAACTTATTTAAATACCCGCACACAATACCACCTCATTTTATTACAATGAGCTATAAACTGAGATGTACTTCAAATACTGGATGAGCTGTTAAGAGTCCCAAATGTAAATTCTCCTTTTGCCAAACCTCAGGAGACTCAAATTTGCATTAATTCATCAGAAACTGGGTTATTCCAAAATCAGTTCGCTTTATTTTTAGGAAAACATACAAACCCACTTTTCAAAAAAATGCTCTTAAACTGTTTCTCATATTGTTTTTAAAACATGAGTTCATTCTTCTGGGTTTTTTTTTTTTCAAGCATGAGTTGGGTGGATGGCTAGAAGTGAAGCAGTGTACTCTAGTGGATAATGTGTGGAACTGGGAGCCTGAGGACCTGGGTTCTAATCCCTGCTCTGCCATTTGTCTGCTGTGTGATCTTGGGCAAGTCACTTCACTTCTCTGTGCCTCAGTTCCATCATCTATCAAATGGGGATGAAGACTGTGAACCCCATGTGTGGCATAGACTGTGTCCAACCAGATTAGCTTGTATCTACCCCAGCGCTTAAAACAGGGTATGACCCATTCATTCAATTGTATTTATTGAGTGCTTACTGTGCGTAGAGCACTGTACTAAGCACTTGGGAGACTATAATACAACAATAAATAGACACATCCCCTGCCACCAATAAGCTTACAGTCTAGAGGACAAATAGTAAGCATAGTAAGCACTTAACAAATACCATAAAAAAAAGAATCCTAAAATTGGTATTGATGGTTTGGCTCATTTCTTTCTATTTTATTTTACTGTACTGTATTTTTGCTACACGGCAAAAGAAACCAATGTCACAGACCTGCCTCTTCAGTCCCTGCACATGACACATCCACTGAGAGCACAGGAGGACTTTTAATCTGCCCTCCAGAAGGGATCCGAAAGCAAGTCTAATTCAAGTTTCCAGAAAAAGAAGGGTTCATCCCTCCAGGGGCCACTTCGGCAACAAGACTGACCTTGGGTCCAACAGATGCCAGGTTTTCAGCAATGACAAGTTCCTGGGTGGCTCGGATTGGCGAGTGGGCATCGGGCATCGGGCACGGGTGCCGCAGACGTGGGTTTTGCGCTGGCGAGGATGATTCCACAGTCTTGTCCTGGGCGATCGGTGGCCTAAATGCAACATGAATAGCAATCAAGCAGCATGGTCTAGTGGACAGATCGCAGGCCTGGGAGTCAAAAGGACCTTGGTTCCAAACCTGGCTCTGCCACTTTTCATTCAATTGTATTAATTGAGCACTTACTGTGTTCAGAGCACTGTACTAAGCACTTGAAAAGTACAGTTCAGCAATAGAGACAATTCCTGCCCACACCAGGCTTACAGTCTAGAAGGGGGAAGACAGACATCAAAACAAGTAAACAGGTATCAATATAAATAAAATTACAGATATATACACATCAGAACACTTGTCTGCTATGTAATCTTGGGCAAGTCACTTCACTTCTCTGGACCTCAGTTACCTCATCTGCAAAATGGGAATGAAGACTGAGCTCCCCATGTGGGGCAGGGATTATGTCCAACCCAATTATCTTCTAACCACCCCAGTGTTTAGTACAGTGCCCGGCACAGAGTAAGCACTTAACAAATTCCATTATTATTATTATTGCAAGTTCAGAGTTCTTTTCCTTATACAAGGGCCAAGACTGTGCAGTGCTCTGCACACAGTAAGTGCTCAATAAATCTGACTGACTGAATGAATGAATGACTGCCACCGAGGTCCAGCCCTGTCCAATCGTTGCCCACGGGAAACTTTCGAGGCCGCCCCAGATTGTTGCCGTGCTGCCATTTTTGATTTCTCTGCATATGGGTGATGGTGCCCGCCACTGCATTGAAAAATCAAAGTTAGGAGTGTGCAGAGTGACCATTCAGGTGGACTGTCCAGTTTTTGGCTGAACTGTCTCCAACCCGTATCCGACACTAGTTGCCACTTCATCCAGGATTTTGAGTTTCAGTGGCCAGCCTCCTTTCACAGCAGCTCTGGCTGCCAAGTTCCGTGGCTCAGAAACGGCTCCTGTGAGCCGGGGGCAGGGAAGCAATGGCAGGGATTGGGGATTCCCCCAGAGGAATGTTCTAGAACCAAGGCTGTAAACTCGAGACTGTAAGCTCCTTTTGGGCAGGGAATAATGTCAAATTATACTCTCCCAAGTGCTTAGTACAGCACTCTGCACACAGTAAGCGCTCAATAAATACCATCGACTGAATGACGACTGAGGATTCGTCTGGATTTCTGAGGGATGGGGTACATAATTTCATTATGCTGTGCTCACAATGTAACACCCGCATTTTCACCTGGGTCTCAGTGTCCAGTACTCACGAGGGCCATCAATGGACATTCTAGTAGGGCCCAAAATGGCCGAGCAGACCCTGGAGCTGTGGGATGCCATTTGGACTTTTTTTTTTTTAGTGACACTTGTTAAGCACTTACTATGTGCCAGGCACTGCACTAAGTGCCGGGGGAGATGCAAAATAATCATGTTGGACACAGCCCTTGTCCTACATGGGTTCACAGTCTTAATCTCCATTTTCCGTTCGCCCGCCCGTCTGTCCGCCATGACTGGCCGCCGCCACCATGGCGGTATTCCCGGGGGCGGGGCCGCAGGTGCGTTCCTCGGGGGGCCGCGTTATAGAGGGACGGACGGGGGTTGAGGCGGGGCGCATTATAGCCGGGGGAGGGAGCGCTCAGGGGAAGCGGTACATCCCCCTTTTAGACTGTGAGCCCACTGTTGGGTAGGGACTGTCTCTATATGTTGCCTGTTTGTACTTCCCAAGCGCTTAGTACAGTGCTGTGCACATAGTAAGCGCTCAATAAATACGATTGATGATGACTCCCCCTCGCCCCCCTCTCCATCCCCCCATCTTACCTCCTTCCCTTCCCCACAGCACCTGTATATATGTATATATGTTTGTACATATTTATTACTCTATTTTACTTGTACATATCTATCCTATTTATTTTGTTAGTATGTTTGGTCTTGTTCTCTGTCTCCTCCTTTTAGACTGTGAGCCCACTGTTGGGTAGGGACTGTCTCTGTATGTTGCCAATTTGTACTTCCCAAGCGCTTAGTACAGTGCTCTGCACATAGTAAGCGCTCAATAAATACGATTGATGATTGATGATTTTCCAGATGAGAAAACCGAGGCCCAGAGAAGTGAAGTGACTTGCCTAAGGTCACACAGCAGCAAAGTGGCGGAGCTGGAATTAGAACCCACATCCTTCCAACTCCCAGGCCCATACTCTATCCACTAAGCCACACTGCTTCTCAAGGGCTCACCAAGTTCTCTTGGGCACTTTTCCATCTTTGAAAGCTCACCTGAGTGCATTGAAATTAAAGATGGCGGCATCGAGTCAGTTTGCCAGCGTGAAGAAAGGCCGAGGGATAGCAGGCAAAGTATTCAGTTGCCTGACTGCTAGACCTGGTTGTCTGCTCTGAAACCGTGATGACAGACTTTATATTGGAATTTATTTGTACAATGAGAACTGGGAACAGATTAGTGGCATGGTGCCATGTGAAAATGGTATAATGTTCACTTGTGCATGGCTTCTCAACAAAGTTATTGGACCAGCTGAAGGCTGTGTGGCACGTTTTATTTTCTACTGAATTGACAGTGATTTTTAGCAAATGAGCTCATTCAGGTCTTGCATACACACACACACACACACACACACAATTCAAATGTTGCATAAAGCCACAGTATAAGTGACAAGAACTGAAAAATGGCTGAAGAAACTGCTAAATATAAGAAGGAAATGAAACATTTTGGGGTACCTACATCTCGGTGTGGGGGTTTTCATACAAATATAAGTCCCCTGCACTGTAAGCTCATTTTTTTTGTTGTTGTTGTTTCCTTGGATTTTTTTAATGGTATTTGTTAAGCACTTAGTATGTGTCAGGCACTATTCTAAGCTCTACAAGATAGTCAGGTCTCACATGGGGCTTACAGTCTAAATAGGAGGGAGAACAGTTTTACTGAATCCCCATTTTACGCAAGAGGTAACTGAGTCACAGAGAAGTAAAGGGACTTGCCCAATCACACAGAGGACAAGTGGAGGAGATGGGATTAGAACCCAGCTCCTTTTGACTCCCAGAACCATGCTTTATCCATTCGGGCAGGCTGCTTCTCACTCTGGGCAGGGAAAGTGTCTACCAACTCTGTGGTAGTGTATTCTCCTAAACAGTACAGTGCTCTGCAGACAGCTGGCACTCAATAAACACCGTTGATTGATTGATTGAAATGGAAAATCACCTGGATTGCACCCCTGTTTCTAACATGCTTGAAAGTGGTGTCCACAATGGCTAGGTTGCCACATGATTTATCAAAAGCGTGTAGTACGGTACTCTGCATACTGTCAGAGCTCAGTAAATATCATTGATTGAGAGCAGATTATTTGCTAGGACTCTTCAATGAAGAAGACACTGGCAAAACAAATATGTACACACACACATTTCCCTGAACTCAGATGTTCATTTGTATGCCTAGACATTAAAATGTATACAGCAAACCCCTGAGGACTCACGGTTTGTTAAAATTCTCTTACCTTCTTCAGGTCTTCAGCCACATAATACTTATTATAGGTTTGTTTGTTTTTTTAATCTGGAGCACACTTTTCTTTTCATGGTGTTTGTTAAGTACTTACTAGATACCAGCACTGTACTAAGCACTGGGGTAGATACAAGATAATCAGGACGGAGACAGTCCCTGTCCCACATGGAGCTCACAGTCTAAATCCCCAGTTTCCAGGTGAGGTCACAGAAACCCAGAGAAGTGAAGTGACTTGCCCAAGGTCACATGGCTGACAAGTGGTGGGGCCAGGATTAGAAGTCAGGTCCTTCTGACTCCCAGGCCTGTGCTCTATCCATTAAGCCGCGCTGCTTCAACCAGAGCCTGCTGTTTCCCAAAGTTGAAGCTCACCAGTTCACGGGCAGCCTACACTCTGTGACTTAAATCTTATCAGTGGCCTTCAAGTGAGAAGAATAAAAGCCCGTAATTTAAGAAATATTCAGTTTTGCCCCAGACAACTGATAGGTCAACATGATGGACAAGGAGAAGCAGTGTGGTTCAGTGGAAAGAGCATGGGCTTAGGAGTCAGAGGTCATGGGTTCTAATCCCAGCTCCGCCACTTGTTGGCTGCGTGACTTTGGGAAAGTCACTTTACTTCTCTGTGCCTCAGTTACCTCATCTGTAAAATGGGGATTAAGATTGTGAGCCCCATGTGGGACAACCTGATCACCTTGTATCCCCCCCAGCATTTAGAACAGTGCTCTGCACACAGTAAGCGCTTAACAAATACCATCATTGTTATTATAAGGATTCCCCCCTCCACTACAGAACTCTTCAGTTGGGATTCTTTCATGATCATACTTTTGAATTGTAATGCTGGTAGTCTATACACAGAAAATTTGCTCTGGTGTTTCAGCTGAACTCAAATGCCTTCCTTCCTTCATTCATTCAATCGTATTTACTGAGCACTTACTGTGTGCAGAGCACTGTACTGAGCATTTGGGAAGTACAAATCGGCAACATATAGAGACGGTCCCTACTCAATAACAGGCTCCCAGTCTAGAAGGGGGAAACAGACAACAAAACAAGTAGACGGGTGTCAATACTTTCAGAATAAATAGAATTTATAGCTATATACACATCTTTAATAAAATTAATAGAGTAGTAAATATGTACAAATAAAATAAAGAGTGATAAATATGTACAAATATATACAAGTGTTGTGGGGAGGGGAAGGGGGTAGGGCAGAGGGAGGAAGGGGGGCAATGGGGAGGGGAAGAGGAGGAGGAGGATAGGAAAAGGGTGGGGGCTCAGACTGGGACACAGAAGGGACTGGGAGAAGAGGAAATGAGGGCTTAGTTGGGCCTTTTGGAGGAGATGTGCTTTAATAAGGTTTTGAAGGTGGGGGAGAGTGATTGTCTGCCAGATATGAAGAGGGAAGGCATTCCGGGCCAGAGGCAGGATGAGGGTGAGTGGTCAGCAGCAAGAAAGATGAGATGGAGGTACAGGGAATAGGTTGGCATTAGAGCAGCCAAGTATGCAGGTTGGGTTGTAGTAGGAGAGGGCAAGGAGATTGAATTCTTTAAAGCTGATGCTAAGAAGCTTCTGTTTGATGCAGAGGTGGATGGGCATCCTGGAGGTTCTTGAGGAGTGGGGAGATGTGGACTGAACTTTTCGCAGAAAAACTATCCAGGCTGCAGAGTGAAGTACGGACTGGAGACGGGGAGGTCAGCAAGAAGGCTGATGCAGCAATCAAGGCGGGATAGGAGAAATGCTTGGATTAATGTGGTAGCAATTTGGATGGAGAGGACAGGGTGGATTTTAGCGATGCCGTGAAGGTTGAACCGACAGGAACCTACGGTGAACGTGTCTACCAACAAGTCTACCGACTCGTATTATACTCTCTCAAGTACATAGTATGGTGCTCTGCACACAGGAAGCACTAAATAAATACCTTTGACTGATTGATGTCAGGGGGTTCCAAGGCTTATCAAACCGGGATCCCTAAGCAGGATTGGGTAAAATGTTAATTAGCCCGTGGCTTAGTGGAAAGATCCCAGAATGGGGATTCAGGAGACCAGGGTTCTGGCCCCAGCCCCGCCACCGGCCTGCCGTGTGACCAGAGCAAGCCCTTTACCCTCTCTGGACCTCAGTTTCCTCAGATGTACAACGGGGATACGATCCCTGCTCTTCCTACTGTTTAGACCGGGAGCTTCGTGAGGTGGAAGAAATGTGTCAGAGATGACTATCTTTTATTAAATCAACACTCGGTACAGTATTTGGTGCCTAATAAGTGCTTGATAAATATTATTATCATTATCATTATTTTTATTACTAGTTTGAAGATACGGTACTTCCACGACACAAGCGGGCCGATACAAGTCTCCAAAACACTGACCGATCAGGAGAAACTCAATATATCATGGAGACAATGACCAGGACAAATCTGGCATCCAGTAATATCCTTTTCCTTTTAAATGGCCTAAATTAATGGAATTCCACAAACGCTCAGCATGCTTAATTTTTCTAATCGCTTTTCTCATTGTTCATTTCAATTTGCCCTCACAACACATCACGATCTTTTTCATTCAACACTATTGTTTTCAAAGACAAAAGTTATCCCGGGGAGAACAGATTTGATTTCAAGCTTCCGAGCCGACAGGGTCTCAGACCGTAAATGAGTGACTCAAATCTTCAGTAATGCCGAAACAAATTATAAAATCACTTTAAGTTCACCCTTATTATTGTTTAATGGTACTCATTCAATCATCCAGTCATATTTGTTGAGCACTCACTGTGCGCAGAACACTGGACTGAGCACTTGGAAAGTAGAATTAATCATTAAGTACTTGCTACGTGGCAGGCGCTGTACAAAACCCTGGGGTGGATCCAAGCAAATCAGGTTGGATTCAGTCCCCAACCCACCCGGGGCTCTCGGGCTAAACTGGAAAGAGGATGATTCAGTCCTCGATTTCCAAAGGAGGTAACCGAAGCCGGAGAAGGTGAGTGACTCGGCCCCAGTCACAAAGGAGGCGAGTGGCAAGGCAGACATTAGAGACCAGGGCCTCGGACTCCCAGGCCCAGGCCCTTTCCACTCGAGCAGCACCGCTTCTCAGTTCCATCCTCCGACCACCCAGCCGGTGCTCTGCCCACTGGGCTCCTGACGGCCCCCATTCCATAGCTATACATCACCACCTCTTCCACAGTATTTACTTCTAGTAAGGGCCCCGGCTCCCCTCAGAGACTGGAAACTCAGTGGGCAATGAACATGTCCACCCACTCTGTAGTATTGTCCTCCCCTAAGCGCTTAGTACAGTGCTCTGCACATGGGGAAGCACTCGTAACATGATTGATCCCGGGCCGCGTGTGTGACCACTCCGGACCGCGCGCGTGATCACCACGCGATTGTCACGTGACCGCACCCTTGTCCTGCACGTGATCACCGTGTGATCAACCCAGGCCGCGCAAATGATCGTCCTGTGGTGTGCACGTGATCGCCCCATGTTGCGCACGTAATCGCCCCAGGCCATGCACGTGATCGCCCCATGATGCGAACGTGATCTTCACGTGTCATGCACGTGACCGTCCCCCACCGCACACTGATCGACCATCCTCCTTGTTGGGGTTCTTTAACTGGCTTGAATAGTGAGATTAAAAGCCCACTTCACCAAATGTTTGTTCTCTATTCAGCATCAGATTAATGTTAGAACTTTAGCCCACGATGTCTTTCTGCAGAACAGGATATGAAAGATACCAATGAAAATTAAATATTTACCTAAGTACCCATAAAAAATTGCATTCAAAATCTTTTATTATGGGTATATATTTACATAGCTATTTGATTAGGTAGCCGTATGTATTATCATGTTTTTAATAACCGCTTTTAAATTTATTTATATTGTTTCAGTTATTCCTTTGATTCTTGAGAATACAGCCATCCAGTTGACATCTTTTCTTTGGGAAAATCATACTCTGTTTAGGACTCTTTCGCTCAGTATTCTACAGCAGCATGGCTTAGTGGCTATAGCTTGGGCCTGGGAGTCGGAAGGAGCTGGATTCGAATCCTGACCCCACCAATGGTCTGCTGTGTGACCTTGGGCAAGTCACTTGATTTTTGTGGGCCTCAGTTCCCTCATTTGTAAAATGGGGATTGAGACTGGGAGCCCCAGGAGGGACAGGGACTGCGTCCAACCCGATCTGCTTATGTCCACCCCAGCGCTCAATACAGTGCCTGGCACATAGTAAGCGCTTAACAAACACCACAATTAAATCATGAGTGAGGTTCATTCAGGGCGAGTTTTCCTATATTCTCCAGCTGTAACGGAGCCAGCCACTAGAGGGCAAACTAAAACTCCAGGTGAAATTTCTAACTGGGCCACCTTCATTTTAGAACAGTGCTTTGCACATAGTAAGCACTTAACAAATGCCATTATTATTATTATTATTATTTTAACCCCCTTAAATGGACATTGCTTGATTTTTACCATCCTTGGACTAAGCAAAAGGAAATCAGCCTGGGAGGAAGTTAGGATGTTAATGTATGGTGAACACAGAACTCACAGTTCTGATATTGTACCTCGTGATGTTCACTCCACAGCTTAGTGGTGTCCCTTCTAGACTGTGAGCCTGTTGTTGGGTACGGACCGTCTCTATATGTTGCCGACATGTACTTCCCAGGCGCTTAGTACAGTGCTGCACACAGTAAGCGCTCAATAAATATGATTGAATGAATGGAAGACAATGGTCAAGGTCCTGCTTTTTGTCCACCTTTCTCTCTGACCTTTCCCTGTACCCAAGGCCCACTTGACCACTTTGGGTATGCCTGATGGGTTGATTGACTCCAACTGAGTAGCCATCTCAGTCAAGCACAATACAACATGATAAAAACCATGCCCTTGAACCAGCATGGCTCAGTGGAAAGAGCCTGGGCTTTGGAGTCAGAGGTCATGGGTTCAAATCCCGGCTCTGCCAATTGTCAGCTATGTCACTTTCGGCAAGTCACTTCACTTCTCTGGGCCTCAGTTCCCTCATCTGGAAAATGGGGATGAAGACTGTGAGCCCCCCATGGGACAACCTGATCACCTTATAACCTCCCCAGTGCTTAGAACAGTGCTTTGCACATAGTAAGTGCTTAATAAATGCCATTATTATTATTATTATTATTATCAAGTCCCTGGCCCTACTTATCACCTTATCAAAGAAGGTCCAGGACTAAACAGGAAATGCCCCAGGGACTCACTGCTTTCTATCCTAAAATATTTCTCCTATTGTACTGTTCCAGTCATTATGAATGCTGTACTAATGGTATATAAAGAAGCTCTGTATTGCTTGAAGTTGAGCTGGCCTTGACTAGCAGGGGAATCTCTGCTGCTCAGTGCCTCTCCTTACTAGTGCCAGATGAAAAGCCAGTAGTAATCAAACTTGTCTCTGACATACTTTTTTCTGAACACAACGCAGAGTGTAAAGTTTTTCTTTCACAGTGGATAGAGCACGGTCCTGGGACTCAGAAGGTCATGGGTTCTAATCCCAACACCACCACTCATCTGTGCATGGCCTTGGGCTGGTCGCTTCACTTCTCTGTGACTCAGTTGCCTCATCTGTAAATTGGGGATTGAGACTGTGAGCCCCATGTGGGACGGGGACTGTGTCCAACTCAATTTGCTTATATACATCCCAGATCTTAGTACAGTGCCTGGCACATAGTTTGCGCTTAATCAATACCACAGTCATTATTATTATTATTATTCCATGTCCACAGATGTGGAGATGGATCTTAAAAGTATGAGAGGTTCCAGGTGGATAACCAGTTACTTGGTTATCAGAGTGTATAAGGCTGGAGTTAGCTCTGAAGACACCAATGCTAGAGACCTTTAAAAGAATCATAAATACTTAGGGATTCACTTGCTTGGAAGCAGGGGGCTGGACCAAATGACCTCTAGCCATCCCTCCCAGCTATCTCATTTTATGTTTCTCTGACCACAAAAAAAATTACTACCAATTGATTGATTGATTCAACAGGCCTTCATGCAGCAAAATAAACACATCACAAAAGTCAATCAAACATTGAGAGCTGAATTAAAGGAAACTGAAGGAAAAATACTTGATGTATAAGTCCAAAGTTTTAATAAGTTATTAGTATCTTGTTGGTTGTAAATGCTCCCAAGCACCTACTACAGTGCTCGGCCTAGAGTAGACACCCCAAAAATACTGATGATGAAGGAGTAACAGGAAGAGAGTTTTGCTGAGATGTGAAGAATTTCCTCACCCTGGGCAGGGGTTGTGCCTGGGACTTGGTTAATTTATCAAAGGTATGTAGGGAGCAGTATTTTTTTATGATATTTGTTAAGTGCTTACTATGCGCCAGGCACTCTACTAAGCACTGGGGTAGATACAAGATAATCAGGTTGGACACAGTCCCTGTCCCACATGGGGCTCACCGGGCTTCTTTCTCATTTTACAGATAAGGAAACTGAGGCACAGAGAAGTGAAGTGACTTTCCCGTGGTCACACAGCAGACCAGTGGCGGAGCTGGGATGAGAACCCAGGTCCTCTGACTCCCAGGCCCGTGCTCCTTCGACGAAGCACTTACTGTATGCAGTCCACTGTACTAAACGTCTGGGAGAGTGCAATACAATAGACACAATCCCTGACCATAAGGATCTCATGATTTCTGAAACTGTGGAATTTTCATCTTTGAGGGTGCATCTAAATGTTGTCTGTGGAAGAAAACTTCACGGTTTCTGCGTTGTGTTCAAAAGGGTATATCAGAGACAAGTTTATTACTCCTCGCACTTCTTCTAGCACTACTAGGGACTGGAAAGATTCCTCTGCTAATCAAGGCCAGCTCGACTTCGAGCAAAACGGAGTTGCTTTATGTACAATTGGTTCGGCATCCTGGCGTCACACGTGATCAAAGAACACAAACAGCAGTAAATTCTACTTGGGGTAATTATTAGGCCTTGCCTGATTCTCTCCATTAAAAAGGATCTGGTGGGCAAACACTATTGATAAGCATGTTAGGAATCCTAGAAAACTCTCTGGGCCCACTACCAGAACGATTGCAGATGAAGAGCGAGGTGTTCTGGGAGAGATATATCCGTGGTGTCACTATGGGTCGGAAATGACTCGACAGCATAAGACAAGACAAGAATCCTAATCGGGATTCTTCCTGCCTAAAGACCTTGACAAACTAAACTTCCTGATAAACAGATAGACGGATCCTAGTTAGGATAGAATAAAGGAGAGCGGAGGATATGTGATGTGTCTGCTTCTAGTAAATGGCGGCTTGGCCAGACAAAATTAAGTCCAGGGCGAAAGGCCCATCACCCTCCATCCCTTGGTATTCTACCACTCCTAGGGATGCTAGTCACCGGAGTGGCTTTTGTTCACTTAAATGAGGTGGTTAGGAGACAAGCAGGCCTAGAAACAAAACAGCACAGAGGGAAGTTGACTGAGAAGCAGATAATGCAAGGTATAGACCACTGTACTTCCATACAGTCCCATTTGAAGACAGAAGACAAAGCTCTAGGTAAAGATCTAGATGACCTTTCCAAGCCTTCTTGCAGCCCTCTGATTCCCCTGTAATTTATTAAAAAAAAGAGAGAAGAGCCCAGCTGTGATCAATATGAAGTTCGCGTTTATTATGGTTAAGTCGGTCTCTTGGTGATGAATGGAATTCGCAGTAATGAGAACAATGTTGAGCGTTTATTAATCAATCTAATGCTCTCAGTTGAACTGATGATCCTTCAGAGGCAAGTCAGAGACAAGTCAGTAAAAATCAAGGCAGTTTAGTGCTGGAAGAACTGACAAATGTTCACCGACGTCCTGGGCCCTCCCTATATCACCCTCTGTTCTGAAGTTAAGGAGAGGAAAATAGCTCCCTTTCTGAGAGGCTATCTTGATCTCGCAACAACCCAGGAAACTTTCCTCCGAGGTGGGGGTTTTCTTTAGGTTGAATCCTCCCACCCTCAGCATCGTATTCATGGCTTAGTGGCAAGAGCACGGGCTTGTGAGTCAGAGGTCGTGGGTTCGACTACCAGCTCCGCCACTTATTGGTTGTGTGATCTTGGGCAAGTCCTGTCACTTCTCTGTACCCTCTGTTACCTCATCTGGAAAATGGGGATGAAGACTGTGAGCCCCACGTGGGACAACCTGATTACCTTGTATCTACCCCAGCACTTAGAATAGTGCTTGGCACATGGAAAGCACTTAACAAATATCTTCAGTAAGTGCTCACCTGAGAGCAACACGATCGCCTTCTTCTCACTCACCTCTGACCTGTTGTTTTCACTGCCCCTCTGGCCGGAAATTCCTTCTCCACCAAATCAGAGCCCACCCCTCCCATCTCCTCAGCACTTAAGTATGTGAAGTTGGTTAAACATTCGATGTATTTATTCTAATTGCTCTATCTGTAAATATTTTTTACGTCTGTCTCCCCCATGACAGCACAAAGCTCCTCTCAGGATGGAAATGTGTCTGGTGCTTCTGTTGTAATTTCCACATGCTTAGTATGGTGCGTTGCATTATTACTACCACTACCACTACCACTGCTCCTCGTCCTCCTCTTCCTCCTCCTTCTCCTCCAACTCTTACTACTACTACCATGACTGCCCCACTATTTGTCTGCTGTGTATTTGTAGTCTCATTACTGCGAATTCCATTCATCACCAAGAGGCTATTTGTATACAGTGCTCCGAATATAGAAAGTGCTCAATAAATATGATTGACTGACTGACCGGCTGACTTAGTCCAGGGCTCTGCAGGCGGTAAGAGCTTGATAAAAACCACTGATTCACTGGTCGTCGCCATCACGCCCATCGCCTCCACCCTCAGGAAGTTGGCCCCTCTGGCAGCGTGACCTAAATGTTTACTGAACCGCAGTAGGGACGGAGTTCGTGATTCTTCATTTATGAGTTTTTTGAGAGAAAAGGATCAGGTCGAATCTACACTCAGTAATTCCCCAATTCGGGCTCAGATGCACAGTGAATATCTGATGGTGATCATGGAAAGTAAGATTATAGTCCAAATCTTATGAAGACGGAAAGAAAAATCACTCTGATGTGAATGGTTAGTTTTCGATTTACGCCCTCCTAACCCAGCCCCACAAAGTCTAGCCCAAGTACAGTCTGCCAATAAACAACATGATTTTATCTTAAATCGTTTCACTTAGTAGTTTCTTTGTTTTGTTTTTTTAAAACCAGGTACAGCTGTTATCCTTTGTTAGACTATTCACCGTGCCAAATCTGATTTTCTGAAGCGAAGATAATTTTGATGATTGGAGAATTACTCAAGCATACCAGTTTCTGAAATGGCCAACGGATAGTTTTTTTTTATTATTTTCTTATAATCTAAAGAATGACTGGGTCACATTTTTTCCCCAAATTTGGTGTAAAGAATAATAATCAATCCCAGCCCGGAATGATCTGAGCCAAGTTTTAGCCCGGAAAGAATTTTCATTCCCTGAAAACAAGAATTAAGCCTGGAAATTCCTTCTCATTGCTAAACCTACTGTGACTCCACAATTTCCCCTCTAGACTGTAAGCTCACTGTGGGCAGGGAATATGTCTGTTTATTGTTATATTGTACTCTCCCAAGGGCTTAGTACACTGCTCTGCACACAGTAATCACTCAATAAATATGACTGAATGAATGACTGAATGAAGGAGAGAAGGTTCATAATTTTTTTGTTGATTTGCGTATCTTATTGCAATGTACATGGGAATTTTTTGATGCCTAAGTTTAAAAAAAACCACACAGAATAGTAGTTACTTTCTGGATATTTCATTAGAATCAGCTCAGAGAGCAATGCCAGATAGCTTTTGCTTGAAATTAAGTATATATATTAAAAAGTAGCATATATTTTGGTGGAACACAACTGTTCCAAAAAAAAAAATAGAATCACTGTTGTGATTTTAGCCCAAAATATTATACCAAATGCCCACACATTGTACAGTACAAATCCAGGAGAACAACATTTAAAAACTAATTTCCAACCCAAAAGACAACTAATGATAAAACTAAAGCAATCTATGAGGTAGGAAGCTCATAATTCTGGTTTTAACCAGACAGCCCTTTTTCAGGTGGCCTGTTCCCTGTCATTCATTCATTCATTCCCTCGTATCTATTGAGCACTTACTGTGTACAGAGTACTGTACTAAGCACTTGGGAGAGTCTTGTATTGATTCTGCAACTGACACCTTTATAATAATAATAATAACAATAATAGCATTTATTAAGCACTTACTATGTGCAAAGCACTGTTCTAAGCGCTGGGGAGATTACAAGGTGAACAGATTGTCCCAGGGGGGGCTCACAGTTTTAATCCCCATTTTACAGATGAGGTAACTGAGGCCCAGAGAATTTAAGTGACTTGCCCAGAGTCACACAGCTTACAGTTGGCAGAGCCGGGATTTGAACTCATGACCTCTGACTCCAAAGCCCAGGCTCTTTCCACTTAGCCACGCTGCTTCATGTCAGGTATTTTAATTTTAAGCACCTAGCTTCTCTCTGTCTTAGCATTGGCTCCAAGTTCCATGACTCAAAAGTGGAACCAGTTTTTTTTTAATGGTTTCTGTTAACCAGCCAGTCAGTCAAACAAATTTACAGAGCGCCTACTGTGTGCAGAGCACTGAACCAAGCTCTTGGGAGAGTACAATATAACAGACACAATCCTTTCCCATAACGAGCTTACAGTTAAGAGGGGGAGTCGGGCATTAGTATAAATGAATAAATTACAGATAAGCACTTTGTGCCAGACCCTGTACTAAGCTCTGGAGTAGATACAAGCTAATCAGGTTGGACACGTTTCCTGTCCCACCTGGGGCTCACAGCCTTAGTCCCCATTTTACAGATGAGGAAAGTGAAGCACATAGAAGTGAAGCGACTTCCCCAAGTCCACACATCAGACGAGTGGTGGAGTCGGGATTTGAACCCCCATCCTTCTATCTCCCAGGCCTGTGCTCTATCCACTAGGCCGTGCTGCTTCTCCCTGCATTCAGAGGGAACTGGGAGAGAAACCCGATGGCTCTGAGCAAGAGGAGGAAAAAGTGGGGGTCCTAGGTCATCCAGAGTCATGCTCTGGATTTGGGAGAACTTGGTGAACTTCCACAAAATGATACGCCTGATGTCATTCCGTTGCCCAGCATAATTCTTGTTAGGTCATATGCGTGTGTGTTTATTCATTCGCTCTTCCATTCATTCATATTTATTGAGCACTTACTGTGTGCAAAGCACTGTACTAAGTGCTTGGGAGAGTACAGTATAGCTATAAACAGACACATTCTCTGCCCACAGTGAGCTTACACTGTACCTCGTTCTTGCCTGTCCTGCCGTCAACCCCCAGCCCACGTCCTCCCCCTGGTCTGGAATGCCCTCCCTCCACACATCCGCCAAGCTAGCCCTCTTCCTCCCTTTAAAGCCCTACTGAGAGCTCACCTCCTCTAAGAGGCCTTCCTACACTGAGCCCCCTTTTTCCTCTCCTCCTCCCCATCCCCCCGCCCTACCTCCTTCCCCTTCCCACAGCACCTGTATATAGGTTTGTACAGATTTATTACTCTATTTTACTTGTACTACATATTTACTATTCTATATATTTTGTTAATGATGTGCATTTAGCTTTAATTCTATTTGTTCTGATGACTTGACACCTGTCCACGTGTTTTGTTGTCTGTCTCCCCCTTCTAGACTGTGAGCCCACTGTTGGGTGGGGACCGTCTCTATCTGTTGACAACTTGTACTTCCCAAGCGCTTAGTACAGTGCTCTGCACACAGGAAACGCTCAATAAATACAATTGTATGAATGAAAAAGGGGGAGCTTGGGTGTCCGTTATCCATGAGGATTGTTCCTTTACTGTCAGCAGCTTTATTTTTGATACAAAAGGAGAGGTCTGCATATATTTATTCAGTTGTAGTTATTGAGCACTTTCTGTGTGCAAAGAAAGCCCTTGGGAGAGCACAGCACAACAATAAACACACACATCGATATCCCTGCCCACAACGACATATGTGCTACATCCATTTACTCACTGACTCCCATGTGTCCTCAAGAAGTTAGTGTACAACCTTTTCATTCTGTCAGCCAATCATATTTATTGAGCACTTACTCTGCGCAGAGCAGTGTACTAAGCATTTGGGAGAGTACACTACAGCAATAAGCAGACGCATTCCCTTCCCACAACAATGTACGTGCTGCATCCATTTACTCACTGGCTCCCATGTGTCCTCAAGGAGTTAGTGTATGACCTCTTCAGTTGCTCAGTTAACTGTATGTATTGAGCGCTGAATGTGTGCAGAGCACAGTACTAAGCGCTTGGGAGAGTACAATGCAACAATAAACACACACATTCCCTGTCCACAATGCGCTTACAGTCTAGAGTGGGAGACGGACCTTAATAGAAATAAATAAATTACAGATATGGACATAAGTGCTATGGGGCTGGGAGGGGGGATGAATTAAGGGCCCTATCCACCTCCCCGCCCAGCATTAACTATGGCACTTGGTTGTGTGCCCCTTAAAAAAAAAGATGGTATTTGTTAAGCGCTTACTAAGTGCCGGGCACTGTACTAAGCGCTGGGGTGGATAAAGCAAATCAAGTTGGACACAGTCCGTCCCACAATGAGGTCAAAGTCTTAATCCCAATTTTTTACAGATGAAGTAATTGAGGCACAGAGAAGTGAAGTGACTTGCCGACAGTCACACAGCAGACAAGTGGCAGAGCTGGGATTAGAACCCATGACCTTCTGACTACCAGGCCTATACTCTAACCACCCCAGCCCCACAGCACTTTTATACATATCCTTAGCCTCTACCATCTCCTCTTTTTGTTATTTATTTATCTGTCCCCTTCCTCTCCATAGACTGTAAGCTCCTTGTGGGCAGGGACCAGGTCTACCAATTCTATTGTATTGCACTTTCCCAAACGCTTAGTACAGTGCTCTGCATCCAGTTCTTGTCTTGTTTTATGCCGCCGAGTCGTTTCCAACCCATTGCGACACCATGGACACATCTCTCCCAGAACCCTCTGCTCTCCATCAGCAATCATTCTGGTAGTGTATCCATAGAGTTTTCTTGGTAAAAATGCCAAAGTGGTTTACCATTGCCACCTTCCGCATAGTAAACTCGAGCCTCCGCCCTCCACTCTCTCCCATGCCGCTGCTGCCCAGCTTGGAAGAGTTTTGACTTGTAGCAGTTTGCCTTCCACTCGCTAGCCACTGGCCAAGCTAGGAATGGAATGGAAAGGGTATGCCTCTGCTTGACTTTCCCTCCCATAGTCAAGACTTGTAGACTACCGGAAACTCTCCAGGTGCGACCCTGAGAGGGGTACATCCAGTTAGCTCAATAAATACCATTGGCTGACTGTATGATTCAACTCAAAAGGGTTCCACTCTCCAATACTCATTGGAACCCAAAGAGGAGCTGATAGATGAGCTAATCCATACATGAATAATAATAATGAGTGGTATTTGTTAAGCACTTACTATATGCCAGGTGATGTATTAAGCACTGGGGTGGATACAAGCAGATACACGACAGTCCCTGTCTCACATGGGGCTCACAGTCTCAATCCCCTTTTTAGAGATTAGGTAACTGAGAAATAAGGTGACTTGCCCAATCTAAACCAAGTCAGCCCCTTACCTATATATTTGCCCAAACTCCCTCCCCACCTCAGGAAGTTTGGTAAAGGCCAACTCTCTGAATGATAAGTGCAATTTCCCCAGTGCTATTATTACAAAACAGTGTCTAACATTTAGCCTAAATTTTCCTTTACTTAATTCCATCCCATTATTTTTAGTTATTTCAACCCAGAAAACTTTTATTTTTCTTGGAACTTGATCCAGAGGAACAGATGCTAAAGAAAGATTATGTTAAAGTCCTTCCAAATGAGATTTGAAACAGGCAAGACATAATCTTACTACTACCAACTGCAACATAGGATTAAAAAAATTACTTTAATATGTTACACACACACACACACGATTTTTTTTTACATCTTCAGATATCTCCCGAATTAGAATCATGACTAAGAACTAAGAAGGCATAACTAGAATGAATGAAGAAGCCAAAGGAATTACTTTAAATTAGAGAGACACAGGACAGAGGTCAGATTGTTTATATAAAAGATGGCCAAGATTTTCATTACCTGAGAAGCAGATGCATATAGCAATAATTTCTTAGCTGAACAACATTACAAAATGGGTCCCAAGTGCTTTTTTTTTTTTTTAAGGAAAACACCTTTTAATTATTGGGACTAGAATTACGGTACTCAGTGGTACTCAGTGGTTGAATATACAAACAAATGAAAAACAATCCTTGGCCTCAAGTAATTTACAGTTTAATGGGGGTGACAGTGAACACTAATCTGTATATATACACATATATATGTGTGCATATATATGTGCACATATATATATACGCATATATATATAATCTGCATATATACAATTAAGGCAAAGAATTGATGTAATAAACCTGAGTGAATATATAAAAATAAATAACAAATATTAAATATATAAATACATTAGACTTGATATGACCAAGTCATGGGAAAGTTAAATGAAGACTGTGTACTAAAATATCTGCCAAAACTACTGGTATGCCAATTTTTCAAAATTCGAGACAGTTGAATGTCTAGGATATTTTGCAAATCCAGTGTGACGGTCATAGAATTTAAAAAAGTAACATTCCATTATAAACAGTCAGTCCAGAACAATGAAATTCCAAGTTTGTTTAAGCCCTGCTTAACTGGCTGAGAACTGCCTAAAATGATGTTTTCTTTCTCCCAGTTTTCCTTGTTCTCATATTTTATCTGGATTTTAAAAAACGTTGAACATCTGTAGTTTTTAAATATTTTCAATTCTGATGTTTCTGGTAATACATTCCAGTAAACATTCCTCAGAGCTTAATAAATTGGTGAGAATATAAATCTGAAGGAGAAAGGGATAATAAGAGGGACTGGGGATCTTTGGTTTGGCTGAAAATTTGGTTGTTCCAGAAATCATTCATTTATTCATATTTATTGTTTACTTTGTGCAAAGCACTGGACTAGGTTCTAGAGAGAGTATACTATAACAACAAAGACACATTCCTGCCCATGATTGGCTCACAGTCTTATATTTAAGTAAATAAACAAATGCATAAATTACAGATATATGCAGTATATCAGAAACAAGTTTCTAAATATAGCCCCCCAAAAAAAATCAAGAGAAAGATTTCCCCTTCTTTCAAGAAACTCCCAAATAATGATTAGTGTCAACAGGGGAAAAAAGATAGCAAATGCGTTTTATACTTTTCTTTGAAGTCGATCCTCCTTGACTGGAAGCTAGCCGGGTGCAGGAAACATAACTACCAATTCTATTATATTGTACTTCCCCAAGCGCTTAGTACAGTACAGCGTTCTGCACACAGTAAATATGATCGGTTGATGTATAGTGCTTGACTTAAGCATATGTAGGATCCTATAAGCCCTGGGAATTCTCAGTGTCAGAAAAAAGCAGCACATTAAGAAGCCCATGTTCTTAATTACAGTAATAATAATTATGGTATTTGTTAAGCGCTTACATTCATTCATTCAATCGTAATTTATTGAGCACTTACTGTGTGCAGAGCACTGTTCGAAGCGCTTGGGAAGTACAAGTTGGCAACATATAGAGATGGTCCCTACCCAACAACGGGCTCAGTCTAGAAGGAGGAGACAGACAACAAGACAAAATATATTAACAAAATAAAATAAATAAAATAGTAAATACGTACAAGTAAAATAAATAGAGTAATAAATCTGTACAAACATATATACAGGTGCTGTGGGGAGGGGAAGGAGGTAGGGCAGGGGGATGGGGAGGGGGAGAGGAAGGAGGAGGCTCAGTCTGTGAAGGCCTCCTGGAGGAGGTGAGCTCTCAGTAGGGCTTTGAAGGGAGGAAGAGAGCTAGCTTGGTGGTTGTGTGGAGGGAGGGCATTCCAGGCCAGGGGGAGGACGTGGGCCGGGGGTCGATGGCAGGACAGGCAAGAAAGAGGCACAGTGAGGAGGTTAGCGGCAGAGGAGCGGAGGGTGCGGGCTGGGCTATCGAAGGAAAGAAGGGAGGTGAGGTAGGAGGGGGCGAGGTGATGGAGAGCCTTGAAGCCGAGAGTGAGGAGTTTTTGCCTGATGCATAGGTTGACTGGTAGCCACTGGAGATTTTTGAGGAGGGGAGTAACATGCCCAGAGTGCTTACATGTGCCAGGCACTGTACTAAGCGCTGGGGTGAATACAAGCAAATCGGGTTGGACTTAGTCCCTGTCTCACATGGGGCTCACCGACTCAATCCCCAATTTACATATGAGGTAATGGAGTTACAGAGAAGTGAAGTAATTTGCCCAAGGTCACACAGCAGACAGGTGGCGGAATCAGGATTAGAACCCATGACCTCTGACTCCCAGGATTTGCTCTATCCAGTATGCCTTGTTTACTTTCAAGCAGGCATTCTAATGTCAAACTTTTGCTATCAAATTTCAGAATGCAGACTGAATAATGAACAAATACATGCTCTGATTCGAAATGTCTCATACAGCAGTGAATGACATTGGAGATGTGAAAGCTAAATGATCAAAACTTGCTGTCCGATGATAAGCTCTGCATGCCTAATTAAGCACAAGATTTATAATTAAGGATGCAATTTATTTTCAGTAATGATTGTTCAATCTCAAGCCACTAAAATGTTGCAAAGGTGAGGAGTGTGTTGACTGAGATGTTTTCCAAATGGAAGAGGAGTGAAGATTTCTCTGGATTCTCATTCTATTTTCTAAGAAACAGAGAGAACTCCATTATGCTACATTTTTTCAGTACCCAATTAGAGAACAGCTTCCCTGAAGGGATGATTTTAATAGACGTTTAAGAGGTAACAGATGAGGTAACTGAGGCACAGAGGAAGTGAAGTGACTTACCCAAGCTCACATGGCAGACAAGTGGCAGAGACAGGGTTAGAACCCAGGTCCTTCTGACTTCTGGGCCCGTGCTCCATCCAATATGCCAAGTTGCTAGTCAAAACATGGCAGTTGCTGAAATTGTGAGCTCTTTGAAGGCAGAAACCAGGGCAGCTAATTCCATTAAACTCTCCCAAGACTTAAAACAGTGTTCTTCCCATAGCGGGTGCTTATTAATTCTACTGATTAATTCATTCAATTGTGTTTAAGTGCTTACTGTGTGCAGAGCACTGTACTAAGCGTGTGGGAAAGTACACTACAACAATAAGCAGTTACATTCCCTGCCCACGTCACAGTCTAGATGGGGGAGACAGACAGCAATACAAATAAATAAAATTACATATATACATATAAGTGCTGTGGGGCTGGGAGGGGGGAAGAGAGCAAAGGGAGCAAGTCAGGGTGATGCAGAAGGGAGTGGGAGATGAGGAAAAGTGGGGCTTGGTCTGGGAAGGCCTCTTGGAGGAGATATGGCTTCAATAAGGCTTTGAAGCAGGGGAGAGTCATTGTCTGTCAGATTTGAGGGGGAATGTGTTCCAGGCCAGAGCCAGGACGTGGGCCAGGGGTTGGCGGCAAGACAGGCGAGATGGAGGCACAGTGAGAAGATTAGCACTAGAGGAGTGAAGTATGCGGACTAGGTTGTAGAAGGAGAGAAGTGAGGTGAGATAGGAGGGGGCAAGGTGATGAATGGCTTTAAAGCCAATGGTGAGGATTAAGTACCTGGTTTAGCCTGGCAAGAAATGGCTTCTGTCTTTCACTTAACTGTTTTCAATGGTGCTGATGCGGGTGTGGGGATTTTACCCAGAATGCCTTGTGACCCCAATGGGTACCACTTGAGTTTCCTTGTTCTCTCTTCCTACTTTTGAGCCCATATGGGACCTGATTATCCTGTATCTACCCCAGTGCTTAGTACAGTTCTTGGCACATAGTAAGCACTTAACAAATACCACAATTACTATTATTACTATTTCCTTGTCAGGACCTCTTTGTTTGGAACCCACTTTCAGGTTCTGCGGCAGTGTGAGTCTCACCCTGAAACATGGTCGGTGTTATCCTGAGATAACTTTCAACACCCTTTTGGAGGAAGAAAAATGGAAAGGTCATTCTGCAGGCAAGGTATCATCATTTCTCATTTATATTATTAAGAGTAAACATTCATCCAGTGGCTTATCTGGTGAAGCAGTGTGGCTCAGTGGAAAGAGCATAGGCTTTGGAGTCAGAGGTCATGGGTTCAAATCCCAACCACCAACTGTCAGCTGTGTGACTTTGGGCAAGTCACTTAACTTCTCTGTGCCTCAGTTATCTATAAAATGGGGATTAAAACTGTGGACCCCCGTGGGACAACCTGATCACCTTGTAACCTCCCCAGCGTTTAGAACAGTGCTTTGCATCATCATCATCATCATCATCAATCGTATTTATTGAGCGCTTACTGTGTGCAGAGCACTGTACTAAGCGCTTGGGAAGTACAAGTTGGCAACATATAGAGGCAGTCCCTACCCAACAGTGGGCTCACAGTCTAGAAGGGGGAGACAGAGAACAAAACCAAACACATTAACAAAATAAAATAAATAGAATAGATATGTACAAGTAAAATAAATAGAGTAATAAATATGTACAAGCATATATACATATATACAGGTGCTGTGGGGAAGGGAAGGAGGTAAGACGGGGGGGATGGACAGGGGGACGAGGGGGACAAGGGGGAGAGGAAGGAGGGGGCTCAGTATGGGAAGGCCTCCTGGAGGAGTTGAGCTCTCAGTACAGCCTTGAAGTGACTTGAAGTTAAGTGACTTGCCCAAAGTCACACAGCTGACAAGTGGCGAGCCGGGATTTGAACCCATGACCTCTGATTCCAAAGCCCGTGCTCTTTCCACTGAGCCACGCTTCTTCTCTAATAATGATAATGAAAGAGGAAGACAGAGAGGGAGAGGAGTCAGCAGTTCGGAGAAGAACAGATGGAAACAGGAAAAGAATTGTCTGCTACAATTTCCATAGCATCAATTTAGTTCATTCTTCATATAATTCAAAAGCTATGATTTCCTTAGGGTCACCACTTATTGAGATTAAAACTTTACTTTTACTTTGGATTCCATATGATTCAGCCCCTTAGCATATGAGGTTTTGTATATTTTTCTAAGTAACTCGTCACTTTAATACCTTTGAAACATCAACAGGTTTAGAGATCTTTTCATTGAATTAGAATAACTTTATTTCAAGGGGTGATTATCAGACTTATTATTCATGAGTCATCCATGCTGCAGCTTGCTTTAGTACTCTCCTAAGTGGATCTAGCCCATTACCACTAAATTAGGACACCTTATTTGACTTCCAGTAGAGTTATGAATCGATCTCGAAGTTCTCTAAGTCACCTAAGCGGCTTGCAATTTTTGCTGGGTCATCTATTCTCCTAAATTTTTACTTGGTGGCATATTCCCTAGTCTCTCCTAGAAGCCTAAATCTGTTGATTATCTGGGATGCTCTATATACAATCTTGAAATAATCGCTACTAGATTTTCAGTAATTATACTACACAGTGAAATTGCCTTCCAAGTAAATTTCGGAAAGCTGAGTTGGTTCCAGGTTTTAAACAGAAATTTTAAAATTCTTACTTTTAACTGGTTTTTAGATCATTAAGTTCTCAGCTGGGATTTATAAGAAGAATATTATGTAGTTGTATTTTGTTGATAATGTATTTCACCCCTCTCAGGGTCGCACCTGGAGAGTTTCCAGTACTCTACCAGTCTTGACTAAGGGAGGGAGAGTCAAGCAGAAGCGTACTCATTCCATTCTTAGCTTGGCCAGTGGCTAGTGAGTGGAAGGCAATGGCCAGTGGCTAGCGAGTGGAAGGCAATCTGCAACAAGTCAAAACTCACCTGTTCTGGGCAGCAGCAGCATGGGAGAAAGTCGAGGGCAGAGACTCAAGTTTACTGCATGCAAAGAGGCATTGGTAAACCACTTCTGGATTTTGACCAAGAAAACTCTTTGGATCAGAACGATTGCTGATGGAGAGTGGAGGGTTTTGGGAGAGATGTGTCCATGCCGTCATTATGGATCAGAGATGACTTGACAGCATAAAACAAGAGAAGACATGCTATATTTAAATATGTAAATCATATTTCACTTTGGGGGACAAGGGGAAATTTTGATTCCATTCGTCTTGAGAAAATTGTTTGCATCCTGCTGATTTGAGTCCAGCCATGTCCTAAAAGGAAGAGGCCACAAAGCCACTAACTAGAGATGAAGTTGGTTTTGTGCAGTTATATTGTCATTAACTTTAGCATTAATTCCCTCAAGTGAAATTGATCCAGATGGTGAGAATCCATCATTCAGTAGTATTTTATTAAGCATTTACAGTGTACCAAGCACTGTACTAAGTGTGTAATAAAAATAATAATAATTGTGGTATTTGTTAAGCGCTTACTATGCGCTAGTGTTTAGAGTTGAATTGGGTTTTTACAGGAGGAATTTTTAGAGAAAATGTCCCTCGAAAAACAGTTCCTGATCTTCTCTAGCCATGATCAGTGTCTTTAATTGCCTGGTTTTCCACTCCCTGGATCTTACAAAAGCTGAGGAAAAATTCTGTAGTGGGCATGTGTTAAACCAATTCTACCACTTGTGTCCATTTTCCAGGGTCTCATCAGTCTTTCAGGATATATTTGGAAGCAATTCTTTGTCTTCAATCAATCAATTGTATTTATTGAGCACTTACTGTGTGCAGAGCACTGTACTAAGCGCTTGGGAAATACAAGTTGGCAACACATAGAGACGGTCCCTACCCAACAGTGGGCTCACAGTCTAGAAGGGGGAGACAGAGAACAAAACAAAACATATTAACAAAATAAAATAGAATAGATATGTACAAGTAAAATAAATAGAGTAATAAATACGTACAAACATATATACAGGAGCTGTGGGGAAGGGAAGGAGGTAAGGCGGGGGGAATGGAGGGGGGAGAAGGGGGAGGGGAAGGGGGGCTCAGTCTGGGAAGGCCTCCTGGAGGAGGTGAGCTCTCAGTAGGGCCTTGAAGGGAGGATGAGAGCTAGCTTGGCAGATGTGGGGAGGGAGGGCATTCCAGGCCGGGGTGATGGTGTGGGCCGGGGGTCGACGGCGGGACAGGTGAGAACGAGGCACGGTGAGGAGATTAGCGGCACAGGAGTGGAGGGTGCGGGGTGGGCTGTAGAAGGAGAGAAGGGAGGTGAGGTAGGAGGGGGCGAGGTGATGGACAGCCTTGAAGCCGAGGAGTTTCTGCCTGATGCGTAGGTTGATTGGTAGCCACTGGAGATTTTTGAGGAAAGAACCTGCCAGGTGGCAGGTGAAGCCAAGGTCAGTGTAAAGAGCAAGGGCCTGGGATAATAATAATAATAATAATAATGATAGCATTTATTAAGCGCTTACTATGTGCAAAGCACTGTTCTAAGCACTGGGCAGGTTACAAGGTTGTCCCACCGGGGGCTCACAGTCTTAATCCCCATTTTACAGATGATGCCCTGAGGCAGGGCATCTGGGTTTTTAGTCCCTGTCCTGACACTGGCCTTGGGCAAGTGTCCCACATGGGGCTCATAGTCTAGGTAGCAGGAAGTAGGATTTAACCTCCATTTTACAGAGTAGGAAACTGAGGTCCAGGGAAGTGAAGTGACTTGCCCAAGGTCCCAAAGCAGAGAAGTAGTGGAGCTGGAATTCAAACCCAGCTCCTCTGACTCCCAGGTCCATGCTCTTTCCACTAATCCATGCTTCTCCTCTGAAGACAACTGCATATTTTTGGCAATCAAGCAACAGAATTTATTGAGTGCCTATTGTGTATAGAGCACTGATCTAAGCACTTGGTAGGTACAATAATGATAATAATGGTATTTGTTAAGCGCTTACTAAATGCAAATCAGGTTGCACAAAGTCCCTGTCCCATGTGGGGCTCACAGTCTCAATCCCTTTTTTATAGATGAGGTAATTGAGGCCCAGAGAAGTAAAATAACTTGCCCAAGGTCACACAGCAGACAATTGGTGGAGCCAGGATTAGAACCCCTGACCTTCTGACTCTCAGGCCCATGCTCTATCCACTAGGCTATGCCCTCAAGGAGTTTACAGTCTAGCTGATGTTTAAAATGGACACCCCTCATCTCTTTCTAACTCACTCTGAATATCATAGAGAAACAGCATGGCTTGGTGGAAAAAACATGGGCCTGGAAATCAGAGGACCTGAGTTCTAATTCCAGTTCTGCTATCTGCCTGCTGTGTGACCTTGGAAAAGTCAGTTAATGTCTCAGTGCCTCAGTTTCCTCAACTGTAAAATGGGGATTAAATACCTGGTCTTTCTAATTTAGGGACAGATTGTGATTGAATGATATCGACCCCAGGGCTGCACACATAGAAAGAGCTTAACAAATGTCATTACTGTACTTAAGTATGGTCTCTTAGGTGGGTGAGGGCCCAGTCATGTCTGTAGCTCCAAGATAGTCTGGCCCATGATCACTCTCAGAAGTATGTTTCTCCTTTGGACAGATGAAGTAACTGAGGCACAGAGAAGTGAAGCGACTTGCTCAAGATCACCCATTCTCCCACCCGTTCACCCCATCGGCTGTCTCTCAGTGCCTGCTACTGGGAATGTGGGGGACCAGGTGAGGGAGTGTGGATGTCTCAGTTCAAACCATCACCGTGACATAATAAGCCCTCTTAACCACTGGCTTTTGAAAATGCCCTCCTCAAATGGCAAAAGACAGAGAAGGTGTCCTACTCTGTTTACATGGACAAAATAACATTCACACTCCTGGATAACATCAGCCACATCTTCAAACAAAAAGACAACTCTTCAGACAAGTATCAATCAATCAATCAGTGAAATCTATCGAGGGTTTCCTGTGTGCCAAGCGCTGTACTAAGCGTTTTGGAGAGTATGCTACAACAGAATTGGTAGACACGTTTGCTGTTCACAAGGAGTTTACAGTCAAGAGAAGAACTCATCTGTTCTCACCTGCCTTTAATGGCTGACAATTTGTTCTCTTTATAATAATCTTTTATTTTTCAGGATGCAGGGTGGGGAGGCCTGACTGATTTCTGAATAGAATGACAAAAGATTCATATTCAAGTTTATTAAGATTTGAGACATACTTCTGAGAAGCCAAATTAAATTTGTCACTTCAAGCTTCAATTTACCAAATCCCATTGTTATCTTTTTTTTCCACCTTTCTAGGGACTGTATATAATTTTGTCACATATTTGACAGCTACTGTTCATTTCTAACCTGGTGAGGCCAGTAAGTCATGTATACCACCTAAAGAAATATTTCTGCTATGTTGAAGTTAAGAAGAAACTGTTAAAATATTTAAAAAGAAAACAACAACAAAAAAACCCCTCACTTCTAATACCTGTGCCTTCTTTTGCTATTTGCCCACGTCCTAACCTTTGAAACTAAGATATGGATGGGAAACACTTGTTTTTTCCTTAGGGGAAGCAGCGTGGCATAGCAGATAGAGCATGGTCCCAGGAGTCAGAGGGACCTGGGTTCTAATCCTAACTCTACCGCTTGTCTGCTGGGTGATCCTGAGAAGGTCACTTCACTTCTCTGTGCACAGTTACTTCATGTCAAATGGGGATTAAGACTGTAAACCCCATGTTGGACATGGACTTTGTCCAACCTGATTAGCCTGTAGCTACCCCAGCGCTTGTAGCAGTTTGGATAGAGAGGAAAGGGTAGATTTAGTGATGTTGTGAAGGTGGAAGTGACAGGATTTAGTAATGGATTGAATATGTGGGTTGAATGAGAGAGAGGAGTCAAGGATAACGCCAAGGCCATGGGCTTGTTAGACAGGAAGGATGGTGGTGCCATCTACAGTGATGGGAAAGTCAGGGGGAGGACAGGTTTTGGGTGGGAAGATAAGAAGCTCTGTTTTAGACATGTTAGGCTGGAGGTGACTGGAGGAAATCCAAGTAGAGATGTCTTGAAGGCAGGAGGAAATGTGACACTGCAGAGAGGGAGCGAGATCAGGGCTGGAGATGTAGATTTGCGTATTGTCTGGATAGAGGTAATAGTTAAATCTGTTCTCTCTCCTCCCCATCTTTTTATGGTATTGGTTAAATGTTTACTATGTGTCAAACAGTGTTCTAAGCACTGGTGTAGGTAAAAGTAAATTACGTCAGACACAGTCCCTGTCCAATATGGACTCACAGTCTAAGTCGGAGGAACCACAGGAAAACTGAGGCCCCAATAATTTATTAATTCATTCATTCAATCGTATTTATTGAGGGCTTACAGTGTGCAGAGCACTGTACTAAGAGCTTAGAAAGTACAATACAGCAACAGAGACAATCCCTACCCAACAATGAGCTCACAGTCTGGAAGGGGGGAGATGGACAACAAAATAAACAAAGCAAGTAAACAGGCATTAATAGCATCATTATAGATAGAATTATGGATATATACACATCATTAATAAAATAAATAGAACAATAAATATGTACATCTATACACAAGTGCTGAGGGGTGGGGAGGGGGGTAGAGCAGAGGGAGGGAGTCGGGGAGATGGGGAGAGGAGGAGGAGCAGAGGAAAAAGGGGCTTAATCTGGGAAGTGAAGTGATTTACACAAGGTCACATCGCAGACAAGTGGGGGAGCCGGGATTAAAACCCATGATCATCGGAATCCCAGGCCCGTAATCTACCCATTGCACATACTGCTTCTCGCTAGGATGTGTGACTTCTTCAGTTTTTCCATGATATTGGGTTCTTATTAATATTATCTGGCTGATTTGGTCTTTATTTATGGTTGGCCTTAATTTTCTGGCTCTCTGAAGCAAATGCATTGTTAAACTAGAATCAGTCAAGATTCCAGTTACCTTAATTAAAGAAATTGGATTCTCCAACAGAAAAGCCATTTATGTAAGTAGAGGTATGAATGAAAGAAACATTTATGACCACTATTGCAAAGGAAGTAGTTCTGTTTGCAAAATATGGTACACAGACTAGTAAAACACAAATGAACTCTTCCCACATGCAATTATTTGTTAGTGTGGAGTGGGAGAGAGAGAAAAGAAGCCAGTATTTTTACTCCATTGAAAAAGGAAAAGCCATATTCGGGTCTCTGCACTTTGTGTCAGGGGAGTTCTGGACTTACCAGGCTCCAGAAAAATACAGGGGACCCAGAAAGTGCTGTAAAATGTTTAACTTTAATAAGAATCATATAAACACACATAGCCTGTGGACAGTCTGTTCAGATGAACTCACATCTGCTACGGTTTGCTTCTGAGATTGGACTCCACAACTTGAGTGAAACAGAGAGAACTTGGTAAGAGTCCAGGAAAACAGGAAAAGGCAGGAAAAACAATTAAAGGATTAGGAAAGTGGCCTTATGAGTACAGGTGAGAGGAATTGAGACTATTTAGCTTGGTGGAGAATAATTATGGTGTTTGTGAAGTGCTTACTATATGCAAGTACTGAATATTAAGCATTAGGATAATTACAATAGTCAAGTTGGATGCAGTTCCTGTCCTATTATTATTATTAATTATAATAACATATAATAATAATGTTATTTGTTAAGCGCTTACTATGTGCCAAGCACTGTTCTAAGCGCTGGGGTAGATATAGGGTAATCAGCTTGTCCCACGTGAGGCTTACAGTCCTATTCCCCATTTTACAGATGAGGTAACTGAGGCACAGAGAAGTTAAGTGACTTACCCAAGGTCACACAGCAGACAAGTGGCAGAGCTGGGATTAGAACTCACAACCTCTGGCTCCCAAGCCCGTGATCTTTCCCTTAAACCACGCTGTTTCTGGGAAATAATGTGCAATATATTATTGTATATATATATATAATTATGTATATATATATACACAATTGTCTCTGTTGCTGAATTGTACTTTCCAAGTGCTTAGTACAGTGCTCTGCACACAGTAAGAGCTCAATAAATATGACTGAATGAATGAATGTAATGTAATATATAGTATATCATTGTATATTTTACATATTGTATATATAATATATAATATGATATATAATATAAAATAAATAGTGATAATAACAAGCCTGGGAGCCCCATGTGGGACAGGACTGTATGCAACCTGATTATCTTGTATCTACCCCAGCGCTGAGTTTGGTGCCTGACACACAGTCAGTGCTTAAAAAATACCATTATTATTATTATCATTGCTGGGAAAGATAGAGATACAGATCAGGGAAAATCAGGACAGTTATATGGCCCATTCATAACTCTAGAGATGGATGTCAAGGAGGTAGCCAATCACGTGGTTCACCTAAGTTTCCCATTGCCACTGTCAAAGAGAACGCTGGACTGTTGGGGCCACTTGGGCAAGTAATGACACTTTGGGTGTTTTTATTTCTTTCCTATTGCTGGGAAGGGATTTAAAGCAAAAACCTTCCCCCAAAACAAAACAAAAAAACCCCTCCCTGCCCCTGAGCCCCTTTGCTCATCCTCTAGACACTGACATTACATGATTTCACTCTTCCAGGTGTGCTAATTGCCCATCCACTTTGGCACTGCACAGAAACTCCTCACCATTGATTTTAAAGCACTCAATCACTCTGCCCACTCCTACCTTATATCTCTGATTTCTAGTAGAACCCAGCCCACACATTTCTCTCCCCTAATGCCAACCTAGTACTCACTGTACTTCGCTCTCATCTCTCTCAGCCCGACCCCTCGCCCATGTCCTGCCTCTGGTCTAGAGTGCCCTCCCCTCCATATCTGACAGATGATCACTCTTCCCTCCTTTGAAGCCCAGTGAAAAGCACATCTCTTCCAAGAAGCCTTCCCCAACTAAGCCCCCATGTCCTCTTCTCACACTCCTCTCTGTGTTGCCCTTACACTTGGCTCAGCCCCAAAGAACTTATGTACACAGCCATAATTTATTTTAATGAATGACTGTCACCCACCTCTAGACTGTAAATTCCCTGTGGGCAGGGAACATGTCCTACCAACTCTATTATTTGTAAACGCTCAATAAATGATTGATTGGTTGCTAATAATGGTATTTACTGAGCACCTATTGAATGCAATACACTGTACTAAGCACTTGTGGCCAGGATTTTACTCTACTCCTCCTGTTGATTATCCAAAGAAGTAGCACGTGATTAACTCTTTTCTCATGAGGGAGCAAGTTTCTGATGACTTTGCAGAAAGCACTAAACAATAATATCGGGAACATTTCTTTTGTCCTGTTGATAATGCCTTGCCAGAGTTTGGAATTTGGGCCACTTCGACTGGGTTTGTAGCTTTCCCCTCTCTTACGAGTCAGCATTTATTCCAGACTGACTTTAAAAAGGGCAATAACCTAACTTGATTCAGTGCATAATAATAGTGGTATTTGTTAAGTGCTAACTATGTGCCAGGCACTGTACTAAGTGCTGTGGTAGATACTTAGATACTTAGAATGTCAGCGCTTAAAACAGTGCTTTGCACATAGTAAGCGCTTAATAAATACATTATTATTATTATACAACGTTGAATACAGTCCATCTCCCACACGTGGCTCACATTCTTAATCCTCATCTTACAGATGAGGTAATTGAGGCCCAGAGAAGTGAAATGACTTGCCCAAGGTCCCACAGCAGACAGGCGGCAGAGCTGGGATTAGAACCCAGGTCCTTCTGACTCCAGGGCCTGTGCTCTATCCACTACGCCCCTCTGCTTCCTTATCTTGAGCACCTTCCCAAGCCAAGTTTCTTCACCCCACATCCCACCATCTCTCTAAAGTTTGCATATTATTTTGTACGTCATCATTGTGAAAGAAAAACTGCACGAACTCTGCGTTGTGTGTAAAAGGGTATGTAGAGACAAGTTTATTACTACTAGTGCTTCATCCAGCACTAGTAGGGAGAGGTAGTTAATCAGCAGAGCTTCTCCCTGCTAGTCAAGGCCATCTCGGTTTAGGGTAAACCAGATCTTTCTTTTCTATAAAAAAATAATAATAATAATGATGGTATTTGTTAAGCGCTTACTATGTGCCAGGCACTGAACTAAGCTCTGGGGTGGATTCAAGCAAATTGACTTGGACACAGTCCCTGTCCCACATGGAGCTCACAGGCTCAACCCCCATTTTTACAGACGAGGAAACTGAGGCCCAGAGAAGTAAAGTGACTTGCCCAAGGTTACACAGCAGACAAGTGGCAGAGCTGGGATTAGAACTCATAACCTTTAGCGCTTAGAACAGTGCTTGGCACATAGTAAGTGCTTAACAAATACCATCATTACTATTATTCTGACTCCTAGGCCCATGTTCTATCCACTACATCATGCTGCGTCTTAGATGCTGCTTTCTATAGTAGAGCACCTAATTTAATCAAAGTCCAATATAAGATAAATACGGGCTACACACTCCTTGGGCAGGGTTTTCTACCTTGTTCTCAAGATGATTAGACCCACTCAACACTACTAAAAGAGTAGCTTTACCTTGTTCTCGGCTACTTCTACAGAAACAAAAGTGAAGATGTGTTTTGAACTGGATTGCCTTGGTAACCAGAGGCAGGCCTGCAGCTGAAACGGTTGGCAGAGGAGGGAAGAGGGGAAATGTAGGACCTTGACCGACCATTACGCTTCCACACCATCAACGGTATTTATTGAGTGCTTATTCTGTGCAGGGCACTGTACTAAGTGCTTGGGAGAGCTGGTTAGACACAGCCTCTGCCCGCAATGAGTTTACATTCTCGGGAGGGCGGGAGGGACACAGGACGGTACATGTATTGACCACGTATTGAGCATGTCTGGAGAGCAGCAGCACGATGTAGCGCACTGGCCATTGATCCATTACCTTCCGTCAGGATCATGGATCATTTTCTATCTTAAGGCAGGAGAAGCAGTGTGGCCTAGTGGCTAGTGACCCAGGGCCTGGCAGTCAGAAGTACCTGGGTTCTAATCCTGGTTCTGCCACCTGTCTGCTGTGTGACCTTGGGTACATCACTTCACTTCTCTGGGCCTCAATTACCTCATTTGTAAAATGAGGATTAAGAATGTGAGCCCCATGTGGGAGATGGACTGTATCCAACTTTGTGTTTACCCCAGCACTTAGTACGATGCCTGGCACATAATAATAATAATAATTACGGTATTTGTTAAGCGCTATGTGCCAGGCACTGTACTAAGCGCTGGGGTGTATACAAGTAAACTGGGTTGGACACAGGCCCTGTCCCACGTGGGGCTCACAGTCTCAATCCCCATTATACAGATGAGGTAACTGAGGCATGGAGAAGTGAAGTGACTTGCCCAAGGTCACACAGCAGACAAGTGGTGGAGCCGGGATTGGAACCCATGACCTTCTGACTCCCAGGCATGTGCTCTATCCATTACGCCATGCTGCTTCTCCAAATACCGCATAATAGGGCTTAACAAATACCCTTAAATAAAAGATTCCTTCAAAGTACAAAGTAGCACTCTTCCTTTATCTTCACGTCCCACCTCCAGTAATTTACCCAGAATTTAGTGAGGTGCTGTTAATCATGACTTTCTTAAACTAGCTGTGAAGCAGAGTGGCCTACTGGCAACAGTCCAGGCCTGGGAGTCAGAGGTCGCGGGTTCTAATCCCGACTCTGCCACACATCTGCTGTGTGACCTTGGGCAAGTCACTTTCATTCATTCAGTCAATCGTATTTGAGTGCTTACTGTGTGCAGAGCACTGTACTAAGCGCTTGGGAAGTACAAGTCGGCAACATATAGAGACGGTCCCTACCCAACAGCGGGCTCACAGTCTAGAAGGGGGAGACAGACAACAAAACATATTAACAAAATAAAATAAATAGAATAAATATGTACAAGTAAAATAAATAGAGTAATAAATATGTACAAACATATATACAGGTGCTGTGGGGAGGGGAAGGAGGTAAGGGGGGGATGGGGAGGGGGAGGAGGGGAGAGAAAGGAGGGGGCTCAGTCTGGGAAGGCCTCCTGGAGGAGGTGAGCTCTCAGTAGGGCTTTGAAGGGAGGGAGGAAGAGAGCTAGCTTGGGAGCTACCGAGGGAGGGCATTCCAGGCCAGGGGGAGGACTTCTCTGTGCCTCAGTTCCCTCATCTGTAAAATGGGGATTGAGACTGTGAGCCCCACGTGAGACAGGGACCATGTCCAATAATAATAATAATAATAATGGCATTTATTAAGTGCTTACTATGCACAAAGCACTGTTCTAAGTGCTGGGGAGGTAACAAGGTGATCAGGTTGTCCCACGGGGGGCTCACAATCTTAATCCCCATTTTACAGATGAGGTAACTGAGGCCCAGAGAAGTTAAGTGACTTGCCCAAAGTCACACAGCTGACAATTGGCGGAGCCGGGATTTGAACCCATGACCTCTGACTCCAAAGCCCAGGCTCTTTCCATTTAGCCACACTGCTTCCCAATCCGATGTGCTTGTATCCACCCCAGTGCTTAGTACAGTGCCTGGCAAATAGTAAGCGCTTTAACAAATACCACAATTATTATTATCTTTGGACTACATCTTTTAGCTTTAAAGACACTTGGAAAACCACTTCTTTTTAAACCACATTAGCAACATCTAAGCTGTGCATCACTACCCCTAGGTTAGTTTCAGCTCCCAGGGTCAGGAGTCAGAGTTGTGATAAGGGGAAAGACAAGCACACTCAATTTACATCAGAAAGAAATAAACTCCCATTTCAATGACTCTCTGGGGATCCTTGCTTTGTGTTGGGTGATAACACAGTTTACTGAAAGAGGCTCATTTCAGGAAAGCTCATAGATCTACTTTTTGAATTAATCTTAAAAATGATTAGTGTGTTACCCCAGAGAACTCTTAATTATTTGAAGACCCATCACTTAGTTTGTTCAATTCTCCGCAGCTATAACTTCCCAGTATCGGCATTAAGGTGCCAGAGCTTCTATTAACAGCCTGTAATAATAGATCTTTTCATTTCCAATTAAATAAACCCTTTCCTAGTCTTCCATCACCAGCAGACAGTAAGCTCCTTATGGGTAGGGATCATGCCTACCAGCTCTGTTGGATTGTCCTTTCCTATGCGCTTAGCATAGTGCTCTGCACAAAGTAAGTGCTCAGTAAATGTAAGCTCACTGTGGGCAGGGATCATGTCTACCAATACTGCTGTATTGCATTCTCCCAAGCATTTAGTACAGTGCTCTGCACACAGTACATGCTCACTACATGTAAGCTCATTGTGGACAAGGATCATGTCTACCAACTCTGTTGGACTGTCCTTTCCCAAGCACTTAGTACAGCGCTCTGCACACAGCAAGCACTCAATAAATACTACTGACTGATGATTTTCAAACGAATTTTCATCCCAATCCTCTTTGCCTTACCTCATTTGTCAAAGCAATAACTTTTCTGTCTTTAATTCCTCATCTCAGAGTTTTTTCTTAAAAGTGAGGCCTTGCCACTACCGATGACCTTCCACCTCCCCCTCCCCTAAGAAAATTTGGTCCGGGGGCCTGTGGCTGTGGCTTTGGCCCCTGGTTCCGATTTTTTCACCTGGCCCTCTTGGCAAGCCTGACCAAAGCACCCTCACCCCCGTCACCCCACAACTTCCGTAGCCAGCGATAAATGTGGCCACAGTTCCGGCCAAAGATCCAGCACTACACCACACTGCTTCAAGTTGTGGTTTACTCTGATTTCTCTGTGTAAGAGTAGCCCCCCCGCCCCCACCCCAGTGAGAATGAAACCCAAAAGTACGTGTCTTAGGAGGCTTGGTGACTTCGATTTGCCAAATCTGCCCATTAATTGCTGTTTCTTTTTTCAGGATAAAAATACTCTCTAGCAATAAGCATGGGAAGAATAGTTGGCAGTATCTTATTACAAAACCTTTAGCTGTTTAAGTAATGGTTTCCTTAAAAAAAAAGACACTCTCCATTTTCATAGGATTCTTTTTTAAATAATTTTTACATCCCAGGTAGTCGAAACACAGTTATCTGCCAGTCCAAGACATAATCACTGATAGGGGTGAAAAATTTCAGTTATTTGAAGGGCATGATCAAATCTTTTTCTGAAAGGAAACTGGCACTGGTGGTTTCTTTTAGATTTTTCCACGAATCAAAAACTAAGGTATTATGAGTCATTTGGTGTTCTCAACCCAAGAGTTTTCACGTTGGTTTCTGCTTGGTCCCAATTCTACCTGTAGCTGGTTAACGTAGGCAAAGAGTGCACATGTCAGTCTGAATGGGTTGCTTCCCTGCCCTCATAACTGTTCACTATACCATGCCCCAGTGGGAATCGAGTGCCAAGGATAAGAGGCGGTGAGTGGGACAAGCCACTAGCACTAAAATCAGTTCCTGTGCTCAGGCTATCTGTCCTCAAACTCCAAGACTGAGGCTCAGGAAGGTTTGTTAGAAAGAGACCAGGGACCCTCCTACTCTAGTTGACAGAACCGGTTTTTATTCATTCGCTCATTCACTCTATTGTATTTGCTGAGCACTTAATGTGTGCAGAGCACTGTCCTCAGAGTAATCTACGAGGAAGCCATTCACTCATTCAATCGGATTTACTGAGTGCCTACTGTGTGCAAAGAACTGTACTTGGGAGAGTGCAATATAACAACAGACACAATCCTGCCCACAATGAGCTCACAGCCTAGAAGGGGAGACACACACTAATATAAATAGTAAATAAATATATAAATTACAGGAATTGTGACTACAAACCCTTTTTGTATGGCACGCTCCCGAGCACTTAGTACAGTGTTCTGCATACGGTAAGCACTCAATGCATACGATTGATTGATCAACTTAAGTTGTTGCAGTAGATTTAGGTGTGGTAAAAGGAAACTATTTCTGGCATTACAGGGGTGAAAACTTGGGAATCTCCTTCAAGTTCTTTCAAAGTAGTTGAGTCTTAGGAATTTGTTCGGATTGGTTTTGAACGATGAAACCCTGCCTGGTGACAGGGGTAAGCTAGATCAATCAATTGTATTTATTGGGCACTTACCATGTGCAGAACACTGAACTAAGCACATGGGACAGTACAAAACAATATACCAGACACATTCCCCGTCCACAACGAGCTTACAATATAGATGGACGGTTTCAATCAATCGTATTTATTGAATGTTTACTATGTGAAGAGCACTGTACTAAGTGCTTGGGAGAGTAGATGTAAATTGTCAGCTGTATGATTTTGGGCAAGTCACTTCTCTTCTCTGTGCCTCAGATACCTCATCTGTAAAATGGAGATTAAGACTGTGAGCCCCCGTGGGACACCCTGATCACCTTGTATCCCTCCAGCGCTTAGAACAGTGCTTCGCACATAGTAAGAGCTTAATAAATGCCATCATTAATATAACAGACACAATGAGCCTAGAGGGGGAGACAGACAGTAACAGAAATTGTGGTTAAATATATGTGCTGAGGGACTGAGGTGTGTGGTGAATAAAGGGAGCAAATCAGAGCGACACAGAAGGAAGTGGGAGAAGAGGAAATGAGGGTTTAGTCAGGGAAGGCCTCAGAGATGTGCCTTCAGTAAGGCTTTGAAGGTGCGGAGAATAATTGGCTGTTGGATATGAGGACAGGGCGTTTGAGGCCAAAAGCAGGATGGGGGCGAGAAGTTGGAGGCGAGATAGAGGAGATTAAGCCATGGTGATGAGGTTGGCATTACAGGACCAGAGTGTGCAGATTGGGATATAGCAGGAGAGCAGCAAGGTGACGTGGAAGGCGGCAAGGTGATTGAGTGCTTTACAACCGATGGTAAGGAGATTCTGTTTCATATGGCAGTTGATGGGCAACCACTTGAGGAGAAACATGGACTGAACATTTTTATAGAAAAATAATCCGGGCAGCAGAGTGAAGCATGGACTGGAGTAGGCATCTATAAATCATATACAGCAAAGGGTTTATTTATACTGTCTCCCCCCTCAGTGTGGGCAGGGGCTGTGTCTGCCAACTATTGTATTGTACTCTCCCAAGCTCTTAATACCATGTTCTGCACATAGTAAGCGTGCAATAAATACCACTGATGATGATCAGGTTTCAGATGAAATGTCTCAAGGGCCTTTGTGATAATAATAATGACAGTATTTGTTAAGCGCTTACTATGCGCAAAGCACTGTTCTAAGCGGTGGACATCTGTGGAAGGTCCCTATCCCCCAGCCACAGAGTTAGACCTTCAGCCCTCTGTGCGACAGGGACAGGGTACGACCTGATTAACTTGTATCTACTCCAGTGCTTCATACAGCGCTTGGCACATAGTAAGTGCTTAATAAATGCCATTATTATTATTATTATTAAGTGCATACTATGTGCAAAGTACCGTTCTAAGCGCTGGGGAGGTTATAAGGTGATCAGGTTGTCCCACGGGGGGCTCAGTCTTAATCCCCATTTTACAGATGAGGTAACTGAGGCCCAGAGAAGTTAAGTGACTTGCCCAAAGCCACAGCTGACAACTGGTGGAGCTGGGATTTGAACCCCTGACCTCTGACTCCAAAGCCTGTGCTCTTTCCACTGAGCCACGCTGTCTCTATACCATCATCATAATAAGGGAGTTGGACTTTGGGGTTAAGGCCTGGACATTTCTGAGGCATTTGACTTGCTCCCTTTATTCATTCCCCACTCCAAGCCCCCCAGCACTCACATACATACCTGTAATTTATTTATATTAATTTTTGTCTTCCCCTCTAGACTGTAAGCTCATTGTGGACAGGGAATGTGTCTGCTTATTGTTATATTGTACTCTTCCATGCACTTAGCATAGTGCTCTGCAAACAGTAAGCATTCAATACATAGGCTCGAATGACTGAATGGGGAGAGACAGGAGGCAGGGAGGTCAGCAAGGAGACTGATACAGTAATCAAGGCGGGATGATAGTTATAATAATAATAATAATAATAATAATAATGGCATCTGTTAAGCATTTACGGGGTGCCAAGCACTAGGATAAGTGCTTGGATTAATGTGGTACCAGTCTGGATGGAGAGGAAAGGATAGATTTTAGCTATGTTGTGAAGATTGAACCCACAAGATTTAGTGATGGATTGAGTATGTGGGTTGAATAAGGGACACACTTCTCTGATCAGATCAATTTCCTGCAGCCCTTGTGCCACTTGAAGCCCCTGCTGATGTGACATTACTGCCCCCTGAAAGTGTGCAGTGCTTAGCACAGTGGTCTGCACACAGTAAGTGTTCAATAAATACAACAGTGAATGAAGCAACCGGGCACATTCGGGCCCCTGAGCAACACTGATTTGACGGAGAAGCAGCGCCCTCTAGTTGCTAGAGCCTGGGCATCCGAAGGTCCTGGGTTCCAATCCGATCTGTCACGTGTCTGCTGTGTGACCTTGGTCAAATCACTTCACTTCTCTGGGCCTCATCACCTCATCAGTTAAACGGGGATTACAACTGTGAGCCCCACATGGAACACAGGTTATGTCCAATCTGATCAGCTTGTATCACCTTAGCGTTTAATACAGTGCCTGGCACATAGTAAGCACTTAAATATTCAATCTTATTTATTGAGCGCTTACTGTGTGCAAAGCACTGTACTAAGGGCTTGGAAAGTACAATTCAGCAACAGAGACAATCCCTGCCCAACAACAGGCTCAGTCTCATTATTAAGCTCAAAAATAATATTTGAAAAGCATCATGTGAGGTAGACAGGAGTAAGTTTATTTTATAAATGGAGAAAATGAAGTACAAGAGAGGCCCAATACTCCAGGCTCAGCAGTAAAGATTGTGAGCCCACTGGGAGACAGGGATTGTCTCTGTACTTCCCAAGTGCTTAGTACAGTGCTCCGCACACAGTTAGCGCTCAATAAATAGGACTGAATGAATAATTGGGTGTGGGGATGACACAGGTCTCATTTTTTTGCCTAATACTCTAGTAGACAGCACCGGTTTTTAGACTGGGAACCCCACGTGGGACAGGGACTGTGTCCAACCTGATTATCATCTATCTACCCCAGCGCTTAGAACAGTGCTTGACACATAGAAGGCACTTAATACCATAATTATTATAATCTGTTCCAGTTGCAAAAGCAACGAACCAACCTCTCCGTCAGATTCCCACCCCACAATTTAATCTATGGTTCCTAAAACTTGAGACTTCCTATTACTAGAGTGACCTATAAATGCCTGTTTGGTCGCAAGCCCTACTAAACTACTGCCATAAAATTCCTACATGATGGCTTTTAAAAAAACTGATGAATCCCTGGGAAGAAAAGCCAGGGAATATAAACGCATGAAACAGTTGGAAAAAAAAAAACCCTCCACAAAATTGTTACCTACAGCCGTTTTTTTCCTCACTGATTTAAAAATGTCGAAGACAGCACTTTTCTAAAACTGTCTAGAAACAACCTGACAGATGAACACAAGTTATATCATGTGAAGCATGAAAAAAAAAATCTGCTCCTTTAAAAATGTGATGGAAATGAAGTATACCGATATGGAGAGCACTCAAGCATTTGCTGCAATTGCAGATTATCCTCCTCCACTAGCAAATCCCCTTGCTAGAAATCTCTCCATATTTTGCTAGTGTAGACCTGGCTTGAGCAATTGCTAGAAGCACTTTATTATTACTCAGCAGAAGAGATCTTATTCCAAGTCCAAACTATGAACAGAGTATAACATTGAAGTTTTTTACAAGGCTTAACTTTTACAAACCAACTGACATGACGAAGTATCATCAAAATGGTGGAAGCAGATGATACTTTCAGTACCAGAAATTAGTTTGGTATATGCACTGGGCAATTTGGTCTCCACTTGCGAAGTGTTCTTGTCATAGCTTTGATTTGCCCCCATGGTACAGATGCTGTGATATTAAATGATTTAAGCAGATTGGGAGCTGGGAATGCGTGCCCACTGAGAAGCAGCGAGGCTCAGTGAAAAGAGCCCAGGCTTGGGAGTCAGAGGTCATGGGTTCTAATCCCAGCACCGCCACTTATCAGCTGTGTGACTTTGGGCAAATCACTTAACTTCTCTGTGCCTCAGTTACCTCATCTGGAAAATGGGGATTAAGACTGGAGCCCCATGTGGGACAACCTGATTACCTTAAACCTACCCAGCGCTTAGAACAGTGCTTGGCTCATAGTAAGCGCTTAACAAATACCAAAATTACTATTATTATTATTATTACTGTACTCTCTCAAGTGTATATAGTGAGCGCTCGATAAATACCATCGAAGATGACCTGCTAGAGAATCCTGCTCCCTTCTATACTTTTACTGTAAAATAGTGAGAAGTAGCGTGACCTAGCCGAGATAGCACGGACTTGGAAGCTGGAGGGGAAGGGGATTCTAACCCAGGCTCTGCCACTTACCTGCTCGTGACCTTCAGTGAATCACTTTGATTCTCTGTGCCTCAGTTCCCTCATCTGCAAAATGGGGATTCAATACTTGTTCTCCCTCTTACACTGTGAGCCCCGAGTGGGACCTCTAGACTGAGAGCGGTGTGGCTTAGTGGAAAGATCATGGGCTTGGGAGTCAGAGGACATGGGTTCTAATCCCTGCTCCGCCACAGTGTGGCTCAGTGGAAAGAGCCTGGGCTTGGGAGTCAGAGGTCATGGGTTCAAATCCCGGCTCCACCACTTGTCAGCTGTGTGACTTTGGCCAAGTCACTTCACTGCTCTGTGCCTCAGTTACCTCATCTGTAAAATGGGGATTAAGACTGTAAGCCCCATGTGGGACGACGTGATTACCTTGTATTCCCTCCCCCCCGCCCCCCCAGCACTTAGAACAGTGCTTGGCACATAGCACTTAACAAATGCCATCATTATTATTATTATTGTCTGCTGTGGCCTTGGGTAGGCCACTTAACTTTTCTGTGCCTCAGTTACCTCATCTATAAAATGGATATTAAGACTGTGAACCCCACTTGGGACAACCTGATTACCTTCTATTTACCCCAATGCTTAGAAAAGTGCTTGGCACATAGTAAGTGCTTAACAAATACCATAATTATTATTGTGGGCTGGGAACGTGTCTACCAACTCTGTTGCACTGAATTCTGCCAAACGCTTAGTACAGTGCTCTGCACCCAGTAAGCACTCAAGAAATATGATTAATTTGTATCTGCCCCAGTGATTAGGATAGTGATTGGCATATAGTAAGTGCTAGCAAATAACACAATAACTATTAAACACAATAGACAATTTTATTCATTTGGAATGGCCCTTTCATTCCATTCGGAATGGCTAACTCAGAGAAGCAGTGTGGCTCAGTGGAAAGAGCACGGGCTTTGGAGTCGGAGGTCATGGGCTCAAATCCCGGCTCCACCAATTGTCAGTTGTGTAACTGGGCAAATCACTTAACTTCTCTGTGCCTCAGTTACCTCATCTGTAACATGGGGATTCAGACTGTGAGCCCCCCGTGGGACAACCTGATCACCTTGTAACCTCCCCAGCACTTAAAACAGTGCTTTGCACATAGTAAGTGCTTAATAAATGCCATCATTATTACTATTATTTTGGAAGCATTTCAAAACTGGTCAGTACATCTTGGCACCTATCCGGGGCTGCTGTTCTCCTTTCACACTGTAGTCTTCAACATGATAGGAGAGTCAGTAAGTTAGAAAGAATGCACATTTTAGAATACCAAAGACTGAATGTGTTTAATGAAATCTCTCTGCTCCATAAATGATTCCCCAAACAATGAATACGTGAGGCAAGTAAGGTTTTAGGGTTTGCTGTTCACAAGTCACTGAAAATTATTTCTACTCTTTAAAAATTTTAGTTCCTTTGGGACCCACCAGTAGACAGAAAATTACTACATGTTCAATGGATTTGTTTGTGGTAAGCTTTCTAATATAGATACATTCTTAGTCACTGCATCATTAGAAAACAACAGACAGAAACAAAGCTAGTTTCAAAGTTTCAGAGGTATTTTTGTATTAAAAAATACTATTCAAAGGGATTACTACAGACTAGACAATTAATTGGTTTTTAAGCTTAAATTACTTTTACTTACTCTTAGAAGACAAGTCAGTTTATTGTTAAAGGTGCCCCCCACCCAGCCCCCACCCATGAACCCTCCACATTTTTGCCTAGGAAAAACAGCAGACAACTAAACTCAGTAGTGTTCAAACAGCGGGTAAAAGGGGTTGAATCTCAGGTTTAATTCTGCACCTTCCTGCTTGTCAGAATTAAAACATTATTTCATTCTTTATGTTCCATTTGTTGCTTTGTATTTTATCACAGAATAAGAACCGATTGAAGTAAATGCCTCTTTGATACTAATGCCGTGCGAGGCTTACCAATTGGAATGGTTTAAAACTGTTAAAACATTAGGTAATGCTTTATAACCAATTTGCCCAGCGTTCTCTCCCTAGTATGGCATGCTTGTTTACATATATGTTCTGTATTGTTTTATTTCCCCATCTCTTCGGACTGCTTCCTCCCCCCAAAGGAAGAATTTCTTCCCACAGAATGAAGTTAACATGTTGGAAAGTTAAAATGGTTTCACATGTATAGAGCTGTTTTTACAAGTCCATCTACAGCTAGAACAATCCTGAATATAGAAGCAATGGCAAAGTGGAAAGCAGGTTACAAGTGAAAACTGTAGCAAGATTCAGAAAAAAAGCTTAACTCTTAAAAAGTTAGGGCTAATGGACCAACTTCCCGAAGAAACACCAAGGGTACGGCATTGTACTTGCCGCTAAGGAACTTTAAAACACACAGCTCTTTGACATTCACTTGAAGACAACTCTCCCAACCTAAATCTATGAGTCACAGATAAAACTACAAGATAAACTTGTCATCCGAGGTACTGACTGTTTAGCTTGTTAATGCTTCTTTCGACATGGAACTAGCAGGACAGAAAGAATATGGGAAACCAGACCAACCTCAATTTGCTGTGGGTAGAGTGGTTGATACTAACTTGTCTGCACATCCAGCTATTTAAAAGTATCAAAAGGGCAGTTATGAGGTATTGCTTTTGCAGGGGTGGGAGTGGGGGGGAGGTCTCCTCTTCTATGACTGGCCCTGATGGGATTGTGGACGGAAGCAGTGTGGTCTAATGGGTAGAGCCGGGGTCTGGGATTCTAATCCCAGCTCCGCCACTTGTTTGCTGTGTGACCTTGGGCAAGACACTTCACTTCTCTGTACCTCAGTTACCCCATCTGTGAAATGAGGATTAAGACTGTGAGACTCATGTGGGACAAGGACTGTGTTCAACATACAGCTTGTAGCTACCCCAGCGCTTAGTACAGTTCCTGGAACGGAATAAGCACTTATAACAAATACCGTAATGATTATTATTAATAAATACCATTTAAAAAAACCCTTCGGGGATAATGTACTGAACTCTCCCAATCCAAGGTATTTATTGAATGTACAATACAACCGGAGTTGGAAGACCACGTTCCCTGTCCACAGTAAGCTCTTGATACATTCATTCATTCAATCGTATTTATTGAGTGCTTACTGTGTGCAGAGCACTGTACTAAGCGTTTGGAAAGTACAATTTGGCAACAGAGACAGTACCTACCCAGCAACGGGCTCACAGTCTAGAAGGGGGAGACAGACAACAAAACAAGTAGACATTGATAGTGGTATTGATAAATACCACTGATTGATTGACCAATGCAGTTCTTGCCAATAAGGTACCTAATCACATTTACCAACGAATGGAAAACTCCACTGTAGAACCAGAGTAGCTGTGGAGGCACAGGGTGGGGAAAGGACGTGATTGACACATTCCCAACTGCCGCGGAGATGGGTCACCGGTCACGGAAGGAAGATGTGGCAGGAGGTTCTTAAAATCTGCAAGGGAAAGTGGGTGTGGGGCGGACACACACACACACCACACACACAAACACACACACAAGAGATTCCTCTGCCTGGGGAAATCGGGGGATGGTGATGGAGGAAGAATGCACCTTCAATTCCTCCTGTTGGGATAAGAGTGAGGCTAAACGAAGGGGAGCAGAGTTCTTCATTTTGGAAGTGGAAGGGATAAGATGGGGAAAAGGCAAGGGGCTGGGGAAGAAATCAAATCATGGGATTACTGATAGCTTACTGTGTGCAGAGCACTGTACTAAGCGCTTGGGAGAGTATGAGGAAAAGGCAAGGGGCTGAGGAGATCAATCCATGGTATTTATTGAGCACCTACTCTGTGCAGAGCACTGTACTAAGCACTTGGGAGAGTTTAGGGAAAAGGCAAGGGGCTGGGGAGGAGATCAACTCATTTTCTGGGTGCTTACTGTGTGCAGACCACTGCACTAAGCGCTTGGGAGAGTATGGGCAAAAGGCACAGGGCGGGGGAAATCAATCCACTGTACTGATTGAGCGCTTGTGTGTAGAGCACTGTACTAAGCGCCTGGGAGAGTCCAATTCATTCAATCGTATTTACTTAGCAGTTACTGTGTGCAGAGCACTGTATTAAGCGCTTGGGAAGTACAAGTTGGCAACATATAGAGACGGCCCCTACCCAACAACGGGCTCATAGTCTAGACCAGAGTTGGTAGCCAAGTTCCCTGCCCACAACGACCTTGCATTCATTCATTCATTCAATCGTATTTATTGAGTGCTTGCTGTGTGCAGAACACTGTACTACGCGCTTGGGGAGTACAAGTTGGCAACATATAGAGACGGTCCCTACCCAACAGCGGGCTCACAGTCTAGAAGAGGGAGACAGACAACAAAACATATTAACAAAATAAAACAGAATAAATATATACAAGTAAACTAAATAAGTAGAGTAATAAATATGTATAAACATATATACATATAAGATGACAGACATTAAAATAGGGGAAGGGGCGAGAAAGTCCCCCCCCCCCCCCAAAAAAAAGAAGTGGGGACCATCCGGCCCCACCTCGGTGTAACGCGGGCTCCTCCGGGCCGCACCCCTCTTATAGCGCGGACCCCGTCTGCGCAGCCCTGGAAAGAGAAGGGGGAGGAAGGGAGGGAGGGAGAGAGAGCGCTAATGGAGAAGTAGCGTGGCTCAGTGGAAAGAGCGGCTCAGTGGAAAGAGCCCGGGCTTTGGAGTCTGAGGTCATGGGTTCAAATCATTCATTCAATCGTCTTTATTTAGCGCTTACTGTGTGCACAGCACTGTACTAAGCGCTTGGGAAGTACAAGCTGGCAACATATAGAGACCAACAGCGGGCTCACAGTCTAGAAGGGGGTGACAGACAACAAACATATTGACAAAATAAAATAAATAGAATAAATATGTACAAATAAAATAGAGTAATAAATACGTACAAATATATATAACATATATATACAGGTCCCGCCTCCGCCAACTGTCAGTTAGGTGATTTGGGGCGAGTCACTTCACTTTTCCAGCGCTTGGAAGGGTGATTTGCACATAGTAAGCGCTTAACAAATGCCATGATTATTACTGCCCCTCATCATCATCATCATCATCATCATCATCAATCGTATTTATTGAGCGCTTACTATGTGCAGAGCACTGTACTAAGCGCTTGGGAAGTACAAATTGGCAACATATAGAGACAGTCCCTACCCAACAGTGGACTCATAGTCTAAAAGGGGGAGACGGAGAACAAAACCAAACATACTAACAAAATAAAATAAATAGAATAGATATGTACAAGTAAAATAGAGTAATAAATATGTACAAGCATATATACATATATACAGGTGCTGTGGGGAAGGGAAGGAGGTAAGATGGGGGGGATGGAGAGGGGGACGAGGGGGAGTCATCATCAATCGTATTTATTGAGCGCTTACTATGTGCAGAACACTGTACTAAGCGCTTGGGAAGTGCAAACTGGCAACATCATCAATCGTATTTATTGAGCGCTTACTATGTGCAGAGCACTGTACTAAGCGCTTGGGAAGTACAAATTGGCAACATACAGAGACAGTCCCTACCCAACAGTGGGCTCACAGTCTAAAAGGAGGAGACAGAGAACAAGACCAAACATACTAACAAAATAAATAGGATAGATATGTACAAGTAAAATAGAGTAATAAATATGTACAAACATATATACATATATACAGGTGCTGTGGGGAAGGGAAGGAGGTAAGATGGGGGGATGGAGAGGGGGGCGAGGGGGAGTCATCATCAATCGTATTTATTGAGCGCTTACTATGTGCACAGCACTGTACTAAGCGCTTGGGAAGTACAAACAGGCAACATATAGAGACAGTCCCTACCCAACAGTGGGCTCACAGTCTAAAAGGGGGATGTACCGCTTCCCCTGAGCGCTCCCTCCCCCGGCTATAATGCGCCCCGCCTCAACCCCCGTCCGTCCCTCTATAACGCGGCCCCCCGAGGAACGCACCTGCGGCCCCGCCCCCGGGAATACCGCCGTGGTGGCGGCGGCCAGTCATGGCGGACAGACGGGCGGGCGAACGTGTAACACTCAGTAGGCGCCGTCCCCCAGCACCCCCTCTACGGCTCCGCGGCCTCCGCGGAATATAAGGGGACCGCTAGGGCCCCGGCCCCGCCCCGCCCGCGCTCCCATTGGGCCCCGCCCGGCGGCGCGGCACGCCCATTGGCCGGCGCCCCCGCCGCTCGGGCGCGGGGCCGGGGGCCGGGACCCGCCTCCGCACCCAGCAGGGTAGTGTGCGCCGCGGGAGCTGGGGGCTCCACAGCCGAGCCGACCTGGTTGCGCCTTCAAAGTCCTGAGACGCGCTGCCGCGGGGTCGGGGGCTGAGCCATTGAGTCGAGGCCTAGCGGGAGCACTTCGGCGAGGAGGAAGCGAGACATGGAAATGAAGAGACGGATTCATTTAGAGCTGCGGAACAGGACGCCCTCTGATGTGAGTATTTGGCCAAAAAAAAAAAAAAATCTTCCACTTTTAGTGGGGGGATTGTGGAAGATTTTTCTTTTGGGGGGAAGGGGTTGGGAGGTGTGAAGGAGGCCAGCTACGGATTATTTGCAAGGTGGGGAGGTCTCCAGTGGCCATGAATGCTCTCACTGCTGCTGCCCTTGATATGTGACTACCTGTGTGTATTCACATATATATACATAAGTGTGTATATCTATGTGTGTGTACACCCCATTGGAAGCACGCGTTAGGGCCTGGGAGAACCAAAAAAAATAAATAAATAACACCGATCCAGCTTTTGCTCCGGGGACTGCCTAGCTGGGGATAAGCCGGGGGAGAGCTGCCTGCTGAATTTATCAACAGCAACAACAAAAAAAATCCGCCCCCCCCCAACATACAATAAGTTTTGTGCTCAGCGAATCCGGTTGAGTTCCTGATATATGGGTTAGGAACCCCCCGGGGAAGAGAAGGTGGGAGGAGAGAGGATGCAGCCGAGTTGGGAAGGGTTTGAGTTTAAAGTGCGTCTTCGTTTCTTTGCAGTGATCAGGCAACAGACGGGGGAGCCATATTTGTAACTTTGTAGTGCTCATGAACGCGCCCTTTCTCTCCCTCTCTCTCCTTCCTCCTCCTCCTCCTCTCTTTCCCCTCCTCTGCCCCCTCTTCGCTCACCAGGGTGTCTTTTTAAGTAGGAGAAAAATGGGGTTTTCATCTGTAAGGACCATTTCTGCCCTCCACACCCAAGCGAGGTTCCGAGACTCAGAAAAGCAAAAGGCGCTTCCCCCCACATTTCCCTTCCTAGCCCCCCCCCCCCCCCCAATCGAGGTGAGGGTGTTGGGGGTGTCGTCCACCCCATCCCTCCTACCCTTTGAACACCTCCTCGTCTCCTCCGGGCCGGATCGTGGGCCTTCGCCGTTCAACGTGCGGCCGAAGGGGCGACAACAAGAAACTTTGGTAGGACGAAAATAGTCGGTGGCCGGCCGGGCAACCAGGCGGGCGGCCAGGGTGGCGATGTCCAAAATCATGCGGACCCCAGACAAAACATTGATCATCGGGGGTGATCACTGCTTCCTTTCTCCCTTCCTCCCTTCCCTTCTTCCCTTCCTCGGCCTGGCTTTTATGGATTGGGCCGCGGCCGTGACCCCGGGAGAGAAAACTTAACAGAATGGCACACAAACACGCGCTCAAGGAGAGGGGAAGGTGAGGGGGGGCAATGGTGCTCTTTTAAACGCCGGGATGGGCATTTATTTGGGGTGGGGGGGTATGCAGTTAGTAGACTCCTCCCCCCCCCCCGGACTGTAAGGTTGTTGGGCAGCGAACGTGTCCATGAACCCCTAATTGGACTCCCCCAGGCGCTTAGTACAGTGTTCTAAACCCAGGAAGCGCTGAGTAAATACCACTGATTGGAGGTGCTCTCTCCTGGGTGTCGTTTTGAAGCAGGGCGTGTTGAGAAGTTTGTGGACGGTACAGCCGCCCTTTTCTACTCCCCCCTCCACCCCTTATACACAAACACACAACCACATCTTCTCCTCCACCTCGTCCACTCCTCTTGGGAGATCCTCTCCCCTCCAACCCTGGCTGGACTTTGGAAACCAGGATGTCTTGTACACCTTCTCTCGTAATAGCGCAGTTGTGTGGGTTTGTGACTGTTTTGTTGGGTTGTTTTTTTTAAATAACAATCATGATGGTAATTGTTAAGCGCTTCCTCTGTGCCAAACACTGTGCTTGGCGTGTGTTAGGTTCTTCCGGCAGTTGGGCGGTGTGTTCCATGATGTCATGGGCCGGGCCCCGGGTTGGAGGGGCGCCCCGCTTGGACCTTCCTGGGTCCCCCCGCCCTCCCCAAATGGTCGGGGGGCGGTTGGTGTTGGCTCCGGGTGAGGGTGGGAGTGGGCAGGAGGAGGAGGAAGAATTATTCTGAGCTGGGAGGAGCCCTCCTCCCTGGGTCCCTTCCCGTCCCTTCCGTGGCTGGCAGCGGGCCAGGCCTTTCGGTGGAACCCCCCCCCCCATTCCAACTTTACTTAAAAGCCGGGGGTCTGCGTGCTGGGGAGGGGGCTCAAGGCGGGGGGCGGACAAAGGGAGGGCGGGAGGGGTTGAGAGGGGGGCGGTTGGTTGGTTGGTGGGGGTTTCTCCCGCCCGCCCCCTTCCCTCCTTCCATAAGGCCGGCCGCCGAGCCCCCGGCGCCTCCCCACCCGCGGGGTCGGAGGGTTCGTCCCGTTTGGAGGGGAGGGGGCGCCGGGACCTGGGGAATAAGGGACAATGAGTGGGGGGAAAATAGGGAGGGGGCTGCCGGGGGGGAGGGGATCGCGGTTGCAGGCCGGGCCGGTCCCTCCCCGGCAGCGCTGGGCTGGGCAGGGCTGAGCTGGACTGGGCTACTCACCTCCTGCCCCTTGTGTCCCCTCGGTCCCCGGCGCCGGGAAGCCGAGCAAGGCCCAGCAGCCATTTTTTCGGTGGGCTGCTCCCCCAGGCCCCGACCCCGGTCCGGCCCGGGCGAAGGGCGAAGGGCGGGCGGCCCAAGCAGGCCGGGGGTCCCGCCAGGGGAGGGAGAAGGCTCCGCCCGTCCGCCTGCCCCGCCCTGCCTTTTCTCCCCCTTCGACGAAGACCCCGGAAAACCCGCCTTTCTCCTGGGGGCCCACGGGGGGGGGGAGGGGGAGAGAGAGAGAGAGAGAGTGTGTGTGTGTGTGTGTGTGTGTGTGTACGTGTGTGTGTACCGGGTGTGGGTGCCTGCGTGTGCGTGTGGACCCGGGGAACGGCGGAGGTTGGAGCTGCCATTTTGTCAGTGTGGCCGTTGTCACCGGGAAGGGGGAGGGGGCGGGGACACACACACACACCCTGAGGGGACCGTCCCCCCACCGGAGGCCGAGAGCCCAGGGCGGGGGCGGGATGGAAGGACGGACGGACGGACGTGAAAAGCTGCCGCCATTGCCAAACCCGCCGCCGCCGCCCCCCGACCCTTTTCCCGGTGGGAGAGGAAAGGAGAGGGGAGGGGACGGGGCGGTGCCCGGACCTTTAAATGGCAGGTTGGCGTTTCCCGCCTTCCGCGCCCCACTTGGAACCGGCCCCGGCCTCCGCCCTGCCCCTCAGACCCCCCCGACCCTTTGAAAACCCACTCCACTTTAAAAAGAAAACACACTTCGGCCGAAACCATCTCCCTTTTTTTTTTTAAAAAAACAACACTTTCGCCGAAACGTTCTGGCCCCCCCACTCTGTTTTTTTTAAAGAAAGATGTTTTTCTCGTAGTCTAATGGAAAAAGAAAACACACTTTCAACGATCTGGGTTCTTGTTTTCTTTTTTGAAGAAAGGTCTTTTTCTCGTGATTGGGTTTAAAGAGAAACACTTCCGCCGAAACGATCGGGAGGGAGATTTTTGTTTTTAAAAAGGGTTTAAAAAAAAACAGAAAAAAGGTGTTTCTCCCAATGCCCCCGACTTTTTGGGTGGCCTCTAAGATGCCCGCGGCCGCTTCCAGAGGGAGAGAATGTGCCTTACTTGGGGTGGGCATTCTGTCAGCTTGTCATGGATTTGTGTGTATATATACCATACGTATGTATCTATATCAATCTACAATTTATTTATATTAAAACCTGCGTCCCTCTAGACTGTGAGCTCATTGTGGGCAGGGAAACTGTCCTATTGACCTCCCCCAAGCGCTTAGTACAGTGCCTCGCACACCTCAAACCCCCAATAAATACGATTGGTTGAATGAATGAATGAATGAATTAGCAGAACGCCTCTGCGTTTTAAGACAGAGCCACCGCCTCTTACCCATTTTTTCTGTCCCTTTGGGGCGGTCGGTATTCTCAGAATTGAAGGGTCAAGAGCTTTAGACCAAATCACCCTATCACGATCGAGGTTTCCTCCCGCCTAGGGTACAAGGCAAACATTTTTCTGTCACTTTTTCAAACGTCAGCGTTGTCTGGGGGCAAAGAATTTCTGGATTCCCAGGCTCGGGTCATCAAAAATCCAAGTGTCCGAAATGTTTGGGGTTCCCAGCATTTGGTTGTGTAAATAAAGTGTTCCCCACATAAAGCAGCTCCTCTCTTGGAGATAGGTGTGTGTGTGGCTCAGTGGAAAGAGCACGGGCTTTGGAGTCAGGTCATGGGTTCAAATCCTAACTCCTCCAACTGTCAGCTGTGTGACTTTGGGCAAGTCACTTAACTTCTGTGCCTCAGTTACCTCATCTATAAAATGGGGATTAAAACTGTGAGCACCCCGTGGGGACAACCTGATCACCTCATAACTCCCCAGTGCTTAGAACAGTGCTTTGCACATAGTAAGTGCTTAACAAGTACCATCATTATTATTACCATTAATAAAGTCGTGTGAGTGGTGGAGGGTTTTGGTAATAGTAATAATCGCTGAGTGATTATTGTATGCCAAGCACATAATGAAGCATCATGGCCTGGTGGAGGGAGCACAGGCCTAGGAGTCAGAGGACCTGCATTCTAATTCCTGTTCCATCACTTGGCTGCTGGGTGACCTTGGGCAAGTCACTTAATTTCTGGGCCTCAGTTACCTCATCTGTAAAATGGGGATTCAGACTGAGCCCTTAGTACAGTAGAGTAGTCTTTAGCATAGAGTTTGATTTAAAAGTATTTGTTAAGCACTCAGTATGTGCCAAGTGCTGGGGTGGAGACAAGATAGTCAGGTTGGACAAAGTCCCCATCCCACACTAAATAGGAGGGAGTAGGATTTAATCCATATTTTACAGATGAGGTAATTGCGGCCCAGAGAAGTGAAGTGGCTTGCCCAAGGTCACACAGTAGACAGCAGGTGGAGCAGGGGTTAGAAGAAAAGGTCTTCTGATTCCCACGCCTGTACTCTTTCCACTAGGCCAGGAGTGGAGAGGGGATAATCTGGAGAAGCAGCAAGGCCTAGTGGATCGAGCCCGAGCCTGGGAGTCAGCTGGACCTGGGTTCTAATCCCAGCTCTACCACCTGTCTACTGGGTGACCTGGGGTGACTCACTGAATTTCTCTGGGCCTCAGGTCCCTGATCTGTAAACTGAGGATGAAGACTGAACCCCAGGCGGGACAGGGACGGTGTCCAACCTAGAGAAGCAGTGTGGCGTAGTAGATAGAGCACGGGCCTGGGAGTAAGAAGGCCATTCTGAGTTCTAATCCGGGCTCTACCACGTGTCTGCCGTGTGACCCTGGGCAAGGCACTTCACTTCTGGGCCTCATTTATTCATTCAATTGTATCTATTAATTGGGAAGCAGCGTGGCTCAGTGGAAAGAGCCCAGGCTTTGGAGTCAGAGGTCATGGGTTCAAATCCCAAGTGCCACTTGTCAGCTGTGTGACTTCGGGCAAGTCACTTTGTGCCTCAGTTACCTCATCTGTAAAATGGGGATGAAGACTGTGAGCCCCCCGTGGGACAACCTGATCACCGTGTAACCTCTCCAGCGCTTAGAACAGTGCTTTGCACATAGTAAGTGTTTAATAAATTCCATTATTATTATTATTATTATGTGCTTGCTGTGTGCAGAACACTGTACTAAGTACTTGGAAAATACAATTCAGCAACAAATAGAGACAATCCCTGCCCACAGCGGGCTCATAGAAGCCTCAGTTACCTCATCTGTAAAAAAAATGGGGATTAAGAGTGTGAGCCCAATGTGAGCCTGGGACTGTGTCCAACCTGGTTAATGTACACCTACTTCAGTGCTTGGCACAGAGTAAGTGCTTAACAAGTACCGTAATTATTATTATTATCATCACCCCAGCGCTTGATACACTGGCTGGCACCTAGAGATTAACAAATACCATTAAAAAAAAAAAGAGTGACAGTCTAGGTTTCAAAGGGTAACAAGTTGGAGCCTGGTTTACTGGAGCATCATCATCAATCGTATTTATTGAGCGCTTACTATGTGCACAGCACTGTACTAAGCGCTTGGGAATTACAAACAGGCAACATATAGAGACAGTCCCTACCCAACAGTGGGCTCACAGTCTAAAAGGGGGATGTAGCGCTTCCCCTGAGCGCTCCCTCCCCCGGCTATAATGCGCCCCGCCTCAACCCCCCATCTGTCCCTCTATAACGCGGCCCCCCGAGGAACGCACCTGCGGCCCCGCCCCCGGGAATACCGCCGGAGCAGAGAACACCCTCTGTATTGGCCAAGGTGGGGTCACACCTCCAAGAGCAGGGTGACTTATTAGGTTAAGATGCTGATCCATGCGGGCTTTTCCATCTTGAAAGTCAAAGCCACCCGAAGGTCGCAGTAACAAACCCGATCAGGCAGCGGCCGATGCTTTAGGTAGCGCCTCTTCTATTTCTCTATAGTTTGTGTGGATCGGGAGAAAAACGAAACGGCAGTTTGCTTGTGTCCACTGCAATGCAATGATACTGAGCAGTGGCAGCATGAGACCAGAGTAGCAGTGTGACCTAGTTCGTCCATTCAGTCATATTAATTGAGTGCTTACTGTGTGCAGAGCAGTGTACTAAGTGCTTGGAAGAGTACAGTACAACAATAAATGCACACGTTCCTGGCCCACGACGAGCTTAGTTGGAGAGGGCACGGGCCTGGAAGTCAGAGGACACTTGTTTGCTGTGTGACCTTAGGCAAGTCACTTTGCTTCTCTGGGCCTCATCTGTAGAATGGGGATTAAGGCTGTGAGCCCCATGTGGGACAGGGACTGTGTCCAAACCGATTTGCTTGAATCGTGTGAGAGGTGGAGGATTTTGGTAATAAGAGTAATAATTGTACTTGTTAAAGCGATTGTTGCATGCCAAGTGCATAGAGAAGCGGTGTGGCCTAGTGGATAGAGCACAGGCCTGAGAGTCAGAGGATCTGGATTCTAATGCTGCTCCACCACTTGGCTGCTCTGTGACCTTGGGAAAGTCACCTAATTTCTGGGCCTCAGTTACCTCAATAGTAAAATGGGGATTAAGACTGAGCTCTCAGTAGGGTACTTAGCACGGTGTTTTATTTAAATGCATTTGGTAAGGACTTACTGTGTGCTAAGTGCTGGGGTGGAGACAAGATAAGCAGGTTGAGAAAGGTAGTAGGACCGCTTTTGAGAATTCCTTAAAATCAACACAAGCCTGGGAGTCAGACCACCTGGATTCTAATCCTGGCTCCACCACTTGCCTGCGGTGTGACCTTGGACAAGTCAGTTAACTTCTCTAAGCTTTCCTTCCCTCATCTATAAAAATGGAATCAGTACCTGTTCTTCTTACATAGACAGGGAACAGGAAATTGCTCCATCCTGATCTTCAGTCTACCTAGGAGCTCCGTACAGTGCTTGGCATAAAATTAGCACTTAACAAATATTATTATTAGTCACCTCTCTGCTAGCCTAGTTCAAGCCCTATCTGAAGGCCAGGGTTTGGATAAAAATCCTCAAGGCTCCTACCAATGCAAGAGGTCTTTGATTTTACAAGGAAATGCAGATGGGGGAAGGCCATTTCACAGCACCTGTATACAGATTTGTACAGATTTATTACTCTATTTTACTTGTACAGATTTACTATTCTATTTTTGTTAATGATGTGCATTTAGCTTTTCCTATTTGTTCCAACGACTTGACACCTGTCCACGTCTTTTGTTTTGTTGTCTGTCTCCCCCTTCTAGACTGAACCTGTTGTTGGGCAGGGACCGTCTCTATATGTTGCCAACTTGTACTTCCCAAGCGCTTAATACAGTGCTCTGCACATAGTAAGCGCTTAATAAATACGATTGAATGAATTTCCCTTCTGTAAAATGGGGATTAAGACTGTGAGCCCCACGTGGGACAACCCGATTACCTTGTATCCCCCCAGCGCTTAGACCAGTGCTTTGCACATAGTAAGCGCTTAACAAATACCATCATTATTATTTCCGTACTGATACTGCTCTTTTTTTAAGGCATTTGTTAAGCATTTACTATGTAGCAGGCACTGTACTAAGCACTGGGGTAGATACAAGGTATCAGGTTGGACACAATCCATGTCCCGTATGGAGCTCACAGTCTAAGCAGGAAGGATAAGAGGTTTTGACTCCCCATTTCCCCATTTTTCAGGCACCAAGAAATGACTTGTCCAGGATCACGCAGCAAGCAACTGGCAGAGTCATGATTAGAACCCAGGTCCTCTGACTCCCAAGACTGTGCCCTTTTTACTAGACCATCTGGTTCTCAGTGATTTCTTTCTTGCCTCCCCCACCCCTCATTACTATGGAGAATTGGCTGATTCCTGAGACCCAGCTATAACCCCGAGGGAAAGGTCAGAGAGGACTTGTCCAGAGAGTCCCCTTTTTCTGGAGTTGGAGTAGCGTTTAGAATAGTGCTTGGCACATAGTAAGCACTTAACAAATACCATTATTTTTTTTCCTTTCTCCAAGGAAACAAACAAGCCAAAGGCTCTTAAAGAAATGGGAGGTACTGTGTATGACCTTATTAACTCTTATCTACTCCAGCACTTAGTACAGTGCTTGATACATAATAAACTCATAATAGATACCATAATTTTAATAATGATTCTGTGAACAAGTTGCAAAATGGGCAGGTTTGCGTTTCATTTCCGTTGCCCACTTTCTGAGGAGGGGGCCGATTCATAGTATAACTGCTAGAGGAGAAGCAGTGTGGTTTAATTAAGGATAGAACAGGGGCCTGGAAGGCAGAAGGACCTGGGTTCTAATCCTGACTCCGCCACCTGTCTGCTGTGTGACCCTGGGCACAGTACTTCACTTCTCTGGGTCTGTTTACCTCATCTGTAAAGTGGGGATTAAGACTGAGCCCCATATGGAATATGGACTGTGTCCAACCTGAGTAACTTGTAGCTACTCCAGTGCTTAGTACAGTGCCTCATACATAGTAAGCACTTAACAAATATCTTTTTAAAAAAAAGCCCTGGGTAGGGGGACGGGAGTGGTGAGGGGGAGAAGCCAAGGGATTGGGTAATCAGCCTCTGTAAGCAAAAGAAAAAAAACCCAAACATTTGTGGACACAATCAACTTCTCAGAGTTCATTTCCTACCGGTTTTCATAATATGTAACAATTCTCCTTTGAAAGAGTATGTATTAATGTGCAGCTGGTTTTGAGTTTTAAATCTTGTAATCCCAGATTTTGAATCCACATAAACGACATCAAAGTAAAATAAAAACCTTTAAGGCCGCCGATAATCCCTTACTGAAATGGCAAAGGAAAACAGGCTTTGCCTCCTTCTTAGTCTCCCTTTCCTGGTTTTACATCTCTCCCATCCAGTTTTTTTAAAGGGACAGAGGGATGAGAATGTAACCTGCGCTCTCACAGGTGTATCGAAGGAAAGATTTTCAGAGATGGACCATGCCATCCTAATTGTAGCATAACACCTTGGTTTACCTTGCACATTACCTCTCGAGAGCTTACGTTATGGTGTGAGGTACCTTGGCCTCCACCTTCCTCTGGAGCAAGTGTGGGCAAGCATCATTATCCCCATTTTACAGTTAGAAAAACCGAGGGCCAGTGGCTAGAATGCAGATCGACCCACTTGCAGTTTGATAGTCTGTTCACTAGATTGAGCTGATCCCATTGGGTTTGGAGGTTTGCACCCCAATTAGTAGTACAGATGGGGGAGGTCTCCCCATTGCCCTGACCTTGGACAAGTCACTTCACTTCTCCGGGCCCAAGTTACTACAGCTGTAAAGTGTACATTGAGACTGTGAGCCCCATGTGGGACAGGGAATGTGTCCAAACCGATTTGCTTGTCTCCTCCCCAGCGCTTAGTACAGTGCCTGGCACATAGTAAGCGCTTAACAAATACCATAATTATTATTATTCTTCATCCACTCTGCTAGGTTATAGACCCTGAAGCCCTTGTTTGCATTCCCGAGACTGACATCTGGAATGTGTGGGGCGGGGGCTCCCTGTTTATCCACTCTGCTAGTTTATAGACCCTAATAATAATGGTACTAATAACTGTGGTACTCGTTAAACATTCATTCATTCAGTCATGTTAATTAAGTGCTAACTGTGTGCAGAGCACAGTACTAAGCGCTTGGAATGTACAATTCAGCAACAGAGACAGTCCCTGCCCACTGTGGACTCACAGTATAAAGGCAGGGGAGATAGACATCAAAACAAATGAACAGGCATCAATAGCATTAGTATAAATAAATAGAATTAGAGCTACATATAAACATCAGAACAAGTAAGACAGGCATTAATATAAATAAATAGAATTATAGATATGTACATATACACACAAGCATTTACTATGTGCCAGACATGTTACAAGCAATAGGGTTGGACACAGTCCCTGTCCAACACGGGCTCACAGTCTCAATCCCCATTTTACAGATGAGGTAACTGAGGCACAGAGAAGTGGAGTGACATGCCCAAGGTCACACATCAGACAAATGATGGAGCTAGGATTAGAACCCATGACCTCTTGACTCCCAGGTCCCTGCTCTTTCCAGTACGATATTCTGTATGCTTGCCTTCCTGAGATGGATATTTGGGGGGCGGGAGGCAGGGGGGAGGATATTTGGGGGGTGGCACCAGTCTTGGTGCCCCCTGGCTAACATTATGCCCCTGTCCCAAGTGGACTACACTTGAATCTCTGACCTTTGAGCATTCCCCTCCCCACAGCACCTGTATATATGTTTGTACAGATTTATTACTCTATTTTACTTGTACATATTTACTATTCTATCTATTTTGTTAATGATGTGCATCTAGCTTTACTTCTGTTTATTCTGGTGACTTGACACCTGTCCACATGTTTTGTTTTGTTGTCTTTCTCCCCCTTCTAGACAGTGAGCCAGCTGTTGGGTAGGGACCATCTGTATATGTTGCCAACTTGTACTTCGCAAGCGCTTAGTACAGTGCTCTGCACACCGTAAGTGCTCAATAAGTACAATTGAATGAATGAATTAGATATTTGCACTATCCTCAACCCCACAGCACTGAATGTACCTGCCTTTAAATTAAATGATTCATTTTCTTAGTGTCTGTCTCACCCTCCAGACTACAAGCTCATTGTGGGCAGGGAACGGGTCTGCCTACTCTGTTGTATCGTACTCTCCCAAGTGCTTAGTACAATGCTCTGCACCTGGTAGGCGCTTGGTGGCCTAATGGATGGAGCCCGGGCCTGGGAGAAGGACCTGGGTTCTAATTCTGGCTCCGCCACTTATCTGCCATGTGACCCTGGGCAAGTCACTTCGCTTCTGGGCCTCAGTTCCCTCATCTGTAATATGGGGATTAAGACTGTGAGCCCTATGTGGGTCAGGGACTCTGTCCAACCTGATTACCTTGGATCTACCCCAGCGCATATAACAGTGCTGGACACATTGTAAGCACTTAACAAATACCATCATCATCATCATAGTATTGATTGATTGATTGACTGGACGGCCCCAGGTGTGGGAGGGTAGGCGCCTTCAAGCCCTCCAATCAATCGATCATATTTATTGAGCACATACTGTGTGCAGGGCACTATACTAAGCACTTAGCAGAGTACAACGTAACAGACACATTCCCTGCCCACAGTGAGTTTACAGTCTAGAGAGGGAGACAGACGTTAATATAAATAAATAAGTTATGGTTATGGACATAAGTGCAGTGGGGCGGAGGGTGGGATGAATAAAGAGTGCAAATCCAAGTGCAAGGTTGACACAGAAAGGAGCCGGAGAAGAGGAAAGTCGGGTTAGTACCTGGAAGGCCTCTTGGAGGAGATGTGCCTTCAGTAAGTCTTAGAAGGTGGGGAGAGGAAGTGTCTGTCTGAAATGAGAAGGGAGGGCGTTCCTCCACAGATGACTTGGTGATGTTGGATTATGCCACCCCAGCCGACACCCCCCTCCCCTGAGCACGCTGTGTGTGTGTGTGTGTGTGCGCGCGCGTGTGTGTGCGTGTGTGTGTGTGTGTGTGTGTGTGTGTGTGGTGTATGGCAGAGCCGGTGGAAAGGAAAGATAGTTGAGTTTCTGTGCCAGTACAACACTCAGTTGGTTTTAGCAAATAGTTTCATCTCCCTCTCTCCAAGCCAGAGGGGTTTTAAAAAAATAAAACAAAACAGATGTGACAGATTTTTGCTTCCTCTCCTTTTGTTTCTTCTTCCCACCCTCTGAGAGAGGTGCTAATGACCAGAGAAATGACCAAAAGGTGACCAGCAGGGAGAGAAAGATAAAACAAAGGGTTTTGGATTACCCACAAACTGGGTGGTGGAATTTCTTTGTGTATAGAGGCCAGGGACTATGTTCAATGCTGGGTATTCTTTTTTTTTTATGGTGTGAAGCACTTGCTATGTGCCAGGCACTGTACTAAGCGCTGGGGTAGATACGAGCTGATCAGTTTGTATAACAAAATTTTCCAGGCACTGTCTTAAGTCCTGGGGTAGATACCAGGTAGGTTGGGCACAGCCCCTGTCCCACATGGGGCTCACAGTCTTCATCCCCATTTTACAGATGAGTTAACGGGCTCAGATAAATGAAGGGACTTGCCCAAGGTCACACATTAGACAAGTGGCAGAGCCAGGATCCGGTATTGGCCCTGAATCCGGTCAGTCAACCTTGAAGTGGGATTGCCCACTTCAAGAGAGAGAGACACACACTCTCTCTCTCTCTCTCTCTCTCTCTCTCTCTCTCTCTCTCTCACTCACTCTCTCTCTCTCTAAGCTTGTTGTAGGCAGGGAACATGTCTGCCAATTCTGTTGTAGTGTACTCTCCCAAGTGCTTAGTACAGTGCTCTGCACACAGTAAGCTCTCAATATGGGAAGCAGCGTAGCTTAGTGGAAAGAGCCCTGGCTTGGGAGTCAGAGGTCATGGGTTCTAATTCCGGCTCTGCCACTTGTCAGCTGTGTGACTTTGGGCAAGTAGCTTAACTTCTCTGTGCCTCAGTTACCTCATCTGTAAAATGGGGATTAAGACCTTGAGCCCCACGTGGCACAACCTGATGACCTTGTATCTACCCCAGCACTTAGAACAGTGTTTGGCTTATAGTAAGCACTCAACAAAAACCATCAGTATTATTATTACTATTAATAAACAGTCTTAGTGATGGTGATGATGATAGGCCTCACTGGGTGACATTTGGCTGAACCTTGAAGTTGGTCCCGGGCTCTGGAGGAGGAGGAGGAAGAGATCCAGCTGTCAACTCCTATCCAGTATGCGCTTCCACTGGCTTCGGCTGTCCCCCTAGGTTTTGTAACTTGATTATGGTATTTGTTAAGCACTTACTATGTACCAAACACTGTTATAAGCACTAGGGCAGATACAAGGTAATCAGGTTGGAAAGAGTCCCTGTCCCACATGAGGCTCACACTCAATACCCATTTTACAAATGAGGTAACCGAGGCAGAAAGAAGTTAAGTGACTTGCCCAAGGTCACACAGCAGACAAGTGGCAGAGCCGGGATTAGAACCCACAATCTCTAACTCCCAAGCCCGTGCTCTTGCCACTAAGCCACTCTGCTTTTTTTGGAAGTTGCTCCTTATTCAAGAAGTGAAGGTCAGTGGGGGTGAGGAGGCTGGATGGAATTGACTAGGTTATTAGGGGTAAAATTCTCATCTCTGGTGCTCTCGGGTTTTCTTCCTTCTGCCTGCTTCTTCCCTCCCCCTACCACACATATACAAATATACTCTCTCTTCTTCTCTCTCTCTCTCCCTCCCCCCCATTATAACTCTGTCATAGTGAACTCTCCCAAGGGCTTAGTACAGTGCTCTGCACACAGTAGGCGCTCAGTAAATACCACTGATGGATTGGTATCTTTTGAGCATTTACTATGTGCAGAGCACTGCACTTTGGGTGTGGGAGTACGATAGAGTAAAGTAGACTGAACCCTGCTCTCAGGGATATTACAATGTAATGGTAGGGGTGGGAGGGGGAGACACAAATTAAAAGATGTGAAAGATTCAGGGGCAACAGGCTTCACATGAAGCTTGAAAGGAAGGTTGGTGGTTTCTCTGAAGGGGCCCTTTATCAGGTAACCTCAATCTTGTCTTTCTCACCACTGACCTCTCACCCACATCTTACCTCTGGCCAGGAACACCCTCCCTCCACATATCAGACAGATAATTGCCCCCCACACACACACCTCAAAGCCTTATTGAAGGCCCATCACCTCCAAGAAGCCTTCCGTGACTAAGCTCTCCACTTCTCCCACTCCCTTCTGAGTCACTTTTACTTGCTCCTTCATTCATCCTCCCTCCAATTCCCACAGCACATGTGTGTGTGTGTGTGTATATCTGTAATTTATTTATTCGTTTATCCATTTATTTATATTGTCTGTCTCCCCCTCTAGACTGTGAGCTCAATGTGGGTGGGAATGTGTCTGTTGTTATATTGTACTCTCCCAAGTACTTAGTACAGTGCTTTGCACACAGTAAACGCTTAATAAATACAATTGATTGAATGAATGAATAACAGCTTGTCCTCCCCCGAAAAGCCTTAATCCCTCTCTGTTCTGCTTTGCCTAGGCACTTGGCTTTGTGCCCCTTATTCACCCCTTATTCAGTCCCAAAGCACTGATGTACATATCCATAATTTATTTTAACGCCTGTCTCCTAGACTGCAAACTCCTCATGGGCAGAACACCAGTCTACCAACTCTTCTGTATTGTCCTCTCCCAAGTGCTCAGTACAGTGCTCTGCACACAGTAAGCGCCCAGTAAATACCACTGATAGATATACTGTTGCCCTGTTGTCCCTAACAAGGGCCTGGGGGTTGCTTCTGCCTGGCTGTCCATCTGACAGGGCCAGAACTCTGGAGAAGCAGTGTTATCTCACACCTTTGAAAATGGTCTTTGAAGAAGAGATCTTCTAAACCATCACTCTGTAGGACAAATGAGAACACATCTCATTTTCAAGAACACGTTTTCTTTTTGAATTTTCGGTGGTTTTAAGCATAGAAATGGGTCCCTATCTCCCATTTTACAGGCTGGGAAACTGAGGCTCGGTGTGAAAAAGCAATTTGGCCAAAATTATAGAACGAATGAGTGGTAAACTCTGGACGTGATCCAGATGCCCTCCTCCTGATCCAGAGTTCATTTTTTTTATTTGTTTGTTTTTCCCTCCGCCTCTTTTAATTTGGCTGGTAAGGGTGTCATTTTTCACGCAGTAGGGGCCTAGTGCACATGTAGGAGTCACGGGACTTTGAGTTATAGTCTTAGATCCTTCACCAGCCTGCTGTGTGACCTTGAGCAAGCCAGTTAACCTCTCTGGGCCTCGGTTTCTTCATCTGCCATAATAATAATAAATGTGGTATTTGTTAAACACTAGGGTAGTGCAGTGCAATCAGGTCAGACATTTGGTCTCTGCCCCACATGAAGGTACACAGACTCCTGGTATTTAAGTGCCTACTATTTACCAGGCATACCTGTCTCTCTCACTAGACTGTGAGCTCCTTGTGGGTGGGGAACATGTCTGCCAACTCTGTTATATTGTCCTCCCAAGCATGTAGTACAGTGCTCTGCACACAGATAGCGCTCAATAAATACCAGCATGGTGTAGCAGATAGAGCACGGGCCTGGGAGTCAGAAGGTCATGGGTTCTAACCCCATCTCCACCACTTGTCTGCTGTGTGACCTTGGGCAAGTCACTTTACTATATTATATAGTAATTATGTATAATTACTATAATAATGGTGGTATTCATTAAGCAGTGCCAGGCACCGTACTAAACACTAGGGTGGATACAAGCCAGTCGGGTTGGATACCGTCCCTGTCCCACATGGGGCTCAAAGTCTCAATCCCCATTTTACAGATGAGGTCACTGAGACCCGGAGAAGTAAAGTAACTTGCCCAGAGTCACGCAGCAGAAAACAGTGGAGCTGGGACTCCCAGGTCCATGCTCTACCCGGTACACCATGCAGAGCACTGTGTACTATAGAGAAGCAGCATGGCTCAGTTGAAAGAGCACAGGCTTTGGAGTCAGTGGTCATGTGTTCAAATCCCAGCTCTGCCAATTGTCAGCTTTGTGACTTTGGGCAAGTCACTTAACTTCTCTGTGCCTGTTACCTCATCTGTAAAATGGAGATTGACTGTGAGCCCCCTGTGAAACAACCTGATCACCTTGTAGCCTTCCCAGTGCATAGAACAGTGTTTTGCATGTAGTAAGTGCTTAACAAATGCCATCATCATCATCATCATCATTACTATTATTACTAAGCACTTGGGAGAGTGCAGTACAAGAGAATTAGTGGACACATTCCCTGCCGACAACGAGCTTACAGTCTAGAGAGTGAGACAGACATTAACATGAAGAGATTCCTCTCGAAAGGACAGATCACCAACTTGCCGGGGAAATAACATTCTAGCAGCATGGGTGCCAGAGGAAGGGATTTTAAAGTTCATTAATTGATTACAGTTTTGCTGTCATATTCAGACCACAGACTTGCTTTGCAATTGCCTGCAATTGAATGGTTAAAGAGGCCGTACCAAAAGCTCCACCGTGGAGTCGGACATTTGTTTTACAGATGCGTCCGTTATTTAGACGTCATCAGGCCGAATTGATCGATGGCATTTATTGAGCACTTCCTGTATGCAGAGCCCTGTACTAAGCACTTGGGAGAGTACACAATACAACAGAAGTGGTAGACACGATCCCTACCTACAAGCATATGCTCTAGAGGATCATCTTCAATGGTATTTTATTGCTTCAGTGGGAAGCAGCGTGGCTCAGTGGAAAGAGCACGGGCTTGGGAGTCAGAGGTCATGGGTTCTAATCCCGGCTCCACCACATGTCTGCTGTGTGACCTTGGGCAAGTCACTTAACTTCTCTTAGCCTCAGTTACCTCATCTGTAAAAAGGGGATTAAGACTGTGAGCCCCACGTGGGACAACCAGATCACTTTGTATCCCCCCAGCACTTAGAACAGTGCTTTGCACATAGTAAGTGCTTAGCAAATGCCATCATTATTTTTATTATTTATTGAGCACTTGCTGTGTGAGGAGGATAGAGGATATTCTGCACTGTTAGAGTGTGGGTACCTTAAGATTCATTCATTCATTCAATCATATTTATTGAGCACTTACTGTGTGCAAAGGACTGTACTAAGTGCTTGGGAAGTACAAATCGGCAACATTTAGAGATGGTCCCTACTCAACAAAGGGCTTTTTTGTGTTATGGGGTGGAGAGGACAACAGAGTCCGCAGCAACACGTGACAATTCAACAAACTTGTAGACCCCAGCTCATAAGGGCAGAGCTGATTTCCTGAATTTAAAAATCCCCATCTAGGGCCTCCTACCTGCAAATCTGCTGGGTGACCCTCCCTGAGCAAGTCACTTAATTTTTCTGGGCCTCAGTTTCCTCATCTGCAAAATGGGATGAAATGCCAGTTGTCCCTCCCGCTTAGACTGTGAGCTTCCTGGGAGACAGGGACTGTGTCTACCCCAGGGCTTAGTAGAGGGCTCGTCCTCAGTAAGTGTGTAACGGATATCATTTAAAAAAATTGGGCGATGGAGTAATATTACTGATTATTTTTGACTCGTTATTTACTGCTTCTTTCCCACTTCAGTTAGGCTACAGGGAAAATTGCTCTCTGGGATCTCAGGGCCGAGAGGGTCACTTAGAAAATTCCATGCCCTTCAAAACGCCTTTCCATTTTCCCTTTCTTGGGCAAGTCACTTCACTTTTCTGTGCCTCAGTAAGCCTAATCTATAAAATGGGGAAGACTGTGAGCCCCATGTGGGACATAGACTCTGTCCAACCTGATTAACTCTTATCTACCCCAGCATTTATTCATTCATTGTCATATTTATTGAGCACTTACTGTGTGCAGAGCACTGTACTAAGCACTTGGAAGAGTACAATATAACAATAAACAGACACATTCCCTGCCTGGCATGTAGTAAAGCGCTGAAGAAAAACCATCAAAACGACACTACTGTCAGTATCGGGAAATTGCTAATAAATGGCCACTTGCTCATTTCACCAAGGTCAGAGACAGAGAGCTTTTGTCACCTGGGATCAATTTTCCGTGCTCTGTGTCTCCCAGATCCATTATAGTCTGGAGGAGGGGGGTGGGCATCATCAGAGAGACCACCGCTCGGGCAAAGCCGTCCTTGAATTTGTCTTTGCTGGTGGGACGGGGTTTTGGCGTCATGCGAGGTAACCAGGCAGGTAAGTACTGGCCGAGCTCCTGGAGGAGCCTCTGCTCCCAGGTAACAAAGAATGTTAATAACCGTGGAGAACAACGGCTGTGGGCCCCGATCTGCGGAAAACCGCCTCGGACCCGTTTCTGGAGGCTTCTGGGAAAGGGGGAGTGGGGAGAGGCAGGGAGCGCGGCACAGATGTGTCGAGGGGATTTCATATTTAACGTTCTCGGGAGCGGAAACCTTAATGTCATAGGGAGGTCTCTAGCTGAGTTTGTTTGCCCAGTTAGGGAAGTTTAGTCTTCAGACTCTTAGTGTTTTCATAGTTAAATCAAATCTGTTCGCTAACCATCAGGCTCAAAGGAGCGAAGCTGAACAACTGCATTCATTCAGTCAGTCAGTCATATTTATTGAGCGCTTTCTGTGTGCAAAGCACTGTGCTAAGCACTTGGGAGAGTACAATTTACCAACAATCAGCCAGGCACATGCCCTGCCCAAAACGAGCTCCCAGTCTAGAGGGGATTGCATCTGCAGGGGAGGGAGAAGTGGGGAGGGTGGCCTTGTGGTTTGGGTTTTCAACAGTGGAAGTTGTTGCTTTGGGGTTGCCGGTGCAGGGTAATTTTTCATTTTGAGGGTGAGGGACAGGGGTTAGGAGGGGAGAGGGGACTTGGGGGGAACAGTCTTCAAAGAGCAATAAGTCTTTCAATCAGTGGTAATAGTAATAATAATAATTATGGTACTTGTTAAGCACTTACTATGCCCCAAGCACTGTCTAAGCCATCTGGCTGACTGAAGACTAAGCAGAAGTTGCAGTGGTACTTACTGGGCACTTACTGTGTGTAATGCACTGAACTGAGTGCTTGTGATAGTACAAAGAAGCATAAGAGAAAATGTTCCACCCACATGGTGCAAACCTTTTAATTATTGTGGTATTTGTCAAGCGCTTAGTATGTGCCAGGTATTGTACTAAGCACCGGGGTAGATACAGGTTAGTCAGGCTGGATACAGTCCCTGTCCCACAAGGGGCTCAGGCTCTTAATCCCCATTTTACAGATGAGGTAACTGAGGCCCAGAGAAGTGAAGCGATTTGCCCAAGGTCACACAGCAGACACGTGGCAGGGCCGGGATTAGAATTTAAATCCTTCCGACTCCCAGGCCCTTGCTTGACCCTGGTGGTATTTCTTGAGTTCTTAATGTATGCAGAGCATTGTACTCAGTGCTTTGAATAGGCGTCCATTGTGGATCCTTTTAGGCCTGACTGGAAACTCTTCTATTGGGGGTTTATTATTAAGTGCTTACTGTGTGCAGAGCACTGTACTAGGTGCTTGGGAGAGTACAGTACAACAATAAACAGACACATTCCCTGCCCACATTCCACTTGCCCAAGGTCACACAGTGGACAGGTGGAGGAGCCGGAATTAGAACCCAGGTCCTCGTGACTTCCAGGTCCGGGCTCTAGTCACTAGACCATGCTGCTTCTCTAACCTGCTAATGGAGGGTAAAGTAGGCAATGTCATTCATTCATTCAGTCATATTTATTGAGTGCTTACTGTGTGCAGATCACTGTACTAAGCACTTGGGAAGTACAAGTCGGTGACATATAGAGACGGTCCTTACTCAACAACGGGCTCACAGTCTTGAAGGGGGAGACAGACACAAAACAAAACATGTGGACAGGTGTCAAGTCGTCAGAATAAATAGAATTAAAGCTAAATGCACATCATTAACAAAATAAATAGAATAGTAAATATGCACAAGTAAAATAAATAGAGTAATAAATCTGTACAAACATATATACAGGTGCTATGGGGAGGGGAAGGGGGTAGGGCAGGGGGGAGAGGGAGAGGAAAAACTGGGCTCAGTGTGGGAAGGCCGCCTGGAGGAGGTGAGCTCTCAACAGGGCTTTGAAGGGAGGAAGAGAGCTAGCATGGCAGATGTGTGTAGGGAAGGCATTCCAGGCCGGGGGAGGACGTGGGCAGGGGGTCGACGGCGGGACAGGCGAGAAAGTCCTGATTACAAACTGGGGGCAGCAGCCATTTTGGAACCTGGTGCCCTCGGAATCGTCGTAGGGGCCTGGGTGGTAAAATGTATGAAGTGGCTGAAAGCTTTAGAACATTTCTGTTTTACTGATTCTCACATCCCCCACCCCACTCACAGTGATGCCTTTGGATCCCTGATAGCCCAGAGGATTTGCTCCAAGCCCTGGGTGGAATGGGCTTGGGAGCTAAGCTTGCTGGGTCAAGGAGCTGGAACAATAATAATAATAATAATAATAATAATAGTGGTATTTAAGTACCTACTATGAGCCAGGCACTGTACTAAGCCCTGGGGTAGATACGAGGTAATCGGGTTGGAAACAGTCCCTGTCCCACCCAGGGCTCACAGTCTTAATCTCCATTATACAAATGAGATAACAGGCATGGAGAAGTCAAGTGACTTGCCTAAGGTCACACAGCAGACAAGTGGTGGAGCTGGGATTAGAACCCAGGTCCTTCTGACTCCTAGGCTCTTGCTCTGTCCATTAGGCCACACTTCTTTTTGGCCTAGTCTCATTTCTCTCAGGCCCCAGTGCCATGAGGTCGGCTCGGCTCACCTGGTTGACTTGAAGGAGCTGTTTTTAAAGTCTTCTGACAGGTTTCTTTTGACTGAGGGGGGTTTACTTTTATGGATTTGGGTGGGTTTTTCTCCCACCTCCTTTTTCTTTTTGGAAGTTTGAATTATCAGTCTGTTTGCATTTGGGGCCCTGGCCCCTCTCAAGAACAGGTGTATACATTACGCAGATGGCAGAGAAGGAGGTGGTCAGAGCTTCTCAGTGTGTTCTCCCAGCCAGGAAAAAAACAACACAACCTAGCTCTTTCCAGCAGATTTCTGAAAGATAAAAAGGTGTTTGCCACATTGCCCCATTTCCAGTAGAAAACTTAGTTTTTAGCAGGCACTTTTTAATGTCTCTCTTCTTTACTGAGAAGCAGTGTGGGCTAGTGGTTAGAGCACAGGCCTGGGAGTCAGAAGGACCTGGGTTCTAATCCCAGCTCTGTCATTTGTCTGCTTGGCTAAGTCTACCATTTACCTTGGGTAAGTCTTTGCACTTCTGTGCTTCTTCATCTGTAAAATGGGGATGAAGATTGGGAGCCATATGTGTGACAGGGACTGTGTCCAACCTGATTTGCTTGTATCTATCCAGGCGCTTAGAACAGTGCTTGTCACATAGTAAGTGCTTAACAAATGCCATCATTATCGTAACAAATACCACGATTCACTCTGATGGGCCGGTGTTTCAAGTCTGGAAAGTGTCGTGTTCGTCTGGATCATTGCAGACAGTTAACATGTCTCTGTCTCTCATCTCTCTCTCTGGCTCTCTCATATCTCTCTCTGGCTCTCTCTCTCTCATATATCTCTCCTGAATCCCATCACAAAGTCTTCTTTTTGCCATGGTTACTGGCCATTCTACAGTAGGAAAAATAAAATTTGAGGGGTGAGGTGGGGAACGATGAAAACCAGTTTTCGCAACTTGAATAGTTCCAACAGTTAGAAAATGGAAAATAGCCACACGTTTTTCATTTTTAAGTTTTGGGGAGGAGTTCTGATGGAAAATAAGGTTCTGATCTCTGATATTGCAAGCCCTCCCTTTAGACTAATCATCACTTCACACTTAGATTCCAGAATGCAGTTTGAGCTGGATAAGCAGGACATGTGCTGTGCAAACACTATGTCCAGGGCAGGGTTTTTGGTTTGGCACATTGTCTGCAATGGCTAGTGCCCAGAAAAGAAGAAATGGGTGTAAATTCAGCAGGGCTTTTTTTTTTTTTAATGGTATTTGTTAAGCGCTTATCATGTGCCAGGCACTGTCTTAAGCCCTGGGGTGGATGGCAGATAGGTTGGGCACAGTCCCTGTCCCACATGGGGCTCACAGTCGTAATCCCCATTTTACAGATGGGATAACTGAGGCCCAGAGAAGTGAAGGGACTTACCCAAGGTCACCCAGCAGACGAGTGGCGGAGGCGGGATTAGAACCCAGGTCCTTCTGACTCCCAGGCCCGAGCTCTATCTAGGACTAAGCTATGCTGCTTCCCTAATTTTAATTGTCTGTTTTCCCCTGTAGACCTGACTTGCTGTGGGCAGGGAATATTTCTACCAACTCTATTATATTGTCCTTTCCCAAGCGCTTAGTATAGTGCTCCACACACAGTAAGCGATCAACAAATACCATCAGTCGATTGATTAAGAGAGTTTTGGGACCCCTTTGCAGTCTCAAGTCAAAGGCATTGGTTTCTCTAATGGATCGACTCTGATGCCAGGAATCCCCTTTACCGCCCGAGCTTCTCCTGCTAAAGCGGTCTCTGTCCTTCTGACGGCATACCACCTCCATTCATTCACTCATTTGTATTTATTGAGAGTTTACTGTGTGTAGAGCACTGTACTAAGTGCTTGGGAAAGTACAATATGCAATAAACAGAATCGTTCCCTGCCCACAGTGAGCTTACAGTCTAGAGGGGACGGAAGCCACGTGTGCTTGGCCCCTCGGGGGAGTCAGTGGCCCCCACGGCTCCCTGATCTGGACCCTTGAGCCTCGTTCGGCCCAGGGCCCTGAGAAAGGCCTGAACGTGTCTAGTCAAAAGGACCCAAAATGGTGGCTCTTTAAAGCGGGTCCTTGTCCCCAACAAAGTCCCCATCCCCTTTGCTTCTTCTTTTCAGTTCGAATGTAAGGCGGGAATCCAAGCTGCTCTCTCCCAGTGTGGCCTGCAGGCTGAGGTAACTGCCTGGAGGAAGGAAATGCAGTAATGTGGCTCAAACTGACCAACCGCCATGGGCGGGGGGTTCCCCTTCCTCTGGGGGTGGGTGACCCTTCCCCAGTGCCCCGCCCTCCCCTTCCCCACACAAACAGAGAGCTGCAAGCTCTGAGGTGGCATCCGGGGACCTCACCACACTGGATCACGCAGCGCAGGGTGTCCCAGAGCGGCCGAGCCTGTGACTGTATTTTCTTCCATCGTACCACCCAAGTTTCTCAATCGATTGTCCAGTCGTATTCAGCACTTGAATTTGCTCCCTTTACTCACCCTTCTTCAGCTTTTTTTAATGGTATTTATTAAGCGCTTACTATGTGCCAGGCACTGTACTAAGCCTTGGGTTAGACACAGGCTACTCAGGGTGGACACGGTCCATGTCCCACATGGGGCTTACAGTCTTAATCTCCATTTTACAGATGAGGGAACTGAGGCTCAGAGAAGTGAAGTGACTTGCCCAAAGTCACACAACAGACAAGTGGCAGAGCCTGGATTTTTTTAACAATAATAAAAAATAATTTTGGTATTTGTAAACCCCTACTATATGCCAGGCATTGTTCTAAGTACTGGGGTAGATCAGATTATTAATAATAATAAATAATTATGGTATTTAAGCACTTACTATGTGCCAAGCACTATTCTAAGTGCTGGGGTAGATAAAAGGTAATCAGGTAGTCCCACCTGGGGCTCACAGTCTCAATCCCCATTTTACAGATGAGGTAACTGAGGCACAGAGAAGTTAATTGACTTGCCCAAGGTCACACAGCAGACAAGTGACAGAGCTGGGATTAGAACCCACGACCTCTGACTCCCAAGCCCGTGCTCTTTCCTCTAAACCACGCTGCTTCTCAGGGTAGACACAGTCCCTGTCCCTAGAGACAGCGAGGGAAGTGCCCAATTGCATTCTCCCCCTCTAGACTGTGAGCTCATTGTTGGCAGGAATGTGTCTGCTTATTGTTATATTGTACTCTCCCAAGCGCTAAGTAAAGTGCTTTGCACACAGTAATCACTCAATACGATTTGATTGAATGGATTAATGAATGAATGGCTGCTCTACCCGATGGGAGTTACTGTCCTTTTCCAGTCTGGCTCTAGATCCTCTCCCTGAGCTAATGGTGTTCAATAGAATTCCCGGTCTGTATCACCCCGTGAAGCCCCACTCCTGGCGTTACCCCTCGTTTGCAGGGAGCGTGCTGAGATTCAAGAGATCTGGCCTAGTAATAGTCATTGTGGTATTTGCCGTTAAGTGCTGTGTAGCAAGCACTATACTAAGTACTGGGGTCAATACACGAGGATTAAGTCAGATACAGTCCCTGTCCCACATGGGGCTCACCAGGGACTGTGAGAACCGGTGTTGGATCGCTGATTTACAGATGCGGGAGTGACTTGCCCGTGATCATTCAGCAGGCGAGTGTTCTGCACACAGTGAGGGCTCAGTGAATATGATCGATTGGCAGATTGAAAGGGTGGAGCCAGGATTAGAACCCATGGCTCCTGGCTTCAGGCCCATGCTCTTTCTAGCCCTGATTCCTGGCTTGTTGGGTGAACTTGAGCAAGTACATTTGCCCCTCTGGGCCTCGGTTTTCCCACTCTGTAAAATGGGGATAGTGCGGCCCCAGACTAGCCCTTTCTGAACCCAGAGTCCCAGTTGCTAATTGTACCCCATTCCTGGTGAGCTCCACACCCCACGCCCCTCAACCCCCAGTCCATGTCGGCTCGATTGATAGAGAAGCAGCGTGGTTTAGTGGGTAGAGCCCAGGCTTGGGAGTCAGAGATCGTGGGTTCTAATCCCGACTCTGCCACTTGTCAGCTGTGTGACCATGAGCAAGTCACTTCACTTCTCTGTGCCTCAGTTACCTCATCTGTAAAATGGGGATGAAGACTCTGAGCCCCACGGGGCAACCTGATCTCCATGTATCTACCCCAGCGCTTAGAACAGTGTTCAGCACATAGTAAGCGCTTAACAAATACCAACATTATTATTAGAGTACAGGCCTGAGTGCTTACTGTGCAGATCACTTTGCTAAGTGCTTGGGAGATGTACCATCCAAAAGAGTTGGTATACATGTTCCCTGCCCAGGTCGAACTTCCAGTCCAGGGAACGGGTGTCCCATTTGGGCAGAACCTTGTACTGTCCTAAGTGCTCAGTACAGTGCTTTGCACACAGTGAGTGCTCAATAAATAAGATTACATGAATGAATGTGCGGGAGAGTTGCAGTTGGGCACTGCCCCTGCTGTCCCCCAAGTCTTCGTGCCCCCATTGCAGGGAGCCTTCGCCAAAGAAGCAGCGAGGCCTAGTGAATAGACCCCCTGGGCCTGGGAGTCAGAAGGTCACCCATCTACTGTGTGACCTTGGGAAGTCACTTCATTTCTCTGGGTCTCAATTCCCTCCTCTGTAAAGTGGGGGTGAAGACTGTGATCCCAATTTGGGACATAGTGTCCAACCTGATTAGCTTGTGTCTATCTCAGCACTTAGTACTGTGCCTGGCACGTAGTAAGCTCTTAACAGATACCGTTAGGGAAGCAGCGTGGCTCAGTGGAAAAAGCACGGGCTGTGGAGTCAGAGATCATGGGTTCAAATCACGGCTCTGCCAATTGTCAGCTGTGTGACTTTGGACAAGTCATTTAACTTCTCTGTGCCTCAGTTACCTCATCTGTAAAATGGAGATTAAGACTGAGCCCCCGCACCTGATCACCTTGTAACCTCCCCAGCGCTTAGAACAGTGCTTTGCACATAGTAAGCGCTTAGTAAATGCCATCATTATTATACCATTAAAAAAAAGAGTATCAGGGCCCCGGGGGGCGCGGCGGCTTGAAGCTTGCCATCAGCGGTGCAACCTGTGGCACGGCGTCCCCTCTGCCGAAAGATGACACTCGTGGGCAGGAAAGGCAACTGCTAATTCTATTCTTGTGTACTCTCCAAGTGCTTAGTACAGGGCTCTGCACACCATAAGCGCTCAATAAATACAGTTGATTGATTAATTGTTTGACACAGTAACACCCCAACCATGTTTTCCCCTCTTCTCTGGGAAACAACATGGCCTAGTGGAAAGAGGTAGGGCCGGGAACCAGAGGACCTGGGTTCTAATGTCGCCTCTGCCTCAACCCCTCCTACTTAAACTGCTAGCCCCATGTGGGACAGGGACTGCGTCCAACCTGACAAGCTCATATCTACCCTAATGCTTAAAACAGCGCTTAACACATATTAAATGTGTAACAAATACCATCTTAAAAAAACCTACTGTGTGTGACCTTGGACATGACATAGTGGATGGAGCAAGGGCCTAGGAGTTGGAAGGTCATGGGTTCTAATCCTGGCTCTGCCACTTGTCTGCTTTGTGACCATGGGCAAGTCATTTCACTTCTCTGTGCCTCAGTACATCTGTAAAATGGGGGTTGAGACTGGGATCCCCACATGGGGCAGAGACCGTGTCCAACCCGATTTGCTTGTATCCACCCCAGCACTCAGAACAGTGCTTGACACATAGTAAGCGCTTAACAAATACTAAAAACAGCCTCCCAAAAACTTGGTTGTGTGATCTTGGGCAAGTCACTTCATTTTTCTGTGCCTCAGTTCTTCATCTCTAAAATGGGGATTTGATACCTGCTCTCCCTCCCTCAGACTGGGCGCCCCACGTGGGACAAGGACAATGTCCATGCCAATGCTCTCGTGTCCATCCCAGCGCTTCGAACAGTGCCTGACTCATAGTCGGTGCTAAACAAATACCATAATGAATTTGTATTTCCTGCCTCCCTCTCGCCTGCAGGTTAAAGAGCTCGTCTTGGACAACTGTCGATCAGATGAAGGTAAGATCGAGGGCCTCTCAGATGAATTCGAAGAACTGGAGTTCTTAAGCACAATCAACGTCGGCCTCACCTCAGTCGCAAACTTACCAAAGTTAAACAAACTTAAGAAGGTAAAGAGAGGAGGAATGCACATGTGTTGGGTGGGGTGGGGGAGGGAGGGAGAGGATTCTGTTTTTCACCACCGGAGTCATTAAAATTACCTGTCGGGTTTTTGCTCGGACATGCAAAGTAATTTCTTCAAGCCGGTCTACCTGGCTTGGTTTGGGGAGGATTGTTTCAACCCAGTGGATGTGTTTTAATTTTAAGTATCGCTGTGTGTGTGTGTGTGTGTGTGTGTGTGTGTGTGTGCGTGTGTGTGTTAATTTCTCTGTCTCACTCTGTCTCTCCCTCTCTCCTCCTTAGCTTGAACTAAGTGATAACAGACTCTCAGGCGGATTGGAAGTATTGGCAGAAAAGTGTCCGAACCTCACACATCTAAATCTAAGCGGCAACAAAATAAAAGATCTCAGTACAATAGAACCGCTGGTGAGTTAAATAATCAGTCACGGGGATTGATCGAGTGCCCGCTGTGTGCAGAGCACTGTATTGGGCACTTAGGAGAGACGGTAGAGTCATTAGACATGATCCTTGCCCCTGTCCGGCTTTCAGTCTGATGGCGGGGGGAGGCAGGCACAAAAAGAAATTTCAGTTAAGGGACAGCACTCAACTTTAAAGATGGGTACATAAGAGATAAGAGTTGGGGGGGAGGGGGGGCGATGGGGTGGGGTGAGTTCTGACAGTAGAGGGAATCCCCAGAAGAATTTTTGTTGGGAATGTTCCAGACCAAGTGCTCAGTTTAAAGTGTCCTTGGTTGAGGAATATCTCCTCTTACTCAAATCATAGTCCAGGCATCAATTGGTTAATCAGTGGTATTTATGGAGAGCTTACTGAGTGCAGAGCACTATATTAAGTGCTTGCGAGAGTACGGTACCACAAAATCTAACACATATTTCCTGCTCATAATGAGCTTACAGTTTGGGGAGGGGACAGACATTAATGAATAAGTAAGTAATTTATAATTCAGTGGTATGGACATTCTTTGTGAATGTTGGCAGGGCTGGGTCAGGCTTGATATGTCTCTTTAGAGAAGGCCGAGACAGGAATTTGCAGCCTGTCGAGCCAAGCTGCATCGCGAGACTGTGGTCGCTAATTCCGACTTACATTTCAGGCTCTACCGTACACCCTGTCGAAGTTGTAAACCGCCTCCTCTCTCCCCCTCGTTTGTGTTAATAATTGTGAGACTGTGAAGCGCTTACTGTGTGCCAGGCACTCTACTAAGTGCTGGGGTAAATACAAGGTAACCAGGTTGGACACAGTTCAGGTCCCACAAGGTGTTTACAGGCTTAATCCCCATTTTACAGATGAGTTAATTGAGGCCCAGAGAAGTGACGTGACTTGCCCAGTTCACACAGCAGGCAAGTGGTGGAGCTGGGATTAGAACCCAGATCCCTCTGATTCCCATGGTCTGTACCTGAGCCCCATGTGGGTTAGAGAGTGAGTTGAAGCTGATTATCTTGTATCTTTCCCAGGGCCTACCTTAGTGCATGGCATAGAGGAAGTGCATAATACATTCCAGTCAGTCAGTCAGTCGTATTTATTAAGCGCTTACTGTGGGCTGAGCACTGAACTAAGCGCTTGGGAGAGTACAGTCTAACAGACACATTCCCTGTCCACAATAAGCTTCAGTCTAGAAGGGGAGACATATATTAATGTAAATGAATACATTACAGAAATAATAAATCAATTATAGATTCCACAACTAACCATGCAGCATTCTGGAGTTTGCCCTCTGGGCAGCAGGATGGTTGTTTGGAATAAAACCCTTAGGGTTTCCTGAGTTTGGGGGTCCCGAGCAAGAAGGGGCGGAGCATCTAAAGCCCTCCTCTCCTCTGCCATTTGGGCCTTTGACCAGTCTGAGCCTCAGTTTCCCCATTTGCAAAACGAGCCTAACGTTACATAGTCGTAATGGGGTTTATTGAGCATCTGTGAAGTGTGCTGTACTGTACTACAATTAAAGGCTTGGGGAAGAACAAACAGTAGAACCATGGGGCATGGTCCCTGCCCACAGGGAGCTTAAACTCTAATGGGGTGTGAAGACCTAAAAATACTTTTGAGTTTCCACCCAACTTTTAACCCGAGCGCCAACCAGGAGCAAAATTAAGAGGTTTGAATTCTCTCTTTTGACATGAGGGACAATAATAATAAACAATAACTCTGGTTAAGTGCTTATTATGCATCAAGCACTGTTCTGAGTGCTGGGGCAGAGATGAGTTAATTAGGTTGGACACAGCCCCTCTCCCACATGAGGCTCATAGTCTAATTTGGAGGGAGAATGGATACAAAGTCGCCGTTTTGTAGATGAGGTAACTGGGGCACAGAGAAGTGACTTACCCAAGGTCACAGAGCAGGCAGGTGGTGGTCATTATTCACTCCCAGGTCCATGCTCTTTCTACTAGGCCATGCTGCTTTCCGATGAGGTGCAAAATGCAGGAAGCCAGGGAAAAGAAATAAGGGAAGCCGAGAGGCCAATTGACCACGGTCTTGTAGTAATTGGGATATTTGTTAAGCATTTGCATTTCGCCAAACCCTGTACCAAGCTCTGGGATAGGTAAGGTAATGAGGTCAGCAACGTATGGAATTCATAGTCTAAATCTGCCCCATAATAATTAAGAGCTGGGTATAATTGAAAGGAGGCACAATCCACCAATGTTCTTTATTGAGTGCTGACTGGATGCTGAGCACTGTACTAAGGGTTTGGGAGAGCTCAGAACAGAAGAGTAGATGTAGCTAATCTCTGCCCACAAGGAGCTTTTGTAGACTGGAAGCTTGTTGTGGGCAGGGAATGTATCCGTTTATTGGATTGCTTTTATCCACTGCAGTTCTTAGTAGAGTGCCTGGCATACAGTAAGTGCTTAACAAATACCGCTATTATTATTACTATTATTATATTGTGCTCTCCCAAGCGCACAGTACAGGGCTCTACACCCAGTAAGCGCTTAATAAATATGATTGAATCGATTAGAAGGGGACAGACGAGGGTGATGTGGCCGCTTCCTCGGCTTGAGTCCAAGCTGTCCCTTTGGGGACCCGAGACCGCCGTTTCAGGGCTGCGCAAAATCAGCCTATTCTAGGCACCCTCCAGTGGAGCCGAGTTTTCACACGCTCGCCGTTTTTCCTTGCAGAAAAAGTTAGAAAACCTCAAGAGCTTAGACCTTTTCAATTGTGAGGTCACCAACTTGAACGACTACCGAGAAAATGTCTTCAAACTCCTCCCCCAACTCACATACCTGGACGGCTACGACCGGGATGACAAAGAAGCCCCTGACTCAGACGCGGAGGGCTACGTGGAGGGACTCGATGATGACGACGAGGAGGATGAAGACGGTGCGTACCCGGCTGACCAGGGGATCGGGCCCGGAAGGGCAGGGCTTCCCAGACCCTGCTCGTGGAAGTCCAGAAGGCTCCTCGGGCTAGATTTGTGACTCTACGCCTGACGGAGCCCTCCAGGGGTCATTGGGTCCATCCCCCTGCCTCTAGGAAAGACCACCAAACCCAGCGCCAGGAAGACTGGTTGGCATTGCGAGGGAGAAGCCATCTTCTTTTGTTCGGCTTGGTTGTTCATTTCATTTTATGTTTCGAAAGCCTTGACTGCTGTGTGACCTTTGGCAAGTCACTGAACTCCTCCGGGCCTCCTTTTCCGCAGAAAATAGGGGTGATATTGTTCTCCTTCTCCGTTAAACTGTGAATCCTGATGCAGTGTTTGGAATGTAGTTAGGGTTTAGATTTAGTTTTCTAATTATTATGAACGTGATTATGGCTCAGCACTGGGGGAAAATGGTATTTGTTGAGCACTTACTATGTGTGAGGCACTGTACTAAGCTCTGGGATAGATTGCACACAGTCCCTGTGCCTCATAGGGCTCGCAGTCTTAATCCCCATTTTACAGATGAGGAAACAGAAACGTTCCCTGCCCACACGTGTTTACAAACTAGAGGAGGAGACCGGCATTAATATGAATAACTAAATTACAGATATGTACATAAAACAGGTATTGAACCCCCATTTTACAGATGAGGGAAGTGAGGTACAGAGAAGTGAAGTGCCTCGCCTGAGGTCACACGGGGCAGGGCCAGGATTAGAACCCAGAACCCCTGACTCCCCAGTCCGCCTGCCCTGCCCTAGCCAAGCTGTGTGATGATGATGATGGCATTTATTAAGCACTTTCTATGTGCAAAGCACTGTTCTAAGCACTGGGGAGGTTACAAGGTGATCAGGTTGTCCCACGGCAGGCTCACAGTCTTAATCCCTATTTTACAGATTAGGGAACTGAGCACCCAGAAGTTAAGTGACTTGCCCAAAGTCACACAACTGACAATTGGCAGAGCCGGAATTTGAACCATGACTTCTTACTCCAAAGCCCGGGCTCTTTCACTGAGCCACACTGCTTCTCACGCTGCGTGTGGGCTGGGTAGAGCCGTGCTTGGATTGGCCTCGTTGGGTTTGAATCCGGGCACCCGGCACCTGACTCCAGCCGGTCTTAAAGTGTGTCTTGGCTGCGATCCTCTTGGCTCTCGACTCACTGAGAAGCGGTGTGGCCTAATGGAAGGAGACAGGCCAGTCGGTATTTATTGAGTGCTTACTGTGTTCAGAGCACTGCGGTAAGCACTTGGGAGAGTACAATAGAACAGACACATTACCTGCACACAACAAGCTTACAGTCTAGATGTCTAATTGGGCTTTCAGGGACTGTGAATGATTCATTGAGGTTGTATCTATCCCAGCACTTACTACAGTGCTATGTTCGGAGTAGGTGTTTCACTAAAAATAATAATTGTGGTATTAAGCACTTACTCTGTGTCAGGCACTGTACTAAGCGCTGAGGTAGATACAGAATAATAGGGTTGGACACAGTCCCTGTCCCAAATGCAGCTTACAGTCTTAATCCCCATTTTTCAGATGAGGAAACTGAGGCCCAGAGAAGTGAAGTGACTTGTCGAGGGTCACTTGGCAGACAAGTGGAGGAGCTGGAATTAAAACCTGGGTCCTCCGACTCCCGGGTCCATGCTCTTTCCGTGAAGTCACGCTGCTTCTCCGTACTCCAGTCATTATGAATTATTTTCCTGGCAGTTGGGGGTGAGGTCCCGGACCCCCATAATACTGAGTAGAGCCAACTGGGGCTGAGTCTCATCCCTCCACCGGTGCGGACAGGGGTCTTTGGCCCTCTAGTGGCCGAGCCCAGGCCAGTACAGTGGTGTAGAGAAACAAAATGGGGTTGGTGGTAGATAGAACAGATCCAAAACTCCCCGGTATTCAAACTGGGGTGGGCAGGGAGGTGTCAGAAAGTTGATTTGGATTTCAGGTTTGGCCTGAAACAGTTCTTTAGCTTCCAGTGAAATGAGGAGGGGCCTGGGGCCGACTCTCCAATAAATCAGTGGTATTTATTCAGCGCTTACTCTGTGCAGAGCACTGTACTAAGTGCTTGGGAGAATACAATGCACCAGAAGTAGCAAACATGCTCCCTGCCCATAACGAGCTCAATCAATCAGTCATTCAATGACATTTATTTATTTATTTTTAGGTTGGTATTTGTTAACCATTAACCGTGTGCCAGGCACTGTATTAAGCACTGGAGTAAATATCCCGATTCACTTGTATCTACCCCAGCATTTAGAACAGTGCCTGGCACATAATAAGTGCTTAACATATCATCATCATCATCATTATTATTATTATTATTATTATTATTATTATTATTATACAAACCAATCAGGTTGGACACAATCCTTGTCCCACATCGGGCTGACAGCCTTAATCCCCATTTTACAGGTGAGGTAACCAGGGCCCAGAAATGTGAAGTGACTTGCCATAAGTCGCAGAGCTAACAAGTGGCAGAACTGGGATTAGAACCCAGGTCTTTCTGGCTCCCAGGCCCATGCTCTATACACTAGGCCACACTGCTTCTTTAAGTAGGAGGGAGAATAGGTATCCCCATTTTACAGTTGAGGAAACTGAGGCACAGAGAAGTAAAGTGATTTGCTCAAGGTCACATAGCAAGCAGTTGGGATTAGAGCCCTAGTACTTCAGACTCCCAGGGCCATGCTCTCTCCATTAGGCCACACTGCTTCTCATCTGCAGACTGACCTTGGACAGGTCACTTAACCGCTCTGGGCCTCAGTTTCTCCATCTGCAAAAAAGGGCAGTAGTCCCTGCCCTTCCCTTGCTCACAAAGAAATTGTGATCATTGGTTATTTATATTATTTCTAGTCTAGACTGTAAGCTCATTGTGGGCAGGCAATGTGTCTTGTTATATTGTTCTCTTATACTCTCCCAAGCACTTAGTACAGTGCTCTGCACACAGTAAGTGCTCAGTAACTACAACTGACTGAGTGGAAGTGCTCTGAAAAACAAAAGGGCTGTCTAAATTTATTCCTTGTCTTCTTGGGTCCTCTTCTACTAAAATCATTGCTGGAACAAGCTCTACAAAACCTGACCTCCTCGACTCTCTGGCTGTTAAGGATCACTTCTCTGTGCCTCAGTTACCTCATCTGTAAAATGAGGATTAAGATTGTGAACCCTCATGTGGGACAGGGATTGTGTCCAACCCGATTTGCTTGTATTTCCTCCCCCAACCCCAGCGCTTAGTACAATGCCTGGCACTTAGAGAGCGCTTAACAAATACCACAATTATTATTTATTCCAAGAGGGAGAAAATCCCAGACTTCAGTAAAAAAAAAAGCTTGAGATGGGGTAAACCCCAAGAAGATTTAGAAGCAGTGTGTGGCCTAGAGGATAGAGTCCAGACCTGGGAGTTAGAAGTACCTGGGTTCTAATTCCGGCTCTGCCGCTTGTCTGCTGGGTGACCTTGGGCAAGTCACTTGTCTGGGCCTCAGTTCCTTCATCTGTAAAATGGGGGTTAAGACTGTGAACTCCACATGGGAGAAGTGTGTCCAACCTGATTAACTTGTATTTACCCCAGTGCTTAGTACAGTGTCCGGTAATAATAAACACTCAACAAATAACATTAAAAAAAAAACTAAGAAAGGAGGATAATCGGGTTTGGGCCTTATGGGGATGGGTTTGAATAGGTCTTGTGAAAACTGAGGAGACCTTTTTGATTGGATTAATAACTCACCACTCTCTTTTTTTATCCGGAGTAGAGGAGGAGTATGACGAAGACGCTCAGGTGGTGGATGATGAGGAGGACGATGATGAGGAGGAGGAAGGGGAAGAGGAAGATGTGAGTGGAGAGGAGGAGGTAAGCCCAGGGTCTTGGCAAATTTCTTTTCATGTCAGTCTCCCCCTCTAGACTGTAAGCTCCATGAGGGCAGAGAATGTTTCTACCAACTCTGTTGTATTGGTCCCTCCCAATCGTGTCCATCTATCGATGGTATTGATTGAGCGCTTACTGTGTGCAGAGCACCGTACTAAACACTCAGAAGAGCACAGTACAACAAAATTCCATTTTGGGCTGGGAATATGTCTATTATATTGTTCTATTGAACTCTCCCAAGTGCTTAGTACAGTGCCTTGCACACAGGCACTCAGTAGATATTATTGACTGACTGATTGACCTTGGTTGTGTCCCAGTTTCCTCCTCTGTAAAATAGGGATGAAATACCTGTCTCCCTCCCCTTTAGACTGTAAGCACCCTGTGGAACAGGGCCTGTAACTCACCCGATAATAATTGTACTATTTGTTAAGTGCTTACTATGTGCCAAGTACCGTACTTAGCACTGGAGTAGCTATGAAATAATCAGGTCCCAATTGGGGTTCGTATTCTAACTAGGAGGGAGAACAGGTATTGAATCCCTGTTATGCAGATGAGGGAACTGAGGCACAAAGAATTACGTAACTTAAGTAAGGGGGAGATGAATAAAAGGGGCAAATCCAAGTGCAAGAGCAATGCAGAAGGGAGTGGGAGAAGAGGAAAGGAGGGCCTAGTTGGGGAAGGCCTCTTGGAGACGTGCTTTCAATAAGGCACATCTTTTTAGAAGCTTTAGTGGTCAACGGGCCTCCCAGGGATAGAGGCTAATCAGTTAAGCCTCCTCTCACAGGAAGAGAGGCTTCCCATCCCCGCTGGGCTTCTGACCCAAATTCCCTTCCCTCATCAGGGGCCTCCCAGGTCTGGAGACCAGTTGTTTAGGCCTCCTTTCACAGGAAGAGAAGCCTCCTGTCTTAAATTTCCTTCCCTCACCGAGGACCTCCCAACGCTGGAGACCAGCCAATTAAGCCTCCACTCGCGAGAAGCAAAGCTTCCTGTCCCCGCCAGCCTCCGACCCCAATTCCCTTCCCTCCTTTGACTCCATGTCTCCCTCTCACAGGAGGACGAGGAAGGTTACAATGACGGTGAGGTAGATGACGACGAGGACGAGGAAGAGCTCGGAGGTACGGTGGCGATCCTTCTATCCAGGCAACCAAAAATGGTGTCTTCTGTTGGTCTGGCGGGGGAGGCAGGGAGAGGCATCTTTTCACCTAGCTCGCTCTCCTTTTGCAGCCGAGGCTGTCAGTGTCCCGGTTAAGTCTGGCAAATCGTCTGAGGAAATGTTCTGGCCTTTTCTCTGGGATTTTGCGCTAAAGAGGCAGGTTCTAGAGCATGGTGCTGGGTTCTGGGTGGGCCCACTGAGGCAGTAACCCTGGGCTAGATATCAGGGATAGGGGGACAGGTGTGACATTGTGGGGTCACTGAGGATTGGGACCTGGGGTGAGGGGTGAGAGAGAGAGAATGAATGGGAATGAGTGCGTTGGGCCTGGACTTCCGCCTTGTTGTTTCTGTGGTTTCCTTCCCTCCGCTTTCCTGGCCTAATCGGATTTTAAGGGTCAAATCTGATGATAACAGTGGGCAAAATGGCCGATCACCCAGAACCATTAATGGAAATCAATCCCACTTTTCCGTTTTCCTTTCTGAGTATTGAGGGGCTTGATGGAGGTCTTAGCCAAAGGACATCTTCCCGTTTTTCTCCCAGGGGAGAAGGGCAGACATTCCTTACTGTATTGGGGCCTAAAAAATAGAGAAAAGGCAGCCCGGACCCCATGTCTAGCTGTGGGCCTGGCCTTCTGATAAGAACAGGAAGGCCACCTATGGATTTCGACACCTGATGAAAATGACCACCCAGGTAAACTAGTTTCCTCTAGCTCAGAAGGCCCTCTGGGTCACGTTGAATAAAGCAGGTTAAGCCCTATGAGAAGAAGCCCCTTTCCAGAATGATTTTGAAGGCTGTGTTCATTTATTGGCCTCTTCTCCGTTTCACCTTGGGCTTTCCCCTGTTCCCAACGTGTCCACCTCAGGAAGCAATAGGCTCAAAGAACCTAGGTTCTCAATCTCTTCTGTCTTAATGGGAATCGCTCGACCTCTCGATGGCCCCCATTTTCCTCTCTGTAAAGTGGGAATGATTCCCACCTTTTCCTTCCCTCACAGGAAGGGAGTTGAGGCTTATGAGATGGGGTTAGTGAATGTGGAGTGAGAGATACTACCGTTACTAGCGGAACTCCCCCAAATTTCACAACCAGATATCATCAACTCCCACTCCTGGTTCTCCCCCCAGAATTCTGACCATTTCCCCATTAATCATATTTATTGAGCACTCTTTTTTTTAATGGTATTTCTTAAGGGGTTACTATCGGCCAGACACTAAGCCCTCAAGTGGATACGAGGCAGGATGCAAGTTACAAACTCACTGTCAGGTTAGACACAGTCCATGTCCCATATGGGCCTCGCAGTCTTAATCCCCATTTACAGATGAGATCACTGAGGCCCAGAGAAGTGAAGTGATGTGCCCAAGGTCACACAACAGACAAGTAGAGGAGCCTTCTTTGTGCAGAGCACTGTACTGCGTGCTTGGGAGAGTGCCGTGTAACTGAATTGGTAGGCACGTTCCCTGCCCAAAACATGTTCACAGTCTAGAGGGGGAGACAGACAATACACATAAATTTAAGGATGTGGACATAAGTGCCGAGGGGCTGAGGGAGAGGCCAATAAAGGGGGCAAATTCAAGTGCAAGGGTGACGCAGAAGGGAGTGGGAGGAGAGAAAATGAGGGCTCAGGGAAATGAGACCCCATGGCAGTCTTAATCTGCACCCGTCACTTGATGTTCTTAAGAAATGGAGGTTAGGCTGGAGTATAAACCACAACACCTTTGTTTTTCAGAAGAGGAAAGGGGACAGAAGAGAAAACGAGAGCCTGAAGATGAGGGGGACGAAGAGGATTAAAAGGAATAACCTATTTTGAAAAATTCCTATTGTGATTTGACTGTTTTTACCCGTATTTTTCCGCCACCTCCCCTCCCCCCAAACTTATTTTTTTCTGATTGTAATGTTGCTGTGGGAATGAGAGGGGGAAAAGTGTATTGCAGGGGGGGAGGAATAAAGTACTATTTTTACTGCCACTCTTTTTTTTTAACTTTTCCTTTGTGTTCAGTTTAATTCCCGAAAACGCAATAGTAAGTATAAACCAAGTGGTCATTTGTTTCTTATTCCTGGAGTGGGTAGTTTTGACATCCTTAAAACTTTCCAAGATGAGTGAAGAAGTAAAGAGACCCAATACGCATCTCTGCTGTCAGGCCACTTGGGCGTTTGGGTTGCCCTATTTGAGCCGACCGGTCAGTCCAGTCCCCGATCGTGACTCAGCTACTGTTCTGGACATTGCAGGCAGAGGATGGAAATTCCAAGGACCCAGCCCCTGGGCTGAGGGTGGCACCTAAGAAAAACTATTCCCCCCGACCCCCCCCCCCCACCCCTTCCATTTTCTTGTCCCTAAGTGACTGCCGTTTTCAGCCTACGCTGGTCCTGGAGAATTTAAAATTTTATTTTATTTTATTTTTTAATTTTTTTTTTGTAAATAGTGACCAAAAGCGTATTGTTTCCCCATCCCTCCACCCCACTCCCATTACTCCCATTAGGATTTTGTTTTGTGAGTTGACCTGTGCTGTGTCTCAGCCAGACTCCTGAGAATGGCAGACATTTAAAAGACACGCAAGTATAGTTCCTCTTAGGTTTGGAGTGAAATGAATTTGAAAATTCTAACAAAATTCCGACCCTTTAAAAAAAAATCAAATGAAGAAGAAAAGGTGTGTACAATTTGGATCTGTTTTATGTTCTTAACCCCCAGGCTGATTTAAAAGTGATGAGAAATGACTTCCACTTGTGCTCTGTACTTTGGAAATTTTTACGAGCCTAAATGCAGGACAGTACTGCATGTGGTGTAGGGGTTTCTTTTCATACACTCAAGCACGAAATACTAATACAAAATTGTATTTTCTTACCCAGTGGAAGTCAGTGAAATGACTGCAAATACCTAGTGAATGTACAGTTTTAATTTCATATCCCTCTTTAAGATCGCTTTAGAAGTGACTTGTATTTCCTAGTCAATATTTCATCTGTATAAAAGCATTTGCAACAGTTTCCACCGCCCCCCGCCCACAAAGAGCCAAACTTTGAGTTTTATGTCTGTTTGTCATTGATAAATTTCAATAAATCTTTTTATACAATTTTTGGGGTGGCTTCTTTGAGTTTATTGGTTCACGGGCTATCCCGGCCTAAATCCTCAACAACTCTCCAATCAGTTGAAGTGTCACAGATATTTATCATCGGATGAAATGCTTTTTCCGCTATGTAATAACTATTCAGATGCAATTGCGCAAGAGCAGGGGGGGCATCTTAGCTTAGCATACCAATAAAGTATAACATCCTGCTATCCATTTTAAGAGGAAAAAGATGTTTTTCGATTGCTGTATGTTGTTGGGTTTTTTTCATCAAAGGGGGATTGAGGGTGATTTGTTGTTGTTTTAATGGTATTGGTTAAGTGCTTACTATGTGCCAGGTGCTGTACTAAGCACTGGGGTAGAGAGAGGCTAATCAGGTGGTAGTCTGTCTTTGACCGTGGGCCCTAGGGGGAACTAGGGATTGTGTCCCAGCTGATTATCCTGGATCTACCCCAGGTCTGAGCATGGTAATAATAATAATTTTTAAAAATGATATTTGTTCATTCATTCAATCATTTATTGAGTGCTTACTGTGTGTAGAGCACTGTACTAAGTGCTTGGAAAGGCACTTAGCACTGTCAAGCACTGTCTGAATGCTAAGTACAAGTAAATCAGGATGGACCAGTCCCTGTCCCACATTATAATAATTGTGGTATTAAGTGCTTACTGTGTGCCAGGCACTGTACTAAGTGCTGGAGGAAATACAAGTGAATCAGGTTGGACACAGTTCCTGTCCCACATGGGACTCACAGACTTAATCTCCATATTACAGATGAGGTGACTGAGGCACAGAAGAAGTGAAATGACTTGCCCAGGGTCACACTGCAGACAAGTGGCAGAGCTGGGACAAGAACCTAGATCCCTCTGATTCCCAGGCCCAGGCTGTATCCACTAGGCCATGCTGCTTCCCCAGTGCTTGGCACACAGTAAGCACTTAACAAATACCCTAATAGTTATTCAGAACAATTTGGACCCATTTCTCTTTCCTGTTTCCTCCTCTGGCCAATCTGAGGGAGGAAAGAGTCACCCAAACCAGTTTCCGAACAGGTGAGATACACAGCATGATCCTCTTCACAGCACTGATGTGCACTGATGTACACATCTTTAAATTTTATATTAGAAATTACCTTAAGGTCTGTCTCCCCCTCCAGACTGTAAGCTCGTTAAGGGCAGGGAATGTGTCTGCCCCCTCTGTTGTATTGTACTCTCCCAAGTGCTTAGTACAGTGCTCTGCACACAGTAACTGCTCAGTAAATACAATTGATTCCTTACTGTGGGTAAGCTCCCTGTGGGTGGGGAATGTGTCTGCCAACTCTGTTGTACTCTCCAAGCGCTTAGTACAGTGCTCTCCCACAGTAAACGCTCAACAAATACCATTGATTCATTGCTTACTGCCTGTAAGCTTCTTGTGGACAGGGAATGTGTCTGCCACCTCTTGTCTTGTACTCTCCCATGTGCTTAGTACAGTGCTCTGCACACAGTAACTGCTCAGTAAATACAGTTGATTGATTGATTCCTTACTGTGGGTAAGCTCCCTGTGGGCAGGGAACAGGTCTGCCAACTCTGTTATATTGTACTCTCCCAGGCGCTTAGTACAGTGCTCTGCCCATAGGAATCAATAAATACTGTTGATTGATTCAGATCAGTGTAAGTTGTGCTTAGTGTAAGTAGGGATTAGAACCCAGGACTCTGCTCATAAAATGAACATCATCAGGCTAAACCCTGCCCTTAAGGGGTTTTGTAGCACAATAGGGAAGCCAACACAAATTCCATCATCATAAACAGGAATCATTGGTATTTATTGCGCTTACCATGGGCAGAGCAATGTTCTAAGTGCTTGGGAGAGTATTACAAGAGAAATTAGCAGATGCGTTCCCTGCTCATAATGATCGTGTCTAGATGGGGAGACATCTAGAGACATCTATTAGTATGCAAGCTATAAGCGCTTAATAAATGTGATGAATGAATGACTGTGAGCCCGTTGTTGGGTATGGATTGTCTCTGTTGCCGAATTGTACTCCTCAAGCGCTTAGTACAGTGGTCTGCACACAATAAGTGCTCAATAAATACAATTGAATGAATGAATATAGATACAGAATGAGTGGAGAAATGGAGTCAATAAAGCATCATGGCCTTGTGGATAAGAGTATGGGCCGGGAAAGCTGAAGGACCTGTGTTCCCAGCTCCTCCACTTTGCTGTGTGAAGTTGTGCAGGTCACTCTGTGCCTCAGTTACCTCATCTGTATAATGGGGATCTAGTCTGGGTCCCATGTGCGACGTGTACTGTACCCAACTGGGTAAACTTCTATCTACCCCAGGGCTTTGCATGTTTTCTGGCACTGTATTTTTCTCCCCCTCTAGGTGGTAAGCTCAGTGAGGGCAAGGAATGTGTCTGTAATCCTGTTATATTGTACTCCCCAAGTGCTTAGTACAGTGCTCTGCACACAGTAAGTGCTCAATAAATACGATTGACCAGCATTTAGGAAGTGCTTGACAAATACCATCAAAAAGTATTTACTGAACGCTTACTGTGTGCAGAGCACTATACTAAGCACTTAAAGTCAAGGTGTTCTGGAGAAGTCAATGACAGACTAAAAAGCAGCTGGAAATTTGAGCTTAGGCTGGGAAATGTTCAAGAATGATTGTCTAGCAGCAATGACAGCTGGCTGAGAGGGGATCTTTACCAAGACACTTAAGTCAAAGCTGAAGGGATTACTACAATGGAGTGGCAAAGGATTAAGGCTACTAAATTGCAGTTTAACTTGTGGAGGGAGGAGTCATGTGGAGCCCCAGAGGGGGTGATGGACAGGATGTCTTGCAATAAAGTGAATGTTTCCTTCTCTTGGGTAACTGTGAAATTCTTATGAGGGCCCATGTGAAAGCCCAATTCTGTGGGGTCTCTTGATGTACTCGTAACCACCCCAGCGCTTAGAACAGTGCCCGGCACCTAGTAAGCGCTTAACAAATGCCACAGTTATTATTAAGCTAGGCCCAGCGTATTCTCCATCGTTCTAGGGACCCAGGATTTAATGGAATGCTATGATGTTTTGCTTTGGGGGATAAAGCCATGGAGAGGGAGGAAGATCTGGTTCCGTGGGTACTGTAAACAGGTTTTTACTAAGCTTGGCACACTGCCCTTAACTCTGGCATCAGCAATGGGCAGTCGTATGGAGTTCAGCAAGGAGAAATCAAAATGATTTTATTGGTGGGGAGGTGAAGAGAGGGAGTCTCTGCCATCCTAGACGAGGAGGTGAAGAGCAGGATTCCTTGCCATCTCAAGTCGAATCCCTGCCAACTTAGGAGGTGGAGAACAGGAGTCTCTGCCGTCTTAGGTGGGAGATGAAGAGTGGCAGTCTCTGCCATTTTAGGTGAGGAGGTGAAGAGCAGGAGTCACTGCCGTCTCAGGTGGAGAGGTGAAGAGTGGGAGTCTCTGGCCATCTTAGATGGAGTTCCTGCCATCTTAGGTGGAGAGGTAAAGAGTGGGAGTCCCTGCCATCTTAGGTGGGAAGGTGAAGAGCAGGAGTTTCTGCCATCTTAGGAGCGGGAGTTCCTGCCATTTTAGTTGGGGAGGTGAAGAGCAGGAGTCCCTGCCATCTTAGGTGGAGTGTCTGCCATCCTTTGTGGAGAGGTAAAGAGTGGAAGTCCCTGCCATCTTAGGTGGAGAAGTGAAGAGTGGGAGTCCCTGCCATCTGTACTTCCCAAGCGCTTAGTACAGTGCTCTGCACACAGTAAGCGCTCAATAAATACGATTGATTGATTGATCTTAGGTGGAGAAGTGAAGAGCAGGAGTCACTGCCATTTTAGGTGGAGTTCCTACCATTTTAGGCGGGGAGGTGACGAGCGGGAGTCCCTGCCATTGGCATGGACTCTTAGGTGTAGAAGAATGTAAGTAGTGCCATACTGGTTCTAACCAAGAGTCCAGACAAGCTGGGGTCCTGTCTTGTGGTAGTAATTTGTACTCTCCCAAGCGATTAGTACCGTGCTTTACACACAGTAAGCTCTCATTAAATACGATTGAATTAATGAATTAATAGTCATACTAGTAGTAGTAGTAGAAGTAGTTGTAGAGAAGCAGCGAGGCTTAATGAAAAGAACCTGGAAGTCAGAGGACCTGGGTTCTAATTCCAGATCCACCACTTGTTTACTGTGTAACCTTGTACAAGAAACTATTTCCTCTGCTTCAGTTTCCTCTTCTGCAAAATGGGGATAAGACTGAGCCCCATGTGGGACATGAACTGTGTCCACCCTGATAGCTTGTATCTACTCCAGTGCTTAATATAGAGCCTGGGATATAGCACTTAACATACTATAAAAAAAAAAACCTGTGCTCCCTCCTACTTAGACAGTGAGCCCCCAGTGGGACCTTATTATCTTACACTTACCTCAATGCTTAGAACCATTAACCCTCTCCACTCCCCCCCCCCCCAAAAAAACTCCTGTGCTCCAGCCTACTTAGACTGTGAGCCCCATGTGGAACCTGATTATCCTGTACCTGTTCCAGAGCTTGGTACCATTAAAAAAACAAAAAAATGAACAAACAACAAAAAAAATCTGTGCTCCTTCCTTAGACTGTGAGCCTCACGTAGGATCGGATTATCTTGTATCTACCCCAGTACTTAGTACCATTAAAAAAAAAAAACACCCCTATGCTCCCACATAGCCTGTGAGCCCCATATGGGACCTAGTTATCTTGTACTTACCCCAGTACTTAGTACCATTAAAAAAAAAAAAACCTTGCTCCCTCCTACTTAGACTGTGAGCCCCATGTGGAACCTGATTATCTTGTATCTTCCCCAGCTCTTCCTAATCCTCCTCAGTCTCTCTGCTGCCTTTGACCTTTTCCTTCTTCTGGAAACAGAATCTGTTTTCTTTCTTTTCCTTGCTGCCATCATGGGGATGAACCAAGTCATCGCCCAACCATCACAGCTATATGACACCATTGCTTACCTTGCCTACCATCTAGACTGTAATGTGGGCGGGAAACGAGTCTATCAACTCTTTTCTATTGTACTCCCAAGTGCTCTGCACATGGTAAGTGCTCAGTGAATACTACTACTACTAATGGTACTTGTTAAGTGCTTACTATGTGCCAAGCACTGTTCTAAACACTGGAGTAGATATATGTTAATCAGGTTGAGTACAGTCCCTGTCCCACCTGGGGTCACACTCTTTATTCCCATTGTACAGATGAGGTAACTGAGTCCCAGAGAAGTTAACTGACTTGCCCAAGGTCACACAGCGGACAAGTGGTGAAGCAGGGATTAGAACACAGGTCCTTCTGACACCCAGACCTTGTGCTCTATCCACTAGACAATAATAATAATAATAATAATAATAATGGCATTTATTAAGCGCTTACTATGTGCAAAGCACTGTTCTAAGCACTGGGGAGGTTACAAGGTGATCAGGTTGTCCCACTGGGGGCTCACAGTCTTAATCCCCATTTTACAGATGAGGTAACTGAGGCACAGAGAAGTTAAGTGACTTGCCCAAAGTCACACAGCTGACAAGTGGTGGAGCCAGGATTTGAACCCATGAACTCTGACTCCAAAGCCCGTGCCCTTTCCATTGAGCCACGCTGCTTCCCCAATGCTTCTCACTGATTGATTGATTGATTGATTGTGAGCCCATTGCTGGGTAGGGACCGTCTCTATATGTTGCCGACTTGTACTTCTCAAGTGCTTAGTACAGTGCTCTGCACACACTAAGCGCTCAATAAATACGATTGAATGAATGAATGAATTGACTGATTGAAGCCGGCCCTACAGAGACAGAGAGGCTTCCAGAAGAGAGGCTGAAAAGTATGGAATAAGACAGGCTGTAAGGGGACTTGAATGACGTCTACAAGATGATGTTGAGTATTGACAGGATGAAAAGGGAATCGTTCCCCAAATCATATACCTCCAGAACTGGGGAGTTCTCAGTGAACCTTGAAAAAGAGGGAGGTTACAAACAAACACGAACACTTTCAAAAGGCAGGGAAAGGCTGATGGAATTTGTGACCTCAGAAATTTAAGCTGGAAGAAAATTCCAAATTCCAGCCTTAATAAGGTCACATCTCCTCCAGTAGGCCTTCCCAGATTAAACCCTCTTCCACGGTTTCCTCTTCCTCCTGGGACAGCTATGCACTTGGATCTTTGCCTTTTGGGCTTTTGGTATTCACCCCACTTTCAGACCCACAGCATTTATGTATATATCTTTAATTTTTAAATTTATATTAATGTTTGTTTCCCCCTCTAGACAGCAAGCTTGTTTTAATAATAATGATGACAGTGTTTGTTAAGCGCTTACAATGTGCCAAGCTCTGTTCTATACAAGGTAATCGGGTTGTCCCCTGTGGGGCTCACAATCTTAATCCCCATTTTACAGATGAGGTAACTGAGACACAGAGAAGTGAAGTGACTTATCCAAGGTCAGGCAGCCAACAAGTGGCAGATCCAGGATTAGAACCCATGACCTCTGACTCCCAAGTCCATGCTCTTTCCACTGAGCCACGCTGCTACCCCTGGTTTTAGGCAGGGAACATGTCTACTCTGTTGTACTGTACTCTCCCAAGTGCTTAGTACAGTGCTCTGCAAATAGTAAGTGCTCAAAAGATACCATTGACTGATGGATAAGTACCACTGATGGATTGATTGACTGGCCAAGCGTTGTAATATATTCTGGGGAAGATTCAAGATAATCAGATCAGGCACAATCCCTGTTACATGAAGAAACAGAGATGGAGAAGTGATTTGCCCTGAAGTCACAGAGCAGACAAGTGGTGGAGCCGGGATTAGAACACAGGTCCTCTGACTCCCAGTCCCATGCCTCTTCCACCAGGCCACACTGAGAATAATAAAATCCAGACTCCAAATCGCATTCCTCCAGGAGCAAAAAGCACAATGGGATGGAAAGACGGACAACATCCTTTAAGTTCATGGACAGTCCCTACATTTGGCCTAAAATCGGTCACATCTTGAGAGCCTAGAAAAGCATTTCAATTTCCATAAATACACGTGGCTGCCTCAGCAGAGTCGTGACAGGAAGAATCCCTTCTGACTCAGGGTCCAGCCACTTACTTGCCAGGGACAGAACGGGGTACCCGCGGTTGCTAAGGTAACGACAGGAAACTAACAACTCTCCCCTTCACCTTTTACCAGCTCTTTCATTTTCCCCTTTCTCCCTTCTCCCTCTTTTCTTCCCCCACTCCTTTCCCCTTCCCCCACTCCTTTCCCCTCTCACCGCCTCTGTATCCTTTCCTGTTGCCTCTCCTCGCCCCCTCCGGGAAGATCTAAGGATGAAAATTCAGAAAACTCCCAGTCGTTCTCTTTCTGGGGTGGGGTGCATCCCCCGGAGCTGACTGAGCTGCATTTCAAATCAATTTCATGGGAGAATCTTTTCTCGTTCTGTCAAATAACAGATCCATCATTAAGGATGTTTGGTTTGAGTCCTGCGGATTATCAAGGGTTTGTAAAGCAAAAAAACCTACATGTATATACAAGCACAAGGTTGATAAGCGCTTAGTACAGTGCTCTGCACACAGTAAGTGCTCAATAAATATGATCGAATGAATCAGAGGCCAGGGAGGCCAGCTCAGTTAAAGCATCCTTACAGAGCCCAGGAATCTCTGGGCTTTGTAAGCTCATTATGGGTGAGGAACATTGCTAATTCTGCTATATTGTACTCTCCCAAGTGCTTAGTACAGTGCTCTGAACATAGTAAGCACTTGCCAAATACCACTGATAGATCGGTCGACTGATTTTGAGCCAGAAGAGCAGAGACTTTTGGTTTCAGTAGTAGTAGTATTTGTGAAGCGTTTACTATGTGCAGAGCACTGTACTAACCACTGGGAAAGAATGTGGGAAATCCCAGGTGAGCTATTGTTTCATCTCTCCTTATGTGTATGTCTCCAGCTCTTCTTTTTTTTTAATGGTCTTTGTTAATAATAAGAAGAATAAGAATAATAATGGTATTTGTTAAGCTTTTACTATGTGCCAAGCACTATTCTAAGCGCTGTGGCAGATGCAAGGTAATCAGGTTGTCCCACCTGGGGCTTACAGGACTCATCCACATTTTACAGATGAAGTAACTGAGGCACAGAGAAGTTAAGTTACTTGCCCAAAGTCACACAGCTGACAAGTGGCAGAGATTAGAACCCATGACCTCCAACTCCCAAGCCTGCGCTCTTTCCACCAAGCAATGCTGCTTCTCCAATGTTTAGCATTTACTTAAAATTTATTCAGCAAATGTTAAGCATTTACTATGTGCCAGGCACTGTTCATTCATTCATTCAATCGTATTTATTGAGCGCTTACTGTGTACAGAGCACTGTACTAAGCGCTTGGGAAGTACAAGTCGGCAACATATAGAGACAGTCTCTACCCAACAACAGGCTCACAGTCTAGAAAGGGGAGACAGACAACAAAACAAAACAGGTAGACAGGTGTCAAAATCGTCAAAACAAATGGAATTAAAGCTATATGCACATCATTAACAAAATAAATAGAATAGTAAATATGTACAAGTAAAATAGAGTAGTAAATCTGTACAAATATATATACAAGTGCTGTGGGGAGTGGAAGGAGGTAGGGTGGGGGGGATGGGGAGGAGGAGAGGAATAAGGGGGCTCAGTCTGTTCTAAGCGCTGGGGTAGATACAAGCCAATCAGGTTGGACACAGACCATGTCCCACATGAGGCACACAGTCTTAATCCCCATTTTACAGACGAGGGAACTGAGGCACAGCTTCTTCCCGAATTCTTAGCTCCTGAGGCCCTTGGGATCCAGAGACCATATCTAATTCCTACCCATGAATTTTTTCTCTGAACTTAATACAGGACTCTACTGCTTCATGAGAAGCAGAGTGGCTCAGTGGAAAGAGCCCAGGCTTTGGAGTCAGAGGTCATGGGTTCAAATCCTGGCTCCACCACTTGTCAGCTGTACGACTTTGGGCAAGTCACTTAACTTCTCTGTGCCTCAGTTCCCTCATCTGTAAAATGGGGATTAAGACTGTGAGTCCCACATGGGACAACATGATCACCTTGTAACTTCCCCAGCATTTAGAACAGTGCTTTGCACATAGTAAGCGCTTAATAAATGCCATTATTATTATTATTACTACTACTACTACTTTCAACTCCTCAACTAAATTATTCATCCCAGCATGAACTTGCATTGTGGCCGGAAGAATGACGGGAATGGGGAGATACTGTCTGTGAGTCCGTGTGTGTGTGTGTGGGGGGGGGGCGAGAGGAGGGGAGGGCTTTCCCTCCCTGCAAGGAAGACTCTTCAATCCTGCCAGTTTCCAAACCCAGTCACAGATGCTCTCACTGTCTTTAGCATAGTTCCCACTAACTCCTTCTAGGCAGGCGTGACTTTCTCTCTCTTTCTCCCTGCCTCCATTTCCTACTGTGAGAGGCAAGAATGAGGCACGCTTCCACAAAGACAGATTTGCCGGGAGGGTCTTAATTGGGCCGGGAGGTGGTACGGTTTGAATATCTGCTGAATTCGTTCTGAAAAGGCAGGACTGGCAAATGGGGTACATTAGCCATTCAACTGGGAGCAGGGAGGAAGGAGAAAGGATGCTTCGTGGGCTTTGGATCACGACATCCTATTTTTTTTTCCTTTCTCTTAATCAGATTTGATTAATAAGAAAAACCAAGGGGGGAGAGAGGGAGATGCCCAGATTTCGACGGGCGAATGTCTAGGTGGCCTTTGCTTTGTCTCTTGGCGGGCGGTAATCTCGTTAACCCCCCTGATTCATGCTGGCAAGGAGCGAGGTCTGGTGAATATTCCGCTGAGCACCGGATAGCGAACGCAGTGACCTTGCTGGCTTGTCAGAGGGTTGACTGGTCTCTGCGGCTCCCTCCTCCACAGCGCGAGGCAGATCTTGTTTCTGGGCCGTCGAGAGGGTCCCGTTCCCAAGGCCCCGGGGGGTCCGCAGGGCCTCTGATTGGGATGACAGGCCCTTTGATTCTGTGCTGGGCTTTCGGCTGGTCTGTCGGTCAGTCAATCATATTTATTGAGTGCTTGTGGTGTGCAGAGCACCGTACTATGCGCTTGGGAAAGGACGATAGAAGAGTAGAACAGATACAGTCCCTGCCCACTACAAACTGACCATCTAAAGGGGGAGATAGGGAAATGGCACCGATCACCTTTTACGCCTAGCGTTTTTATTCCTCCAGCACTGAGCCTCTCTCCTATGCCATGCTGAGGTCTGCGTCTCGGAAGTGGCCCCCCTGTTCGCAGGAGGCCTTAACAAACACTACCACCACTCATTATTACTATTATCGTCATTATTATTATTATTGCTTCTGGGCAATGGACTGTCCAGGGTTCAGCCAGCCTGTCCTGGGTCAATGTAGTTACAATACACACTGGTTTTAGAGTAGGTGTTTTATTGACCTTGGGCAAATCACTTCTCTGGGCCACAGTTCCCTCATCTGTAAAATGGGGATGAAGAGTGTGAGCCCCATGTGGGACAGGAGCTGCGTCCAACCTGATTAGCTTGTATCTACCCCAGTGCTTAGTACAGTGCCTGGCACATAGTAAGCGCTTAACAAATGACATTAATAGTGATAAATAATAAAATACCTTTGATGATCAACTGATCCCCAAGCAAGCCAGCAGTGATGCTCGGATGTCTCCCCAGCTGGAATCCAGCCATTTTCAATCAATCATATTTATTGAGCGCTTACTATGTGCAGAGCACTGTAAGCTCCATTTTGCTGCTCAACCACTGCAAGGGTCCCAATAAGTCAAGTTATTTCCCCATTAATCTCCTACAGGGCTGGGTTAGATGGCAGCCATAATTATGTGTTCTTATTATTATAATTATTAGAATTATTATCTAATATGAATTAGAGAAGCAGTGTGGCTCAGTGGAAAGAGCCCAGGCTTTGGAGTCAGAGGTCATGGGTTCAAATCCTGGCTCCGCCAATTGTCAGCTGTGTGACTTTGGGCAAGTCACTTAACTTCTCTGTGCCTCAGTTACCTCATCTGTAAAATGGGGATTAAGACTGTGAGCCCCACGTGGGACAACCTGATCACCTTGTACCCCCCCAGTGCTAAGAACAGTGCTTTGCACATAGTAAGCGCTTAACAAATACCATTATCATTATTATTATTATTATTGTTATTATGTGCTGGCCTCCCAGGGGGATCCTCTCTCCCTTGCTCTCGACCTCCCAGGATTGCCATGGTGACCAGCTAACTCAGGCCAAAGATGTAATAGCATTTTTTAATAGCATTTGTTATGCACTTATCATGTGACAAGCACTGTACCAAGTGCTGGGGTAGATACAAGCTCATCAGGTTGGACATCCATGTCCCGCATGGGGCACACAGTCTTAATCCCCACTTTAGAATTTTGGATTCTCTCTAACTCAATCAAAGCTCCCAGTGGTCTGTTCCAATTGTGCTGGAAACAAGCCGCTGTGAAAGAGTTTTAGTTAAGTTGGGAGCAGTGGGACATTCATGACTCAAACCAGTGGGGCCAATCGTGCTTACAAATTGTATGTCCCTCCGCCCTCCAGAACTTTGGAAGACACAAAATAACCCTGCTTTGGAAAATAATAAGCTTAAATATCCTACCTTTTTTATTAACCATTTCTGATGCTTCTCAGGCAGCCATTTCCATTGAGGAATAGCTAGTGAACACAATCCAACTACATTTTTGGATGGGGATGTGTGTGTGTGCATATCAAAAAGTCAGTTCCAAGTGAAATTGTTAAAGAAAATATATTCCAATAAAAAATGCAATACATAGAAAATGTTTGACTATTTTTTTAATTCATTCAATCATTTATTGACTGCTTGCAGAGCACTGTACTAAATCCATTGATACTTTCTTGCAACTTTCTTATTTAGATGGGGTAAATTTGCCATATTCCGGCAGGATTTAGAGTTTAAATTGTTATTATTGTGTATGCGTGAGTGTGTATGTAGGTGTGTAAATTGGCATGTGCCTATATAGATTTTTTTATGGTATTTGTAAAGAACTTACTATGTGCCAAGTGTTGTACTAAGCGCTGAGGTAGATACAAACTAATCAGGTTGGATACAGTCCATGTCCCACATGGAGCTTACAATCTTATTCCCCATTTTACAGATGAGGTAACTGAGGCACAGAGAAATGAAGTGACTTGCCCGAAGTCACACAACAGACAAGTGGCAGTGCCGGGATTAGAACCCAGGTCCTCTGATTTCCAGGTCCATGCTTTATCCACTAGGCCATGCTGTTCCATACACAATAATGATATTCCATACACATCAGTGACAAAATAAACATATATGTTTTATATATACATAACATATATGTATTGTTCTATTTTTCAAAGAAGAGGCCATTGATGGTGAAATTTACCTATGGGTGCAAAACTGTATCACCGAATAGGTTAACTGTTCTCTGTAAATCAAACTCTGTCCATATCAATCATATTTATTGAGTAATTTCCATGTGCAGAGTGCTATCCTCTGATTGGAGAGAATACCACTGATTGGAATTTTCACGTGTGTAAGAAGGTTTGAAGTAATATGAATCTGAACTATTCTGCTTAATTCACTCAGCCTTCAATATTTGCACAAATTCTTTTGCTGGATATTAGAGATTAGGAGTGGAGGGGTCACAAAGTCATTGAGGAGTGATGCCCTGCCATGAATTTGAGAAACTCTGGTCGCTTCAAACCTCTCAGCTTTACCACAGGCAAGGTGATCATACAAAGAAAAAGAAGTTAAAGGAGGCTTCTTCACTTCCAGAATCGGTATCTTGAAAACATTTTATTTTGCTACTATTGTCGTGTGATAGCATAAATAAGTGCAGAAGACAATACAGTTTGAGTAAGAATAAAAAAGCAAGAGTTGTGAAGTGCAGCTTAAGAAAAAGAAACACCACCACCACTGAGTGTAGGAGGCAACTCTGCCCCCTCGGTATCATTGAGGAGGGAGGGGTGGGGAAGGAGAGAGGGTAGACTGGGTGGAGGGGTGGGGTAGAGAGAAAGAGCGAGAGAGAGAACATTTGGAGAAGTAGCATGGCCTAGTGGATAGAACACGGGCCTAGGAGTCAGAAGAATCTGGGGTCTAATCCTGGCTCCACCACCTGTCTGCTGTCTGCTTGGGCAAGTTACTTTACTTCTCCATGCCTCCGTTACCTCATCTGTAAAATGGGGATTAAAACTGGAAGCCCCACATGGGACAGGAACTGTGTCCAACCTAATTGGCTTGTATCTACCCCAGCACTTAGTACAGTGCCTGGCACACAGTAAGCGCTTCACAAATACCATAAACAAACAAAACTTACAGTATATCCTGCCTTCCCGTGCCCTGAAGACTCCTTTGGGTCTGACTCACACTGCTGAGGGTTTGGGTGTGTACAGGGTTTGGGCAGCTCAGAAACCCTGTGGTTCATCCACTGGGTAAGAAACGAATGTGGAGATGTTGAGTGCTGAACACAAGATTGTTTAGTCCAACCCTGCCAACCATACCAAATGTTGAGAGAAACAAAGACAAGAGAAAAAGAGGAGAGAGAGGAAGGTGAAGGAGGGAGAAAATGGAAAAGCGAGAGGGAGGAGACAGAGAGACAAGGGTAGGGAGTAAGGAAGGAAGGAATGAAAGGAGGAAGGAAGGAAGGAAGAAGGGAAGGAGGGAAGGAAGGACAGACTGAGATTCCAACCCAGGTGGGAACATTCAGACAGGAAAGGTCAGCATTTAGTGTGCCTATTTACCCACACACGAATCTCCCAAAGAATCGTGACTGCTGGGTAAAATGGGAACAAGCTGTATTTCTTGTTTTGTTTTATTTAAATATATGGATCTTATTACTGGCAGGGAAAGGGCAGCTAGGAAAGTCAGATTTTATACCTAAAACATGCACGGTGGGACTTCTTGAAGCTGCTCATACACTGAAAGTGAGAGGAAGGCAAAGGGAGACTTGTAATTAATATCAGGGAATTAAGCCTTAATTTAGAGCACCAGTGAGAAGTTGGGTAGGAGGGGAACAAAGGAGGGGCAAGTGTCAATAAGACCTTTTGCTTTTATTCTATCGGTAGGGAATTTTTCTTTCACTGATCTCAGGATCTTCAGGTTGCCTTCTTTCAAGGAGTTCTAATCGTACTCCGTCTTGGCCTGCTTAGACCATTCATTCATTCATTCATTTAGTTGTATTTATTGAGTGCTTACTGTGTGCAAAGCACTGTCCTAAGTGCTTGGGAGAGTACACTGTAACAATAAACAGACACATTCCCTGCCCACAACAAGCTTACAGTCAAGAAATCTTCTGGCATATAACATAAAAGCCAGATCTCTTCCATGCAGTTGCTTTCAGATACATCTTACTGGTCTTTTCATCATCATATTCATAGTTATCATCATCATTCATCATCATCATCGTCAATGGTATTTATTGATTGCCCATTGGGTGCTTTTGAGGGCGAGATTAGAGTATGGAAACAGAGCGTGAGGGTCAGTTGGCGGGTCATGAATTTTCTGATTCCTTTTCAGTGTCAAGACCCAGTTGAATGAAAGAGCAAGTCTAAACAAAGAGTTTATTTATAAAACGTCCCTCGGGAATTAATTATTCTTGGGGTTGTTCCGTAAGTTTTTCAGTTCCAGCTGTAGCTGTCGAATCCGAATGTCTTTCTGGGAGAGCTCGTCTTTCAATCTTCGAATCTCATCTTGCTGTCGGAAGAACACTCGGAGGAGCTGAGAGAGACCGAGCACATGGAGAGAGAATGAAGATTTCTCGCTTTTTTTTATGGTATTTGTTAAATTCTAATTATGTGCCAGGCACTTTACTAAGTGCTGGGGTTGTTATAAGAGAAGCAGTGTGGTTTAGTGGAAAAAGCACAGGCTTAGGAGTCAGAGGACATGGGTTCTAATCCTGGCTCTGCCACTTGTCTGCCATGTGACCTTGGGCAAGCCACTTAATTTCTCTGTGCCTCAGTTACCTCATCTGTAAAATACGGATTAAGACTGTGAGCCCTACATGGGATGATCTGATTACTTTATATCTACCCCAGCTCTTAGAACAGTGCCTGACACATAGTAAGGACTTAATAAATACCACAATTACTATTATTATTACCAGGTAATTAGGTTGGACACAGTCCTTGTCCCACAAGGGGCTAACAGGTTTAATCTCCATTTTACAGATGAGGTGACTGAGGCACAGAGAAGTGAAGTGAATTGCCCAAGGTCACACAGCACCCAAGTGGTGTAGCCGGAATTGGAACCCAGGTCCTCTAACTCCCAGGTCTGGGCTCTTTCCACTAAGCCACGCTGATTCTCTAGTAACAGTTGTTAGTAGCTGGGGAGACAGACAAAAAATAATAATACTAATTAAAAATGAAATGTTCCCCTGTTAACGGGGGGACAGTAATCAAATCCCTAACTGCTGTTTGACAATGAGACATGGATCCTCAGAGGCTAGAACCTTAGCAGTTCTATGGGGAAGTGCTCATGCCAGCTAGAATCTGGGAGAAGTTCATCATAATAATAATTAATAATTATGGTATTTATTACGAATTTACTAAGTGCCAGGCACTGAACTAAGCACTCCGTTGGATACAAGCAAATTGGGTTGGACACAGTCCCCATCCCACATGGGGTTCACAGTCTCAGTCCTCATTTTACAGATGAGGCAACTGAGGCATGGAGAAGTGAAGTGACTTGCCTAAATCCACACAGCAGACAAATGGCAGAACTGGGATTAGAAGCCATGACCTTCTGACTCCCAGGTTTGCGCTCTATCCACTATGCCATGCTGCTTTTCATGGATATGAAACCAGGAATCTTGGCTCCCAAATAACAGGTCCCCGAGTCCCAAAGCCCCTGCTGCTGCTCCCACTGTCCCCCTCGGGGGTAAAATGTATTTTTTTCTATTAATGTCTGCTCACTGTGGGCAGGGAATATGTCTCATATTATTATACTGTACTCTCCTAAGGACTTAATTCAGTGCTTTGTGCACAGTAAGTGGTCAATAAGTACAACTGGCTGATTGAAGGCAAGAGAAGCAGCATGGCCTAATGGAAAGAGCACGGGCCTGAGAGTCAGAGGCTCTGGGTTCTAATCCCAGCTCCGCCACTTGTCTTCAAATCACTTCTCTGGGCCTCAGTTTCCTCAGTTATTAAATGGGGATTCAATACCTGTTCTCCCTCCTATTTGGACTGTAAGCCCCAGGTGGGACAGGGACTGTGTCCAACTTGATTAACTTGTATCAATCCCAGAGCTTAGTTCAATGTTTAGCCCATAGTGAGAGTTTAACAAGTGCCATAATAGCAATTTTAATAATACAAAATGCCTACCAGGAAGACCCCTGACCTAAAGAGGCCATGATCAGCCCCGGTAAGGGGGTTTGACTCCCGTCACTCCAAGCGCAAGGACCAGGAGAGGACCGGAGTGGGCCAGCATGCCCACTAACCTATCAGCATTCTCGGCAATGAATGACCTCCCAGCTCCACCCCCAAAACATGCACGTGCACATGCACGAGCACACACACGCACACACACACACACTTTCTCTCTCTCTCTCTCTCTCTCTCTCTCTCTCTCTCTCTCACTCTCTCTCTCTCAGCATGGCCTAGTAGCAAGAGCTCGGGCTTGGGAGTCAGAGGACATGGGTTCTAATCCCAGCTCTGCCACTTGCCTGCTGTGCAACCTTGGGAAAGTCACTTTACTTCTCTGTGCCTCAGTTACCTCATCCGTAAAATGGGGATTAAGACTATGAGCCCCACGTGGGACCAGGACTGTGTCCAACCTGATTACCTTGTCTCTACCACAGCGCTTAGAACGGGGTTTGGCACATAGTAAGAGCTTAACAAATACCATTATTATTATTATTACTATTAGACACACACACACACACGCACATACGCACACACTATCAACATGGCCTAATGGCAAGAGCATGGGTTTGGGAGTCAGAGGACATGGGTTCTAATCTCCGTTCCACCACTTGTCTGCTGCATGACCTGAGGCTTACTAAATCAAGTAAGCGCCTAACAAATACCTTTATTATTATTACTATTAGACCTACACACACGCATACACACACACCGTCAAACAGCAAAGGAACAGCTGCAGCCCAATGAAAGGGTCAGATTTCCCCCCATCCACACACAAACCCACACCCCGAAACAACAGAGCAACAGCCACAGCCCAGTGGAAGGGTCAGAGATGGGGAGAGCTTGGAATGTGCCCGGGCTGCTCCGAAGACCCTAGGCATGTCAGCCCAGCAGTGGGTCCCTGCCTCCGTTTGTCTCTTCAGCCTCCCGCTTTCACCCTGGAGCCTCTGTGATGTCATTCTCCTCCCCCCAACGGGGCCAGCCAGACAGGCACGCACCCGCTCTAGATGACATCATTCACTCGAGGTCTCCGTGATGTCATTCGGTCCCCGTTGCCACGCCAACCAGACAGACCCACGCACACCGGGACTCACGCTGAGCCGAATGGTACGGGGATTTATAGAGGAAAAATGGTGCACCTCTGCCCAGTTCTCGGCTACCTGAATGGCCGAGAAGCCCAGGCCTCCACTGAACCAAGCAAACTGGGCACTGAAAATTCATTCATTCATTCATTCAATCGGATTTACTGAGTGCTTATTCAGTGTGTTCAGAGCACTGTACTAAGTGCTTGGGAGAGTAAAATATAACAATAAGCAGACACATTCCCTGCCCACAACAAGCTTACAGTCTAAAACAGCCACGAATGACCCCTTCCACGCCCCACAGCCATTCGAAGCACGGCCTGAAAGTAGAATTTAGGACAAGAGGAAAGTGAGTTCTAAGTTTCGAAGGAAATATTTGAAAGCATCCTCTTTCCTCTATGGTCTTCATTAGGGCCCAAGTGATGGAAGCCAAGAGGAAGCGGCTTTTGGGATTTGTCACTATTGACTGGAATTGGATTGGAAGCCAGTACCTATTTTATTTTTATGGTATTTGTTAAGTGCTTACTAGGTGCCAGGCATGTACTAAGCACTGGAGGAGATACAAGCAAATCAGGTTGGATTCAGTCCATGTCCCATAGCATCATCAATCATATTTATTGAGCGCTTACTATGTGCAGAGCACTGTTCTAAGCACTTTGGAAGTACAAATTGGCAACATATAGAGACAGTCCCTACCCAACAGTGGGCTCACAGTCTTCATTGCCATTTTCCAGATGAGGAAACTGAGGTCCAGAGAAGTGAAGCGACTTGCCCAAGGTCACCCACAGCAGGCAAGTGGCAGAGAAGCAGCGTGGCTCAGTGGAAAGAGCCCGGGCTTTGGAGTCAGAGTTCATGGGTTCAAATCCCGGCTCCGCCAATTGTCAGCTGTGTGACTTTGGGCAAGTCACTTCACTTCTCTGGGCCTCAGTTACCTCAACTGTAAAATGGGGATTAAGACTGTGAGCCCCCTGTGGGACAACCTGATCACCTTGTAACCTCCCCAGCGCTTAGAACAGTGCTTTGCACATAGTAAGCACTTAATAAATGCCATTATATAAAAAAAAAGAGGTGGGTTAGAACCCCAGGTCCTTCTGACTCCCAGGCCCGGGATCTAGCCACTAGACCACGCTGCTTCTGATTGAAATTTAAAGGCCCATTTCTTCCAGGGCCTACAGAAGTCATAACTTGGTTTCTTACCTCATTCTCTGTTCGGGGAGGCACATTTTCTAATAAGTCAATTCCATTGACCACCATGCTCTTCTTCTCTTTTATTGGCACCTTGAAGACAACTTTGGAAGACTTCTTGTAGCCTTCTTTGAGAGACATCAGCACGGGATCTAAAGAGGAGAAGGATTCCGAGTCATTAGTCTAACAGGCATTTCTAGATCACTCTGATGATGGTTTTTTTGTTGTTGTTTATTAGTTTTTGGGTTTTTTATGGTATTTGTTATGCACTTACTATGTCCCAGGCATTGTACTAAGTGCTGGAGTAGATACAAGCTAATTAGATTGGACATAGTCCCTGTACCACACAGGGCTCACAGTCTTCATCCCCATTTTACAGATGAGGTACGCTGAGGCCCAAAGAAGTAGAAGTGACTTGTCCAAGGTCACATAGTAGGCAAGTGGCAGAGCTGGGATTAGAACGCAGGTCCTTCTGACTCCCAAACCTATTGCTCTATCCAATAGGCCATGCTGCTTCTCAGTCAGTTGATCTGTGTTAATCGATCCCCAGTGTTAAGTGCTTAACAAATACCATTCAAAAACATAACAAGAAGAGTAGTAGTAGTTACAATCCCTGCCTTCAAGAAGTCTACAGTCTTGACACAGAAAGGCCTCTCAGTCCGGCAGGGGTTTCCTTACCCCACTGCCCAGAAGGAGTCCAAGCTGCCTTCTCATCTGTAATAACAATGGAACTTGTTAAGTACTTCTTGTATATGAAGCACTTGTGGTAAGCACTGGGGTAGGTCCAAGATCATCTGATCAGACTCAGTCCCTGTCCCACACAGTCTAAGGGAGAGGGAGAGTAGGTATTGGATCCCCATTTTATAGATGAAAAAACTGAGGCCCAGAGAATCAAAGTGACCCATCCAAGGTCACACGCAGGCAAGAAGCAGAGCGGGTATTAGAACTCAGGTCTCCTGACTTCCAATCCTGTACGCTTGCCGCTAGGCCACGTCACTTTCCGTCAGTTTGCACAACTGTACGGTCGTGTTGAAAGCCGGGAAGTGTGGGGAATTCAAACTGCTCTGAGTGTGGGCAGAGGAGTCATTCATTTATTCATTCAATCATATTTATTGAGCACTTACTGTGTGCAGAGCACTGTACTAAGCACTTGGGAAGTACAAGTTGGCAACATATAGAGATGGTTCCCTACCCAATAATGGGCTCACAGTCTAGAGTCACTCTGCTCTGCCTCTGCCTCCATTTGTTCCCCTCTGGTTTTGATTTTGCTTTTTTTAAAAAAATGGTATTTTTTAAGGGCCTACTATGTGCCAGACACTGTAGTAAGCACTGGGGTCGATACAAGTTAATCAGGTTGGACGCAGTCCCCATCCCACATGGGGCTCACAGTCTTCATCCACATTTTAGAGATGAGGTAACATTCCTCACAGCCCCTAGCCCCCCAGAAAATCAGCAGGGTGCCCGAGTCATCAAGGCAGGCAAGGCTTCTGGCCCAGACTTGCACAACTCTTGTACATATTTACTATTCTATTTATTTTATTTTGTTAATATGTTTTGTTTTGTTGTCTGTCTCCCCCTTCTAGACCATGAGCCCGTTGTTGGGTAGGGACCATCTCTATATGTTGCCAACTTGTACTTCCCAAGTGCTTAGTACAGTGCTCTGCACACAGTAAGCACTCATGAACTCCTCCCCCAAGCCCCACTGGCCTCAAGACAGCCCAGCTCCAGCTTTGCCGGCAAGCCTGCCCCTGAGCAGATTCCTGGTGTGAGAGTCCTGGAAGCGGGGAGAAGAGAAGGCCTGGGAGGGGGGAATGGAAGGGGGTGGGGGCAGATGAGCGAGGACGTGTTCAGGCCTTCCAGTGCCCCAGAGGCTAGAAATAGCCTCACCACAGAGCCGCTGTCTCAACAGCTGGCCCGGAGCCAGTCACAAGGCAGGGCCCTGGGACCGAGCTGCAGGGGACGAAGGGAGAGAGAAGGAGTCAGAGGGTGCTGGGAGAGAAGCCAAAAGGGGAGTGATTTACCACACTGGGCGACTGGGGCTTTTCTGAGCCTTCTGGGCCTCGGCCTCCAACTCAGTCGCCGCTCTGGCAAATGGCCTCAGATCTAAGGGAAAACCTGCTCTTTTCCACATCTTGTGCAACAGAGAGAGATTTCTGACCCCTGAAACCTTCCCCCTTGGCCGGCGGAGACTGGAGTAAATAAATATCCAGATGCTAATTGAATGCTCTGCCTGGCTTGCCGGGACTGTCTTTAGAGAGAATAATGGCTTCGCTGAATCTTCATTTGGCATCGAAAGCTCCAAGTCACAAATGATAAGACAAAATTGCTCTGCTCAGAGGAGGAGATATTCACAGAAAATGGTGGACCCGAGAGCAGCATTGTGTCTTTGTAAGCCGAGGGAGATAGTTCCGTGGGGCTGAAAAAACGCTTGTGGCTTCTTGGCAGATGCTCCTTGCCTGTATCTAGGGGTCTGACTGGAGTCAGAAGGAGGGTGGACATTCGTTCCGCTTCAGATCGGACAGTGTGGATTTCAGTTTGTCTGACCCCCCCCACCCCCGCACAGTGAGGATATAGCACCAGATGCCTTTACATCCAGTACTTTCCTATTCAGGGCCCAACCTCCCTCCGCCTCGGCTTCTGCTACAAAGCTCCATGACCAGGATTAATAATAATGAATAATTGCTGTATTTATTAAGAGCTTACTCTGCGTCAAGCAATGTTCTAGGTGCTGAGGTATATACAAGTTAATCAGGTTGGACAGAGTCCCTGCCCTGCCCTGGCAGCCAAAGTGGGAGGGAGAAAAGGTATCGAATCCCCATTTTACAGTTGAGGGAACTGAGGCCCAGAGAAGTGAACTTACTTGTCCAAGATCACACAGTAGACAAGTGGCAGAGCCGGGATGAGAACCCTGGTCCTCTGACTCCCAGGCCAGTGCTCTAGCCACTAATAATATTCATTATACTAATTATTGTACTTGCTATGCACTCACTATGTGCCAAGCACTGTTCTAAGAGCTGGGGTGGACACAAGTTAATCAGGTTGGACACTGTCCCTGTCCCACGTGGGGCTCACACTCTTAATCCCCATTTTATAGGTGAGGTAATAATACTAATAATAATAATGATAATAATGATGGCATTTGTTAAGTGTTTACTGCATGCCAAGCACTGAGAAATGAAGTGACTTGCCCAAGGTCCCACAGCAGACATATGGCAGACCAGGGATTAGAACCCAGGTCCTTAGGCCACAATGCTTCAGAAGCAGAGCCTGTGTTCACTGGGACCCAGAAGCAGATGCCACGGAGCTGGAGCAAGTGATGCGGAGGGCAGGGAGCCCCTCAGAGCAATGCTTTGGGTGCAGGGGGGCAGATTGGAGAGACATCTACATGTGACATCATTACGTTCTGCTAGGTATCCAACAGGAGGCAAGCCGAGCAGCTGGTGCCTGAGGGTCTGCTCTCAGGGAGGGCCGGAGCGGGGGGCCCCTGGATGGATGTCTCTGTCCCTTTTCTTCCCTACAGGACGACCCGTCGCCTCAGGTCTGTTGGCCGGGGCAGGCTGGAAGGTAAGAGTTTTTCCATCCCATTTTGTAGCAAGGTAAACTCAAGCCAGGTGTCTGCTGGGTGACCTTGGGAAATTCACTTTACTTCTCTGGGGGACTCAGTTACCTCATCTATAAAATGGGGATTAATAATAATAATAACAATAATAATAACTATGATGATGATGATGATAATTGTGGCATTTTGTTAAGCGCTTACTATGTGCCAGGCACTGGACTCAGCTCTAGGTGGGTAGATGAGGGAACTGAGGCATAGGGAAGTCAATTGACTCACGCAAGGTCCCACAGCAGACAAATGGCGGAGCCAGGATTAGAAGCCAGGTCCTCCTGACTTCCAAGCTGGTGCTCTATCTACTAGGCCATATTGCTTCCCTTCATCGTCCTTCCCCTTCATCACCCTGTCTAAGGCAGCAAAGCCTAGTGGGAAGAAAGTGGCTCCATGAGTCAAAAGACCAGAGTTCTGGTCCTGCCTCGACCACAGACCTGTTGGGTGACCTCGAGCAAGCCACTGAGCCTCGTTGGGCCTGTTTCCTCATCCATCTAATGGGACAAAACTCCCTATCTTCCTTCCCTGTTGGACTATGAGCCCCATGTGGGACAGGGTCTGTGTCCCATCTGACAATCCTGTAACTACCCAATAATTAGCGCTTAGACCAGTGCTCTGCATATAATAAGCATTCAATAAATACCACTGATTGATAATTAGCACAGTGCTCATCACAAAGGCATCTCTTGCTTAATAAAACTATCGTAATGTGCAAGAGATTGTTTGAGATGAGGGTGAAGACTGTGAGCCCCATTTTGGATAGGGACTGTGTACAACCTGATTAGCTTGTATCTCCCCCAGTGTTTAGAACAGTGCTTGACATATTGTAAGGGCTTAACAAATACCATCATTATTACTATTATTAAGTAGGGGGAGAGGGGAAGGAGGAGGTGAGGGAATTCTGATCCTGAGCTGGGGGGAACAGGGGGTGGGAAACCCATCCCCAGCCGACTCTGATTGCCACTGCCACCGCCACCTCAGTTCTGCCACCGTCCAGAGTCGGACAGTGACATTAACACTTTCACTGGAGAGGTGGATTTCCGGGGGCCCTCACCTCTGTTGACTCCTCCCAGCCATTCATCTGGCATCAGAGCAGGCTCCGTCCCGGGGGTCATGGGGTAGATGTCTTCCTGGTAAGACTCCGACTGCAGACAACAGGAGGAAGAATGCGAGACCAGTGAAAACAGCATGCGGACAATGGCAGGTTCTGGTTCAGAACCTCAATCCCCATCCTAGTCCCCCTTCTCGTCCATCAATCAATCAATCAATCAATCAATCATATTTATTGAGCACTTACTGTGTGCAGAGCACTGTACTAAGTGCTTGGGAAGTACAAGTCGGCAACACACAGAGACGGTCCCTACCCAACAGTGGGCTCACGGTCTACATTCCTCTCCATCCCCCTCCAACCAGCCCCCTGGGATACAGGAGAGGAATCTCTGGGAGAGGACAGTGCCTGGAGAACCCGCTTCTCAGAAGAAAATTTAAGGCCCCTTTTTTACTCCCCTTCCTAGACGGAGTCTTCTTCCCCCAACTCATTGTTGGCAGGGGGTCAGGAGCCCCTAAACCACTACATAAGACTTGTATCTGGACAAAAGTAGAGTTTGGGGTTGCAGGGTGGGAAAAATACCCTGTTTTGTGTGCTTTTTTTATCGTACTTGTTAAGCACTTACTACACAGCAAACAGTGTATTAAGTGCTGGGGTAGATAGATGCTAGTCAGGTTGGACAGAATCCCCATCCCGCAGGGGGCTCACAGTCTAAGTTGGAGGGAGGAGGATTGAATCCACATCTTACAGATGAGGAAATTGAGGCATAGAGAAGTGAGGTCTCTTGCCCAAGGTCACCATAGTCGACAAGTGATGGAACTGGGATTTGAACCCAGGTCCTCTGACTCCCAGGGCTGTGCTCTAACCACGAGGCAAAACTGCTTCCCTATTTAAACACAGGTGGCACTGCCTCTTGTGGGGGCTGGGCTAACTCTTTAATGGCAGAAGGGGGTGGGGGTAGGGCAGGGCTGAGAGGTTCAGGGATAGCCCCACAGCTGCAAGGGGGTCTTGGGACTGGACAGACAACAGGCCCGGGAGGTGGGGGCACTCCCCACTGGACCTCCCACCAGGACCCCTTCTCCAGCCCAGCCTGCACCTTCCACTCCTTTGCCGCTAACCTCCTCACTGTGCCTCATTCTCGCCCGTCCTGCTGTCGACCCCCGGCCCACGTCCTCCCCCTGGCCTGGAATGCCCTCCCTCCGCACATCCTCCAAGCTAGGTCTCTTCCTCCCTTCAAAGCCCTATGGAGAGCTCACCTCCTCCAGGAGGCCTTCCCAGACTGAGCCCCCTCCTTTCTCTTCCCCTCCCCATCCCCCCCACCCTACTTCCTTCCCCTCCCCACAGCACCTCTATATATGTTTGTACAGATTTATTACTCTATTTATTTTACTTGTTCATATTTACTATTCTATTTATTTTATTTTGTTAATGATGTGCATCTAGCTTTACTTCTATTTATTCTGATGACTTGACACCTGTTCACATGTTTTGTTTTGTTGTCTGTCTCCCCCTTCTAGACTGTGAGCCCGTTGTTGGGTAGGGACCGTCTCTATATGTTGCCAACTTGTACTTCCCAAGTGCTTAGTACAGTGCTCTGCACACAGAAAGCGCTCAATAAATATGATTGAATGAATGAATGACCGAGGCATAGAGACACCCCCCCTCCCGCCCCAGCAGGTGAAGAGTCCGTCCGACTGGGTGAGCAGTTGGATACAAGCCCACCTGGGTTGTCCCATCTTGTGCCTGCCCCCTCAATCCCCTCTGACTCCGAACTCCAAAGCCATAATGGCTATCGGACAACTGAGGTAAATCCAGATCCCTGAGAGGCCGCGAGAGAGAGTAAATAAAGTCCCTGTTGTTCCCTGCAGCTGGGAGGAGGCTGCTGCTCCACATCGTCCTTCCCAGCTTCCAGGGGCCATCTTGAGCTGCTCCTGATTCCAATGTCATTCTCTGAGGACGTCACTTGGGTGATATGTTTTGTTTTGTTGTCTGTCTTCCCCTTCCTAGACTGTGAGCCCGTTGTTGGGTAGGGACCGTCTCTATATGTTGCCGACTTGTACTGCCCAAGCGCTTAGTACAGTGCTCTGCACACAGTAAGTGCTCAATAAATACGATTGAATGAATGAATGAATAAATGAATGAGGTGGTTGGAGCGGGTTGAGAAGTTCTTTACCCTCACTGAATTTCAGCTCAGCAGCACAAGGGGGAAGAGTGGAGTCTGGGGTTCTAGAACTGGGTTCCACCAGGAGGAAGGCTGGTCATCTCCCCAAGAGGCTAGAAATGGCTGTCATCCAGGTGGGAGGGGGCAAAGGGGGGGCACGGATGACTGTGCTGGTAGCTTCTGGACCATCTCCCACTCCTGAGGGACCAACCCTCCAATCTGCTGCCTTCTATTATACCCCACCTCACCTTCTCCTTGGGCCTTGTTCTTGTCTCTCCCTGGCTCATGTCCTCCTTCATGGGACCCTCTCCCCCTACAGTGTCCGGAACTCCCTCCACTTACAGATTCACTGGACCTCAGCTCACTCCATCTTCAAAGCCCTCCTGAAGTCCCACCCCCTCCAGGAGGTCTTCCCTGATTTATTTGCTTCTCCCTAGCTCCCATCCTACCAACCATCCCTTCAGGACTCACAACCACCAGACCACTTTTCTTGCCCCCTAATAATAATAATAATAACCATTGTTGCAGACTATAAACTTGTTGTGGACAGGGAATGAGTCTATCAGCTCTGTTACACTGTACTCTCCCCAGCCCTTAGTACAGTGTTTGGAAGACAGTAAGCGCTTAATAAATACAACTGATTGATTGATTGATTATTGTGTTTATTAAGTACTTACTGTGGGCCAAGTACCGTACTAAGCACTGGAGCCTTATTGAAGGCACATCTCCTCCAAGAGGCCTTCCCAGACTAAGCCACTCTTCCTCATCTCCCACTCCCTTCTGCATTGCCCTGACTTCCTCCTTTTGTTCTTCCCCCTTCCCAGCCCCACAGCACTTATGTACATATCTGTCATTTTATTTATTTGTACTGATGTCTGTCTCCCCAACTCTAGACTGTGAGCTCATTGTGGGCAAGGAATGTCACTCTTTATTGCTGTATTGTACTTTTCCAAGAGCTTAGTATAGTGTTTTGCACACTCACTAGTGCTCAATAAATACAAGTGAATGAATGAATGAGTAGCTACAAGATAATCAAGTTGGACTCAGTCCATGTCCCACAATTCACTCTGCTGCTTCCCTCATCTACAATTTACTTTAATGCCTGTCCCCCAGTTTAGACTTTAAACTCCTTGAGGACAGGGCTCATGTCTACCAACTCGATTGTATAGTACACTCCCAAGTGCTTAGTCCAGTGCTCTGCACACAGTCAGTGCTCAGTCAATGTTACTGAATGGTTGACTGGTTGATTACTAAAAAAGCCACGGAACCAGACTGAACTGGATACCGTTGGACAAGCCCTAATTTACTTATCTATCCTCCTCCTCTCCATAAATTAGTCTGTGCCTCATCTCTGCCTTTAGGACGTAAGCTTGGAGAAAGCAGGGATCGTGCCTTCTAACTGTACAGTTCCCTCACTGGAGCTCAGTACAGAGCCCTGCCCACCACTGACTGAACGTTGTACTCACCCTCCGGGGCACGATCATGGAAATGGGCTCGATTAGTCCCTTGAGGGTCACCAGCTTGTAGAATCGGAACACCTCGCAAGCTGACACATCCAGCCCATGCTTGGGCATCACGCCTGAGAAGAGAGAGAGAGACGGCGTAATAATAACAGTGGTATTTGTTATGCACTTACTATGTGCCAACCACTTTACTAAGCACTGGGGTGGATACAAGCAATACTTGCTGCTTCTGTTCCCCATATTAGATGGTAAACTCCTTGAGGCCAGGGAACATATCTACCAACTCTATTGTATTGTACTTATTTTATAACATTTATTTATATTAATGTCTGTCCCCCACTCTAGACTGTAAACTTGTTATGGGCAGGGAATATGTCTGCTACTTTTGTTGTATTGTACTCTCCTAAGCACTTAGTACAGTGTTCTGTACAATAAATGCCACTGATTGATTGATTGATTGATTCTCTCCCAAGTGCTAAGTACAGTGTTCTGCACCCGGTCAGTGATCAATTAATGCCATTGATCAATTGGTTGATCAATCAAACCAGATTCAACCAGACATCACTGGATGAGCCAGCACTCTCAAGATGCAAACATTCCTGGCAGCCTTAGATCAATCAATCAATCAATCAATGGTACTTATTGAGCGCTTAATGTGCGCAGAGCATTGTACTAAGCACTTAATAATAATTATGATGCTTGTTAAGCGCTATGTGCCAAGCACTGTTTTAAGCACTGGAGAAGATACAAATTTATCAGGTTGGACATAGTCCCAGTCCCACATGGGGCTCATGGTCTTAATCCCCATTTTGCAGATGAGGTAATGAGGTTCAGAGAAGTGAAGTGACTTGCCCATGGTCACACAGCAGACATGTGTCAGAGCTGGAAGTGGAAGAGTACAAGAGAATTGGTACACCTGTTCCCTGCCCAGAGCGAGCTTACAGTCTAAAGGGGGAGGCAGACATGAATATAAATAAATCATTTAGGACAGACAGTCATAGAAATAAATAATTTATAGGTCCTGAATGTCAAGCGGAAAACACAAACCCAACATATGTGGATTTAAAACTCGGGGCAGGAGCGGCGATTCATCCCCCGCATCAGAAAGTATGTGTGTGCCGGGGGGGGGGGGGGGGGGGGGGGGGGGGAGGGCGGTTGGGGATGATTGATCAAGAGGAACTGCTGAAAGCCTCTGAAAGGGTAAATGGGCCAGTTGTCCTGTTGTGAGACTCTGTTTTCACTCACACACACAAACACACCAGACAAACCAGTCAGGGGAAAGTTCACGTGGATCCAGCCACAGACAAAGGTGATGCCAATGTGCTCTGAGATAAGAGGCTGCTGCCATGGAAACTCCCTCGCAACATGGCCGGAAGGCTGCCAGAGAATCAGGGGGGTACGGCTCCTGACAACGTGAGCCGGTCGGGGCTAGGCCTGCCGCGGGATCAGAATCCACAGCCTGCGAGCTCCCTTGCAGAGGCAGACTTGGGGAGGACAACTGTGGGGACTTCTCCTGAATCAGGGCATCTGGCTCAGACCCCCGTCCCCCCTCTCCCCAAGGTCAGAATGGTGTGGACTTCTGATCAAGCCTGGGCCCTGCCTGGAGAACGGGCACCCAAAGGCACGTGGCTGGCTAATCCCTCCCAGAGGAGGTGGGGGAACAGCCCTGTGCTCAGCCAGTTGGAGGTGGCAGTGGGGGAAAAAGGCGAGGAGGGAGAGGGCAGGAGAGGGAGGAAGTGGGGGCAGAGGAGGGCAGAAGGGGAGAGGAGGTGTCCAGGCTGGGGCTGGGGTGGGTGTCTGTGAGCTCAGATTGGAAATCACAACCCAGACACTGAGAAGTCTACAACTGGTGGGTTCTCAGCCACCTCCTCACTGTGACCTCAGGTTCCCAGCAGATATACCACTGGCTCAGTGCATGCTGGGAGGTGCGACCTGTTGCAACACAGCAGGCCAGGTGGGGGAACCTGGAGTCCCAGACTGGGGAGGGCAGAGGAGGGCCAGGAGGGAGACAGTAAGCTGGGAAAATCTGCCCCCTCACCCACAGGGAAGACGGGGACCCTCCCGGGACTGAAACCCTGTTGTCCTTAACACACAGCAGCAGCCACAGACCCTGGAGATGTGTCTGGTGAGGAAGCCCATTCTGAGCAAGGTGCAGTCACCAAGCTAGGCACCCTCCACTGTTTCTATCACAATCCTCCAAAACTGCCACCCCTGAAGAACCAACTCACCCAAAAGCCATTTCACTGGGGAAATGAGAAGAAATTTCCCAGTATTGCCAAGGTGCCCATGGTCAAAGCTCTTCCACTTCCAGGATATCACAGGGAGGGGCAGCCTGGCAAGGGGCCTGGTATTCTCCAGCCTCCCCATAGCCCCTCCTCCTCCTCCATTTTGCCAGCAGGCAGTCTGAGGCCCAGAGAGAAGTGACTCCCCAAGGTTATCCGGCAAGTAAGGGGCAGAGAAAGGCAATTTACTCTACCTCCGGGCCCGCAGTACTTATTTTCACAGCCTTACACTTTGCTGCGTCCCCCATCTGGAATTTATTTTAATGTCTGCTCCCCAGATTAGGTGGTAAATTTAGTTCTGTGCCCTCTACACCACCCTGCCTTTCTCAGATGTTCCCCCAGACTGCATACAAATAGGGAACAGAGTCCAATTTTATTTGGCATTCAAACTCAACCCAGGATTTGGAGGTGATCAGCCTGAACCAAAGCAGGGTAATACCCTTTCAGACACTGGTGCCCCAGTGCACCCTGGGAGAGAAGCAGCTTTCACTTCCGGGCAAGCAATCAAATACCTAATACAAATGAACAGGTGGGAGGGCAGGGGTCGTGTCTACCAACTCTACTGCACCCTCCAAAACACTTAATACAGTGCTCTGCACCCAGTAAGCACTCGATAAATAACATTGATTAATTGTGACTCCTCCAGGCATCCTTACCCAGGCCTTTCTGTGGGGCTGGAGAGCGGAATTCCATAAGATAGCTCAGGTAGGGCTTCTCCAATCCAATTTCATAGTAGCGGATGTTCCCATCGCCCTAAAAACAAGGACAGATGAGAGCCAGTCGTGGGGGCCTTCTGAGTTATTATTTCCCCTCACTCTGCCTCCCTGAGGGGTGACTGAGAATTATGCTCTCTTTATGGGGTATAATAACAACGGGCATTTGTTAAGCGCTTACTATTTGCCAAGAACTAGAGCAGATATAAGATAACAAGGCCAGATGCAGTCCCTGTCCCCAGCTGGGGCTCACTGCTTAAGGGAGAGGGAGAACAGGTACTGAATCCCCACTTTACTAATGAGGAAACTGAGGCCCAGAGAATAATAATAATAATAATGATAATAATAATTGTAGTATTTGTTAAGTGCTTACAGTGGGCCAGGCACTGTACTAAGCACTGGGATGGATACAAGCAAATCGGGTTGGAAACAGTTCCTGTACCACGTGGGGCTCACAGTCTCAATAAAGTGAAGCGATTCACCCAAGATCACACAGCAGGTAAGTGAGAGAGCGGAATCAAGTGCTTAGTACAGTGTCAAGAGCTTAGTACAGTGCTCTGCACACAGTAAGCGCTCAATAAATATGATTGAATGAATTAGAATCCAGGGCTTGACTCCCAGGCCTAGCTCTTTCTGCTGGGCCACACTGCTCCTTCAGATGTCGAGACGATGGATTAGAAGTGCACCTGTGGTCCCAGGAAACCTGACTTTCCCACTCAGTGATCGGAGGGTGTCCTCTATATGCTGGGCAGATGGCCGGAGGGCCAGGTCAAGGGAGTGGGCCAGGCTTTGAAGGTGAACCTTTCAAGGTGTAACACAGGAAGCGGGTGGGTAGACAGGGCAGGAAGTGGGAAGAACAGCCTGACCCCAGGTCTGAGAACATATCCACAGGGTAGGTCCTCAAAACCCTCTACCGCCCCACCTCCCTCCCTGTCCCCGGGGCCATCTACCTTTCCAGCCAGGTAGAGCATGTGCGTGTCCGCGTCGTAGAAGGGGAACAGGAGTCCGGAGAGACCGTCTATCTCCTCCTCGGTGAGGGGTATGGCCAGGTCCTCCTGTGCGCAGGGAAGACAGTCAGCCCCCGCCCCCCTCACGGTTGCAAGCTTACTGTGTTCCGAACAATCCCCTTCTGGACCATCGCAGCCTTTCCCAGAGGCCTGGGAGAGCCAGCTCTGGTCCCCAATAAACTGGGCCCGACAGAAGCAGGCAAGGAGCATTCTAGAAAGTCGTGTTGCCAGTTACGCTACCCCCCAATCCATGTTTACCCCGCCTCTCTTTGCCCGCTTCTTCCCCGGCTGCCCACCTCACTGGGCTCAGAGGATGTCCTGGTCTGCCTGAAATAGGCACACGTGGAGTCCATCACAAGTCACCACCACCACCACCGTCACCCCCGCCAAGAGACCGACCATGGAGAACAGGAAATTACCTTAGGCCCGCAGTCTGTTTTTCACTAGACCTGCGGCTTGGTTTCTTTTGGGCCCAGCGTGCTGGAGCCAAAGCTTATTTCCACAGCTGCTCTGTGGCTGATTTCCAGAGGTGGAAGGGAAAACTTAGGTTTTCCTTTAATTTCCTTTGGCTGAAAATCAGGCTCCCCATCTCATCCCTCTCTGCACCCCTTTCCCAGCCTGCCCCCCAACCTCCGGCCTCCCTCTGTTTCCTTCCATCTCTCCGGCCTCTCTCTTGGGCTGACATGACTTATCAGCAGGTCCCTGGCAGTATGCCCTCCTGTCAGTCTCCCGGATGGGAACCTGGGGGCTGAGGGGGATGCCCTGCTTGCCTTCCCAGAAGCTGCCACTTCCACCTACCCGGCAGGCTGTGCTTGTCTGCGTGCAAGCAGACCCCCTGAGGGCTAGTCAGTCATGTCAAGGCAGCAAAGAAATTAGCGGCATTTGCTGGGCTGGAAATGAGGGCTCTGGTTCCTATCGAAATGCCCTAATTCAGGACCCTTACCATCTCGGGAGGGGGCTGGCCTCTAGAGACATACATCCCTTCTGCAGTAGCTGCAGGCTTGGCCTTTTAGCGACTCAATAACCTCATATGTTTTTTATTGCTAATGTACCTATAGTAATAATGATGATAATGATATTATTGTTTATTACACTTGCTGAGCGTATTTTACCTGGGTAAAATCCTGCATAGTGCACTAGGGGAAAGTTACAAGTAAAATGATAACGGTAACAACCCTTGGTATTTCTCTGGTGCTTTTCTTCCTTGGAAGCTCATTGTGGGCAGGGAATTATTGCTGAATTATTGCTTTATTGCTGAATTGTACTTTCCAAGGGCTTAGTACAGTGCTCTACACACAGTAAGCGCTCAATAAATACTATTGAATGAATGAATGAAAGGAATTCCTTGTTCTTTCCAGTTGACCGTTACCTCTCCTCCCCTTATTCCACTACAGTGCTAATAGCTTCCTATTGGGGCAACTTCCCCTCTAGATGGTTCCCCCTCTAGACTGTAAGCTTGTTGTGGGCAGGGAATGTAACCACCAACTCAGTTATATTGTACTCTCCCAAGCGCTCAGTACAGTGTTCTGCACACAGTAAGCACTCAATAAATACGAATGATTGATTGATTGTTTGATCTCCCACTGTTTCTCGTGACCCGCCAGGCCTATTTCACAGAAGGGAAGAGTGAGGCCCGGAGGGGGAGTGGGGCTGGCCCAGAAGTCCCGATGCCTCACACGCCCCCCGCCCCGCAATCTGCACTAGAAAGGAGCCTACACAGGAAGTGATTGGAATGGGGAGAGAGTCCCACATGGCATTTCCGCTTACCTGGTCCCAGAGTGCAATCTGTCTCGTGTTCCATCTGGACACGCCAGTGGTGAGAAGCCGCTTCGTGTTCCCGAGGAAGACCACCCGGTTAACGCGGTGGTTTTTACAGCTGGCTTCCTGGAGGACACAGAACATGGAGCTCAGTGTCTCCCACGGTGGGGGAACTTGGGGAGCAAGGTGACAGACATTCAAAATGGCAGTGATTTACAGGAACGGCGTCAGGGAGGGAAAAGGGTCCAGGGATGGGCCTGGGTTAAGCACGGACAAACAACAGGAGTGGCTTCTGTTTTGGAGAAGAGAAGCAGCATGATCTAGTGGACAGAGCACGGGCCTGGGAGTCAGAGGTCCTGGATTCTAATCTTGGTTCCACCACTTGGCTGCTGTGTGAACTTGGGCAAGTCACTTCACTTCTCTGGGCCTTAGTTACCTCATCTGTAAAATGGGGATTATGACTGTGAGCCCCACGTGGGGATATTCGTTCATTCAATCGTATTTATTGCATGCTTACTGTGTAAAGAGCACTGTACTAAGTGCTTGGGAGAGTACAATGCAACAATAAACAGACACATTCCCTGCCCAAAGTGAGCTTACAGTCTAGAGGTAGAAAACAGACAGGGACTGTGTCCAACCTGATTACCTTATATTTAACCCCAGAACATAGAATAGTGCCTGGCACATAATAAGCACTTAATAAATGCCATAAAAAAGAAAAAGAAAAGAGTCTCTCCCTTACCAAATCAATTACAGGTACTTACTGAGCATTTAATAGTTATGAATTGTGGCATTTATCAAGTGCTTACTACTTTTCAGGCAATGGGATAGATGCAAGATAATCAATCCCTGTCCCACAGAGCACTATACTAACCACTAGATTGTAAATCTATGAGGGCAAGGCTCATTGTCTACTAACTCTATTGTACTTTCCCAAGTGCTTAGTACAGTGCTCTGACACACAGTACTTCATAAAGACTGTTACTGATTGATTGAGTGTACCGTAGAAGAAAAAGACATGATCCCTGCTCTCAGAGAGCTTAGGATCCTAACAGGGAACAGAGGCAGATACAGAATATTTACAATTGTGAGGAAAAATTGAGCAACTGCTTCATAGTGGAATGGAAAGGTTGATAAGAGAATGAAAAAGCACTCAAGTAAAAGACAAGAATGTTGCTATGTTTGTAAGTGCTATGGGGTGCTACTAATATAAAGGAGGAGAGGAAGGAGTTGGGGGATATGAATCTGTTCTATATAACTGGGCCATCTACTCTATGCCAAACTATCCACCATTTTGTTCTTGGCCAACTAGGCCTCTTGATTGACTAGGATGTCAACAACTCATTCTAATAATATTGATAACCACGGCATTCGCTAAGTGCTTATTATGTGCCAAGAACTGTACTAAGCACCGGAATAAATATAATATACTCAGGTCAGATACAGTATAATAATAACAATAATTGTGGTATGTGTTCAGGCCTTACAGTGTGCCAAGCACTGCATTAAGCTCTGTGCCAAGCACTGCATTAAGCTCTGGGGTGGAGACAAGCATTTATTCATTCATTCAATCGTATTTATTGAGCGCTTACTGTGTGCAGAGCACTGTATTAAGCGCTTGGGAAGTACAAGTTGGCAACATATAGAGACAGTCCCTACCCAACAGTGGGCTTACAGTCTAGAAGCAAATCAGGTTGGACAAGGTCCCTGTCTCACATGGGGCTCACAGTCTCAATCCCCATTTTACAGATGAGGTAACTGAGGTTCAGAGAAGTGAAGTGACTTGCCCAAGGTCACACAGCAGACCAGTGGCAGAGCTGGTATTAGAACCAGTGACCCGCTGACTCCCAGGCCCGTGCTCCATCCGCTACACCATGCTCCTTCCTCGGGGTGATGCCCAGGGGGGCTCTCCAAAAATCCCTGCCCTATCACCTGCAAGACTCTGCCCGAGCGGGGTTCTATGACGCGCAGCTTCTTATCCTTGCAGGTGGTGGACAGCAGGCTGCCGTCCGTGTTGAAGGACATGCAGAGGATCACGTCGGTGTGGCAGTCGATCATCTTCACTGGCTCTCCGATATCCAGGTTCCAGATGAGAATCTGTGAGGAGGGACCCATGGAGCGGGTTGACTCAGTCCCCTGTTGCTGCCATTTTGGAAGCAAAACAGAAACTGCCCCCGCTTCCGCCTGCCATCTTGTCCTCCCGGGTCATAGCCTCCCTCAGCCCGCCCCGGAGCCCCAGCCCAACCCCCAGCTCACCTTGTAGTCATAGCCGGCACTGAACAGGATGTTGTTGGTGGTCGGGTGCCACTCCACCAGCCCCACCCGCCGACTGTGGCCGTAGAGTTCCAAGATGGCCTCTGTCATGTTCCTCTTCAGGCCGCCCTCGGGAATCTCCCACAGCCTCACCTGGGGAGGGCCACGGGGAGGGAGTCTGATTGAGATGCAGAAGAGAGCACCCGCTCGGGGCCACCCGCTGTCAGAGGGGCAGAGAGGCCCCAGGGCTTGTTCTGACACTCACCACTGAACCTTCATGTATTCTCCTCTGGTGCTTAGCACAGTACCTGGCATACCGTAGGTACTCAATGAATACCACTGAATTCAATTCTGTAGGAGGAGAGAGCTTTGACCTATTGCAATTCCCTTCTCTCAGAACTAGTGTTTTTAAAGCAAGAGGAAATGCTTGCCCATTAAGTCATAGTAATAGTAGTAGTAATAGTATTGGGATGCAGAACAGCGTAGTGGATAGAGCACAGGCCTGGAAGTCAAAAGGTTATGGGTTCTAATCCTGGCTCCTCCACTTTGCTGTGCAGCTTTGAGAAAGTCACTTCACTTCTCTGGGCCTCAGTTACCTCATCTGTAAGACTGTGAGCCCCAAGCGGGACAGGGACTGTGTCCAATCTGATTTGCTTGGATCCACCCCAGCGCTTAGTATGGTGCCTGGCACCTAGTAAGTGCCTAACAAATACCATAATGATAATTATTATTATTTAGCACCAGTAGTTATGATGGTAGAAGTAGTAGTAGGAGTATTAACAGTAGTCATGGTGATAATAGTAGTAGTAACATTTGTTGAACACCCACTTGATGCAGTGCACTGTTCATGGCTCTTGGAAAGTACAGACTGAAGAAGGGATGGTCTTTGTCCACAAGAGATTTATACTCTAAAACAGGAAAGTAACTCTGCTTAAAGCCAATTAACTCTATGGTAGAGTTCACATATCAGAAAGCAACTTCAAATGAAGGAAAATCTCAACCAAGATTGCGGAGCACCGTGGCCTAGTGGAAAGAGTATTAGCCTGGGAGTCAGAGGACCTGGGTTCCAATCCCGGATCCACCACATACCTGCTGTGTGACCTTGCACAAGTCATTTGACTTCTCTGTGCCTCAGTTTCCTCTTCTCTAAAAGAAGCACTGGCCTGATGACACCAGTTTATCGATTGAGAATCGATCTGGGCAGGGCTTCTCTACCTGTCTACTGGTTTACAATCTACACATAAAAACTCTGCCAACCAGATGTCGGGCCTGAAGTCCTATAAGGAAATTTTTATTTGGACAAATTGACCAGAGCACAGGATTCAGGGCTAAGCCCACTAGGCGCTTGGAAATCTCTGTTGATGAACAAATTTTTTTTTAACGGTGTTTGTTATGTACTTACTTATGAGCCAGGCACTGTAATAATAATAATTACGGTCTTTGTTAAGTGCTTACTACTAAGTGCTGAGGTAGATACAAACTAATCAGGTTGGACACAGTTCATGTCCCACATGAAGCTCACACTCTTAATCCCCATTTTAAAGATGAGGTAACTGAAGCACAGATAAATTAAATGACTTGCCCAAGGTCACACAGCAGACAAGCTGGGATTAGAACCCAGGTGCTTCTGACTCCCAGGCTCGTGCTCTATCCACTAAGCCACACTGCTTCTTACCGCCTCTTGCTAATTGAAAGCAAAGGATAGGATTAAATGTACTTTATGGCATGATGATTATTAGGGCCAAAGTGGCGAAAGCTTGTTAGTGGTGTTTCAATCAGTTCACTCAATCATTAGTATTTATTGAGCGCCTACTGTGTGCAGACACATTCCCTGCCCATAATGAGCTTTCAGTCCAGAGGAGAAGGCAGACATTAATATAAAGAAATAAATTATGGATATATTCATAAGTCCTGTGAGGCTGAGGGAAGGGTGAATAAAGGGTTCAAATCCAAATGCAAGGGATGCAGAAGGGAGTGGGAGGAGACAAAATGAGGGCTTAGTCAGGGAAGGTCTGTTGAAGGATATGTACCTTCAATTGGGCTTTAAAGATGGGAAGAGTGATCATCTTTTGGATATGAAGAGGGAGGGCATTCCAAACCAGGGGCAGGATGTGGGAGAGAGGTCAGTGGCAAGACAGAAGAGATCGAGGTACAGTGAGTACGTTGGCATTAGAGGAGTTAAATTTAGGCTGGGTTGTAGTAGGAGAGGAACAAGGTGAGATGGGAGGGAGCAAGGTGATGGAGTGCGTTGAAGCCGATGGTAAGATAAGGATGTATCTCAGTACAGTGCTCTGCACACTGTAAGCACTCAATAAATAGATTGAATGAATGTATCTTATCGCCTTATCTGTTCATCTTTTACACTGAATACATAATGGGAGAAGCTGGATTGGATGAAGATGAATGGGGAGTAAAGATTGGAGGAAGGAAATATAAACAACCTTCGTTATCCTGATGATACTACCCTACTAGCAGAAAGTGAAGATTTGAAGGGCTTGTTATTAAAAGTTAAGGAACAGAATAAAAAGATGGGCCTACATTTGAATGTCAGGAAAACAAAGATCATAACTACTGGAAATTTTAACACATTTGTAGTGGATGGAGAGAAGATTGAAATAGTTGACAATTTTTCTCTCCTGGGATTGATAATCAATAATAAAGGAACTAGTAGTCAAGAAATACGCCAAAGAGTAATGTTAGGAAGATTTGTTATGAAGAGCCTGGAAAAAGTGATGAAACGTGCCGATGAAACAGTTGCAACAAAAATGCAACTGTCAATTCTATGGTGTTTCCAGTGGCAACATATGGACCCAAAAGCTGGATAGTGAAAAAACATTATAGAGAAAGGGCATCGATTCGTTTGAAATGTGGTGTTGGAGAAGGCTTTTGAGAACACCATGGACTGCCCAAAACCCAAACAAATGGGTTTTGAAGCAAATGAAACCAAAGTGGTCTTTGGAAGGCCAAATGACTTGACTTAGATTAGCATATTTTGGACACATAATCAGTAGGACTAATTCTCTGGAGAAGATACTAAAGCGAGGAAAAGTCCAGGGAAAATGTGGAAGAGGCAGACCAGCAGCTAGATGGATAGAGACCATAACAATGATAATAGCAGAACTTTTAGCAAGGTTATGGATTATGACAGGATGTCTTGGAGAAAATATATCCACAGAGTTGCTATGAATCAGAAACGACTCGATGGCACTTGATAATAATAACAATAAGAAATTTCTGTTTGATACATAAGTGGGTGGGCAATCATCGAATGTTCTTGAGGAGTGGAGAAGCATGGGCTGAACGTTTCTGTAGAAAAATGAGCCGGGCAACAGGGTGAAATATGGACTGGTGTGGGGAGAGACAGGAGGCAGGGAGGTCGACAAGGCAGCTGATGCAGAAATAAAGACTGGAGAGGATAAATGCTTGGATTATCTGCTTGGATTAACTGCTTGGATAGCAGTGTTTGCTGCCAGGTTATTGTTGTATAAATTTTTTAATGGCATTTTATTAAGCCCTCACTATGTGTCAGGCACTGTACTTAGTGCTTACTAGATAACTGGGGTGGACAGAGTCACAGTCTTAACCCTCATTTTACAGATGAGGAAAATGAGGAACAGAGAAGTGAAGTGACTTGCCCAAGATCACAGAGCAGATAAGTGGTGGAGCTGGGATTAGAACTCAGGTCCTCTGACTCCCAGGCCCATACTCTTTCCATTAGGCCATGCTGCTGCCCCCTAAAATGGTGCAAAAGGGTTTTAGCTTGCCAAAAGTATGGAAATTGGCAAATACACACATGCACACACACACACACACACAAACATACACACCCTATCTGCAGGCTGTGAGGCTATCTGGAAGTTCTATCCCACTATTCTGAATCCAACCTGCTATAGATGAAAACTTTCTTTTTTTTCTTTTCTCTAATGGCAGAGATCCTTTTCTTCACTCTCAACTCTTCAGAAAGCACTGTCAGAACCAGAGGCGAGGCCTTTTACCAACCTCATTCTGGGAAGGAACAAGAAGAAATCTAGGTAGTCTTCAGAAAAAAAAAGCCTCTACATAACTCCCCATCTCCCCTCAAAGAGTCCTCCCAGAGAATTAAAGGAGCAATAGTAACCTACTTTTTCTTTCCCCAGAGCAGGATTCACATGTGGAAAAAGCTAATGACTGTGATCCATGTCAACCACTTTCTATGTGCCCCGCAGAGAGTAGCAGCGTGGCCTAATGGAAAGACCGAAAGGGAGTCTGAGGATTTGGGTGCTAACCCTGGCTCTGCCACTTCCTGCTGGGTAACCTTGGGCAAGTCACTGGGCCTCAGTTTCCTCTTCCGTAAAATGGGAATTAATATGTACTCTCCCTTCTCGATCAATCAATGGTATTTACTATGCACTGACTATACGCACAGCACTGTACTAAGCGCTTGGGGGAGTACAATAGAAGAAGCGCTTTGTACAGTGCTCTGCACACAGTAAGCGCTCAATAAATACGATTGATTACAATACAACATAATTTACTGAATTCTCCTGAGACTATGAACCTTGTGTGGAACAGGGACTGTGTCCAATCTGCTTATCTTATTCCAAGCACTAAGTATTGTGCTCAGCACATAGTAAGGGCTTACCAAAAACCACATTATTATTATTATCGTAATTATTATTATGGTGAATAAGAAGCAGCATGACGTAGTGGATAGAGCTTGGGCCTGGGAGTCAGAAGGTCATGGAGTCTGACCCCAGCTCCACCACTTATCTACTGTGTGACCTTAGGCAAGTCACTTCATATACCTCAGTTACCTCATCTGTAAAATGGGGATTGAGACCATGAGTCCCACATGGGACAAGGACTGTGTCTAACCTGAAAAACTTGTATCTACCCCTGTGCTTAATACAGTGCCTGGCACATAGTAAGTGCTTAATTCCACAATTATTATTATTATTATATGGGGTAGAAGCAATATAAGCAGATTAGACCCAGTCCCTGTCCCATATGGGACTCACAGTTTTCCGGTGGAAAGAGAACTCACTAACTAGACTTTCCCCTCCCTTCCCCAAGTATGAGGCACATTTTCATTTCAAGTTTGAAGAGATAAGAGACAGACTTCTGACAGTTGGAAGACCTCTCCCTGTTAATACAAGGCCTGGGAGGAGGATAACGGACATTTTCTAGAGAGACAAGAAGGGGTGTGGTGGCAGTCCATGTATAAACACACCAATGGTTGCCCTTGAAGGCCCTTGCTGGAAAGGAAGGACCCTCGGTCTGAATTAGAGATGAAGCAGGGCGGACAGGGCTGAGGCTGAGAGCTAGAGAAGGGATGACTTCAGTATGGTCTATGATGGCACCAGGGGACACCAGACATCCCTCTCTAAGCCAGGAAACATAAAACGCAGCTCCCTCTGCTTCTCCAGCTCGCCTTTTTTGTTGTCATACTTCGTCAAAGCACTTAGGACGGTACAGTGAATTGCTTGCTGTAGCTGCTCCATAGCTTCCATTACTAGTGACAATTTTCCTTTGTAGCCACGTGGCTAATAATAATAATAAGGGCATTTATTAAGTGCTTACAGTGCAAAGCACTGTTCTAAGATCTGGGGAGGTTACAAGGTGATCAGATTGTCCCACGGGGCGCTCACAGCCTTAATCCCCATTGTACAGATGAGGTAATGGAGGCACAGAGAAGTTAAGTGACTAGCTGACAATTGGAGGAGCTGGGGTTTGAACCCTTGACCTCTGACTCCAGAGCCCGTGCTCTTTCCACTGAGCTATGCTGCTTCTCTGGAAATAGCAGAAGCCTGAGAGTCAAAGGACCTGGATTCCATTCCCAACTCTGCCACTTGTCTGGTGTGTGACCCTGACCAAGTCACTTAACTTGCCTCAGTTTCCTCATCTATAAAAGCAGGAGTCATTACATGTTCTCCCTCCAATTTAGGCTGAGAGCCCTGGGCAGGGTGGACAAGGCTGTGGGGCCCGATTATCCACCTCACCACCTGCTACACAGTAAGCACTTGATAAATACCACAATTATTATTATCTTGCTCCACCCCTTTAAGGACGTTTTCATGCTCTTTAGCACCTCTCCCTCCCCTTCTAGACTGTAAGCTCGTTATGGGCAGGGAATGTGTCTGCTAATTCTGTTGTGTTGTACTCTTACAATCTTTTAGTACAGTACCCTGCACATAGTGAGTGCTCAATAAATATGACTGTTTGGTCAACACGGGGAAAGGAAGGAGGTGGGTGTAGGAGGAAAACAGGAGGTTCATTCAATTCAATCGTATTTATTGAGCGCTAACTATGTGCAGAGCACTGTACTAGGCGCTTGGGAAGTACAAGTTGGCAACATATAGAGACAGTCCCTACCCAACAGTGGGCTCACAGTCTAGAAGGGGGAGACAGAGAACAAAACAAAACATATTAACAAAATAAAATAAATAGAATAGATATGTACAAATAAAGTAAATAGAGTAATAAATACGTACAAACATATATACATATATACAGGTGCTGTGGGGAGGGGAAGGAGGTAAGGCGGGAGGGATGGAGGGGGGAGGAGGGGAAGAAGAAGGAGGGGGCTCAGTCTGGGAAGGCCTCCTGGAGGAGGTGAGCTCTCAGTAGGGCTTTGAAGGGAGGAAGAGAGCTAGCTTGGCGGATGTGCGGAGGGAGGGCATTCCAGGCCAGGGGGATGACATGGGCCGGGGGGTCGACGGCGGGACAGGTGAGAACGAGGCACGGTGAGGAGATTAGCGGCAGAGGAGCAGAAGGTGAGGGCTGGGTTGCAGAAGGAGAGAAGGGAGGTGAGGTAGGAGGGGGCGAGGTGATGGAGAGCCTTGGAGCTGAGGGTGAGGAGTTTCTGCCTGATGCGTAGGTTGATTGGTAGCCACTGGAGATTTTTGAGGAGGGGAGCAACATGCCCAGAGCGTTTCTGGACAAAGACAATCTGGGCAGCGGCGTGAAGTATGGATTGAAGTGGGGAGAGACACGAGGATGGGAGATCAGAGAGGAGGCTGATACAGTAATCCAGACGGGATAGGATGAGAGCTTGAACGAGCAGGGTAGCGGTTTGGATGGAGAATCAGAGAGCTTTAAAGGTACATAGTCAATGGTGAGGGGAGGGCAGATTGAGGAAATAAGGGCTTAGTCAGGGCTTAATTTACTGATGACTTGGAGATCAACCAATCAGTGGTATTTATTGAGCGCTTACTAGATGCAAAACACTGTACAAAGCACTTGGAGAGTACACTATAACAGAGTTGATAATAGACCTTACAGTCCTGGGGTGGAGATCTGAGGGATCTGGTTTTAAGGTCAGCGTTGCTAATGAATGGCTCTAGATTCTGCTGACTGCAGAGGGCTTGACTTGGAGGGGAGTGAGCCCAGCTAACCTTGCGCTTAGTACAGTGCTGTGCACACAGTAAGCACTCAATAAATACGACTGAGTGTCTGTGAGCTGCAGCATTCCCAGAGGCAGTGTCCTGCCAACCATTCTCCAGAAGCAGCCTGCTTTATTGGCGCTTCTGAACCAGGTTTCCTGACCCAGTTTTTCAAATTTCTGGTCAAGGGTTAAACGGGAAGGCAATAAGCCAGAGGCAGGACATGAGCAAGAGGTCAACGGTGAGATAGACAAGATCGAGGTACAGTGAGAAGGTTGGCATTGGAGGAGCGAAGTGTGCTCGCTGGGTTGTAGTGGGAGAACAGCGAGGTGAGGTAGGAGGTGAAGAGTGATGAATGATGAATGTAATTTATTCATTTACATTAATGTCTGTCTCCCTTCTGGACAGTAAGCACACTGTGGGTGGGGAATGTGTCCGTTTGCTGTTACAATGGACTCTCCCAAGTGTTTAGTCCATTAATCTCAGCTCTGACACTTATCTGCTCTGTGACATTGGGCAAATCACTGAACTTCTCTGTGCCTCCATTTCCTCATCTGTAAAATGGGGATTTAGTACCTCTTCTCCCTTTTTCTTGGACTGTGAACCTCATGAGGGGTAGGGACTGTGTTCAACCTGAACATCTTGTATCTTCTTTGGGTCTTAGTTCAGAGCTTGGCACTGAGTCAGCACTGAACATACTTGTACATATTTACTATTTTATTTATTTTGTTAATGATGGGCATTTAGATTTAATTCTATTTGTTCTGACGACTTGACACCTGTCCACATGTTTTCTTTTGTTGTCTGTCTCCCCCTTCTAGACTGTGAGCCCGTTGTTGGGTAGGGACCGTCTCTATACGTTGCCGACTTGTACTTCCCAAGCGCTTAGTACAGTGTTCTGCACACAGTAAGTGCTCAATAAATACAATTGAATGAATGAATGAACAAATCCCACAGTTATATTACTATTAAATGGTGAAGCAAAGATTGAAACCTGGGTCTCCTGACTCTCCATCTTGTGCAATTTCCCCTAGGCCTAAAACTTCAACTAAAACCCGGGAGAAGGAAAGCTAGGTCAGAGAAAGGGATTTCAGAAATGGCTGCACAAACTCCTGCTAATTTGGTGATAAAGACAAAAACCCTATCCAGAGGTTCTAAAACCAGAATGAGAATATGGATAAAGAACACCTCCCTTTCCACCACCCAGCCACACCTCAGTATCTTCCCACAAGGCAGTGGAATGTAGTTTCTTTGGTTGTCTAAGATAACAGCCACCAAGCTCTGATCAGAGACTTTAGAAAGCACCCCTTTTAATAATTCACTCTTCATTCAATCATTCATTCAATCAGTCATACTTATGGAGTGCTTACTGTCTGCAGAGCACTGTACTAACGGCTTGGGGGAGTACAATAGAACAATAAACAGATACATTCCCTGCCCACAACGGGTTTGCAGCCTGCTGGGGGAGGGATAATAATTGTGGTATTTTTGAAGCACTTATTATCTTCCATCTGAGAAGCAGCATGGCTCAGTGTAAAGAGCACAGGCTTTGGAGTCAGAGGTCATGGGTTCAAACCCTGGCTCCTCCAATTGTCAGCTGTGTGACTTTGGGCAAGTCACTTAACTTCTCTGTGCCTCAGTTCACTCATCTGTAAAATGGGGATTAAGACTGTGAGCCCCCCCTAGGACAACCTGATCATCATGTAACCTCCCCAGTGCTTAGAACAGTGCTTTACACATAGTAAGCACTTAATAAATGCCATTATTATTATTATTATTATCTGTAATCTTTGGACATTTGATATTCGCCCCACTCCCCATACCACAGCACTTACTTAGATAGCTTTAAATTATTTATTATAAATGACCTATGCACTCATATTAATGTCTGTCTTCTGCTCTAGACTATAAGATTGTTATGGACAGGGAATGTGACTGCTAATTCTGTTGTACTGTACTCTCTCAAGTGCTTAGAATAGTGCTTTGCATATAGTAAGCACTTAACAAATACCATCATTATTATTATTACAATGCTCTGTACATAGTAAATGCTCAATAAATATGATTGATTATTTTGTGCCAAGCACTTGTACTAATGCCTTGGGTCAATACAAGGTGATCAGGTCAGATGTCTACTTCCTGATCCACATGGAGCTCAGTATGAAAAAGAGGGAGAATAGGCATTGAATCCCCATTTAACAATTGAAGGAAACTGAGGCCCAGAGAAGTGTAGTGACTTGCCCAAGGTCACACAGCAAACAAGTGGTGGAGCCGGGATTAGAACCCAGGTCTTTCTGACTCCTGCTATGAGCCCGCCGGGGAATGGCCGGGGTGGGGGGTGTCTCCTGGGTTCTGCCCACTGCCACTGAGGGAGAGTAGGGATTAAGACTGTAAGCCCCTTGTGGGACAGAGGCTGTGTCCAACTTGATTAGCTTGTATCTACCCAAGTGCTTAGTACAGTGCCTGGCACAGAGTAAGGAGTTAATAAGCCCTCTAGTGAATACAGCACAGGGCTCGGAGTCAGAAGGACCTGGGTTCTAATCCAGCTCCACCACTTGTCTGCTGTGTGTGACTTTGGAATTAAGACTGATACATTTGGGATTATTAGAAGTCAGTGTGGTGCACTGGACTTACTGACTGATATTTCCTGCTCACAGAGACCTTACAGTCTAGAGGAAGTGCTGTAATATTTTACAGATATTAGAGGAAGTGTTTGAAAAGCTTGCTCCTCTCCCACTTTCTTATTCAGAGGCACGGAAGAGAGACATTTCAACGACTTTGTAAATTCATTTAAGAGGGCTTTTTAATTTCAGCGTTTAACCTGGGAGTGAATCCATTATTTTGTAACCATCCTTTTCCTCTGAAATCCACCGACCCCAGCCCTTAATCATCCTACTGCACAAAAATGCAAGAGGGGGCAGAGCAGGTAGTCAAAACAGGTCCCTTTCATCTTGTTAACACGTGAGCCCACAGAGGGTTTGGCTAGGTTTGGTATAATTCTGCAGAGCACACCGCACTCTGGGGATGATTGACCGAGGTCAAAGGAGAAGAGCAATCCAGAGCTCTTCTGGATTCTGACAGAGGTTTCTCCTCCACCTCCAGAAAGGCAGCTCAGGGTTTAGCGGACAGCTGTGCAACTCCACGATCTAGTCCTATTTTGTTGAAGAGTCCATGGCTGGAGGGGGGGGGGGGGGAGTATGGCTCTCCCAAGCGCTTAGTACAGGGTTCTGCACACAGTAAGTGCTTAATATTAATAACAATAATAATAGTGATAATAAGTAGTAATTGTAGTAATAATAGGAATTGTAGAAATAATTAGAAACAGCATGGCGTAATGGATAGAGAACGGGCCTGGGAGTCAGAAGGTCATATGTTCTAATTCCGGCTCTGCCCCTCATCTGCTGTGTGCCCTTGGGCAAGTCACTTCACTTCTCTGGGCCTCAGTTACCTCATCTGTAAAATGGGGATTGAGACTATGAGCCCATGTGGGACAGGACTGTGTTCACCTGATTTGCTTGTATCTATCACAGCACTTAGTACAGTGCCTGGCACAAAGTGCTTAACAAATACCACTATTATGATTATTATTATTTGTAGTAGTAGTATTTGTTAGGCACTTACCATGTGCCAGGCCCTATACTCAGATTTGGGGTAGATACAAGATAATTGGGACAGTCCCTGTTCCACGTAGTATTCCCAATCTTAATTCTCATTTTACAGATGAGGAAATTGAGGCACAGAGAAGTGAAGTGACTTGCCCAAGGTCATGCAACAGACTAGTGGAGGAGCTGGGATTAGAATGCAGGTCCTTTTGACTTCAGGCCCCTGCTCTATCCATCAGGCCTGTGAACTATCCACTATTTATTTATATTAATGCTTGTTTACTTGTTTTGATGTGTATATATATTCATTCATTCATTCAATCATATTTATTGAGCGCTTACTGTGTGCAGAGCACTGTACTAAGCGCTTGGGAAGTACAAGTTGGCAACATATAGAGACGGTCCCTACCCAACAGTGGGCTCACAGTCTAGAAGTCTAGAAGTCACAGTCTATATCTACAATTCTATTTATCTATATTGGTGTCATTGATGCCTGCTTACTTGTTTTGACGTCTGTCTCCCCGCTTCTAGACTCTGAGTCTTCCGTGGGCACAAATTGTCTCTCTTTGTTGCTGAACTGCACTTTCCAAGTGCTTAGTATACTGCTCTGCACTCAATAAATACAATTGAATGAATGAATGAATGAAAGAATAGGCCTTGACTGATTGATTGCTTAAGTAGGAATTAACTTAATTTTCCCAGAGCTATATTATCCCCTAAAACTGGCCTAGTGGACTTTGGAAGGCACTTTTTTAAAAAGGTATTTAATAATAATAATTGTGGTATCTGTTAAGCACTTGCTATGTTCCAGGCACTGTTCTAAGCGCTGGGGTAGATACAAGTTAATCAGGTTGGACACAGTCCCTGTCCCACATGCGGTTCACAGTCTTTATCCTCATTATACAGATGAGGAAACTGAGGCACAGAGACTCAAAAACACTTGACTAAGGTACAGAGCAGATAAGTGGAAAAGCTGGGATTAGCACCCGGGTCCTTCTGACTTCCAGGCCTATGCTCTATCTAGTAGGCCACACTGCCTCACTTTTCTCTGCTTCCCCAAGGGAAAGCTGGGAACAAAACCCTGGAAGTTAATAATTGCCTTCCCATTTAACCCTTGAACAGAAACTTGAAAAACTGGGTCAGGAAACCTGGTTCAGAAGCGCCAATAAAGCAGGCTGCTTCTGGAGAATGGTTGGCCGGACACTGCCTCTGGGAATGCTGCAGCTCACAGGCACTCAGTTGTATTTATTGAGCACTTACTGTGTGCACAGCACTGTACTAAGTGCAGGGTTAGCTGGGTTCACTCCCCTCCAAGCCAAGCCCTCTGCAATCAGCAGAATCTAGAGCTGTTCATTAGCAACGCTGACCTTAAAACCAGATCCCCCAGATCTCCACCCCAGGACTGTAAGGTCTATTATCAACTCTGTTATAGTGTACTCTCCAAGCGCTTTGTGCAGTGTTTTGCATCTAGTAAGCGCTCAATAAATACCTCTGATTGCTTGATCTCCAAGTCTTCAGTAAACTAAGCCCTAAGTCCTTATTTCCTCAATCTGCCCTCCCCTCACCATTGACTATGTACTTTTAAAGCTCTCTGATGCTCACTCCAGCCCCTCAGCACTTCCATCCTTATCTTTATATTCTACTGCTTCCCCTACCTGTAATTTATTTTACTGTCTGTTTCCCCCTGTAGACTGTAAACTCCTCACAGGCAGGGACCGTGTCTGTAGACATCATATTTTCCCAAGCACAGTGCTGTGCACACAGTAAGTGCTCAATAAAATACTGATTGATTGATAAGCTGTAAAGAGCTCCTTACAGACTCTATTCTTCTCCCTCTTTTCATTATATTATCATTATATATCATAATAGTCAATCATATTTATGGAGTGCTTACTGTGTGCAGAGTGATACTGTACTAAGCACTTGGGAGGGTACAACACAACCATAAACAGACAGTGGTTGGGCGGGTACAATGCAACAATAAACAGACACATTCCCCACCCACAGTGAGCTTATAGTCTTGAGGGGGAGAAATATTAATTGTGGTGTTCGTTAAATGCCTAACATATGCCAAGTGCTATGCTAAGAATTGGGGTAGATCAGACAGCCCCTGTTCCATATGAGGCTCACATTCTGAGGTGGGGAGAGAGAACAGTAATTTCATCTCCATTTCCCAGATGAGGAAACTGAGGCAGAGAGAAGTTAATGTCTTGCCTAAGTCAGACAGCAGGCTAGCGGTGGAACCAGGGTTATTATGCAGGACTCCTTATTTTTTCCCTTAGCTTTTTCCTCTAGGCCATACACTGCTTCTCCCTTTCTCTGTCCCCTACTTCCAAGTCCCACTGTCCTGGATGCAACTAACAATTGATTTTAAAATTCCAAACTGGAGTTTGGGAAGAGATACACATAATTTTCCCAATCAATTGCATTTTTTGATCGATTAATCAGTCAATCCATCATATTTATTGAGCACTTACTGTGTGCAGAGCACTGTACTAAGCACTTGGGAGAGTACAATATTGCAGAGTTGGTAGACACACTCCCTGCCTTTAGATTGGGAGCCCCTTGAGGGACAGGGATGTTGCCTAATTTCCACCTGAGTATCCTCTCCTAGCACTTAGCAAGGTGTTCTGCACACAGTAAGTGCTTAATAAATTCTACTACTACTACTACTACTACTACTACTACTACTACTACTACTACTACTAGTGCCCAGAAGGAGCTTACAGTCTAGAGTGAGTGCCTATCTGTCATATTTATTGAGCACTTACAGTACAGAGCACTGTACTAAGCACTTGGGAGAATGCAGTGCAACAACTTAAGAGTTATCTGCTCACAGTGAGTTTCCAGTCCAATCAATCAATCCATCAGTGGTATTTACTGTGTGCTTACTGTGTACGGAGCACTGTACTAAGCCCTTGGGTGGGTACAATACAAGAGAATTAGCAGACATGTTCCCTGTCCATAACAAGCTTTCAGAATAGTCTATTGAGAGCTTGTTGTGGGGAGAGAATAATGCTACATCCTTGGAAGAGTGTGGTAGAGAACAAGGCAAGCCATCAGGGTCTTAAAAAAAGGATTGGGTGAACCTCTTCTCCCTCCAGTGCTTAGTACAGAGCCCAGTGCTTAGTACAGTGCCTGGCACATAGTAAGGGCTTAACAAATACCACAATTATTATTATTATTGCTACAGGGACTCAATCAGCCAAGGAAAAGCAATTAGACCAAGTAGGCTGGACCAGTCAATCAATGTATTTATTGAGCACTTCCTGGGGTGTAGAGCATTGCACTAAGCAGTTAGCTGTATATAGGCTGACCCATCTCACCCCATTAGGGAGGAGACCAGTAGTTCTGAACCAGCTCTTGGTTTTATATTTTTCAACAGTGATCATCACGGAGTAGCCACGGCAAATTGTTTCAGCACTCACCGACGTGTCTTCTGAGCACGATGCGATGACATTTTCGATGAAAGGATTCCACTTGATATCAAGCACGTTGCCCTGGTGACCACAGACTTTGGGGTAATTTGGCTCAATCCTCCCTGTCTGCAGAGAAGAAATTCAGAATTAGCACTACTAAATATATATATATTATATATATATATATAATTATGGTATTTGTTAAGTACTTATTACATGCCAGGCAATATACTAAGTGCAGGGGTGGATACAAGCTAATGGGTTGGACACAGTCCCTGTCCCACGTGGGGATCACAGTCTCAATCCCTATTTTTCAAGTGAGGAAACTGAGGCACAGAGAAGTGAAGTGACTTGCCCAAGGTCACATAGCAGACAAGTGGCAGAGTGGGGATTAGAATCCATGAACTTCTGACTCCCAGGCCCATATTCTATACACTACGCTGCGCTGCTGCTCACTCTCCATGGAACATTCCTTTTTTTAAATAGTATTTATCAGGGTCTTACTGTGTGCCAATCCCTCGGCTCAGCACCAGGTAGATGTAAGATATTCTGATATGGTTCCTACCCATCACAAGGGTTACTCTGAGAGAGAGAGGAATCAGGAATTTTATTCCCATTTTACAGATGAGGAAACAGATACCCAGAGATGTCAATGACTTACCCGAGGTCACACAGCAGACAAGTGAAGCAGTGTAGCAGAGGGAGCACAAGCCTGGGAGTAAGAGGGACCTGGGTTCTAATCCCAGCTCTGCCAATTGGTTGCTGTGTGAACCTGGGCAAATCACTTCACTTCCCTGGGGCTCGGTTTCCCCAGCTGTAAAATGAGGATTCAATTTCCTGTTCTCCTTCTTACTTAGTCCACGAGCCCCATGCAAAACAAGGACTGTGTATGACCTAATTGACCTGTACCTACCCTAGTGGTTAGAACAGTGTTTGATAAAAAGTAAGTGCTTAACAAATATCATTAAAAAAGAAAAGTAGAGGGGAGTAGGACTTAATCTCCATTTCACAGATGAGGAAACTGAGGCACAGAAAAGCGAAGTGACTTGCCCAAGGTCCTCTGCCTCCACGTTGGCCCAAAGATGAAGCAAGTCACACCGGGCCAGCCAGATCTGCATTCTGACCCCAACGGAGACTCAGCACAAATCGTCACCATCTAATGGCAATCAGACCCAGACACACATTTCCCCTCTTCACCTCCAGTATCTGAACCCCAATACCAAAAATCCAGAAATGGGGCACTACCGAAGTCTCACGAATAAAGAGCACAAGCAATTCTCTTTCCAAAACACTCAAACTCCCCCTCATTTGCTTTTTCCCCCACTCCCTTCTTTGTCACCCTGATCTACTCCCTTTATTCACCCCTCCCTCAGCCTCACAGCACTTACGTCCATATATGTAATTTATTTATTTATAATAACGTCTGTCTCCTCCTCTAGACTGGGAGCTTGTTGTGGCCAGGAAATGCATCTTCCAGCTCTGTTGTATCAAACAATCAATCAATCGATTAGTTGTAGCCCAGCGCTTAGAACAGTGCTTTGCACATAGTAAGCGCTTAATAAATGCCATCATTATTATTTATTGAGAGTTTGCCCTGTGTGGGGCACTGTCCTTAAGTGCTTGGGAGAGTGCAATATAACAGAGTGGGTAGACTAGTTCCCTGACCACAAGAACTCTCCCAAGAGCTTAGTACAGCGCTCAGCACTCAGTAAGCACTCAGTAAATGCTATTGATTGACTGACAGATCAAATTCATGGATGAATCTCCTTTGGCAACGTCACCTTCAAACTAAAAGACAACTTTACTATTTATTGAGCTCCTGCCGGGTTCACAGCACTGCACAAAGCACCAGCAGAGTACAAAAGGAGTAAAAATAGTAGTAGTAGTATTAACAATATATGTTACGTGTTTGTATGTGTTGAGTGTTAAATGGCGTGGCCTAGTGGAAAGAGCACAGGCCTGGGAGTCAGAGGACCTGGGTTCTAATCCCAGCTCCTCCACTTGTCTGCTGTGTGACCTTGGGCATGTTATTTAACTTCTCTGTGCCTCGGTGACCTCATCTGCAAAATGGGGATTAGGATGTGAGTCCCACATGGGACACAGACTGTGTCCTACCTGATTAGCGTGTATCTACCCGAACGCTTAGTACAGCACCTAGCACATAGTGAGTACTTAAATAACACTAAAAAGTGCTTACTATGTGCAGAGCACTGTACTAAGCACGGGATAGAACACCCAGATGAAAATTAGATATGGAAACTGTCCCTAAAGGGGCTCACAGTTTAAGAATATAAGTTGAATAGGGGCACTGGAGACAGACACATCAAGAGCAATGAAACATAAAAACGCTAAGCAGTTATCAAAGACGAGGACAAATACACATTATACACAAAATAAAAACAAAAGTCAGTAAGGAGCTGTGGCTAAAGGAGCACAATTTTAGGCTCCTCATGGCTTAGAGTCGAAGGCACATGTGTAGCTATAAACATAGCCACAAACATAGCCACAGAAACAATACATGCCCTCGTGGAGCTTATGCTATAACAGGGGAGATCAACAGGCATAATGTTATTTACAGTTAGGAGGAGAAAGAGAGATACAGCCGGTGATTACAAGAGAACAGAAAGAAGGGTTGAATAAATCATTGCTTTAGTAGGAGAGTATGGAAAAGCCTCCAATCAATCAATCATATTTATTGAGTGCTTCCTGTATGCAGAGTACTGTATTGAGTGCTTCAGAGAGTAGAATATGAATAGCTTGTCACACACTGGAAGACTGTTACAAAAATCTGTCTTTCTCCCTGACTTCTCCATGTCTTCTGATGCAAACTTTAGATTGCCCTTAACCCTCTATTTGGCAAGAAAAAAAAATTCATCATCAAGGCTGATGATATTCAACAGACCCACCAACATTATAAATAGAGCTGGATTTATCAATAGACTAGGTGAATCAGCTCATGATAGTTTTCTGATCCAGACTCTGTAGGATCGTCAAAGGAAGAGAGAGGTTATTAAATATGAAGAGGACAGGTTCTAAAAGGAAAAATTTTTTAAAAAAGCCCTGGTCTTCATGGAAGAATAACCTTTTCATACGGAACAGACTCCTGTTATATTTTGAAATATTTTCCCCACTGCCAATGCGATCAAAGGCAAAGGGAGAGATGGGAGGTTCTGTGGTTTTGATCCACGCATTCGGATTAGTCAAGGAAACATAATCATTGTAAACCAAATGATTAAAAAATTACAGGCCTCACTGAATAGGGCTAATTAAAACAATTAAAGCACCTTTACCAATAAAATAAATAGAAGGCGCTCGAGGAGAATTAGGTATCTGTTATAATGGCCCCCATCTCATCTATACTTGGTGAAAATCAAAACTGGCTCATCAGTAGAGGCCAATATCAATCAATCAATCATATTTATTGAGATCTTACTGAGTGCAGAGCACTGTACTAAGCACTTGGAGAATTCTGGATCCCATTTTCGGCTTCCTCTCACAAATATGTTTGAGTTCTTGGAATAATAATAATAATAATAATAATGTTGGTATTTGTTAAGCACTTACTATGTGCCAAGCACTGTTCTAAGCACTGATGTAAATACAAGGTAATCAGGTTGTCCCACATGGGGCTCACAATCTTCATCCCCATTTTACAGATTAGGTAACTGAGGCACGAAGAAATTAAGTGACTTGCCCAAGGTCACACAGCAGAGAAGTGGCAGAGCCAGGATTAGAACCCACAACCTCTGACTCCCAAGCCTGGGCTCTTTCCACTAAGCCTCGCTGCTCGTCATCGTCGTTCTTTTGTTTGGTATCTTCTTTCATCTTTCCTCATGTATCTGTTGCCGACCTTCTATTATTATTATTATTATTATTATTATTGTATTTGTTAAGCACTTACTATTTGCAAAGCACTCTCTCCTTTATTCTTAGATTGTGAGACCAGTGGGTGGCCAGGGCCTGGTTCTAGGCCCTGGGGATTATTTTCCAGTGCTTAGTACAGCACTTTGCGTACCATGAGCACTTGATAAATAATATGACTACTATAACTACTAGGAGTCAGAATGTCATGGGTTCTAATCCTAGCTCCGCCACTTGTCTGCTCTGTGGCTTAGGCAACTCACTTCACTTCCCTGTACCTTGGCTATAAATTGGGGACTAAGACTGTGACTGTGTCAATTCTAGACTGTGAACCCGTTGTGGGCAGAGATTGTCTCTGTTGCTGAATTGTACTTTCCAAGCGCTTAGTACAGTGCTGTGCACAGAGTAAGTGCTCAATAAATATGATTGAAGGAATAACTGAATGACTGACTGTGAGCCCCTTGCGGGACAGGGAATGGGTCCAACACGATTCACTTAGCATCCACCCCAGAGCTTAGTACAGTGCCCGACATAGTAAGCACTTAAGAATTACCATAACTGTTATTATTAACTTCCTCCCCCTCCCAACCCCCAGCTGGGTTGATAGATTAAAACAGATTTCCCTTGATGCTTAAGTTGTGATTTTCCATCAGGGACCTCTCCCTGTAGAAGGATTTGCAAACAGCTTTTCATTCCACTCTTACAAGGAACTTTGGTTTCTATCCCTTTCATTTTCCTCAATCATACCTTTTAGTTTTATTTCACTAGCCAAGATTGAAGGCTCAGGGTTCGTTTCCCTCAAACCCATCAGTTTCAAGTTTCCTCCAGTGCACAGAGTAAACACTTAACAAATATCATTATTATTACTAGGTTTCTCGAGCCCAGCCGAAGAGGATGTAATGCTCGTTAAGGTCGAGGGAGGAAGTAAGGAAGTAGGTCAGAGTGGTCAGAGTACTGTAAATATTTCATGTCCTGTCAGCAGTGTCAGTTCCATGCCAAAGATGGAGAACATCCCTGACTAAACCCTCCTTTCCTCTTCTCCCACTCTCTTCGACGTCACCCTGACTTGCTCCCTTTATTCATGTCCCCCTTCCAGCCCCACGGTACTTATGTACATATCTGTAATTTTATTCATTTCTGTTAATGTCTGTCTCCCCATCTAGACTGCCAGCTCCGGGTGGGCAGGGAATGAGACTGTTATATTGTTATACTGTACTCTCCCCCAGGACTTAGTAAAGTGCTCTGCACAAATTAAGTGCTCAATAAATGCGATTGACTGACTGACCTAGGAATCCAAGCGGCCCAGGGTTCTTAAACATCTTAAGCTCTTACCCCTTCAAAGCCTTTCCTGAAGGTATTTTCCTCCCCCCGGGATCCCATTTTCCCCACTACTATCTTAGCAGTTCAGCACAGAAAGCCAAGAAGCATTTTTATACCTAGTGATTTATAATTCGGAGAGAAGCAGCATGGTCTAGAGGAAAGAGCCTGGGCCTAAGCATCAGGGGACTTGGGTTCTAATCCTGGCTCTGCTGCTTGCCCACTCCATGATCTGCATAATGGGCCATGTCTAATTCCCACTTGTATTATTCTCTCCAAGTTCTCAGTACAGTGCTCTGCACGTATTCATTCATTCATTCAATCGTATTTATTGAGCGCTTACTGCGTGCACAGCACTGTACTAAGTGCTTGGGAAGTACAAATTGGCAACATATAGAGACGGTCCCTACCCAACAGCAGGCTCACAGTCTAGAAGGGGGAGACAGACAACAAAACAAAACATAGTAACAAAATAAATAGAATAGTAAATATGTACAAGAGTTGTACACACTTAGTAATCCATCAACCCATGGTATCTATTGAGCACTTACTGTATGCAGAGCACTGTACTAAGCGCTTGGAGTACAATACAACAGAGCTGATTACTGCTACTACTACTATTGATCGTCTTAGCAATTTTGACCGTAACTGCTTTTATAGACTTAAAGATATTCAGTGGCTTGATTTCTCCTTGAATGGAGGAGGGTTGTTGGTATGGTGATGATGATTATAATGCCAACCTTCTCACTGTACCTCCATCTCATCTATCTCTCTGCCAACCTCTCACCGATGTCCTACCTCTGGCCTGGCACCCCCTCCCTCCTCATATCTGACCAACAATTAAGCTCCCTGACTTGAAAGTCTTATTGAAGGCCCACCTCCTCTAAGAGGCCTTCCCTGACTAAGTACTCCTTTCCTCTTCTCCCTCTCCCTTCTGCATCTCTCATTTATCCCCCCATCCCACCCTCAAAGTGCTTATGTCCAGACCTGTAATTTCATTCATTCATTCATTAATAATGATAAGAATGATGACATTTATTAAGTGCTTACTATGTGAAAAACACTGTTCTAAGCACTGGGGAGGTTACAAGGTGATCAGGTTGTCCGCCGGGGGGCTCACAGTCTTCTTCCCCATTTTAAAGATGAGGGAACTGAGGCACAGAGAAGTTGACTTGCCCAAAGTCACACAGCTGACAAGTGGTGGAGCCGAGATTTGGACCCATGACCTCTGACTCCAAAGCCCGTGCTCTTTCCATTGAGCTACGCTGCTTCTCATTCAATCATATTTATTGAGCACTTACTGTGTGCAGAGCACTGTACTAAGCACTTGGAAAATACAATTCAGCAATAGATAGAGACAATCCCTACCCAACAACAGGCTCACCCTCTAGACTCCCAAGGTTCTAGGTGACTGAGGTCCCCACTCCAGTTCCCGGAGGGTCTAGGTTTCTGAGGTTCTAGGTTTCCAAGGTGGCTCCGGTGCCCAGGGACTCCGGCTCCCCGAGGCTCTAGGTTCCCAAGGCAGCTTCAGCACCCTGAGGCTCTAGGTTCCTCCCATGCACAGTCTTAGTGCCTAGACCACCAAGGTTCTAGATCATCGAGGTTCTAGATCACCAAGGTTCTAGACTCAGGAGGTTCTAGATCAATGAGGCTATAGATCGCCAAGGTTCTAGATCATTGAGGTTCTAGGTCACCGAGGTTCTAGACTCGGAAGTTCTAGATCACTGGGGCTCTAGATCACTGAGGTTCTAGATCAAACGAGGTTCTAGGCCACCGAGGTTCTAGACTCCAGCTCCTGAGGCACTAGGTTCCCAAGTCGGCTCCAGCGCCCCAAGGATCTAGGTTCCTCCCATGTCCCGTCTTAGCGCCTCAATAATTTATTTATTTCTATTAATATCTGACTCCCCCTCTAGACTGTAAGCTCATTGTGGGCAGGGAACATGTCTGTTATTGTACTCTCCCAAGCATTTAGTACAATGCTCTGCATATAGTAAGCTCCCAAGAAATACAATTGAATGAATGAATGAATGAGTGATAGGACAGGGGGTGAGGAGATCTTTGTGTAAAAGTCCCTCTAGGTTTGACTTTGTGAGATGGAGAAAATACAAAGATTTCTTAACTGATGGCTCAAGCCATCTGGACAAAGAGAGGATTATTCTGCCGGACTCTTCCACGCAGGCAGATGTGTTTGTCCCCAAGGGGTTGGTAGACTCTCTATAATTTCCACAGCCATCTGGTCTGCCCCTTTCATGTAATCTCGTTGCGGGCAAGGAATGTGTAGGTTCTATTGTCCTCTCCCAAGCGCTTAGTACAGTGCTCTGCCCACAATAAATGCTAAATAAATATGATTGAATGAATGCTGGGAGGTGAAGTCCCCAGCACTGTGATCCCTTCAGGACAGAAGCAGCCTGGCCCAGTGGATACAGCACAGGCCTGGGAGTCAGAAGGGCATAGGTTCTAATCCCAGCTCCACTACTTGTCTTCTGTGTGATCTTGGGCAAGTCACTTTACTTCCCTGAGTCTCAGTTACCTCATCTGTAAAATGGGGATTAAGACTGTGAGCCCAGCTTGGGACAGGGGCTGTGTCCAACCCGATTTGCTTGTATTCCCCACAAGCCCTTAATACACTCCCTGACACAGTAAGCACAATCATATTTACTGAGTGCTTACTGCGTGCAAAGCACTGTACTAAGAGCATGGGTGAGTACAATACAACAATAAGCAGACACCTTCCCTGCCCACAATGAGTTTACAGTCTTCCATAATAATAATAATTATTATTATTAGAAGGCACGGGATAGAGAATGCTGTGCAATGGTGAGGACTACAGCCCAAGCCCGCTCAGATCAGCTGCCCCGGTCAGACCTGGGGGCAAGGGGATGGTCTCCCTTGGGGGGTGGGAGGCATCTAGGAGTCCTGGATCATGTCTGCTGCCTCTGTCCCTTTCCCCTCCCCTGCCCTTCCCTCCCTTAGATTGCTCTGGGATAGGTGGTAATGTGACCTGAGGATTTAGCACAGGGTAATCTGCCCCGTGAGTTGTTGATTTTATCCCAAGGCCCCCCTCGCACCCCCCAACTCCCATGTGACAAGATCGGTGGCTTTGGTTATGAAATCGAGCTGGGCAGAGGGAGAAGGAGGGGCATGGATGAACTGCCTCAGAAGTCTCTGCCAAGGTGAGGGAAAAAAGCAGCCAAGGTGGTCAGACCTCCATCTTGTGACCCCCCAGACAGCCTGGCACAGGCAGCCTGCTTATCGAATGGGAGCCAAGGGACACAGGCATGGCCCTGGAACTCAGAAGTACTTGGGTTCTAACCCTGGCTTCACCACTTGTCTGCTGCATGGGCAAGTTATTTCACTTCTCTGGGCCTCAGTTCCCTCATCTGTAAAATGGGGATTAAGACTCTGAGCCCCATGTGGGACAGGGACTGGGTCCAACCTGATTAGCTTGTACCTACCCCAGCACTTAGTACAGTGCCTGGCACATAGTAACCATGATAATAATTATTATTATGTTATATGTTAAGCTCTTACTATGCGCCAAACACTATTATAAGCCCTGGGATATCTACAAGGTTATTCATTTGGACACAGTCTCTGACCCATATGGTGCTTAGAAACCAGGACCTCCAACTCCCAGGCCTGAATTCTTCCCACTAGGCCACAATGCTTCTACAAATACCATAAATTTTAAAGAATAGTGATAATGATACTACTACTACTAATAATAATCCTGCTCAGAGGCCTGAATGCCAACCTCCTGCCATCCACCAATACCCGCCTCTTCCTCCAAGCCCCTTCCGCTTGGCTCAGCCATTGAACCCTTTCCCGAAGAAGCCTCTAATCGGTGGACATCTTGGTTCATTACCTTAGCGTTTATGAATTAGGCTAGGGGGTAGGAAAGGGGGGTGGGGGCTGAGGAGACGCAGGAGGAGGGGGCGGGGGAGACAGAAAGTAGGACAGTGGGGCTTACCAGATACAAAACCAAGCTGGCTTGGGCATTAGGACAGGGAGAGAGGATCATCTTAAATCCAGGAATCTGGGGCTGCCCTGCCCTTCCGCCATCTTGGAGGGCCAGGGTTTGGCTTACATAACGTAAAGAACATTTCAGATGAAACAACAAATGGGCAAATGGGCAAATGGGTGATGGCACCCTCCCTCCCACCCCCACGAGCCCCGCCACAATCTTAAATCACCATACAACATCATCAGGGCTAAAACCTGGGGAAAGGCAGCGGGGAGATGGGGCCGGATGGGGAATTTGGTTCTTAATTTTAGGGAAGGGTTTTTTCTTTCTGCTCTGTTCCTGCCAACTCCAGGAGGAGAGAGAATGGTTTCTGGAGGCTCCTCCCCAGTCTAGGAAGGGGATGCCCCCTCCCTCCCCCACTCGCCCAACCCCTTCCAATTGCAGGGCCCAGGGCAGGGCTTAACTAGGATGAGTGTTTTCAACGGGACATATGGACTCAAATCCCCCCACCATATGGCACCCACATCATTTTTACTCCAATGACTGATCTCAGCCACTGGGAATTTGCTGTTTGTAATAATAACTGTCTGTGGTGCTTGTTAAGTGTTTACTATGTGCTGAGCTTTGTGCTAAGCACCACGGCAGCTACAAGATAATCTGGTTGGATACAGTGCCTGGCGAACATGGGACTCACAATTTAAGGGGGAGAGAGAGAACAGGTATTTCTAACCTCCATAGAGAAGCAGCGTGGCTCAGTGAAAGGAGCCCAGGGTTGGGAATCAGGGGTCATGGATTCTAATCCCGGCTCCGCCACATCAGCTGTGTGACCTTGGGCAAGTCACTTCACTTCTCTGGGCCTGTTACCTCATCTGTCAAATGGGGATGAAGACTGTGAGCCCCACGTGGGACAACCTGATCACCTTGTATCCATCCCAGCGCTTAGAACAGTGCTTGGCACATAGTAAGCACTTAACAAATGCCATTATTATTATTATTATTATTATTATTATTATTATTATTGTTTGACAGATGAGGAACCCTGAGGAACAAAGAAGTGAAGTGGCTTGGCCAAGATCACAGGGCAGACAAGTGGCAGAGCTAGGATTAGAACACAGATCCTCTGGCCCCCAGGCCGGAGCTCTTTCCACTAGGCCACATTATCTCTCTGTTCCTTTAAGGCCTAAATTTAATGGTGTGACCTAAAAATTAGAGGCCTTATTTTTTGGGGGAGGGGAAGGTGGTAGTGATGACGGGAGAAATAAATGTTTTCACAGTGAATAGGGAACTCAGTCAAACAATCAATGAATGGTATTTACTGAGCACTTAGTCTGTACTGAGCACTGCAACAAGCCCAGTAAGGGAGAGAACTAAAGACTTCTTTAGACTGTAAGCTCACTGTGGGCAGGGAATGTGTCTGCTAATTCTGTTGTATTGGATTGTCCCAAGCAGGATGGCCTAGAGGATAGAGCACAAGCCTAGGGGTCAGAAGGACCTGGGTTCTAGTTCCAGCTCTGCCACTTGCCTGCTGTGTGATCGTAGGCAAGTCACTGCACTTCTCTGTGCCTCAATGACCTCATCTGTAAAATGGGAATTAAGATTGTGAGCCCCATGTGGGACAGAGACTGTGTCCAACCTTATTAGCTTGTATCTACCCCAGAGCTTAGAACAGTGGACACATAGCATTATTATTAAATAACACAATTATAATAATTTTACAGATGAGGAAACTAAGGCACAGAGGAGTCAAGGTATTTGTCCAAAGTCACACAACAGGCCAGTGGCAGAGCCTCTGATCGCTAAGGTGGCTGATAGAGTCACATTTTTTTTAATGGTATCTGTTAAGCACTTACTATGAAAGCACTGTTCTAAGCTCTGGGGAGGATACAAGGTGATCAGGTTGTCCCACGTGGGGCTCACAGTCTTAATCCACATTTTATAGATGAGGTAACTGAGGCCCAGAGAAGTTAAGTGACTTGTCCAAAGTCACAGAGCTGACAAGTGGCGGAGCTGGGATTTGAACCCATGACCTCTGACTCCCAAGCCTGGGCTCTTTGCACTGAGCCATGCTGCTTCCCGTCACATGTCCCAAGTGGGTGATTAATCAAGAAATGCTTCTTGGAGGAAGTGATTTTAGGGCAGCTGTGGAGAAAGAAGATGAGGGACATTGTTTGGCAATCAATCAATCAATCAATCAATAGTATTTATTGAGCACTTACTGTGTGCAGAGCACTCTCCTAAGTGCCTGGGAGAGTACAGTACGACAGAGTTGGTATACAGTTCCCCTGTCCACCATGAGCACAGAGTCTAGAGGGGGAGACAGACTTCAATAGAAAAAAATAAATTACGGATATGGATGTAAGTGCTGTGGGGCTGAGGGTAGGGTGAATAAAGGGAGCAAATAATAATAATAATGATGGCATTTATTAAGTGCTTACTATGTGCAAAGCACTGTTCTACGTGCTGGGGAGGTTACAAGGTGATCAGGTTGTCCCACGGGGGGCTCACAGTCTTCATCCCCATTTTACAGATGAGGGAACTGAGGCACAGGGAAGTTAAGTGACTTGCCCAAAGTGACACATCTGACAATTGGTGGAGCCGGGATTTGAACCCATGACCTCTGACTCTCTCTTGCCACTGAGCCATGCTGCTTGGCTCCCCGTCAACGAGGAAACCCTCTTCCCATCGGAAACACGTGCCTACTGAAGAACGGGAGACGTTCCCCGCCACCTCAGCCTCCCCACCCATCCAAGGAGCATTTCCCTTGAGGAAAGGTCAGGACGGAGAGGCCCCAGCAGATTAGCGTTTTTCCTTCAGGGATTTCACCCGGAACAGGGAGACTATTTCATGGAGAAATTGACGGGCCTGGACCCCGATGAACTCCCCTAACCCCCACCCCAACGCGTGCCGTGGACCATCGTGTCAGAGGGCGCGGCTGATGGGGCCTAAGGCGGGACGGGGCCGCAGAAGCCAAGCTGAGAGGCGAATTGCTCCCACTTGGCATCCAGCCCATCAATAATCTCATTAATGACCGCGAAACTGTTTCTGCCAATCCTGATAATACGCAGCAAATGAGACTGAACCCTGCAGCTGCCTCCCCCCTCCACGCCTTTCCCGTACTCCATGCCCCTTCCCTAGCTGCCCCTCATTCTCCATTCTTCCGCCTCTGTCCCCTCACTCACACCCTTCCCCTTTAGGGGAGTCAACAATCAGTGATATGTATTGAGTACTGGCTGGGTACAAAGCACTGCCCTAAGCTCTCTGGGGAGCACAACAGAGTTTGTAGACGGGATCCCCTCCTCTTCCACATCAGACAGGCCACAGCTCTCCCCTCACTCAACTCCCTTCTACAATCCCATCACTTCCTTCCCCCAAAACAAAGCGCCCCCAAGTCACAGACCAAGGCTGTAACCCAAGGCTGTAGCTCCCCAGGGAACCAATGATTAGTGCCCAGTAGTATTTCTCCAGGACTCGAAAGGAATCATCCCTCTCTCCCCTTCCCTCCCTTTCTCCCTCCCTTTCTCCCTCCCTCTCTCTCTCCTGCTCCTCTCTTCATCTGTTTCTCTTTTCCCCCCTCTTCCTCCCTCTTTCTTCCTCCCTCTCTCCCCTCTGCTTCTCTCCCTGTCTCTTTTCCTCCTCTCTTCCTCCCCTTTTCTCCCTCCTTCCCTCTTCTCTCCATCCCCTTCTCTCTCCTTTCCTCTGTCCCTCTTTTTTCCAACCTCTTTCCCCTCTCCTTCTCTCCCTTTCTCTCTCCTTCCCTCTCTCCCTCTCTTTTTTCCAAACTCTTTCCTCCTCCTCTCCCTTTCTCTCTTCCCTCTCTCCCTCTCTTTTCCCAACCTCTTTCCCCTCTCCTTCTCTCCCTTTCTCTCTCCTTCCCTCTATCCCTCTTTTTCCCCACCTCTTTCCCCTCTCCTCTCCCTTTCTCCCTCCTTCCCTCTCTCCATCTTTTTTCCAACCTCTTTCCCCTCTCCTTCTCTCCCTCTCTCTCCCTCCCTCTCACTCCCATTTCCTTCTCCCCCTAATTCCTCAGCCAGGCATGCTCAGAGCTGCCCGTCAACCTCGTGTGAGTTCAGCCCCAGTGGAATTCTGATCACGTGATATCATGGAATCCAGAACCCCCAGGCGAAAGAAAGCTCAGTGACCCAAATTCCATTTCCCTTCTGCAGTGCAACAAGCAAGTAGGAAACACTCGTGCTCCCCAAACCACCTCCGGCCCTGGGGACTGCCCTCTTAATCCTTCAGAAATCATCAATCGTCAGTTTCTTTAAGCGCTTCATACAGTAGGTTTCACCCAGTGTATGGTCAATAAACACCAGTAGCCGCAGTCATAAGCGCTTCAAAAATACCATCATTATTATTATAAGTGCTTAGTACATTGTTTTGCACAGAGTAAGTGCTCAATAAATATTGATTGAACTTAACTGAACTAGGAATCGTATTTATTAAGCCCTTTCTGGGTGCAGAGCACTGTATTAAGCGCTGGGACAGAATGCATGCGTGGGAATTAATCTAGAGCAGGGGCCAGCTACCATTGGCTCAGAGCAAGGGTCCATTGCGCCTGGGGTTCTGTCTCTGACAGGGCCCTAAGATGCTTGGAGGAAAAGGGGGATGGCTACCTTAGCATCCCTGACACGCTCAAGCTTAGGGTCAATCACTGAGAATTTGGGGGTGGAACAAAGATGACAGGGCAGGGCTTCAAAACCTTCTGAAATCAAACTTTTGTTCAAACCAGCAAGCTATCAGTAGGTAAGTGGCATATACTGAATGCTTACTGTGTGCAAAGCGCTGTACGAAGTACCTGGGAGAATACAGGTCAATAGAGTTTGTAGATACGATCCCTGCCCTCAAGGAGCTTACAACGTAGCAAAGCATATGCGTCCCCAAATAAAAGTTTCTCCCTTTTCTTTTTCTTTCTAAGACACCTACATCACTTTAAAAAAATGATATTCATTAAGTATGTATTATAATAATAATAAAATAACAATGACATTTGTTAAGCGCTCACTATGTGCCAAGCACTGTTCTAAGTGTTGGGGGGATACAAGGTAATCAGGTTGTTCCCACATGGGGCTCACAGTCTTAATCTCCATTTTACAGATGAGGTAACTGAGGCACAGAGAAGTCAAGTGACTTGCTCAAAGTCACACAGCTAAGTGGCAGAGCCAGAATTAGAACACATGACCTCTAACTCCCAAGCCCTTGCTCTTTCCACTGAGCCACACTGTTCTAAGCACTGGAGTGGATATAAATTGATTAGGTTGGACACAACCCCAGTCCTGCACAGGGCATAGTAATAATTATTGTAATAATAATTGTAGTATTTGTTAAGCACTTAACTATGTGTCAGACACTGTTCCAAGCTCTGAGTTAGGTTCAAGCTAATCAGGTTGGACACAATCCATGTCCCGTATGGTGCTCACAGTCTTAATCCCCATTTTACAGATGAGGTAACTGAAGCCCAGAGAAGTGAAGTGACTTGCCCAAGGACACAAAGCAGTCAAGTGGCCAAGGTCACAAAGCAGTCAAGTTGTGGGGCTGGGATTAGAACCCAGGTCCTTCTGACTCCCAGGCCTGGGCTTTATTCACTAGACTACGCTGCTTCTCAACACCACATGGGCAGCCAAAGCCCCTGGTGAGACCTGTGAAACGGGAGGAGGATGAGGAGGAAGAGGAGGAGGGAAGAGAGGGAGTTAGAGTGTTACTCTGAGCTGATGGTTCACTCAGCTCCTGTTAAGGCTGCAGGCAGGGTTGCCAACTGTCCATATGACATAAACACGCCCACCACGCCTGCGGCCAGAAGGGCTGGAGCCATGGCCCCAGGGTTGGCAAAATCTGTTAACGTCAAAGACAGCCCCAACAGGTGAATTAAATTGGTCTGCAAAACCCATAAAAAGATTTCCGTTTCTATAAATACTGGGCAGGGGTGTGATGTGTGCATGTGTGTGCATGTGTCTGTTGGTGGGGAAAACCAGTAGTGTGGGAAGGGGGTTTTTTACTCCACTGTTTCAGCACTACTGAGGGACACCTGCAGCAGATATGGCTAGATGAATTTGCAGGTGGTTCCTGTGCTGCAGGAAGGCCCACAAGAGTCTCTCCCTTCAGAGGCAGTTTGGCCTAGTGGAAGGAGCACGAGCCTGGCATCAGAGGACCTGGGTTTTAGTCCTGCTCTGCCACTTGTCTGCTGTGTGACCTTGGGTAAGTCACTTAATTCCTCTGTGACTCAGTGACCTCATCTAGAAAATGAGGATTATATCCTCCTCCTTCTTACTTAGACTGTGAGCCTCATTTGGGACAGGGACTGTGTCCAAATTGATTAACTTGTATCTTCCCAGCATTTAGAATGGTGCTTGGCGTGTAGTAAGTACTTAGCAAACATGATGATGATAATAATAATAATAATGACAATCCTGTCTCTGGCCACTTGCCTGCTGTATGACCCTGGGTGAGTCAATTCACTTCTTGGAACCTCAGTTTCCTCATCTGTAAAATGGGGATTCAATACCTGACTGTGAACTTATGTGGGACAGGGACTGTGTCCAACATGATGATCTTGTATCTCCCCCAGCACTCAGCACAGTGCTTGGAACATAGTAAATGCTTAATTGATTCCTTAATTATTATCATTAAGGCCCATAGGCCCAGGTGAAGATACTGGGTGTGGATGCCAGGGGGCAGGTGCCAGCCCTAAGGTAGAAAGCAGCGTGGCCTAGTGGAAAGAGAATGAGTCTGGGGTCAGAGGATCTGATTTCTAATCCTGACTACATCACTTGTCTGCTGGGTGATCTCGGGCAAGACAGTTAACTTCTAGGTGCTTGTTACTTCATCTTTAAAATGTGGATTAAGAGTGTGACCCCATGTGGGACAGGGACTCTGTCCAACCTGATTACTAAGCACTGGGGTAGATACAAGTACCGTGCCTGGCACAAAGTAACCATCTAACAAATACCACAATTATTATTAGTATTACAGTGCCCGGCACATAGTAAGCGCTTAAAAAATACCATTAAAAAAAGACGCTGGGGTGGGCGACGTGGGTGCAGATACTCAGCAAAATCATGGGCAGCCTGGCTGGAATAGCTGATACGAAAGTAAGAACCCGGGAGTCAGAAGGTTATGGGTTCTGATTCTGGCTCCACCACTTGTCAGCTGTGTGACCTTGGGCAAGTCACTTAATTTCTCTGTCCCTCAGTTACCTCACCTGCAAAATGGGGATAAGCACCATGTGGGACAGGGACTGTCCTACTCAATTTGTTGGTATCTACCCCAGTGCTTAGAATAGTGCTTGACACCTACTATGTGCTTAACAAATACCATAATTATTAATTATTATTATTATTATCAGGGAAGGCTGCACCTTCCTGAGAACAAATAAATCTTCCCTCGTTCCCATCTCCACCAACTGCTGTCGGACTTGATTACCTTATATCTACCTCAGCGCTTAGAACTGTGCCTGGCACATAGTAAGTGCTCAACAAATACCATTAAAAAAAATGCCTGCTGAAGTGGAGAGTGGAGCAGAGATGGGCTCCAGCTGGCCCTGGTTTTGCACGGGGTTCCTTAGACTAGGAGAAGCAGCAGTGCCCAGCGGGCTGATGCCAGGGCCAGTAACATGGAGGTCAAAGAGAGGAGGAGAAGCCAGGCAGCACCTTGCAGGGTGATGCCAGGGCTGGGAGTGGAAATCAGGAGGGAACAGAAGGGGAAGCAGGAGGGAGAAACGTCTCCTTCGATCCGCTTCTGCCCATGGGCACCGGAGCCAGGGGCTACGGCAGAGGAAGGGGCTCAGGCCTCAGGGACAGACCTGCTTCCTTTTCCTCAGGGGAACCAGAAGTCATCTTGTGGCCCTCATCTGGGCCCGCCATTTTCTGCGCAGATGGCCAGCAGGGCAGGTGAAGGACACTCCCTGCATGGCCCTGTGACTAAGGAAGGCCGTTTGGGATCCATGTGGCAATTAACAACACTCTTGCCTCATCCCTGCTGCCCCGTGAGTTTGGGGGTGAGCTTAGGCTGGGAGGCGGCATTCACAAGACTCACGAGGGAGGGACTCAAGGGGCTCCACAGCCCCTTGGAATGTGTTTGCTTAATGCTCCTCTTTCTTCGAAGGACGGATTTGGGAATCCTTTGACGAGCTCCTCCTAGGGAGGGAATATGTGTTTATTGTTGTACTCTTCCAATTTTTAGTACAGTGCTTCACATACAGTAAATACTCAATAAATATGATTGAAGGGATGAATGAAAGGGTTAGGAAGATGCAATGCTTGGCACAAAGTAAGTCTTTAACAAGTATTAAAAACCCTGCAAAATGACACCCTGTAATAATTAAAATCTAATGTTTCCTAGAGGGTCTCTGTCGCCAACAGAGTTTGAGTGCCTACTTCAAACAAAGTAGTTCGCAAACTGACTAGTGTAAGATACTTCCGATTCCTGCCCTTAGGGAATTTAGATTGAGGGACATATTAGACTCAAACAAGGTTTTTTTCCCCCCTCTGGAGATCAAAATTGGGGCCACTTTCCTATAGAACCATAATCTCGGCCCTGCCACTTGCCACCCAGTGACCTTGGCGAAGTCACTTCACTTCTCCGGGCCTCAGGATTTAATACCTGTTCTCCTTCCAGTTCAGACTGTGAGCCCAATGTGGGATGGGGACTGTGTCTGATTTGATTACACTGTCTCTACTCCACGCTTGGAACATAGTAAATGCTGAACAAATGCTATTAATAATAACCATTATTATCGGAGCAGCAGTTGAGGCTGTGCCAGGACCACTGGGGGTGGATATATGGTGAGCTTCGCCTGTGGTGTTTCTGGGATTTTAACCCTGCAAACAATGCATCCCGGAAGTGAATGAGGAGAGTTGCTTCCCCAAGCCCCTCCACTTTCACCTCTGCCCTGGATCTTCTCTTCTGCTCCTGGCTGGCCCTGGCCCTAAACCCATACCCAGGTGAGAGGGCATGGACGGAGCCAAGGAATATGGCTCTGGGTGGGAAAGGGACCCCCTAAACTACACCAGGGGGCGCCAAGGCCACATGTTTTGTCCAAGTCCCAGCACTCCGTCCTACTAGCCACTGACCTACTTTTTTGACACTCTTCACCCTCAGAGCCAGGCAGGGCCACAAGGTGACTTTCACCCCAATCCAGGGGCAACCCACTGACTTGCTCCATCCCTCTTTCCCTCTGGGGGTCCTGGGATTTTCAGGGAGGCCAACGGTGGGGGGTGGGAGGGGAGTGACAGTGAAGGTACAGTTGCGGTTAGAATTTGAGAAGCACTGTGGCCTAACAGAACGTGGGCTTGGGAGTCCGAAGGACCTGGGTTCTAATCCCTGCTCCTCCACCTGTCTGCTCTGACACCAAGTCACTTCTCTGGGCCTTAGTTACCTCATCTGTAAAATGGGGATTGAGACTCTGACCCCCATGTGGGACAGAGACTGGGTCCAACCTGATTAGCTTGTAGCTTGCTTGACACATTGTAAACGCTTAATAAATACCATTATTTTTATTATTGTGAGAGTTTGATAGCCTTGATAAAGGCCTAGCCACACGTGTCTCCCCCGCTAGGTTGGCAGCTTCTTGAAGGTAGGAAATGGTGTCTATTAGTGCTACTGCAACTCTACTGTCTCAAGCGCTTAGTATAATGTTCTAAACACAGTTAGCTCCTTTGGCAAGTCATTTCAGTTCTCTGGGCCCCAGTCACCTCATCTGTAAAATGGGGATTGAGAATGTGAGCCCCACATGGGACAGGGACCATGTCCAACCTGATGAACTTTTTTTCTACCCCAGTCCTTACAACAATGTTTGGCACTTGGGAAGTGATTAACAAGTTCTGTAATTATTATTATTAAATACTGTTGACTGACTGACCATCATCCTCGGGCAATTGTCACCTTTCTCTGCATGTCCAGGCAGGATCCTGAGAGGACCTAGCTTCCTTTACCCACATACACAAACATACACACACACACTCTCTCTCTCTCTCTCCCCCCACCCCAACACCAAAATCTGAAAGACCCTTCCAATCCAACACATGTGTTCTTACCTACATCCACATGGATTTGTAACAAATTCACCAGCTCAATCCAAATCTACACAGGAGGTACACAGAGGCACAGTTGAGAAAATGGTTATGGGATATAAAGAGTTCTTTGGTTTCCCCAGGTCTTTTAAGTCTATTCAAAAGCAGGATCCAAAAGAAGTCTCTGGACCTCGCTGGCTCCTGTTGGCAGTGAAGGCTCTGCTATTCTGAGAGGTGATGCCAGCTATTCATTTATTCGTATTTATTGAGCGCTTACTGTGTGCGGACCACTGTACTAAGCGCTTGGAAAGCACACTTTGGCAACAGATAATAGCTATGCCAAGGAATCGCCAGGCGAGGGTGCTGACTTGGCCCATGCTCGCTGGCCCCAGCTCCCAGAAGCCTCTGGGAATGCTCAGTTGGTTTGCTTTGTTTTGTTTTAATAACATTTGTTAAGCACTTACTATGTGCCAGGCACTATACTAAGCACTAAGACATACACAAATTAATCAGGTTGGACACAGTCCCTGTCCCACGTGGGGCTCACAGTCTTAACCTCATTTCAAAGATGAGGGAACTGCAGACCAGAGCAGAGAATTGAGCTGCCTAAGGTCCCACAGCAGAAAGTGGCTGAGCAGGGATTAAAACCCAGGACTTCTGACTCCCAGGCCTGGGTTTAATAATAATGATAATAATGGTATTTATTAAGTGCTTACTATATGCCAAGCACTGTTCTAAGCGCTTGGATAGATACAAGGTTATCAGGTTGTCCCACGTGGGGCTCACAGTCTTAATCCCCATTTTACAGATGAGGTAACTGAGGCACAGAGAAGTTAAGTGACTTGCCCAAAGTCACACAGCTGACAACTGGTGGAGCCAGGATTAGAACCCATGACCTCTGACTCCCAAGCCCCAGCTCTTTCCACTAAGTCACTAGATCACACTGTTTGTGCTTATGTCTGCTGTATGACCTTGGGCAAGTCACTTTACTTCTTTGGGCCTTAGCTACCTTATCTGTAAAATGGGGATTGAGACTGTGAGCCCCTCGTGGGACAGGTACTGTGTCCAACCTGATTTGCTTGTACCCACCCCAGTGCTCAGTACAGTAGCTGGCACACAGTAAGCGCTTAACAAATACTGCAATTATTATTGTACGATTTCAGGCACTGCTAGTCATACCACCATGCATTTTGCTCCTCTCCCGCTCCTCCCTAACGTCCCCCTAGGGCCTTTTCCTTTGCTGATTAGGGAAAATCATGTCAGCTTGCCTATCTTGCCACTGCCCTGCCTTGGGTACCCCCACTGAGGAACAGCATGACTTAGTGGATAGAGCATGGGCCTGGGAGTCAGAGGACCTGGGCTCCACCCCTTGTCTTCTTGTCACTTTACTTCTCTGTGCCTCAGTTCCCTCATCTGTAAAATGGAGATTAAGACAGTGTGGGACAGGGTCTGTGTCCAACCTGATTAGCTTTTATCTACCCCAGTGCTTAATACTGTGCCTGGCACATAATAAGCACTTAATGAATACCACAATTATTATTATTATTATTACCACCCCTCTGTTCTTCTCTGCTATCAGCCCAAGGGAGCCTTGAAACCTGCTGACTGCCCGGTCCACCAGCCATGTGTGCTATTAAAACCTATTTCCAGGGATCTATTTTTGAGCTGTCTTTATTAGCTTTATCGTTTACTTTACCACATGGGGACTCTGGCTTTTCAGAGGCCCCCTTCCCACCTGACACCGCCAATTAGCCCCACCCAGCTGGGTCTGGGAGGGGCTCCAGGGACGTTTCCAGGGACTCCAGAAGAGCTGGAAAGCCACGTTTATTGCCATAACCGTACCTTCCCCCAACCCCATCAGGATCAAACACATCTTTGGAATTATTTCTGGCTCTCAGGCCTTGGTTGTCTCTAGTTATCCAAGCTGGGTAACCCGGCCTGTTTTATTTTTTTGTTTGTTTATTTTTTTGAATAGCAAATCAGTGTCGTTCAGCACACAGCGGGACAAACTAGCCTCGGTTGGAGTTTGGCACGTTTGGGATTTGCAGTAGAACTCTTGGGGAGTGTTTAGTCAGTTACGGCATTAGCCTTACGACCTAGATACAGGGAGCAGTAACTTGGCTGGACGGAGTTCCGTGACGCAAAAGGGAAAGTCGATCGATCAATTGATTGCTTCCAGAGGATGGACTGAATAATTTCAGGGTTCTATGTGTGCAGCTGAGAAGTTGCTCACATGTGTTGGCTGGGCTCCAACCCATCAGTCAATCAATCGTGTTTATGGAGTGCTTACTGTGCTCTGTGTAGTATAGTGCTCTGCGCTAAGCGCTTGGGAGAGTACAAAAAAACAGAATCGGTAGACACGTTCCTTGTCAGGATCCGGAAGAACTGGACTTAAGGCATGTACTTGTTTGGGATTTCTGGGGTGCTGCTCTGAGATGGCTCCTTATTGTCTCTTGAATGCCCCCCTCCCACCACCCCATGCCTGCTTTCTTGGACCCAAATGTGTTCTGAAACCAGGAAGCAGTATCCCTGACTAAAGGCCCTCAATCGGCTTTTCCCCTCCTACCTTACAAGCATGAGAAACAGTGTGGCCTAATGGATAGAACATGGGCCCTGGAGTCAGAAGGACCTGGGTTCTAATCTCAGATCTGCCACTTATCTGTTGTGTCACCTTGGGCAAGTTCATTCATTCAATAGTATTTATTGAGCGCTTACTGTATGCAGAGCACTGTACTAAGTGCTTGGGAAGTACAAATTGGCAGCATATAGAGACGGTCCCTACTCAACAACGGGCTCACAGTCTACAAGGGGGAGACAGACAACAAAACAAGTAGACAGGTGTCAATACCATCAGAATAAATAGTATTATAGCTATATACACATCATTCATAAAATAGAGTAATAAATATGCACAAATATACACAAGTGCTGTGGAGAGGGGAAGGGGGGAAGGCGAGTTGGGGGGAAGTCCACTTCTCTGTGTCTATTACCTCATTTGTAAATGGGAATTGACTGAGTCTTATGTGGGACATTCATTCATTCATTTATTCAGTCGTATTTACTGAGCATTTACTGTGTGCAGAGCACTGTACTAAGCGTATGGGAGAGTACAATACAACAATAAACAGACACATTCCCTGCCAACACCCGAGCTTACAGTCTGGGGCAGGAGGACAGACATTAATATAAATAAATAAAATGACAGATATGTGCATAAGTGCTGTAGGGTTGGGAGAGGGGAATAACAAAGGGAGTAAGTCAGGCGACGCAGAAGGGGAAGAAGGGGAAAGTGGGGCTTAATCAGGGAAGGCCTCTTGGAGATGGGCCTTCAATAACGCTTTGAAGTGGGAGAGAGTAACTGTCTTTCGGATCTGAGGGAGGGCATTCCAGACCGGAGGCAGGAGGCGGGCGAGGGGTTGGTGGCGAGATAGAGGCACAATGAGACGGTTAGCGTTAGAGGAGCCAAGCGTGCAGAGGGTGCTGTAGTAGAGTAGTGAGGTGAGGCAGGAGCGAGCAAAGTGAACCTGATTAGCTTGTATTTCCCCTTATGCTTACTATAGTGCTTGACCCATAGTTAGCACTTCACAAATTCCATAAACTAATTCTATAAACAACCTAAACTCCCTGAACTCCTATGTGCAGCCCAGCCCACACGCTTTGCTCCTCTCCCGCCAACCTACTCACTGCATCTCGATCTCTTCCATCTTGCCACCAACCCCTTGCCTACATCCTCCCTCTGGCCTGGAAGATCCTCCCCCATCATATGCAATAGACAATTGCTCTCCCCACTTTAAAAGCCCTTCTAAAATCACACCTCCTCCGAGAGGCTTTCCCCGACTAAGCCTTCATTTCCCCATCTCACTTCCCGGACTAAGCCCCTCCCCTTTTTTTAATGGCATTTATTAAGCGCTTACTATGTGCAAAGCACTGTTCTAAGCCCTTTTCCTCTGCTCCCACTACCCTCCACATCTCCCCAACTGGTTCTCCCTGCTCTACCCCCCCCGCCCCATAGCATTTGTGCATATATATGTACATACTTATAATTCTATTTATTTTTATTTTTATTAATGATGTGCATATATATCTATAATTCTATTTATTTATATTGATGCTACTGATGCCTGTTTATTTGTTTCGATGTCTGTCTCCCCCTTCTAGACTGTGAGCCTGTTGTGCGCAGGGATTATCTCTATTGCTGAATTGTACTTTCCAAGTGCTTAGTACAGTGCTCTGCACACAGTAAGTGCTCAATAAATACAATTGAATGAATGAATGATGATGCACACCCTTAAAGCACTTGCTATTTATCTCAGTCTCATCCCCAAAGCACTTCTGTACATATTCTTATAACCTGCCATTTCCCCTATCTGCATTTATTTCTGTCTGTCTCCCCCACTAGACTGTAAGCTCCTTGAAGATAAGGATCATGCTCTCAACTCTGTTGTAGTCTCCCAAGTGTTTAGTACAGTGCTCGGCACACAGTAAGGCTCTCAATAAATACCACTGACTGATAGTTTGATCACTAATGCCCCACCCTATTTTCCCTCCTACTGACACTTCAGCTATTCTCCATCCCCAGAGCACTTGAGTCTTACCTCCATATTTTTTCACACTGTTCCTTCCCCCTACCTGTACTTTAATTTAGTGTCTGTCTCCCCTGCTAAATTGTAAGGTCCTGGAGGGTAGAAATCATGCCTCTGAACTCCATTTTACTCCCCAGAGTGCTTAGTCTAGCACTTCACCCAGAGCAAGGGCTCAATAAGTACTGTTGATCAATGGACTGATTGATAAGGGACAGGTGAGCTGAAAACTGGACTATCCGGTATAATATCAGACAAATGGTCACCTTAGTCCAGACCAGGAGAGAACACATCCCAGGAGTGAAAAATCCAAAGGGCAAAGAAAATCCGTAAGAGCAAAGTCCAAGTGTTCTGAGTCTATCTGGGCAGACTGGGAGAGCAGCGTGGTCAAGTGGTAGATCACGGGCCTGGGAGTCAGAGGACCTGGGTTCTAATTTCGGCTCCACCACTTGTCTGCTGTGTGACCTCTGGCAAGTTGCTTCACTTCTCTGTGCCTCAGTTACCTCATCTGTAAAATGGGGATTAAGATTGTGAGCCCCATGAGGGACAGGGACTGTGTCCAACATGATTAGCTTGTATCTACCCCAGTGCTTAGTACAGTGCCTGGCATATATTAACCACTTATCAAATACCATTTAATAAAAACCCAAACCTGTTCTCCCTCCTACTTAGAGTGTGAGCCCCATGTTGGACAGGGACTGTGTCCAACTTTATTAGCTTGTACCTATTCCAGCGTTTAGTATAGTGCCTGGCATGTAACAAACGGGGCTTAACAAATACCATAAAAAAAATAAGAAAAGGGAGAGGCTGGTTTACAAGATGCAGAGCTACGGAATGAAGTCACTATTCCCTGATAGCTTGTTTGCTTCCTGTCCTTTCCGGTCTTCTGGGTTATCTATGTTTTTCCTAAACACTAAAACTTCCTTCAGGCCCTAGGCTCCACCCTTTAGAGTGGAAGGACTTCAAACAGCCCCTCTGGACTCCAGCTTACATATGGCATGCCGTCTTCTCTCCATTTCCTGGCTCCTCTCTGAGCACACATCCGGACTCGGTTCTCGTTATCATATACTGTTTTAGCTGCTGGGGGGAGACAACAAGAAGGATCACTGTGGCAAGAAATGAACTCTCCACCCTTAGACTCCTCCGGCTCAAAGCACTCACCGCACCCAGTTGCGGTCCTTATGAGGAAGAAATTATTATCAAGCGCTTGGTATGGTGCTCTGCACACAGTAAGTGCTCAATAAATACAACTGAATGAATTAGGAGAAGCAGCGTGGCCTAGTGGATAGAGCACAGGCCTAGGAGTTGCAGGGCCTGGGTTCTAATCCCAGCTTTGCCACTTGTCTGCCTTGTGACCGTGGATAAGCCACTTCTCTGAGCCTCAGTTCCCTCATCTGTGAAAGGGGATTTAGACTGTGAGGCCCATGTTCATCTTTGCAGGTTTTAACTTTGCCCTCTCCTCTGCCCAGGAAAATTATTATTAATAATGATAATAATATTTGTTAAGCACTTGCAAAAATATTTCTCCATCCTTATTGACATCCTTTGCCCATTGCCCTCGCCATTTGTTCCAGCCATTCAACTCCTTCCTCAAGCCCCCTGTCTCCCCACCTCCTCCATCTCTTTCCCCCAGTGACCTGGCCACTTACTTTATTAAGAAAATTGACACAATCAGGAATCATCTCCCTAAAATCTTCCCTGCTCCTCCTCAGTCCCTCCCCTATCCCGCCCCCTTTTCAACTCCAGTCCATACGTCTCTACATGTTGCTGACTTGTACTTCCCAAGCGCTTAGTACAGTGCTCTGCACACGGTATGCGTTCAATAAATGACTGAATGAATGAATATTTCACTCTACTTCATGGATCATTTTTCTACAAAAACATTCAGTCCATGTTTCCTCACTCCTCAAGAACTTCCAGTGGTTGCCCATCCGCCTCCTCATCCGATAGAAACTCCTTACCATTGGTTTTAAAGCACTCAATCATTTTGCCCCCTCCTATCTCACCTCATTCCTCTCCTACTTCAACCCAGCCCACCCACTTTGCTCCTCTAATGCCAACCTACTTACTGTACCTCCATCTCATCCATCTCATTGCTGACCCCTCTCCCACATCCTGCCTCTGGCCTGGAATACCCTCCCTGTTCACATCTGACAGATAATGACTCTCCCCAGTTTTAAGGCCTTATTGAAGGCATATCTCTTCCAAGAGGCCTTCCCTAATCTCCCCTTTCCTCTTCCCTCACACTTTTCTGTATCACCCTTGCACTTGGATTTGCTCCCTTTATTCACTCCTCCTTCAGCCCCACAACACTTACGTATATATCCAAGATTAATTTATTTATATAAATGTCTGTCTCCCTTTCTATCCTAAAAGCTCGTTGTGGGCAGGGAACGTGTCTACCGACTGTCATACTGTACTCTCCCAAGTGCCTAGTATAGTATGCGCTCAATAAATGATTGATTGACAGGGACTGTGTCCAAGCTGATTACCTTTATCTACTCCAGGGCTTAGAACAATTCTTGGCACGTAGCACTTTTTTATGGTATTTATTAAGCCCTTACTATGTAACAGGCACTATACTAAGTGCTGGGGTAGATACATCTTATCACGTTGGACACAATCCATGTCCCATATGGGGCTTGCAGTATTAATCTCCATTATGCAGAAGAGGTAACTGAGGCACAGATAAATTAAGTGGCTTGCCCAAAGTCATACAACAGACAAGTGTCAGAGCTGGGATTAGAACCCAGGTCCTTCTGACTACTATGGCCAAGGCTCTATCCACTAGGCCACATGCTTACCAAATATTATTATTTTCATTATGCTCCCAATTCAGCAGTTGGCATAACAAAGAGGTTGAATTACCCAAGGTCACACAGAAAATAAGGAGCATAGCCTCATTTAGAATCCTGGATGCTTCACTTCCAGTTCAGTAGTTGGTGTCCCAGATTCCACCATTGCCACTTATAATAAAACAATAGAGGGCCTAACTAGGGTAACTTACTTCTACTACTATTATTAATGATCATGGTAATAACAATAATTGTGGTATTTGTTCCATGCTCACTATGTGCCAAGCACTAGGAAAGATACAAAATCATCAGTCTTCAAACATTAATGTCTGCCTCCCCCTCGTGGGCAGGGAACATGTCTGCTAACTCTGTTGTAATGTGTTCTCCTAAATGCTTAATACAGTGCTCTGCATAGAGTAAGTGCTCAAAAAGTACAATTGACTGATCAAGTCAGACACAGCCCCTGTCCCACATGGGGCTCACAGTCTAACAGGGAGGGAGAACAGGTATTGGATCCTCATTTTAGAGATGAGGAAGCAGGGACACAGAGAAGACTTGCCTATGGGCACACAGCAGGATTAGAACTCAAGTCTCCTGACTCCCAGAGGTAGGAGAACCAAGTAACTATAAACCATCTTTGGGAAATTATTAGGCGATTGGCTGAAGAAAAAGAGAGTTCCGTCTCATATGCCACTAGGAAGCATGGCCTAGTGGATAGAGCACGGGTCTGGGAGTCAGAAGGTCACAGGTTCTAATCTCAACTCTGTAACTTGTCTGCTGTGTGACCCTGAATAAGTCACTTAACTTCTCGGTGCCTCAGTTCCCTCACCTGTAAAATGGGGATTAAAACTGTGAGCCCTATGTGGGACAGGGACTGTGTCTAACCCAATTATTTTGTATCTACCCCAGGGCTTAGAACAGTGCTTAGTACATAGTAAGTGCTTAACAACTACCATTATTATTTTTATTATTATTGCTGGGATTGGATTTACTAATTCAATTGCACTCTCCCAAGCACATTGTGTTCTGCACGCAGTAGGTACTTAATCCTGTTGACTGACTGAGTGATTGAGTGATTGATATCAATTGATTTATAACTGTTAGCCACATCTTTATGGTATTGTTAAGCCCTTACTATGTGCCAGAAACTGTACTAAGCACTGGGGTAGGTACAAGATAATCAGGTTGGACACAGTCCATGTCCCCCATGGGGCTCACAGTCTCAATCCCCATTTTACAGATGAGGGAACTGAGGTAAATAGAAGTGAAGTGACTTGCCCAGATCACACAGCAGACAAATGGCAGTGCCAAGATTAGAACCCAGGTCCTTCTGACTCCCATGCTTTATCCACCAGGTCATGCTTTGTTGCATTTGTGAACTTCAGGTGGAGGGAAAGTCTTCCCCACCCTATCCCATCTTCCACTCCCTCGGCTGCTGGCCACCCCCAGGCTCCAGCGGCCGCTGAAGGAAGAAACGGAGAGGCAGACAGGTTCAAATACCAGTGGACCCAAATTCGGCTAAGACAGGAAACACCTTCACTTGGGGACTTCCCCTTCTTTGTCTGGAGGCCAGCCAGGGAGAAGCCAGAGAGGATCGAGAGGTCAAAGGACAATTGGGCACGAGCAAGAGAAGCAGTTAAAAAATAAATAAATAAAGAACACTCTCACAATAAGCCGGAAAAAGGATGTCAGTGAAAATGGCTACACACTCCTGTTCTGATGCTCAGGATCGAGAGACGGAAGGATGGACAATTTTGGGGGAGCGAAGAACCAAGGAGGGGTTCCCAATCAATCAGTTGATCAGAGGTGTTGACTGACTGCTTACCATGGGCAAATAATAATAATAATGATAATTATGATACCTGTTAAGCGCTTAGTATATGCTCAGCACTTTTTTAAGCACTGGGGTAGATACAAGTTAATCAGATTGGACACAGCCCCTGTCCCACATGGGCTCACATTCTCAATCCCCATTTTTCAGATGAGGCCCAGAGAAGTGAAGTGACTTGCCCAAGGTCACACAGCAGACACGTGGCAGAGCCAGGTTTAGAATCCAGATCCTTCTGGCTCCCAGGCCCGGGCTCTATCCCCTAAGCCACGCTGCTTCTCCAACTAAGTACTTGAGAGAGTACAGAAGAATAAATCAGTACAATCCCTGTCCTCAAGAAGCTTAGGGTCCAGCTGGGGAGATGGATTCTCAGATAAATTCCAGGTTGGGAGATGAAGTGCTGGGAAAGGTGGAGGAGGCAAGTGGGACTCAGGGAAAAAGGAAGCCCGTGGAATTTCTATATTTAGCCCTGCCCACTTTTCTCTTTTTAAGTGCTTAATGGTACCCCGCACAGAAAATAGTGGGGGGCCTTCAAAGCTAGGCACCAGCAGCATGGGTTCCCATCCATTGGGGTTCCGGGGGACCCAGGGTGTCCCCTCAGCTCCTGGCCTCGCTCAGCCCAGGCTCCATCTGACAACACCTGACCGTTTCCAGTCAGGCCTTGAAAGACCCAAAATGGCAGACCTCAACCCACATGTCCAGGGGTCTTCTAACTTTGCTGAAGAAAGAAGCAGGAGGTGGAAGATTTGGGAGCCTTCCGGCATCCGTGCCATGCAAAGAATACGTCAATGACATGCAAACGTCTTCCCCACGAGCAGCTCCACTTTTGTCCTCCTGAGCCCCGGCCACCCCCCCGCCCCTGCCAACCCCCACAGAACTGACTCCGGATCTGGCCCCAGCCTCATCCCAGGTGGGGATGGGGGAAAGCCAGGGGAGGGGGCCAAGAGCTGCCCCCTTGGCTCTGCAGCCTGGCTCTGCCAGCCCCCATTGGTCGGCCGGCCCGCTGCCCCTGGCTTCCTGGACTGGCGCCTGGGAGGAGGCACAGATGGCATATGGGGTGTCAGGGGGAGATCGGTGGGGGCCAGTGTTCCTTGCCAGTACTGCTGCAGCTGTCGCTATGGAGTGAGTAAACTGCTGCCCCACCTCCAGGCTTCATCTCCTTCCCCTCCTCCCCTCCCTCCCCCTCCTCATTTCTCCTCCTCATCCCCCTCCTCCTTCTCTCCTTCTTCCTCCTCCTGCTCCACTATTTCCCTTTTCTCCATCTTCCTCCTCCTCCCGAACTTCCTCCTACTCCTTTCCCTCCTGCTTTTCTTCCTCCTCCTCCCCCTGCTCCTCTTCCTCCCCTCCTGATCTTCCTCCTCCTCCTGCTCCACCATCTTCCTGCTCCTCCCTGTCTTCCTCCTCCTCCTCCATCACTTCCTCCTCTTCACCCTCTTCCTCTCCCACCTCCTCTCCCTCCTCTCCTTTCCTCCTCTCCCTCCTCCCCCTTCCTCCTTTCCCTCCTCTTCCACCTCCTGTCCCTCCACCTCCTCCTCCTCCTCCTCCTCCTCCTCCTCCTCCTCCTCCCAGTCTTCCCCCCATGGAGGGCCATGGCTCCACAGAACCAGGACCAACCTATCAGGCTCCCAGAGTTCCCGGCTGCCCAGGGCTTCCCACAGGCCCCAACTTCCTCTTCTCTTCGAAAAGTCCCAAAATCAGGGGAGGGAGATGTGAGATGGTGGATAAACCTGATTAGCTTGTATCTACTCCAGTACTTGGAACAGTGCTTGACAAATAGTAAGCATTCAACAAATACCATTTAAAAATGAATATATGAATAACCTTGATTGATTTATATTTAACTATCCCAAGCACTTAGTATAGTGCTCTGCACACAGTAAGTGCTCAATAAATACGATTGACTGATTGCTATGTCTACTGCTTCCAGGTTAGGAAAGGCCACCTGGGCCCTGTTCCCCACTCAGGCTTAGTATGGGGCTGTGAGCTGTGAGTTCATGGGCTGTGGGTTCCCAGATCTCACCCACTAGTGTCACCATAACTTCTTCCTTGTTTTTTAAATGGCATTTGTTAATAATAACAATAATAATAATAATGGTGTTTTGTTAAGCGCTTACTACGTGCAAAGCACTGTTCTAAGTGCTGGGGAGGATACAAGGTGATCAGGTTGTCCCATGTGGGGCTCACAGTCTTAATCCCCATTTTATAGATGATGTAACTGAGGCACAGAGAAGTTAAGTGACTTGCCCAAAGTCACAGAGCTGACAAGCGGCAGAGCCGGGATCTGAACCCATGACCTCTGACTCCCAAGCCCGTGCTCCCAAGCCACGCTGCTTCTCTGTTAAGGACTTACTGTTAAGGACAGTGTTAGGACGTTGTTAAGGACTTACTATGTGCCAGGCACTGTACTAAGCACTGGGGTAGAATCAAGCTGATCAGGTTGGACACAGACCATGTCCCACCTGGGCCTCACAGCCTTAATCCCCATTTTCCACACAGTGGAAGTGAAGTCACTTGCCCTAGGTCACCCAGGAGACCAGTGATGGAGATCGGATTAGAACTCATGTCCTTCTGACTCCTGGCCCGTGTTCTATCTGTTAAACCACACTGCTCTTGGGGCGGATATTCCAAATTTGGGGTTCTGTAGCCAGGCAGGTAGCGCCTACCCTTTTCACTGGACCCTAGGGTCCCAAGAGACTCTGCAGTAGAACAGGAGAGGCACTAATGGCAGTCTGGACTCGACACTCCACCAAATGCACTTACAATGCTGGAGGAAGACAATAGATTCCTCCTGGCTATTTTTAGATTCCAGCTGAACTTGATTTGGAGGGAGTTCACAATGAATGAGTGGAGAACGCTGGAAATCTCCCTGGGTCTACATAATATCTTTCCCTGTTCTATTTTAACTGAGGCACTAAATCTAATAATAATAATAATAAAACAGTAACAACAAGGAGACATAACAATAACAACAATGAGAAGCACTGTTGCCTAGCAGATAGAACACCTGAGAATCCGAAGGACCTGGGTTCTAATCCCCACTCCTCCACTTGTCTGCTGTGTGATGTTGGGCAAGTCATGTCGCTTGCCTCAATTATCTTGTCTGTAAAATGGGGATTAATTCAGTGAGCCCTATGTGGGACATGGACTGTGTCCAACTTGATTAGCTTGTATCTACCCTAGGGCTTAGTACAGGGCCTGGCGCGTAATAAGCGCTTAACAAATACCATAAAAAATAACAACAACAGTACTATCAGATCAGATCCAATCAGATCCAATCCCTGTCCCACAGTCTAAGGGACAGGGTGGAAAGTCATTCAATCCCCATGGAAACAGCACGGTGTAGTGGATAGAGCATGGGCCTGGGAGTCAGAAGGTCATTCATTTATTCATTCAATTGCATTTATTGAGCACTTACTGTGTGCAAAGCATTGTACTAAGCACTTAGGAAGTGCAAATTGGCAACATATAGAGACAGTCCCTACCCAACAACAGGCTCACAATCTAGAGGGGGGAGACAGACAACAAAACAAAACAAGTAGACAGGTGTCAATACCATCAGAATATAATTATAGCTATATATGCATCACTAATAAAATAAATAGAGTAATATGTACAAATATACATACGGGTCCCGGCTCCGCCACTTGTCTGCTGTGTGGCCTTGGGCAAATCACTCTACTTCTCTGTACCTCAGTTCCCTCATATGTAAAATGGGGATTGAGACTGTGAGCCCCATGTGGCCAGGGACTGTGTCCGATCCAATTTGTGTGTATTCACCCCAGCTCTTAGTAAAGTGCCTGGTACATAGAAAGCGCTTAATAAATACCACAATTATTATTATTATTTTACAGAAGAGGAATCCGAGGCCCAGAGAAGTGAAATGACCAGCCCAAAGTCACCACTAGAGGGCATTAAATTAAGGCAGAAGGTTGATGTAGGGGCAAGTCATTATGCTTAACTTGACAACAGTGTGGTTTCTCTACTCTTCCCCAGTCCAGATGAGTTTCCAGCCTCGAAAGAGGCTGGATCTATTTCTAGAGCAGAAATTTTCTGAAAAGGAGTGAAAAGTAGCTGCCCAAAAAAGATGAAAGAAGACTTCCCTAAGGATAACTGAGGTTTTTTTCGGAGGGTGATGCACTTAAAAAAAATGCTTTTCTATCATTTATCGCCCATCAATCCGTCATTCATTCAATCATATTTATTGAGTGCTTACTGTGTGCTGAACACTGTACTAAGCGCTTGGAAAGTACAATTTGGCAACAGACAGAAACAATCCCTACCCAGCAATGGGCTCACAGTCTAGAAGGGAGAGACAGACAACAAAACAAAACAAGTAGACAGGCATCAATCCGTTCTTTCCTCTCCATCCAAACTGCTACCATGTTAATCCAAACACTTATCCTATCCCACCTTGATTACTATATCAGCCTTCTTGCTGACCTCCCTGCCTCCTGTCTCTTCCCACTCCAGTCCATACTTCTCTCTGCTGCCTGGATCATTTTTCTTAAAAAATGTTCAGTCCATGTTTCTCCACTCATCAAGAACTCCAAGTGATTATCCATCCACCTCCACATCAAACAGAAACTCCTTACCATTGGCTATAAAGCACTCATTCACCTTGTCCCCTCCTACTTTATGTCCCTGATTTCTTACTACAATCCAGCCTGCACACTTAGCTCCTCTAATGCCAACTTTCTCACTGTTCCTCCATCTCGGCTATCTCACCATTGACCTCTTTCTCACATCCTGTCTCTGGCGTGGAATGCCCTCCCTCTTCATATCTGACAGACAATCATTCTTCCAAGCTTCAAAGGCTTATTGAAGGCACATCTCCTCCAAGAGGCCTTCCCTGACTAAGCCCTCATTTACACTTCTCACATTCCCTTCTGCATCACTTGGATTTTCTCCCTTTATTCACCCCTTCCTCAACCACACGGCACTTAGGTACATATCCATAATTGATTTACTGATATTAATGTCTGCCTCCCTGCTCTGTAAGCTCACTGTGGGCAGGGGAATGCGTCTATCAACTCTGTTATAGCATACTTACCTAAGCACTTAATACAGTATTCTGCATGAATTAAGTGCTCTATAAATATGATTGATTGATTATCTCATTTTTATGCTCACAACTTCTCTATGAGGTAGAGAGAGGCAGATATGTGGTTAGTCCTATTTTATCGATGAGGAAACTAAGTAATTTATTTGCCCAAGCTCACAAACAGCTTCTCAGCTCCTCCTCCCCATTCCTGTTTTCCCTCCCTCTTCGACTGTGAGCCCTGTGTGGGACAGAGACTGTGCCTAATATGATTGTTTTCACTCTACCCCAGTACCTAGCACAGTTCTTAGTACATAGTAAGTGCTTAAAAAAATACTCCAACAATTATTATCATGTTGAGCAGCTTTTCTAGTGGATAGAGCCCGGGCCTGGGAGTCTGAAGGACATGGTTTCTAATTCCGACTCTGCCATTTGTCTGCTGTGTGGCTTTGGGCAAGTCAATTCACTTTTTGGTGCCTCATTTATCTCATCTGTAAAATGGAGATTAAGACTGTGATGCCCATGTGGGACATGGACTGTTTCCAACGTGATTACTTTGGATCTACCCCAGCATTTAGTACAGTGCCTGGCACATAAGCGCTTAACAAATACTATTAAAAAAAAATCCCCACACCTATTTGTGTTTCAATGAAATCTGGCCTCTATTAGGGATTTCCCTCGCTTGTGTTCCCTGGGGCTTTAATGAGTCAGAGAAGAATCTTAGCTCAGGCTGTTGGGTGTGTAAACACAATATTGCATTCTGATAAAATTTGGGATAGTTGTTGTTGTGTTGGGCTATATCACTCAATCAATCAATGATACTTACTGAGTGCTTATTTGTGCGGAACCCTCTACTAAACGCTTGGGAGAGTAAGCATTTAGTTCCCTTCCCACAATGAGCTTAGAATCCACAGGGGTAGACAGACGTTAATATAAATAAATAAATTAGGGACATAATTAGGGACATAATTAAGGACATAATTGCAGTGGACTGAGGGAGGGGTGAATAAAGTGTGCAAATCAAAATACAAGGGGGATGCAGAAGGGAATGGGAGAAGAGGAAATGAGAGTCTGGTCAAGGAAGGCCTCTTGGAGGAGATGTGTCTTCAATAAGGCTTTCAAGGTGGGGAAAATCTGTCAGATATGAAGAGGGAGGGCATTCCAGGCCAGAGGGAGGATGCGGGTGAGAGGCTGGTGGTGAGATAGATGAGATTGAGGTACAGTGAGTAGGTTGGCATTAGAGGATTGAAGTGTGTGGGCTGGATTGTAGTAAGAAACCAAGGAGTAATGTTATGAGGGGGCAAGTTGATTGAGTGCTTTAAAACTGATGGTGAGGAGTTTCTGTTAGATGTAGAGGTGGATGGGCAGCTGCTGGAGGTTCTTGAGGAGTGGGGAGATGTGGACTGAACAAATTTTTTACAAAAATGATCCAGACAGCAGAGCGAAGTATGGACTGGAGTGGGAAGTGACAGGAGGCAGGGACGTCAGCAAAGGAGGCTGAGATAGTAGTAAAGGCAGGAAAGGATAATGCTTAGATTAACATGGTAGCAGTTTAGGTGGAAAGGAAAGGGCAAGTTTTAGCAATGTCGTGAAGGTTGAACCTACAGGATTCAGTGACAGGTTGAAAATGTGGGTTGAATGAGAGAGAGGAGTCGAGAAAAATGCCAAGGTTACGGACTTGTGAGACATTGTCTATAGTGATGGGAAAGTCAGGGGGAAGACAGGGACTTGGTGGGAAGATAAGGAGTTCTGTTTTGGACATGTTGAGTTTGAGGTGTTGGTGGGACATCCAAGTAGAGATGTCCCAAGTAGAGACAGAAGGAAATGTGAGACTGCAGAGAGGGAGAGAGATCAGAGCTAGGATGTAGCTCTCTTCCTCCCTTCAAGGCCCTACTGAGAGCTCACCTCCTCCAGGAGGCCTTCCCAGACTGAGCCCCTTGCTTCCTCTCCCCCTCGTCCCCCCTCCATCCCCCTATCTTACCTTCTTCCCTTCCCCACAGCACCTGTATATATGTATATATGTTTGTACATATTTATTACTCTATTTATTTATTTATTTATTTATTTTATTTGTACATATCTATTCTATTTATTTTATTTTGTTAGTATGTTTGGTCTTGTTCTCTGTCTCCCCCTTTTAGACTGTGAGCCCACTGTTGGGTAGGGACTATATATGTTGCCAATTTGTACTTCCCAAGCGCTTAGTACAGTGCTCTTCACATAGTAAGCGCTCAATAAATACAATTGATGATGATGATGATGATTTGGGAGTCATCTGCATAGAGATGGTAGTTGAAGCCATGGGAATGAATGAGTCCTCCAAGGAGTGGGTGGAGGTGGAGAATAGAAGAGGACCCAGAATAAGCTTGGTCTATAGAGGAGTCCTTCTGGACTGTGCTGAGCTACTCTCAATCCTTCAGTGTTAATAAATAACACCCCCAGAGTGCCTGAGTGCAAAGCACTGACTAAACTCTTGGGAGAAGAAAATAGGAGCATAACACATCCCCTGACACCTAGGACCTTACATTCTACTCAAGTGGTAGTTGGAATAGCAATAATAGTAGTAGCAAAATGGAATTTATTGAGCACCTATGAGATCACTGTACTAGGCACTTAGGAGAGTATATCAGAAGCACGGGACACTTGCCCTTTTTCTTAACGGTTTTGTTACATGCTTTCTATGTGGCAGGCACTGTTCTAAGTGCTGGGGTAGATACAGGGTAATCAGGTTGGACAAAGTCCATGATCCCCATTTTACAGATGAGGTAACTGAGGCACATGGAAGTGAAGTGACTTGCCCAAGTTCACACAGCAGATAGATGGCAGAGCCGGAATTAGAACCTCAGTCCTTCTGACTCTGAGACCTGTGTTCTATCAGGTCATGCTGCTTCTCCAGCCCTGCTCACAAGGATTGTAAACTCAGTTCTCCAGAGCTCAAGACAATTATCCAATGTAAGGATAATTGTCCTTTTGCTTCTCCACTTTCTACCTCTTGCTGCCCACATTTTGACCATTTTCCCAATTCAGAGAAGGAACTGGGGCAGAGTATGGAACAAAATACTTGGGAGACAACAGTACAACAGAGTTGGTAGACATGTTCCTTGCCTACAACCATTTGGAGAATTAAATGATTGAGTAGTGTTTGCTTCAACTCGATTTGCTTGTATCCATCCCAGGGCTGGCACATAGTAAGCGCTTAACAAATACCACTATTATTATAATTATTATTACTATTATTCACCCTTAACTTTTAAAACAAAGATGGTTTTGAAAAGTTTAAGCGATTTTAACCTGGGACCTCTAGAATGGAATTCTCCTTTCATCAGGCCAAGACTCGGATAATTTATTTTCCTGGAGAGCCAGTCAATCAACCAGCAGTATTAATTGAGTGCTTACTGTGTGCGGAGTACTGCACTAAGCGTTTGGGAGCGTAAAATATTGCAGAGAAGGTAGACACGTTCCCTGCCCACAAGGGGCTTACAGTGTAGCCACAGAATGAATCTTTCTTAAGAAGGAAGGCATAATTTCTTCTCTCTCTAAAACAATAAAAAAAAATCAGCACGTCAATCTCCAGCTTTCAGACAAACAAAACGGCAATTGCGATTTCTCTTTTTTCCAGCTCTGTTCCTTCTGGCTTCCTGAAATCACTAGTTGTACATTCAAACTGTCAGAGCTTTTTGTGATGCAAATTGCAGTAACGGAGCACCATGGAACAAAGACTGATTGATGGGAAATCTAAAATTAAAAAAATACATATATATATATATATATTTAGTGAAAGTGCCTGCAACTTGTCTGGGGGGCAGGGTGCCCAGTGAAGCAGCTGTGGGGTCACTGAGGCTCAGGAGAAGAAATAATAATAATAGTAATGATGGCATTTATTAAGTGCTTACTATATGCAAAGCACTGTTCTAAGTGCTGGGGAAGTTACAAGGTGATCAGGTTGTCCCATGGGGGGCTCACAGTCTTAATCCCCATTTTACAGATGAGGTAACTGAGGCACAGAGAAGTTGAGTTGCCCAAATTCACACAGCTGATCATTGGTGGAGCCGGGATTTGAATCCATGACCTCTGACTCCAAAGCCCGGGCCCTTTCCACTGAGCCATACTGCTTCTCTGGGGGAGGGGGGGAGGGGGGGGCCTGAGGTCTTGAAAAACACAAAGTCTACTCTTTCCACCTTCTATCAGGGAAGGAGGGCCAGAGAAGTAGCATGGACTAGAAGAAAGAGCACAGGACTGGGAGGCAAGAAACTCATTCATTCAATTGTATTTATTGAGCACTTACTGTGTGCAAAGCACTGTACTAAGCACTTGGGAGAGTACAATAGAACAACAAATCTAGGAAATCTAAGTTCTAGTCCCAGCTCCACCCCTTGCCTGTGTAATCATGTCAATTGTATTTATTGAGCGCTTACTGTATGCATTGCACTGTACTAAGCATTTGGGTGAGTACAGTGGAACAGTACAACAGACACATTCGCTGCCCACAACGAGCTTACAGTCTAGAGGGGAAGACTGGACCATTGGCAAGCGATTTCACTTCTTAGGGCCTCAGTTTCCTCATCTGTAAAACAGGGATTAGATTCCTGTTCCTGATCAATTCCTAATCCCCTCTGGGACTGTGAGCCCCAGGTGGCTCAGGGACTGTATCTGACTGTATTATATCTACCACAATGCCTGGCACATAGTAAGCATGTAACAAATACCACAATTATTATTTTTGGTATTAATAGGGCCTTCCACGTGGCAGAAGATCAAGATAATGCAGCAATACAAGAAAAGAGTTGAGGTTAAACGGAAGCTATTAGTCACTTCAAGAACATCTTTCTGTGGGGAGGGAGTCACTGAAGAAGGATGATTTCAGGTGAGAGATGGGACTGTGATCAATTTGATATGTGGCTGTGAGACCAATTTAGGCCCCTGCCTTTTGCCCTACACTTCTTTGAAGGCTGCCTCTCCTTTCTGCCTCCTTCTCCCCTATCTCCTTTTCTCCCTCCTTCTCTCCATTCTCTTTCCCGTCTCCCTCCATCCTAATGAGTCCTGACAGTGACTCTCTGGGGCTTTACTGGGACCAGGTGTCACCTAGAGATAAAATAGCTCCTTGACCCCTGAATTCTATTCCTCTGAACCAAGTCAGTCTCAACCTTAACACAGCTGTGCTGGGTAGGTGGATCGTGTGAGAAGAATGGGTGGCCAAGGGCTGTCCAACCCGTCGCTGGGTGAGGAGCAAAAACTGCAAAGCCGAAAGTAAGGAGGACAGAGGATGTGGTAAAGTATAGCCTCAGTCACTGTTGCATCCCTGTGGAGAATGGGACTCGATTTCTGAAGATACATCAGCCTGGTGCATTGAGATCAAGAGAGTGACTCTTTTTTCAGCAGAGGCATTGTAAGGATTGAGAGGCAAGCAGGAGTTTAAAAAAACAAGAAAATAGGAAGTAGGTTGGTCACTCAGCTGTATCCCGGACTATCCATCCGTCAGCTGGTATGGCTATGGCCCCGGATGTCTTTATATCCAGCATTTAAATTTTAAGTTTCACATCTCTCTCTGCCATTGAGTTCTAAACCTCGGAAGTAGTGCCCACATTCACGGGGAACTGGGATGGGAACCAAATGTCTCTGGAGCAAGTGAGGGGTTGGAGGTCAGAGACACCTCCCACCCTGTTATTTGTACTAATGTCTGTCTGTAAGCTTGGCAGGGGAATGTGTCTGTTTATTATTATACTGTAATAATAATGATGGTATTTATTAAGCACTTACTATGTGCAAAGCACTGTTCTAAGCGCTGGGGAGGTTACCAGGTGATCAGCTTGTCCCGGAGTGGGGCTCACAGTCTTAATCCCCATTTTACAGATGAGGTAACTGAGGCACAAAGAAGTTAAGTGACTTGCCCAAAGTCACACAGCTGACAATTGGCAGAGCCGGGATTTGAACCCATGACCTCTGACTCCAAAGCCCGTGCTCTTTCCACTGAACCACGCTGCTTCTCAAGTGCTTAGTACAGTGCTTTGCACACAGTAAGTGCTCAATAAATACGAATGAGTGACTGAATGACTTTCACACAAACAGAAACCCACACCCATACATACACATAAATGCTCTAGGTTCTGGAGGACACAACAGACCACCACAGAATGATGTGCTTGACATCATGCTACATGGCTGGCCTTGTGACATCATGATCATCTGTGTGTCCGGTGCCTGTGAGAGCTGCCCTGTGATCAAAGCTCCCAGAGATGGAAAGGGAAAGGCTCTGAAACCAAAGCAGTGATCAGCTAATCAGACAGGCCTCCGTGTCATTGACACTGACTGGAGGAATGAGCCAGGACATAGAGAAGGCCCTCACTGCTTTCATGCGAAGAAGGACACCTAGTCAAACCTGAGCACTGAGAGAGGGCAAGGGCGGGTTCATGCTGAAAAAGAAATTAGATTTAGGCCTGAAATAAGCCCTGCTGTAGGCTAATGGTATCTAGGTTACCTCCATTATGTTCAGCTAAATATGAACGCAAATTAATTTGAGGACCGGTTATTTCCGGCAACTGGAGCTTACCAAGAATGCAGTAATCTTCTCCTGGATTTTTAGCTGCTGGCAGAGAATGGGTGGTACCACGGTGGGTAAACACACAATCAAGCTCTCTCTGTTAACAATTCACTAGCTCCCCTTTCTCAGAATGCTTTGGAATGTCAGTAGGCCCCATTAATGAACCCTCCGCTGGCTCTCCTCCTTAGGTGGGGATTTGTAAAACTCAAGGCTGGGAGGGAATCTATCTGAACCAACTCCCCCAGCTACTCTTATTCATCTTCCTCTTCCTCCTTGTCCTTGTCTTCTTCCTTCTTCTCTTCTTCTTGTCTTCTGCCTCCTCCTTTTCCACTTTCTCCACCTTCTCCTCTCCTCCTTCTCCTCCTCCTCTTTCTCCTTGCCCTCCTCGTCCTTGTCCTCCTCATTCTCCTCGTCCTTCTCCTTTTCCTCCACCCCCTCCTCTTCCTTCTCCTCATCGTCCTCATCTTCCTCCTCCTCCTTCTCCTCCTCCTCCTCACCCTCCTCCTCCTCATCTTCCTCATTCTCCTCCTTCTCCTTCAGGTAGGGGTACACCAACTTCATCCTTGACAGGTGGAGGTGTCTGATTTGTAAAGATCTCAGATGAGAGATTCTACCACCTTCCCTGGTAAGGCGTTCCAGGGTCTACCAGCCCACCAAATCAGTAATTCTAACCAAAATCTTTCAGTGCCATTCCAGTGAGGCCTAGGGGAAGGAGCCTGGAGCCGTAGAATCAGGGTAGCCTCGTTCTAATCCCGACTCTGCCTCTTGCCTGCTTTGGGCTACCTTGGGTAAATCACTTTGCTTATCCAGGCTTCGGTTCCCTCATCTGTAAAATGGGGTTTAAATACCTGCTCTCCTCATACTTAAGCAAGGTCATGAGGGACAGGGACTGTGACAGACCTGATTACCTTGTATCTACCCCATCTGTAAAATGAGGATTAAGATTGTGAGCTGCATGTAGGACAGGGATTATGTCCAACCTTGTATCTACCCCAGTGCTTAAAACAGTGCCTGGCACATAGCAAGCGCTTAGGAGATACTAAAAAAAAAAAAAGAAAAGAAAAATAATTGTGAGATGAGAAGCTGAAAGCCAAAGAATCTCGAGATATTGCACGCAACCAAAATGACAGCACAACAAAGGATCCTGTCTTTGTGTGTGCAGCTAGGACTGTAGATAAGACACTGTTTTTTTTGTCATTGTCAACAGCATCTTCTTTGAGTACAAAGGACAATTATAACTCCGATATTTCTTCCTGATATATTCACTCTTCTACTTAAATTATTCTTCCACTGCCCCTGTTTGTAAATAATGCTTACCAGGTTTAGGTCATGAGATGCTTGAGGGTCAGGACCATGTGTCTTGCTCTTATTGTACTTTCCCAAGTGCTTAGTATAGTGCATTGCACTCAGCCAGCACTCCTAAATACCCCTGATTTATGACTCCACCCAGGGACTATGCAGTAACAGTTTTATATATGTTTAAATCTTTGTCAGCCTAATTCTCACCATCCCCTAGCAGCAAAAACTTCCAGCCATTGTTGATGGAGGAGAAGAGCCTGATATCTAGATGATTTAAGGAAGAATCATTTCCACCGATAGAGTAAACCAGAAGAAAAGGAGGGTAGGAGGCGATGATAACCTAAGTAGTAAACAGGCTGCACAGACAAAGTACCTTGTTCTTGGAATATTCATAGGGTTCTTCCAGCTGCGTTTGCCAATTAAAATGCTGATTGCAGTTCTTTCCATCTGCAGTTTAAAATTCCACTCCAGAAATGAGAGAGTTGGGATTTTTTTAATTTTCTGAGCTTTGATCTGAATTTTAAGTGGGAAAGGGAACCTGGGTAAATACAGTCGGGGGTAAACAATGGTGCAGGGGCACAGAGATCTGGGCCACTGTCTTCAGGGATCTGAAAAAACCCTTTGGAGTTAAACACTGACAGTCGATCGATCAGTCACTGTTATTTTTTTGTGTGCCTACCGTGTATAGTGCACTGTACTAAGAGCTTCAGAACAGTCTAATAGAGTTAGTATTCATGCAGGGAAAAGTCCAGGGAAAACGTGGAAGAGGCAGACCAGCAGCTAGAGGGAAAGAGCCCATAACAACAATAACAGAAGAACCGTTAGAAAGGTTATGGATTACGGCAGAAGACAGGATGTTCTGGAGAAAATCTATCCATAGAGTCTCTATGGATCGGGAATGACTTGACGACCCTTGGTATTAATAATACATGATTCCTGCACCCAAGCAGTTTGCAGTCTAGCTCCAGAGCTGGCCCTAATACTAACCTTCTCACTAAGCCTTGATCCCATCTATCGCCACCGACTCCTCACCCACGTCCTGCCTCTGGCCTGGAACATCCTCCCTCCTCAAATCTGATAATTACCACCCCCTCACCTTCAAAGCCTTATTGAAGGCACATCTTCTCCAAGAGGCCTTTTCTGATTTAGCCCCCACCTTTCCTCTTCTCCCACTCTCTGCATCGCCCTAACTTGCTCCCTTATTCATCCCACCTCCCAGCCCCACAGCACTTAGGTTCATATCTGTAATTGATTTATTTATATTAATATCTGTCTCCCCCCATCTCTAGACTGTAAACTTACTGTGGGCAGGGAATGTGTCTGGTTATTGTTGTATTGTACTCTCCCAAGCACTTATTACAGTGCTCTACACATAGTAAGTGCTCAATAAATACGATTGAATGAATGAATGAGGGATCTCATCCCATCTCATAGAGAAGTTTTCAAACTCAAATCCAAGCCCCATTCAGCAACGAGCGGACTAGGTGTATCGTGCTTAAAGTCAGATCCTCTGGTTCAGTTAATTTCACTTGAATGTAATTCCACCTCAAGTGAGTGGTATTTTATTCACTTGACAACTGGGAGGCAGGGTAAATAGCATGAGGCTAGGAGTCAGGACAACTGGGTTCTATTACTAGTTTCGCCACTGGCCAACTGTGAGTTTCACCACTGGCCAGCTGTGTGTCCCTGAGGCTAGTTTCCTAGCCTCTTTAGACCTCAGTTTTCTCATCCATAAAATGGGAATGCTCGTACCTGACTGTCCTGTCTCAAAGGGATATTGTGAGGACAAAATGAGGTAGCTGATGTGGGAGGACTGAAAAAATAGAAGTGCTATATAAAAAACAAGGTGTAATTATTAGAAGTGTTTAAACCTTCCTCAGATTTTTTTTTTCTTTCAGGGAGGAATGGGAAATTGTAGCTGTCAAGGGAGACTACACCTGGAAAGGTGTGATTCTAGAGGGTGTCGGGCAAAGTGAAAGAAAATGGTTTATCTGTGCAAAACACAACTAAGGGACTATGAATCCAGATGTATGGTTAGTGTATGTGTGGGAGTGAGGAGGGGAGAAGGAAGGGGTGCTCATTTGAGTATCTCTGAAAATTCCTAAAGCAGAATTGTGGGGGGAGGGGAATGTGGATATTTGCCAAATATGAAAACAGGTTAAATTCCCTTGCAAGTTAGGCTCAAAGTGGCAAAATGCACCCAAATGCCATTTCATTTGCTAATCTACTACTGTATCCAGCGGAAACGATCATTTGTCACAAGTCTTCTCCATCAATTGATAGTATTTGCTGAGAGCTTACTGTCTGCTGAGCTCTGGGAAAGTATTTGGGAGAGTACAAGTAATTAGACATGAGACATGAGATGCAGTGTGGCCTAGTGGAAACAGTCTGGAACTTGGGAATCAGAGGACCTGGGTTCTAATTCTGGGTCTGCCACTTGCCTGCTGTGTGACCTTGGGCAAGTCACAACTTCTCTGTGCATTAGTTTCCTCATCTGTAAAAACTGGGATTCAATTTCTTTTGTCCCTCCTTCTTAAACTATGAGCCCCCTGTGGGAAGGAACTGTGCCCAACCCAATTATCCTGTATCTACTCCAGCACTCAGTACAGTGCTTGGCACATAGTAAGTGCTTAACAAATACAATTATTGTTTTCATCCCTGCCCTCAAGGATCAATCAGTGGTATTTATGAGGACTTACTGTGTCCAGAACAGTGAAATAAGTGCTAGGGAATTAGCATGGTGTAGTGGATAGAGCATGGGCCAGAGAGTTAGAAAGGTCATGGGTTCTAATCCTGTTTGCTGTGTGGCCTAGGGCAAGTCATTTCCCTTCTCTGTGCCTCAGTTCCCTCATCTGTAAAATGGGGATTAAGACTGTGAGCTCCACATGGGACAGGAACTGTATCCAACCTGACTTCTCCATATCCACCCCAGTGCTCAGTACAGTTCCTGGCACACAGTAAGCACTTAACAAATGTTATTATCATTATTATGATCTAGTGGGGATCTTATAACCTCGCAAGTTGCCATGAAGAAGCAGCCAATCTTACAACCTGTCCACAGCTACGTTACCTAAATATGCCAATGATGTTGGGAAGGTTTATTCGGTGAATTTCTAGAAAGTACCTCTGGGTCACACTCTTCTGTCAGGCTCACCGAAGACTGAAAGAACGCATGAGTCAGTGGCAGCGAGGAGAACTCAACCATAAACAAGCAAGACTGACAGACCGCGCTGAACACGAGGCGTTCCGATCCCACGGGCCTCAGGAGAATCCACCGAATGGCTTGGAGCTTGAAAATTTTATGATCGAGATTTTTAGATTTAATTGCCAACAGTCAGAATAAACTCTCGCAGTGGGGGCGGAAGGCAGTGGAAGGGAACAGGGAATGACATCCAGATTCTTTTCAGCTGAAAACTCCAAAACCCCACGAGGACAGATAGAGCTGGTTTGAGCTGAGCTGTGGCAGTGCTGGGGAGATTAAGGCCGGATGCGGGATACCTGAGGGAAGCTCGTCTGCTGAGGAATGACAACCGGGAGTAATGTGTTTTTAGGAGAAGGCTCCTGAGGAGGGCAGAGTCTAACATCTTTGGTCCTCAGTTACCTCATCTGCATAATGGGGATTAAGACTGTGAGCATCTTGTGGGACAGGGACTATGTCCAACCTGATTAGCTTGTATCTACCCCAGGGCTTAGAACAGTGCCTGGCACATAGTAAGCACTTACCAAATACCATTAAAAGAAAAAAGAGGGAACCACAGTCAAATCACAGAATGAATAGGCGATGGTTGTAAAATGAGAACCAGCTCCCTCTGTCCTGCACTTAAATTTCACGGCAAGCTGCCTGCTGCAGCTGCTTGAGATTTTTAAGCTGCATTCATTCTCTCTTTGCCAGAGAATGGAGTTGTTTCCCACATGGGGATTGCTGAAAGGCAAAGGGAGGTGACCAGGGATGGCAGTGTGAAAAACAGACCCGGAAAATCAGGTGGCATCCAATGTTTTTACGCCCTACGGACACTGCTTTTATGAAAATCTGTCTAATTCCCTCCCAGCCAGGGAGGGTTCCTCCAGGATGTTCTGACCCCCCAACTGTTCCAGGGCCGTTGCGTACCCATCCCAGGACCCTGTGTACATGGGCGCCACTTCCGAGCCACGGAACTTGGCTGCAGGTACTGCAGTGGAGGAAGGCTGGGTGCTGAAAATCAAAACAGTACATATATAGAGAAGCAGTGTGCCTTGTGGTTAGAGCACGCGCCTGGGAGTCAGAAGGCCTTGGGTTCTAATTCCGGCTCCGCCACTTGTCTTCTGGGTGACCTTGGGCAAGTCACTTCACCTCTCTGGGCCTCAGATACCTCATCTGTAAAATGGGGATTAAGACTGGGAGCCCCTTGAGGGACATGAACTGTGTCCAACAATTAGGTCAAGTCTACCCCGGCACTTAGTACAGTGCCCAGCACGTAGTAAGCACTTAACAAGTACCACTAAAAAACAATAGAGCAAGATGGGTTCACAAACAGTGAAATCAGTCTCCTAAATCTGAAGCTGTGGCATAGTGGATAAAACATGGGCCTGGGAGTCATAAGGTCATGTGTTCTAATCCTGGCTCTGCCACTTTTCTGCTATGAGGCCTTGGGCCACCTTGCTTCTCTGGGCCTCGGTTACCTCATCTGTAGAATTGGCATTAGACTGTGAGCCCCATGTGGGACAGGGACTGTGGCCAGCCAGGTTTGCTTGTATCCACCCCAGCATTTAGTTCTGTGCCTGGCACACAGTAAGTGCTTAACTGATACCACAGTTATTATTATTATATAAATAAATATAAAGGTGTCTGGTGTCCTATCAGTACTGGTCAGGGGACAGGCCAGATGAAAACCTGACTGGTATAAACTCATGTGGGTGGCCCATCTAGGAGCGTGGGAGAAGTCTGGGATTCGTCCTCCTCCAGAACATTGAGTCCCCATGGCTGTTATAGACTCAGTTCATTCAGTCGTATTTAATGAGTGCTTACTGTGTGCAGAGCACTGTACTAAGCACTCATTCAATCGTATTTAATGAGCGCTTACTGTGTGCAGAGCACTGTACTAAGCGCTTGGGAAGTACAAGTTGGAAACATATAGAGACGGTCCCTACCCAACAACTCCTGCAGGGACTCCAGGCTCAATATAGCCAAGCTGGCACAGGTTCACCCAACACCTGTGGAAAAGTCCCATGATCCTGTTTTGGACTTTATCTACACCAACCGAAGACTAAAGGAAGCTGCATGGCCTAGTGGAAAAAGCTCAGGCCTAGGGGTCAGAGAAATTGGGTTCTAATTACCGCTCTGCTATTTGTCTGCTGGGCGACCTTGGGCAAGTCAGACATTCAGTTAATCGTATTTATTGAGCACTTCCTGTGTGCAGAACACTGTACTAAGCACTTGGGAGAGGACAATACAACAATAAACAGATAGATTCCCTGCCCACAATGAGCTTACAGTCTAGAGCAGGAGACAGACAGTAATATAAAGAAATAAATGACAGTTATGAACATAAGTACTATGGGGCTGGGAGTGGGGATGAATAAAGGGAGCAAGTCAGGGTGACACAGAAGAGATTGGGAGAAGAGGAAAGAGGGGTTAGTCAGGGAAGGACTAGTTCCATGCCCCAGTAACCTCAACCATAAAATGGGGATTTATTATCTGTTCTCCTTCCTAGGTAGAGGTGAGCTCCTTATGGGAGAGGGACTGTGACAGGGTTAATTAGCTTGTATCTACCCCAGCACTTAGGACAGTGCTTGACACATAAGTAAGTGCTTAACAAATACCATTAAAAAAAAAGCAACACAAACCAGCTGCTATAAATTAGTGGAGCTAGGGATGCGTGTGTGGTCGGTTCTGACGTTCTTGAATCTACTGCAGTGCTTAGCACAGCATCTGGCAGTCAGCCAGTTGGTCATATTTATTGAGCACTTACTGTGTGGAGAGCACTGTATTAAGCGCTTGGGAGAGTACATACAACAATAAACAGAAAAATTCCCTGCCCATAGTGAGCTTACAGAGTACATGTTGAATGAACTCCATATTAATAGTGAGCCAGCAGACATCTTTTCTCTTAGTTCACAATACTCACAGTTGACTCTTGGTTATTTGGAGCAATGGGGTCCCAGAAGTAGCCCGGATAATTAAAATGTACAGATTCCAGTGTTTAGTACAGTGCCTAGCTCATAGTAAGCTCTTATCAAATACCATAATTATTATTATTATTAGCCAAGTTTCCTCTTTCACCCAAGAATTGCTAATAAGGAACAATGTTGCTCCATTTGAATTTTCCATCTTTTTTTTTTAACGGTATTTGTTAAGCTCTTACTATGTGCCATGCACTGTAGTATGTGCTGAGGTAGATATAAAATAATCGGGTTGAACACAGTCTTTGTCCCACATGGAGCTCACAGTCTTAATCCTCATTTTATAGATGAGGTAACTGAGTTCCAGAGAGTGCGATGACTTGTCCAAAAACGACAAGTGGAAGAACCAGGATTAGAACCCAGGTCCTCTGACTCCTAGGCCCCTGTTCTTTCCATTAGGCCATGCTGCTTCACCTTTGGTCTCTCTAGGGGGAGTGCTAGGCGAGTGCTGAAATGGACAGGAGTATTGAACTCTTTCAAGCGCTTAGAACAGAGCTCTGCACACAGTAAGCATTCAGTAAGTACACTTGATTGATTGATTGAGGAGGTGATGGGGTGGAGGAAGAGGAAGAGGAAGAAGTACTGTGGCCTGGTGGATAGAGCACAAGTCTGGGAGCCAGAAGGATCTGGGTTCTAGTCCAGGCTCCATCACTTGTCTGCTGTGTGACCGTGGGCAAGCCACTTAGGTTCTCTGTGCCTCAGTTCTCTCATTTATAGAGTGGGGTGAGCCCCAGTTGGGACATGGACTGTGTCCAACCTGATTAGCTTGTATCTATCCCAAAGGCTTAGTCCAGTGCTTGGCATATAGTAAGCGTTTTCCAAATACCATAAAATAAAAATCAATAAAAAATAAAAAGAGGACAAAGGGAAAAGGAAACCAGGGGCCTGGATTGCCCAGAACTGTGTGCGTCCATCCTGCATAATTCCCACCCCTTCCCGGTGCGACAGAGATCAGCCATGGGCTGAGACCACTCAATGTTCCTCCGGGTGATGCTTACTTGTTCCAAGGGGATGACAAGGAAGGATCCCCCGCCAGCACTTTCCGTGACGATGGCGAGGAACTTGGCATTGACCGCGCAGAAGTGGTTGTCATGGACGTTCTTGGTGATGGGAATGCCATCGAAGCAGTGCTCTCGGTTGGCTACCTTCCCGTAGACGTTGCGGAATTTGGAACTGCGGTATTGAGGACGCCAGGACATCTGCAGAGCAAACAAGGGCAGAGAATCAGGACACCTTCAGCAGCAGCTGCCTGAGCCTCCTGAAGATCTATAAGCCCAGCCCCAATTGATCAATCATCAGTAATCTGGCACATGGAGAAGCAGCACGGCCTAGTGGCTGGAGCCCGGGTCTAAGAGTCAGAAGGTCATGGGTTCTAATCCCGGCTCTGCCACTTGTGGTTGGGTGACCTTGGGCATGTCACTTCACTTCTCCTTGCTTTAGTTCCCTCATCTGTAAAATTAGGATGAAGACTGTGAGCCCCAGGTGGGATCGGGACTGTGTCCAACCATTCATTCATTCAATCATATTTATTGAGTGCTTACTGTGCGCAGAGCACTGTACTAAGCGCTTGGGAAGTACAAGTTTGCAACATATAGAGACGGTCCCTACTCAACAGCAGGCTCACAGTCTAGAAGATTACTTTGTATCTCCCCCAGTGCTTAGAACAGTGTTTGGCACATAGTAAGTGCTTAACAAATATGATTATTATTATTACTATTATTATCAGTGGTATTTGTTGGGAAGCAGTGCTCATCTGCTGTGTGATTTTGTGTGAGTCACTTTCCTTCTCTGGGCCTCAGTGACCTCATCTGTAAAATGGGGATGAAGACTGTGAGCCCCATTTGGGACAGGGACTATGTCCACCTTGTTTAGCTTCTATCTACCTCAGTGCTTAGTAGAGGACCTGGCATATAGTAAGTGCTTAATAAATACCATTTAAAAAAATAAAGGAGGTAGACACCCGAGTCAGGGCACACAGTGATGGTTGAGGTTTGGGAGAAGCAAGTAGTTCAAGTTGGAAGCACTGCCCTGCCTTCACAGGAGAAACAGCATGGCGTACTAGTGGATAGACCATGGGCCTGGAAGTCAGAAGGTGATGGGTTCTAATCCCAGTTCTGCCACTTGTCTGCTATGTGACCTTGGGCAAGTCACTTCACTTCTCTGGGGCTCAGTTACCTCAACTGTAAAATGGGGATAGAGACTGTGAGTCCCATGTGGAAAAGGGACTGTGTCCAACCTGATTTGCTTGTATCGACTCTGGTGCTAATTACGGGGCCTGGGATATGGTAAGCAATTAACAAACACCATGATTATTATCATTATTAGAAGATGTGATTTTAATAAGGTTGGAAGGTGGGGAGAGTGGTGGACTGCTGTATATGAAGAGAGAGGGTGTGGGAAAGGGGTCAGTGGTGAGATAGATGAGTTCGAGCTACATTGAGAAGGTTGGCATTAGAGGAGCGAACTCAGCGAGCTGGATTGTTGTAGGAAATCAGGGAGTGAAGTAAGAGGGGGTGAAGTGATTGAGTGCTTTAAGCTGATGGTAAGGAGTTTCTGTTTGATGTGGAGGTGGATGAACAACCAATGGAGGTTCTTGAGGACTGGGGAGATGTAGACTGAACATTTTTTTCTTTTGTTTTAGAAAAATGATCTGGGCAGTGGAGTAAATTAAGAACTGGAGTGGGGAGAGACAGGAGGTAGGGAGATAAGGAAGAAGGTTGATGCAGTAATCAAGGCAGGATAGAATAAGTGCTTGGTAGTAGTGGCTTGGATGGAGAAGAAAGGATGGATTCTAGTGATATTGTGAAGGTAGAGTCAACTGGATTTGGTGACAGACTGAATAAGTGGGTTGAATGAAAGAAATGAGTCAAGGCCAAGGTTATGGGGTTGGACAATGACTCGGGAGTTGTTGGGGGGAGGAAGAGGCTAGGGTATGGGGATTTGGGCCCACCTTCTCTGATGTCAGTCAGTCAGTCGATGGTATTTAATGAGCACTTACTGTGTGCAGAGCACTGTTTGTATGTACTTGAAAGAGTACAATAGAACAATATAGAAGACACATTCATTATCCATAACCAGCTTACAGTCTAGCGGGGAAGATAGACATTAATATAAATAAATAAATTACAGATATGGACCTAAGTGTTATGGGGCTGAGGGGGGCATGAATAAAGGGAGCAAAGCAGAGTGACACAGAAGGGAGTGGGAGAAGAGGAGAGGAGGGCTTAGTCAGGAAAGGCCTCTTGGAGGAGATGTGCCTTCAATAAGGCTTTGAAGTAGGGGAGAGTCATTGTCTGTTGGCTGTGAGGAGGGAGGGTGTTCCAAGCCAGAGGCAGCCTGATGCAGCCTCTTAGAGAAGCAGCATTGCTCAGTGGAAGGAGCACGGGCTTGGGAGTCAGAGGTCATGAGTTCAAATCCCAGCTCCACCAATTGTCAGCTATGTGACTTTGGGCAAGTCACTTAACTTCTCTGTGCCTCATTTACCTCATCTGTAAAACGGGGATTAAGACTGTGAGCCTCCTGTGGAACAACCTGATCACACCTTGTAACCTCCCCGGGGCTTAGAACAGTGCTTTGTACATAGTAAGGGCTTAATAAATGCCATTATTATTATTATTATTATGGGGGCGAGAGGTCAGCATAAAGATAGAGGAGATCAAGGTACAGTGAGAAGGTTAGCATTAGAGGAGTGAAGTATGTGGGCTGGGTTGTAGTAGGAGAGTTGGATTATATGCCTGACCTAATAACAAGCAGCATAATGTGGTAACAATAATTGGGTTGGTTTTTTTTGCACTTACTATGTACCCAGAACTGCACTAGGCACTGGGGTAGAAAGAAAACGATCAGATTAGATACAGTCTCTGTCCCACACAGGGCTCTGAGTCGAAGCGCCAGGGAAAACGGGAATGGGGAGGAGGAGCTGAATATTTCGCACATCAGAGCAGAAAAGGGTCTGAAGCCATCCCTGTACGCAGGTGCATCTCTCCTGAATCTTTTAATAATGATGATAATAATAATTGTGAAATAATAATAATTGTGACATTTGTTAAGTGCTTACTATGTGGCAGACACTGTTCTAAGCACTGGGGTAGATACAAGGTAGGTTGTGGGCAGGGAATGCATCTGTTTATTGTTTTATTGTAGTTTCCCAAGCACTTAATACAGTGCTCTGCACATAGTAAGTGCTTAATAAATACAAATGAATAAATGAATGAGTGAACAAATGACACAGTCCCTGTTCCACGTGCGACTCACAGTCTTAATCCCCATTTTACAAATGAAGGCCCTGAGGCACAGAGAAGTGAAGTGACTTGCCCAAGGTACCCAGCAGACAAGTGGCAGCGCCGGGATTAGAACCCAGGTCCTTCTGATTCTCAGGCCCATGCTCTTTCCACTAGGGCATGGTGCCAGAGTTCTTTGAGAAAAAGGGTGGGTACATGTTGGGCAGGAGGGAACCCCACCTTTCCAGCAACATCGGCAATGCTGGTTCCCAACGGTTTCCCTAGGAAACCTCAGCAGGTTGGGCCGTGGGTGGTTCCAGACTCACACAACTGACAAGTAGGTGGTTAAATGGAAGAACACTGAGTTTTTCCCAATTATTTTTGAGATGTGCTTCTCCCTCACCATGCTGACAGGCATTATTCAGGCATGAGCCCTTACCACAGCCCTGGAGGATATTACTACCAAAGGCTCTTCTGTCCCTCTTCCACCAATCCTACATTCTGTTCCACCAATTCTACTCGCAGTCACACTGTTCACTGATACTGACCCGCTCCTCAGAAACCTTCACTGGTCTCCACTGCTCCTCTGAGAATCAATCATAACAATCAATCCATAGCATTTATTGAGCACTTACTGCAGGGGGAGCACTGTACTGTTTGGGAAAGTAGAAGCAGTGTAGTCTAGTGGAAAGAGCATTGGCCCGGGAGTCAGAGGGACCCAGGTTCTAATCCTGGCTCCATCATTTGTCTGCTGGGTGACCTTCACTCTCTGTGCCTCAGTTATCTCATCTGTAAAATGGGGATTAAGACTGTGAGTCCTATGAGGAACGGGGACTGTGTTTAACCCTTCTACCCAAACCCTTGTGTCCAAATCTTGCTTCTACCCCAGGACTCAGTACATTACTTGGCACATAGGAAGCGCTTATGAAAAACCATGAAAACAAAACCAACAGACTTGGTAGACATGTTCCCTGCCTGCCAGGAACTTACAGATGGGGAGATGGAGAATAAAATAAATTACGGATACATACATAAGTGCTGTGGGGCTGAAAGTGGATGAATATCAAGTGCTTAAAGCATACATAGGTGATATAGAAGGGAGAGGGAGTAAGGGAAATGATAATTTAGCCAGGGAAGGCTTCTTGGAGGAGACAGGATTTGAATAAGGCTTGGAAGGTGGAGAGAGTGGGGTGTATCATATATAAAAAGGGAGGGAATGTAAGGCCAGAGGCAGAGCATGGGCAAGGGGTCGGAGGTGAGATAGACAAAGTCAAGGTACAGTGAGTAGGTTGGCATTAGAGGAGCAAAGTGGGAAGACTGGGTTGTAGTAGGAGATCAACAAGGATAGGAGGGGGCAAACTGATCGAGTGCTTTAAAGCCGATCATGAAGTGTTTTGTTTGATGCGGAGGTGGATGGACCACCACCAGAGGTTCCTGAAGGCTCTTCGAGACTGTGAGCCCGCTGTTGGGTAGGGACCGTCTCTATATGTTGCCAACTTGTACTTCCCAAGCGCTTAATACAGTGCTCTGCACACAGGAAGTGCTCAATAAATACAATTGATTGAATGAATGAAGGGTGGGGAAAGATGAACCGGATGGTTTTGAAGAAAAATGATCCAGGATGCAGGGTGAAGTATGAACTGGAATCGGGAGAGACAGGAGGCAGGGAGGTCAGTAAGGAGCCTGATGCAGTAATCAAGACAGGATGGGATAAGTGACTGGTTCCAACTTGGAAGCAATTTTGGATGGAAGAGGAAAGGGCAGATTTTAGCAGTGTTGTGAAGGCAGAACTGGCAGGATTTGGTGACAGATTAAAAATGTGGGCTGAATGAGAGAGATAATTCAAGGATAATACCAAGGTTACGAGCTTGTGAGACAGGGAGGTTGATGGTGATGGGAAAGACACCGGGAGGATGAACAAAAACTCCACCTTAGGGCTCTCTGTCAGCTGCCGTCCTCTCCCCTGCCACCCCAAACGATCCCCTTCTTCTGTACCTCTAGACCGGAAGCTTGTTGTGGGCAGAGAACATGTCTACCAACTCTAGTATTGTACTCACCCAAATGCTTAGAACAGTGCTCTACACAAAATAAGTGCTCAATAAATATGATTGATTGACATCAATTGATTGACTGACTCATGACTCATGCTGTTCCCCAGACTGGGTTTGGTTTCCATCTACAACTTCACCAGACCATCGCCCTTCCCCCTGCATAGTCCATCTGAAAGTCTACCTCTTTCATGAAGCCCTCCTTAATTTCCTTCTAGTCCTTATGACTTTGGGTATTCAAGACGGTGAGCCCCATATGAAACAGGGACTGTGTCCGACCTGATTAGCTTGTATCTTCCCCAGAACTTAGTACAGTGCCTGGCACATAGTAAGTGCTTAGCAAATACAATTAATATATATGTATGTGTATATGCATATACACATACACAGATACGCACATATATTTTCTTTTATTTCTTGCTTTCTTCTGCATGTTTGTCTTACCTCTGTATATCCTACCTTGTCTTATCAAGAACAAAAGAAATTTAACTTGGGAGTCAGACTGGTGGTCTTCCCTGACTAAAGCTATGTCTCTGACAGAGACGTCAAGGGATGCTTGGAGGATAAATTATTGTAGTATTTGTTAAACCTTTACTCTGTGTCATGCACTGGAGAATATACAAGATAATCAGGTTAGACACAGTTCCCATCTCAGGCAGGCTCACAGTCTAAGTAGCTGGCAGGATCAGGAACAGGTATTGATTAAATCCTCATTTTCCAGATGAGCAACAGAGAAGTTAATCGGCTTGCTGAAGTTCACACAGCAGACGAGAGGCAGAGCCAGCATTAGAACCCAGATCCTCCAATGCCCAGGCCCAGGGCTCTTTCCACTAGGTCACAGAACCAGGTTAGAGTTGTCTCCCTGACATTTGTCTTGTTTGTCTCCCCGAGTAGAGCATTAGTGCTAAGGTAGGAATCTTGGTCTTTTTCCTTCTGAAAATTCTCTAAACAATCAAAATCAATCAATGGCTTTTACTGAGCCCTTATTGGGTACGAGCACTGTATCAAGAGCCTGGGACAATTCAACAGAAGCAGGTCATAAGTCCCCTGTCCTCAAGGATCTTGCAGTTTAATAGACTGACCAAAAAAATTCACCGATACAAGGAGTGGGAGAAAGAACAGGATCGAGCAGGAAGTAATACAAATGATCAAGATGAAATAGCTGAATCAATAATTGAACACGCAACTATAAAAATAAATATACAGATGTACAGAATGCTGAGGAGAGGAATGAAGTACTTATGTGCCAACGGAGGGAACTGGGTTTTAACTTGTCAGCCCATCTCTTCCTAAATCATTTTAGATAATTCTTGATTAGTCAGGGCCTCATAAACCATATCATAGAATTCCCAGACCTGGTCCCTGACTCTTGGTCATATTATATTAGTCTCTGGCTCTTACTGAAGTGGAGAGGCAAGGTCATACAGAGGAGGGGAGGTTGAAAAATGACAGGAACAGCATGGCCTTGTGGCCAGAGCACGGGTCTGGGAGGCAAAGGTCCTGGGTTCTTTAACTGGTTTCACCACTTTCCTTCTTTTTGACCTTGGGCATGCCATTTAACTTCTCTGTACCCAAGTTTCCTCATCTGTAAAATGGGAATAAAATCCCCATTCTTTCTCCCCTTTAGACTGTGAGCCCCATGCGGGATTGGGGCTGTGTGACCTGATTATCTTGCTCTTAGTACTAGTGCTTGGCATGTAGTAAATGCTTAATAAACCCATGCTTATTATACTTATTACTAGTATTATTATTATGATTCTTGTTGTTTTTTATGGTATTTGTTAAGCACCTCACCTACTATGTACCAGGCACTGTACTAAGCACTGGGGTAAGTACAAGCTAATCAAGTTGGACACAGTCCATGTCCCACAGTCTTAATCCTTATTTTACAGATGAGGTAAACTACAGATATGTACATATAATAATTATGGTATTTGTTAAGTGTTTACTATGTGCCAAGCACTGTTCTAAGCACTGGGGTAGATATTAATCAGGTTGGACACAGTCCCTATCCCACGTGGGGCTCAAAGTCTTAATCCCCATTTTACAGATGAGGAAACTGAGGCATGGGGAAGCGAAGTGACTTGTCCAAGGTCACACAGCAGAAAAGTGGTGGAGCTGGGATTAGAACCCAGGTCCGTCTGATTCCCAGGCTACTAAACTTGAAACCAGAGAATTTGAGCCTTTGTCTTTAGTTGGGGGCAAAAGTTGAGTGGGAGTCACGTTCTCTTTCCACTAGGCCACATTGCTTCCCCAGGTGATCTCTGGAGGACCCCCTAAACTCCTCCAAGAAGTTGGTGTTGGGGAAAATGTCCCATCTGCCCTGAATGAAAAGCACTTTCTTTAGAGAGAGGGCACTTGTATCCCTCTTTCATTGGAACATTTGTTCCTGAGCAAATGTCTTGCAGCATTTCTTCTCTATCAATTTAGAACATTCTCAGGTGCAGATGTACATGCTTTCTGCTATCAGTATGCAACACACCTTAACCTGTAGGGCCTCTCTTCCAGACAAGCCTCCCCCATCAATCTTAAAATAGATTTGAGATGGTGACAGCTCCTCAGATGAAAGGACTTAAATTCCCCCTTATTGCCCCGATTCTGGCTTCATGGTGACAACACTCTCTCACACCTGGAGATTATCCCAGCACCTGAGAAGCAGCATGGCCTACTGGGAAGGGCACAAGCGTGAGGGTCAGGAGGCCTGGGATTTAATTCTGGCTCTGCCACTTGCCCCGCAGGGTAACCTTTGGCAAGTTTCCCTCATCTGTAAAATGGGGGTGAAATAACTCCCTCCCTTTCTGACTTTGAGACCCATAAGGGACAGGGGACTGTGTCCAACCAGATTATCTGTGTTTTATGTGACTGTCTTGTTTCTATCCCAGTGCTGGGCAGATAGTAAGAGCTCAACAGGTACTGCAAATATTATTATTCTATTACAGTCCACTGCTCTCCCCATCTTCAAAACCCTTCTGAAATCACACCTCTTCCAAGAGCAGCCTGGGAAGCAGCATGGCCTAGTGGTTAGAGCCCGGGCCTGGGAGTCAGAAGGACCTGGGCCCTAATCCCAGCTCTGCCACTTGACTGCTCTGTGACCTTGGGCAAGTTATTTCACTTCTCGGTGCCTCAGTCCCCTCATCTGTAAAACAAAGATTAAGAATGGAAGCCCCATGTGGGAGAGGGAGTGTGTCCAACCCACTTATCTTGTATCTACCCCAGAGCTTAGAACAGTGCCTGGCATGTAGTAAGTGCTTAACAAATACTATAAAAAAGAGGACTTTCCTGACTACGCTCTCATTTCCCCTATCTGTCTTCCCCTCTGGATCGACTCTACATTTGGCTGTGAACCCCTAAAGTACTTTGATTCTCATCCCAGTCCCACAGTGCTTATGTCCATATCCTTATCTACTATTTCCCCTATCTGTAATTCATCTGAATGCCTGTCTCCCCCTGTAGACTAAGAACCCTGTGGGAGGGATCTTTTCTAGCAACTCTGCTGTACTATACTCTCCCAAGCACTTAGTACAGTGCTCTGCACACAGTAAGTGCTCAATAAATACTACTGATTGATTATTGATGAACCCTTAGAAGCACCAATGGCATAAGCAGAATTATCTAGGTACTGTAATAGAACGGAAGCTTTTACTGAGTTGAATCCACCTTGGAAAATCCCAGGCGTAGAGAGTTATAGGATAGAGGGTAAATCCTGGGTCCTTTCTCCATTTTGTTGATTTCCCATGGAGAAACTTATATCTCTACTTCTATATATAATGATAAATCTATTTACTTATGCAATCAATTATTCATCTATTTCATCCCGATACATTTACACTGCTTCCTGCAAGAAACATACCTTTCCTCCTGCTTTCATTATTTATACTATTTATATTAATAAATGTGATACTAATATACTCATCAATAAATATGTGATTGACCATTTGTCAATCATTTCTGTCTGTCTGTCTCTCTCATTAGATTGAACGCTCCTTAAGTGCTATTGTTGCACTCCCTGGAGCTTAGTACATTCCCTGGCGTTCAGCAGGAGTTCAGTACATGCCATTTAGTCAATGCTTAAACAGTGCCTGGCACGTAGTAAGCGCTTAACAGATACCATTAACAAGAACAACATTAACAACATTGAATGATTTCTTCTCTGAAAGGGAGGGAAATGTGAGGATTGTGCCAGGGAAAGATCACCAATTTCTTGCCACTGGCTCTTGAGCACAAGGAAAGACTTAACCAGATGGTGAGTGGAGGAAACAGGAAGTGGTTATTTTTCACTTTGTCATGGGAAAGACAGCCAGCCCATGCTCAGAGAAAACAGCCCCTCAGCACCTCAGAGCCCAGGCCCAATCCTGAGATCCTTCATTTTCTATCTCCCCTAGAGTGGTTGCTGATAGCATTCAAACATGTCAGACATAAGGACACCAGTGACGTCACGTTTCACCAGGCATGCAGAAATGACGTCATAAGCGGCATTTTGCAGAAGTGCGGAGCATTACCGGAACCTAGAAGGTTTGGGGTGTCCTATCTCCCCACTCGCTCCAGAACCAATGTTTTCCCCTCACACATCTTTGTGAACACAGTGGCCGCTTCCGAGCCCTGGAACTTGGCAACACGGTTCCTCCACTTGTCTGCTGTAATAATAATAATAATAATAATAATAGTATTTGTTAAGTGCTTACTATGTGCCAGGAGTGGTACTAAGCACAGAGAAGGCCCAGAGACGTGAAGTCCAAGGTCACAAAGCAGACATGTAGCAGAGTCAGAATTAGAATTCAGGTCCTTTTGACTCCCAGGCCCGGGCTCTAGCCCCTAAGTCTCTAGGTCTCCTCCTTGTTCCCCTCTACAAATGCTAGTCGGGACCACCCAAACCTAGACATCTTTGACTGACAGACAATTCCATTGAAACATGGCCTTAGGAGCCATGCCCTTACTGACTCTTGGCTAACAAAGTGCATGTCTAGTTTTTCTGCCCAATTTAACCAGGTTCTCTGCCCTTTCCCCAACAGTCTAGTAATTTTTGGTAACGAAGCCTGTTCCAGCAGGAGGGAATGGGAGTGGGTGGGGAGGAGGAGAGGGCAAATTTCAGGATTTTGGGGGACAGGGAGGAGAGAGAGATGGCGGCTGCGAGAGGTGAATAGCTGAAGGGTTCACAACCCAAAGCTCCCCTCCACCCAATCTGAGGACCCCAGAGGATGGGGAGGTGCCTGCCTCCCAGGGGACTGGGGAGAGTGATTGGATGATGGAGGGGTAGGTAGGAGGGGGGTGGTTTTAAACACAGGGAAAACATTCCTTGGGACAGCTGACTCTCCAGCTTCTGGGGTCCACATCAGAGGACACGTCAACAGCGTAGAAACTCTGTTCTGGGCTGTAACGGAAGGGTATTTAAAAAGTCATTCATGGAGAAAAATGCAGTCTAACAGGCCTGCCAATTCCGAGTTATGCCTTTTCTACAAATACACATCTTTTTGTTATTCTAGCCACGAAAGAGAGAAATGGAGTGAGAGAGAGAGAGAGAGAGAGAGAGAGAGAGAGAATGAGAAAGAGAAAAAGAGAAAATGAAAGGAAGAAAAAGAGAAGAGGGAGAGATAATCTCAATACTTTCAATACTCTCAATACTCTCTCTGTACCTTTCTCTGTCTCTGTCTCTCTCTCGCTCTCTATTTCTCTCTCAGATTTGTCAAGCTGTGAAACCCCAATAAACTCACAAAGCTGAGGTACCATGGTAGCAGTGTAGAGAAGCAATGGGACCTACTGGACAGAGCATGTGCCTGGGAGACAGAAGGACCAGGGTCCTAATCTTGGCTCTGCCACTTGTCTGCTGTGTAACCTTGGGCAATTAACTTCACTTCTCTGGGCCTCAGTTACCTCATCTGTAAAATGGAGATGAAGACTGTGAGCCCCATGTGGGACTGTGTCCAGCCTGATCAGCTTGTATCTACTTCAGCACTTGGTACAGTGCCTGATGCATAAACAGAGACTATAACTATTAATAAATACCATAAAAAAAGAGGAAGGAAATTTCCAGATGCTGAAATCCCATTTCAGGTAGCTGAGGAGACAGGAAACCAAGAACCTTCCAAAGTGAATGAAGACCCCAACTGGCGAGACAGTCCCACTAGCCTTCCTAAGTAACTCTGCATAGACCAGTTAGAAGTTGGAAGTTCATTCGTTCATTCATTCAATTATATTTACTGAGCACTTACTGTGTACAGAGCACTGTACTAAGCACTTGGAAGAGTACAGTACAACAATAAACAAACATATTCCCTGCCCACAGTGAGCTTACAGTCTAGAGGGGAAGTTTGACGTTGGGAAGAAGGTTGGCCTAGTGAAAAGCCGCATGGTCCTGGGAGCCAGGGGACATGGGTTTGAATCCCATCTCTACCACGTGCCTGCTGTGTGACTTTGGGCAAGTCACTCACTTCTCTGAGACTTAGTCTCCTCATCTGTAAAATGAGGTTTCAATACCTGTTCTCCCTCCTACTTTGACTGTGAACCCCGGTTGTATGTTGTGATTATCTTGTATCTACCTCAGCACTTAGTTCAGTGCTTGGTACAGAGTAAATGCACAACTACTTCAATTATTATTTGAAGTGGATCAGAAGGAGTCCACAGGGACTACATCATTCATTCAATCCAATTTATTGAGCACTTACCATGTGCAAAGCACTGTGTTAAGCACTGTGGAGAGTATGTTATAACAATAAACAGACACATTTCTTGCCCACAGTGAACTTGCTCACTCTTTTTCATAGCAGTTGGCAAAAGTGGTCCAGATCCGGCCTATCTGGTTCCTAAAGAACACTGAGAAACCCTCACCTGGGTATTCTTTCCCAGCACTTAGTACAGTGCTGTGCACATAGTACACCACTTGTCAGCCGGGTAACTTTGGGCAAGTCACTTCACTTCTCTGGGCCTCAGTAACCTCATCTGTAAAATGGGGATTAAGACTGTGAGCCCCACGTGGGACAACCTAATCACCTTGTAACCCCCCCAGCACTTAGAACAGTGCTTTGCACATAATAAGCACTTAACAAATGCCATCATTATTATTATTATTACATAATAAATACTATTACTATGACTAGAAGGAGACCCGTTGCTCCCAGAAGGCTTCTCTCTACAGAACTTTCCTCTCCACCAGCTGCAGAAAGCTCTCAAGATTCAGCTACTGCTCTTGTTCAATACACATCGATCTCTGCTAGCTGTAAGCACTTCTACAAAGAAGTTTTCTGAGTGTTTTTTAATGGCATTTTTAAAATTCTTACTATGTGTCAAGCACTGTTCTAAGCACTAAGAGAGATGCAATTTAATCAGGTTGCACACAGTCCCCATCCCATATGGGGTTCACAGTTTAAGTAGAAGGGGGAACAAGTATTCAATCCCCATGGATTAACCCTAACCCTAACCTTAATGCCATCATTATCATTATTTATTATTTTTTAACCCTAACCCTCAAAGGAAATGGTTTACTACTGCCTTCTTCTGCATAGTAAATTGAGTCTCCACTCTCAACTCTCTCCCATGCTGCTGCTGCCCAGCACAGGTGAGTTTTGACTTGTAGCAGATTGCCTTCTACTAGTTAGCCATTGCCCAAGCTAGGAATGGAATGGATATGCCCCTGCTTGGCTCTCCCTCCTGTAGCCGAGACTTGCAGAGGACTAGAAACTCCCCAGGTGCCATCCTGAAAGGGGTTAAGCCATTTTACAAGCCCTCATTTCTTCTTCACCCAGATTTGCTCCCTTTATCCCTCCCTCCCTCAGTCTCACAGCACTTATGTACATATGCATCAATGATTTATTTACATTAATGTATTTGCACTTAGCACAGTGCTCTGCACATGGTAAGCTCTCAATAAATACCATTAATGGGTTGATTAATTCCCATTTTATAGATGAGGTAATTGAGGTTAAGTGACTTGGCCAAGGTCTTTTTTTCAAATGATATTTATTAAGTGCTTACTATGTGGCAGGCACTGTACCAAGTGCTGAGACAGGTACAGGCTAATCAGGTTGGACACAGTCTATGTCCCACATGGGGCTCACAGTGTAAATTCTCATTTTACAGATGAGGTAACAGGCCCAAAGAAGAGAAGTGACTTCCCCAAGGTCACACAGCAGATTAGTTGTGGAACCAGGATTAGAACCCACATCCTTGGGCTCCCAGGCCCATGCTCTTTCCATTAGGCCATGCTGCTTCTCTCCCTCTGCTAAGTGCTTAATACAGTACTATGCTCTCAGTAAACGCTCAATAAATGAGATTAGTTGAATGACTGAATAATTGATTGCCACTCTTGAAAAGCCCCTTGTTTCCCTTTCTAAACTGTAAGATCTTTATGGACAGGGAACAGTTCCACTAATTCATTCAATTGTATTTATTGAGTGTTTACTGTGTGCAGAGCACTGAAGTAGGCGCTTGGGAGAATAACAATGAACATCACATTCCCTGCCCACAACTAGCTAATTCTCTTGTATTACACTCTCCCAAGTGCTTAGTACAGTGCTCTGCACTAAGTAAGCACTCAATAAATACGATTGAATGAATGAATGAATAAATACCATGAATTGATTGGCACGACAATTTATGATTTTGCTCGGAGTTATGTAGATGAGATAAAAGCATTCTAACTTTCATTACTTGCAGGATGAAAGATGAAAATGGCCTAAAATGGATTATCATCTGTCTCTTTGTGACCCTCCTTGTAAAGATGAAGGGACCAAAACTGCCAACTCCGTGCAGAAATAAATATTGCTTAATTTATGGACATGCAGGCAGCATACCTGCTATGCATCCCTGCTCGGTGTCCCCAAAGTGGATCATTGTACATTTTTTTTCTTGTATTATTTTCAGGCCAGAGCTGCCAGGCTCCTCAGAAATTACCAAAACAGAGAGAACCATTGTGCTGGGTAATCTCCTGCCCTTCTGAATCAGATTCAAGATGGAAACTTAAAACATTTGCTGTTTGAATTCAACTAAACCGATTTTAACTGGAGGCCAAGGCTTCCAGCTGACACATAGCCCTCTGAAAAACCAAGAGAGTGGGGAAAAAAATGAACAAAGAGTCAGAGATTCTTTCTTACAGCGCATCTGTTTCTGAAACCAATCCCTTTAAGTGGAAGAAACACTACCTCTATATGTACTTGCGTATTCTAATCCCCCTCATTAGACTTCTTGACTGCAAGATCATTATGGGCAGAGAACATGTCTACCAACTCTGATGCATTGTCTACTCTCCCAAGCACTTGGTACAGTGCTCTGCACACAGTAAGCACTCAATAAATGCCACTGATTGATTGAAAGGTCAAATGAGGAAGTTGATGTTGGATAATGATGGGTGAGTAAATTGTTTTAATGGGGATTTTTCAAAACAAATCCATTCCAAGTCTCCTAGGACTAAATCATAGATTCTCCCCAAGACCGACCATCCATTCGCAGTTTTCTAACAAGCAGGTAGAGATCATGGAGGAGGGAAAGAGGAGATCTTCCCCTAGACTGTAAGCTCATGGTGGGCAGGGAACCTGTCTACCTACTCTGTTATATTGTAGTCTCCCAAGTGCTTAGTCTAGTGCTGTGCACACAGCAAGCACTCATTAAATAGCATCGACTGATTAGAGTTGTACCCCCAATTCTCGGCCCTTGTGAGCTAAAGATTTAGGCTGGACAGTCTCCTGGCTCCTTGCTTCTTCTTTTTCTAGCCTTGCATCTTGGGACCCCCCTGTCAGGGTTGCATCTGGAGAGTTTCCAGTACTCTACAAGTCCCGACTATGGGAGGGAGAGTCAGGCAGAGTTGTATCCATTCCATTCCTAGCTTGGGCAGTGACTAGTGAGTGGAAGGCAATCTGCTACAAGTCAAAATTCACATGTGCCAGGTAGCAGCAGTGTGGAAGAGAATCGAGGGTGGAGACTCAAGTTTACTGCATTGAAGGAGGCAATGGTAAACCACTTCCGGATTTTTACCGAGAAAACTCTGTGGGTACACTACTAAAACGATTGCAAATGGAGGTGGGGCGTTCTGGGAGAGCTGTGCCCATGACATTGCAATGGATCAGACACAACTCGACAGGATAAGACAACAACAACAATCTTCGGCTCATTTTCCAGGGCTGGTAGAAAAGGGAGAAATTCAAACTGGTCTAATTTCTCCCTTATCAGTAACTCTGGAACAGGTGTGGTGAGGGAAAGGGTGGAGCTGGGGTTGCAGTGAAGCTGAGGGGATAAATGATGTTTCCTTCAAAGAGTCTCTCCAGCCTAGCTCTGCCTGGATAAACAATCAGTTGTATTTATTGATCGCTGACTGTGTGCAGATCTCTGTACTAATCACTTGGGTGAGTAATCAATCAATCATGTTTATTGAATGCTTACTGTATGCAGAGCAGTGTACTAAATTCTTTGGGAGAGTACAGTATATCAGAGTTGGTAGATATGTTCCCTGCCCACAATGAGTTTACAGTCTAGAACGGGAGACAGACATTAACAGAAGTAAATAAATTATGAATACGTACATAAGTGCTGTGGGGCTGAGGGAGGGGTGAAAAAAGGGAACAAATCAGGGTGATGCAGAAGGGAGTGGGAGAAGAGTAAATAATAATAATAATGATGAAAGCAGTTATTAAGTGCTTACTCTGTGCAAAGCACTGTTCTAAGCACTGGGGAGGTCACATGGTGATCAGGTTGTCCCACAGGGGGCTCACAGTCTTAATCCCCATTTGACAGATGAGGTAACGGAGGCACAGAGAAGTGAAGTGACTTGCCCAAAGTCACACAGCTGACAATTGGCAGAGCCAGGATTTGAACCCATGACCTCTGACTCCAAAACCCATGCTCTTTCCACTGAACGACGCTGCTTCTCTGGGCCTACTCTCAGAAGACCTCTTGGAGGAGATGTGCCTTCAACAAGCCTTTGAAGGTAGGGAGAGTCATTGTCTGCCGGATATGAAGAAGGAGGGCATTTCAGGCCAGAGGCAGATATGGATGAGAGATTAGTGGCAAGACACAAGAGATTGAGATATAGTGAGTAGGTTGGCATTAGAGGAGTGCTTGATGTGGGTAGGGACTGTGTCTGTTTAGTTTTGTATTGTCCTATCCCAAGCACTTAATACAGTGCTCTGCACACAGTAAGTGCTCAATAAATACAATTGAATGAATGAATGAAAGGAGCAAAGTATGTACAATACAATCTAGTGGGGAGGCACGATGCCTGCTCTCAAGGAGTATGCAATCCAGTGGACCCCTCTTAATCCCACTATCATTCCATTTGTTTCTTTGCAGCTGTTTATTTCTGTGCAGCTGGATGTTTATGTGTTCCTGCTGTCTAAGTTTATAGGAATGGAGGTGTATGGGTTGCATCCGCCACTGGCTGGAAGTTCCCCAAAGGCAGGGACGGTGCCTTCTTAAGCCTCTGGTTCTTGCAAGCATCGCAATCTAGGGGAAAGAGCCCGGGAGTTAGAAGACCTAGGTTGTTTATCCCGGCTCTGCCACTTACCTACTGGGTGGCCTTGGGCAAGTCACCTAATTTCTCTGTGCCTCCGTTTCTTCATCTATAAAACAGGGACTCTATGCTTCCTTCCTTTCCCCCTCCCTTAGGTTGTAGGACAAGGACTATGTCTGATCTTCTTCTAGTGTATCTACCCCAGCTCTTGGCCCAAAGAAAGCGATGACCAAAAACCACACTTATGATTCTTATTCTTCCACAGAAACTCTCCACAGGCTTCTGTACCTCATTTCTTCCCTCCCTAAGATTGTAGGACAAGGCCTGCATCTGATCTATTTATATTGTATCTACCCCAGTGCTTGGCACAAAATAAGCGCTTACCGAAGACTACAATTATTATTCTTATTTTTCCACAGAAACTCTCCACAGGCATCTGTACCCAATGAAGGTTCTATCACCATTACTGTCGGTTGTTTGAAGGTTTTAGCTCCTCACCACCACCACCCGCCGCCCCCCCCAGCACTTATTTCCACTCTGCTCCTTCCTCTATTTGAATTTTATTTTAATATCTACCTTCCCCACTAGATTATAAGCTCCTTGAGGCCAAGGACCATGGCCATTAACTCTAATGTATGGTACTCTCAAGCGTTTGGGTTTTTTATTTTAATGGTATTTTTTAAGAGCTTACTACGTGCTAGGCACGGTACTAAGTGCTGAGGTAGATACAAGCTAATCAGCTTGGACACAGTCCATGTCCAACCTGGGGTTCACAGTCCTATTCCCCATTTTACATGTGAGGCGACTGAGGCCCGGAGAAGTGAAATGATTTGCCCGAGGTCACACAGCAGAAAAGTGGCAGAGCTGGGGTTAGAACCCAAGTCCTTCCGACCTCCAGGCTTGGGCTCTAGCCACTAGGCCATGCTGCTTCTCAGTTTAGTACAATGCTCTGCATAAGGTAAGCACTCAACAAATCCCAATGATTTTTTGATTCAGTTCTCCATGCTCTCCCTGTTCCTCTTTCCCACAGATGCTCAGAGGATGGTTAAGTCTTAATTATGGTTCAGGTCTGCACAACAGCTGGAGGAGGACTGAGGATAGGAGTGGAAGAGTTATCGGCAGCCACTAAAGAATTTCTCACCCCGTAACCTCACTATGGGAGAGCATTAAGGACTCCCACTCTTTGCTGAAGTTTGCAGTCAGACAATCGTATTTATTAAGTGCTTACTGTGTGCAGAGCACTGTACTAGGTGCTTGGGAGAGTACAATACAACATAACTGGTTGATCTGTTTCCTGCTTACAGTCAAGAGGACCATGGGCTAATAATAATAATAATAATTATGGTACTTGTTAAGCGTTTACTCTGTTCTAAGCACTGGGGTAGATACAAGGTAGTCAGGTTGGACACAATCCCAGTCCCACATGAGGCTCATGCTCTTAATCCCCATTTTACAGATGAGGTTGACTGAGGCCCAGAGAAGTGAACTGACTTACCCACGGTCACACAGCAGATATGTAGTAGAAGTAGCCTGTGGCCCTGGACTAACCAATTCCCCACCAAAAGCGCCAGAACTAAGCAGCTTTGACAGCATGCCTGTCGGGTTTACAGTAGCTGGACCTTGCTACTCCTTGGCTTAAAAGCCATCCCGTCTTTAGCCAAAGCTACTTTATCACATCTGACCCCCTGCACAGGCAGAGGCGGAAGTGGAAACACCCAGGAGAGGGGAGGATGGAAGGCCAACCTTGACCCTGGTCAGTCCCGCCGTGTTCCCGGACACCTCTCTGACCCTGCCGTCCAAGGACTGCTTCCCTCCTTACAAATAAGGTCATCCGGAGGGCTGGAAGCCAATCTCCTGGGACTGGGCCTTGGAGGAAGTTGGAATTTTTCAGCCAAAGTCATCACATGGTAAATGAACAGAAAGCCTATGTCTCCTTTGGCCCACAGAAGCAGATTTTTGCCAAGAGCATCATGGAATGGGAATGGGGTCCTTTCTACATAGGCATGGGGAGATTTTTTTTTTTCAACTGCCCTCTCTTTTGTGGTTTTTGTTTTGTTTTTAATGGTATTTAAGTGCTTACTATGTGTCAGGCACTGCACTAAGCCCTGGGGTAGACAAAGCTCATCAGATTGGACACAGTCAATGTCCCACATTGGACATAAGGTCTTAATCCTCATTTTATAGAGAGGGAACTGAGGCTCAGAGAAGTGAATTGACTTTCCCAAGGTCACACAGCAGACAAATGGCAGAGCTGGGATTAGAACCCAACTCCTCTCTCAGGCCTAATGCACTTTCCACTTCTCTGTCGGAAGATCCGGGTTTGATACCCAGCTCTGCTCCTGGCTTTGGGCAAGTCATTTAACTTTTCAAGTCTTAGTTTCCTCCTTCTTAGACTGTAAGCTCCAGGAAGACAGGGAGTATGTCCTAGTGGATTATTCTGTTTCTACTCCAGTGCATGGACCAGACTAAGTTCTTTCTTCTCTGCCTCTTGATCATCAATAACAACGTTGGACTCTGGCTACAGTGGCCACTGGTGGCAACATTGAGCCTATGGGCCACCATACATGTTAGTCTGTCATTCAATTATATTTACTGAGCTCTTATTGTATACAGAACACTGTATTAAGCACTTGGGAGAGTTTGATATAACAATATAACAGACACATTCCCTACCCACAATCAAGCTTAGAGTCTTCATACATACATGTTACACTGGAATGTAGAATAACATAATAATGTCACACACATTTTGGGGAAGGACGGAGAAGCAGCATGACGAGTGGATAGAGCTCGGGAGTCATAAGACCTGGGTTCTAATCCCTGCTCTGTCACTTGTCTGTTGGGTGACCTCAGGCAAGTTTTTTCACTTCTCTGGGTCTCAGTGACCTTATCTGTAAAATGGGATTAAGACTGTGAACCCCATGTGGGATAGGGACTGCGTCCACTCTGATGAACTTGGACTGGCTGACTGAGCACTAGCAATAAAAACATTAGATACAAAGACATTCATTCAATTAAATCATATTTTTTGAGTGCTTACTGTGTGCAGAATACTTCCTAAGCACTCCGGAGAGTATGATACAACAGTAAACAGAAACATTCCCTGCCCACAGTGAGCTTACAGGGTGCCACATCCCTACCACACTGTCCAGTATAAAACTGGACACCCTATCATTCAATCAGGGATTTATTGAGCACCTGTTGTGTGCAGGGCACTATACTAAGCACTTGGAGGGTACACTACAAATACCTATTGGACATTAGCAAGCCCAGCTCTCTGGAGCCCTAAGCTCTTTCTTTACAGAGACACCCCTCCCTAGTCAAGCATAACCCTCCAGGGAGCTTAAATCTCCTTGGGTATGGCTTCTGCCTCCTGAAAGAATTCTCACCTACCTCCCAGAGAAATAGCCCTAATTGGTTTCGGCCCTCTGCCTGGTGTGATTACCCATTTGGCCTGATTGGAGTGGGAGAACTTAATTAATTAGGCAAGTGATGTGACAATTAAAACCCCATGCTCACTTGAGAGTGAAACAATGCTTTCAGGGAGGGAAAAAAAAAGTCAATCCATCCAAACCTTTGCAGCTAATTATGGTAGAGTGGCATGCAGAACACAGGGGATCCTGGGAAATTACTTGGGCTCCTACTTGGAAACTTGCAGGCTCAACCTACTCTGGAAGAGTAGGGGGTTGGGGAATAAGGGTTGGGGAGGACAGAGTTGGGGTCTCTGTCTTGTCCTAGATCATGACCTCAGGCCACCTTATCCACTCATCATGTGGCTTAGTGGATAGAGCCCAGGCCTTGGAGTCAGAAGGACCTGAGTTCTAATCCCAGTTCTACCATCGATCTGCTGTGTGACTTTAGGCAAGTCATTGATCTTCTCTGGGTCTCAGTTACCTCATCTATAAAATGGTGATTAAGAGTGTGAGCCCCACTGAGAGCTCACCTCCTCCAGGAGGTCTTCCCAAACCGAGCCCCCCTTTCTCCTCTCCTCCTCCTCTTCCCTACCCCATCGCCCCCCCCACCCTATACCTACCCCTCCCCACAGCACTTGTATATATTTGTACATATTTATTACTCTATTAATTTTATTAGTGATGTGTATATAGCTATAATTCTACCTATTCTGATGGTATTGACACCTGTCTACTTGTTTTGTTTTAGTGTCTGTCTCCCCCTTCTAGACTGTGAGCCCGCTGTTGGGTAGGGACCATTTCTATATGTTGCCGATTTGTACTTCCCAAGTGCTTAGTACAGTGCCCTGCACACAGTAAGTGTTCAATAAATTTGAATGAATTAATGAATGTGGGACATGGACTGTGTCCAACTTGATTAACTTGTATCTACCCCAGTGCTTAGAACAGTGCTTGGCACATAGCACTTAACAAGTACCATAATTATTACTACTTTGAGAGATTTTTTCAAGATAACCAAATAGGGCCCCAAAGTAATTCCCACCCTACCCACTCCCATCCAAGGAATCCAGTCCTATCAGTGCTCTGGTGTAGCATGATCCACTGTCAGCATATGCTGATAATAATAATTGTAGTATTTGTTAAGCACTTATTATATGTCAAGCACTGTACTAAGCACTGATACTGGACAACTCAACATGCATTAGTGAGTCAGTCAGTTGTATTTATTGAGGTTTTCTGTGTGCAGAACACTACACTAAGTGCTTGGGAGAGTACAATAGAACAATAACACAGACACTCTTCTTGCCCACACTGAGTTTACAGTATAGAGAAGGAGAATGACATTAATATAAGTAAATTACACGTATGGACATAAATGTTGTGGGGCTGGGAGGGGGGATGAAAAAGGGAGGAAGTCAGGGTGACACAGAAGGGAGTGGAAGAAGAGGAAAAGAGGGCTTAGTCAGGGAAGGCCTCTTGGAGAAGATGTGCTTTCAATCACATGTACAATGTCACGTTTGTTATACTGGGCATGCCATATTCCATGGTGACACCATGTGGAATATTTTGTGTCTGTGTGCCATTTCTTTGGGGGAACCTCCAATCCCACCACTTGCTCCAGAGCCACCTCGTTCCCCTCCCCAATCTCCTCGAACAGGGGTGCTTACGAGCCATGGAACTCCACTGAGGGAGCCGAGTGGAGCGAGCAGGGGCCCTAAGAATAAAATCAGTGGACATTAAGTCAGTCAATTGTATTTATTGAGTGCTTACTGTGTACAGAGCACTGTACTAAGCACCTGGGAGAGTACAATACAACAATAAACAGGCAATATTCCCTGTCCAGAGGCACCTGTACTGAGTTCACACAGATCAGCAGACAGACCTAGCACATGAAAGCTCCTTATGGGCAGGAAACACACTTGCTAATTCTATTATATTCTCCCAAACGCTTAGTACAATGCTCTGCACATAGTAAGTTCTCAGTAAGTGTTAGTTTGATTGATGGCCGCTGTGCCTAAGAGCAATGGACTTTTAGCTGCCAGATTTCTTCTTGTGGATGGAGTATAGTGTTCTGAATGCAGAGAGTGCCCACTAAAGACCATTGATTGATTGATTCATTTATTCTATCACTGAATCAATCATTGACTGATTGGGGAGGGCTGGGAGGGGGTGGGAGAGACTGTTGTCATCACTGCGGTGTGACTGGAGTAATTATGATGATTTGGAAATTTAAAATGGCACAAGTTGTGATCCAGTGGAACGGCACCTATAATTGTCACACATACAAGACAGACAGTCCCATGATGCTACTAGGAAAATAATAATAATTATTATGGTATTTGTTAAGCACTTACTATGTGCCAGGCACTGTACATTAAATGCAATTTAATGAATGGATGAATGAGCCCTTGGAGAGACCGTGATTATCCAAAGGCTATGATTGATTGCTTTGGATTAGACTTATTCCTTTCAGGCCCTGGGCCTGTGCGCCTGGGCTTCTTTGCAAGGCTGCAAACGTTTCAAAAAGTGACCCAGGCCATGGGGGTGGAAGGGCAATTTGAGAGGACAAAGCTGACAGCTTTACATTGCGTTGGATGTGAACAGAGGTGGATGGCTCAAGAAGGAGATGGAGTTTCTCCCACTGGTCCTCTCCTGTTCCCAAGTTTAATGTTAGAGCCTCTCCTTGCCCCTTCCCCATCTTGGGGAATGGAGGCCTCTGATTAAGCAATGCCTTCTGTCAGACTATATTACCCTAGGAGTTGCTCAGTGCTCAATCCCCGGATGCCTCTGGGAGATGAGGGCTGGATTTGGCCTGAGGGAGGTGAACAATGAGCCATTTTGGCCAGCCTCAGGGAGACAATGCACAGTTTGACGCAGATTTCCTCTCATTAAGCGGGAAAAGGATGTGGCATCCTCTCCACAAGAATCTCTCCGCTTGTGCAGGGCTCTCCCTACTGAAAAAATATGTTCTCCTCCTCCAGAAAAGCATTAATCTGACCCAGCCCCAGGAGTGGAAATTGGAATGATTTGTTCCAGACACCAGGACGGTTCCACTGCCCACTCGTGACGATCCAGGCCCTGATTATCCTTATTTTCCCCCTTGCCTGTCCCATCGTCCACCTCTTCACCACGTCACTGCTCCTTCAGCAATGAGGAGAGGAAAAAAGAGGGAAACCGCACTCAGTGCCCCTTGAAGAAAGCTGATGAAAGGGTGAATGATGATGATGATGGTATTTGTTAAGCACTTACTACGTGCCAATCACCGTTCTAAGCACTGGGGGAGACACGGAAGGAAGGGAGGAGGAGCAACTGATTAAAAAGAGGATTTTGGATTATCAGTAGATTTCATGATCCAGGCTGCCTCTCCCCACCGGAAAATAGGTCAGCTGAAATGCTAAATAATTTGGATCCTTGTGGAGCCAGAAGGTCCCCAGATTACAGCCTGTTTCCCATCCCTTCAGCCTCACTTCTCGCCACCCTTCTACTTTCCCCCCCTCAACCACATTTGCAGCCCATTTTTGAAGGAAGCTATGTTCATTCCTTTCCAGTTACCCTGCTCTGTCCATTCAAGCCACCTTGTTTCTACTTCCTGTCATCCTGCTCTGCCCATTCCAACCACCTCATCTCCGCTTCCTGTAACCTTGCTCTGTCCTTTCCAGCCACCTTGTCTCACCCTGCTCTGCCCATTCCACCCAGCTTGTCTCCACTTCTTCCCATCAGTCTCCAGTGTGAGTAGGGTGGCATGGCCATAGACATAGTCAAATAACTACTCTTTTCATTAGGGATCTGTCTGAAATTTAAATAATCAATCAATCACATTTACTGAGAACCTATTCTGTGCAGAGCACTGTAATACACATTTGGAAGCATTACAAAGAGTTAAAAGACATGATTCTCTTAGATTGTAAACCCCCTAAGAGCAAGGATTGTGTCTAGTAATCAATCAATTGATCAATCGTTGGTATTTATTGAGCACTTTCTGTGTACAGAGCACTGTACAAAGCACTTGGGAGAGTACAGTGCAACAGAATTGGTAGTCACATTCCCTGCTCAAAACAAGCTTGCAGTCTATAGGAGTAACTCTACTGTACTCTCCCAAGTGCCCTAAACAGTGTTCTGCACAGAGAAGGTGTTTAATAAACACCATTGGTGAATTGTTTAATTAATGATCCCTCACCTCAAGGAATTTACAATCTAGTGGGGTCGGAAGATATTCCTGTTTACAGGAATGAATGGGGACCAGGGTCAGTCAATCGATTGTATTTATTGAGTGCTAATAATAATAATAATGGCATTTCTTAAGTGCTTACTATGTGTGAAGCACTGTTCTAAGCACTGGGGGGATACAAGGTGATCAGGTTGTCCCACGAGGGGTTTATAGTCTTCATCCCCATTTTACAGATGAGGTAACTGAGGCACAGAGAAGTTAAGTGACTTGCCCAAAGTCACACAGCGGACAATTGACAAAGCCGGGATTTGAACCCATGACCTCTGACTCCAAAGCCCGTGCTCTTTCCACTGAGCCACACTGCAGAGTGCTATTTTAAGCTCTTGGGAGAGTACAGTAGAATAATATAACAGACACATTCCCTGCCCATAACGAGCTTACAGTCTAGAGGGGGAGACCGACATTAATAGAAATAAAAAAAAAATGCAGGTATGAATATAAGTACTGTGGGGCTGGGCGGGAAGGAAATGAATAAAGGGAGCAAGTTAGGGTGAGGCAGAAGGTAATGGGAGAAATGAGAAGAAGCATGGACTAGTGGATAACAATGGGACAAGGAGTCAGAAAGACCAGGGATAATAATAACGATTAGTATTCGTTAAGCACTTTCTATGTGCCAAGCACTGTTCTAAGCACTGGATCTCATCCTCGCTCCGCGACTTGTCTGCTGTGTGCCTCAGTTACCTCATTTGTAAAATGGGAATTAATATTGTGAGCTCCATGTTGTACATGGACTGTGTCCCAGCTTCTATCTACCTCAGCACTTAGCCTAGCACAGAGTAAGCACTCAGCAAATACCACGACAAAGCACTTAGGACTACTAAATAATAATAATAATTATAGTACTTGTAAAGTGTTTACTATGTGGCAAGCACTGTTCTAACTGCTGGAATCTATTGCAGCAAGTTGGATTCTATTGGAATCTATTGAACCAAGTGCTTAGTTCAGTGCTCTACACATGGTAAGTGCTTAATCATCATTAACTGCCTTCAAGTCATTTCCAATTCATAGTGACTTTATGGACTGTATTCATAGAGTTTTCTTGGTAAAAAAATGCCTTCTTCCGCAAGTGTTTAATAACAACAACAATAACAATAATGGCATTTATTAAGCACTTACTATGTGCAAAGCACTGTTCTAAGTGCTGGGGAGGTTACAAGGTGATCAGGTTGTCCCACAGGGGGCTCACAGTCTTAATCCCCATTTTACAGATGAGGGAACTGAGGCCCAGAGAAGTTAAGTGACTTGCCCAAAGTCACCCAGCTGACAATTGGCAGAGCCGGGATTTGAACCCATGACCTCTGACTCCAAAGCCCATGCTTTTTCCACTGAGCCATGCTGCTTCTCTAGTAAATACCATTAACTGAATGAATGGTAGGGGAGACAGACTCAAGGAAAGTAGCATGGCCTAGTAGAAAGAGCACAGACCTGGAAGTCAGAGGATCTGGGTTCTAAACTCTGCTCTGCCACTTGTTGCCAAATTGTACTTTCCAAGCGCTTAGCACAGTGCTCTGCACACAGTAAGGCCTCAATAAATACAGTTGAATGTATGAACTTGTCTGCTGTGTGACCTTGAGCAAGTCACTTAATTTCTCTGGGCCTCAGTTACCTCATCTGTAAAAGGCGGTCTAGGATTGTGAGCCCCATGTGGGACAAGGGTTGTGTCCAATCTGATTAGCTTGTAGCTACCCCAGCGCTTAGTACCGTGCCTGGCACGTAGTAAGTGCTTCGCAAATACCATAAAGCGAAGAGAGAAAATAGTGTGGGGAATTGAGAAGTGACTTCAGGGGGAGGGAGGACAGGTATTTAATCCCCATTTTATAGACGAGGAAACAGAGGCCCAGAGGGTGAAATGAATTGCCCTCTTGCCTGGCCTGTGAGCTCTCATGCCCTCCTCAGCCACCAACTCTGCAGTCTCTGAGTGCCATGTAAACATCGGATCTTTGAGAAACAGAGCTGTCACACAGCTGTTTGTCAAGAAACCACTGTATGATCTCTGACCCGGAGAGAAAGGGGCAGGAGCAAAGACTGAATGAGGCACAGTGAGGCCACAGTCAAGCTTGGGTGAGAAGATAAGGAGCCTAGTGAGGGCAGATGATGCAACTTCTCCTCACACAACATTCATTCAATCATATTTATTGAGCACTTACTGTGTATACAGCACTGTACTAAGTGCTTGGGATAGTACAGTAGAAGAATAAACAAACATAAACACAGAGAAGCAGAGCTGCTCACTGGAAAGAGCATGGGCTTTGGAGTCAGAGGTCATGGGTTCAAACCCCAGCTCCGCCCATTGTCAGCTGTGTGACTTTGGGCAAGTCACTTAACTTCTCTGTGCCTCAGTTACCTCATCTGTAAAATGGGGATTAAGACTGTGAGCCCCCCGCGGGATAACCTCATCACCTTGTAACCTCCCCAGTGCTTAGAACAGTGCTTTGCACATAGTAAGCGCTTAACAAATGCTATTATTGTTATTATTATTATTATTACCTGCCCACAACGAACTTACAGTTTATAGGGGGAGACAGACAGACATTAATATAAATAAATAAATTTCAGATATGTACATAAGTGCTGTGTGGCTGGGGCTGGGAGGGGGGATGAACAAAGGGAACAAGTCAGGATGAAGCAGAAGGGAGTGGGAGAAGAGGAAAGGGGAGCTTAGCCAGGGAAGACCTCTTGGAGGAGATTCAGTCAATCGTATTTATTGAGCACTTACTGTGTAGAGAACACTGTACTAAGCACTTGGGAAGTACAAGTCAGCAACATATAGAGACGGTCCCTACACAACAATGGGCTCACAGTCTAGAAGTGCCTTCAACAAGGGTTTGAAAGAGGGGAGAGTAATCGTTTGTCAGATTTGAGGAGGGAGGGCATTCCAGGCCAGAGACAGCACATTGGTGAGGTGTTGGCGTTGAGATAGATGAGATCGAGGCATAGTTAGATGGTTAGCATAAGAGGAGTGAACTCTGTGGGCTGGGTTGTAGTAGGTGAGTAGCAAGGTGAGGAAGGAGGGGAAGAGGTGATTGAGTGCTTTAAAGCCAGTGGTGAGGAGTTTTCGTTTGACGTGGAAGTGAATGAGCAATCACTGGAGTTTCTTGATGAGTGGGGAAACATGTCCTGAATGCTTTTGTAGATAAATGATCCAGGCAGTAGAATGAAGTGTGGACTGGAGTGGGGAGAGACAGGAGGCTGGGAGGTCAGCAAGGAGGCTTGATGCAGTTCTGCCGGGGAAGCAATGATGCTAGGAAGAAGACTTCTTAAAGGGCCCAAATCCTGTGGGTCGACTATCCTAACCTGGCCAAGCCTAGTAAAGCCTGGAGCAGATCCAAACTTTGTTTTTTTTAATGGCATTCGTTAAGCGCTTTCTATGTGCTGTGCATTGTACTAAGCGCTGTGATAGATACAAGCGTATCAGGTTGGACCCAGTTCATGTCCCACATGGGGCTCACAAACTCAATCCTCATTTTACAGATGAATTAACTTAGCACAGTACAGATGCGGCCTTCCCAGACTAAGCTCCCCTTTTCCTCTGCTTCCCTTCCACTCCCCATTGCCCTGACTCATTCCCTTTGTTCTACCCACCCCGGTCCCACAGCACTTGTGTATATATGTACATATTTATAATTCTATTCATTTATATTAATGATGTGTATATAACTATAATTCTGTTTATTTATGTTGGTGCTATTGATGCCTGTTTACTTGTTTTAATGCCTGTCTACCCCCTTCTAGACTGTGAGCCCACTGTGGGCAGGGATTGTCACTATTTGTTACGAATTGTACTTTCCAAGTGCTCAGTACAGTGCTCTGCATAAAGTAAGCACTCAATAAATACGATTGAATGATTGAATGAATTCAGTACCACTGCTTGATAGTCCTGCATTCATTCCTTCAATCGGATGTATTGAGTGCTTACTGTGTGCAAAGCACTGTACTAAATGCTTGGGAGAGTACAATATAACAATAGACACATTCCTGCACACAACAAGCTCACAGTCTAGAGGGTCTCACCCTGATTCACTAAGGGACTATGGGTCAGTGGCCTCAGTCTTCCCCTCTGGAAAATGGGGCTATTATTCCCTCCCGGCCTTACAGAAGGATTAACCAAAATGCTTTGTAAGGCAGTTGGAGTTGCAGGGGTGGGGGCGAATCGATGAGCAGAACGACAGCCCAATTTACTAGCCATGACCCCAGCCGGCCACAGGCGAGCTGAGAGAGTTGAGGAAAGCCAGCTAGCAGCCAGCGAAGGATGAGCCAGAGAAGCCTTGGCCTCTTGCCTGGAGACGGCCGGGCTTCCCGGCCAAACGGTGACCTCAGCCCAGTGTTAGCCAGAGCTGGGATCCAGTCATCACCACTTGAGATATGTCAGCTGGGATCATAACACCCAGAACACTCATTACCACTTGTGGGGCGGGGAGAGAGCTAGTTGGAGGTGGGGGGGGGGGGGCGGAGGGTGAGGTTGGGCAGAGGGAGGAGACTGCCTTTTCTCTAAAGGCCCCACAACCTAGAAAAATTTAATTTGAGGATTTAGGAAATCATTCCCTAATCCTCATCAGAAGTCATATGAAATCAGCTAGAACATTAGTTCTGGGGTTGTAGCTCACTGTGGGCAGGGAATGTGTCTGCTTATTGTTGTATTCTACTTTCCCAAGTCCTTAGTACAGTACTCTGCACACAGTAAGTGCTTAATAAATATGACTGAATGAAATAGTCCCTGAGGTCAGGAATTCTCAAATGTTTTCATCACGGGACCATCATTCCCCATCATGTCCTCCTCTAGAACAAAAGCAAAAAAAAAGCCCATCCCAGCAAAAGGAGGGAGGGAATGAGAAAAGGTTTGAGGATGGAGGGACAGAAATGGAGAGGGGGTGCCAGAACAGGCAATAATAATTGTGATACTTGTTTAGCGCTTACTCGGTGCCAAGCACTATGCTAAGACTAGGGGTAAATAAGAAACAATCAAATCAGATATAGGTCCCACCCAACACAGCACTCACAATTTAAGGGGGAGGGATAGCAGGTATATATAATTCTCATTTCACAGATGAGGAAACAGAAGTGAAGTGATTTGCCTAAGATCTCACAGAAGCCTAGAGGAAGAGCAGGAGTTAGAACAGGGGAAGGTTGTGGAGAAGAAAGTGGTTTTCCGCAATTAGTCAATCTTAGAATTCACATGGCATCATCATACAGTTGCTCAGAGCCGTGCAATTCCAAGGCTCTTTGAAACTCTCTTCTTGGATACCTTATTGCAGCAAAAACAATAACTGTGGTATTTACCAATCCCCTTCTACATTCCAGGCACTGTACTAAGTCTACAGTCTCCCAAGCCCTTAACAAAGTGCTCAAGAATTACCATCAGTTGATTATGTTGTATACCCGGCTTCGGAGAACACCCATTTTCAGGGATCTGAGACTTTTCAAATGCCTCTTTTTAATATCTGTCTCCCCCTCTGTAATGTAATCTCCTGTGGGCATGGAATGGGTCTACCACTCTGTCATATTGTACTCTCCCAACCACTCAGTATAGTGCTCTGCATTCATTGATTCATTCAATCATATTTATTGAGCACTTACTGTGTGCAGAGCACTGTACTAAGCATTTGGGAGCCCACAGTATAACAAAAAACAGACACATTCCCTGCCCACATGAGCTTAAGTCTAGAGGGGGAGACAGACATTAATATAAATAAATTACTGCACACAGTAAGCGTTCAATAAACACCACTGATCGACTGATCAATCTCAGTTCAGAGTCAGAACGTATTCTTCCCAAGTAGCTCTAAGGGAGCTCCCTCCAAGTGCCAAAGAGCAAAGCTGCATCATCACTTTTCCATTCCAAGGCAGGAGAGTCCAGTGAGATCACCGGCCTGTTCACTCTGGAGAGAAATTCTTCTCTCCATTGGGTCTCGTGCAGGACAGAGCAGCGATTGTCTTTAGGCATCTGAATCCTCCCTGGGCCCTACATGTGTTTTCTCCGTGGCCGCGGGGCCAGGATATGTTTGAATATTTACCCTGTTTCATAACGCTAGCCAGCCGTTCTCTTCAGGAGGGGAGAGATGACCTCAGAGTCTCTCGCCATCTTATCTTCCAAATGAGTAGCTTCCGTTCCCATCCAAGAGGACCCTTTGCTCACCTCCCCTCTTCCAAACACACAATATCTGCACTGTTGCCTCACAGATGGGGGAGGAGGCTCCAAGTGACTAATAGAACGGCACACAAAGTCTGCAAAGTGTGGAAGAGGCTGGTCTCAGCTGCCTGTCATTAAATGTCAGGATTTGTTTCCAAGGTGTCAGTCACTCAGAGGGCTTTATGACATGTAGCACTGAATGGCTCAGGAGGGAAGAGCACAGGCAAGTACTTATACTGTCTTCCGGCTCGCCGATTCAGAGAATTGGTGCTCAGAACAACAGTGCTCATGGGAGACCCAGCCCTGCTGGGGAAAGACTTACTAGGTGGAGGTTCTTAATTTATTATTATTAAATATCAACAAGATTATTATTATTAGATAATAATAATAATAATGGTATTTAAGTGCTTACTTTGTGCCAAGCACAGTTCTAACACTGGGGCAGATCCATGATAATTAGGTCAGACACAGTCCTTGTCCCACATGGTGCAGTGTGGCTAAGTGGAAAGAGCACGGGCTTGGGAGTAAAAGGCCATGGGTTCAAATCCCGACTCTGCCGTGTCAGCTGTGTGACTTTGGGCAAGTCACTTAACTTCTCTGTGTCTCAGTTACCTCATATTTAAAATGGGGGTTAAGACTGTGAGCCCCATGTGGACAACCTGATCACCTTGTATCTCCCCCAGTGCTTAGAATAGTGTTTTGCACATAGTAGGCGCTTAACAAATGCCATTATTATTATTATTATTATTATTATTATTATTATTATTATGGTGCTCACAGTCTTAATCCCCATTTTACATATACATTTTACATATGAGGGAACTGAGGCACAGAGAAGTGAAGTAACTTGCCCAAGGTCACACGCAACAGACAGGGGACAGAGCCGGAATTAGAACCCATATTCTTTGACTCCCAGGCCCGTGCTCTTTCCAATAGACCAAATTTCCAACCAAGTCACTGGGTTAAACCTGGGTCATTCCCTCCATCAGTGCTATTTATTGAGTGCTTCCTCTGTGCAGAGCTTTGAATGTAGCACTTGAGAGAGTACAGTAGAATAGATATAATCCATGCCTTTGAGAAGTTTACAGTCTAGTGAGTTGTGGAGAAGGGGTGGTTAATAATAATAATAATGATGGCAATATTATTATTATTATTAAGAGAAGAGGTGGTTAGCCTCCAGACACTGGAGGAACTCAGCTCAAGGGTGCTAAGGGAGACTCAACTCTCTCCCGTCCTAATAATAATTAAGCAATCAATCATATTTATTGAGTGCTTACTATGTGCAGAGCACTGTACTAAGCGCTTGGGAGAGTACAACACAACAGAATAAGCAGGCACATTCCCTGCCCATAACGAGTTTATGCTCTAGAGGGGGAGACAGACATTAATATGGATAAATAATTTATAATTTGAAGATACGTGCTTAAGTGCTGTAGGGTTGGGGCAAATATCAAGTAATAATAAAGATGGGGGCATTTGTTAAGTGGCTACCGTGGGCCAAACACTGCGCAGGGATAGGTACAAGATAGGCAGAATGGACAAAGCCCATATCCCAAGGATTGACTGATCCTCAAGAAGGATGCACAGTCAGCCGGTCAGTCAATCAGTCATAATTATTGTGTGCAGAGCACCATTCTAAGCACTTGGAAGAGCACAATATAACAGACATATTCTCTGCTCACGGAGAGTTTACAGTCCAGAGGGGGAGACAGACATTAATAGAAATAAATAACCAAGGCTTCCCCAAACCCAGCCCCATCCTTGGTTTCCCACTGGGAGGGAAGGAGTGACAGCAGTGAGATGGGGGTTGCCGGAGTGACGGTCGGGGTGGGCAGCTGATCAGTTTTATACTGGACAGTCCGATTTCCAGCTGATCTGTCTCCTCTCCGGTGCAGAGCTGGCACTGAATCCCTTTACATCTTGCCTTTTTATTTTCATCACCAGTCTTCCCCCTGACTTTGGCTCCTGCCGCCGAGTCCCATGGCACAGAACAACACCCGCATTGCCGGCAGAAGTGGAAGGCCCGTCCCCCTGCCCTTGAGGAGCTTATGATAGAATGGATTGTCTCTGATGAACACTTGGGTGTTCTCTGAGCACGTATCCTACAGTGCCACGCCCCATTATCTGAGAGTTTAGGCTCTCTGGGTGTACCCTGTGCCCCGTGACCATGGAAAACTGAGAGCCGGGAGCTCCTCAGCCTGACCTCTAGCCTGTAACCTTGTTATGGGCAGGGAGTGTGTTTATTATATTGTTGTATTATACTCTCCCACGGTACCATGCTCTGCACCCAGTAAGCACTCTATAAATACAACGGACTGACTGAGTGGCCCCAACAGAGGAAGGGTCAATCCAATTTTGAGGGGATGGCCCAGCCTACATGTATGGCTCCAGCCATCTTTGGGGGGCAGGCTCAGGGAGGGAAGACTGGGGCTTTAGGGCAAGATTTAAGCTAACCAACTGGAGCAGGGTCTCTGCTTCCCCATCTTGTGCTCCAGTGACACAGTTAATTACAATGCGCTGATCCATTGGTTCCCATGGTAACCCTGGGAAAACAGATATGTGTCTAATAGTCTCCGAATTCCTTTTTGCCTTCAGCTGGGCTGAGGGCACAATTAAAGAAGATGAATTTGCTTGCGCGTGCATAATGAGATCCGGAGGTCCGGACGGCATATGGGGCGTCTCCCCCCGGGGGACCCAGCTGTCACTCGGATGGCATGGCACTTTCCCGGAGATTTCTATAGGAAGGCTCCCCGTGGCAAAACCAAACATGTACTGTGGCTAGGATGCGGGTGAGATGGAAAATCAGGCACCCGGGACTCCATCTCCTATGAAAAAACTGGGTAGGAGCTATAGTGCAAAATAGTGATAATGATAAGCAATAATAACAACAAAAATAATAATAATAATAATGGTAGAATTTTTAAACACACAGCATGTGTCACGCAATGCACTAAGTACTGGGGCAAAAGATAATCAGATCAGACACAGTTCTTGCCCAACTTGGTGTTCCCAGTCTGAAATGGAGGGAGAGGAGGTACTTTATTCCCATTTTATAGATGAGGAAGCTGAGGCCCGGAGAGGTTAAGAGACTTGCCCTAGGTCTCCCAGCCACCTAGTGCCAGAACAGGGATTAGAACCACTTCTCTTGACTCCCAGTCTCATTGTGAGACTTGACCTCCTCTTTCCCTCACCCCTACCCACCACAAAAAAAACCCCACATCCTAGAGGATGGGTGGGAGACAGCGATCCTCCCCCTGAAATTCTGATTCTGCTTTATTCCAAGGTTCATTTTCTTCCTAGTGAGTGAAATCTGTTCCCTGGAGCTCTGGGGGAGATTGTGAGCTGGGGGAAAGGACTATACAAAGGTATCTTCCCGCCCAAACCCTGTCCTCCCCATGACTTTCCCATCACTGTAGGTGGCACCACCATCCTTTCTGTCTCACAAGAACGGAACGTTGGCATTGTCCTAGACTCATCTCTCTCATTCAACCCACATATTCAATCCATCACTAAATCCTGTCGGTTCGACCTTCACAATTTTGCTAAATTCTGCTCTTTCCTCTCCATCCAAACTGCTACCACTTTAATCCAACCACTTTAATCTTATCCCTCCTTGATTACTATACCAGCCTCCTTGCTGACCTCCCAGCCTCCTGTCTCTCCCCACTCCAGTCCAGACTTTACTCTGCTGCCTGGATCATTTTTTTACAAAAACGCTCAGGTCATGTTTCCCCACCCCTCAAGAACCTCCAAAGCTTGCCAATCCACCTCCGCATCAAAAAGATACTCCTCACCATTGGCTTTAAAGCACTCAATCACCTTGTCCCCTCCTACCTCACCTGGCTACTCTCCTACATCCCAGCCCACACACTTCACTTCTCTAAAGCTTTCTCACTGTACCTCTATCTTACTGCCAAACTCTCACCTGCATTCTGCCTCTGGCCTGGATGCACTCCCTCTTCAAATCTGACAGACAGTTACTCTGCCCGGCCTTCAAAGCCTTACTGAAGGCACATCTCCTCCAAGAGGCCTTTCCTAAGCCCCCCTTTCCTCTTCTCCCACTCCCTTCTGTATCACTCTGACTTGCTCCTTCATTTATCCACCTCAGCATTTATGTACATATCTATCATTTATTTCTATTAATGTCTGTCTCCCTCTCTAGACTATAAGCTCTTTGTGGAAGGGGAATGTGTCCGTAATATTGTAATATTGTACTCCCCCAAACGCTTGGTACGGTGCTCTGCACAGAGTAAGCGCTCAATAAATACTACTGACTGACTGACTGAATCGATCAATCAGTCAGAGAGAGGCTCCTCCAAGAGGTGAAAGGTTAGAACATGGAGGGTGGAACAGCCTACTCTTCCACCAAGGCCAGAACAAGAGTGGGAGAGTCAGGACCGCAACATGAGGGATGGAGGTTTGGCAGCAGGCGGAACCTGCTGTCACAAGGGTCATGGAATGGGAGGAGTGGAGCGGTCAAGGGAATTCTGCCTGGGGACTTCCAGAAAGGAAATGGAGAATCCTGGGCCGGGGGCAGAGTAGGAAGGCAAAGTAGACACTGAAGGTGGTGAAAAGAGACACTGAGGTAGACCCCCCATTAACCAGTTTCTGATCCATCCAGCTTGGGGTGGGAGGCTGGTGGGCTTCAGTGGCGATGGAGTTGCCCAAGCCCTGTAGGACACTGCTGCCCACCGGAATGGCAGAGGGCTCAGCCATGATTCTGCAAAATTGCCAGCTCACATACAGACAAATGTGGGGTATGTCTGGGAGTCCCAGAATAGGCCAGGAGTGAATGAAACCACCAAGGCAGTTCTCCCTCGGCCTACTCCATCCTCCTCCAGTCCCTCCTAGCCTCCCTCAGTCTCCTCCAGCCTCCTTCCGCCTCCCTCAGCCTCCCTCCATTCCCCCCAGACCTCCCTCAGCCTCCATCAGCCTCCCTAGGTGTCCCCTGGGCTCCCCCCATCTTCTCTCAGCCTCCCTTGGCCTCCCCTAAACTCCCCTTCCATCCTCTCTAAACCTCCCTCTGCCTCCCCCCATCTTCTCCAGCCTCCCAGATGTTTCACAGTGCTCTAGTTTGTGTGCAGTGTGGCTGGCTGCTATGCCGACCCTGTCTTCGAAGAACAGAATTTCCGCTGTCCTCGTATCTATTTTTTCAGGAGTTTGCTATTAGCAGAATCACAGAATAGCCAAGATAGAGGGGCAGGCTCCCAACTCTTCCCCTCCACATGCACCCACATGTGGCACACGCACTCCTGGACACACACATGCCCACATGAGTGTGCATGCATGCACATACATGCTAACACAAAGGTATACATATGTGCACAAGGAACACTCACACACACACATCAGAGCACACGCAAATGCCCACATGCATACATACCCATGCACACCCACCCCCTCCAAGCACCCACAAAACAAATAACAAAACCCACAACAACAAAGGCACAAGTCCCGCCCAGGAAGGAGGGGCTGGGTGTGTCCTGACCTTGAATGGGAGCGCAGGGGTTTTAACATGGAGCAGCCGGTGCCAGTTGTCGGGTGCCAGCCGATTGGCCGGGCACAGCTGGCAGACCCACATTCCGGCCGTGGTCTCTCATGCTTCCTCAGTGGTCTTGTGCCCAGTGAGGCCTTGGTGGGGACTGCTTCCTCAGGACAAAGGGGCTGGCTCCAAGGCCCAGGGCCATCCGTCCGAGGCCCCCAGTCTCCCCTAATTTCACTTCCTCTTCCTCGTTGCCCTCCAGGTGTCAAACACCAACCTTGCTGCTCGCCGTCCTGGGGACCCAGGCGTGCCTTAGGCATCTGCCCTTCTGACGTCCCGGGGGGTTGACTGGCCACTCTATCCTGGGACTCCAGGGAGGTCCTTCAATGAGGACCAGACAAAACTTGACCTAGTGGATACAGCATGGGCCTGGGAGTCGGAAGAACATGTGTTCTAATCCCGGCCCTGCCACTGGTTGGCTGTGTGACCTTGGACAAGTCACTTCACTTCTCTGTGCCTCAGTTACCTCATCTGTAAAATGGGGCTTAATACTGTGAGCCCCATGTGGGACAGGGACTGCATCCAACCCGATTTGCTTGTATCTACCCCAGTGCTTAGTACAGTGCTTGGCACGTAGTAAGCACTTAACAAATGCCACAGTTATTGTTATCATTACTACTATTACCTCCCTCGGACCTGCCAGTGGAACATTCAGGCAGCAGCGGCATGGGAGAGAGTCGAGGGTGGAGACTCGAATTTACTGTGTGGAAGAAGGCAATGGTAAACCACTTCTGTATTTTTACCAAGAAAACTCAATGGATCCACTACCAGAATGATTGCAGATGGAGAGAGGGGCACTCTGGGAGAAATGTGTCCGGGGAGTCGCTATGGGTCGGAAACAACTTGATGGCATAAGACAAGACAAGTGCTTAAATGATTGGCACATAGTAAGAGCTTAACATGCCATCACCGTCATCATCATTATCTCTCCCTCCCACATGGAGTTTGCAATAAATGGATTAACCAGGCCCTTGGTGGCCATTTTGCTGCTCACTGAGAATGCAGGCAGAAGGGGAAACTCAAATCAGTCCATTTTTTGAAATAATGGTATTAAGCTCTCACTAAGTGTCAAATGCTATTCTAAGGGCTGGGATAGGTACAGCTCAGTTAGGTCAGACAAAGTCCCTGTCCTGCATGGGGCTCATGGTCTAAGTAGGAAGGAGAACAGGTTTTGAATCCCCATTCTGAAGGTGAGGAAACAGAGGCTCAGAGAAGTCAAGTGACTTCCCCAAGGTTGAAAAGCAAGCAATTGGCAGAGTCAGGATTAGAACCCAGGCCCTTTGACTCTAAGGTCTGTGCTATTTCCACTAGGCCACACTGCTTCTCCTCGCCAGCAATTTTGGCTCAAAGATTAGGGTGAGGGTGATGTTGTGGATTACCTGTGGATTTCAATTATCCATGTTCTCCCAGTCTTCCACGGCCGAGAAAAACACCATCCACTCCACCAGGCAGTAAGGCCATCGGGGAAAGGCACTGGATCTGGGCCGAGCCCATATAGAAGCCATTTCAATTTCTGTCGTTTTGCCTTTGGCCTTGAGGAATTGCTGGCCTTATTTGCTTTTGGTTCTGTGCAATTTGAAGCGACTTGAATGCCAATTCCCAACAGAGAAGTGGAGGCATTTCTGCTCAAAATATGAATGAGGACAGACACGAAGCCAAATATGAATCTAGGTGGTTGAGGAACGGAGAGATCCACACAGCTGCCCCCTTCTAAACTGACTCCCGTTCTCAAGCAGTGGGGGACAGAATAGCCGGGAGAGCAGCCTGAGGTAAATCTCGGGCTTCCGCTCCACAGTCCGCTCCAGGCTGCCTCCGCAATGTGGATCTCTGGAAACTTTAATAGGAAACTTCCTACAAGGAAGTTTATTTACACTAAATAAGAAGGATGATAACATTCTGGCCTTGTATTTATAATGTCCTCTCCTAGAGAGCTCAAACGCCTTAGGGCCCCTGATGTGCTCCATCCTCATAACATCCTTATTCAATGTAAGCTCGTTGTGGTCAGGGTATGTGTCCACCCATTGTTGCACTCTATGCTCCCAAGCGCTTGGTACAGTGTTCTGCACACAGCTGCTCAATAAATACGATTGAATGAATGAATGAATGAATAGGGTCTAGAGCTGAGGATCAGAGAGGTTAAAGTGCAGGCCCAAGGTCACACAGCAAGTCAGTAATAATAATAATAATAAGAATGGCATGTATTAAGCGCTTACTATGTGCAAAGCACTGTTCTAAGCACTGGGGGGGATACAAGGTGATCAGGTTGTCCCACGTGGGGCTCACAGTCTTCATCCTCATTTTACAGATGAGGTACCTGAGGCTCCGAGAAGTTATGTGACTTGCCCAAGGTCACATAGCAGACATGTGGTGGAGCTGGGATTCGAACCCATGACCTTTGACTCCAAAGCCCAGGCTCTTTCCATTGAGCCACGCTGCTTCAGTAGTGGAACTGAGGCTAGTACTCCCATCTCCAGTTTTCTCTCCCACTGGGCTATCTTGCCTCTAGCTGCCACTGGAGATGTTCTGATCAACTAATGGTAAGTCAAAGGTATTTACTGAGTGCTTACTGTGTACAGAGCACCATACGAAACACTTATTCTCGTAAATACTGAGTGCCCCCTCCCCCCAGCTCAGGGTCACATCTGCAGAGTTTCCAGTACTCTAGCAGTCTTGATTATGGGAGGGAGAGTCAAGCAGGGGCATACCCATTCCATTCCTAGCTTGGGCAGTGGCTAGCTAGTGGAAGGCTATCTGTTACAAATCAAAACTCACCTGTGCTGGGCAGCAGTGGCATGGGAGAGAGTCAAGGGCAGAGGCTCAAGTTTACTGCGTGGAAGGCGTCAATTAAACCACTCCATATCTTTATCAAAAAGGCTGTATGGATCCACTACCAGAATGACTGCAGTTGAAGATGGGGTGTTCTGGGTGAATGTGTCCATGGCATTGCTATGGGTCAGAGGCGACTCGACAGCATAAGAAAAGACAAGACTGAGTGACCAGATTCATTCATTCATTCAATCATATTTATTGAGCACTTACTGTGTGCAGAGCACTGGACTAAGCGCTTGGGAAGTACAAGTTGGGAACATATAGAGATGGTCCCTACCCAACAACGGGCTCACAGTCTAGATATATCAATCCATCAGTTAATGGGATTTGTTCACCACTTACCATGTGCTGGACTAAGTTCTTGGTTGAGTACAATAATAATAGTAATAATAATAATTATTATTATGGTATCCCTGATATGTTGTTACTGTTATTATTCAGGGTCCACAGGCTGGCACTAGCAGCGGGTGTGGGTTCAGGTGGTACCCAAGCCCTGAGCCCAGAACAAGTCCTCTGAGCCAATGACTCTGCCTGTCCTTTCTTTTTTTAAGGTATTTGTTAAATGTTTATTATGTGCCAGGCACTGTACTAAGCACTGAGGTAGATACAAGTTAATCAGGTTGGGCACAGTCCCTGTCCTACATGGGGCCTACACTCTTAATCCTCATTTGACTGATGAGGGAACTGAGGCCCAGAGAAGTGAAGTGATTTGCCCAAGATCACACAGCAGGCAAGTGGCAGAGCCATGATTAGAACCCATGACCTTCTGATTCCCAGGCTCGGGCTCTATCCGCTAGGCCACACTGCTTCCCTGCTGTGATGTTCTTTGATTCGAGCGCGGAGCTCTGCGTTACCCGTCCAAAAACCGCTTCCTCCCTCCCTCCCTTAATCCCTCCCTCCTGACCTGACCCAGCGAGGCGCCATCCGGCTTCAAATCAAACACATTCCTGCTCTTGCTGCTGGACCCCTTCTGGGACCAACAGAAGTTCTGTCCCGGGAGAGGATGTACTTTCTAAATAAAATCAGCGTCTCGTCTTCCTTCGGAAATATTTTAGGAGGATTGAAAGCAAAACCCAGTAGGCCCCACTGATGTGGTGTGTCCTAGCTCAAAGACCACAGAGCCAAACTGGAGTCTCCACTGGCTAGGCTCCGGGAAGAGGGATTGGGGGCGGGGCATGGAATGACAGAATCTTCCCCTTACTGCAGGCAGCCTCATTAGACCACTTCCCGACTAAAGAGCCATTGTGTTCCTTTCCCTGGTCCCTGAATACACAAGCGTGGCTTCCAATTCAGGGCTAGGCACTTTGACATTTTTATTATTAGCAGTAGCAGTAATAATAGCCACAATATTAACTGTGGTATTTGTTAAGCCATTACTGTTTTGGCTATTATTATTACTACTACTAATAATAAACATGTTAAAGTGCCTAGCCCCAAATTGGAAGCCATTTGAGGTACACAATACAATCAGTTCTTTTTTTTTAATGGCATTTGTTTAGTGCTTACTATGTGCCAGACACTGTATTAAGCACCAGGATAGATACAAGCTAATCAGGTTGGATGCAGTCCCCACCTCACGGTCCAAGGCAGGGAGGGAGAACAAGAATTGAATCACCATTTTACAGATGAGGTAACTGAGGCCCAGAGAAGTGAAGTGATTTGCTCAAGGTCCACATAGCAGGCAAGTGGCGGAGCTGGGATTAGAATCCAGGTCCTCTAACTCCCAGACCCATCCTCTCTCCATTAGGCCATGCTGCTTCCGAATGCAAAAGGAGGATTCATTTTCCCCAGCCATGAGAAACCAGTGATGGCTTCTCTGACAACCCTCCATCCAAGACTGCTCCGAAGTCTGCTCTTTGACTGTAAACCCACGGAGGGCAGGGACCCCAATCTCCTTAACTTTCAATTGCTCAGCTAGCTCAGTTGCTTGAGCACGTGACTCTTACTCTCAGGGTCGTGGGTTTGAGCCCCACATTAGGTGGGTGGTTTTTAATTTATCCCTCTAGAGTCTAAGCTTGATGTGAGCAGCGTGGCTCAGTGGAAAGAGCCCGGGCTTTGGAGTCAGAGGTCATGAGTTCAAATCCCACCTCCGTCAACTATCAGCTGTGTGACTTTGGGTAAGTCACTTAACTTCTCTGTGCCTCAGTTACCTCATCTGTAAAATGGGGATTAAAACTGTGAGCCCCCCATGGGACAACCTGATCACCTTGTAACCTCCCCAGCGCTTAGAACAGTGCTTTGCACATAGTAAGCATTTAACAAATACCATTATTATTATTATTATTACCAACTCTGGGATACTGTTATAATATCCTCCCCCAAGCTCTTTGTACAGTCCTCTGCACACAGTAAGTACTCAATAAATATGATTGATTGACTTTCTCGGAACTGTGCACAGCCTAGCCCATGTTCTGATTTAATTCTCCTGGTGATGATAATGATGTCGAGGTTGGTTTGGTGAAGACATTGAGGAAAGATGTCAATCCCTGGTATTTATTGAGTGCCTGTCCTATGTAGAGCACTGTACTGAGCCCTTGGGAGAGTCCAATAGAGTTAGAAGACACAATCCTTGCCCTTGAGGAGCTTGCAAACTGGAGAGGAGTTTATAATCTGGCGATGTAAGATTATATGTGAGGAAGCAATAACAATGCCTTTTAATCCCAACTCTGCCACTTGCCTGCTGTGTGACCTTGGGCAAGTCATTTAATTTCTACGTACCTCAGTACCCTTGTTTGTAAAATGGAGATTGACTGTGAACCCCATGTAGGATAGGGACTGTGTCCAACCTGATCAGCTTGTATCTACCCCAGCGTTCAGTACAGTGCCTGGCACATAATAAGAGCTTAACAAATACCATTTTTAAAAAAACAAAGATGATTTGGACCCCCTTAAGAAGAGGAAATAAATGTATCCTTGAAACTGTGCCAAAGGATGTAGAGACTGTAGCATCAGCATCTAGTCTGATGACTGCTGTAGGACAGATGCTAAAGCCAATGATCAACCGAAGAAAATGCCCCAACAGTGCCTACCCTGATGGCAGAATGTGTTCCTTGTGTGTGAAAATGCCACTCAAAGCAATGGCCCTTGCCCCCACCTCCCAGTAGAGTGTAAGCTCCTTGTGGGCAAGTAGTGTGACTTGTGCTTCTGTTCCATGAACCAATAGCATTTGATTATTAGAACAGGGAATAGCAGGGAAGTGGAATGGCCTAGCAGTTAGAAGGAGTTGGGTCCTAACCCTGCTCTGCCACTTATCTGCAGTGTGACCTTGGGCAAGTCACTTTACTTCTCTGGTGAGTTTCCTCATCTGTAAAACGGGGATTAGGACTGTGTCTAACGTGATTATCTTGTATCTACCCCAGTGCTTAGAACATTGTTTGACACATAGTAAGCACTTAAAAAATGTCATTATTACTTTTATTACTATTATTATCATTGAACCATTACTGAGTGCCAAACACTGTACTTAGCATTTAGGAGAGTACAATACGATAGAGATAATAGGCATGATCCCTGCTGTCAAGGAGCTTGCAGTCTAGCAAATTTTCCCAGTGCAACAAATAGCATAAGGAATACCGGAATAATTACCCAGTTTCCTCTGGCTCTGCATTTTTCTGCTAATGATGGCAACCAGACAAGGACCAACATAAAGTATGGTATTTTATCAAGGACAGAGAAGAACTTGAATGAATGAATGAAAAATGAATACTTTTTCATTTTGCAATTTCTGCTTTTATTTCCCTACTGCAACCAACTTGAGAAGCAACATGGTCTTGTGGAAAGAGTCCAAGCCTGGGAGTCAGAGGACCTGGGTTCTAATTCTGGATCTGACATTTGTCTGCTTTGTGATCTTGGGCAAGTCACTTTAGTTCTCTGTGCCTCAGTTACTTCATCTGTAAAATGGCGATTAAGACTGTGAGCACCGTTTGGGACATGGACTGTGTCCAACTTGATTATTTTGGATCTATCCCTGAGCTTAGTACAATGCCTGACACACAGTAAGACCTTAACAAAAAACAGTAAAAAAAAAGATCTGAAATAACCAGAGTACAAACTGCTCTTTATTGATGATCCAACAGAAACTTCCCTGCTTAAAGATCAGGGAAGCACCATCCCCTAATGGAAAAAGGACAAGGCTGGGAGTCAGAGGACCTGGGTTCTAATTGCAGCTCCACTACTTGTCTGTTGCTTGACCTTGGGCAAATCACTTAACTTCTCTACACCTCAGTTTCCTCAACTCTAAAATGGGAATTCAACACCTGTTTTCCCTCTTACTTCAACTGTAAGCCTCATGAGGCACAGGCACAGGTGTCTGACCTGATAAACTTGTATCTACCCCAGCACTTAAAACAGTGCATGACACATAGTAAGTGCTTAACAAGTACTACTAAAAAAAGAGCTTAGTACAGACCACTGAACCCAGGGGACATTCATTCATTCATTTGAACATACTTATTGAGTGCTTACCATGTGCACCGCACTGTATTAAGCTCTTGGGAGAGTGCAATGCAGCAACAAACAGACACATTCCCTGCCCACAATGAACTTACAGTCTAGAGGGGGAGAAAGACATTAATAGAAATAAATAAATTACAGATATGGACACAAGTGCTGTGGGGCTGGGAAGGGGATGGATAAAGGGAGCAAATCAGGGTGATGCAGAAGGGAGTGGGAGAAGAGGAAGAGGGAAGCAGAAAAATACCATCAAGTATACTACTACTAGTACTACTACTATTACATGTGTGTGCATGTGCGTGTGTGTGTGTGTTTGGTTGAGGGAGTTGGGCAGGAAGAGGGAAAGAAATGCATGGTGGGGGAAAGCTGGAGAAAACAGCTGCAGACAAATCTCCAACAGACCCTGCCTACATCAGAGCTTGGAAAACGACACGGCCATTTCCATTCAGTTCACAGGCGCAGGCTGAAAGCAGTTCCTGTAGAAACTTTCCGACAATGGCAGCTGTCCTCTATTAGCATTCAGGTGTGGACCCCGGGTAATTAGATGGAGGAACCCATTTGTGCCTCTAGGTTTACATGGGACCCATTTCCCAATAATAGAATGTGATTCTTCAATCAGTTTTTTTTCTCTCAACCATCATATATCAATAGACAGAGCTTACTTGTCCAAATCCCCCCAAGATTTTACCCCAAATGTTCTTTTTGTAAGATGCTCAATTGCCATTCCTGCTCATGTAAATAGCTGTAATTTTATTTATCCTTTTGCTTCTCCCCGCTTTCAGGCCCAAAGCACTTACGTACATATCTGTAATTTTATTTACTTGCACTGATGTCTTCCTCCCCCAGTCTAGACTTTGAGCTTACTGTGGGAAGGGAATGTCACTGTTTTGTTGTATTGTACTTTTCCAAGCACTTAGTACAGTGCTCTGCACACAGAAAGTGCTCAATACGTACGATTGATTGATTGGTGACCGTTGGACAGGGCCAATGTGATCTTTCCTTCCTAGTAACAACTGCATTATTTGCTAAGCACTTACAGCCGAAACCTGTCCTGAGCACTGGAGTGGATACAAGATAATTAGGTTGAAAACAGTCTCTGTCCCAATCTAAGTAGGAGGGAGGACAGATATAGACTCCTCATTTTAAAGATGAGGAAACTGAGGCTCAGAAGACTTAAGTGACTCCCCCCAGGTCACACAGCAGGCAGGTGGCAGGGCTGGAATTAGAACCCAGGTCCACTGACACCTAGGCTAAGGCTGTTTCCCCTGGGCCACACTGCGTCTCCCTAGCAAACCAGGATTCTCAGAAGATAACCCAACACCAGACTTGGGCTCTTCTTCCTTGCCGTCTTCCCTGCTCTTGGTGAGACTGCCCCATGCTCAGAGCGTATTACACCCATCGTATCTAGACTTTAAGCTCACTGAGGGTGGGCATCATGTCTACCATCAGTGCTGTACTCTCCCAAGCACTTACTACAGTGTACTGCACCCAGTAAGCATTCAATAAATACCATGGATTGATCTACTGATCTCACCTGAGCAGATGGGAAAACTAAAGTCAAGGACAAACTCTATTGTATTTGTCTTCTCCCAATAATAAAATAATTATATTGATAATAATAACTTCAGTGTTTGTTAAGCACTTACTACATACCAGGCACTGTACTAAGAACTGGGGTAAATACAAACTAATCAGGGTGGACTCAGTCCCTGTTCTACATAGGAATCACAGTCCTAATCCCAATTTTACAGATGACTGAGGCCCAGAGAAGTGAAGTGATTTGGCCTAGGTCACATAGCAGATAAGTAGCGGAGTTAGGATTAGATCCCACATCCTCTGACTCCCAGGCCTGTGCTCTTTCCACTAGGCCATGCTCCTTCTCAAGAGCTCCCAAGAGGCTCTGCACACAGTAAGCGTTCAATAAATATGATTGATTGATTGAGTGAGTGAGGTCACTAGGAGACGTAAAATCAATCCAGCAAACAGACTGGGGATAGGAGACAGGGTTCTCATGATGATGATGATGATGATGATGATGATGACTGTGGTATTTGTTACGTGCTTACTATATGCCAAACACTGTACCAGCTCAATTCAACTCAGCTTTTCAGATCCCATTCATGCCTGAAACTAAGGGCCTCCAATTCCCAGGGCCTACAACCCCTGTGATACAATGGATGATGGAATACTATCAAAATAATAATAATATTTTCTGATCAATCAGTCAGTGGTATTCCACCCCCACACTTAGTACAGTGCCTGCCACATAAAATGCACTTAACAAATACCCACAATCATTTACTGAGCCCAAATAAACAAGTTACAGGATGTTTCCATTTTTCCCTTTGAGGTGGAGAAAGGACTCCCCACCCAGTTCCCAGCACTAATACTAATAATTGTAGTGTTGGTTAAGTGCTTACTATGTACCATGCTCTAGAGGGCACAATTCTTCTGAAACTTTCCCCTCCAGCACCCTGACCCAGTAGGAAGGAAAGTCGGACTGCACTGGATTAGGTAATCTGGTTTCTCTTCACTGGCTCAGGAAGGGAGGCCACAGCTAAGCCATCTTTGGTTCTATTGGCTTAGTGCTGCAGAGAGAAGCAGAATGATGTAGTGGATAGAGAACGGGCCTGAGAGTCAGATGGTCATTGGTTCTAATCCCAGCTCCGCCACTTGTCTGCTGCATGACGTTGGGAAAATAAATTCGCTTCTCTGTGCCTCGGTTCCCTCATCTGCAAAACGGGGATTGAGATTGTGAGCCCCATGTGGGACAGGGAACTGTGCCCAACCAGATCTGCTTGTATCCATCCCAGCGCTTTGTACAGTGCTTGGCATGTAGTAAGCACTTAACAAACACTATTATTATCATTATTACAAATACCGCACACACAAAAAAGAAAGAGTGCAATACAACAGAGTTGTTAGTTTCGTTCCCTGCCCACAACTAGCTTACAGTCTAGTGGTGTCCAAAAAGTAGAAGAAACTTGAGGGAAGATGAGGAATTTGTCATACAGGAACCTGACTTCTCTCTTTCACGATAAACTTCCTCGTAGTCAGTGACTTTATGTTGTCTGCATGTTAGGTGCCAGGGCTACCATTGAGCCCCCATGGTAAATAGGAATCAATCAATCAATCGTATTTATTGAAAGCTTATTATGCACTGTACTAAGCGCTTGGTGGAGTGCAATACAACTGAATTAGCAGGAATGTTCCCAGCCTAAAACAAGCTTACAGTCTAGAGGGGGAGACAGACATTAACATGACTAAATAAATAATTTAAAATATATAAGTAATTTATAATATATAAAGATCTGTTCATAAGTGCTGTGGGGTTGGGGCGAATACCAAGTGTCCAAAGGTCACAGATTGAAATGCATAGATGAGCCAGAAGGGAGAGCAACTGGGGAAGAGGGGGCTTAATTGGGGAAGGAAATAGAAATAACATTAATTATTGTAATAAAAATCTCCTGATCCTGAAAGACTTATTTGCTTTGAGACCCCGAGCTGAACCCTGAGCTGAAGGACTCAGAGGAAGTCCTGAGAAAGAGGGCACCCTTCCAGGTAATAAAACGCACACATCTGCTCTGTTGGTCTCCTCCGCAACATTAATAGTCACCAACCCACCCCCATTGCAAGTGACCCTATTGGAAGCCTGCAATCATGAAAATAAGGAGATGCCTGAAAGAAAGGGAATAGATCCTTTGCCTCTCCTTCTTGTCCCCTTTGAGTTGGTTTTTAAAGCAGCATGGCTCAGTGGCAAGAACCCGGGCTTGGGAGTCAAAGGTCGTGGGTTCTAATCCCGGCTCCACCACTTGTCAACTGTGTGACTTTGCGCAAATCACTTCATTTCTCTGTGCCTCAGTTCCCTCATCTGTAGAATGGGGATTGAGACTGTGAGCCCCACCTGGGACAGGGACTGTGTCCAACCCGATCTACTTGTATCCACCCCAGTGCTTAGTACAGTGCCTGGCTCATAGTTAAGTACTTAACAAATACTGTTATTATTATTATTATTATGGTTCTGTTTTAAAGGAAAGTAGTAGTAGCTGTAGTAGAAGTAATGTTTATTGAGCATCCATTTGGTGCAATGCACTTTACTTGAGACATACAAAACCAGATCAGTGGAGACGCAGCGTGGCCCAGGGGATAGAATCCGGGCCTGGGACTCAGAAGGACCTAGGTTCTAATTCCAGCTCTGCCATTTGTCTGCTGTGTGACCTTGGGCAAGTCACTACACTTCTCTTGCCTCAGTTCCCTCATCTGTAAAATGGGGATTAATACCGTGAGCCCCACGTGGGACATGGACTTATCCAAACTGATTAGCTTGTCTCCCCCAGTGTTTAGTACAGTGCCTGGCACATAGTAAATGCTTAACAAAAACCATTAAAAGACCCCCCAGAACTAAGTCACACAAGGAGCCTTCACACTAACAGAGAAGTTAAAAATAACTATTTCAATCCACTAATGGTATTTACTAAGCACTTTGTGCAGAGCACTGTACTAAGCACTTGGGGAAGTATAATAGTGCCGGTAGGCATGATCTCTTGCTCTCAAGGTGCTTACATTCTAGAGGGGGATACAGACACAAAAATAAATTTGAGTTAGGAGGAGGTAACAGAGTTTAAAGAAGTATATATAAGTTCTGTCTGGTGGTGATTCATTCATTCAATCGTATTTATTGAGCGCTTACTGTGTGCAGAGCACTGGTGATGATGGTGGTGGGGTCGTGTGGAGTGAGTATCCTTTAAACCCTTCATATTCACCTTCTCTTCAGCCCCAGCACTTATTTACGTATACAAAATTTATTTTAATGTTTGTCTCCCCCTCTGAACTGTGAGCTTGTTGAGGGCAGAGACCACGTCTACTGGCTGTATTATATTGTACTCTCCCCTCCCAAACACAGTGCTCTGCACACAGAAAGTGCTTAATAAATACCACTCATGAGGATGACGACATATTGATTGATTCAGAAACATAGAATTACAGTGCATTGCATATAAGAGGAGGCCATTACTAGATTGTACCGACTGCTGTATTTTACTCTACTGAGCACTTGGTACAATGCTCTACATATAGTAAGCGCTTAATAAATATCACTGATCGATGACACGATGTGGGAGTGCTGAAGTGGCAATAGGAGGGGAAATAGTGTGGGGAGATGAGAGATGAAAGGAAGCCTCTGGAGGAAATAGGATTGGAGAAAGGCTTTGAAGGTGATTTTTACAGAGAAAGTAGTCAAGATAAATAATTGAGTGTGCAATTTGGAGAAGGGTGACCATAGAGTGCCCTCAAATATACCAACTGCCCCTTCTGCCAACTGGAAGTAACCAACATTATATTATGTTACGTGTGTTACGCTGGTTAAGCAATGCAATGTTATATAATCATATGGAATTTTTTTTTTCTAAACCCTGTGGTAGATACAACCTAATCAATTCGGAAGCAGTCTTTGTCCCACATGGGGCTCACAGTCTTGATGCCCATGTTATAGATGAGGTAACAAGCACAGAGACGTCAAGTGACTTGCCCACAGTCACACATCGACAAGTAGTGGAGCCAGAAATAGAACCCAGGTCCTTCTGACTCTCAGGGCCATGCTCTATCCACTAGGCCACGTTGTTTCCCTAACCTTCTGTAGAAATCTGTGAAATTTAAAAGAGCTTTCTTTTTTATGGTATTTGTTAAGCATTTACAATGTGCCTAACACTTTTCTAAGCACTGGGGTATGTGCATGTTAACTAGGTCAGACTCAGTCCCTGGCCCACATGGGACTCACAGGAGGGAAAAGAGGTATTTAATCCCCATTTTGCATGTGAGGAAACTAAGGCACAGAGAAGTTGAGTGACTTGTCCAAGGTTAGTACACAGCAAGTAATTGGCAGAGCTGGGATTCAAACTCAGATCCTCTGACTCCCAGGCCTGTGCTCTTTCCTCTAGGCCACTTGTCTGCTATGCGGCCTTGGGCAAGTCACTTCACTTCTTTGTGTCTTGGTTACTTCTTCTGTAAAATAGGGATTAAGACTGTAAACCCCATGTGAGACGAGGATTATGTCCAACCTGATTACCTTGTATCTACCCCAGTGCTTAAAACAGTGCCTGGCACATAGTAAGCATTTAATGAATACCATCATCATCATCATTATTATTATTACTATTAATGGTTCTGAGAGTATGGTTCCCTCTTACCCAGCAAAGGAGGAAGATACAGAAAGGAAGAATTTTCCTGGCTTGTTCTCCCCTTGCTCTGACTGCCTCCTCCTGAGAAATCCACCCCGGCAGCGACAGCAAACACCTTTGCTTTCCAAAACCACAGACCCTTCGGGGCTCACAGTTTGTTTTCCCAGCTTGTGTCCCTCTCCTACTCTCCAAGCCCGGCCTCAGACTGGCCCGGTGTCCAGCTGCCTAACGGCATTCTGGAAGCAGGGCCCTCCCCCGTCCATGGGGCCCACCCGCAGGAGAATCGAGGAGCCCCCAACCCCATAAGACAGACCATGAGATTTTGAGAGGAATGAGACTCTGAGCGATGGCTGTGCATCCTGGTCGACCACGAGCGCCTCCGAGGGAGTTTCCAGCAGTTTCCCAAGCGAACAAAGGAGCGAAAGGATCTGAAGGAGTCAGGCGTTCTCCCAATCCACTTCCCATCCCTGAAAGGTCCAATTCACAGAGCTGCAGAGGCTGGAGCAGCTGGCCAGGTCACGTATGACCTGTTTGCTTCCAGATTTCAGGCAACCCGAGCACAACTTGAGAAACTCCAAATTCCTCCCGCCATGCCTCTCCATACGTCTCAGCCCAGGGGACGGTGCCCTAGGCTCGCACTCACTCGATGCCCCAATCCATCCTATCCTCCTCACTGCTGGCCTGATGGGCGCCCACAATAATCCCGATAATAATAATTTTGGTACTTGTTAAGCGCTTATTATGTACCAAGAACTGTTTTAAACACTGGGGTAGATACGAGTTCATCAGGTTGAACACAATCCCTGTCCCACATGGGGCTCACAGTCTAAGTAGGAGGGAGCAGGATGCCCCATCCACAGGGAATGTGTCTGTTATACTGTGATATCGTACTCTTCCCAGCACTTAGCACAGTGCTCTGCCTGCAGTAGATGCTCAATAAATATGACTGACTGACTCCCAACTGCCGTTCCAGTGGGTGTCACAATAATGATAATTTTGGTACTCATTAAGCGCTTACTGGGGGCCAAACACTGTTCTATTCATTGGCGGAGATACAAGTTCATCAGGTTGGACCCCATCCCTGTCCCAAAGGGAGCTCACATTCTAAGTAGGAAAAACTAGGATTAATCCCCATTGTACAGATGAGGAAACTGAGGCACAGAGAAGTTAAGTGACTGGCCCAAAGTCACACAGCAGAAAAATGGCAGAGACAGGATTAGAACATTCATTCATTCATTCATTCTGACTCCCAGGCCCATGCTCTCGCCACTAGGCCACGCTGCTTCTCTATAATGGCCACACTGGGTTCTAAAGAGCTCAGTGGTGCATCTTGGGTGATGGAAATGTCCCTAGGAGACACAGAGGATCCCTTTTTGGAGTCACCTAGAATCACATCTCCTCCAGGAAGCCTTCTCTGACATACCTGACATAAGAAGCAGTGTGGCTCCATGGAAAGAGCCCAGGCTTTGGAGTTAGAGGTCATGAGTTCAAATTCCAACTCTGCCAATTCTCAGCTGTGTGACTTTGGGCAAGTCACTTAACTTCTCTGTGCCTCAGTGACTCATCTGTAAAATGGGGATTAAGACTGTGAGCCCCCCGTGGGACAACCTGATCACCTTGTAACCTCCCCAGTGCTTAGAGCAGTGCTTTGCACATAGTAAGCGCTTAATAAATGGAATCATTATTATTACCTCTCATCTCCCTGCTCTATCTTCCCTCCCTCTGAGTCACCTATGCACTTGAGTCTGAACTCATAACCACTTTGAAACTCACCATACCCCTCCCTCTGCTCAACATTTAATAATTGTTTGTAATCTTGTTATGGGCAGGAAACACATCTGCTAATTCTGTTGCATTGTACTCTTCCAAATGCTTAGTACAGCCATAGTAAGTGCTCAAAAAATATGACTGATCAATTGATTTTGTTAAGTGTTCACGGTGTCAATTACTGTTCTAAACGCTGGGGTAGGTACAAGATAATCAGGTCCCGCACATTCTAAGTAGTAGGAAGAACAGGTATGGAATCCCCATTTTGCAGATTAGGGAACTGAGGTACAGAGAGGTTAAGTGACTTGCCCAAGGTCACACAGCAGACAAGTGGTGGAACCACTATTAGAACTCAAGTCTTCTGACTCGCAAGCCCAGGCTCTTTCCACTAGGCCACACTGCTTCTCTAAGCATTTACCATTACACTCTGCTGCTTCCCATCCTGTAATTCATTTTAATATCTGTCTTCCCCAGTAGACTGTAAACTCTTTGAAGGCAGGGATGGCATCTACAAACTCTACTGTACCCTCCTACGCACTTAGCACCTTGCCCTGCACACAGGAAACCCTCAAAAAAAAACCTTCTATTCTTAATTACTGATGGAATTATGATCCATAGAGTTAAAATAGAAGTGAAATGAAGGTTAACAAAAAAGCCCTAAAATGACTCCCCCAGGCTCCTCCTTCCTACTGGGTTCAGCAGTTCCTCATCGTGCTAAGAACCGACATTGGGAAACGTTCTCTGACTCAGGATCTGGACTTCTGAACGTAGTCACTGCAAATCCCCCCGAGCCAGCCTTGCCTTCAGGAAAATGGTTTGTGAGAGTGATCACTAGATTAGGGGGCAGGAGGGCGTGTCGGGGGCAGGGGAGAAGGGGGGAGGTGGGAGAGGGGGAAAGAGGGATTCTAGTTTCCTCGTCAGACAGAGGATGGGATGGCATTGGTCCAGGTCAATGCCAGAACCTAAGGAAAGAAAATCTGGTGACCACAATGACGGCCAGGACCCTGGGAGCAGAAGAGTCCTGGGCTTGGCCACTTTGATAAATAAATGAAAATATTGCTGATCAGACCCTGCCTGTTTGGATTTCAACATGAAGATGCTTTCTTTGGCTGACTCTTTAAATAAAGGCAGGAAATTGCGTTTCAGTCACCAGATCCATTTATAACAATCGCAGACATTATTATTGCCAAAACAGACAGCTCACACACACACGCACTTTAAAAAAAGGGTGGTTTTCAAACTTCAATGTTAAAGACTTTTTTTCTTTATTCTTTTTTCTCCCAAAGAAGTGTCCTTCTCCCTACCTCCAACAGAACAAAACTAAGATAGCAACAATCTATTTTTTTATTCATTCCATCATTCAGTGACAATTATTGTGTTCTTATCCTGGGCAGACCACTGTACAGAACTAAGAGCTTGGGAGAGCCTTCGACTGTAGATTGCAAACTGTTCCCTCTAGACTGTAAGCTCTTTGTGGGCAGGGAACATGACTGCTACCTCTGTTGTACTCTCCCAACCGCTTAGTACAGTACTCCCCATATAGTAAACACTTAATAAATACCATTGATTGATTAATTGAGAGTATAATAAAATCAGACACCCTAACTGCCCTCAAGGAGCTTAGTCTAATGGGACTGTGGAATTTAATTGTCTTTAGAAATTTCTAAGGATGAGGGACACGTAGCCTTCTGGAATGGGGCAGAAGAAAACCTCCCTGAAAGCAGGGTTGGATGGGATGACTTTTGCTCTCTTACTGAGATTGTGCTAAGCGGTAATGTGGCTTAAGGGAAAGAGCCTGGGTCTGGGAGTCAGAGGTTCTGGGTTCCAGTCCTGCCTCTTCCAATTGCCTGTTATGTGACCTTGGCCAAGTCATTTTGCTTCTCTTGGCCTCGGATTCCCCATCTGTAAAATGGAGTTTAAATGCTAGTTCTTCTTCCCCCTTAGACTGTGATCCCCTTATGGGACAGGAATTGTGTCCAGTCTGATTATCTTCTATCTACCTCAGTGCTATTTGTGGCACAGAATAAGCGCAAAAAAAAATCCCACATGGTGTTCTATTAAAGTAGTCCCACACTTTCATCCTCTGTTCATTGTTGCTTTTTAGTCTGCCACAGCTTGGTATACTCCAATGCTTCCTCCTACCCGTAGTTTATTTTAGTGGCCATCTCCCCCGCTAGATTGTAAGCTCCTTGAGGGGTGGATTGTGTCTACTAACTCTAGTGGACTCTCCCAAGTGCTTAGTAGTTCTCTGAACAGTATAGGTATGTGCCCACTGATGTTTGATAGATTGATTACGAAGCTCCTCTAAAACTAATGTTAAGCATAGTAGAAAATGGACCATAAAATTCAAGCCTGTCACGTGGACTTTGAAAGAGCATGGGCTAAAATTGCTGCATGACATCAACACGGATATGATCACTGAGGCGTTTTTGACGTGAACCTTATGTGAGTTGCACGACTGAATGAATAAATATCTTCCAACACTGTCATAATGTACTCTCACAAGAATTTAGTACAGTGCTTTGTACATAGGGAGCACCCAATAATACTACTGATTGATTGATAGTAGGCGTGATCCCTGCCCTCAAGAAGCATTCAACCTTGCAGGGGTGACAGACGGAAAAAAATTAGAGAAAGTATGTTCATAGAAGCAGCTAGTAGAAGAGCCCAGGGCTGTGAGTTAGGAGATCCGGGTTCTAATCCTGAAACCCCCACCCGCCCCCCAGCCCTTGCCTGCTGTGTGATCTTAGGCAAGTCACTTAACTTCTCTGTGTTTCAGTTTTCTCATATGTGAAATGAGGATTGAATCCCTGCTCTCCCTCTCCCTTAGGCTGTGAGCCCCATGTAGGGCAGGAATTATGACTGAACTGATCATCTTATACTTTCCACAGTGCTTGGCAGATAGTAAGTGCCTAACAAATTCTATTATTATTATTATTCCCATTTTCTGACCTAATCAGGACTCTATCCTGCACACATTTATACAAAGCCTAATCCAGCCAATTGGTATGTGTCACTTGCATAATCTCCTGAGGTAAATTCCACCTGCTCACCACCCGCTGTGGTATTTGGTTTGAACTAACAACAGTCATGCTTCAGCAGGTATCTCCCCACCCCCACACCTCTATCTTGGTGCTGTGGGCAAATGAGAAGCCGCTTGCCTAGTGGAAAGAGGATGGGCCTCAGAGTGAGAGGACCTGAGTTCTAATCCCAGCTCTGCCAACTGTTTGCTGTGTGACCTTGGGCAAATCACTAAACTTCCCTGTGCCTCCGTTTTTTCAACTGTAAAATCAGGATTCAATACCTGTTCTGCCTTCTACCTTAGACTGTGAGCCCCATGTGGGACAGGGACTGTGTCTGACCTAATTAACTTCTACCTACCCCAGAGTTTACAGCAGTGTTTGACACATAGTAAGGGCTTAATACCATAAAAAAAATTTCATGTTTGCCCTGTCAACACCTTTCACAAGTGCGGAAATCTCAACTACCATGGTCCCTCTCAGCCTTTCTTTCCCCCCAGACTGAAAAGTCTTTCTCTTTGTCCTTCTAAAGAAGTCACACCACCCCTCTGACAGCCAATTGGCCAAGGTCTTATAGGAGGTTATAGACCAAATTTTTTGTTATTTCTTTATCTTCTTTCCAATTAGCTGCCAATAGGAGCCAAGATTGAATGTCCCCAGGGGGAAAGAGAAGAGATGGATGGAATGTCTGGGCCTTCAATGAATAACATATAAACTACAGTTTATGCAAATTAATATGTAAAAATAAAACTGAGTCAAGAGCTCAGGTAATTTTGGAAAAGGCCTGCAGCATTGATTCTACAAGCACCACAGCAGAGTCTTCCTTCCGTTAGTCAGCCAATTGTATTTATTGAGTGCTTCCTGTGTGCAGAGCACTGTACTAAGCACTTGGTAGAGGACACTATTCACTCATTCATTCAATCTTATTTACTAAGCACTTAATGTGTGCAGAGCACTGTACTAAGCACCTGGGAAAGTACTACAAAACAATAAACAGTGACATTCCCTGCCCACAATGAGCTCACAGACATCAATTCAAATAAATAAAATTACAGATATATATATAACTTCTGTGGGTCTGGGAACAGAGGGAAAAGCAAAAGGAGCAAGTCAGGGCAACGCAGAAGGGAGTGGGAGATGAGGAAAAGTGGGGCTTACTCAGGGAAGGCCTCTTGGAGGAGATGTGCCTTCAATAAGACTTTGAAGGGAGGGAGAGTAAATGTCTGTGGGATTTGAGGAGGGAAGGCGTTCCAGGCCAGAGGCAGGACGTGGCCAGGGGTCAGCGGTGAGACAGGCGAGAAGGAGGCACAGTGAAAAGGTTAGGACTAAAAGAGTGAAGTATGTGGGCTAGATTGTAGAAGGAGAAAAGCAAGGTGAGGTAGGAGGAAGCAAGGTGATGGAGTGCTTTAAAGCCAATGGTGAGAAGTTTTTGTTTGATGAGGAGGTGAAGAGGCAACCACCGGAGATTTTTGAGGAGCGGGGTGACATGTGTCGAACGTTTTTAAAGAGACTCATTCCCTGCTCACAATGAGCTTGCAGTTTAGAGGGGGTGACAGGCATTAAAATAAAAATAAATAAACTCCAGATATGTACATAAGTACTCTGGTACTGGGAGGGGGAATGAATAAAGGGAGCAAGTCAGGGTGATGCAGAAGGGAGTGGGAGAAGAGGAAAGGAGGGCTTAGGGAAGGCCTCTTGGAGATGTGCCTTCAATAAGGCTTTATAGGAGGGGAGAGTGATCATCTGTCAAATAGGAGGAGGGAGGGCGTTCCAGGCCAGAGACAGGAGGTGGGCTAGAGGTTGGCTGCAAGATAGGCACTTATAAGCCTTTTACCTATGCCAATGGTAAAAGTGTTAGCATCTTTGAGGGAGAACCTATCAGAGTTTGGGGTGTCCATAAAATCAACCAATCAATAGTATTTATTGAGCGCTTACTATGTGCTGAGCACTATACTAAGTGCTTGGAAGAGTACAATAAAACAGAGTTGGTGGACACAATCTCTGCCCTCAAGGACAAGATCTGTGCTATTCCCTCCTCAGGACTCATCCGAGTTGTTTTAACAGTAGGGGTAATGGTCTGCAGCAAGCTATCTTCACTGTCCCAGTGGTAATGATGGTATTTGTTAAGCACTTACTATGTGCCAAGCACTGTTCTAAGCGCTGGGGTAGATAAAGGTAATCAGGTTGTCCCACATGAGACTCACAGTCTTAATCCCCATTTTACAGATGAGGTAACTGAGGCAAAGAGAAGTTAAGTCTCTTGCCTAAAGTCACACAGCTGATAAACGGTGGAGCTGGGATTAGAACCCACGACCTCTGACTCCCAAGTCCGGGCTCTTTCCACTAAGAAAGAGTACACAGTAAGCACTCAATAAATGCGACTGAATGAACTAAGCCACGGTCCACTAGAGCACAGGTAATGAAAACCTACCGACTCTCCCAATTCTCATCCCATGGGTTGATCCACTGCACTCCATCCATCAATCAATAGTATTGATTGAGGTCTTACTATGTGCCAGGTTCTGTTCTAAGCACTGGAGTAGATACAAGGTAATCAGGTCCCACATGGGGCACACAGTCTTAATCCCCATTTTCCAGATAATAATAATAATAATGTTGGTATTTGTTAAGCGCTTACTATATGCCAAGCACTGTTGAGGCACCAAGAAATGAATTGACTTGCCCAAAGTCACAGAATGGACAAGTGGCAGAGTCAGGATTAGAACCCAGGTCCTTCTGACTCCCAGGCCCGTGCTCTAGCCTGGCTTCCCTCCTGTGCCTGCAGTGGTGTTCCTACAGCACCCTGGTTCCTCCACTTCCTCTCCCAGCAGGAACCCATCAGGAAAGAGGCATGGGAAAAGAAAATAATCAAACTAGTAAAGGGTGTGTCTGGTCTGTCTGTGTGGCTGAGAGAAGGATCAAATTTTATCTCAGGGTGCTGGTTGTGTTGAGCGTTTCTTGATTGCTTTGGAATATTGAAAGAGGCCACTAGTGAGAACTAAAGTCACTATCCTCCTTTCCTCTTCTCCCATTCCTTTCTACATTAACCTGATTTGCTCCATTTGTTCTTCCCTGCTCCCAGCCCCAAAGCACTTATATATAAATCTGTTATTTATTTATTGGTATTGTTGTCTTACACCTCCCACCTCCCCACCAAACCTCTAGACTGTAAACTGGTTGTGGGCAGGGAATGTGTCTGTTGATTGTTGTACTGCACTCTCCCAAAAGCTTGGTATGTGCTCTGCACACAGTAAGCACTCAATAAATAGAACTGAATGAATGAACAAATGTCCCTGTCGCATTCAGTCTATCATTTTTTTTCTTTAGTGGTATTTCTTAAACACTTACCATGTGCCAAACACTACAGTTAATGCTGGGGTAGACACAAACTAATTAAGTTGGATACAGTCCATGTCCCACATGGGGCTCACAGTCTTAATCCCCATTTTAGGGAACTGAGGCACAGAGAAATTAAGTGACAGGTCCAAGTTCACACAGCCGGCATTTCATTCACTCATTCCATCGTATTTATTGAGCGCTCACTTTGGCTGAGCCAGGATTAGAAGTCAGTTCCTTCTGACTCCCAGGCCAATCAATCCAAGATATTTATTGAGGGCTTACTATGTGCAAGAGCACTGGGCTAAGCACTTGGGGGAATCTCATAGAGTTAGAAGATACGATCCCCGATCTCAAGGAGCAAACAATTTAGTCAGGGGAGACAGACACTAAAATTAATTACCCGCAGGCCTAATTCCAAAATTCATTTGGGGGTTGGGGGAGCACGAGCTGGAGTCCAGTTAGATCCTGAGTTGGTGATTTTGGGGAACACAATTTGGCCAGCTCCATTCAACACCTCTGTCCCCCTCTCACTTTCTCCAAGCCCACAGCCTGAAACTGAATTCTTTTTTTGGGAGATTCCAAATTAAACTTCCATCCCAAAAGCCTGCTGCCACGTAGGTGCACTACGCCTCTCTCGACGGTACTGCGAGGCTGGGTTCTCTTTCTTTCTCCAAAGAAGTTTCCCAAATCTAAAATAAATAAAACATGGCAGAAGGCAAGAGGGAAGCAAAAATGTTTTGGCAAGGGAGACTGCGTTCCCAGAGAACATAGAGAGCTAATGTATAGTTTTCTTTTGTAGTTCAAGATGATGCCTTTGACAGTTATTTCCTCTCTAGGACTTTCTGCCAGAATTCTTTGTGAGTTGTTTGGAGTGGTGGTGGGGCTTGGTACTGCATCATCCTCCCTCCCTCCCTCCCCATCTCACTTGACTGAGGCTCTGACCCTTGGCTCACCTTGGCCAGGGACTCCCTTCCCCCCTGAAATCTGCCAGTCCCTCCCAGCTTTCAAAACCCTCCTAAAATCCCACCTCCTCCAGGCAGACTGCCTCATCTATTTATCAGTCCCTCTAAATGTATCAGCCTCCTCTAGCAGTTATGTGTTTATAACATGTCTACCAACTCTAGTATATTGTACTTTCCCAAACGCTTAATACAGTGCTCTGCCCCCAGCAAGTACCCAATAAATACCATTGTCTGATTGATTTTTTTATACCCACCTTCTGAAATTCTGAATTCCCTCCCTCGGGAGAAAGCAGCAACAAGGGAGAGCTATTACCTCAGCTCTGGCCCAGAGAGCTAAGAGGGAGGGAGGAGACTCGAGAGGAAGGTGCTGGGGAGAAGAGTGAGAGGAAGAAAGTCCTCAGTCAACTCTAATAATAATAATTGTGGTATTTGTTAAGCATTTACTATGTGTCAGACACTGTACTAAGCGCTGAGGTGGATACAAGCAAATAGGGTTGAACACAGTCCCTGTCCCACAAGGGGCTCACAGTCCCAATCTGCATTTTACAAATGAGAAGTGAAGTGCCTTGCCCAAGGTCATGCAACAGAAAAGTGGCAGAGTATAGATTAGAACCTTCTGACTTTCAGGCCCGTGCTCTAACCACCACGCCACAGCTGCTTCCCAAGCTCTCCCCCTCCGACCTCACCTCGCTGCTTTCCTACAATCCACTTTGTTCCTCTAACACCAACCTACTCGAAGTTTGGCCTGTTGGGAGGAACACAGCCCTGGGAGTTGGAGAATTTGGGTTCTAATCCCGGCTCTGCCAAATTACCTGCTGTGAGACCCTGGAGAAGTCATTTAACTTCTCTGAGCCTCAGTTTCCTTAACTGTAAAATGAGGATTGAAATCTTCCTCCCTCCAATTGAGACTGTGACCCCCGTATGGGACAGGGACTCTGTCCTTCCTGATTGGCTTGTATCTCCCCCTGCGCTTAGGACAGTGCTTGACTCACAGTAAGTGCTTTACAAATGCATCAATCTCATCTATCCTGCTGCTAACCCCTCATCCACGTTCTGCAACTCTCCCCACCCCCCTTTTTCACCAGACCATCACTCTCCCCACCTTCAAAGCCTTACTAAAATCAGGAAATCAAATTTCCCGACAAAGGCCTCATTTTCCGTACTCCCTCTCCCTTCTGCCTCACCCAGGCACTTGGATCTGTACCTTTTAAACTCTTGATATTGGCCCCACTCTCAGCATCCCCCACTTCCATACATATCTGTAATTTATTTTAATGTTTGTCTCCTCCTCTAGACCCTAAGCTCCTTGTGGGCAGGAAACTTAGACTAACTTAGACTACCAACTGTTGTATTGTCCTCTCCCAAGAACTTAGTACAGTGCTCTTCACTCAGTAAGCATTCAATAAATACCACTCAGTTGATGGACTGAGAAGGTGCCTGGAGGAGAGCCTGCTTCCTTTACAGTGCTCTGCACATCATAAGTGCTCAATAAATACCACTGATTGATTGATTCCTGTGCCCAAATCAGAGCTGAGAGGACAGCTATGACTTTTGAATTTGCAGAAAAGGAAGACAACGTCTTGTCCTGGCCCAGAGCCTGGACAGACAGATAGATCCTGCACTTCCTCCACCTGTGTATCTGTTCCCTTGGATCACTTCAGCTCAGACCCAGGAGGGTCAGCGAGGCTTCTTGGAAATTGGCTCTTTGGTTGACAGTCCCAAAATTAAAGGGCCTCCAGGTCTGAGCACCTTTGGGAATCAGCTTGGCTGATAATAATTTATTAATAATGATATTCATAATAATAATAATTTTGGTACTTGTTAAGTGTTTGCTGTGTGCCAATAACTATTCCAAGTGCCGGGATAGATACAAGTTAATCAGGCTGACACAGTCCCTGTGTCCCATGGGGCTCACAGTCTAAATTAGAGGGAGCGGGATTAATCCACATTTTACAGATGAGGTAACTGAGGCACAGAGAAGAGAAATGACTTGTCCAAAATCTCACAGCAGACACAGGACAGAGCTGGAATTAGAACCCATTCCCAGGCCCAGGCTCTTACTACTAGGCCATGCTGCTTCTCTGCAAGCTTCTCTTGGCTGATCCCCCAAGCGATTGTGGAGAGGCAAAATGAGGGGCCTGGAGGAAGCAGAATATCTCAGGTTCCTTCCCCCCACTCCTGTTGCCCTAGCTCACAGCACTGTGTGATTCTGTTTCCCCACTTCCTAGAATTTGGAGGGCAGTAGCTATTCACTGAGTGCTTTGAGATCCTGTCGTGAAGGGGCTGAGTGTGCCTGAGCCCTTGTGAAGGGCAAGTCAGGAGAAGAGGTGCTAGTCCTCTGTCGGGGTTGGGTAAGCTGAGGGCTGTCTGGAGACTAGGGGATGTTTGAGATGACCTCTCAATCTTCCTTAGAGGGCTCTTGGCTGATGGGCCTCAGGATCAGATGTATCACTAGAGGATCAGGGGAATCTTGTCTCTGTGGGAAGTGTTTGTTCTATGGTAGTCATCCAAGCATTTAGTACAATGCTTCGCACACAGTAAGTGCTCAAGAAATATGAATGATTGAATGAATGAATGAAGTGAGGGAATCGGGCCAAAAGTTTCAAATGAATAAAAGTTGGGGCATGGTTTACTTGCCAGCTGCTTTCCCCTTCAGTCCTGGCCCAGCCAGGTGCTGGAACAGACCCCTGGCTCCCAGCCCCAGGGGATCATGAGACCCCAGAGACTCCCAAGGTCTCAGGGAATTGGGGTTCCCCAGAGACTCCAGGGGGTCCCGAGGGATCTTCTCCCCATGCTTAACTTCTCTCTCTCTGCCAATTCTCCGCATTCTGTAAAAAACAACATTTCAATCTATCATTCGTATTTATTGAGCACTTACTGTGTGCAGAACATTGTAGTAATCATAATAATTATTATTATGGTATTTGTTCAGGACTTAGTATGTGCCAGGCACTGTACTCAGCAATGCGATGGATATAAGCAAATCGGGTTGGACACAGTCCCTGTCCCACACGGGGTTCATAGTCTCAATCTCCATTTTACAAATAAGATACCTGAGGCACAGAAAGTGAAGTGACTTGCCCAAGGTCACACAGCAGACAAGGGGTGAAGCTAGGATTAGAACCCATGACCTTCTGACTCTGAAGCCCATACTCCATTACACCACGCTTCTTGGGAGAGTATAATATAACAAAGCGTACAATATACAGTATTGCACATTCTCTGTCTACAGCAAGCCTACAGTCTAGAGATGACCATTTCCATGGAACTAGATGGAATAAGTACCTTCCCTTTCTGTCTCCCTATCAATCTGGGGCAGAGAATGTTGTCCAGGCCCTGAGAGAAAGTCACACCTCCAGACCCCATCCCATTGCTCTGTGGGGTTTCCATCACCCATGAGACCAACCAAAGCCACTGGGAATGGTGTCCTCTTTCCCCTTGACCCGGAAACTGCCCCAGGAGACTGGGACAGGACTCTTCCTCCAAGCAAGGCCCCTTCCCTTGGAACCAGCAGCATGGTATTATGGATAGACCTGGGTATGAATAGGTCTGGGAGTCAGAAGGACCTGGGCTCTAGTTCTGGCTCTTCCACTTCTTTGCTGGGTGACCCTGGGCAAGTCAGTTCACTTCTCTGGGCCTCAGTAACCTCATCTGGAAAATGGGGATTAAGAGTGTGAGCCCCACGTGGGACATGGACTGTGTCCAACCTGTTCATCTTGCATCTACCCCTGTGTTTAGAGCATTGCCTGGCACAAAGTAAGTGTTTAGCAAATACCATTTAAAAAAAAAAAGAAACAAAAACAAAAAACTTGCAGGATTGGGGTTGGGCCAGAAGTAAGGTTTACTCTAGGCTGGGGGTGGTCAGGGAACCTGGCTTGATCTGCACTGGGTGGCTACTTCCACTTCTGACGAGGTCAAGCATGGGGTTTCAAAGTCCTTCAGCCTGGGCCTAGTGCAAGAGTGTCTAGTGGGATCCCGGTGAACAGAGATTTTGGGATGAGGCAGGCCAGAGTGCAGAGGAAGTCAAGAAATCACAAAGAGTTTCCCCAGAATGGAAAGTACACCACCCCAACCCCACCCCAGCTCCCTACGCACACCAAATTTGTGCAATCAATCAATCAGTGGTATTTACTGAGTGCTTACTGTGTGCTGAGCACTGCGCTAAATGCTTGGGAAAATACCATGCAATAGAATTGGGAGACAAGATCACCACTCACAAGGAGCTTACTGTCTAGCTGGGGTGACAGATATTTAAAAATAAATTACAGACAGGGAAAAGTGTAGAATGTGGGTGATTACCCAGAATTCTCTTTTGCCCCAAAAGGCTTGTGGGCCATCCTGCCCTCTCTCTGTCTGTCTTGACAGGGTGGTTCAGCCAGTACCGATCCCCACAGAGAACCCAGGCCCAGAATACCCCGTCCCTTTCAGCTAATCCCCACATGCCTTGGGTCCTGAGAACCACTTGCTCCTTCTGTGAGACAGTGCAGGCCAGGGGAGAGGGAGAGGGAGGAGTGCGGCTGTTAGTCCTCTCAAAGTTGAGTTGGTGTGTGTGTGTGTGTGTGTGTGTGCACGTGTGTGTGGCCCTCACACAAAGCCTTGTGAGACTGCCAGCCCCAGTTCCACACCAACCCCAGCCTGGAGGGGTTCATCCGCCCAGGAAAACAAGTGGCAGGACAGAAGGGCCTCAGAACACTCCAAAACCCGGTGCCAGTGCCCGGCTCTGGTCCACCCATCTGGCCTGCCACCCCATTCAGTATCCAAACTGTCCCAATCAGAGTGTTTTCCGAAGAGAAAGTTAACATGAGGACAAAAGTAACATGAAGTGTCCCATGGAAAGACCCTGTTTCAAGCTTCCAAGCTCTCTCTCTCTCTCTCTCTCTCTCTCTCTCTCTCTCTCTCTCTCTCTCTCTCTCTCTCTCTCTCTCTCTCTCTCTCTCTCTCTCACACACACACACACACACACATATACACATCCACCTATCTCTCAGGCCCACTGGCCCCTCCAAGCCTCGTGAGGGTAAAGTCCTGGTGAATAGTGGATGGAGGAAATGTGGCCAGGCCTTCCCCAATTTGGACCCCTTGGCATTTTCTCCCTGATGGTGGTGTGTCTGCTTTGATCATCTGTCGGCCATCAACACCTGGCCCCAAGGCAGATGACCCCTGGGCCTGGCCCTTCCCCGGGGATGAACCCCTCACAGCCTGGGGTCCACCCGGGACAGAAAGCATGGAAGTGGCACTGTGCTTCCTAACCTAGGCCCAGCCCATCTCTAGAGGAAAGGCTCAATTAATCATGTTTATTGAATGCGTACTATGTGCAGAGCACTGTTCTAAATTGTTGGGAGAGTACAGTACAACTGAATTAGCAGACATGTTCCCTCTCCATAACAAGTTTACAGTCTAGGGAGCTCACCTCCAGATCCTAACTGAATTCCCAAGATGCAAAGAATAACCATAATAATAATGATGGCATTTGTTAAGCGCTTACTATGTGCGAAGCAGGCCCATTGGAGAGGAGGTAAAAACCTCTCCAGGGGTTACCCTAAGCATGTCTTCCCCCCAGAAGTTATGCAATAGGCTCAGACCCCCAATTTGTTGCTGTGACTCTATCTGCACCCTGCTTAGCAAGGATGGGTCTTCTATCTGGGATTTACAAATTTTCCTGCTGAACATTCACCTGGCTATTCTAGGGGTTGGTGCAGGTCCCTGAATCAATCAATCAATCAATCAATCAGATTTATTGAGTGCTTACTATGGTACAAAGTACAGTACAACTGAATTAGCTGACACATTCCCTGCCCATACTGAGTTTACAGTCTAGAAAGCTGTAGTAATAACTGAATTCATACCAATAACAAGAGTAACAGGCCATGTGTGTTAAACACTTACTATGTACCAAGCACTACACTAAACGCTGGGGTAGATACAAGGCAATCAGGACGTACACAGTCCCTGTCCCACATGGGGCTCATAGCATAAGGGGAAGGGAGGATATGTATTTAATTCCCAAGTTACAGCTGAGGAAACTGAGGCCCAGAATGGTTCAGCAAGTAGTCCAAGGTCATGTAGAAGGCCAGTGGTAGAGACGGGATTAAAAACTGGCGACCCCTCCCCATCTGAGGCTCAGCAGGCGCCCCACACCCCATCCTCCTGCCCCCCACCCCATTCCCCTGGCCCCGCTCTCCACCTGTAGAAAGAGATCAGGGTAAAATATCCGGACAAGTTGGTTCATGGGGCTGGGACAGGGTGGGCCGGCGGGGCTGGAGGTGCTGGGGGGTGGGGGGAGGAAAATGAGTTTAAATCCAAGGTCCTGGGCTGGGGGCTGGAGGGATGGGGGAGCAGAAGCCCGAGGCTCCGAGGAGGGACTGGACCCTTCCTCGGGGGGAGGGACCCCTAGGCGTTCTCAACGGGTTAAAAATGCAGCATCCCGGAGCTCCGGAGGCAAAACGGAGGCCGTCATCGCCTGGTTTCTGAACAAGAGGTTCACCCTCCAAGTACCCCCGGTCCATCACACACACACACACACACACACACAGACACACAAACACACAAACACACAATCCGATTGGTGATTTTTCTCCCGCCGCGGCCCCTGCAATAATAATATTAATTTTAGTATTCGTTAAGCGCTTCCTAAGTGCCAAGCACTGTTCTAAGGGCGGGGGCATCAGCGACAGAGCCGAGGGGGTCACGGGGGAGACCCCGCAGAGCCCCCGGGTGGGGAGGGGAGCCCGGGAGACCCGGGCCGCGGAGAGCCTGAGCCTGGGCGCCTTACCTTCGTGACAGTCATGCAGAAAGTCTAGGGGAGTCCGGCAGGCCAGGCGGAGGGAGAGGAGGAGGAGGCGGGGAGGGCGAGGTCTCTCGGGCTGTCCGTGTCTCTGGAGACCGGGGGTCGGCCGGCTGACTGCCCCGCAGAGGAGGGGGGCCACCCCTCGCAGAGGCTTCCGAAGCCGTCCTGGCAGGCCGGGCCCCTTTCTATCCCTCTGGCCTCTGTCTGTCTCTGATGGCAGCAGTGATGTCAGGCCGTGCATTTATAATGCATGAGCCTCCTTCCCCGCAGGAAGGCGAGGCAGGAAGAAAGAAAACCCTGGGAGGGGGAAAGAAAGAAAGCTGGCAAGGAAATCGGCGGGGACGGGGAGGGGAGGGGACGGGAGGGGCGGGGGGCGATGGACCAGGGCGGGAGGAGAAGGATCGTCTCCAGTCGGTTAGCGGGGCTGAGGGCCATTGGCACCGCGCATCTGGGAAGGGACTGGAAACCGCACGGAAGCACCTGCTCAACTTGGAAGATCCATTCGTTTATTCATTCATCCAGTCGTATTTACTGAGCGCTCACTGTGTGCAGAGCACTGTACTAAGCGTTTGGGAAGTACAGTTCGGCCACAACGGGCCGAACAACGAGCTCGCGATCTAGAAGACATACAAACCAAACAAGTAGACAGGCATCGGTAGCATCAAAACAGGCATCAAATGAGAGTGGACCCCTCCTTTTTCTCCCCTGGCCCCCCAGTCCCCCCAATCCTCCTCTTCCCTGCGGCTGGGACTCGGGTCGGTCCTTCCACCTCGCCTCTTTCCAGCGAGGGGAGATGTCCATTCTAAATCGGCATTTATTAAGCGCTTACTATGTGCAAAGCACTGTTCTAAGCGCTGGGGAGGTTACAAGGTGATCAGGTTGTCCCACAAGGGGCTCACAATCTTAATCCCCATTTTACAGATGAAGTAACTGAGGCACAGAGAAGTGAAGTGACTTGCCCAAAGGCACCCAGCTGACAATTGGCAGAGTCGGGATTTGAACCCATGACCTCTGACTCCAAAGCCAGAGCCAAAGCCCTCTGAGCTTCAAGCTCCTCTCGACCTCCAGTGACACCTCTCTCTATAATAGGGCGAGCTTCCATGAATACCCATCGGCTTCGTGACTATTTTCATCAATGCAAGAGGGTGGGCTCATGCTGACCTAAGGAGGAAAGGGGATACCTCTCCTCTTACCCCTCACCCACACACCCCTTACTGATTTTTTTGATGGCATTTATTAAGCGCTTACTATGCGCAAAGCACTGTTCTAAGAGCTGGGGAGATTACAAGGTGATCAGGTTGTCCCCTGGGGGGCTCACAGTCTTAATCCCCATTTTAAAGATTATTTCCTTTCAAGTTGGGTCCATGACCCAGAGACCCCGCTGCTCAGTTTGCAAATTCATTCAATCATATTTATTGAGTGCTTACTGGGTGCAGATCACTGTACTAAGAACTTGGAAAGTACAGTTCAGCAACAGATAGAGACAAGCCCTACCCAACAACGGGCTCACAGTCTAGAATGACCAGCCCCTACCGCAGAACCACCCCCAAATGGCAGGCAGGACACATCAGGAATCAGCACAGTGGAGGTAGGGGGATTTTCTTATGTGGTCAAGGGCAGGGACCCATGGAGTCCACCATGGTCCTTGCAGGGTTTCCTGGCCCCTGTGCCAAGAACCCTGGTGGGTGGCATAGCATAGGGGGAGAAAGTTTCCACTTCTGGGGAATTTGGGCCATCGCGGCAGAGGGAGGATGATGAAAGGTTGAATTCTGCTTTGGAGGTGGTGTTTCTCTGAGCATCTCCGGAGATGAGCATATGGAAGGGTCTTCCTGGAGGAAGTACACCTTCCAACCCCATACCAGCCAACCAGGAGCCCCCTTCACTCTCAGAAGTAGAGGTTTATACACAAACAAAAATATTCGTTGTAGAATTTATTAAGTGCCTATAGTGTACTAAGCACTGTTCTAAATTCTGAGTTAGATGATGCAATCAGGTCAGATACAGTCCCTGTTCCATATGGGGGTCACAATCTGAATTAGGGAGGCATGGATATTTTATCCCCTTTTTGCAGGTGATGAAACTGAGGCACAAAGAAGTTGTAACTTGCTCAAAGTCGCACAGCAGACAAGTGGCAGAGCTGGGATTAGAATCCAGATCCTCTGACTCTCAGGTTCCCGCTCTTTCCACTAGGCCACACTGTTTCTCTAACAAGATCCAATTTGGGGTTGGCTCAGATGGCACGACTCCACTTTTCAAGTTGAGGAATCCAGCATTCCAACCTCTAAGCCCCTTTTCCCCAAACAGGGAGAGTGGGGAATGACCCTGCTAACTGCATTAAGACTCCTGCCCCATTCTGTTTCTCCCATTTCCTGTGAAACTACCTCACAAGGCTGAGCCAGAGAACAAACGGTGAATGAAACCCACCTCCTCCCCCAACCCCAACACACACACACTCTTACTTCCTCATCCAATAACACATATTAATAATAATTGTCATACCAAATCCAATCGCTGTCTCACCCAGGGCTCACAATCAATAGGAAGAGGGAGGAGATGTCTTAGCCCCACCTTACAGATGGAGAAACAGGCCCAGAGAGGCCCAGGGAGGTTCAGTGACTCACCCAAGGTCACACTGTAGGCTGAGGACAGGGCCGGGATTGGAACCCACGTCTCCCAACTCCCAGACCCGTGCTTTTTCCTTCAGACCATGCTGCTGGTATTCCCATAGCCTGTGTCTCCGGAGCTCTGGGATGTTTGAGGAGTGACCTTCCGCTTCTGTGAAACCTCTCTGAGAAGGAGGAAGGAGACAGACTAAGGAAACTGAAGGAAGTTATGGTTTGGAGGGCTTATGGCCTTATTTTGGTGTTCCTTAAACAGTCAGGCCCATAATAGGTGAACTGCATGGCAGTTTGAGAACAAGAAGGCTGAGCAGTTTCCATTTCCTACTTAGCAGCTCCCAAAATAATACCTTGAATTAGTAGGGGCTTTGATTTTTTCAAAGTGCTTTCACATCAGTTTCCTGTTTTATCCTCTCAATAACCTTGTCAGATAAGAAGAGGCAGGTAATAGTATCCCCATTTTACAGATGACGAAACTTAAAGGGTCTTGCCCAAAGTTACATAGCCATCCAGAGGCAGATCTGGATCTGGAACTCAGATTTCCTGATTCTCTGACCCATACATGCTCTTTTTTTAAAAAAAAAAATGGTATTTGTTAAGCTCTTACTATATGACCCATGAGGAGTTGTGGCTAAGACACAACTTCTCTCAGAAAAAGTTATTTGGAAAAAATATATTTCCCTCGTGTCGATGGATCTCAAGTTAATCAGCCAAATAAATCTTTTGAGTTCTATTAGATTGTAAGCTCCTTTACAGCATGGAATTTGTCTTTTACTTCTATTGTACTCTACCAAATGCTCAGTACAGTGCTCTGCACTTAATAGGTGCTCAATAAATTCCATAAAGACTGGAAAAGGGGTAACCCTGTAGCAGGAGGGGCCACTTAATGGTAAGACTTGCTCAATGCCAACATGGCCCAGTAGACTGTAATATCCTTGAGGACAGGGATTGTGTCCAACCAACTATTGTATTGTACTCTCCCATTGCTTAGCACAGTGCATGGCATAGCATAGCACACAGTAAATGCTCAGTGAATGCCATTGTTGGGTTGATTGATTGATTGATTGGACTATGAAGGCAAGTTGTGGAAACACCTTCTCCAGGGACCAAGAAGATCTCAACAGTCTTGGATTGCAGTTCTGAGTAGAGACAGAAAAGCAGTGAGAGTAGTGCTTAATGAATATTATTATTATTGTTGTTGTTATTTTATCCTCTAGACTATAAGATCCTTGAGGGCAGGGAACATGTCTACCAACTCTGTTGTTCTGTACTTTCCCAAGTGGTTAGTACAGTGCTCTGCACAAAGTAAGTGCTCAATAAATACCATTGATTGACTGATTATATGGGTAGCTGATCTCTGAACTACCAGGGGTCTCTGACAGCCAAGCCCTAAGCGAGTAGGAAAACAACTGGTGGCCTAGTTGAAAAGTTCATGAGTCTGGGAAACAGCACAACCATTGGCCAGCTGTGTGAGCTTGGGCAAGTCACTTAACTCCTCTGTGCCTCAGTTTTCTCATCTGTAAAGCGTGGCTCAGTGGAAAGAGCACAGGTGTTGGAATCAGAGGTCATGGGTTCTAATCCCAGCTCCACCAATTGTCAGCTGTGTGACTTTGGGCAAGTCACTTAATTTCTCTGTGCCTCAGTTACCTCATCTGTAAAATGGGGATCAAGACTGTGAGCCCCCTGTGGGACAACCTGATCACCTTGTAACCTCTCCAGCGCTTGTGTGTTACTTTGCACATAGTAAGTGCTTAATAAATGCCATCATTATTATTATTATTATCTCCCCGCTCCCCCTGTCTCTTAGATTGTGAACCCCTGGTGAGACTGGAAATGTGTCTGATCGGATTATCTTGTAATTATCCAAGTTCCCAGGTAGACTGGGGACCCACTGGAGATCTGCTGGGTAGACTGGGATCTCATTACATGTCTGCTGGGTGGCCTGGGATCCCAAAGGAGGTCTGCAGGATAGGTTGAGTTTCCACCGGAGGTTTGCAGTGTAGACTGGGATCCCACTGGAGGTCTACTGGGTAGATTGGGCACTAGACGTCTTCTGGGTAGACTGGGCTTCCACTGATAAGTAGACTGGAGTCCCACTGCTGGGTAGACCCTACCAGAACCCCATCCCTGACCACTCCCATCAACTTTGGGACAAAGGCTGAGAGTTAGAAGCCTCGAACTCTCCAAGATAGCACACCTGGCGAACCCGGACTCCCTCCCCAGGACCAGCGTGCTGGCCAGAGAGGGTTCGTTTCAGAGAACCACCTTGGAGCTGCTTCACCCAGACAATCAATCAAGCAATAGCATTTTCAATCAATTAATGGTATTTATTGAATGCTAACTGTGTTCAGAGTACTGTACTAAATGCTTGGGATAGTACCATACAATAGAGTTAGTAGAAAAATTCCCTGTCCACAAGGAGCAGTGTTTATGACAAACCCTTCCCCTCTAGCCCCACAAAGAAGGCGATGGATCTGAGACCAAAATGTCCCAACAGCTGGCATTGTCGCTTCTCTCCTTCTAGCCTTAGGAGACAGTCTTGCCTAATGAGTAGAGCACCAGATGGGGAACCAAGAGAACGGGGTTCTCATTACTGCTCTACCACTTGCCTGCTTCTTAACCTTGGGTATTTCGTTTAACTTCTCAGGGCCTCAATCTTCATCTGTAAAATGAATCTTCTCCTTTCCCCTTAACTGTGGACCCCATGTGGGACAGGGGCTGTGTCTACTCTGATTGCATTGTACCTACTCCAGTGTTTGGTACGTAATAAGTGTAACTACCACAACTATTATTACTAATAAACCCGGCCACTTTATGACCTGGAGAAGTCACTTACCCTTTCTGGGGCTCTCTCCTGGTAGATCCCCTTTACGTCTATCTTGTAGGGATCCAGAGTTTAAGGATAGGAGGAAAGAGGCCCTCAAAATGCTTTGAATGTTTCAGGGCAAGATAATAATAATTATGGCATTGTTAAGCACTTACTATGTGCCAGTCACTGAACTAAGCGCTGGGATGGTTACAAGCAAATCAGGTTGGGCACAGTCTTGTCCCACACGGGGCTCAAAGTCTCAATCCCCATTTTACAGATGAGGTACCTGAAGCACAGAGAAGTGAAGTGACTTGCCCAAGGTCACACAACAGACAAGTGTTGGAGCCGAAATTAGAACCCACCACCCTCTCACTCCGCTATGCCAAGCAAGATGCTGCCAGGTATTCAATCAACGGTATTTACTGAATGCTTACTGTGAGCAGAGCACTATACTAAGTGCTTGGAAAAGTGCAATACAAGGGAGTTGGTAGAAATGTTCCTTGACCACAAGGAAACTTACAGGCTAACGGGGAAGATGGACAGACAGATCTGAAAAAAACTGGCCATAATCAATCGATAATATTTATTTATAATAATAATAGTGGCATTTATTAAGCACTTACTATGTGCAAAGTGCTGGGCAGGTTACAAGGTGATTAAGTTGTCCCACGGTGGGTTCACAGTCTTAATCCCCAATTTACAGGTGAGGTAACTGAGGCACAGAGAAGTTAAGCGACTTGCCCAAAGTCACACAGTTGACAATTGGTGGAGCAGGGATGTGAACCCACGACCTCTGACTCCAAAGCCTGTTCTCTTTTCCACTGAGCCATGCTACTTCTGTGGGCACTTATTTGACCACTTTACTCTATGCAGAGTACTGTACTGTACACTTGGGAGATCCTTGCCCTCAAGGGGCTTTAAATATAGCAAGGGAGACAGACACTAAAGTCAATTACAAGTAGGGGAAATAACTGAGCATAAGAGAGAAGTAGTAGGAAGTAGAAGTCGTGCAAGGGAGTAGGATGTGAATCCTTACATGCTTAGAGGGTACGGATGGAGGGAGAAAAAAAGATTGGGACAGAGGGAGAATAAAAGTTTGGGGAAGTTGAAAGATTAGTACAGGAAGGCTTCCTGGAGAAAGTGTGATTTTAGTAGGTCTTTAAAGATAGGGGAAACAATGGTCTGGTGGATGTGAGCTTCTTGTAGCCATGGAACGTTTCTGTGTATTGTTGTATTTTACTCTCCCAGGCATTTAATACAGTGCTCTGCACAAAGTAAGCACTCAATAAATATGACTGAATGAATGTGAGGGGGGAGGAAGTACCAGACATTTCCCCTACTCCTTCTTTCCACAGTGTCTCTGCACTGGAATCAGTTCCCTTTAAGCACTTGATATTCATCCCACCCTCTTCTCCACAGCTTTTATGGACGTAGCCATAATTTACTTTAATGTCAGTCTCCCCTTCTAGACTGTAAGCTCCTTCTAGATGGGCAATGGGGCTACTGAGTCTGTTACAAAGTGTTCTGCCCACCGTAAAGGCTCAATTAATACTATCAATCGATCGATTCTGAGCATATACACTTCATCCACGCATACATTACCTCAAGGACACAGAATAAAAAACATGGGTATCTTTCTCTGCCAGGGGCTTTCTAGAAAATATCATCCCCATCTGATAGCTAGAGACAAACAAATGAGTCATAAAAAGTGCTTTGTGCCCATAATTTCCTAAAAGCTACATCTTTGTCCTAGGCAAATGATTCTGAGAAATGGATTTTAGACGAGGAGAAAGGTTAACTAAATGCATTTCAATCACATAAGCCCAGGCAGCGAGCACCTTGAATCTCCAATTTTCCCACAAGTGACCTCTTAATCAACAAACAGCCGGTTTTCAATGTGAGACCGGCTCCAGCTGCTGGTGGGTGCTGGGAAGCAGCTCCAAACGGAAGGGGTTTATGAAACACACTTTAAGTGAAACTGACAGAGAACAGCTTCCAAGAGAAATCAGCCAGAGGGGTGTCAGGCAGACTTTTGATAATAACAACAACCCTAATAAATAATAGTTGTGGTATGGGTTAAGCACTTACTATATGCCAATCACTGGACTGCAAGCTCATTGAGAGGGAATGTGTCTCCCAACTCTGCTAGTTTGTATTCCCCCAAGCACTTAATACAGGGCTCTGCACATACTAAGCACTCAATTGGTACTATTTATTGAAAGCACTGTACTAAGCACTGGGGTACATATAAGATAATCAGTTCTCACATGGGGCTTACAGTCCAAGTAGGAAGGAGAACAGGTATTGAACCCCCATTTTGTAGATGAGAGAACTGAGACACAAAAAATAAGTTGGTTGCCAAAAGTCCCACAGCAGGTAAGTGGGAGAGGCAGGATTAGAACTCAGGTCCTCTGACTCCCAGGCCCATGCTCTTTCCACTAGGCCATACTGCTTTTGATCCTGTTGACATACATGCCCCAAAAGAGTCAGTGTGGCTTATTCCATGTGAATGGATTTCAGGAAAGAGGTGGGGAGAGGAACAATATCACTGCTAAGGAAAATATTTTGCCCATTAATGAAAATATAACCAGCCAAGAGAGGGGTTGTTAGACTAAGTCCTCACCCCAACCCTGCCACCACCCCAACTTTAATAATAATAATATTGATGATGGTATTTGTAAAGCCCTTACAATGTGCCAAGCCCTGTTCTAAACACTGGGGTAGATACATGGTATTCAGATTGGCCCACATGAGGCTCACAGTCTTAATCCCCATTTTACAGATGAGGTAACTGAGGTACAGAAAAGTTAAGTGACTTGCCCAAAGCCACACAGCTCATAAGTGGGGGAATCAGAATTAGAACCCACATCCTCTGACTCCCAAGCCTGGACTCTTTCCACTAAGCCACACTGCTTCTCTTTCTTAAAGGAAAGGCTGAACAGAAAGTGGCTGCAGCCAATTATAGAATCATTCAGTCAATAGGCTTTATTAAGCACTTACTGACTACCAAGGCCATGGGTAGAGTACATGACAATTAAACTCCCTAGTCCCTCCCCTCCAAGAGGCTGCCAGCCAGTGATAGCTAAACTGTTGTAAATAGGGCTCTCTTCTACCATTAGAGAGGAATCAGCTGGGATGTGGCCCCCCATCTACTCCATCTCAAAGCAGGGGTGATGGTTCCCCAGAGAGAGGCTTTCGTCTCCTGTGGAGGGCCTGGCCCCTAAGCTGTGGGCCTGGCTCTTCCAGCCTCAGTCTCTAGAGCCCCTCTCTGCCCACTTAGCTTGCCCTGCTGGCCCACTTGGCTTCACAGCTGCAGGAAATAATGAAGAGCTTGGGTGAAAAGCACAAGCAAGACAGATTCTGACTGTAGTTTTTAACTCGGATGCTGACTCTCCACTACCTTTCTGCCTCCTTGCTGAGGGAGGGGGGAGCCTCCTTCTCTCTTTCCAGGAGAGAGCATAAGGCCTAAGAGAGTGGCTGAGTAAAGCCCAGTTTAGTTTGCGTGTTCCCCTCCTGAGCAGAAGGAGTTTGCTGAAGCTGAGACTTGGGACCAGCCTGGGGATGGCCTGACAGCGGGTGAACATATCAACCCCAAAGTGGATGGTGAGTTTGTTTCTTCCTAGAATGCCCTGTGGCTGGCCCCCTTGGACCTGTAAAGAGCCCTGAGGGCTCTGATCTTAGGTTGCTGCTAGTGGTGTAACTGATGGTGATGGGGAATTAAATGGAGAAGCCACTAAAATGGGAGTCAAGACATTGGTTTTGTGCTACAAAGAGATGACTGATTGAATTAAGTCTTGTTCAGAGCATCATTGTTCCTGGACTTGGGCTTTGTAATTAATTTCCAGCAGATGACAGTGGATCTGGGGGCTTTAATTAGGTGCTCTCCTGCTGCCTGCTCTCAAACTCTCCTTGGGCACTGAGCCATCTTGGCTGGTTCAAGTGCTAATGTGGGGGTGAGAAGGGGGGCACAGACAGCTGCGGAATCCCATTCTTCCATCTAGGATGCTTGAGACCCACCTTCCAGGGTGGAATGATATATGTTGGTCTTGGGGGAATTTGGGAGATTGCACCATTTTCTAATGTGCCCCAATAGAGAAAACTACATTGTTTTATTTGGATTAATGAAGACAGGTCAATAGGGGGTGCCCTGATGACCTCTGATTGGCTTATTGGCCCCCAACACCTCACTCTTGGCTGTGACAGCCTCAGTTTCCTCTGTGGTCCTATTTTGTACTTGAACCTTCCCTCCTCTTCCATTTTGCTCTCCAGGCTAGGAGAAAATTGACAGAAAGATCAAGGCTTTCCTCTTTCAAGTCCTGGCACAGGACAGAAGGGCACTGGAGTGGAGAAAATCTATGGTGTGAGTGCTTCCCATGTGTAGAGTACTGTACTAAGCCCTTGGAAAAGTACAACACAGTAGAGTTGGTAGATATGATCCCTACCCATAAGGAGCTGATGGTCTACAGAATGAGACAGACACTAAAAAGCTGCAAACATCGCAATCATATTGAGTGCTTACTGCGTGCAAAGCACTGTACTAAGTGCTCAGAAGAGTGTGATATAGCAATCTCTTTTTTCCTCACACCATCTGTGAACCTCTGAAGGGCTTTGAGCCAGGAGGATTCTGGCCACAGGAATAATTCCATAGGGAAAAGGACAAGAGGAAATGGACTTTCATGGGAAGCTTGGGGGTGGGGGTATGGCAGAGGGGGGAGGGAGAAGAGAGGCTGGTTATCGAGCTGGAAGAACTGGGGGAGGGAATGGTGGAGCAGTTAAGGAGGGGCAGTCTCATTCTTCTTAGCCTCTGTCCTCATCTGCTTTTGTAGTCGCTCTTTTATTCCCATTCTCCATTTTGGGCAAATGAAAAATTCCCCCCAGTTTATCACTTCTCTTTATGCTGTTCCCTTTGTCTGAGCTGGCTTGATTTCATAAATATGCTGATTACAGTGATCACTTGGTGCCCAGCTGAGCCTCTGGAGTCTAGCACCCAATGCCTGGGATTAATTAGTTCCAATTAACACCATGTAGCTTGCTTCTCTTCTTTTCTCTCTCCCAGCCCCCACATCCCCACCCCACCCTGCTTCTTCCCCTGCAAGGGGACAGTGAGTTGGGGCTGGATGAAAGCCTTCAGTAACCTTAGTCATGTATTAGGCCACACACAGCCCTCTAAACTGTAGGCTCTCTGTGGGCAGGGAATGTGTCTATCAACTCTGTTGTAGTACATTCTCCCAGGTGCTTAGTATAGTACTTGCCCACAGTAAGTGCTCGGTAAATAAGATTGATTGATCCCAACCACCAAACTCTCCAGGCTGGACCAGCCCAGTTGCCCCTGGGAGGAACAATGGGTTCTCAGCCTGGGGGAAAGGGGACAGGGGCCTGAACCATGAAACCTGTAGATCACTGGAACACCCAGGAGGTGGGAGGGTAGACTGTGCAGGCATTTTTAATCACAAGACTGTGGCCCTCCTGGGCTTTTGTTTGGAAGGTGGTCCCCAGGGAGAGGGGGGAGAGGTTCAGGACCATGGCTTGGGCTAGCAAAGGGAAAATAATAATGATATTTTTTAAGAGTTTATTATATGCCAAGAAATGTTCTAAGTGCTGGGGTAGGTACAAGGTACAGAAGCAGCATGGCTCAGTGGAAAGAGCACGGGTTTTGGAGTCAGAGGTCATGGGTTCAAATCCTGACTGCCAATTGTCAGCTGTGTGACTTTGAGCAAGTCACTTTAATGTCTCTGTGCCTGTTATCTCATCTGTAAAATGGGGATGAAGACTGTGAGCCCCATGTGGGACAACCTGATCACCTTGTAACCTCCCCATCACTTAGAACAGTGTTTTGCACATAGTAAGCACTTAATCAATGCCATTACTATTATTATTATTACGCAGTTGTCCCACGTAAGGCTCACAGTCTTAATCCTCATTTTACAGATGAGGTTAGAGGCACAGAGAAGTGAAGTGATTTGGCCAAAGTCACACAGCTAAGTGGCAGAGCTGGGATTGGAAGCCACTGCATCTGACTCCCAAGCCCGTGCTTTTTCCATTAAGCCATGCTGCTTCTTGGAAAAGGGCAAAGGGGAAGCATCGTGCCTACTGGTTAGAGCACGGGCCTGGGAATCAAAAGGACAAGGACTGTAATCTTACCTCTGCCACTTGTCTGCTGTGTGACCTTGGGCAAGTCATTTCACTAATCTGTGCCTGTTACCTCATCTGTAAAATAGGGATTGACTGTGAGACCCTTGTGGAACATGATTACCTTGTATCCACCCCACCTCTTAGAACAGTGCCTGGCATATAGTTAGCGCTTAACAAATACCATTTAAAAAAAAAAGAAACGTCTGATTGGGGGCCGCACCGGCCATAGAGAGGCCTCATAAACAAGAGGGTTGACAGGCCTCTGCTTTGCCCCTCTGCCTCCTCCAGATCCCAGTGGCTTTTCCCTGGGTGACACAATGTGCACCTTTGTGTGGTTGTGGGGCCTGTGCCAGCTCACTTTCTCTTATTTATTTATTTTTTCCCCCCTCCTACTGGACCATGGGAGGAGGGGGTGGGAGCAAGGTTGAGCACCCAGAAGGCCACAGCTGCCCGAGGCTGACAGGACCACTAAGAGTGCAGGGGGTCAGTGTTTCTGGGCAGCTACCGGGGTGCTGAGTACGGTGCCTCAAAAGTAGCAAAGGAGCAATCTCGCGGTGGGGAAGGTACACTTTCACCTCCGCCCCTGAGTCCCAGCCAAGCACATGCCGGTACCACTAGTTCTCCTTTTGTCCCACCTTTTGGGTTTCACTGGCAGCTACAGTAACCTCGAACAGCTGTGCCGCCGACCAATTATCCAAACTGGGCAGGCTCTGCCTCGGAATTGTGGGTGATCTAATAATGGTATTTGTTAAGCGCTTAATATGTGCCAAGCACTAGTGAGGGAGCCCAAAGTGACGGCTCCGAAGCAGATCCTTTGCCAGAGGTCGGAAGGGGTGACTGGGTACCTTGCATTTTACCCCAGCACTTGAAACAGTGCTTCATGCATAGTAAGCGCTTAATACTATTATTATTATTATTAAATAGGGTGGAGGAAAAGTGGGGCAAAGGGAGAGTAGTTTTGCAGAATTTCCTTGCATTAGTAACTGGAGTCACTTGTATTGATGTCTGTCTCCGCACCTCTAGACTGTGAGCTCGTTGTGGACAGGGATTGTCCTTCTTTAAGTATTGCATTTTCCAAGCGCTTAGTACAGTGGTCTGCACCCAGGAAGTGATCAATAAACAGAATTGCACTTAGTACAGTGGTCTGCACCCAGGAGGTGCTCAATAAACAGACAGGATTGCGCCTAGTACAGTGGTCTGCGCGCCGGAGGCGCTCAATAAACAGGCAGGATTGCACCTAGTACAGTGGCCTGCGCGCCGGAGGTGCTCAATAAAGACAGGATTGCGCCTAGTACAGTGGTCTGCGCGTCGGAGGCGCTCAATAAACAGACAGGATTGCGCCGGGCCCGGATAGCGTTGGTGGGAGCGCCCTCTGCTGGCGGCTCTGCGGAACGGCCCTAGGAGGCGGTGGCCTCAGCGTGGCCGGCAGCCACCAGCTCTTTATTTTGTTCTTGGCTTGTTTTTAGACGGTATTAAGCGCTTTCAACGTGCCAGACGCTGTCCTGAGTGCTGGGGTAGATACACGTTAAGGAGTTTGGACATAGTCCCTGTCCCACATGGGGCTCAGTGTATAGAGAAGCAGCGTGACTGAGTGGAAAGGGCACAGGCTTGGGAATCAGAGGTCATGGATTTTAATCCCGACTCTGCCACGTATCAGCTGTGTGACTTTGGGCAAGACACTTCACTTCTCTGTGCCTATTACCTCATTTGTAAAATGGGGATGAAGACTGTGAGCCCCACGTGGGACAACCTGATTACCTAGTATCTACCCCAGTGCTTAGAACAGTGCTTGACACATAATAAATGATTAACAAATAGCATCACTGTTATTATTACTACAAACACAGACCTGGGAGTCAGAAGGGCCTGGGTTCTAATCTCAGCTCTGACACTTGCCTGCTGTATGACCTTGGGCAAGTAAGTTCGCTTATCTGGGCCTCAGTTTCTCTCATCTGTAAAACTAAGATTGTGAGCTCAATGAGAGACATGGGCTGTGTCCAGTTGGATTTGTTTGTCTCCACTCCAGCACTTAAAGCAGTGCCTGGTACATATCAAATACCATTTTTTGAAATCCCCATTTTACAGAAGAGGTAACTGAGGCCCAGAGAAATAAAATGACTCTCCCAAGGTCACACAGCGGACAACTGGCAGAGCCTGACGCATCCAAATGGCCCAATCTCTTCAGGCTGGATGGGCCCAAAATGAACGAGGAGGAAGGAGGAAGACCCTGTGGGATTCGAGTACATCTTAGCAATAAGTGAATAATATGTGGATTAGCAGACAGTCTTATTTTGGTGCAGGCACATTTTATACCAGAAATACTTCACTGCCTGAAGGAATCTGTTGCTAGCTGTTCTAGCAGAGGAACAAGAGCAGGGCCTGATGCAGGGCAGGGGAGCTGCATGGATTCCTGTTTCTGTGGTTTTGGGGAAACTAGTTTTCCCTTTTCTCCTGGAGGGAGAGAGAATGGTGGGGTTTTTTGTTTGTTTTTAAAGGGTGGGGGTGGCATCCTGAACTGATAGAACTCTGAGAGGGGTTGATGTAGCTCAATAAACTGATGAACTTGAAAGCCTGCTCAGAGGGCAAGGACTATCTGTCCAAATGGATTCACCGTAAACCCTGGAGTCCTCTTGCCTGGAAGTGAGCTGGAAAGGTAATCTTGTCATCCCTCTGCCTCCACATCAGACTCCTTAATCAGGCAATTGTATTTATTGAGCACTTACCATGTGCAGAGTACTGTGCTAAGTGCTTTGGAGAGTACAATATAACAGAGTTTGTAATCACGTTTCTTACCCACAGTGAGTGTGTCTAGGGGGGGAGACAGACATCTCTCAATCATATTGTGTATTTACTGTGCGTAGAGCATTGTATTACCCCTTGGGAGAGTACTATATAACAGAGTTGGTAAACATATTCCCTGCCCACAATTGGCTTACAGTATAGAAGGACTGGTACTTCCATTCTTTTACAAAATATCACTAGTTTCTGTTGAGATGGTTATTTTCCAAAAGAAAGCTTTCTCTTGGGTCTGCCCTGAAAGATAAGATCTACCCACAGCCACCTGGCATGCTTTGTTCAGGATATTTTCTGAGCTCAGGACAGTGTAATAAACAAAACTCCTTGTGGGCAGAAGCTATGCTTCCCAACTGCTTAGTGCAGTGTGCCAGGAAGGTAGGGAGTGCATGGAGCCCAGACTCCCTCATGCCAATGCTGGATTCCGAGGCAGGGTATGTGTGTCTACATGTCTTCTCTGTTTGCTCTCCAATGGCTTTTTCCCCACTGCTTTCAAACATGTTCATGTTTCCCGTATCCTAAAAAAACCATCTTGACCCCCAGCTCCCTCTAATTATCTTCCCATCTCCCTCCTTCCATTCCTTTCCAAACTCCTTGATTGAGTTGTCAACACCAGCTGTCTCAAGTTTCTCCTCCAATTCTCTCCTTGACCCCCCACCCCCAATGTGGCTTCCATCCTCTTTACTCCACAGAAACTGCCCTCTCTAAGATCACAAATGATCTCCTTTTTGCCAAATCCAGTGGCCTCTACTCCATCCTAATCCTCCTCAACCTCTCATCTGCCTTCAACAATGTTGACTACTCCCTTCTCCAGGACCCATTATCTAGCCTTGGCTTCACTGACCCTGTCCTCTCCCGGTTCTCCTCCTATCTCTCTGGCCACTTGTTTTCAGTCTCTTTCATGGGCTCCTCTGTCTCCCACTCTGTGACTGTGGGGGTCACTCAAGATTTGGTTCTGGGTCCCATCTATTCTCCATCTACACCTACTCCTTTAGAGAACTCATTCATTCTCATGGCTTCATCTACCACCTCTATGCAAATGATTCTCAAATCTCCATCTCTAGCTCTTCTCTTTCTCCTCTGCAGTCTCACATTTCCTCTTTCCCTCAAGACATCTCTACATGGATGTCAGTCAATCATATTTATTGAGCACTTAATGCAGGCAGAGCACTGTACTAAGTGCTTGGGAGAGTACAGTATAACAGACACATTGCCTGCCCACAGCGAGCTTACAGACTAGAGGGGAAGACAGATGTACAAATAAATAAATTACAGATATGTACATAAGTACTATGGAGCCGGGAGGGGGGGGATGAATAAAGGGAGCAAGTCAAGGAGTTGCAGAAGGGAGTGGAAGAAGGGGCAAGAAGAGCTTAATCCGGGAAGGCCTCTTGGAGAAAATGTGCCTTCAATAAGGCTTTGAATTTTGGAGAGTAATTGTCTATTGAATATGAGGAGGGAGGGCATTCCAAGCCAGAGGCACACGGGTGAGAGGTCAGTGACAAGATAAATGAAATAGAGGTATAGTGAGAAGATCGGCATTAGAGGAGCGAACTGTACAGGCTGGGTTGTAGTAGGAGAGCAGGAAGATGAAATAGGATGGGATAAGGTGATTCAGTGATTTAAAGCCCATGGTGAGGAGTTTGTTTGCAGGGGTGGATGAGCAACCACTGGAATTTCTTGAGGAGAGGGGAAACATGGCCTGAATGCTTTTGTAGAAAAATGATCCAGGTGTCAGAGTGAAGTATGGACTGGAGTGGGGAAAGACAGGAGGTTGGGAGGACAGCAAGAAGGCTGGTACAGTAATCAAAGTGGGATGGGATAAATGATTGGATTAACATGGTTGCAGTTTGGATAAAGAAGGCAGGGTAGCTGTTAGTAATGTTGTGAAGGTGTAACTGACAGGATTTAGTGATGGATTAAGTATGTGGATTAAATATGTGGGTGGAATGAAAGAGAGAGGAGTCAAGGAAAGCACCAAGGTTCCAGGCTCGTAAGACAAGAAGGATGGTGGTGCTGTCTACAGTGCTCTGCACACAGTAAGCACTCAATAAATACAATTGAATGAATGATGGGAAAGTCAGGGGCAGAACAGAGTTTGGGTGGTAAGATCTCACCCAGAGAAGTAGCATGGGTCAGTGGAAAGAGCCTGGGCTTGGGAGTCAGAGGTCATGTGTTCTAATCCCGGCTCTGCCACTTGTCAGCTGGGGGACTTTGGGCAAGTCACTTAACTTCTCTGGGCCTCAGTTCCCTCATCTGTAAAATGGGGATTAAGATTGTGACCCCCATGTGGGACAACCTTGATTACCTTATATCCCCCCCAGTGCTTAGAACAGTGTTTTGCACATAGTAAGTGCTTAACAAATACCAACATTATTAAGATAAGGTGTTTTTGTTTTAGTTTGAGGTGATGGAAGGAACTCCAAGTAGAGATGGACTTGACACCTGTCCACATGTTTTGTTGTCTGTCTCCTCCTTCTAGACTATGACCCCCTTTTTGGGGGAGGGACCATCTCTATATGTTGCCCAACTTGTACTTCCCAAGCACTTAGTACAGTGCTCTGCACACAGTAAGCACTCAATAAATATGATTGAATACTTTGAAGGCAGGAGGAAATTTGAGACTGCAGGGAAGGAGAGAGATCAGGGCTGAAGATGCAGATTTGGGCATCATCCACATAGAGGTGCTAGTTGAAGTCATGGGAGCAAATGCTTTCTCCAAGGGAGTGGAGTGGATTCCCACTGTCATCTCAAACTTAACCTGTCCAAAACTGAACTCCTTATCTTCCCAGCCAAACCCAGTCCTACACTGACTTTACTATCACTGTAGACAGCACCACCATCTTTCCTGTCTCTCAAGCTTGTTACCTTGACATTATCCTCAACTCATCTCTCTCATTCAACCCACATATTCAATCTGTCACTAAATCCTATCTGTTCAACCTTCACAACATCACTAAAATCCACTCTTTTCTCTCCATCCAAACTGCTTCCACGTTAATCCAAGCACTAATTATCCTATCCCAGCTCGATTACTGTATCAGCCTCGATGACTGTATCAGCCTCCTTGCTGACCTCCCTGCCTCCTGTCTATTCCCCCCTCCAGTCCATACTTCACCCTGCTGCCCAGATCATTTTTTCTACAGAAATTTTCAAGTCCAGGTTTTCCCCACTCCTCAAAAACCTGTGGGGGTTGCCCATCCAACCACCGCATCAAACAAACTCTTCACCATTGGTTTTAAAGCACTCAATTAACTTGCCCCCTCCTACCTCACCTTGCTTCTCCCCTACTACAACCCAGTCCATAAACTCCACTCCTCTAATGCCAACCTACTCACGGTGCCTCAGTCTCATCTATTTAGTTGCCAACCTCTCACTCACATCCTGCCTCTGGCCTGGACTACCCTCCCTCTTCATATCATCCCCCATTCAAGGCCTTACTGAAGGCACATCTCTTCCAAGAGGCCTTCCTTGACTAAGCTGTCACTTCCCTTCTCTCACTCCCTTCTGCATCCCTCTTGCACTTGCATTTGTACCTTCAGCACCACAACATGTGTACACGTCTGTAATTTATGTATATTAATATCTCTCCCCCTCTAAACTGTAAGCTCATTGTGAGAGAAACATGTCTACCAAATCTGTTATATGGTTATATTGTAGTCTCTGCACACAGTAAGTGCTCAGTAAATATGAATGAACGAAAGCCTGGGCAATTGAGATTGAAAAATAAGAATAGAATAGTAGAAGCAGCATGGTCTAGTGGGAAGAGCACAGGCCTGGGAATCAGGACCTGGGTTCTAATCCTAGCTCTGCCACTTGCCTGCTCTGTGACTTCTCCATGTTTCCATTTCCTCAACTGTAAAATGGGGATTGATATGGTGAGCCCTATGTGGGCTATGAACTGTACCCAACCTCATTAACTTGTATCTCCGTCAGTGCTTAGTACAGTGCCTTGACATAGTAAGCCCTTAAATACCACTTTTAAATAAAGACGGGTGCGAATGAGAGAGTTCAAAAGGTGCTAGAATCAATTTCGTGGTCCTGAAGTCTTTGTGACTGGGCTAAGGCGTTTCCATCGATAACGACGGAAAACCCCCTCATGAAGTTGTTCTGCTTCATTTCCCTTGGCTGCTGCCCCTGTTCTTGCACCTCCGGGTAGGTGTCTGGGTCTCCCACCATCCCAGGACCCCCTGATGGCGAGCGTAAGAATCCAGCCACCTGAAACCTCACGGCCCCGGCCTGAGGCTCCTTCTGTTGGCAAGAGTCTTTTCACTGCAGCAAGCTCTGCCTTTCCCTCCTCCCTGCCACCAAGCTGAGCCAGAGCTGCTGATCAGGCAGCAGAGGCTAGCATTCATTCATTCAATCATATTCACTGGGCGCTTATGTGGGAAGAGCACTGTACTAAACACTTGGGAGAGGACAATACAACAGTAAACAGGCACATTCCCTGCCCACATTAACCCCGGACTGCAGTGGTAGTTCTCTGTCCTTGCCGCTGCCCTCTCTCTGGGTGGTGGTGGGGGTGCAGAGCTAGCAGGGTTAGACCCATTTTGCCGGTATGGAAACTGAGGCACCCCCAATTTTTTTCTCTCTAAATGTGACTTGCTCCCATCCCTCTGGGGGTCAGTTTTGGGGGGCAGAGGGATGAAATGCTGAATTAGGGTACAGATCAGGGAAGGTTCCTGGCAATAATCTCACCCTATTGCTGGTGTCCTTACTGGCACCTGAATCCCAAGGCAGCCTGGGGGTGAGGGTAGTGACCTGCTTCCAAGGGAGTTCCAGGCCGGGGTCATCTGGGGTTTGGGCCTAGGTTTCCCATGGATTTAGGATGTGGACTCTTTCACCACTTCCCCACCCCTCAATTCATTGAAATGCTCCAGAATTTCAGTGGAGTTCAGGGGTTGGAAGTTCGTTGAACTGGGAGAAGCTCTCCCAATTCAGGACATGTCATCCCACTCCTCAAACTCCAGTGGTTGCCCATCCAACTCTGCATCAAACACAAGCTCCTCACCATTGGCTTTAAAGCACGCCATCACCTTGCTCCCTCCTACCTCACTACTCTATTACAACCCAGCCCACACACTTTGCTCCTCAAATGCTAACCTTCTCACGGTGCCTCAATATTGCCTATCTGGACCAACTACCCCTTGCCCACATCCTGCCTCTGGCCTGGAATGCCCTCCTTCCTCAAATCCAACAGACAATTACTCTCCCCCTCTCAAAGCCTTTTTGAAGGCACATCTCCTTCAGGAGACCTTCTCTAAGAGCCTCCTTTCTGCTTTTCCCACTCCCTTCTGCGTCACCCTGACTTGCTCCCTCTGTGCTTCCCTCCTCCCTGCCCCACAGCAGTTATGTCCTTATCTGTAATTTTTTTTTTATATTGACATTTGCCCCACCCCACCAAGCACACACACAGATTGTAAGCTCATTGTGGGTAGGGAATATGTCTGTTTATTGTTGTATTCTCCCAAGAGCTTTGTACAGTGCTCTGCATACAGTAAGCACTCAATAAATACAGTTGAGTGAATGAATAAATCTGGTTTAACCCTCCAGTTGCCTCTGGCCAAGGAACCCCAACCCCACAGGGGTCCTGGGTTCCTCTGTAAGTTTCCATGAGCCCCCCCACCCCCCACCCCTTCCGACCCAGCAGGCTGGGGGAGTTGCACAGGTTCTCAGGCAGCTAGTCGGGTTTCCATGGGAACTTGTGTGGGATGGATGGAGCCAAGTGTCTTTGTTACTGGCAGGAGCTGGTGGTCTCGGGGGTGGAGGGGGCTGTGGAAGGGAAGAGTGAAGCTCAGAGAGGTGAGGTGGCCTGTTGGGGTCGCTGCTGAGCTTTGGTTGGCTGGAATTCATAACCCAGATCATTCCAATAAAAAAAAATTCTCATTGCTGTTTTTTTTTTCCTTTTTTTTAAAAAAATGGTGGGGTATTGGGGATTTGGGAGAGGGCTTTACCCCCTCTCCTCTTTGACTCCCCTCACACCAAGCAGGACTTCCCTGGGAATTTTTTTAAGGCATTTGATTCATTCATTCAATTGTATTGAGCGCTTACCGTGTGCAGAGCACTGTACTACACGCTTGGGAAGTACAAGTCGGCAACATATAGAGACGGTCCCTACCCAACAACGGGCTCACAGTCTAGAAGGGGGAGACAGACAACAAAACAAAACACTGTACTAAGCGATGGGGTTGGAAACAGTCCATGTCCCACTTGGGGCACACTCCATCTCCATTTTACACAGTCCACAGCCCACATGAGACTCACTCTTAATCTCTGTTTTACAGATGAAGTAACTGAGGCACAGAAAAATGAAGTGACTTACCCAATGTCATGCAGGTGGCAGAACCAGGATTAGGACCCAGGTCCTTCTGACTCCCAGGCCCAGGCTCTAGTCACCAAACCACACTGCTTCTCATTGGAGCAGATTGCTGCATTCCACTTCCCCACCCAACAAGGCCAACTCCATTTTCCTTCTCCCTTTTTTGCCCTCCTCCTCCCGAGGTGCCTCTTTCCTCTTTGAGGAATTATCCTTGGGTCTAGAAGCAGCGTGGCTCAGTGTAAAGAGCGTGGACTTGGGAGTCAGAGGTCATGAGTTCAAATCCCTGCTCCCCCACATGTCTGCTGTGTGACCTTGGGCAAGCCACTTAACTTTTCTGTGCCTCAGTTCTCTCCTCTGTAAAATGGGGATTAAGACTGTGAGCCCTATGTGGGGCAACCTGATCACCTTGTATTACCACCCCCCCCCCAGAACTTAGAACAGTGCTTTGCACATAGTAAGTGCTTAACAAATATCAACATTATTATTATTATTATTATTATTACTATTATTATTATTATTATTATTATTATTATTATCATTGGAACCCAGCCAGGGCTCATGGGGCATGAAAGTATCAGGCAAGGTTGGCCACCCCATGCCAACTCTCCTAACCCACTGCTCCTTCCTGTGAATTAACCAATTGATGGTATATGAGTGCTTACTTTGTGTAGAGCACTGTGCTAAAACCTTGGGAGGGTACAATACAATGCGATAGACAAGTTCCCTTCTCATTATGGTCTAGGAGGGCAGAAGCAATTGTCAGCTATTCTGTTGTATTGTGCTCTCCCAAATACGTAGTATAGTGCTCTGTTCATAGTAAGCACTCAAAAAATACCATTAATTGAGAGGGTGGGAGGCAGCTTGGTCTCTTGGAGGGAGGGGGACACATACACTACCCCCCCGCCCCCCGACCACTCTGAGTGGAAGAGAAAGCCTGGGATCTCTGAGCTGTTGGAAGGTGGCTCTGCCCTCCTGTGCAGGGAGAAAGGAGGAGAATTGGCCTCTTGGCGTCCCTGATGGTCATGTGACCAAGTGATGCCTTATTGCGCTCTGCCTTAGGCACAAAGGAGGATGATGAGGAACTTACAGTGAAATGGGGGAGTTGGGCAGAAACTTAAAAACAAAATGCATACAATGAATTCAACCAAAGAAAGGTGACGATCAACTTCCAGGCTCTCCACCATCTGGTCCCACCTTTCCTATCTGCTTTTTTTTTTTTTTCATCCATTTCTCCTTCAGCTGCAGAAGCACAGTGGCCTAAGGAAATAATAATTCATTCATTCAATTGTATTTGAGCACTGAGTGCGTGCAAAGCAATAATAATAACTATGGAATTTAAGCACTTTGTGCCAGGAATTGTACTAGACACTAGGCTGGATTCAAGCAAATTGGGTTGGACACCGTCCCTGTCCAATACGGGTTGCTCAGTCTTAACCTCCATTTTACAGCTGAGGTAACTGAGGCACAGAGAAGTGAAATGACATCAAATCTCACAAGGGGCTCACAGTCTAAGTAGGAAAGAGAAGAGGTATTTCATCCCCATTGTACAGATGGGGAAATGGAGGCATAGAGAAACTCAGTGACTTGTCCAAGGTCACATAGCAGACAAATGGCAGAGCTGGGATTAGAATTCAAGTCCTTCTAAATCCCAGGCCTGCACTCTAACCATTAGGCCATGCTGTAGAACACAGAACTAGAAATCAGAGGACCTGGGTTCTAATCCTGTCTCCAGCTGCTTGCTAGCTGTCTGTGGGCAAGTTACTGAGTTTCTCTGTGCCTCCATTTCCTTATCTGCTCAGTGGGAATGAAGTACCTGTTATCTATCCTACTTAAACTTTGAGCCCCTTGTGAGACCTGATGATTTTGTATCTACCCCCAGCTTGACACATAGTAACTGCTTAAAAAATACTACAATTATTATTAGTATTAGTAGTAGTATTTTTTATTAGAATGTATACCCCCATATGGTCAGGGATTGTGTCCACACTGATTAACCTTTATCTACCCCTGCCTTTGGAATAGTGCTTGAGAATAAGTGTTTAGCAAACAGTAAATAATAATAGGTTTCAATAGAGCTATGAAGGATAAATGTGGAAGGGGAAAAACACTCCATTGTCGGGCAAGGGTGTGGGTGGGTGTGTATGCAAGGGCAGTGCTAATGAATGGCCCCATGGAAAGTTGAAGCAGAGTGGCCTAGTGGATAAAACACAGGCCTGGGAGCCAGAGAACCTGGGTTCTAATCCCAGCTCAGCCACCTGCCTGCTGTGTGGCCTTGGGTAAATCACTTAAATTCTCTGTGCTTCAGTTTCCTCATCTGTAAACTGGTAATTTCATACATGTTCTTCCTCCTACTTAGACTGTGAGCCGCAAGTGGGACAGGGACTGTATCTGGCCTGATGATCTTGTACCCAGTGATTAGAACAGAACTTGACACAAAGTGCCTAAAAAACAACTTTGGGAATCCAGAGTGAGTATTTGTTCTAAGTACTTGCTCTCTCCTCCTTTTTCCTCCTCTTCACCTTCCCCTCTGCTTCTTAATGATGGGTGGATTTTTAGGATGGCAGTAAGTACTGCGTGTGAACTAAAGCTGGGTGTGGGGAGAAATTCCCAGGCCCTGTCCAGAATTTTCCAGCTCCCTGCCTTGGTTTCCAAGCGCTCCTTGTTGTGTGTATGTCAGGAGACTAAGCCCCCCCCTAGCAACCCAGCCGAGCCGGCCCCCCGAGCTCAGTCTCTCTCTGTTCTCCAGGCCAGAGCGAGGGCCAGTGCCCCCAGCTGTGAGCAGAGCGAAACTGGCACCGGCTGAATGCCTGGCACAGGACACCGGCTAAGAGCTGGGAGTCCTGTGACAAGGACGCCAAAGGACGCGTTTCACCCATCGCTGTCAGAGGAGCAGTGTGGTTTAGTGAATAAAGCATGGGCCTGGAGTCAGAAGGTCAAAGGTTCTAATTCTGGCTTTACCATTTGTCTGCTGTGTGTGACCTTGGGTAAGTCATTTCACTTTTCTGGGCTTCAGTTCCCTCATCCGTAAAATAGAATTAAGACTGTGAGCCCTATGTGGGACAGGGACGGTGTCCAACCTGATTATTCACACATTCATTCAATCATATTTATTGAGAGCTTACTGTGTGGGGAGCACTGTACTCTAAGCACTTGGGACAATACAATACACCAATAAACAGACACATTCCCTGTCCACACGAGCTTACAGTCTAGAGGATCTAGATTAGCTTGTAGCTACCCCAGCCCCTGGAACAGTGTTTGATACATAGTAAGCACTTAAAAATTCCATTTAAAAAAAAATTAAAAACTTCACTTCTCTGTGGCTCATCTATAAAATGGGGATTAAGACAGTGAGCCCTATGTGGGATAGGGTCTGTGTCCAATCCAATTACTTTGTACTTACCCCAGTGCTGGTACATAGTAAGTGCTTAATAAGTGCCATAAAAAAAGGTGGGGGTTGGGAGGGTCTCTCTCCCTGAGGTACGGTCCAGTTTGCCCCCTCTACCTTCGACTTAACTGTGTCCAGACAGTATCTCTGTGTCCTGGCAGGAAGAGAGAAATTCTTCTTTTTCCATAGTGGCAGCAGGCCAGGGTACTCAGCCTCCAATTTCCACAGCTCTCAAAGCTGGAAAATTCCTGGAAGTGGTTCTGGGAGGATTCCGGGCACCTGGACCAGCCCACCAGGCTGGGTTGACCAGTCTTGGTCTGGCTCTATCCCAGGTCGGTGTGGCCCCGGCCCCTCCCTGCTCTCAGTAGGGGAGTTGGAGGCTGGGTCACCACCAGGGAGGGACTTCAGGGAGCCCAATCCAGTTTCCATCACCGACATCCCTAGGCTGGATTCATCTTCTCCCCTCCCAAAAATGTATTGGCTCTGCAGGCCAGCTCTGCTGTGTGATCTTTTATGTGATCTGCATGATCAGAGAAGCAGCATGGTGTAGTGGATAGAGCACAGACCTGGGAATCAGAAAGTCATGGGTTCTAATCCCCGCTCTGCCACTTGTCTGCTGCGTGACCTTGGCAAGTCATTTCACTTCTCTGAGCTTCCGTTCCCTCATGTAAAATAGGATTAAGACTGTGAGCCCTATGTGGGACAGGGACTGTGTCAACCAGATTGGCTTGTATCCACCCCAGCGCTTAGTACAGTGCCTGGAACATAATAAGCACTTAAATACCACAGTTATTATTATTTTCTTGGACAAGCCTATGCCTGTTTCCTCAGCTGTAAAATAAAGATGAAATACTAGTTCTCCCTTCCTCTTAAATTATCAGCCCTGGGTGGCCAAGGAATGTGTCTAATTTGCTTATTTTGGGTCAACCTCAGACCTTTGAACCCCCTCTCTAGGCTGTAAGCTTGTTGTGGCCAGGGAATGTGTCTACTAATTCTGTTGTATTGTGCTCTCCCAAGCACTTAGTACAGTGCTCTGCATATAAGTGCTCAATAAATGTGATTGCTTGGAATATTATAATAACTTTAGGGTTTTTATTAATATTATTTTTAGTCCCTGCTGGGAAAGAATGAATTCCCCTGCATTAACCATGCCTTCAAAATCAATGGCATTTGAGTGCTTATTTTGCAATAACTGAACTAAGTGCTTAACAAATACCATCAGGAGCTTACAGTCGAGCGGAGAGATTGTGAAGCCCTCTTATATTGATGGTCACAGACTGTGACTAACTTTCAACTATGTATTTTTTCTCTGTGTTTAGTACAGTGCTCTGCCCACAGGTGCTTAATAAATAGCATTATTACCACTGAAAAAGGAAACTGACCATCAACAGGAATTGTGACTAGTGCAATGTTCAGGTAGTTTGGTCTCTAGCATGAATTTCGGTTTTGCCTTTGCTCTTAGGAGACTCAGACTTGGTGGTAGTTTGTGCCAGGTGATTTTTTTAACTATGGAAAAAAATAATAATAATAGTGGTACTTGTTAAGTGCTTACTATGTGCCAAGTCCTATTCTAAGCACTGGGGGTAGATTCAAGTTAATCAGGTTGGACACAGTCCCTGTCCCACGTGGGGCTCACACTCTTAATCCCTATTTTATAGATGAGGTAACTGAAGCCAAGAGAAGTCAAGTGACTTGCTCAAGGTCACACAGCAGACATGTGGCAGAGCTAGGATTAGAACCCAGGCCCTTCTGACTCCCAGGCCAGTGCTCTGTTGACTAAGCCATGCTGCTTCTCTCTGGCCTGGGAATGTATTTCAGGTGTTTGCAGTCTGTTTCCCATTCTGATCATTCCCAAGTTTAATAATAATAATGGCATTTATTAAGCACTTACTATGTGCCAAGCACTGTTCTAAGTGCTGAAGAGGTTACAAGGTGATCAGGTTGTCCCATGTGGGGCTCACAGTCTTAATCCCCATTTTACAGATGAGGTAACTGAGGCACAGAGAAGTTAAGTGAGTTGCCCAAAGTCACAGAGCTGACAAATGTCAGAGCCAGGATTTGAACCCATGACCTCTGACTCCAAAACCCATGCACTTTAGGTTTAGTACTGAACTCTTAGACTTTCAGGAGTGTTTGGGAGGGATCTAATTCCAACAGGGTCTTAATGGGATCCTCTCTCCTCAACCCCCACCCCACCATTTCCCTGCAATCATTAAAGGGAACAAATTTGGAACTTGGAAGACCTGCCCTCTAGTCACGACCTGCTATGTGAACTTGGGTGGGTCCCTTAGCCTTTCTGGGCTTCAGTCGTCGCAGTTTAAATTGAGGATAGCGACTGCCTCTCCTTTCCTCTCAGGGTGGTCACATTTTTTCCCTTTCACCTCTCCCCCAATTTTCACCCTCAAAGGCTATGCATCAACTCATCAGCAGTTTCTGAGCTGTAGAGTAAGACTGTTTAACCAGACTATCCCTCCCCAGCCATGGAGGGGGGGGGGGGGGGGGGGGCTTCTTCTCCCAGTAGAATGGGGGTCCTGTGGAAGCTCTGGGGGTGGGGATGTTTTGGGGGTAGAACAAGGCATGTGTGCTGGGCGTTCCTGCTGGGAAAAGCAGCCTGAAACTCAGCTTGGACCACCTGGTCAGTAAGTGCATTCACTCGGAAACACTGCCACCTTGTGGGACTTGTCGGTTTTACAGGGCTCCCCAGAACGTTCCCCACAAGCAAAGCGAAGATACCTCATTCATTCAATCGTATTTATTGAGCGCTTACTGTGTGCAGAGCATTGTACTAAGCGCTTGGGAAGTAGAAGTCGGCAACATATAGAGACGGGTCCTACACAGTAGCGGGCTCACAGTGTAGAAGGGGGAGACAGAAAACAAAACATAAACAAAATAAAATAAATAGAATAAATATGTACAAATAAAATAGAGTAATAAATACGTACAAACATACATATATACAGGTGCTGTGGGGAGGGGAAGGAGGTAATGCGGGGGGGATGGGTGGGGGAGAGGAAGGAGGGGGCTCAGTCTGGGAAGGCCTCCTGGAGGAGGTGAGCTCTCAGCAGGGCTTTGAAGGGAGGAAGAGAGCTAGCTTGGCAGATGTGCAGAGGGAGGGCATTCCAGGCCAGGGGGAGGACGTAGGCCGGGGGTCGACTGCGGGACAGGCGAGAACGAGGCACGGTGAGATTAGCGGCAGAGGAGTGGAGGGTGCGGGCTGGGCTGTAGAAAGAGAGAAGGGAGGTGAGGTAGGAGGGGGCGAGGTGATGGAGAGCCTTGAAGCCGAGGGTGAGGAGTTTTTGCCTGAGGCGTAGGTTGATTGGTAGACACTGGAGATTTTTGAGGAGGGGAGTAAGATGCCCCATTTCTGCACAGAGACGATCCGGGTAGCCGCATGAAGTATGGATTGAAGTGGGGAGAGACAGGAGGATGGGAGATCAGAGAGGAGGCTGGTGCAGTAATCCAGTCGGGATAGGATGAGTGATTGAATGAGCAGAGTAGCGGTTTGGATGGAGAGGAAAGGGTGGATTTTGGCAATGTTGCGGAGGTGAGACTGGCTGGTTTTGGTGACGGATTGGATGTGAGGGGTGAACGAGAGAGCAGAGTCGAGGATGACACCAAGGTTGCAGGCTTGTGAGACTGGAAGGATGGACGTGCCATCAACAATGATGGGAAAGTCAGGGAGAGGGCAGGGTTTGGGAGGTAAGATAAGGAGTTCAGTCTTGGACATGTTGAGTTTTAGGTGGCAGGCAGACATCCAGATGGAGATGTCCTGAAGGCAGGAGGAGATGCGAGCCTGGAGGGAGGAAGAGAGAGCAGGGGCAGAGATGTAGGTTTGGGTGTCATCAGCGTAGAGATGATAAGTTGAAGCCGTGGGAGTGAATGAGTTCACCAAGGGAGTGAGTGTAGATAGAGAACAGAAGGGGACTGAGAACTGACCCTTGAGGAACCCCTACAGTAAGGGGATGGGGGGGGGGAGGAGCCCGCAAAAGAGACCAAGAATGAATGGCCAGAGAGATGAGGAGAACCAGGAGAGGACAGAGTCTGTGAAGCTAAGGTTGGATAGCGTGTTGAGAAGAAGGGGGTGGTCCACAGTGTCGAAGGCAGCTAAGAGGTCGAGGAGGAGTAGGATAGAGTATGAGCCATGGTATTTGACAAGCAGGAGGTCATTGGTGACCTTTGAGAGGGCAGTTTCCATGGAATTCAGTCATATTTATTGAGCGCCAACTACGTGCAGGGCAATATATGAAGTGCTGGGGACAGTACAGTATAACTAAGTTGGCAGACATGTTTCCTGCCCACAGAGAGCTTACAGTCTAGAGGAATTCGTCACCAGTGGTATTTAGCCAGCCCTTACTTTGGGAGAGTATAATTCAACGGAGTTGGTAGGTTTGCATAGTCTGAATGCTGTGGTGACTCCAACTGCCATATGAACATGTTTCAGATAAGGGAAACAGCATGGCCTAGTGGATAGAGCATGGGCCTGGGAGTCAGATGAACCTGGGTTCTGATCCTGGCTCCGTCCCTTGTCTGCTGTGTGATCTTGGGCAAGTCACTTAACTTCTCTATGCCTCAGTTACCTCATCTGTAAAATGGGGATTAAGACTGTGAGCACCAAGTGGAATAAGGATTTTGACCAACTTAATGAGCTTGTACCTGCCCCAGCTCTGAGTGTTTGACACATACTAAGTGCTTACCAACTACCATTAATATTATTGCTCTACTGCTGGCTGGAAGACTGAGGGTAGAAATGAGGCTTGTTCCCAAACATAAACCTGTGGCCTAGTGAAAAAGCCTGGCACAGGGGTTTTGGGTTCTAACAGACATTAGTATGAATAAATAAATGACAGATATTTGCATAAGTGCTGTGGGCTGGGAGAGGAGATGAATAAAGGAAGCAAATCAGGGCGATGCAGAAGGGAGTGGCAACAGAGGAAAGGAAGGCTTAGTCAGGGAATGCCTCTCAGAGGAGTGATGCCTTCAATAAAGCTTTTAAGGCAGGGGAAAGTAATAGTATGTAGGATATGAAGAGGGAGGGCATTCCATGCTAGAGGCAGGACGTGGGTGAGTGGTTGATGCCAAGATAGGCAAGATGGAGGTACAGTGAGAAGGTTGGCATTAGAAGAGCGAAGTATGTGGGCTGGGTTGGAGTAGAGTAATGATGGCATTTATTAAGCACTTACTATGTGCAAAGCACTGTTCTAAGCACTGGGGGGATACAAGGTGATGAGGTTGTCCCACGTGGGGCTCACAGTCTTAATACCCATTTTACAGATGAGGTAACTGAAGCACAGAGAAGTTAAGTGACTGGCCCAGTGTCACCCAGCTGACAAGTGGCAGAGCCGGGATTTGAACCCATGACCTCTGACTCCAAAGCCGTGGCGGTGGGTTGACCCAGAACTTTCTTGCTTAGCATCGACAGGGTTTGGTTTCCTTGGGCCCTCGTTCTGAGTTTGTTTCGGTTTTTGTTTTTAAACCGGACAATGGTGTTTATCTTCTCCAAGAGGAGATGATCCCCTCCAGGTGCCTGGGATAGAGCCATCCTCTGGCCGGCTCGGGCTCGATTTACATGGTCCTGTGGCTTCCCAAAGTTGGGAGCAGCCATTCCTGGCTGCTTCCCGACTCCTAGAGCTGGTGCCAGCAGATGGGGAATAAGTTGGAGAAGCAGCACAGCCTAATAGAAAGAGCAGGGGCCTGGGAGTCGGAGGACATGGGTCCTAATTCCGGCTCTGGCACTAGTCTACTTTAGACAAGTCACTTCACGTCTCTGTACCTGTTTCCTCATCTGTTAAATGGGTATTAAGAGTGTGAGCCCCACTTGGGATGTGGACTGCATCTAACCTGATTATCTTGTATCTGACCCAGTACAGGGCTGGGCACATAAGTACTTAGCGAATACCATTTTTAAAAAAGTTCCAAATTGACCCTCTGTACTTACAAATGCTGTTATTTAAGCGCTTATCCATTATCCTCATTCTCCTATCCTAAAATCTTTTGTGCCTCTAACTGGATTGTAAGCTCCTTGAGGATACCTCTTCTGTCTTTATTGCACTCTCCCATGTGTTTAATCCAGTCCTGAACACTCAGAAGCCTTTATCCCAAAGGACACTTTTTCTAAATTGCAGTGTGGAGTGCAGTGATCTGGCTAGGAAGTTGGTTTTACCATCCTTTTGGGGCAGAGATGAGACAGGAGAGTAAGATGCGCTCTCAGCCCTCAGAGAGCTTCTAGCTTCGGGGGATCACCAAGCAGCTATAACTAAACACAGCAGTGAAGGATGTGTTGGAGTCTTGGAATTTTTCTGGCTAGCAGTGAAGTGCTGTCTCCTCTAAGGAGAGACCGTATGGAAAGTCACTTAGAGGAGCAGCGTAACTTAGTGGAAAAAGCACAGATTTGGGAGTCAGAGGACCCAGATTCTAACCCTAAATCTGAAAATTGCTTGTTGTGTGACTTTGGGTGAGTCATTTCACTTCTCTGACTCGGTTTCTTCGTCTGTAAAATGTTGTTTAAATACCTGCTCTCCATCCCCTCCTTAGGCTGTGAGTTCTATATGGGACAGGAACTGTCTGACCTGATTATAATAATAATAATGGCATTTGTTAAGTGCTTGCTATGTGCAAAGCACTGTTCTAAGTGCTGGTATCTACCCCAGCTCTTAGCAGAGCACTTAATCATATCACTCTAGACTGTAAGCTCACTGTGGGAAAGGACTGTGTCCATTTATTGTTGTATTGTACTCTGCCAGGGGCTTAGTACAGTGCTTTGCACACAGTAAGAGCTCAATGAATATGATCAAATGAATGAATTTACTGAGTTTACTATATGCAGAGCACTGTACTGAGCACCTGGGAGAGCTTAGGACATAGTAGTGCTTAACAAATACCACTATTATAATTAATAAATAATATCTCAGGTCTTGCATAGGTCTCACCCAGCCAACAGGATCTTAACAGCAACTGGAAGGTGCCCATAAGAAGTTTAGTGCACCCCACCAGAACCTAGTGCCATGGGCACGGTCCCATGTCTCATTGTCCCTGGCCTCCTCTGACCACAGGTGAAAAGGGATGGATGATACCAGATGAGTGAACGGGTCCAATGCGGCTGGGATAAACCCTTCCTAGCTAGCCTTGCTGGATGTTCTGTTCCCTGGGCTGGGGTTATATTTAGCATATTTAAATGAAAACAAGAAGGATAGAAAAGTCCCCTGATCTAATTAGGTGGGAATACGTGGAAGCCAATTACAGAGAGGCTGAGGTCCCAGAGGGGCTGGGATGGGACAGGGTAGGGTTTGGTGATGGAGATTATTGTTGTAGTGTCTTCTCCCAAGCGTTTAGTACAATGCTCTGCACACAGTAAGTGCTCAATAAATATGATTGAATGAGATGGTCCACCCATGAGGGGAAACTGCAAATTCTATCTGTGCTTGTTACTGTACAAGTGTCTGATGATAGCTGCATTTAAACCTCTCAAATTGATCCAATCACTCAATTGAATCGAGTGCTCACTGTGTGCACAGCACTTTACTAAGTGCTTGGGAGAGTACAATAAAATAAACATATTCCCTGCCCATAACAAGCTTACAGTCTAGAAGGGGAGTCAGACATTAATAGAAATAAATGAAATTATGGAGATGTACACAGTGCTTTGTGGCAGGGGGTCAGTGGGAAGGAATAAAGGGAGCAAATCAAGGAGGCAAGAAGGGAGTGAGAAAAGAGGAAAGGAGGGCTTAGGGACAGCCTCTTTGAGGAGGTGTGCCTTCAATAAGGCTTTGAAGGAGGGGAGGGTGATTGTCAGATACCTCATCTGTAAAATGGGGATTAAGACTGAGCCCCATGTGGGATAGGGACTGTGTCCGCCTCGATTTGCTTGTATCCACCCCAGAGCTTAGTATGGTGTTTGGCTCATAGTAAGCACTTAACAAATATCATCATTATATGAGAAGGGAAGGTATTCTAGGCTAGAGGCAGGAAATGGGTACAAGGCTGGTGGTGAGATAGATGAGATTGAGGTGCGGTGAGGAGGTCAGCAGTAGAGGAGTAAAGTGTGAGGGATGGGTTGTAGTAGGAGAGTGGTGAGGTAGGAGGGGGCAAGGTGAGGACTTTAAAGAGACCCCGGACTTTGTATGGGGAAGGGGGAAGCCGGCCACTGAGGAGCAATGTGACCCAGTGGAAAGAGCATGAATCTGTGAGTCAAAGGACCTGGTTCTAATTCCTGTTCTGCCACTTCCTGCTGTGTGACCTTGGGAAAGTCACTTCACTTCTCTGAGTCTGTTACCTTATCTGGAAAATGGGGATTGAGTGTGAGCCCCATGGAGGACATGAACTGTGTCCAACCAGATTATCTTGTTTCTACTCCAGTGCTTAGAACAATGCCTGGTCCATAGTAAATGCTGAACAAATGCCATAAAAAGGATTCCTGTCAGAGCACCTTGGGGAGGAACTGCATCTTCTGGTGACTCCAGGTGGCCCGGGGCAGGGCTGGGCACCCCTGCCTAGGAGAAGCAGCATTGTGTAGTGGGTAGAACACAGGACTGTGAATCAAAAGGACTTGGGTTCTAATCCCAGCTCTGTCCCTTGTCTGCTGTGTGATCTTGGGCAAGTCACTTCGTTTCTCTAAGCCTCAGTTCCCTCATCTGTAAAATGTGGATTAAGATGGTGAGCCCTGTGTGAGACAGGGACTGTGTCCAATATGATTAGTTTTAATCTACCCCAGCACTTAGTACAGCGTCTGGCACATAATAAGCAATTAGCAAATACAATTTAAAAAAAAATGAGAAGGGCAAGCATGAGGAATGTTTGAATTATGTTAGTGCATGTGCCTCCTTGGAGTACTGTGCCTCAGTGCCGAGTACAGTGTCTGACACATAATAAGCACTTCACAAATACCATAAAACAAAAAGGCAAGATATCGGGGGCGGGGGAAGCTGAGGATTGGTGGAGAAGTTGAAGGAGGGTTGGGGCACTTAGAGTGGGTATATGAGCTCTCTGCGCTCTTCTCTCGGAGCCCCCTGTGCCCTGAGGTTCTCCCACGGCCTGAGAACAGGGTGCCCCCATCCACAACTATAGAAAAGCCTCAGGAAGAGTAGATTCCAACTTCAGGGGCCCGACCTGCAAAACTGCTTTTCAGTTGTTATTCGATCCAGTCTAGGGGAAATCGAGGAGCCGTCCCACCCCCATCCCCACGCCCCCGCCCCCGGCCCCCACCATGTCTATTTCCCAGCCTTAAACTTTCCACCACTTCCGCAACCGCCCACACTCTGGGCATCTTTCCGTGGTCGGGCTTTATGCGGAGGCGAAATACCGATCCCATTGAATCGTGCTGTGCTGCCTCTAAGAGTTTCCCCCGCCCAACTGACGACTTCTTTCTTTGCCTCTTCCCCAGCCCCAGTGGGATCCTCTCGTTTACTGTGTGCAGAGCACTGGACTGACCGCTTGGAAAATACAATTTGGCAACAGATACAGTCCCTATCCAATAATGGGCTCACAGTCTAGAAGCGGGGAGACAGACATCAAAACAAGTAGACAGGCATCAGTAGCATCAAAATAAATAAACAGAATTATAGATTTTCTTTCCTGACCATTAGTAGGCATTCTGACTTAAGAAGCAGCTTGGCCTAGTGGAAAGAGCACAGCCCTAGAAGTCACAGGAACTGGGTTCTAATCCTGACTCCTACTTGTTTGCTGTGTGACCTTGGGCTAGTCACTTCACTTCTCTGTGCCTCAACTCATCTGGAAAATGGGGATTAAGACTGTGAGCCCTAGGTGGGACAGGGACTCCTGACCTGATTACTTTGTATCTATCCCAGCACTTAGAATAGTGCTTGGTACAAAGTAAGTACTTAATAAATATCACAATTATTATTATTCTCACGTGGTGCCTTTCAGCTGCAGAAACCCCTCCAGTCAGGACCCCGTGCAAGTTGATTTTCTGCATGTCTGGGACTCAAGTGGTCATGGGTTCTAATCCCAGCTCTGCTACTTGCCTGCTGTGTGACCTTGGGCAAGTCACTTCACTTCTCTGGGCCTCTCTTCCCTCATCTGTAAAATTATAGGCATGGAGGCGAACCTTCTAAAATGTTGTCTTTTTTTTTGGCTTTGTAGTAGTAATGTTATCTGAGTGTCTACAGAAAGCAATATCTTCTACTAAACTCCTTTCTTCCCATAAGGGGTTTAGGTTCCAATAGGGAAGACAGGGATAAGAATGATTTGGAACAAGTATGCTAAATGTTTCCTTGAATGGATGTATGCACGCCAGTTCCGACAATGAGCATAAATCAGTATACAAGTCCCAGAGGTGGTGGTTGAATTGCTACGACTTGGGGTGTCTTAGCACTTAGCCAGCTTAATAGGAATCTAGCCTAAATCCCTCCTGCTGCAGTTGAACTTTAGTTTGAAAATGGATGCTATCATTTTGTGGACATGCAAGCAGGTAATTGCACCCCCTAAGATGGTTTTCTTCCCAGATTTCCATGCCTAATGAAGTGGAAAGTCTGTTAAGTCAGGCCAGAGTGCCAGCTAAAGGGGGAACTAATGCTATCCAACTTGGCCAGAGATTGGCCCTGCTGGTAACTGCAAGTGTGAGGGGACTCTGTAGGGACCCAAGACCAAACAGGACATTTGTCTGGCATTAGGTCAGTCCAGGGATCAGACGGGAGGTCCCCTCTCCAGGATGGAAACAACACTGGATGCCTCTGTACATCCTGCTTCCTTCAACTGCTTCCTTCTTCTAGCGCTTAGAACACTGCTTCACACAGAGCAAGCGCTTAACAAATACCATCATTATTTATTATTTATTCTACCTCCACTCCTGCAGCTGAGTTCAATGACGCAAAAGTGGCACCCATGTTCACAGGGATGGGGGAGGGGAATCAAAAGGCAGTTGCGGGGAGTGGAGGGGTGGCAGGAATCCCTACAATGCTATAATTTTAGGCCGATTCTAGCAGATGTTGGCAAAATGATGACCAGATGCCGTCAACTCTGTTGGGCTGTCCTCTCCCAAGTATTTAGTACAGTGCTCTGTATACAGTGAGCACTCAATAAATACCACTGATTTTTTTTCAATGGCATTAAGCACTTACTATGTGTTGGACAATGTAGTAAGTACTGGAGTAGGTACAAGCTAATCAGGTTGGGCACAGTCCATCCCCACATGGGGCCAATAGTCATGATTCCCATTTTTGCAGATGCGGTAACTGAGGCACAGAGAAGTTAAGTGACTTGCCCAAGGTCACCCAGAAGACAGGTGACAGAGCTGGGATTAGAACTCAGTCCTTCTTGTGATGGGTAGGGAATGAGCCTGTTATATGAGTCTGTCTCCCCCTTTTAGACTGTGAGCCCAATGTTGGGTAGGGACTGTCTCTATATATTGCCAATTTGTACTTCCCAAGAGCTTAGTACAGTGCTCTGCACATAGTAAGCGCTCAATAAATGATTGATTATATTGCTGTATTGTGCTCTTCCAAGCGCTTAGTGCTCTGCACATGGTAAGTGCTCAATAAATATGATTGATTCCCAGATTAAGCCCTCTTCCCCAGCTCAGTCTCCCTTCTCTTTCTTCTATGCAACTGGATCTGTGACCTTTGAGCATCTGATGTTTTCCCCACCTCCAACCCCACAGTACTTATGTTGATACCTTAAAATGATATATTATAAATTATTTATTCATGTTAATGTCTGTCTCCCCCTCTAGACTGTAAACTCATTAAGGCCAGGAAATAGGTCTGCTAATTCTGTTGTTTTGTACTCTCCCAAGTGCTTAGTGAGCCCCTTCTAGACTGTGAGCCCGTTGTTGGGTAGGGACCATCTCTATATGTTGCCAACTTGTACTTCCCAAGCGCTTAGTGCAGTGCTCTGCACACAGTAAGCACTCAATAAATGATTGAATGAATGAATATGCTGTGCATGGCAAGCTCTCAATAAATATTAGTTGATTGGTCTGTCAACATCACTTAAAACTGAGCATGGGTGTGGCCTGTAATAACAATAACTGTGGTTTTTGCGTGATACTATGAGGTTCTCATGGTCTGAACTTTTCAAGGGTTGTTGTTGGCTTACCCTACATGACCTTCCATAAAGTTAGCTCAACCTAAACCAAGAAGGATAATCGAGAAGTCCTGTCCAGACAGCTCCATGACTAAAGGCAAATTTGGAGAAAATGGCCTGAGCCCCTCCGCTTCCAAAGTCTCATGACCAAAGTTCCAATCCATTAAGGGATGGGAAGGCAGGGGGTAGAGACCCCCTTAACCATTCTCAGTAGTACAGTGCTTGGCACCTAGTTAGTGTATAACAAATACCGCTATTTAATCACTATTATTTTCCTATTTTTAATGGTATTTAAACGCTTACATGTGCCTGGCACTGGCATAGATGCAAGTTAATCAGTGCCATATGGGGCACTTGTTTATGGTTGAGTTCTCCTTGCTGCCTCTGACTCACGCCCTCTTTCCAGTCTTCGGTGAGCCTGCCAGAAGACTGTGACACAGAGGTATTTTCTAGAAATTCACCAGATAAACCTTCCCAAGATCATCAGCATATTTGGGGAACATAGATGTGGACATGTTCATTCAATCGTAAGACTGGGTGCTTCTTCATGGCAACCTGCTAGGTTATAAGATCCCCACTAGATCATCATAATAATAATAATGATGGTATTTAAGTGCTTACTATGTTTCAGGCACCGTACTTAGAGCTAGGTTGGGTACAAGGAAATCAGCTTGAACACAGCCTCTTTCCACATGGGACTTACAGTCTTAATCCCCATTTTACAGATGAGGGAACTGAGGCATGGTGAAATGAAGTGACTTGCCTAAGGTCATACAGCAGACAAGTGGCAGAGTCAGAATCAGAGCCCAGGTTCTTCTGTCCCGCAAGCCCATGCTCTATAACTTTCTCCAACTTACTCAAGACTCCTCTTTAAAAAGGGAAAAAGATAAATTGGGAGCCTCATGTGGGACGGGGACTGTGTCCAACTTGATTACCTGGTATCTACACCCATGCTTAGAACAGTGTTCAACACATAGTAAGCACTTAAATACTCTTAAGAAAACTTTAGGAAGAGGGCAAAGATAGCAACAGATTTAATGGTAGTATCCTTTCATTCATTCATTCACTCAATCATATTTATTGAGCACTTACTGTGTGCAGAGCACTGTACTAAGCGCTTGGGAAGTACAAATTGGCAATATATAGAGACGGTCCCTACCCAACAGTGGGCTCACAGTCTAGAAGGAGGAGACAGACAACAAAACAAAACATATTAACAAGATAAAATAAATAGAATAAATATGTACAAGTAAAATAAATAGAGTAATAAATATGTACTATGAGCTGGAAGAGATCCAAATTTAGCAGGTTGGATGCAGCCTTCTATTCCACGAGGGTAATCAATAGTATTGAGCGCTTACTGGGTGCAGAAAGCTATACTAAGTGCCTGAGAGAGAACAATACAGCAAAGTTGGTACACAACAAGCTTACAGTCTTTTTTCTCCCATCTTACAGATGAGGAAAATGAAGCCCAGAGAGGTTCAGGGACTTGCCCAAGGTCACACAGAAGGCCGGGGCAGAGCTAGGACTAGAACCTGGGTCTCAATCCCTGCCCACAAGGAACTTAGGAATCCCATGCTCTTTCCAGTAGACCTCACTGCCTCCCTGAAGTGGGAAATGTCCAATTTAATTGTGTTCCATCATGTCAAGTCCTGACTGACATGTTATGAAGAGGGAGGGAGGACGTTACAGTCCAGAGGCAGGTTGTGGGCTTGAGGTCAGTGGCGAGATAGACAAGATCGAGATACAGTGAATAGGCTGGCATTAGAGGAGTGAAGTGGGTGGGCTGGGTTGTCCAGAGCTCATGCTTATCAAAGGATATGCCTGCTTCCACCTCCCCCTGCTCCTTTTCCATGTGTGCAAAGAGATGTGGCAAAGTTGGTGTCGGAACCTGAAATTTCCCCTCTCAAAGAGGTCTGGAAATTTGGGGAGCCAGGTTAATAATAATAATAACAATAATAATAATAATTGTGGTATTTGATAAGTGCTTACTATGTGCCAGGCACTCTTCTAAGTGCTGGAGTAGATACAAGATAATCTGGTTGGGCACAGTCCCTGTCCCACATAGGGACTTGGCACATAGTAAGCACTTAACAAATGCCATAATTATTATTAATCCCCATTTTACAGGTGAGGGAACAGAGGCCCAGAAAAGTGAAGTGACTTGCCCAAGATCACAGAACAGACAAATGGCAGAGCCGGGCTTAGAACCCATGTCCTTCTGTCTCCTAGTGGGAAGGACACCGAGAGAGCAGAATTGGGGGTGGGGGGGCGGGGGCACCCCGATGCCCAGGACAACTATTTCTGGTGAATGTTTTGTCAGAGCAGTCAATCTTATTGAGCACTTAGCATTTACTAAGTGCTTGGGATAGTAGAATATAACAATAAACAGACATATTCCCTGCCTGTAACAAGCTTACATTCTCTTTAGGAGCAGACTTTTCATGCTTACTCAATCTCTATGCTACTTTCCTTCTACAACCCAGCCCACCCACTTCGCTCCTCTAATACCAGCCAACTCACTGTACCTCGATCTCATTTATCACGCCAATGACCTCTAGCCAATGACCCACCTCTGGCTTGTAATGTCCTCCATCTTCAAATCCGACAATCACTCTCCCCACCTTCCCTATCTTATTCAAGGCACAACTCCTCCAAGTGGCCTTCCTTGACTAAGTCCTCATTTTCTCTTTTCCCACTCCCTTCTGGGTTGCCTTGGCTTTTGGATTTGCACCTTTCATTCACCCCTCCTTCAGCACAGCACTTATGTACGTATCCATTAGTTATTTAATATCAATGTCTGTCTCGCCCTCTAGACTGTGAGCTCACCGTGGGTAAGGAACGTGTCCACTGACTCTGTACTCTCAAACACTTAGTACAATGCTCTGCACAGAGTAAACACTCAATAAATACTATTGATTAACTCTTCTGAGGCCATAGTTCAGTGCTTTGCCACAAAAAGATCTAACAATGCCACTGAATAAACAAGTCTGTTTAATATCAAATAGCATCCCATCAGTAGGAGAGCAGGGGGAGCTTGTTACTAGAAACAAGAGGCTTGACATCATCTCCAGGGAAACAAAGCTGCAGCAAAAATCCACACTGAGGAGGAAAAACAACTTGGAATCACCACGTGGTGTTTGGTTTCTGTCAGAGGATCATTTGTGTCTAGAAAACCAAACTGCTTATGTTCAGGACTCAGCTTTCTTTGACCTGGGTTTTCCTGCCAAATAGCACTTCTCTCCTCCCTCCTTTCTTCCCACCTCAAATACCCAGGCTGACACATCTGTCTGGGATGCCCCTGGAACTGGAAAAGGTTAAGTATCCTAAAAACCACACCAGGGAGATGGAAGTTTCTCTGCAGGCTTTCCAAATGCAAGCAAGGACATACAAAAGAGTTTCTCTGGCTTTATTCTTCCCCCTCTCACCCCTTTGGAAAGTGAGGGGTGTCCCTGTCAAAAGTGGTTATTTTACCCAAAGTCTTATTGGATCATGAGCTAGAATTTGAGAGGAACTAAGACCTTTGTGGGCAATTGAAAGGCCAGCTGTGACTTTTCTCCAGAAATTCATTCTTGGACAATGTGCCATCTTTCTACTTGAGCATTTGGTGACCTGAACTATATTAACCATTGGATTGTAAGCTCCCTGAGGGCAGGTAGTTTCTGCTGTACTCCACCTAGGGCTTAGTTCAGGACTCCAGAGGTGCTTAATTTTATGGAGGTCCTATCCATTTACATTGTATCTACATCAGCTTTCAGAATAGCATGTGACACATAGTAAATGCTTAATAAATACCATTATTATTATTATTGATTGATCATGTATAGTGGAATATTTAATGGATTGAGATGACGGTGAAATCTGGGGCAAAGGTGGAACTGAAACAAAAGTAAACTGGAACATCCATTCTCTGATGATGACCAGTCTTGACTATGGGAGGGAGAGTCAAGCAGAGGCCTACCCTTTCCATTCCTAGCTTGGCCAGTGGCTAGCGAGTAGAAGGCAATCTGCTACAAGTCAAAACTCACCTGTGCTTGGCAGCAGCGGTGTGGGAGAGAGTCGAGGGTGGAGACCCGAGTTTACTGCGTGAAAGGAGGCAATGGTAAACTGCTTCTGTATTCTTACCAAGAAAATTCTATGAAGACACTACCAGAACGATTACAGATGGAAGTGGGGCATTCTGGGAGAGATGTGTCCATGATCTTGCTATGGATCGGAGATGACTCGATGGCGTAAGACAAGACAGGCCAAGCATTGGGGTAGATAAAGTATAATTAGGTCCTACACAGACTGTCCCACACAGGGTTCACAGTCTAAGGGTGAGGGAGAACAGGAATTTATACCCCATTTTACATTTAATCCCCATTTACTAGATGAGGAACAGGCCCAAAAAAGTGAAGTGACTTGCCCAAGATCAGACAGCAGACAAGTGGAGGAGCCAGGATTAGAACCCAGCCCCTTCTGACTCCCAGGCCCGTGGTCTAGCTACTAGGCCACGTTGCTTCTCTGTTGGCAGAAATCCTACTAGGCTCTGTGAGAAAACATCCCATTCTCTTATGGTATTGTATACATTTGCACTAAGAATCAGTAGGATTCAAGATTCAGTAGGATGCAGTTATTAATTTTCATGCAAATAAAATAAGTACTTGTCTTGTCCTACAATGTTGAGTTGTCTCCAACCCATAGGGACACCAGGGACATGTCTCTCCCAAAACGCACCACCTCCATCTGCAATCATTCTAGTAGTGTATCAATAGAGTTTTCATGGTAAAAAAAAAAAAAAAAGCCTCCTTCCATGCAGTAAACTTGAGTCTCCGCCCTTGACTCTCTCCCATGCTGCTGCTGCCCAGCACAGAGGAGTTTTGACTTGTAGCAGGTTGTCTGCCACTCACTAGCCACTGGCCAAGCTAAGAATGGAATGGGTAGGCCTCTGCTTAACTCTCCCTCCCATAGTCAAGACTGGGAGAGTACTGGAAACTCTCCAGGTGCAACTCTGAGAGGGGATTTAAGTGCTTACTATGAGTCAAATACTGTTCTAAGCACTGGGATAGCTATTAAGTTAGGTCAGGCACAGTCCCTGTCCCACATGGGGCTCACAGTCTAAACAGAAGGGAGAACAGGTATTTAATCCCCATTTTACAGTTGAGGACACTGAGACCCAAAGAAGTGAAGTGACTTGCTGAAGGTCACCCAGCAGGCAAGTGGCAGAGCCAGAATTAGACCCCAAGAGACCTGATTTTACAGACCTGTTCTTCTCCCACTAGGCCATGCTGCCTTTCAGTGTCTTAAGGAATCAAAGAATCCAGAAGGGTATATGGTCTTTAAGTTGGTCAGTCATCAGGGCCAGACCTCTGACTCCACCTGCTCAGAACTGTGTGTGTTCTGCATTTTTAATGGTCCCCCAGGAAGGGATGAGACTCCACAATCTTCCCCAGTGGTTGACTCCAGGATTTTATCACCCTGACAGTCAACCAATCTTTTCTTATTCATTCAATTGTATTTATTTAGCGCTTACTGTGTGCAGAACACTGCCCTAAGCACTTGGGAGGGTACAAATCTTCAAATCTGCCAGACAATTACCCTCCTTCTCTTCAAATCCTTACTGAAGGCATATCTCCTCCGATGCCTTTCCAGACTAAGCCCCACTTTTCTTCATCACCTACTCCCTTCTGTGTCACCCTGACTTTCTCCCTTTGTCCTCTGCCCCCCTCCCAGCACTTATGTATATATCTGTAATTTTATTCATTTACACTGATGTCTGTTTATATTGATATCTGTCTCCCCCCCACCTGCCCCCCCAGACTGTGAGAAGGGATTGTCACTCTTTATTGCTGTATTGTATTTTCCCAAGAGCTTAGTACAGTGCTCTACATACAGTAAGTCCTTAATAAATATAAATGAATGAATACCATAGAACAATAAACAAAGTTCCTGTCCACAATGAGCTTATGGTCTAGAGGTGGGGAAGCAGACTTTAATAGAAATAAATTACAGATATGGACATAAGTGTTGTGGGGTTGGGATGGGGATAGAACAATACGAGCAAGTCAGGGCGATGCAGTTAAGAATTTCTCAAGATATAAGTTTTGGGAGTGGAGGTTAGGGGGAGAAGAGGCTGTGGATGCAGTCTGATCAATCAATCATATTTAATGAGTGCTTACTATGGGCCAAGCATTGCACTATATGCTTGGGAGAGCAAAATACAACAGGCTTAGCAGACAAGTTCCCTGCCCACAGGGAGTTTACAGTCCAGAGATGATGAGACTTCCCCACTCCCCCGTCCCCACTTCCATATCTCCTTTCTTACTAATGGGAGCTGGATGCTTTTGGTAAACCATAGAGAAGTTTAGAGGGAGACTTAGTCACTGGATTTTAAAAAAAAAAGGATTTTTTGGAAGATTTTTCTTAAAGCTTTTTCTTGGTGTCCAGCAGACCCCTCCCAGCTCTCCTGATGGGGGTCACCTCCATTACCATTGTCCCTCCAGAGACAGCATTTTGTTGTCTCTCTCTGGGTCATTCACCTCAGAAATTTCATGCCTTAACCTTCTCTTGGAAAATGCACATGCTGGAAACTTTGAAAACTGCCCTAGAATTTCAGGCATTTACTTGAGAAAGAACTAGAATGTGGCATTCATTCCTAACATTTCATTCCAAAACCATCCAGGAGATGCATGTAGATAATTTTTTTTTAAAAAAAGATCTTTTTGGCTTCGTTTTTTTTCTCAACATTTCTGTCTTAGTTTGGGACCATCTTGACGAGTCTATTTTTGAAGCCCCAGGATCTGATCTGTTTTTGCCTTTTGGTACCATTCTCTGCTTCCCCTCACCCCCCACATCCTCCCTGAATTTTTTTTTCCTCCCCCAAATGGGCAGCTTCTAATCATCAATTATATTAAGTGCTTACAGTTGGCAGAGCACTGTACTAAGTGCTCAGGAGAGTCCACTATATCAGGGTTGGTAGGCACATTCTCTGACCAATAAATATGGTAACTTTTTTTTCAAAGGTATTTAAGCACTTGCTATATACCAGCATCTTTCTAAGTGCTGAGGCTGATACAAGGTAATCAGGTATTACCCTATTTCAGATGAGGCTTACAGTCTTAATTCCAATTTTACAGATGAAGTAACTAAGACCCAGAGACGTGAAGTTACTTGCCCAAGGTCACATAGACAAGTGGCAGAGTAGGGCCTAGAACTTAAGTTCTTTAGACTCCCAAGTCTGTGCCCTATGCACTATAGACTGCATTGCTTCTCTTCAGACTCAGCTTCAGTCTCTCAACAGATATAATAATAATAATGGCATTTATTAAGTGCTTACTATGTGCAAAGCACTGTTCTAAGCGCTGGGGAGGCTACAAGGTGATCAGGTTGTCCCACAGGGGGCTCACAGTCTTAATCCCCATTTTACAGATGAGGGAACTGAGGCACAGAGAAGTTGTGACTTGCCCAAAGTCACACAGCTGACAATTGGCAGAATGGGGATTTGAACCCATGACCTCTGACTCCCAAGCCCGGGCTCTTTCCACTGAGCCATGCTGCTTCTCTGTCCAAGAGAATTAAGGGGAGGTTCTATTGTATTTTGGGACCTGAGGTGTCAATTAAGCTGGGGTCCAGGCTGTGAGTAAACCAGTGGGTAAACTGAGCAATTGTCCAAAGCTGACTGTGTGCAGGGAGTCTCCGTGGCTACCAGGGGGCCCCCAAGGCAGCCAAACAGCTTCACTCCTCACCTCGTCCTGCCAATCGTACTTCTTGGGCTCTGACTGTGCAGAGCACTGTACTAAACGCCTGGGAGAGTACAATATAACAATTATAACTAACTGTGGTATTTGTGAAGTACTTACTATGAGCCAGGTTCTGAACTGTCTTGGCTCCACCGCTTGTCTGCTGTGTGACATTGGGAAAGTCACTTCACTTGCCTGTGCTTCAGTTCCCTCATCTGAAAAATGGGGATTGAGACTGTGAGCCTCACATGGGACAGGGACTGTGTCCAACTCGATTTGCTTGTATCCACCCCAGCACTTACTACAGTACCTGGCACATAAGCGCTTAACAAATACTATTATTATTATTATTATTATTAAGTGCAGGGGAAGACACAAGTTTATCAGATTGGTCACATCCCTGTCCCACAGTGGGGCTCACAGTCTCAATCCCCATTTTGTGGATGAGGTAAATGAGGCTCAGAGAAATGAAGTCACTTGCCCAAGGTCACACAGCCAACAAACAGCAGAGCTGGGATTAAAACCCATGACCTTCTGACTTCCAGGCCCAAACCATGCTGCTTCTCTAAGACACATTCCCTGCCCACAACGAGCTTACAGTCTAGAGGGGTACTAAGTGCTTAGTACAGTGCTCTGCACACAATAAGCATGCAATAAATATGATTGAATAAATTGAGGGGGAGATGGACATTAATATAAATAAATACAATTACAGATATGGACATTAGTGCTATGGGGCTGGGAGGTCTTTACCAGAGACCGAAGTAAACTGGTTCCTTGGGGGAATATGAACACTCTGAAGGCAGTGAGCCAGTGAAAATTCCCATTGTGATTCTTTGTTCCCTTAGATTACAAACTTCCAGTGGACAGGAAACCTTTTTACTTTCAGTATATTCAATTGTATTTATTGAGTACTTACTGTGTACATAGCACTGTACTAAGTGCTTGGGAAAGTACAATACAGCAACAGTGACATTCCCTGCCCACAGCAAGCTTACAGTCCAGAGCATATGTATAAGGTACAGTGCTTAATAAAAGGCTGTAGATGGGGCCTCTGCTCCAGTTGAAAAAAAGCTCATCTCACGAGGTGCTTCAGTAGCATGTGCAGGGAGTGGAAATGAGCTTTCAATTTCATGGAGTTAGAGGTCGAAGTTGGTCAAGCTATCCTGCACTATCAATCCATCAGTGGTATTTATCTTTATGAATAATAACTGTGGTATTTAAGTGCTTTCTATATGTCAAACTGTACTAAGCACTGGGGTAGATAGAAGATAATCAGGACCCACATGGGACTCACAATTTAATTAGGAGGGAGAGCAGGTATGAATCAGGTGAGGGAACTGAGGCCCAGAGAAGTTGTGAGTTCCCCAAAGTCACAAGCAGACAAGTAGCAGAGCTGGGATTAGAACCAGGTCTTCAGACTCTCAGGCTCTTTCCACTAGGCCATGCTGCTGATTGAGTACTTCCTGTTTGCAGAGTACTGCACTAATAATAATAAAAACGATGGTATTTAAGTGCTTACTATGCACCAAGCCCTGTTCTAAGTGCTGGGGGAGATACAAGGTTATCACGTTTTCCCAGGTGGGGCTCACAGTCTTAATCCCCATTTTACAGATGAGGTAACTGAGGTATAGAGTAGTTGTGACTTGCCCAAAGTCACACAGCTGACAATTGATGGAGCTGGGATTAGAACCCACTACCTCTGACTCCCAAGCCCGTGCTCTTTCCACTAAGCCGTGCTGCTTCTCTAAGCGCTTAGGAGTGTACAATACACCAGATTTGGTAATCGAATTTACACTACTAACTTTTTTCACAAGTTTCCAGGAAATGAGACATAGGCTTCAGTGTTCAGTTTTTAATCAAATGTGGTAATGATGATATTAAGCGCTTTCTATCTGCCAAAGCACCATAGTTGGTACATAATCGCAGTCCCCAGGATACATGGGGCTCACAGTTTAAGAGCCTTCACCACCAGTAGGTCTCTTGCAAATGATGAAACTAAGGTCAGAGAGGTTATGCCACCTTCCCAAGGTTGCCCAGCAGGCCAGTGGCAGAGCAGGGTCCAAAATCTACTTCTGGTGAATCTCAGTCCAGTGCTCTGAACATTAGGCCCCACTGTCTCCCCTAGTTGAAGGAAAGGAAAATGGGAAGTGGCTTCCCATACCTCTCATCCCAGATGTGCTTTGGGTACTCTCAGAGTTCATTCAGGAAGTGGCCTTTAGAGAAGCAGCGTTGCCTAGTGGATAGACCAGGACCAGGGTGTCGGAAGGACCTGGGTTCTACTCTCAGCTCTGCCACTTTCATTCATTCATTCATCCATTCAATCGTATTTATTGAGTGCTTACTGTGTGCAGAGCACTGTACTAAGTGCTTGGGAAGTACAAGTCGGCAACATATAGAGATGGTCCCTACCCAACAATGGGCTCACAGTCTAGAAGGAGGAGACAGACAACAAAACATGTAGACAGGTGTCAAAATCGTCAGAACAAATAGAATTAAAGCTATATGCACATCATTAACAATAAATAGAATAGTAAATATGTACAAGTAAAATAGAGTAATAAATCTGCACATATATACAAGTGCTGTGGGGAGGGGAAGGAGGTAGGGCTGTGGGGGTGGGGAAGAGGAGAGGAAAAGGGGGCTCAGTCTGGGAAGGCCTCCTGGAGGAAGTGAGCTCTCAATAGGGCTTTGAAGGGAGGAAGAGACTCCTGTTGTGTGACCTTGAGCAAGTCACTTCATTTCTCTGTGCCTCGGTTCCTTCAGCTATAAAATGGGGATTGAGACTGTGAGCCTTATGTGGGACAGGAACTGTGTCCAACCCGATTATGTTGCACTTACCCCAGTGCTTAGGACAGTGACTGGCATATAGTAAGCGCTTAACAAATACCACATTCATTCAGTCATATTTATTGAGCATTTACTGTGTGCAGAGCACTGTACTAAGCACTTGTGTTATTATTACAGTTATTAGTTATTATTACAGTTATTATTAGTAGTAACTCTGCAGTAAGTGCTCGATAAATACTGCTGGCTGACTGCAGCATTAATGCAGCAGGAATACCCTCATGCTTCAGTTATCCAAATTTAGATAAAATTGTGGCAGCCCAATTACCCAGGCAAACTAAAAGTGTACGTCTGCAGCTGTTGTGCAGAAGATATCCAAGTGCAAACGCTTAGTACAGTGCACATTTTAAGTGCTCATTAAATACAAATGAATGACTGAATCCAAGTCTCATTGTTAGGGTTGCCAATGGAAGTGTAGGAGATCGTTTTGGCTCTGGGGCTAACTTGAGAAAAAACCCCTGGCCCCATGATATGCACTGTGGCCAGTCAAGAGTGTCTCTGGGCTCCCTCGGGAACTCTGCATGGCATAATGGATAGAGCACAGGCCTGGAAATCGGAAGGTTGTGGGTTCTAATTCCAGCTCTGCCAGTTGTCTACTGTGTGACCTTGGGCTTCAGTTACCTCCTCTGTAAAATAGGGATTAAGACCATGAGCCCCATGTGGGACAGGGACTGTGTCCAACCTGATTTGCTTGCATCCACTTCAGTGCTTAGTACAGTGCCTGGCACACTGTAAGCGCTTACCAAATACCACGGTTATTATCCCAAGGAGTGAGGATACACCCATTCTGCCCCTCTCTCCCCCTTACTCCAAGGCTGCAACCTGCACCCTATGCTGAGAGGCTTAGGCAACTAGAACTTAATAGAACAAGACAAGAATCCTAGACCCAGATTCTTGTCATTCATTAACCTGCTCTGTTTGCCTATCTTGGCTGTGGCCTTCAAGGCCTGGTCTCTTCCCACAGGGGCATGAGAGGAGAAGATGTGCCTCGCCCTGAGCTCTTTCAAGGTCCAAAACCACAACTCCCTAAAACAGTTTGACATCTTTTACTTCCTGGGAAGAGTTATTGAGTTGCTGGTATTTCCTAACAAAACTGGTTGTAAATCAATCAATCATTGGTATTTTTTTAAAGTATTTTTAAATGCTTACTTTTTGCCGAACACTGTACTAACCTTTGGGGTAGGTAATAATGGTGGTATTTTGTTAAGCACTTACTATGTGCCAAGCTCTGTATTAAGCGCTGGGGTAGATGCAAGATAATCGGTATGGACACAGTCCCTGTCTCACATAGGGCTCACAATCTTAATCCCCATTTTACAGATGAGATCACTGAGGCCCAGTGCTTATGAGCAAAGTACTGTACTAAGCACTTGGGAGAGTACAACACAACAAAATTAGCAGACATGTTCCCTGCCCATAATGAGCCTACAGTCTAGAGAGGATGAGAGACATTTAATATGAATGAATAAGTAATTAGTAATAAACATTTTAAAGGTATTTACATAGGTGCTGTGGGATTAGGGGTGGAGTGAATATTAATTATCCAAAAGTCACAGGTTGAAGTACATAGAAGATGTGGTTGGGAGAGTGAGCTGGGGAAGAGAGGGCTTAATTGGGGGAGACCTCTTGGAGAAGACATGGCTTTAATAATGCTAGGATAGGTAGGAGGGAGAGAGCCAGTGGAGTGCCTCAAAGCCGGTGAAAAGGAGCTTAGGCTCAAAGGACAGATGAATCAGCCAGTTAATGGAATTGAGCTTTTACTGTGGGCAGAGCACTGAACTAGGTATTTTGGGATGGTACAACAGAGTTGGTAGACATGTTCCTTGCCCACAAGGGGCTTACAGTCTAGAGGGATGGGCAGCCAGTGGAAGTTTTTGAGATATGTGCAGAATGGGTTTTTTTGGATGATTTTGGGGTTTTTTTTAGAAAAAATGATCCAGGGAGGAGAGGGAAGGGGTCAGTGAAGGAGGTTTCTCTCCTTCTCCAACCCAGCCTGCACACTTCACTCCTCTACTGCTAACCTTCTCACTGTGCCTCCATCTCACCTGTCTTGATGCCAACCCCTAGCCCAGTCATCCTTCTGTCCTGGAACGCCTTCCTCCCTCAAATCTGCCAGACAATGACTCTCCCCCACTTAAAAGCCTTACTGAAGGCACATCTCCTCCAAGAGGCCTTCCCAGACTAAGCCCCACTTTCCCTTAACTCCCACTCCCTTCTGCATCACCTGGACTTGCTCTCTTTGCTTTTCCCCCCTCTCCCAGCCCCACATCACTTTTGTATATATGTTATTTATTTATACTGATGTCTATTTGTATTGATGTCTCTCTCCCCCTGCCTCTAGACGGTGAGTTCATTGTGTGCAGGGACTGTCACGTTTTATTGTTGTATTATGCTTTCCCATACACTTAGTGCAGTGCTCTGCATACAGTAAGGATTTAATCAATATGACTGAATGAAGGAATGAATGAGGCTGAGGCAGTAATTGAGGAGGGATATGACATTACAGAAATTATAAATATTCTGGGGATTTGAGAAGTTTTCAGGAGTGAAAGACCTAAGCACAAAAGAGGGGGTGGGAAAGCCCAGTGGCATCCCTCTCTGATCCTCCCAAACAAGACTTCAAGTTCAGTAGGTACCCTGATAGGATTCCCTACCCATCCAATTAGTTCCAGTGGAGAAGGAAGCTTGTGTGAAGCCTCCATCCCTTGAGGGGATGTGTCTGCCAACTTTGTCATATTGTACTCTCCCAAGCGCTTAATCAGTCAATCGTAGTTATTGAGCACTTACTGTGTGCAAAGCACTGGACTAAGCACTTGGGAGAGTTACAATGTAATAATAAACAGATACATTCCCTGCCCACAATGAGCTTACAGTCTAGAGGGGGAGACAGGCATGAATAGAAATAAATAAATTACAGACATGTATGTAAATGCTGTGGGGCTGAGAGGGGAGATGAATAAAGAGAGCAAATCAGGGTGACCCAGAAGGGAATGGGAGAAGAGGAAAGAAGGGTTTAATCTGGGAAGTCCTCTTGTAGGAGATGTGTCTTCAATAAGTCTCTGTTGGATAAGAGGAGGGAGGGGGTTCCCAACTTGAGGCAGGACGTGGGTGAGGGGTCAGCAGCAAGATAGATCAAGGTACAGTGAGGAGGTTAGAATTAGAGGAGTGAAATATGCGGGCTGGGTTGGAGTAGGAGAGTAGCCAGGTGAGGTAGGAAGGAGCAAGGTGATTGAGTGTTTTAAAGCCAATGATGAGAAGTTTCTGTTTGATGCGGAGGTGGATGGGCAACCACTGAAGTTTCTTGAGGAGTGAGGCAACGTGGCCTGAGCATTTTTGTAGAAAAATGATCTGGGCAGGAGAGTGAATTATGGACTAGAGTGGGTAGAGACTGGAGGCTGGGAGGTTAGCAAGAAGGCTGATGCATAATTAAGGCAGGATAGGATAAGTGACTGAATTAATGTGGTAGCAGTTTGGAGAGAAAAGGGTGGATTTAGCCATGCTGTTAAGGTGGAACCGAATGCACTCTGTAAATATGATTTTTTTGTCAATGGTATTTAAGTGCTTGCAAAGTGCCTGGCACTGTACAAAGCACTGGGGTAGAAACAAGTTAATCAGGTTGGACACAATCCCTCTCCCGCATAGGACTCGGAATCTTAATCCCCATTTTACAGATTAGATAAAAGGCACAGAGAAGTGAAGCGACTTGCCCAATGTCACACAGCAGAAAAATTGCTAGAGAACTTTTTAGGCCTGTTCTGTAATCCACTAGGCCATGCTGCTTGCTCTGCTTCTAATGATTGAATGATTGATCGCTGAAAAGACAATCACCACCCAGCAATTCACCTCCTGATGTTCCTTCCAGCTTTGCCAGGAGCTAAGACCTGAACCTTTTCTAGAGTTGGAGCCCTTTTGGTTTAAGGGGACTACTTGCTTCCTGAGGTCACCCCACCCTCAGTCCAACCTTATAGGGGAAGAGGAAAATTGGGTTTATGGAAAGGTGGTGCTTCCTGGGAACTAAGCATGGCACCAGGCATCTGCAACAGCCTCCTTGCTCACCTCCCTGCATCCTGTCTCTCCCCACTCCAGGAGTACTTCAGTCAGCTGCCCAGATTATTTTTCTACAGAAATGTTCTGTCTGTATTTCCCCACTTTTCAAGAACCTCCAATGGTTGCCCATCAACCTCTGCATCAAACAGAAACTTCTTACCACAGGCTTTAAAGCACTCAATCACCTTGTCCCTTCCTATCTTATCTCCCTGATTTTTCTACTGTAACACAGCCCACACAGTTTGCTCCTCTAATGACAGCCTACTCACTATCCCTCCATGCTTCTATCTCTCCGCCGACCACCCACCCACATCCTGCCTCTGGCCTGGAACACCGTCCCTCTTCAAATTCTCAAATTCCATAAGCTATTACTCTCCCCACTTTCAAAGCCTTATTGGAGGCACATCTCCTCCAAGAGGCCTTCCCTGAATGATCCTCCTTTCCTCTTCTCCTACGACCTTCTACATCAGCCTTGTACCTGGATTTGCACCCTTATCCATCCCTCCCTCAATCCCACAGCACTTTAGTAAACATCCATAATTTATGTATATTCATTTCTATCTTTCCTTTTAGATTTCCCTTTTAGATTGTGAGCCCATTGGATAGGGATTCTATTTGTTGCTGAATTGTACTTTCCAAGTGCTTAGTACAGTGCTCTGCACACAGCAGTCAATAAATATGACTGAATGAATAGATTATAAGCTCATTGTGGGCAGGAAGCATATCTACCAACTCTTGTTATATTGTACTTTCCCAAGTGCTTAGTATAGTGCTCTTGCACACAGTAAGTGCTTAATAAATATGATTGATCTGGAGGTGGTAGTTTGTGTTTGCCTTGAGATCACCTTGCCTCCAATAGTTTGATGGCTCCTCTTGGCAACCAGATGCTTGGAAAGTTTGGGGATCCTTGTTGCTATTATCTGCAAACAACCCACAACAAGTACTTAGTTGTTCACACATCTGGGTTGGAGATTAGCTGACCCTGGAGAAGATTACCAATAAGAGAGGAATCAAGACTTTTTAAAATCTGGAACAGACTCTGGTCCAGACTGCCTTTCGAATAACCTTTTTTAAAAATGATATTTAAGTGCTTATTATGTGTCAGGCACTGTACTAAGCACTGGAGGCGATACAAGCTAATTAGGTTGGAACCAGCCCCTTTCCCATATGGCCTCACTGTCTTAATCCCCTTTTTACAGATAAGGGAACTGAGGCCCAGGAAAGTGAAGTGACTCACCCAAGGTAACATAGCAGACAAGTGGCAGAAATGGGATTAGAACCCAGGTACTTCTGATCCCCGTTGTATCCACTAGACCACACTGCTTCTCAGCATCCTGAAGAACTCCCAGATCCCCCTTCTCTCTCACGATGTTTCTGAAGAAGGACAAAATCATGGAGGTCCTAAACTATGTAATTCGGGATGGAAATTCAATGTGCCAAAAGGGCCTCAGGGAGGCGGAACGCCTTGGGCTCCTGAACCCTCCAGGCTGAATCACACTTGGCATGCCTTGGAGTGTGTCACCGTGGCCTCAAGCCAATCAGCACCATCAGTCAGGTCACATAAGGCCACGTGGTTAAACTGACTTCAGAGCTGCCTCCCTTGGTCATCAAGACATTTGTTTTTGGTGGCCTCTTGTTAAGGTGGGGAGTCAAGGGTGGACCAGGAAATCTGGCTTCATCCCTTTACATTCGGGATCAGGGGCAGCAGAGAATTCTGGGCCTGTATTTTTTTATTTAATGGCATTTAAGTGCTTACTATGCTCCAGACACTGTACTAAGCACTGGAGGAGATGCAAGCTAATCAGGTTGGGCCCAGCCCCTGTCCCACATAGGCTTCACTGTCATAATCCCCATTTTACAGATGAGGGAACTGAGACCCAGAGAAGTGAAGTGACTTGCCTAAGGTCACACTAAAGACATTTGACAGGATTAGAAACCAGGTCCTTCCGAGTCCCAGGTCTGGGCTCCATCCACTAGGCTATGCTGCTTTTCAGATGTTTAGTTGAGGCAGAAGGGAAGGGTGGTAAGAGTCTGGAGGGGAGAGATTTGTCTGAGAAAGCTTCCTAGGGAAGATAACATAGGATCCGGGCAGGTGAGCAGGTCATCATCATCATCAATCGTATTTATTGAGCGCTTACTATGTGCAGAGCACTGTACTAAGTGCTTGGGAAGTACAAATTGGCAACATATAGAGACAGTCCCTACCCAACAGTGGGCTCACAGTCTAAAAGGGGGAGACAGGGAGCAAAACCAAACATACTAATAAAATAAAATAAATAGGATAGATATGTACAAGTAAAATAAATAAATAGAGTAATAAATATGTACAAACATATATACAGTTCTCCAGGGGTGGTCAGTTCTCCAGGGGAGGAGATTTCCCCAGCCAATATATTGTACTCCCCCAAGTACTTAGTACAGTGCCATGCACACAATAGGTGTTCAATAAATACTTTTGATCGATTTGTTTTTGCCATGCTGGGAAAGAATGGGTAAAATCCTGGGTAGAGGCAGGGTGATGGATCAGATGATACCCTAAGGTCTCCTCTTGAACTGTGATTGCCCTCACAGAGAGGAAAGCAAAGCCCTGGCCTCTAAACTGGTGTCTCGGGGGTCCTGGGCTGTTAGGGAAAAGGAAAGAAAAGAGTCAGATGTGAGCTGCAATGAGGGTTTGGTCCAGCCTCCTTATGGCTTGGCATTCCAATATTCTTGGGAGCTTTATTTGGCATCTAATAGCATCTAATTGGGAGAAGTCAGCAGTGAGTCATGCAGACATGCCTGGTGGTGTTTTTCCTCCTCTTTAACATCTTAGCCATTGACTATTTTTATTTCAGGTCAAAATGCATCTTTCTTGCTTGTGGAAGGTTTTTTGGTGTTTTTTTTTTTAATCTGTTACCATGAGAACTGTGGTACTTTCTCTGGATCTTCAGGGTTGGCCCTGGTTGATTGCCACTAAGCAGGGAGGACTTGTCCTGATGAGGGGAGGGGAGAAGTGTGGCCAGTATGGATTGTTGATTCTCTTTGCTGCCCACCCCCACCTCAGCCTCCCTTCATCCCATGGGGCAGAGAGCTGGGCCATCTCTGGCTCCACCAGAGGAAGGGGCAGGAAATGGGCATCTCCCCTCTCCTCCGGCCCCTTCCCACCGCTCAGGGCATGGCTCATCCATGGGCTCATCCCTTGGCTGCTCTAGAATTAAACTCCCACAGAGGAAGGCTGGCCAGGCCATGCAAGACTAGGATGGTCCCTTGTCCAGTCTTATCTCTGACAGTCTCGCTGTTAGGGCCATCCTCTGTCCAGTACCCATAAGGCACCTCTACCTCTGGGAATGTATTCATATTTAATGGCATACAAAGTACCTGTAACTATATATTTTCAAAATAAACCTAATTCAGCCAGTCAACAAGTTGGTGACTTGATAAAATCAATGCCTATTCTTCGGCAAGACTCCTTGGCCTTCTTGGTAACTAATTAATAAAACCTAATCATTTGATGCCTGATTAAACAAGACCCATATCTGCCCCATTCAGGGTCCTGGGAGTCAGAAGGATCTGGGTTCCAATCCTGGCTCTGCCACCTCTGCTGTGTGACAATTATGTAAGTCACTTCATTTCTCTGGGTTTCAGTTCCCTCATCTCTAAAATGGGGATTAAGAGCTAGCTCTCTTCCTCCCTTCAAAGCCCTACTGAGAGCTCACCTCCTCCAAGAGGCCTTCCCAGACTGAGCCCCCCTTTTCCTTTCCTCCTCCCCATCCCTCCCTGCCCTACCTCCTTCCCCTCCCCACAGCACCTGTGTATATGTTTGTACAGATTTATTACTCTATTTATTTTACTTGTACATATTTACTATTCTATTTTGTTAATGATGTGCATTTAGCTTTAATTCCATTTGTTCTGATGACCTGACACCTGTCCACATGTTTTGTTTTGTTGTCTGTCTCCCCCTTCTAGACTGTGAGCCCGTTGTTGGGTAGGAACCGTCTCTATATGTTGCCAATTTGTACTTCCCAAGTGCTTAGTACAGTGCTCTGCACACAGTAGGTGCTCAATAAATACGATTGAATGAATGACAGGGACTGTGTAAAAACAGATTGTCTTGTATCGACCTCAGTGCTTAGTACATTGCCTGACACATAGTAAGCACTTAACACCATATAGATTTGCACATGATGCGAGGGTATTGGATGATCTTGATGGAACAGTCACCTCATTGGAGCTAAGGTGGCCATTTGTCCACTTTTTCAGGTAGTCCATCCTCTTTCTGGCATGGATATGACAATGGACATATTTGGTATTTTTTTATTTCAGTTCCCAGTCAGTGGTATTTATTGAGCACTTACCATGTGCCAAGAACTGTACTATGTGCTTCAGAAAGTGCACACAACAATAGAATTAGATGACAAAATCCTTGCCTTTAAGTGCCACGAGGCTGGGATGAGGATCCTAGTATGTCAGTTGAAGTTTTGGAGTGCTTTCTGTGTGCAGAACACTGTACTAAGGGCTTGGGAGAGTACAATAAAACCATATAACAGTCACATTCCCTGCCCACAAAGAGCTTTCGTTTTTGAGGGGAAGACAGACTTCAATATAAACAAATTACTGGTATGTACGTAAGTGCTGTGGGGCTGGGAGGGGTGAGGAATAAGTACTAAGAGGGTATGGGCTTAAGTGCAGAGGTGATGGAGAAGAAGAAGAAAAGTATGAGGAGATGAGTTAGTGAGGGAAGCCTCCTGGAGACTTGTGATTTTAGTAGGGCTTTAAAGATGGGGGGGAGCAGTGGCCTGTCAAATATGAAGGGGGAAGGAGAACCGAGCAGGAGAGAGAGTGTGTGTGAGTAAGGGGTTGGCCTGATTCATTTATTCATTCAATCGTATTTATTGAGCACTTACTGTGTGCAGAGCACTGTACTAAGCACTCGGGAAGTACAAGTCGGCAACATATAGAGATGGTCCCTACTCAACAATGGGCTCACCGTCTAGAAATGGAAAGAACACAGGCCTGGAAGTCAGGGGACATGAGTTCTAATCCTGACTCTGCCCAGTGCTTGCTGTGTGACCTTAGGTAAGTCATTTAACTTATCTGGGCCTCCCTCATACTTAGATTGTGAGCCCAGTGGGGAACTGGGACTATGTCCAACTTAATTTGTATCTACCCCACTGCTTAGAACAGTTTTTGACACATAGTAAGCCTAACAAATACCATTTTAAAAAAGCTTATAGTCCAGAAGGGGATACAGACATTAATAAAAAATAAATGAATTATGGATATATGCATAAGTGCTGTGGGGCTGAAGGAGAGGTGAATAAAGTGTGCAAATCCAAGTGCAGAAATCATCCAGGAACCCCTCCCATCCCATGCTGCTCCCTGCAATTAGTTGGAATACAAAATCATTTCACCTCCTCTCCCTCCCACCCCCTACCAGCTTCTTCCCTGACCCACCCCCTTCAGTGCACCTTACAGGCACATTAATCACATTTTTCCTTTAGGTTCTGTTCTTCTCTAGGAGCCGGCTGGCTGCTTTTCATTGAAATCAGGATTTGAAATGGCTTTACCATTTGTGAGCACGGCTTAACTGTCCGTGCTGCTTCCGCTGAGTTAAACTGGAGAAAAACAGCCCTGTGACGCACACCCACCTTCATTTCCCCCCCACCACACAGACCGACGAGGAGCTAAAAATATTGAATCTTGGGGAATGTGAGGAGGCAGATGAGTTTGGGCATTCCACAGCGATATGGATTTCCTCCATTCTTTTAGCGCTGGGGTCTCAGAAACCATCCAAGCCGAGACTGGTCATCCTTGGGAGGACAGTTTCATCTCTTCAGGTGGATAGTGATGGGTTTGAGGGGTGGGGGTTGCCAGGAGCCCTTGGGGTGATGGTGACACCTCAGATTCCTGACTGAGCTGCCGCTGCTCCCATTTTCTTCCATGGTTGGGATAGAGCATGGGCCTGGGAAATAGAAGAACCTAGGTTCTAATCCCAGCTCTGCCACTTGTCTACTGTGTGACCTTGGACAAGTCACTTCATTTCTCTGGGGGTCATCAGTTACCTCATCTTTAAAATGGGGCTTAAGACTGTGAGCCCCATGTGGGACATGGACTATGTCTGACCTGGTTAGCTCCTGTGAGCTCAATGTGTTCAACCCTGTTTATCCTGCCTTGAAGTCACTTCACTTCTCTGGGCCTCAGTTTCCTCATCTGTAAAAGGGGGATTAAGACTGAGCCCCATGTGGAATAGGAACTGTGTCCAACCTGATTAGCTTGTATCTACCCCAGTGCTTAGAACAGTGCCCGGCACATAATAAGCACTTAACAAATACCATCATCATCATCACCATGCCACCCAGAAGAATATCGCACTTAGCTATCTGAGGATGATGAATAATAATAATCAATCAATGGTACTTATTAAGTACTTAACTATGGGCAGAGCACTGTACTAAGCACTTGGGAGAGTACGTACAGAAGAATTAGCGGACACATTCCCTGCCCATGATGATCTTAAAGTCTAGAGGGGGAGAATAATAATAATAATAATGTGTGATATTTAAGTGCTTACTCTGTGCCAGGTAAGTGCTGGAGTAGATACAAACTAATCAGGTTGGACACAGTCAGGGTCTCACGTGGGGCTCACAGCATTAATCCCCAATTTACAAATGAGGTTAACAGAGGCACAGAGAAGTGAAGTGACTTGTCCAAGGTCACACAGCCAACAAGTGGCAGAGCTGGAGTTAGAACCCAGGTTCTTCTGACTCCCGGACCCGTGCTCTATCCACGAGGCCACACTGCAGAGGTTACCTTCGCTGTCCTTCCTCCCTAAATAAACCCATTTTCCCATGAGCCCTAGTAAACAGGCAGGCAAAGGCAGTCTTGGAAGGATTTGAGCTGAGGCTTCAGAAGTCCCCTGTTGGCCCCTGCTCCATGTCCAGTTGGAGAGAGTTACTGTTCAGTGATGCAACTGACATCCAAATAGTGGCACGGGACTTTCATTCCCTTCGGAGAGATGTGAAATAATTCCCACGCAGTGAGGAATCATTTCCCAGAATCCCTGGCTGTCATTTGCCCCCCTATCCATCCTGTCCCTCTCTTCCTTTGGTTTCTACCTCACGCTGTTGGCAACCCACGCTACAGGGTGAACCCTTGCATTTGCCACTTTATCAATGAGTGCAGAGTTCATCGGGCAAGAGTCAACGAGGGCATAGTTTGACTTCTAACTGGCCTCTGCATCAACATCCTTTCAGCTTTAAGGACAAAATTGCTCAGGCATTTCCTCATAAGATGGGTCTGGCATGGTGAGAACCCAGATGGAACAACAGTAAACTCAAGCTTTGTTGGAATTCATAAGAATTTACAGTAACATTTTTTTTCCCCTATTCCCAGACTATTTACATTCCCCGAACTCCACTTTAACTCTTCTGCACACCGAGGTCATTCTGAGCCATCCATCTTGTCCCAGTGAACCAGTTCACTTGGCTAAGGGAAGTTTCTGTAGGAAGCTTTGACTTTGGGAAAAGAGGGACATCTCTATGAAGATTAACTGAATGCTCAACATTTGGACACCAGTCATCCTGAATGCTACTGGAGGGAGAGCATTGAAATAATGCACCAGGAATGATAACGGCAAAAAATGGGATCAGATCTGATCCATGTATTGAAAAGACCAAAATCCCAGCAGTGGAAATAGCCCAGAGAAATTGTGGTGGTTTTTTTTTTTTTTTATTAATGAAATTTGTTTAACTCCCTCATCAACGCTCTGACCCCTCATCTCCGCTATCTCTTGCCCTTAATGAACTGGTCACCTATTTTATTCAATCTGTCACTAAACTCTGTTCAACCTTCTCAACATGGCTCAAATCAGCCCTTTGCTCTCCATCCAAACTATTCCCATATTAATCAGAGTACTTATCCTATCTTGCCTTGACTACTGTATCAGCCTTCTTGCTGAACTTCCAACCTCCTGTCTCTCCCGACTCCGGTCCATTCTTCACTCTGGTGACCAGGTCATTTTTCTACAGAAACATTAAGTCCATGTTTCCCCACTCCTCAGGAACTTCCAGTGGTTGTCCATCCACCTCCACATCAATCAGAAACTCCTTAAGTTTGGCTCAAAAGCACTGAATCACCTTGCCCCCTCCTACCTCACCTCACTACTCTCCTACTAATAATATATAATATGATGGCATTTATTAAGCACTTACTATGTGCAAAGCACTGTTCTAAGCACTGGGGAGGACACAAGGTGATCAGGTTGTCCCACATGGGGCTCACAGTCTTAATCCCCATTTCACAGATGAGGCAACTGAGGTCCAGAGAAGTCAAGTGACCTGCCCAAAGTCACAGCTGACAAGTGATGGAGCCAGGATTTGAACCCATGACCTCTGACTCCAAAGCCTGTGCAGTAGGTCACGTTGCTTCTCTAGACTTCTCTTTAGTCAATAAATACTAAATGCACTAAGGTAGGGGGGATATAATAGGATTATTTGCTGTGATCTCTGCCACAGGGAGCTTCCAGTTTAGGTGGTAATTTTACACCTCCAACTTTTGGGTCCCAGCCTGATCGACGGAGCAAGTCTCACAAATGTTGACTTCAGAGCCTAGATCTGGGGAAGTACTGACTAGCTGTTGTGTGGATTGGTCTCTAACTCATCAACATTCTTCCTGCACCTGAGCCCAGGTCTTTGCTCTCCTGTTATGACAGACATCTATCTCTTTCTGACTGTTTTTCATCTTCCTCTGCCTAGAGAGTCTGGAATAGGTATTCCTACAGGAAAAAAAGCATTGAGCTCCATAATTTTCAACATCCTTGAATTATTGACATGGGATGATGAAAAATGAATTTTCAGTTTTCCAAAATGAAACATGGTTGGGTCCTGAAATGTACAATCCTAGAAAACAGGGCAGAGAAGATGAATAAGATAACATTTGTGAGCATCTTTAAACGAATGATCTCCAGAGAAGAATCCACAACCCATGAAGTACCAAAACCCTTAAAGTACAAAAGGTTAATTATCATTATCATAAGTCTGACTTTGAGAGATGTACTTCCAAAAGTGAGAGTAGCTATAGTTTGGGGTGACTTGGTTAGCCCTGAAGTATACAATTAATTCAAGTAATTCTCAGTTGTTGGTTTAATGTTTCAATTAAGGATGACTTCCTTCTCTTTTTAAATTATTTTGTGCCCATATCTCCTCTAGATTACATGCTCCTTAAGGATAGGATAGTATATTCTTCTTCTATGGCATTCTTCCAAGTGCTTAATATAGTATTCTGCACATAGAAGATGCTCAATAAATATAATTAATTTACTGATTGATTCAGGAAAATTTTCACTGGATGAATCAAACCCTAAGCAAGTTCTGTACCTCAAGACCCAAGTTGCTTTCTCTGCACCAGTTCTTTCTGATATTATCAATGTTTCACCGGCGTTTCCTGGACTTTCTGCTTCAGTGAAGCAGTGGGGCTCAGTGGAAAGAGCACGGGCTTTGGAGTCAGAGGTCATGGGTTCAAATCCCGACTCCACCATATGTCTGCTGTGTGACCTTGGGCAAGTCACTTCACTTCTCTGAGCCTGTTACCTCATCTGTAAAATGGGGGTTAAGACTGTGAGCCCCACGTGGGACAACTTGATCACCTTGTATCCCCCCCCAGCACTTAGAACAGTGCTTTGCACATAGTAAGTGCTTAACAAATGCCATCATCATCATTCATTGTCCTCAATATCTGGGCTATTGTAATAGCTTCATGCTCTACTTGTAACTGTTTTGTCCTAAACAGAAGTCCTTATCCTTCCACCTAAACCCTATCCTCCCCATGGCTGTCCAATCACTGCAGACAGTACCACTCCCCGCCTTATCTCATAAGCAGCGTGGCTCAGTGGAAAGAGCCCGGTCTGGGGAGTTAGAGGTCGTGGGTTCCAATCCCGCCTCCACCACGTCTATGCTGTGTGATCTTGGGCAAGTCACCCAACCTCTCAGTTTTACCATTATTTCATCTCTAAAATCTGCCATTTCCTCTCTATCCAAACTGCTACTAAACTGATCTGAGTACTTATTCTATCCCACTTTGACTACTTGCTGACTTACTCAGCTGTTTGCCACACTTTACTCCTCTAGTGCCAACCTACTCACTGTACCTCAGTATTGTCTACCACCACCGATCTCTTACCCATGTCCTACCTCTGGCCTGAAATACCCTCCCTCCTCATTTGGGCAGACAATTTCTCTCCCCCGCTTCGAGGACTTATTGAAAGCACATCTCCTCCAAGAGGCCTTCCTTGACTAGGCGCTCATTTCCTTTTTTTCCACTCCTCCTGCATCACCCTGATTTGCTCCCTTTATTCATGCTCCCTCCCATTCCACAGTAGTTATGTATTTGTAACTCATTTATATTCATGTCTATCTCCCCCTTTAGACTTTTAGCTCTTTGTGGGCAGGGGATGAGTCTGTTATGTTGTTGTAATTTCCTGCCATGCTTAATACAGTGTTCTGCATATAGTAAGCACTCAATCAATGATTGCCTGATTGATTTGTTAAGTGATTACTATTTGCCAGGTATGTACTAAGCACTGGGATAGATACAAGTTAATTAGGTTGGACCCAATCCATGTCCTACATAGGGTTTGCAGTTTTAATCCTCATTTTACAAATTAGGTAACTGAGGCACAGAGAATAATAATTGTGGTATTTGTTAAGCGCTTTTGTGCTAGACACTGTATTAAACACTGGGGTGGATAGAAGCAAATCGGGTTGGACACAATCCCTGTCCCATGTGGTGCTCACAGTAGCCGCTGGAGATTTTTGAGGAGTGAAGTGAAATGACTTGCCCAGGGTCACACAGCAGACAAGTGACCGAGCTGGAATTAGAACCCAGGTCCTCTGGCTCCCAGGTCCATGCTCTTTACATTAAGCCAAGCTGCTTCTTTAATTTTTCTTGGGGCTCTGGGCAATCTCTCCCCTTCCATCCATCCACTTCCTCAGAATGGGATTCTAGAGAGAGATTTGAACTGAGGGAAAGAGATGGAGCCTGGGAATGTGGATGAGCCCTAGAGGTAGTAAGAGTACAGCTATGATGGCACTGGATGTTCCTGCAGACAGCGAGCCTTCCCTCTAGAATATCCAATCCTGTTTATATTTGACAACATTGATTAGACTGGAAGCTCCCTGAGGGCAGCAGGTGTCATTTATTTCTATTATACTTAGCACTTGCAGTTGGTTCAGTGGAAAGAGCCTGACTTTGGGAATCAGGAAGAGCTGGGTTCTGGGCTCAGTTTTTGCCTGCAGCCGGCTAACATCAATTAATTCATCATGTCTATTGAATGCTTAGTGTGTGCAGCACACTGTACTGAGTGCTTGGAAGAGTACAATAGTACAGAAGCAGCAAGGCTTAGAGGAAAGAGCATGGGCTTGGGAGTCGGACGTCGTGGGTTCTAATCCTGGCTCGGCCCACTTAACAGCTATGTGACTTTGGACAAGTCACTTCTCTGTGCCTGTTACCTCATCTGTAAAATGGGGATTAAGACTGTGAGCCCCACCTCAGACAACCTGATTATCTTGTATCTACCCCAGCATTTATAATAGTGCTTGGCACATAGTAAGCATTTAACAAATACCATCATTATTAACAGAGGTGGTAGACATGTTCCCTGCCCCACCAGCTCAGTCTAGAGGGAGAGACAGGCATTAATATGAATAAATTATGGATATGTACATAAGTGCTGAGGGGTGTGAATGAAGAGGGCAAATCCAAGGGTGACGCAGAAGGGAATAGGAGAAGAGGAAATACCCTCATAGTAGAGAAGCAGCGTGGCTCAGTGGAAAGAGCCCAGGTTTAGGACTCAGAGGTAGTGGGTTCTAATCCCACCTCCGCCACTTGTCAGCTGTGTAACTTTGGGCAAGTCACTTAACTTCTCTGGGTCTCAGTTCCCTCATCTGTCAAATGGGGATGAAGACTGTGAGCCCCATGTGGGACAACACGATTACCTTGTATCTACCCCAGCGCTTAGAACAGTGCTTGGCACATAGTAAATGCTTAACAAAAACCATCATTATTAGTAGAGAAAGAAGTCTTGAAGGAGACCAATCAATCATATCTATTGAGCGTGGCCTGTATTCAGAACACTGTACTAAATGCTTGCGAGAGTACAATATAAGACACATTCCTTGCCCACTGTGAGCTTACAGTTTAGAGGGCTAACGGTGGGGGGGTAGGAGAAGACTGCACAGGCACATGACCACCTATTTGCCTGTTGCACTCTGCCCAGAGGAAACATGACCGGCAGGAATGAGAGAGAGCCTGAGTGGCCCTAGGCAAACCACTAAGTGCAGCATCATGGCAAAGAAGATAGAGCCTAGGCCTGGGAGTCAGAAGGTCATGGGTTCTAATTCCAGCTCTGCCACTTTTCTGCTGTGTGACCTGGGGCAAGTCACTTCATTTCTCTGGGCCTCAGTTTCCTCATCTGTAAAATGAGAACTGACTGTGAGCCCCATGTGGGACAACCCGATTAGCATTTGGTACAATGACTGGCACATAGTAAGAGCTTAACAAATACCATAATAATTTATTATTATTATTATCATTAAGCACCAGAATCCCACATGGGTTCTCTTTCCTGGCACCTCAGGTGTGAGGTTCATTCACCTTTCTGGTAGGAGGTTTTCATTACTGTCATCCCTGATAACTCAGTACAGTGCTAGGTTCCAGATAGACTTTCAATAAATGCCATTGTTCAGTGGGATGATTGCATGAGACCAAGTTAAATGCAGAAAACATCTGTAAAATGGGGATTAAGACTGTGAGCCCCATGTGAGACTTGGACTATGTCTAACCTTGTGCCTTCCCCCAATGCTTAGTCCAGTGCCTGGCATATAGTAAGCACTATACAAATACCATTAAAACATACATACACACACACACACAGCACACACACTTCCAGGGCTTCTAAGATGACTGTCGAAACAATTCAGGAGGAAAGTAGAACTGTGGCCCTGGGACACTGTTTTCTACCTCATTTTTTAATGGTATTTATTAAACACTTACTATGTGTCCAGGACTGTTCTACACACTAGGGTAGATGCAAACTAAATCAAGATGGATATAGTTCCTGTCCAACATGAGGCTCACAGTCCAAATAGGAGGGAGAACAGGTATTGAATTCTCTCTTTGCAGATGAGGAAATGAGGCACAGAGAAGTGAAGTGACTTGCCCAAGGTCAGACAGCAGGCAAGTGGCAGAGCTGGGATTAGAATCTAAGTAATCTGGCTTCTAAGCCCTTGCTTTATCTACTAGGCCATGTTGCATCCCTTTTTTGGAGGGTGGGGAGGCTGAAGTAGACCTTTTCAAGTCATTGGAAGACCAAAAGAATGGAAAACCCAGGCTAGTTCCTTCCATCCTTAATGAATCTCCGGGAGTCTCAGCAGCCTGTTACATGAAGAATGCAGAGGAGCTGTCCTTGCCCAATCACAGTGACTTAAACCAAAAGGAATGGACAGGAACTGCAATGGGAGGGATTTAGATTTTTGGTGTTTTGTTTTTTTTAAAATGGCCTTTATTAAGCACTTTGTGCCAGTCATTGTACTAAATGCTGGGCTAGATAAAAGATTATCAGGTTGGACACAGTTCCCATCCCAAATAGGAACAAATGCCATCATTATAATTAACAGAGTTGGTAGACAAGTTCCCTGCCCCACCAGCTCCTATCCCAAAGCAAGCACTCAATAAATATGATTGTATTTACCCCAGCATTTAACAGAGCGCTTGGTGGATAGTATGTGCTTAGTACCACAATTATTACTTAATTACATTCCCCACCCACAGTGGTTATCAATATCAATCAAGGGTATTTAATGAGCACCCACTGAAGCAGGAGGAATAAAGGTATTTAAGTGCCACTTTAGTATTTGCAAAGTACAAGACATTTGGGAAGTATAGAGTAACAAAGTGACATGTTCCCTGCCTAAAGAAGCTTACACTCAGAGTGAGGAAATTGAGTGAAGAGCATTATAGTCAGAAGATGCATTCTCTGTCCTCAAGCAGCTTGCAGTTTAGCGGTGAAGACAACACAAAGTAAAAGTGGCCTAGGTGGGAGGTTGGCAAGGAGGCTGAGGAAGTAATCAAGGTGGGGTAGGACAACTGCTTGGATTAATGTGGTAGCAGGAAAGGACGTATTTTAGTAATTATGATGGTATTTAAGCACTTACTATGTTCCAGACATTATACTAAGCGCTAAGGTGGATACAAGCAAATCAAATTGGACAGAGTCCCTATCCCATGTGGGGCTCAATACCCCTTTTACAGATGACAGAAGTAAAGTACCTTGCCCACGGTCGCACATCACACAAGTGGCAGAGCCGGGTTTAGAACCAGGATAACCTGACTCCTGGTCTTGTGTTTCTAGTAGACTCTGCTGCTTCTGTTCTGTGCAGATTTGTGTTCTCCCAAGCATTTTGTAGCATGCATTAAACTCAATAGTGAGCCCATTGTTGGGTAGGGACCATCTCTATATGTTGCCAACTTGTACTTCCCAAGCGCTTAGTACAGTGCTCTGCACACCATAAGCGCTTAATAAATATGAATGAATAGGAGCTTAATAAACACTGTTGCTTTAGGCCGGCTGGCCTGAAGGCAAGGGGATGATAAATTGACCTCTTGGGCCCCTTCCAGCCTGAAGACTCCTAGCCCCCTCCCTTCTCCACAGAGGGCCAGGGAGCTTTGACTCATTTGAGGGGAGATCTTGCACAGAGTGGGGAAGACCATTTCCAAGTGATTCTTCTGGCACTGCCCTACGTTGCCACCTGGAGACCCCACCAGCTGACCCCAGTGGGCACCCTCTCTTTTTCTCTTCCAGGCATTTGTCTTCTGCAGTTCTGTCTCCAGAACCAGCCGAAGTCCAGCACTTGCCCCACGCATTTTCATCATTAGTGCTCAACTGAGAAGAATGCTCTTAGAAGCATTTTATTATCCAAACAACACCGAGGAAAGGAAAAAAATAAAATGCATCTTCAGCTCCCAGCTGTGGATCTCTGAGGAAATATTTATTTTGCGGTAGAGGGGGGATGGCCTCTGGCAGCTGGAAAATGTAGGGATAAGTAACAGTAACCTCCCCACTGCAAAAAAACACACATATATATACATTTTCTCTGATCTCCCTGGGACTCCATGCATTCCCCTTGCTCCCTTGGGCCCTTGCTCTCTATTCAAGGTAGTTGTCTCCTGCCTGGGTTCCTAATCTCCCAGGTCTGACCCAGTGTGCCCCCTAATCTCCCTCTCAGCCTCCAGGTTGGACCCCTGCAAGGCTGGAACCTCGTCTGGCTTCCTAAGGCCAGCCTGAACACAATTAGAGCAGTGCTGGAAAGACAGAGATAAGATGCCATCCAAGCTGCCACTCTAGGTTTTCTTACCACTCCAGAGTCTGCCTCCCATCTTCCCTTCCTCCCCCTCTTTTTCCTTCCTACGCTTCTTCCCTTCCTCCCCCTGTTTTTCCTTCCTACCCTTCTTCCCTCCTACACTTCCTTCTCTCTCCCTTCTTCCCTCCCCAGCTCCCTTCCTCCCTCCTTTTTTCCTTTCCTCCTTCCCTTCCTCCTTCTCTCCCTTCTTCCCTCCCTCCCCTTTTTCCCTCCCTTCCTCCCTTTCTTCTACTTATAAAGCCTTTCAGTGTTGTTTGTGGTCACAGAAGGGCTCAGCACATTTCTGCAGTGTAGGGCTGTTAGCCCTAAAGTTCTGGACAAGTTCCACTGTCTGTAACTCCGGTCTGTCTGCCTCTGCTTCACCCCTGCATGGCAACGGGCCTTGCAGTTAGAGACTTAGCACTGCTGGGAAGCATGGCTAGGCTTTGGTGGTCTGCACTTCTCCAGGAGCAGAGGCACTCCATGCCGGGAGTCTCTTTCCCTGAGTGGTTGGTGGGCTTTGAAGCTCTTAGTAGGAAGCCAAAGGAGGAGCCGCATGTCCTTGTCGGAAGAGCACAGAACTGGGAATCAGGAGACCCAAGTTCTAATCCAGGTTCTGCCACTTGCCTGCTGTGTGACTTTGGGAAGGTCACTTAACTGTTCTGTGCCTCAGCTTACTCATCTCTAAAATGGGGGTTAAATTTCTGTTCTCCCTCCTTCTTTGACTCAGAGCCACAGGTGGGACAGGTACTTGTCCAGTCTGATTATCTTGTATCTACCACAGTGCTTAACACATGATAAGCCCTTAAGTACCACAATTTTTTATGGTACTTGTAAAGTGTGATGTGTCAAGGACTTTTCTAAGTGCTGGGATGGATACAGTCCTCATCTCACTGGGGCTCACAGGTGAAGTAGGAAGGAGAACAGATGCTCAATCCCCATTTTGGAGTTGAGGAAACTGAGGCACAGAGAAGTGAAGAGACTTGCTCAAGGTCACACAACAAACAAATGGTGGGGCCAGGATTCATTCATTCATATTTATGGAATGTTCTAAACCCTTGGAAGAGTACAATACACCAATAAACAGACACATTCCCTGTCCACAATGAGATTACAATCTAGGAGCGGGGAGACAAACATTAATATAAATAAATAAATGACAAATATATGTGCTGTGGAGCTGGGTGGTGGAGGGTGGGGGGAGAACAAAGGGAGCAAGGCAGGGTGATGCAGAAGGGAGAGGGAGAAAAGGAAAGGGGGGATTAGTCAGGGAAGGCCTCTTGGAGGAGATGTACCTTCAATAAGGCTTTGAAGGTGGGGAGAGTAAACTGTCTGTCAGATTTGAAGGAGGAAGTTTCAGGCCAGAGACAGGATGGGGGTGAGGGGTTGGTGGTGAGATTGATGAGATCGAGACACAGTGAGAAGGTTAGCACTAGAGGAGCAAAGTGTGTGGGCTGGATTGGAGTAGGAGAGTAGTGAGGTGAGGTGGGGGGGCAAGGTGATTGCTTTAAGGCCAATGGAGAGGAGTTTTGTTTGATGCAAAGGTGGATGGGCAACCACTGGAGTTTTTTGAGGAGCGGGAAAATGTATTCTGGGCATTTTTGTAGAAAAATGATCTGAGCGGTAGAGTGAAGTTTGGACTGGAGTGAGGAGAGACAGGAAGCTGGGAGGTGAGTAAAGAAGCTGATGCAGTAATTCAGGAGGGATAGGATGTGATTGCATTAGCGTGGTAGCAGTTTGCCTAGAGAGGAAAGGGCAGATTTTAGTGATGATGTGAAGATGGGACCAACAGGATTTAGTGATGGATTGACTATATTGGTTGGATGAGAGGAGTCAAGGATTAGAACTCAGGTCCTCTGACTGCTAGGTCCTTGCTTTACTAGGACATCCCGCTTCCCAAATAATGATTTTTATTATCATTATTATGTGATTTACACTTTTGCTCATTGGCTAGAATAGTTTCCAGACTTTCCCAGGATATCATGAGCTTAGGCTACTTTGATTGTGAGCCCTGTGTGGGACAGTGACTATGTCTGAACAGATTATTTTGTAGCTTCCCCAGCTCTTAGAACAGTGCCTGACACAGAGTAAATACTTAAGAAAAGCCACAATTATTATTATCACTACGTTAAGTGCAACGGAAGCTCAAGGCACCTTCCCGGCTTCAAAGTTCTTGTACTCTAATGGAGGAGACAGATCTAGAAATATTTACAAACAGTAGAATCAAAGTAAATCATTGACTGTACATGGAGCAGGGAGAATTTCTCCAGAATGCCAAAGGATATGATTAACAAATTCTCCCCACCTCCCTCTGTTCTGGGCCATGAGAGTTTGGACCCAGTCCTGAATATGGAGTCAGTAGATGTAATGAGTTGACCAATGACACAAGTTTTTGTGCTCAAAAAGCCCAATTCCCTGTGGGAAAAATGTTCTGTCTCTTCCATCCCTCCGACTGTAGCTCTGCCTATGGCAAACAGAAGTAGTGTGGTCTAGTGCGTAGAGCCTGGACCTGGAATTCAGTGGATGTGGGTTCTAATCCTGGCTCTGCCACTTGCTTGCTGTGTGACCTTAGTAAATCACTTTACTTCTCTGTGCCTGTTACCTCAACTGTAAAATGGAGATTCAAACCGTGAGCCCCAGGTGGGACAAGGGACTGTGTCCAACCTGATTAGCTTGCCCCTACCCTGGCGCTTAGAACAGTGCTTGGCATGTAGCAAGTGCTTAACAAATTCCATAATTATTACTATGATTATTAAACTCTCATTCCCCGATTGTCAGCCCGACACTGTCTCACTGGGAAGCAGCAAGGCCTAGTAGAAAGAGCTCAGGTCTGGAAGTCAGGGGGCCTGGGTTCTATTCCCAGGTCTGCCAACTTGCCTGCTGGGTCACCCTGGGCAAGCCACTTCCCTTCTGTACCTCAGTTTCCTCATCTGTAAAATGGGGATTCAATATCTGTTCCCCCTCACACTTTGGCTATAAGCCTCATGTGAGACAGGGACTGTGTCTGACCTGATTGTGTTGTACCTACCTAGAGCTTGGCACTCTAAGTAAGCACCTAACAAATACTACTATTTATTATTATTATTATTATTATTATTATTATTATTATTATTATTATTATTATTCTATTCTGTAAAGCATTGACACAAGTCTCTTGCTTTCAGGAAACCTTCCTTTCATGCCTTTGGCAAAACTCCCTGGACTGAGAATCAATCAATCAATCAGTGGTATTTATTGAGAGCTTACCGTGTGCAGAGCACTTCACTAAGCACTTGGGAGAGTACAATATGGCAATATAACAGACACATTCCCTGCCCACAACAAATCTCTGCTCTCCAATGGGAAGCAGTATTGCCTAGTGGATAGAGCATGGGCCTGGGAGTCAGAAAGACCTGGATTCTAATTCCATCTCCGCCACTTGTCTGCTGTGTGACTTTGGGCAAGTTACATCACTTTTCATTGCCTCGGTTACCTCATCCGTATAATGGGGATTAAGACTGTGAGCCCTCTGTGGGACAGAGACTGCGTTCAACTAGATTAGCTTGTGTGTACCCCAGTGCTTAGAAAAGTGCTTGACACTAGTAAACACTTAACAAATACCGTCATCAAACCAAGCATTCAGTGGTATGTTCTGGGCACCATACTAAGGGCATGGCAGAGCCCAGCAGTCACAAGACATAAGCTTCTTGTCCTCAAGGAGCTTATAGTGTAAAGGCCAGCCCCTTCATGAGACCTGTACCAAACGCAGCCTCTTTTTGGCCATAGGAAAATGTAAGGTTATCTGTCTCTCTGTTACTTTGTGGGCTTTTGGCCCTGCCTAGAGCTGGAGAAGATCGAAATTGAAGTTGCCAAGTTGGTTAACTGGCTACATGTTAGGGTTGATCGAATGCTTAGTACGGTGCCCGGCACACAGCAAGCACTTAATAAATACCACTTCTAGGTGATCAGATCAGGCACAGTTTCAGCCTCCCACAAGCCCATTCTCTGGGGCTCATGAACTAAAAATGGTAGGGAGGCTGTTACCTTATCCCCATTTTATAGATGAGGAAACTGTGGCTCAGAGAGGTAGCGCAGCCTGGCAGAAAGAGCATGGTTCTGGGAGTCAGAGAACATGGGCTCTAATCTTGGCTCTGCCTATTGCATGACTTTGGGCAAATCACTTGGATTTTCAGTTTCCTCATCTGTAAAATGGGCAGAAAATACCAGTTCTCTCTTCTACTTAGATTGTGAGCTCCAAGTAGGACAGAGACTGTGTCCAATCTGACTAGTCTATCTTTGAGCTCAAAACAGTAAGTGCTTAACAAATACCACAATTATTATTTTCCCAAGGTCACACAGCGGGCCAGTGACAGAACCCGATCTAGAACTCAGGTCTCCTGACTCTGTCACCTGCTCTTTGCAGTAGGCTATGCTACCTTCCTATGCCTCTTCAGAGAACTTCCAGCCCACCCATGTGTGCTTGGGGAGGTCAGAGGAGCTTTGGTGGTTTATATCAAAAATTCCCTCTCCGATCTTGAGATTTTTCTGGATGGAACTTCTCCTCTTCTTTACTCTTTATCAAGTTTTCTCTTCAAAGAAATTCTTCCCTTATCTGTCGTATCTTTCCGTTTGGTCATTCCTTTCCTCATTTCCTCGTAATATCTACACTGTATAAGCAATACATGGCTGAGGCCTGATGAATGCAGATTGTAAAATAAGGGCTCATATTTGTCCACAGTGTAAACAGCAATACATTTATCCCACTAACATGGCCAGAATAGGGGCAACAGGCATGGGGGGGGAGGGTGGATTTTTAACTCGGTGGGCTCAGGAGACCTGGGTTCTAATCCCAAGTCTCCCACTAGCTTGCTGTGTGATCTTGGGTGAGAACCTTAACTTTTCTCTTCCTCAATTTTCTCATCTGTAAACTGGGGATTAAATACCCATTCTCTCTTTTAGATTGTGCAACTCAATGCTCTCCTAGTACAACCCAGCCTGGACAGTTTGCTACTCTAATGCCAACCTACTCACCTTGTTCTCATCTATCTCACTGCCAACCTATTGTCCACATCCTGCCTCTGTCCTGGAATGCCCTCCCTCTTCATATCCAACAGTCAATTAGTCTCCCCACTTTCAAGCTTTATTGAAGGCACATCTCCTCCAAGAGGCCTTCCCGGACTAAGCCTTCATTTCCTCTTTTTCCACTCCCTTCTACACTGCCCTGATTTTCTCCCTTTATTCACCCCTCCCTCAGCCCCACAGCATCTATGTGCATATCCATGGTTTATATTAAAGTCAGTCACCCCCTCTAGACTGCGAGCTTGCTGTGGGCAGTGAATGTATCTACCAACTCTGTAATATTGTCCTCTCCAAAGTGCTTAGTACAGTGCTCTGCAAACAGCAAGTGCTCAATAAACAGAAGTCATTGATTTCAGCCCTTGAAGGGCAGGGACTGAGTCTGATCTGATTATTTTGGCATATAGCAAGCACTTAGTAAACACCATTATTGTTGTTATTATTAGAGGGGAAGCAAGTTGGAAGAGGACAAACCTCAAAGACCTAATAGGAAGAAAATCATAAATTTGGGTCTTTTTTAGCCCTAAATGGAAATTCTTAGGAAATTCTTAGTAACCCATTGAAGTGGACACTCACAGTGGGAGGCCAGAGTTCAGTCATACCCAAGAAAAGCACCTTGGAGAGACTGCAGGGCCAAACAGATGGAGATTCTCAGAGAGACAGGAAGATGGAGATGGATGGAAACAGACAACGGCTCTGAGGGATAGAGGCGGCACAATTAATCGTCTTTATTGAGCACTTACTGTGTGCAAAGCACTGGACTAAATCTTTGGAGAGGACACTAACAGAGGTGGTGGACATGTTCATTCAATTGTATTTATTGAGCACTTACTGCGTGCAAAACACTGTACTGTGCTTGGGAAAGTAAACTATAACAATCAACATACACCCTGCCCACAGTGAGAAGTGGTGTTGCCTAGTGGATAGAGCATGGGCCTGGGGGTCAGAAGGACCTGGGTTCTAATCCTGGCTCTGTGGGGCTCCTGGGCAAGTCACCTCACTTCTCTGGGCCTCAGTTCGCTCTTCTACAAAATGGGGAATAAGACTGAGAGCCCCATGTGAGACAGGGACTGTGTCCAACCCTATTAGCTTCTATCTACTCCAGCGCTTAGTACAGTAGCTGGCACATTGTAAATGCTTAACAAATACCACAATTATTTATTATTATTATTATTAATGAGCTTACATCATTAATGATCTTACAGTCTAGAGGGGGAGACAGACCATAATATAAATAGACAAGATAGATGGGCCCAGGGAACTTTCTTTTATTCATTCAATCGTATTTACTGAGCACTTGAAAGCACTCTATTAAGCGCTTGAGAGAGTACAGTATAACAGTAAACAGAAACATTCCATGCTCACAATGAGCTATCAGTCTAGAGGGGGAGACAGACATTAATATAAATAAATAAATTACAGATATCTACATAAGGGAATCTGCTCCAGATGTAAGAAAGTGCCTTTTGGTGGGAAGGCTTCATATTGGATGTTAGTTGTGCACTGCTCAAAATGGCGAGCTCCTCGATCTGAGGGTTGTGCCATTCCCCCTTTCCTCAGAGTAGGACCAAGGCTAGTTGTCAAATGAACCTACTCACTGTGCCTCCCTCTTGACTCTCCTGCTGCCAAATCCCTTGCTCAATTCCTCCCTCCTGCCTGGAGTTCCCACCTCCTTCACGTTTGACAGATCACAACTCTCTACATCTTTGAAAGCCTCCTAAAACCACATCTCCAGAAGGCCTTCCCTGATTAATTTCTCTTCTCCTTACCTGCATTTTTCTCCCTAACTTCCACTTCAAAGGTTATGGGCCACCTAAGCACTTTTTTATGGTATTTAAGCACTTACTACGTGCCAGGCACTGTACATAGCACTGGGGTGGACACAAGGTTGGTTACAGTTCAAGTCCCACTTGGGCTCACAGTCTTAATCTCTGTTTTATGCATAAGGTAACTGAAGCACAGAAAAGTTAAGTGACTTGCCCAAGGTCATACAATGGGCAACAGTTGAATTTAAGTACATATCTTATATGCTCTATTACTTCCTCCTCTCTGTAATAAATCTTAATGCCTACCTCCCCCACCGGACTTCAAGCTCTTTGAAGGCAGGGATTATGTCTACTAATTCTATTGTACTCTACCCAGAATTTAGTATAGGCCCTCAATAAGTACTCTTGATTAGTTCAGACCATCCATGCTTAGATAATCAAATTAAAACTGCCTTTCCTGACTAATGTTTCATCTCCCCTAGTTACCCCCAATACTTTGTCACTTATGCACTTGAGTTCTCATACTCTAAACTCACTCCATCTCAACAGCACTTATGTACATACCTTTAAATCTGATGGCTTCCCCTTACCTATAATTTGCTTTTGGATCTGTTTCCTCCTCTATATTGTAAGCTCCTTGAATCAATCAATCAATCATATTTATTGAGCACTTACCAGATGCAGAGCATTGTACTAAATACTTGGAAAGGTTTAATCCCTTGGCTTAGTGGTAAGAGCACGGGCTTGGGAGTCAAAGGTCACGGGTTCGAATCCTGGCTCCGCAACTTGTCAGCTATGTGACTTTGGGCAAGTCACTTAACTTCTCTGTGCCCTCAGTTACCTCCTCTGTAAAATGTAGATTAAGACTGTGAGCCCCACGTGGGACAACCTGATAATCTTGTACCTACCCCAGTGCTTAGAACAGTGCTTGGCACATAGTAAGCACTTAACAAATCCCATAATTATTATTATTGTTATAATACAACAGAGGTGGTAGACATGAAGACAAGAAAAGTATCTACTAACTCTATTATCCTCTCCCAACTGCTTAGTACAGTGTTCTGCACAGAGTAAGCACTGCATAAATGCTATCGATGGATCAACCGATGTGACAGACATTTGCCCAACTGAGTGTAGTTATCTGAATCTTTTTCAGTTTCTCCAAAATGGAGCTTGGCTTTCCACTGCACCTTATCCAGGGGCCCAAACCAAGCTCTGACTCCACTCTTGAAGAACCTGTGTGGCCTAGTGGATAGAGCCACTGCCTGGGAGTCAGAATGACCTGGTTTCTAAACCTGGCTCGGCCACTTGTCTTGTTATGTGACCTTGGAAAAGTCTCTTAACTTCTCTGCTGTGCCTCAGTTTCTCTTCTGTAAATGGGGATTAAGACTGTGAGCCTCACATGGGACACGCGCTGTGTCCAACCTGATTTCTTTGTGTCTATTCCAACCCATTCATTCAATCATATTTATTGAGCACTTACAGTGTGCAGAGCACTGTAGTAAGCACTTGGGAGCATACAATATAACAATGAGCAGACACATTCCCTGCCCACCACAAAATTACAGTTGAGAAGCAGCATGGCGTAGCTAGAAGCAGCATGGGGTAGTGGATGGAGCACGGGCCTGGGAGTCAGAAGGTCCTGGGTTCTAATCTAAGCTCTGCCACTTGCCTGCAGTGTGACCTTGGGCAAGTCACTTCACTTATCTGGGCCACTTGCCTCATCTTTAAAATGGGGATTGAGACTGTGAGCCCCACATGGGGCAGGGACTGTGTCCAACCCATTTGCTTGTATCCACTCCAGCATTTAGTACAGTGCCTGGCACATAGTAAGCGTTTAACAAATACCATGCCAAAAAAAATATAATTGTCTTGGACTAGAGAACAAGAGCAGAGTGTGCAGAAAAGGCTACTGAGGGGGAGAGAGACGTCTCACAGCAAGGAGTGCCCTCAGCACCTCCCTGTTCAGCTTGGTCCCTCCCACTTCCTCCCTGCGAACTGTTTGTCAGGGAGTTGGCTGGGGCGTGCTGGGGAAAGCATAAGTTTTCCTCAGGCACGCTACCACTCTGGCTCACTGCCCCTCACGGATGGTCGGGACAAGGGACCGGGAGTTTCGGGAGCTTCGGAAGCTGCAGCATTCACATGGACTTCCCCAGAGAGCTCTTTGTACCCTGGGCTCTCAGCCTGCTGCTGCCAGGTAAGTCTGCATCCCTCAACCCTCGCCCGCCCAAGGACCCTCTCCTCAGGCCCCCTCCTCCGCTGAGAAGCCTGGATCTAATTTGCGAGATCTGAAGGCGAATGGTGGGGGTCGTGCTTAGCAGCTGATGTGTGTTTAAGGGGGATGGCCGGGGTGGGGGGAGATAAATTTGGCTTCCACCAGCTAGGACTTGAGAACAATCAGAAGTTCTTGGAAGGGCCCATGTCAGCTGGCCCAAGTTCCCGAGTCCGGGGCCTGGTCGGATGTTTCTCGGTCTGGATGTGAGAGATGGAGAGGAGGGGAGCCCTCGGTTAATTTGGAGAGAGAAGAACAGAGATGGCAGGAGGAGAAATCTGTGCCCGAGGGACATACCTGTCAGAGGAATGATTGGCACATTTCTCTGTGGGTGGATGAATGTGACTCTGGCTGTCGGGCACCTCGCCCTCAACCAGAGACTGGTGTCTTACCCACTGCTCAGAAGAAGCCTCGGACAAGGTATCTGGGAATGTGGGAGCAAGGGAGGGTAAAATGTGGATCTAGTGAGGTGGCTGGATTTTGTCCTAAATTCTGGAAACTTGTGAGCAAGAGTGTTGGCCTCTCAAACGGTTCAGCTCGGGGCTGCAAAGCCAGGTTGGGTTTCAGCAGGGAAAAGAACAGTTATTGTTGGAAACTTGCCTGGCAGTCAGAGTCGAACGAGTCTAACAGCGATCGCCAGCGAGAGAGGTTAGCTGTCCCCTGCCCCAAGATGATCAATCAGCAGCTTCTCTTGAGGGAGAGGCTAGAGGGGTCCTGCTTTCCCCTTTGGTGAAATTTGGGGCCAGAGAGTGGGATCAGGAGACCGGAGGGTTGATGGGGGGGCAGGTTATGAGGTTGGTGTTAGGTTCCAGACTCTGCCATCTGCCTGAAAGCCTCCCAAATAACTCTAGGGGGAAAGGGCACCCCACCTTTTTCAAATTATTCAATTACTTAATGGTCCCTGGGAAGCCACAACCGAAAGCCTCTCCTCCCCGCTTAATCTGGAACACGTGTGCATGCCATACACGTTGACAAACTGGTTTATATTTTGCACACAACTCCAAGTGAGACACAGAGGTTTTCATTTCAGGAACAATTTTAAGGGGAATTGTTAAGAAGCAATATCTGCAAGCAGCAGCAACAAGTCTCCAGACGGACCTCGGCCCGGGACTTTGAAGCTAGGTGTCTTGAGTTCTTCTGCCATTTGAACAAACGGGAGCCAGGCTAAAGCTGATTGTGCATTTCCTGTAGTTGAGTGGAGTTTTTACTTGATTTATTTCTTGCTTTGGGAGTCTTCCCACCTTTGCAGGGAAGAGTTATGGTCCAGCAGTCCAAACCCAGATGGAGATCTGTTCTCTCACTATAGCATGGGTCTGGTGATTTCAGCTGGAAAGCCCTCCTGGTTGGGGCAGGGGGGGTGGGGGGGCACTAAGGAGATTCAGATTCACGCTGGACTTAGAATGAGTTCAATTACCCCTGAGGATTTGTGAACATTAAGACCAAAATGCTTCAGCAGTCTTGGAAGTGGTCACAGTGTTAACTGGAGAGAAGAGAGGAAATCAATCATTCATATTTATTGAGCTCTTGAAGTGTGCAGGACACTGTACTAAGTGCTTGAGAGAGTGCAGCACAGCAACAGGCACATTCCTTGTCCACAATGAACTTAGACTAGATTACAAAATGCCAAGAAACAGCTAAAACAGAGCCAGCACTGAGGTGCCCTCACCTGCATTTCTTAGACTTTGAGGACCAACAGGAATCTCAATCAATCGTATTTATCCATCTGTTATATTTATCAATCAGTGGTATTTATTGAGTGCTTTCTTTGTGTTGAGCACTGTACTAAGCACTTGGAAGAGTACAATATAACAGTCGGTAGACAAAATAAGTGCTTGGGAGAGTACAATATAACAGAAGAGGTCTTTTCCCCTTCCTTGGGGGAAGTTATGTGCTCAGACCTCCCCAGACGGATATAGTTGGCAGTTTAAACTCTCCAAGGGCAGTAATTGCATCATTTCCCTAGGGACGTCTAATTGTCAGGAAGCTTTTCCTGAGGTCTAATTTCAAGTCTTTCAGCAGCAATTTTTTTAATGGCATTTAAGTGCTTACTACATATCAAGTACTGTTCTAAACATGGAGGGTAGATACAGGTTAATCAACCCAAATATAGTCCCTGTCCCACATGGGGATCACAGTCTAAGTAAGAGGGAGAACAGGTATTGAATTCCCATTTTGCAGTTGAGAAAACTGGAGCCTAGTGAAGTGACTTGCCTAAGGTCACACAGCAGGCAAGTGGTGGAGCCAGGATTAGAACCCAGGTCCTCTTGTGCCCATGTGGCCATGCTGCTACTGGTGGTTCAAAGCTAAAATTCCTTAGTGGAGAAAGAACACCAATCAATGCATATGCACAAATTGAAAGATTTTAGACATAAAGGAACCTCCTTACCCCCTGTTGAGATAGGCTTTATCATTGGAGGTCCCCAAAATGAAGAAAGTGACCCTTAGGTCTCAGGCCATATTTGAAGAGTCAGGCTAGGCGGACAGGACACTTACCCTATCTCAGCTCGATTACCACATCAGCCTCCTTGCTGACCTCCCAGACTCCTGTCTCTCCCTACTCCAATCCACACTGCACTCTGCTACCAGGATCATTTTTCCACAGAAACGTCCAGTCCACGTTTCCCCACTCCTCAAGAAACTCCAGTCATTGCCCATCCACCTCTGCATCAAACAGAAACTCCTTACCATCGGCTTTAAAGCACTCAATCACCTTGTCCCCCCACTACTTACCTTGTTACTCTCCTACTACAATCTAGCCTGCACACTTCACTCCTCTAATGCCAACCTACTCACTGTACCTCTATCTCACCTATCCCACCACCGAGCTCTCACGTATATCCTGCCTCTGGCCTAGCACATCCTCCCTCCTCTTAACTGACAGACAATTACTCTACCTCCCTTCAAAGCCTTACTGAAGGCAAATCTCCTCCAAGAGACTCTCTCTGACTAAGCCCGCTTTTCCTTTCCTTACCATCTGCATCACCCTGACTTGCTCTCTTTATTCATCTCCCCTTCCAGCCCCACAGCACTTATGTCCATATCTGTCATTTATTTACGTTAATATCTGTCTCCCCCTCTAAACTGTAAGCTCCTTGTGGGCAGGGAATCTGTCTCTTATAGTGTACTCTCCCAAGCACTTAGTGCAGTGTTCTGCATACAGTAAGTGCTCAATAAATACGATTGACTGACTGAGTGGTCCTGTGACACCAAGATAACTTAGATCCAGATAACTGTCAGAGAGGTGCCCTGTATAGTATTTCTATATTGGGTCCCTCTGCTCCTCCATCAAGATCTATTTCCCTTCTAAGATTTTTCCCCAACCAAGAAATTGCTGGCTCCTTGAAATCCTGTAGTGCTTGGTGCAGTGTTTAGCACATGTACATGCTTAAGAAATACCACAATTTTAATTATTTTTTTCTGCATTGTCTATGCACTTGGATCTGTGCCCTTTGGGCATTTGATATTCCTCCTCAGTCCCACAGCACTTATGTTCATAGCTGTAATTTATTTAGAGTAATGTCTGTCTCTCCTTCAGTCTTGTGGCGAGCAGGGGATATGTCTACCAACTCTGGTACTTCCTCAAGCGCTTAGTACGGTCCTCTGCACACAGTAAGTGCTCAATAAATACCACTGATTGATTGATTAAAAGATTCTCCCTGGATGAGGAGCCAACTTTTTACTATGAGCGAGGGAGATTTTAGGGGAGGTGGAGAGTGGGAGGGAAAGGCCTTCTGAGAGCCACCATTTTGGACCTTTTCAGTCCTGGCTAGAACCTCTCAAGTCTTGTGAGAGATTCAGGTTGGACAAGTCTGGAAATTTGGTTCGCTGAGCTGTGGGGGGGTCAATGCCCCTAACCATCTGTGTGCAATGGGGGCACCCAAGCCCCTAAACTTCATTTGCTTGTCCCTGACAGGAGTGCCCAGGGTAGGGGGGAGGTGTTTATCACCTGTAAACAAACCTGAAGGGCCCTCTGAGAATTCCAAAAACATAAACAGCCTCTTCTCTTGTCCTGCCGCTCTTGGAAGTGAAATAATAATAACAATAATAATAATAATAATAATAATAATGGTTAAGCATTTATGATATGCCAAGCACTATACTAAGCACCAGCTTAAATAGAAGATAATCAGGTGCCACATGGGACTCATAGTCTTAGTAGGAGGGAGAACAGACATTGAATGCCCATTTTGCAGATGAAGGAACTGAGGCACAGAGAAGTGAAGTGACTTGCCTAAGGTCACACAGCAGGTTCATGATGGAACCGGTATTAGAACCAGGTCCTCTGATTCCCAGGCCCATGCTCTTTCCCCTAGGCCATGCTGCTTCTCTCCCTGGTCACCATTCCTGAGTGCTCAGAAGGCTGGGGCAGAGGCGGGGATATGTTTTCCCCATTTTACAGTTGAAGAAACTGAGGCCCAAAGAGGTTAAGTAACTTGCCTAAGTTCAACAGTGAACCAGGGCAGTTATGCCTTAACCCTGTGCTCGATCTGAAATTTCACTTTTCCTAATTTGTTTGGGCAAAGACTCCACCACAAAAGAGACCAGGCTCTAAGGTTCATATTGGTCCATATTGGCACTTCCTTTCCCCATTAGCCAATCAATCAGTTATTTGTATTTATTGAGCACGTACTGAGTGCAAAGCACTGTATTAAGTGCTTGGGAGAGTAGAATATGACAGATGGTCACAACTCTGTTGCATTCTACTCTCCCAAGCACTTAATACAATAAATACGATTGATTGACTCTGAGCCAAAGGAGGGACAAGGATTGTGCCTGTTCTGACTAGCTTGTAGATAACCCAGTGCTTAGTTCAGTGCCTGGCACATAGTAAGTGCTTCACACACCATTGTTATCATAGTTATTATTGTTATTATGGTACTCTTGGGAATTTGAGTGAGCTGGCCTTTGAGAAAGGGCCTGTGCTTGGCTTCTTGATTCCGGGTGACTCAAATAGCATTGTGGATAGAGACATTTGGCAGTAGGAAGGTAATAACCCTGACGCTGGACACCGCAAATGGGGTCAGGTTCTGGGAGAGGCTGAATTTTTTGGGAATGTTGTCCTTTCGGGCCCCAGATATTTGCCAAGGTTTGAAGGCTGTTGCAAAACCTCAGCTGGAACAAGCTGAGGCAACAGGCTGCGAAGCAACGTGGTATAGTGGATAGGGCGCAGGCCTGGGAGTCAGAAGAACCTGGGTCCTAATCCTGGATCCACCACTTGACTGCTATATGATCTTGGGTAAGTCACTTCACTTCTCTGGGCCTCAGTTCCTCATCTGTAAAATGGGGATTGACTATGAGCCTCGTTTGGGGCTGTATCCAACCTGATTAGCTTGTATTTACCCCAACACTTAATACGGTGCCTAGTACACAGTAAGTGCTAAACAAATGCAATAAAAAATAAGACTCGGGTCTCCTGGACTCCCAGAGCACAAATCCATAGCAGGAGTTTAGCATCCACTGTTGTTTCAATAATGCTAACTGTAGCATTTGTTAAGCACTTACCCTGTACCGAACACTATATTAAGTGCTGAAGTAGATGCAAGATAATCAGGTCAGACACAGTTTCTGTCTCACATGGGACTCATGGTATAAGAAGGGGGAAGGAGAATGGTTATTGAATTCTCAATTTACAGATGAGGAAATGGAGCTCCAGAGAAGTGAAGTGACTTGCCCAAGGTCACAGGGCAGGCAGGGAATGTGTCTGTTTATTGTTATATTGTACTCTTCCAAGTGCTTAGTCCAATGTATCTCCCCCAGTGCTTAGAACAGTGATTCTCACGTAGTAAGCGCTTAACAAATGCCATTATTATTATTATTATTACTCTAGTAAGAGCTCAATAAATACTATTGAATGAATGAAGTGGAAGAGGCAGGATTAGAATCCAGGTCCACTGACTCCTAGGCCCATTCTCTTTCCACTAGGCCACACCACTTCTCTCTGAGCAAACACACTGCAATTACCAATCCTACTGGAGCCCACCAATCAGCAGTGCTAATTAATGATGGTATTTGTTAAGCGCTTACTATGTGCCAAGCACTGTTCTAAGCACTGGGGTATTCCCATCATTGCTCATAACCACATGCTTGAAAAGACAGGAAGGTTGAACTTCCACATAAGAAGAAATCCCAGATGTGAGGAGGGAGTGAGACATAGAGGCCACATGACCTGTGACTCCCAAGCCCGTGCTCTTTCCACTAAGCCATGCTGTTAGTTTGTGTCTAGTACAATGCCTGACATAGTAAGCATTTAACAAATACTATTTAAAAAGTCCTTAGAGCAAGTTCTTGGTGCTAAAGCCTCAGGACTGTGAGGGTCTTAAAAATAATAATTATGGTACTTGCTAAGAACTATGTGCCAAGGGTTGTTCTAAGCACTAAGGTAGATACAAGTCAGATTGGACAGTCCCTGTCCCACATGGGGCTCACGTTTTATAGATGAGGTAACTGAGACCCAGAGAAATGAAGTGACTTGCCCAGGGTCACACAGCAGACATGTGGCAGGGTCAGGATTAGAACCTAGATCCTTTTGGCTCCTAGCTTCATGCTCTATCCACTAGGCCAGGTCTCAACAGGCGATGCCGGAGGAAGTGGTGTGACACCAAATAATTGAGCATTTGCCACCTGCATCACACCTGGCACTCCTTGCCTTGGCCATGAAATGGTGCCATGTTCCAACCCTCCTGGCCAAAAGTCCAACCACATGCTCCTACTAGCTCCAGATCAAGCCTCCTGAGCCATGACTAGGGACTGTTCTTCAGGGCACTGTTCCCCATCTGGAGACTGGAAGCAAGCGGCAACCGCATCCTGGGCCTGTTCCCTGGGGGATCAGGAGTTCAGACCCAATAACACCTTTAAAATCCAAAGGAAAATATCTGAGATGGGCAGGTCTGGGCCAGCTGTGAGCCAAAGAGCAGGCATGGAACTTGAGCACTCACATTCCAGCTGCTGCCCCCAGCCAAACACTAGCTGTGGCTGGGAAGGTGCTGAGATCTGGGCCTGATTTTATTACAGTAGAGTCAATCCCTTTTTCTTTTTTATAAATGGTATTTGTTAAGTGGCTACTATGTGGCAGGCACTGTACTAATCTCTGGGATAGATCCAACCCCAACTGCTTGTAAACAGTCCACTGTCCCATATGGAGCTCACAGTCTTAATCCCCATTTTACAGATGAGTGAACTGAGGCCCAAAGAAGTGACATCACTCAGTAAATCACTTAATTTCTCTGTGCCTTGGGGACCTAATCTGTAAAATGGGGATTAGAACTGTGAGCCCCTTGTGGTACATAGACTGTATCCAGTCTGATTAGCCCATATCTACCTAGCCCAAAGCTTAGTAAAGTGCCTGGCATATAGTAAGCGCTTAACAAATACCATAAAAAAGTAAATGCTGAATAAATACTATTGATTGAATTCCACACCCATCTTCACATCTGTGTATTTGGACCACCGGTTTTCCATCCTTCCCAACCACCTTTTCTCAGCTGGGAATGATGGCAGCTCCAGGAGATAACTGTCAATCACTCCATGGATCAGTTGTATTTACTGAGTGCTTAACATGTGCCGAGCACTCTACTAAGCACTTGGGAGAGGGCAGCAAAATAGAGATCACAGACACAGGGCTCTGCCCTCAAGGAGCTTTGCAGTCTAGTAGAATGCATGCAGCATGCAGAGAAGCTGTTTGGGCTAGTAGACAGAGCCCAAGTCTGGGAGATAGATGACCCGGCTTCTAATCCTAGCTCGGCCAATTGCTTGCTCCTTAACCTCAGCCAAGTCACTTAACTTCTTGGTGCCTCAGTTTCCTCGACCGTGAAATGGAGATTAAATACTTTTTCTCTCTCCTACATAAACTGTGAGCTCCATGTGGGACAAGGACTGTGTCCATCTTGACTAACTTTGTATCTACCCTGCTGCTTAGGCAGTGTTTGACACCCAGTAAGTGCTTAACAAATATAATAATAATACAATGATAAATGAGTGGCGGAATCTCGGGCCTGAGATTTCAGAACCCAGGACCCGTGCAGACTGATTTTTGGTCATGCTAATGGCTTGCCCTGTGCCACTCATGCTCTTTCAGCCTTGTCAGTCTTGTTCTTGCGGGGCCTTGGAATGAAACAAAGGATGAGGAGGAGAGGATGCAGCATGTTGCAGAGTGTTTGCAAAAGTGCAGGACTCATAGCTGAAGTGACCACCACATAGTTCCGCAGCCCAAAAGTTTGTTCGTTCGGTTAGCGACTCGGGTTTTCCGTGCCCCATTATGTCTAATTCTCACCTGTGTATTCTCACCCGATGTTTAGAACAGTGCTCTGCAAGCAATAGAGAAGCAACATGAGTATAAAGAGCCTGAGAGTCAGAGGACCTGCATACTAACCCCAGCTCCTCAACTGGTCTGCTGTCTGACCTTGGGCAAATCACTTCATTCTCTGGGCCTCGGTTACCTCATCTAACCCCAGGTCCTCCACTTGTCTTCTGGGTGACCTTCAGCAAGTCACTTCACTTCTCTGGGCCTCAGTGAGAGGCAGCATGGCCCATTGGATAGAGCACGGGCCTGGGAGTCAGAAGGCCCTGGGTTCTAATCCCGATTCTACCCCTTGTCTGCTGTGAGACCTAGGGTAAGTCACTTCACTTCTCTGGGCCTCTTTTACCTCAACTGTAAAACGGGAATTAAGACTGTGAGTCCCATGTAGGACAGGGACTGTATCCAACCCGATTTGCTTGCATCCAACGCAGAACTTAGTTCAGTGCCTGGTGCATAGTAAATAATAAATACCACAATAATAATAATAGTTACCTCAACTAACTGCAGCTCCTCCACTTGTCTGCTGTGTGACCTTGGACAAGTCACTTAACTTCTCTGGGCCTCAGTTGCCTCATCTAAACCCAGGACCTTCACTTGTCTGCTATGTGACTTTGGGCAAGTCACTTCACTGGGCCTCAGTTACCTGTGCTGATGTCACTTTAACCACAAATGGGTCCTACCCATAAAAACCTGTGGGGCCTTTACAATGGGCAGTCCCCCTACCTGCCAGCACACACGTTGCGCTCTGTGTTCCAGAAGTGACCCGAGAGGGTGAGTGGTGCCATGCCAGCCACCAGCACAATCAGAGATTGTCCCATAGAGGGCCAATCCTGAAATGCCAAGTCCGAGTTTCATCCATCAATCTCGATGGGAGACCCCATCGTCCTCGTCTCCTGGAGAATGAGGTTCCAAGAACCTGCAGAGAATTGATCCATCAGTGGTATTTATTGATGCTTAATGTGTGCAGAGCGCTATACTCAGTGCTTGGGAGAGAGTAAAGTGTCCAACAGATTTGGTACACATGCTCCCTGCCCACAAGGAGCTTACAGTCTAGATGGGGAGATAAACATTAAAATCTATTACAGGATTGTGGCACTGCAAGTGGGGTGAATATCCAGAGTGTAAAGGGAATAGATTCAAGTAACTAGGTGGCACAGAAGTGAGAGGGCAAAGGGGGAAAAATACTTAAAAATAATGGTATTTAAGCACTTACTATGTGCCAAGTGCTGTTCCAAGCACTGGGGTAATAATAATGGCATTTATTAAGTGCTTACTATGTGCAAAGCACTGTTCTAAGCTCTGGGGAGGTTACAAGGTGATCAGGTTGTCCCAAGGGGGCTCACAGTCTTCATCCCCATTTTATAGATGATGTAACTAAGGCACAGAGAAGTTAAGTGACTTGCCTAAAGTCACACAGCTGATAATTGGCAGAGCCGGAATTTGAACACATGACCTCTGACTCCAAAGCCCGTGCTCTTTCCACTAAGCCACGCTGTTTAAGATGGCTTAATCAAGGAAAGACTCTTGGTGGAGAAGTGATTTTGTTTAGAGTGGTAATCTGTTGTATAGGGTGGGGGAGAGAGTTCCAGGACACAGGGAAAATGTAGTTAAGGGATCAGGGGAGAGATAGAGGAGACTGAAGTATTGTGAGGAGGTTGGCATTAGAGTAGTGAAGTGTGTGGAGAAAGAAATAAATCAGTAAGAAATCATTGAGGTAAAATAGGAAGGGGCGAGCTGATTAAATGCCTTAAAACCAATGGTAAGAAGTTTCTGTTTGGGGAGGTGGATGGGTAAACACTGGAGATTCTTGAGGAGTGGAGAGATATGAGCTGACATTTTTAGAGAAATGATCCAGGGAGGAGAGAGAAATAAGGACTAGAGTGTGAGCGGCAGGGAGGTCGATGAGGAGGCTGGTATAGTAGTCAAGATGGAATATGATAAATGCCTGTATCAGCATCATAGCAGTTTGGATGGAAAGGTAAAGACAGATTTTAGCCATGTTGTGAAGGTAGAACTGACAGGATTTGGTAGAAGATTGAATATGGGGGATCAGTGAGAGATATGAGTTAAGGTTATGGGCTTGTGAAACAGGGAGGATGGCAGTGCTGTCTATAGTGATGGGCAAGTCAGGAGGAGGGCAGGGTTTGGGTGGGAAGATGAGGAGTTCTGATTGGGACATGCTAAGTTTGAGGTGTCTGTGGGATATCAAAGTAGAGATGTCCCGAAGCCTGGAGGAAATAAAAGATTGCAGAAAAAGAGAGAGGTCAGGGCTGGAGAGAGAGATGTGGGAATAATCTGTGCAGTGGTGATAGTTGGAGCCGTGGAAGTGAGCAAGTTCTCCAAGAGACTGTATGTAGATGGAAGATAGAAGAGTCTTCTAGACTGTGAGCCCGTTGTTGAGAAGGGACTGTCTCTATATGTTTCCAACTTGTACTTCCCAAGTGCTTAGTACAGTGCTCTGCACACAGTAAGCACTCAATAAATATGATTGAATGAATGAAAGAGGAAGGTTGGTTGCTTGTTAGGTTTTCTGAAGATGGTCCGTTCTGAGCTAGGGCTTGGAAATGAACTAGTCACACTGAGCCTCTCTGCTGGCTGTAGCCCAGCCTGAGACTCAGCCGACAGTGTCCAGGTTTTTTGAAGTGTGTTTTCTCCGTGGTTTTGACATGGCTCCGCTTCTCTGACAAAGACCAGAAACCACCCTGGCATCCACTGGAAGGATGTCCTGGAGTGTCACTTGCAAATAATGGAAAGAGCCAGTCTAGTCTCTTCCTCCCCACACTTACCAGCTCACCATGGAGGTCACTCAGGAGCTGTTTATGTAAGCTGGACCCCCTCCTTTTCTCATTCATTCATTGTCATATTTATTGAGTGCCTACTGTGTGCAGAGCATTATATTGAGCATTTGGGAGAGTACAATACAACATCAGACAGACACAATCCATAGTGTGCTGGCTGAAATGAGAAGCAATATGGCCTAGTGGCTAGAGCACAGCCTGGGAGTCAGAAGGACCTGGGTTCTAATGCCAGCTCCGCTGCTTGTCTGCTGTGTGATCTTGGGCAAATCAGTTGACTTCTCTGGGCCTCAGTGACCTCATCTGTAAAATGGGGATTAAGATTGTGAGCCCCATGTGGAACAGCAGCTGTGCCCAACCTGATTTCCCCTTTCTAGACCGTGAGCCCGTTGTTGGGTAGAGACTGCCTCTATCTGTTGCTGAATTGTACTTTACAAATGCTTAGTACAGTGCTCTGCATACAGTAAGTGCTCAATAAATACAATTGAATGAATTAATGAATTTGCTTGTATCCACCCCAGCATTTAGAACTGACTGGTATATAATAAGCACTTAACAACTACAATGATTATTATTATATTTTTATAGGCAGATGTGGCCACAGGGGGAGACTAGTGGTGCTCGTCTAAGATGGGACCGGGGGAGGAGGTGTTAAATATGGAATGGGAGGAGGCACCAAGCCGCAGATGAGAGATTTGCCCTCGCTGGTTACCCTGGTAATCCAAGCTCTCAAAATAGCCCTGCCTATGTCTTGATTGTCTCTAAAAGCAGCACTTTCAACCAGGGTGGAGAAGTCTCCAGCCTGGGAGAAGCCTGTAAAGCCCAACTTTCTAGGTCAGTACTTCCCAACTCATGCCACCCCTTCCATTTTGGGGGGGTGGGGGCAACGGTATTTAAGTGCTTATTGTGTGTCAGGTACTGTACTAAGCACTAGGGCAGATACAAACTAATCAAGTTGGACACAGTCCATGTCCCAAATGGGGCTCCCCATCTTAATCCCCATTTTACAGATGAGGGAACTGAGGCCCAGAGAGGTTAGGTGACTTGTCCCGGTGACACAGCTGGCAGAGATAGGACTAGAACCCCATGCCTCCTGCCTTCCAACCCCATCCTCTTTCCCCTGGGCTGGGCTGAGATCTCTCTTCCAGCTTCACCCACCGAGGAAAGCCTTGCCACAAATTGTATGTCTCCACTAATGTCCGTTGTCATCATCCTCTCGGGAGTCCCTCCCTTCCTCCCTCATTCTCTAGACCGCCCCAGTCCACCCTCCCATCTGCCATGGGCATAAAGATGCCAAGCCAAAGAGGCAGAAAAATAAACCCAAACCATCTTGAGTTCTCTCAGCCACTCTGTGCAGCACTGGGGAGGAGGCATGACACTCTGGATCCTGTTTTCTCTGAGATTTGGTGGGGCAGGGCAGGGGTGGCCTGTCACCCCGTTTGACACCAAGCTGTTCAGTTTCCAGCCAGGCTGACCCCCTGTCCAGCATGGATATGGTACTGGATATCTTCACATCTGGTATTTTATTTTCGGTGGCCAGGTCCCCCTGCCTTGGCTCCTGACGCCAGGTGCCATGGCTCGGGAAGCAGCACCCGTGTTCAGCTGCCTTTGTGACAGAAGCCTGAGACCATTTTTAGCCTTAAAGAGCTCCCATTCCAGCCTCAACCTTGAGCTACTGAAACACTCAGAAGATACAGATTAAGAAAGCCAGCCTTCCTGAAGGAGAAAGAGAAAAGAGAGAGAAAAATGGAAGAAAATAATTGTGGAGTCCCTTCTCAGCCATATCCTACATCTTCTAAATCTCTCAACCTTTTCCATCAGACTACAGATGCTTCTTTCCTTTTTTCTTAACCAGTTAATCAGTCAATGGTCAATCAATCAATCATATTTATTGAGCACTTACTGTGTGCAGAGCACTGTACTAAGCGCTTGGGAAGTACAAGTTGGCAACATATAGAGACAGTCCCTACCCAACAGTGGGCTCACAGTCTAGAAGGGGGAGACAGAGAACAAAACCAAACATATTAACAAAATAAAATAAATAGAATAGATATGTACAAGTAAAATAAATAGAGTAATAAATATGTACAAACATATATACATATATGCAGCTGCTGTGGGGAAGGGAAGGAGGTAAGACGGGGGATAGAGAAAGGGGGACAAGGGGAGAGGAAGGAGGGGTCTCAGTCTGGGAAGGCCTCCTGGAGGAGGTGGGCTCTCAGTAGGGCCTTGAAGGGAGGAAGAGAGCTAGCTTGGCGGATGGGCAGAGGGAGGGCATTCCAGGCCCGGGGGATGACATGGGCTGGGGGTCGATGGTGGGACAGGTGAAAACGAGGCACGTTGAGGAGATTAGCGGCAGAGGAGCGGAGGGTGTGGGGTGGGCTGTAGAAGGAGAGAAGGGAGGTGAGGTAGGAGGGGACAAGGTGATGGAGAGCCTTGAAGCCAAGGGTGAGGAGTTTCTGCCTGATGCACAGATTGATTGGTAGCCACTGGAGATTTTTGAGGAGGGGAGTAACATGCCCAAAGCGTTTCTGGACAAAGACAATCTGGGCAGCAGCATGAAGTATGGATTGAAGTGGGGAGAGACACGAGGATGGGAGATCAGAGAGAAGGCTGATGCAGTAGTCCAGACGGGATAGGATGAGAGCTTGAACGAGCAGGGCAGCGGTTTGGATGAAGAGGAATGGGCGGATCTTGGCAATGTTGCGGAGCTGAGACTGGCAGGTTTTGGTGATGGCTTGGATGTGAGGGGTGAATGACAGCAGAGTCGAGGATGACACCAAGGTCGCAAGCTTGTGAGACAGGAAGGATGGTAGTGCTGTCAACAGTGATGGGAAAGTCAGGGAGAGGGCAGGGTTTGGGAGGGAAGACGAGTTCAGTCTTGGACATGTTGAGTTTGAGGTGGCGGGCAGACATCCAGATGGAGATGTCCTGAAGGCAGGAGGAGATGTGAGCCTGGAGGGAGGGGGAGAGAGCAGGGGCAGAGATGTAGATCTGGGTGTCATCAGCGTAGAGATGATAGTTAAAGCCGTGGGAGCGAATGAGGTTTGAGCACCTACTCTGTGCAGAGCACTGTACTTATTGCTTGGGAGAGTACAGTAGAGATAGGAGGCACAATCCCTGCCCTCCAGGAGTTTACAATCTAACTGGGGAGGTGGTCATAGAATAATGTACAGATAATTATCAATAATGATAATTGTTGATTTATCGAGCACTTACTGTGTGCAGATCACTGTACTAAGTGCTTGGGAGAGGACAGTACAACAAAGTTGGTAAACGTACCTGCCCACAGGGAGCTTACATTCTAAAGGGGGAGATGGACATTAATATAAATATAACGTACATATTTACTATTCTATTTATTTTATTTTGTTAATATGTTTTGTTTCGTTGTCTGTCTCCCCATTCTAGACTGTGAGCCCGCTGTTGGGTAGGGACCGTTTCTATATGTTGCCAACTTGTACTTCCCAAGAGCTTAGTACAGTGCTCTGCACAAAGTAAACGCTCAATAAATACGATTGCATGAATGAATGAAAATAAATTAATGCTATATACACAAGTGCTGTGGGACTGAAGGTGGGGTGAATATCACCTGTTTAAAGGGTACAGGTCCAAGTACACAGGTGGTGCAGAAGGGAGAGGGAGTAGGGGAAAAGAGGGCTTAGTCAAGGAAGATCTTTTAGAAGAGATGTAATTTTTGACAAGATGCTAAAGGAGAGGAGAGCGATCGACTGTCTTACATTTAGAGGGAGGGAGTTCCAGTACAGAGAGACAAGATAGGGTTGGCCGGGAGATTGATGAGGTACTGTGAGTAGACTGGCATTAGAGGAGTAAAGTGGGTGCACTTGTAGTAGGAAATCAGTGAGGTGAGGTAGGAGGGGCTGAGCTGATTGAATGCTTTAAAAGTGGCAGTAAGGAATTTCTGTTTGATTCCGAGGTGCTTGAGGAGTGGGGAGACGTGGACTAGGTTTTTCTTTTGTTTTTTTTCGAAAAGTGGTCCAGGCTGCAGAGTGAAATAAGGACTGGAGCCAGGAGAGACTGAAGGCAGGGTAGTCAGCAAGTAGGTTGAAACAGTAGTCCAGATGGAATATGATAAGTGCTTGGATCAACATGACATCAGTTTGGATGGAGAGGAAAGAGTGGATTTTAGTGGTTCTGAAGGTACAACTGACAGGATTTGGAAATATTGAATATGTAGGTTGAATGAGAGAGATGAGTAAAAGATGCCAGAGTTAGGGCTTGTGAAACAGGGAGGATGGTGGTGCTGTCTACAGTGATGGGAAAGTCAGGAGGAGGACAGGATTTGGTTGGGATGATAAGGAGTTCTGTTTTGGATGTGTTTAATTTGAGGTGTCGGCAGGACATCCAGAAAGACATAAGACACTAGAGGAGAGAGGTAGGTTTTGGAATCATCCATGTAGAGATGGGAGATGAAGACCTAGGAGCAAATGAATTCTCCAAGAGTGTGTAGATGAAGAACAGAAGGGGGTTCAACTGAACCTTGAGAGATTCCCACATCTAGAAGGTAGGTGGCAGAGGAGGAGCTTGGGAAAGAGACTGAGAATGAGGAGCCAGAGAGATAGCAGGAGAATCAGAAGTGGACAGGCTCAGTAAAGCTGAGTTTAGATATTGTTTCCAGGAGAAGAGGGTGGTCCACAGTGTTAAAAGCAGCTGAGAAGTCTAAGAGGATTAGCATGAAATAGGGGAATCAGATTTGGCAAGAAGAAGGTCAGTGGTGATCTTAGAGAGGACAGTTTCTGTGGAGAGAAAGGGATGAAAACCAGATTGGAAGAGGTTAAGGAGACAGAAGTAGGGAAAGGAAAGATTGATATGTTGTTGAGTGTTTGGTTGTGTGACTTTTCTGTTATTTTAATTGCATTTGTATTTAATGGTAATGGTAGTTAAATGCTGACTATATATTAAGTTTTTTTCCAAGTGCTGGGATAGAGACAAGTTAATCAGATCAGACAGAGTCCCTGTCCCTCATGGGCTTCATGGCCTAAGAATTGAATCCCCATTTTACAGTTGAGGAAACTGAGGCAATGAGAAGTTAAGTGACTCACCCAAGGTCACACAGCAGGCAAGTGGCAGAAGTGGGATTAGAACTCAGGTCCTCTGACTCCTAGCCTGAGCTCTTTCCATTAGACCATGCAGCTTCTCTAGATTCTGTGCATTCACGTTATAAGTACAGAAGTGCTTCAAGTGGGGCTACAGTGCTTTAGCTTTCAATTTTAGTTATCTACATCTAGCAATTAGAATTGTTTAAAAAAAGAGCCTGTTTGGGCTAAGGAAACTGGTCAGAGGTAGTCAAGTGCCCAATTTGGAGGGTTTTCTCTTTGACAGAGGTTTTCCAAATCTCTTCAGGAGGCCTCAGGCTGTTTTTCAAGACTGGTAGCAAAACCATCATTAGTTACACCAAATTTTTCCTGGTGCCGGACTGTTTCTGATTTGTATGGCTTGTTTGTGAGGAGTGTGGACAGTCCTGGCTGTGGACAGCCCCGACTCCCATCCCCTACTCCCAAATTTTTGGCTAGACTCCAGCTCCCAAGAAAATGAAGCCCTGGCCAGGGGCAGGATTTTGGAGTTATGGAATGTAAGGTTGTCAGCTGGTTTGTTCTGAGTTGCTTTAAAAAAAAATGGTATTCATTAAGCACTTACTATGCACCAGGCACAGCATGGTTCAGTGGAAAGAGCCCAGGCTTGGGAGTCAGAGGTCATGGGTTCTAATCCCGGCTCTGCCACTTGTCAGCTCTGTGACTTTGGGCAAGTCACTTCACTTCTCTGTGCTTGTTACCTCATCTGTAAAATGGGGATTAAAATTGTAAGCCCCAAGTGGGACAACCTGACCACCTTGTATGTCCCCAGTGCTTAGAACAGTGCTTTGCACATAGTAAGTGTTTAACAAATGCCATTATTATTATTATTATTGTTGTAATAAGTGCTGGAGGTTGATACAAATTAATCAGAATGGGCATGGCCCATGTCCCACATGGATCTCACAGTCTTAATTCCTGTTTTAAACATGAGGTTACAGAGGCACAGAGAAATTAAGTGACTTGCCCAAGGTCATAAAGAAGCAGAAAAGTGGTAGAGTTGGGATTAGAACCCAGGTCCTTCTGACTTTCAGGCCCATGCTCTATCCATTAGGCCCTACTTCTTCTCTGTCTCAGCCAATCATTGAGCCGGTGTTCCTGTTCACTGCCTCACTTCCTGAGCAGGTAGGCCAACGGTCAAAGCCAGAAATTGAGGCACTAGGCCATCACAGAAAACAAGCAGTATGGTCTAGGGGATAGAGCCTGGGCCGGGGAGACAGAAGGTCATGAGTTCTAATCCCAGCTCTGCCACATGTCTGCTGTGTGTCTTTGGGCAAGTCCGTTCACTTCTCTGTGCCTCAGTTACCTCATCTGTAAAACGGGGATTGAGTTTGAGTCCTACATGGGTCAAGGGCTCTGTCCAACCCAATTACCTTGTCTCTACCCCAACACTTAGTCCAGTGACTGGTATATAGTAACTGTCACCCTGTTAATCCCCATTTTACAGATGACATAAATGAGGCCCAGAGAAGTAAAGTGACTTGCCCAAGGTCACGCAGCAGACACCGTGATGCTGTGATTAGAACTCAGGTCCTCCTGACTTCTAGGCTTGGGCTCTCTCCCTTAAGCCATGCTGCTTCTGCTGCAAAAATCCCTGGATCGGAGGTGGTACCTCTGTTCCCAGGGACCTGAGAGGGGAGCTAGTGGGAAAGGGTCAGGAGTTCTCTGGAGAAACATTCTAGATTCAGGTGGACTTGGCTGGATTTCAGCAAAGAATTGCATATGATGTCATGCATTATTCCATGGGATTGATGTAAAACATAGCGTTATGTGTGTCTTTGTGGCCCCCATAATGCCTCAATCCCAGTCCCCAGCACCTCAACCAGTCTGCCAATGGAACATTCCCTCCACCCCAACAATTCCTACTTCAATCCAGTGAAGGAAACTGGAATCTGCCTCCCATAGGGGAAACGACGAGAGTCAGGGAAAAGCCAAAAGTCCTGCCCAAATAAACAAGTTATGGGATATTTCCACTTTTCTCTTTGAGGTGGAGAAAGCACTCCCCACCCAGTTTCCAGCTCAGCAGCACTAAACCGGTAAACCCAAGATGGCTCAGCTTTGGCCTCCCTCCCTGAGCTGGTGAAGAGAAACCAGATTACCTAATCCAGTGCAGTCCAACTTTCCTTCCCACTTGGATCAGGGAGAGGGAGAGGAAAATTTCAGGAGAACGTGCAGGAGACGTCATTGTCTTTCGATTCACTCCTGCCACTTGCTCTCGCCACTCCTTGGGAGTGCACAGACTGGCCAGAAAGAGCTAGAGGTAGTTCTGGAACAACAAATCAATCGTATTTGTTGAGTGCCTATTGCTTGCTAAACACTATTCTAAGCAGTTGGGAGAGCTCAGTACAATAGTTGGTAGGTGTGTTAGCTCACTGTGGGCAGGGAATGAATCTTTCCATTGTTATACCATACTCTCCCAAGATGTTAGTGCAGTGCTCTGAACACTGTAAGTGCTCAGTAAATATGACTGAATGAATGAACGAACGAACTTACAATCTAGAGGGGAGAAGGATACAGGGAGATGAAGAGCAGTTAGGGAACAAAATCTGTGACAAGAAGACCCAGTGTGTCTCCAGGAAGCAGTATGGGCTAGTAGTTCTAAACATTGAGGTAGATACAAGTTAATCAGGTCAGACTCAGTCCCTGATTCCAGGTGGGGCTCATAGTCCAAGTAGAGGGGAAAATGTGTGAAGAGCAAGTAGGAAACAAAAACTGCAACAAGAAGATCCAGGGACTCTCCAGGAAGCAGTATGGCCTAGTGGAAAGAGCCTAGGCCTGGGAGTCAGAGGACATAGATTTTAATCTTGGCTCTGCTACTTGTCTGCTGTGTGACTTTGGCCAAGTCACTAAATTGTATTTATTAAGTGCTTATTGTGTGCAGAGCACTGTAGTAAGCCCTTGGGAGAGTATAATAATGGTATTTGTTAAGTGCTTACTATGGGGTAGATACAAGGTAATTAGGTTGTCCCACAAAGGGCTCAAAGGCTTCATCCCCATTTTACAGGTGAGGTAACTGAGGCACAGAGAAGTTAAGTGGCTTGCCCAAGGTCACACAGCAGACAAGTGACGGAGATGGGATTAGAACCCTCATCCTCTGACTCCCAAGCCTGTGCTCTTTCCACTAATCCATGCTGCTTTTCTAGTGAGTCCATTAAGTGCATAAAGGTCTTTCTACATATCTTACCATTGTGTTAATTGATTGTACTGAAAAGGCTCAACAGTGGGCACTTGTAACTCTAACTCCTCCTTCCTCGATGTTGCTATTTTTATTATAATTATGGCATTGAAGCGCTTAGTATATAAGAACTGGCATTCTAAGTGCTAGGGTAGATAAAAGTTAATCAGGTTGGACACAGTCCCAGTCCTGCATGGGGCTCATCATACGCAGGAGAACAGGTATTTATTTAATCCCCATTTTACAGTTGAGGAAATTGAGGAATGGAGGCGCTAAGTGACTTGTCCAAGGTCACACAGCGGGCAAGCGGCAGAGCTGGGATTGGAACCCAGATCCTCTGACTTCCAGGCCCTCAGTCTTTCTATTAGATGTCACTGCTAGTATCATTTACAAGAGGAGCACAATGATTGCCTTAGGTTTCCTAGAGAAAGCCCTTCAGAGCAGGGAACGTGTCTGCTAATTCTGTTGTATTGTACTCTCCCAAGAGCTTAGCATTGTGCTCTGCACATAGTAAGCACTCAAATATGATTAACAGTATGACAGACTTGGTAGACACGTTCCCTGCCCACAATGAGCTTATAGTCTAGAAGGGGAGACTGACATGGATATAAACAAATAAATTGTAGCTGTGTACATGAGCGTAATGGGGCTGAGGGAGAGGAGAATACTGTGAACAAATCTCAGTGCCAGGGCATTGGAGAGGGAGCAGGAGAAGAGGAAATGAGGGCTTAGTTGGGGAAGGTATCTTGGAGGAGTTGTGGCTTCCATTTTCTGTCAGATATGAAGAGGGAGGGAATTGCAGGACGGGGACGAGACGTCTGTGGCGAGATAGACGAGATCATAGTACAGTGAGTAGGTTGGTATTAGAGAAGTACAGTGTGCAGGCTCGATTGTAGTAGGAGAGTAGCGAGGTGAGGTAGGAGGGGGCAAGATGATTGAGAGCTTTAAAGCCAATGATGAGGAGTTTCTGTTCGATGCGGAGGTGGATGGACAACCACTGGAGGTTCTTTAGGAGTGGGGAAACATGGCCTGAATGCTTTTCTAAAAAAATGATCTGGGCAGCAGAGTGACGTATGGACTGGAGTGGGGAGAGACAGAAGGCTGAAATCAGTGAACTTAACTTGTGTGTGCTTGTTTCCTCAACTGCAAAATGGATGCAGATTCATTGTATCTTTTATCTTGCCCAGTGCTTAGAACAGTGTTTGGCACATATTAAGCACTTAACTACCATTCAAAAACATTTCTAAGAGAGTTGGAGCCTATGAGAGAAGAGAAACTGGAGAAAATGGATGAATTCATGCTTCTGTTGTACTTTCTCAAACAGTACAGTGCATTGCACTCATTGGGTGCTCAGTTAATAGTATTACTACTATTACTACTACTACCATTACCACTACTAGAAATAGTCCCTGAGTTCATGCAAGAGAGTCAGCGATTCCAATGAGGTCCAGAGAGAGGGAAAGAGAGGAAATGGTATCAGGTAGCAGACATTCTGTGAACCCAAAAATGTTCATAACCAGTACGCAATGGGACTTGCTCACTGCCACCTTCAAGTCGAATTCCACAAAATCAAAGATTTCAAGTCACCTCTGCTCAACCATAATGACCAAAAATGCCGATATCCGAAATCTTAACCAGTCACTGGCCTCTTTGGGAGACCCTGCAGTCTCCAGTTTGTTAGCATGGGACGTTTTTGAGTTATTTCTCTGTCTAGGACTGGCAGAGAGTGTGGTTTCTGGTAGCTCAGATTTGCCAAATGAGGTGAAAGCAGTGATTACCCAGAGGACGTAAATGGTTATTTATGTTCGGTTCATTCCATAGGAAAAGACAGTCCCTGCCAATGTCCCCCAACTCCCTGACAAAAAAAATCATTCTCTCTGTCTCTGGTTCTGCTGCACGGGTGGCCTCTGTTGACTGAGGTGAGCCATGACAGCCCTGTACCCCTGTGTTATGAGTTAAAGGGAGAGGCTAATAAACACAGAGAGCTTCATTTTGCCCCCAAGGATGGCTGGTGGCCTCCGTTATCACACAGCCAAGGAATCTGAGGATGCCACAAGGCATAGAATGGAACGTACCAGGGTCGTCTTGTCCCGGTGCAACTTGGGAAGATATAAGCAACTTCCTCCCCCGGGGTTGTCCCAATCTGGCTTCCTCCTGGTGACTCATACTGTAGTTTGCAAGTCTCCCTTTCTGTGGTTGGTCCCCGCCGCTAACTGATGGGGTGGAAAGGAGAGCTCTTGTTCCTGCAATGTTTTACTGGAGGCCTGGGGAAAGATGGCAGCCTGGTTTGGTGGCAATGGGTCTGCAGTGCCTTGTGAAGGGAGAGAGAAGGCACAGAGAGGTTAAAAAAAATCTTGCCCAAGGTCACACAGCAGACAAGTGGTGGAGCCAGGATTAGACCCAGGCACTTCTGACTCCCGGGCCACGCTCTGTCCGCTAAGCCATGCTACTTTCTGCTAGGCCATGCTGTTCATGCTTGGTTGGATAATAACTGAGGTATTTATTATGTGCTTGCAATGTGCTAAGCACTGTACTGAGCATTAGGGTAGATACAAGATTAACCTGGGCTCCAGGATCTTAACCAGTGGATTTTCTGGTCCTTCCACTCTTCCTAAGGAGGTGATTGTGTTGACAAGAGCCAAGGCACGGGAGTGGGGTCTACTGAAAAGAGCCCGGGCCTGGGAGTCAGAGGGCCTGGGTTCTAATCCCAGCTAATAATAATAATAATGGTAGTACTTGTTAAGTGCTTACTATTGCCGAGCACATTTCTAAGAGCTGGGGTTAGCAAGTTAGCAAGTTGTCCCGTGTGGGGCCCACAGTCTTAATCCCCATTTTACAGATGAGGTAACTGAGGCACAGAGAAGTTAAGTGACTTGCCCAAAGGCACACAGCTGACAACTGGCAGAACCGGGATTAGACCCACGACCTCTGACTCCCAAGCCCGGGCTCTTGCCACTAAGCCACTTACCTGCTTCATGACCTTGGACAAGTCACTTGACTTCTCTGTGCCTCATTTCCCTCATCTGCAAAATGTGATTCAATGCCTGTTCTCCCTCCAACTTGGTGAGCCTCAAGTGGTACCTGATTATCCTGTATTTACCCCAGCGCTTAGTACAGTGCTTGGCATTTAGTAAACACTTATCAAATACCATGATTATTATTTTAATAGATGGCAGGCTAGACAGTAAGCTAGTTGTGGGCAGGGAATGTGTACTCTCCCAAGCACTTAGAACAGTGCTCTGTATGTAGTAAGTGCTCAATAAATATGATTGACTGACTGACATTCTCTCTTCATGATGCATTTTCCTGCTAGCTCATGGGTGTGCAGCATGTGTAGAAAGGAGATGGAGAAGAGGAGTAGGCTCTTGGCTGTTTCTTTCCCACCAGACCTCTAGTTGGCTCAGAGGAGGTCATCTTGAACCTTTTCTCATTTGGTCTGACTCCCCACATCTGAGGTCAAAGTGAGGCAGGGCTGGGAAAAGGCAAAGAATTCTGGGCTGTGAGCATATGCTTACTGGGGAGAAATAACAATGGAATTTATTAAGCACTTTTTTTGGCACCCAGTGTTCTGTATACTAAACACAGGGATAGATACAATACAACCAGATTCAGACATGTTCTTCATCTGACATGGGGGCTCAATGGGGCAGGTGAGGGGAGACCAGCTATTTTCCCCCGTTTTACTGAATAGGAATAGGCCCAGAGAAGCTAAATGACTTGCCCCTCATCACAGAAGAGGCTAGTAACATAGCCAAGACAGTAACATTCAAGGCAGTGTGGCCTAGTGGAAAAAGCCCAAGCCTGAAAGTCAGATGAACCTGGATTCTAATCCCGGCTCTGCCACTTTTCCAATCTGTGACCTTGGGCAAGTCATTTAATTTCTCTGGGCCTCAGTTACCTAATCTACAAAATGGGGATTAAGACTGTGAGCCCCATGTGGATCATGGGTTGTGTTCAACTTGATTATCTTGTATCTACCTCAGCACTTAGTACGGTGTGACTCTTTCCCCTTGCCCTCACAGAGGTGCTGGACAATCCTGGACCAAAGTATATTAGAGGGGCCATCAATTTGACCTCTCTCATCTTTCCACAGTACTGTGTAATGTCCTAAAATTCTGTCCCTTTCTTCTCCTTTCCCTTTCATTCATTCATTCAATCGTATTTATTGAGTGTGCAGAGTGCTGTACTAAACGCTTGGAAAGTACAATTCAGCAACAGATAGAGACAATCCCTACCCAACAATGTGCTCACAGTCCTTGTTCTGACTCAGGGCTCTCTGCAGAAGGGTGCTGAGGGCTCTGATTGCAGAAGACATGTTTTATGTTGTATGGTTACCATGGCAATTAGAAGGTGACCTCAAATGGTGGTGGGAATAGACCATTGGTCAAATGACTCCATGCCTGGGTCTGGGCCACAGCAACTCTTTGATTCAGGGAGCTGGAATGGGTGAAGTTAGGGAGAGAGCTGGGAGGGGCTGGGATTGTTCAATCAATTAATAATAACTGTGGCATTTGTTAAGCTCTTACTATGGGGCAGGCACTGTACTGCTGGGGTAGATACAAGATATTCAGGAACCACATGGGGCTCACCAAGTAAGTTGGAAGGAGCACAGGTGTTGAATGCACATTTTGCAGACGAGGTAACTGAGACATAGAGAATTTAAGTGACTTGCCAAAGGTCACACAGCAAAGTGGTGGAGCTGGGATTAGAACCCAGGGCCTTCTGACTCCCAGGCCCATGATATCTCCACAAGGCCACACTGCTTCTCACTGAGGTCCAGTGAAGCTCGGCAGGCAGAATATGTTAACAGGTTCAAGAAAATTAAGCACTTTGCTACTCTCTCCAGCTTCACAGTACTTACGTAATTATTTTTATACTCTAGCATTCCCTCTATCCCTAACCCATTTTAATATCTGCTCCTCCTGTAGACCGTAAGCTCTTTGTGGGCAGGGATTTTCTACCTTCTCTGTTGTATTGTCCTTTCCCAAGTGCTTAGCACAGTGCCCTGCAAACAGTAAACACTTAATAAATACCACTGCTTGGGTAAATTTACCCTCGCTCTTTCTTTCACTCTCTGTAAATATTTTTTTCATCTGTCTTCATTAGACTGCGAGGTCCTTTAAGGCAAGGAATATGTGTTTTTTGGCTTTTGTACTCTCATTGCCTAGCATTTAGTACAGTACTTAGTGTCCAGTTGGTAACCAATAAAAATGCCAGTCATGTGTTGATAAATTTATGGCTGAGAAGTTCATAAGTTGGTTATTAGAGAGAAATTCATGCGAGAAGCTGTCAAGATCAACCGTTTGTTAGTAGAATCCAGTATCGATATTTTTATTGTTATATTTCTTAAGTGCTTACCATGTGTGCACTATTGTTCTAACCACTGGAGTAGAAACAAGTTAATCAGGTCAGACTCAGTCCCTGCCCCACATGGGGCTCAGAATCTAAGTAGGAGGGGAAGCAGGCATTAAATCCTCTTTTTTTTACAGTTGTGGAAACTGAGGCACAGAGGAGTTTAGTGATTTGCCAAAGGCCATAGAGCAGAGAAGTGGCAGAGCCGGGATAAGAAGCCAGGTCCTCTGACTCCCAGCCCTGTGCTCTTCCTACAAGGCCACACTGCTTCCCATGGCTTTTTGTTCTTAAGCTGGTAAGGAGGTGGCTGAAAGATCCCCAGTCCTGCCCTCCCTCCTGTATTTAATGCTCTTCATCTGGAAATGTAACAATAATTATTGTGGTATTTAAGCGCTTACTATGTGCCAGGCCCTCTACTAAATGCTGGGCTAACACAAGTAAATTGGGTTGGACACAATCCCTGTCCCAAATGGAGCTCACAGTCTGGCACATAGCACTTAATAATAAATGCCATAATTATTATTAATTATTATTATAATCTCCATTTTACTGATGAGGTAACTGAGGCCCAGAGAAGGGAAGTTATTTGCCTAAGGTCACACAGCGGACAACTGGTGAAGTCTTCTGGAAGGAAATCAATAAATCACTGTACTAAGTACTTGGGAGAACACACTACAACAGAGTTAGAAGACACACTCAATAGTAAGTTTACAGTCTAGGTTGAGTGATTCTGAGGAAGAACATGGGGTTGACGGTAATCTTTCCTATATCTTTGAGGAACATCAAAATTTCCATTTCCTTGCTGGGTAAACTGGCCAAGACTTTATTATACTGGTTCCTGGATCTCTCTAGCACTTGAATGGAACTCTTTGTGGGAGTGGGTGAGTCAATGGACTCTCTAGACTGTAAACTCGATGTGAGCAGGGAACGTCTGCTAATTAATAATAATGATTGTTATAATTAATAATAACTGTGGTATTTAAGTGCTTACTATGTGCCAGGCACTGTACTAAGCACTGGGGTAGATACAAGATAATTGGGTTGAACACAGGCCCTGTCCCACATGGGGCTCACAGTCTTAATCCCCACTATATAGATGAATAAACGGAGGCACAGAGAAGTGAAGTGACTTTCCCAAGGTCACAGAACAGACAAGTGGATTAATACACAGATCCTCTGACTCCCAGGCCTGTGCTCTTTCCACTATGCCAAGCTGCTAACTCTGTTGTATTTTCCTAAGTGCTTAGTGCAATGCTCTGCACATAGTAAGTGCTCAGTTAATACCATTAATGGTGATGGTGATGATAATAAATATCCTTCATCTTTCATCCTGGTCCCTTATAGCAACAATTTACTGGATTGAATCCATCCATAAATCACTGGGTAAGAGCTCCCGAAAAGCTGGTAAACTAGAACTGCTGACATACTTTCCTCTGAGGAAAAAGATCCAGAGATTTTGTCAGGAAAGATCAGAGGTTAAGGTCAGAAAATTGGCCATAACACCATTTTGATGAAGCTCTCTATCATTTGGTTTTGGTCAGATTTATGCTGCTTTAATGGCAGAAACTGGTTTAAATTATAACGTCATTCCCCCAGTGATTTCAGTGGCCTCTTAACTAGCAGCCACCAGATCATAAAAAACATCGAAGAGCAGACCAAGGGGACGAATTGGCTATTCTAGGAATGGTGGCTGTCTCCCCCTCTAGACTGTAAGCTCCTTGTGGGCAGAGAACTTGTCTACCAATTCTGTTGTACTGTAACAATAATAATAATAACAATAATAATAATAGCATTTATTAAGTGCTTACTATGTGCAAAGCACTGTTCTAAGCGCTGGAGAGGTTACAAGGTGATCAGGTTGTCCCATGGGGGGCTCACAGTCTTAATCCCCATTTTTCAGATGAGGTAACTGAGGCACAGAGAATTTAAGTGACTTACCCAAAGTCACACAGCTGACAATTGGCAGAGCTGGGATTTGAACCCATGACCTCTGACTCCAAAGTCCAAGATCTTTTCCACTGAGCCACGCTGCTTATTCTCTCAACCGTTTAGTACAGTACTTTGAAAGCAGTAAAGACCCAATAACTACCATTGATTGACTGACTAGAGTTGGCATCTGTACTTTCCCCAGATTTAGTAGCCACTGATGGTCCTCACTGACACCAGATTCTGACATATATGTAGATCGTGGGTGTTACATGCAGCATAAAATAAGATTGGGCAGAAATCTGTCCGATCCTAAAGTGTTCCTCCAGGGGCATCCCTAGCACCCCCTTCTCTCCTTTGCTCCAGAGCCATTTCTGAGCTATGGCACTCAGATTCAGGAAGAGAAGGGGGAGAAAGATTGGGTGCTGAAAATTAAAACAGTGGACAGAAAGGTGTCTGGCACCATCTCTCAAGTGGTCCCCTTAGCTGAGTCTGTGTCGTTGGATTTTTTTTTAATATACTTTTTTTCAGTTCAGGATTCTGTGACCTCTTCAAAAATGCTCTCCTAAGAGGAGCAGCATGGCTTAGTGGAAAGAGCAAGGGCCTGTGGGTTAGAGGACCTGGGTTCTAATCTCAGCTCTGTCATTTGCCTGCTGTGGGACCGTGGGCAAGAAACCTATCTTCTCTGCTCCTCAGTTCCCTCACCTGCAAGATGGAGAGTGTAAACCTGTTCTCCCTCCTACTTAAACTGTGAGCCCCATGTTTGTGACAGAGCTGTGTCAAATCTGCATGTACTGCATCTGCTCCAGGACTTGGTCCATGGTAAGAATTTAATAAATACCACAACTCATTTATTATTGTTAGCATGCCACTGCTAAGTTGCGTAAAACAGGGAGAAGGGGAATGGGAAAAGTCCAGAACTGAACAAAGCAAGGGAGTCATTCAAACCAACTATACACAGTTGGTGTTTCTTTGCCAGACTGACTCTTTCCATTCTATTTCCTAGGGTATCAGCCCTGCAGCATGGTTTTTGGCAAGGGGGGAATGCTTCCAGTCAATCACATTGAACGCTTACTAAGTAATGGGGAAGGCACAGTCAGTCACCTTGCCCCCTCCTACCTCACCTCTATTCTCCAATTACAACCCATCCCACATACTGCTCCTCTAATGCTAACCTTCTCACTGTACCTTGATCTCATCTATCTCACCACTGACCTACCAACCTGCCAACTTGTACTTCCCAAGCGCTTAGTACAGTGCTCTGCACACAGTAAGCGCTCAATAAATACGATTGATGATGATGATGATGATGATGACCTCACACCCACATCCTGCCTCTGGCATGGAATGCCCTCCTTCCTCATATCTGACAATTACTCTCCCCACGTTCAAAGCCTTACTGAAGCTACATCTCCTCCAAGAGGCCTTCCCTGACTAAGCCTTCCTTTCCTCTTCTCCCATTCCCTTCTGCATCACCCTGACTTGCTCCCTTTATTCACCCCCCCAACAGCATTTATGTCCATATCTGTAATTTATTTATTTCTATTAATGTCTGTCTCCCCTCTAATCAATCAATCAATCGTGTTTATTGAGCGCTTACTGTGTGCAGAGCACTGTACTAAGCGCTTGGGAAGTACAAGTTGGCAACATATAGAGACAGTCCCTACCCAACAGTGGGCTCACAATCTAGAAGGGGGAGACAGAGAACAAAACCAAACATACTAACAAAATAAAATAAATAGAATAGATATGTATAAGTAAAATAAATAAATAAATAAATAGAGTAATAAATATGTACAAACATATATACATATATACAGGTGCTGTGGGGAAGGGAAGGAGGTAAGATGGTGGGGATGGAGAGGGGAACGAGGGGGAGAGGAAGGAAGGGGCTCAGTCTGGGAAGGCCTCCTGGAGGAAGTGAGCTCTCAGTAGGGCCTTGAAGGGAGGAAGAGAGCTAGCTTGGCGATGGGCAGAGGGAGGGCATTCCAGGCCCCGGGGATGACGTGGGCCGGGGGTCGACAACGGGACAGGCGAGAACGAGGCACGGTGAGGAGATTAGCGGCAGAGGAGCGGAGCGTGTGGGGTGGGCTGTAGAAGGAGAGAAGGGAGGTGAGGTAGGAGGGGTTGAGGTGATGGAGAGCCTTGAAGCTGAGGGTGAGGAGTTTCTGTCTGGTGTGCAGATTGATTGGTAGCCACTGGAGATTTTTGAGGAGGGGAGTAACATGCCCAGAGCGTTTCTGGACAAAGACAATCTACAACCCTCTAGATTGTAAGCTCATATTGGGCAGGGGTCATGTCAGTCATATTGTTATATTGTAGTCTCCCAACTGCTTAGTACAGTGCTCTGCACACAGTAAGCCCTCAAAAAATATGATTGACTACTGTATAATGTAACAGACACATTTCCTCCTCATCCCAACTTCCCCCTCATGCTATCCAAGGGGGTTGGGCCCTCCAACATCCACAAGGAATTCAGAAGCAGTGTGTCCTAGTGGATAAAGCCCAGGCCTGGGAATCAGTTGGATCTGACCTCCAATCCCAGTTCTACCACTCATCTGGTGTGTGCACTTGGTGAAGTCACTTCACTTCTCTGGATCTCAGTTCCCTCATCTGTAAAATGGGGATTAAGACTGTGAGTCCCCTGTGGGACATGGTCTGTGTCCAAACTGATTAGTTTGTATCCACCCCAGCACTTAGTACAGTGACTGTCTTAATAAGCGCTTAACAAACACCATTTAAAAAAACAACTCGCCAGACCTGTGTTCTTTCAGAAGCAGCATGGCATAGTGGATAGAACATGGGGCTGGAAGTCAGAAGGTCATGGGTTCTAATCCCAGCTCCCCAACTTGTCTGCTGTGTGACCTTGGGCAATTCACTTCAGTTCTCTAGGCCTCAGTTACCTCATCTGCAAAATGGGATTGAGACTGTGAGCCCCTTGTGGGACAGGGACTGAGTCCAGGCGATTTGCTTGTATCCACCCCAGTGCTTACTGCAGTGCCTGGCACATGTTAAGTACTTAACAAAGACCTTAATTATTATTGTTATTATTATTATTTCTACTAAGCCAACCTGCTTCCACTGAGACCTGGCCAGCAGCCAGGGCTCATTTGGAGTGGTGGAACATTCTAGACTGTGAGCCCATTGTTGAGTAGGGACCATCTCTATATGTGGCTGATCTGTACTTCCAAGTGCTTAGTACAGTGCTTTGCACACAGTAAGTGCTCAATTAGTAAGATTGAATGAATGAACACATCTGTAATATATTTTTATGTCCATCTCTTGCTCTAGACTTTAAGCTCCTTGAGGGCAGGGAAGGTGTCTACCAAATCTGTTATATATGTATTCTGCCAAGCACTTAGTACAGTGCTCAACAGTAAGTGCTCAATAAATACCATTGATTAACTGACTGGGGGCTTGGATTTAAGGAAGGGAGACCCAGTGATGTGATAAATGGCAGGGAAGTCAAGGAGCTTGGGATCTCTTCCTCTGGACTCTCAATCTAGATGTTCCTTCCCATGGTTTTAGTCAGTCACAACCTTGGCTTCTGTTGCTCACTGTGTTTGTGTCTGGGAATTTGCCAGGGTCAGGGGGAGACTTGTCCACTGGGTGAGGGTCCCTGCTGGGCTAGAAGCTGAAAGACTGAAAAATGAGAAGCAGCACAGCCTGACAGGAAAAGCCCTGGCCTGGGAGTCAGAGGACCTGGATCCCAATCTCGCCTCCTCCACTTGCTTGCTGTCTGACCTGGGCGAGTTGCTTCACTCCTCTGGGCTAGAGTTTCCTCCTCTGTAAAATGGGGATCCAATACCTGTTCTCCCTCCTATTTAGACTGTGAGTTGCAAGGGGGACAGGGACTGTGTCTGACCTGAAGATCTTGGATCTACCCTGACACTTAGTACAGGGCACAGTACACAGTAAGCGCTTAACAAATACCACGCTTTGTATTATTAATTAGGGGACTCTTTTGTGGAGGGGGAAGAAGTCCACCAGGAGAGGTTAAAGGAATTTGTCTTCCCCTACTCCATGGCCAACCCCCTCCTCCAGCCCCTAGGTGGGCTGAAGTCTAAACAGTTTTTCTTCCAATAGTTCACACAGAGGTCAGCCCAGACAGCTTGCCTCAACGCGAAACCAGAATCCAAATGTATGACTCGAGATTGGACCTCGGTTCTCGGCCCCATCTGCTGGCAGGAGGATGAGGAGGAGCAGGGAGAGGGCAAGGAGGGAGAGATGGAGGATAAGAAGGAATGGTTAGAAGGTGTGTGAGGAGGAGAAGGAAAAGAAGGATTATGGAGAAAATATTGTGGTAAGATTACACTTTGTTAAGCTCCAAAGAATGGCTTAGTCAGAAACCCAGGAGGTATAATACTAATGATAATAATAATGGCATTTATTAAGTGCTTACTATGTGCAAAGCACTATTCTAAGCACTGGGGAGGTTACAAGGTGATCAGGTTGTCCCACGTGGGGCTCACAGTCTTAATCCCCATTTTACAGATGAGGTAACTGAAGCACAGAGAAGTTAAGTGACTTGCCCAAAGTCACACAGCTGACAGTTGGTGGAGCCAGGATTTGAACCTGTGACCTCTGACTCCAAAGCCCATGCTCTCTCCACTGAGCCATGCTGCTTCCCTTGCACTCTCCCCAGGAAGAGAGGAGAGGAGGGTTAGAAGGGTCCAGAGGTTGAGCATCAGAGGTCAAGAGGGAGGATGAGAAACAGTATGGCCTAGAGGATAGAGCATGGACCTAGGTTCTAATTCTGGCTCTGCCACTTGTCTGCTGTGTGACCTTGGGCAAATCACTTCACTTCTCCTTGCCTCAGTTCCCACATCTGTATAATGGGGATTAAGACTCTCAGCCTCAGGTGGGACAGAGACTTTGTCCAACCTGAATACCTTGTATCTAATCCAGAGCTTAGTACAGTGCCTGGCATGTAGTAAGCACTTAACAAAAACCATTAAAAAAAAGGTCGATTAGACAGGCCTCAGACACAGGCCTAGAGCCACTCACCGTCTAACAGTATCCTGGTCAACCAGAGAAAGAAGGGGCAAGCCCTGGATGATCAGCCAACTGGTCAAACACAGATGTTGTGATAAATAATAATTGTGGTATTTGTTAAGCACTTGCTATGTAACAGGCTCTGTACTAACTACTGAGGTAGATACAAGCAAATTAGGTTGGACACAGTCCCTGTCTGACATTGGACTCAGTTTTAATCCCCATTTTACAGATGGGGTAACTGAGGCCCTGAGAAATGAAATGACTTGCCCAAAGTCACACAGCAGACAAGTGGTAGAGCTGGAATTAGAACCCAGGTCCTTCTGACTGCCGGGCCCCTGCTCTATCCACTAGGCCATACTGATGACCATAATCCCCTGTGCCTTATTGGCAGCCTCAGGCCCGTTAACCTGTTCATCTTGGGAAGAGCTTGGCTTCCGTTATATTGTAACTCTGTTTTAGTGCACTCTCCCCAGTGCCTATTACAGTACTCTGCACATAGTAAGCACTCAATAAATACAATCAATTGATTGGATGAAAGATTGTTTCCTCCCCAGCTGGAAAGTCAGCTATCACCAGAAAAGCTATGAGGCCTAGTAGAAAGAGCCCGGGCCTGGGTGTGACCTTGGACAAGTCACTTCAGTGCTCAGTCCCTCTGCTTCCTCATCTGTAAAATGAAGATTTAATGCCTGTTCTCCCTCCCCCTAAGACTCTGAGCCCTGTGTGGAGCGGAGAGACTATCTGATTGTATGTGCACCAGCCCTTAGCCCAGTGCTTGACAGATAGGAAGCGCTTAACAAATACCACAGCTATTATTATTATTACTCCACTGCCCCTAGGGACTGCTTTGTCCCAAACCCCAAGCGAGGTGCCAGACTGAAAGGAATACTGCGTGTTTCTTCTCTAGACCCTGTGCTGACCACATTTTCTCTCTCCCTTTCCCCCTCCCTTCCTCCAGGGTTCTGTGGCGCCTTCAATATCGACACCAAAAGCTCCCGGATCATCCCCGGGTCCAGAGACGCCTTCTTTGGCTACACAGTGCAACAGCATGAGATCAGTGGGAAGAAATGGTGAGTCCCATGGGTGGAGAGAGAAGAGCGTGGTCCCAACTTCAGGTTGTATTTATTGAGCACTTACTTTGCACAGGGTACTGTATTAAGCACTTGGGAAAGTACAACACAACAATAAATTCCCCATCCAAAACAAGCTTACAACCTTAACCTTCACACTTTGCCGATAGCTCCTTGCTTCAATTCTCCCTAGAGCCACTTGGGTTTGGAGACTGCCTTTGTTCAATCAATCCTTCAATCAGTGCTATATTGAACATTTAATCTGTTCAGGGCATTATAGTAAGCGCTTGGGAAGCAGTGTGGTCTAGTGGATAGAAAACGGACCAAGGAGTCAGAGACCGTGGGTTCTAGTCCCAGCTTTGCCTCTTGTCTGCTGTATGACCTCGGGAAGTCACTTCACTTCTCTGGGCCTCAGTTACCTCATCTGTAAAACAGGGACTAAGAGTGTGACCCCCATGTGGGACAGGGACTATGTCCTGATTTGCTTGTATCCACCTCAGTGCTTCATGCAGCACTTAACAAGTGCCATAGGTATTACTATCATTATTAGACCGTGCGCCCCATGTGGGACAGGGACTGTGTATAATCTGATTAACTTGTATCTAACTCAGCACTTAAAACACTGTTTGATACATAGTAAGCCCTTAATAAGTACCATAGTTATTATTGTTATCATTAATATTATTATCATTACAACAAAGTAGACACTACCCCTTGCCCTCAAGGAGTTTACAATGGATTTACCTCCAGGAAGCATCTTGACTGCCATTTTCTCTACCTTGCTGATAGCTCCTGAACCCCTTGACCAACGGGACTAGAGCAGTCAGGCCCATCCTCTCAAATTGAGCCCCCTCCTGAGCCCTCTCCTTCCTCTCCCCCTTCTCCCCCTCCCCATCCCCCCCCACCTTACCTCCTTCCCCTCCCCACAGCACCTGTATATATGTATATATGTTTGTACATATTTATTACTCTATTTTATTTGTACATATTTATTCTATTTATTTTATTTTGTTAATATGATTTGTTTTGTTCTCTGTCTCCCCATTCTAGACTGTGACCCCACTGTTGGGTAGGGACCGTCTCTATATTTTGCCAACTTGTACTTCCCAAGTGCTTAACAGTGCTCTGCACACAGTAAGCGCTCAATAAATATGATTGAATGAATGAACGAATGAATTCAGGCCAAAGGACAAGGCCTTTCCCAGTGACCAGACAGCAGGAATCCGCCTCTTGCTTCCATGAACAGAGAGATATCAGAGGAGACCGCACTTCCTCATATCTAAGAAGTGATAGGTCTTCGTCTGTGGCTAAGCCATCAATAATGTTCATTCAATCATTATTTATTGAGTGTTGACTGTGAGCAGAGCATTGTACTAAGTGCTTGGGAAAGTGCAATATAATAGTAAACAGACACATTACCTGCCCACAGTGAGTTTACAATCTACAGAGGGAGACAGACATTAGAAGCAGTGTGGCTAAGTGGAAAGAGCATGGGCTTTGGAGTCAGAGGTCATGGGTTTCAAACACTGGCTCCACCAATTGTCAGCTGTGTGACTTTGGGCAAGTCACTTAACTTCTCTGTACCTCAGTTACCTGTAAAATTCTGTAAAATGGGGATTAAGACTGTTAGTGCCCCGTGGGACAACCTGATCACCTTGTAACCTCCCCAGCACGTAGAACAGTGTTTTGCACATAGTAAGCACTTAATAAATGCCATCATTACTATTATTAAATCAATTAATTAATTACAGATATGTAATAAATTACAGATAAGAGAAGAAACATGTCAGTTAAATAGGCCTAAAATACCTGTACTCCTTCCTCCTTAAATTGTGAGCCCCATGTGGGACAGGGACTGTGTCCCAGTAGATTATCTTGGATCCAACCCAGAGCTTAGTACAGTCCTTGGCATATAGTAAGCACTTAACAAATATCCCAGTTTTTAAAACTAGCGACCCTAGAAAGAGCCTTCTATGCATCTTTAATTAGTATTCCCAACTTTTTTAATGGTATTTGTTCAGCACTTACTATGTGCCAATCACTGTACTAAGCTCTGGGGTAGTTACAACTTAATCAGGTTGGACACAGACCCTGTTTGATGTAGGGCTAACGGTCTTAATCCCCCTTGTACAGATGAGGGAACAGAGGCCCAGAGAAGTGATTTGCCCAAGGTCACCCAGCAGCCAAATGGTGGAGCTGGGATTAGAACCCAAGACCTTCTGACTCCCAGTCCCGTGCTCTAGCCACTAGGCCAGTGGCTGGATTGGGCCTGAGAACTGAACTCCAAAGATCTCCTCAGTCTCTCTTCTCTGAGGAGGAGTAGCTGGAAATACTGTTTCTGGGGGACAGACGGCAGGTTTGCTCCAGATGTTGCTGCTGAGATCCAGCGGGTCTGTTTACCCAGCCAGACAAAGCGGAAAAAACAAAGCAAGACCTCACAGAGGTCAAACCAGGTCCTGCTTCAGCCAGGCAAAGACTGTTCAGAACCCTGCAACCACAAGAATTCCACCAAGCTTGGAAAATGCCTACCTATGCTTTCTCCCCTCATTTCCCAGTGTTCTTCACCCTCCACCTCCAGAACCCCTTTTCTCAATGACTGGCCTCTGCCCACAGAGACAAAACCCTCAGAGTTTCCCCATGGATACAGGGTCTTGTGGAAATTCATTCAATCATATTTGTTGAACGCTTACTATGTTCAGAGCACTGTACTAAGCACTTGGAAAGTCAATTCAGCAATAAAGTGAGACAGTCCCTACCCACACCAGGCTTACAGTCTGGAAGTTAAGCAACAGGGAATAGGACTCAGAGGTCAAGTATATTTCTGTTAGTTAATACCTGCTGCCTGACTTCCAGTAGCCCCTCAGCCTGGTTTCCATTATGTTGAGGGCTCATTGCCAAGGCTTTAATGGTCTATTTCAGTTCCTGCCCAAGATCTAGCCGCTTGACTTGTTTCTCTGTTTATTTGTTATTCATTTATTCATCTGTGTCTAGATCTACTCACTCACTCTTAACTATGATATCCATCCCTACTGTCATTTGCCTGTGGTGGGATCTTGGACAAATCACTTAACTTCTCTGGGGCTCAGTTTCTTCATCTGTAAAATGGGGTTAAAATGCTGTACTCTTCCTCTTAGATTGGGAGCCCGGTGTGGAACAGAGACTGTGTCTGACTGAATTATCTTGTGTCTACCCCAATGCTCAGTAGAGTGTTTGGCATGTCGTCAGCGCTTAACAAATGCGATGATTAAAAACCCTTACCACAGGCTTTAAGGTACTCAATCCACTTGCCTTCTCCTTCCTTACCTTTGTGATTTCCTCCTGCAACTCAGCCTGCACATTTCACTCCTCTAAAATCAACCTACTCTCTGTACCTCGATATCATCTGTCTTGCTGCCAACCCCTCAGCCTTATCCTCCCTCTGGCCTGGAACTCCTGCCCTCTTCATATCTGACAGATGTTCACTCTCCCCACCTTTAAAGCCCTATTAGAAACACATGTCCAAAAGGCCTTCCCTAAGTCTTCCTTTTCTCATCTCCCACGCCCTTCTTGCATTAGGATTTACACCCTTTACTCACCACCCCCCCCCTCAGTCCCTCAGCACTTACGTACTTATCCATAATTTATTTATATTCATGTCCATCTCCCCCTCTAGACTGAGAGCTCATTATGGGCAGGGAACATGTCTACCGACTCTTTTGTACTCTCTCAAGCCCTTAATCCAGTGCTCTGCACATAGTAAGACCTCAATAAATAGATTGGTTGTAATTATTGGACATCTACTGAGTGCAGAGCATGTGCCTGAGTGCTTTGAAGTGAACATCAATTAATAGCATGAACAGAGCACTTATTCTCTGCAGAGAACTGTAGTAAGCACTTGATATAGTATGACAGAGTTAGTAGATATGAACTCTGACCTCAAGAAATTTACAGTTTAGCTAGGGAGACAGATACTAAAAATAAATTACAGTTAGGGGGAAGCAGTGGAGTTTAAAATATGTCCATAAGTGTTGTGGGGAAGTAATGGTGGGGAAAAATACCTAATTGTTTAGGAGGTAAAGCACTCAAGTGATTCAGTAGGAGAGAAATAGAATCTAGAGAAGAGATTAGTCAGGAAAAACTCCTGGAGGAGATGTATCTTAGTGGGACTTTGAAGATGGGGAGCGTTGTGAGCTGCTGGTTGTAAAGGGGAAGTCCTCAAATGCATATTTCATGTTTCTGGCCCTCCAGGGGCTTATAATCCAGTTTGTCCATTGACTTATAACCACCACTTCCCTGACTGGATTGTGTGCTCCCCAGAGCTGAGATGATGTCTTTGGCTTCTACTAAGCTCACTGTGGGCAGGGAACATGTCTACCAACTTTGTTGTATTGTACTCTCCCGAGTGCTTAGTACGGTGCTCTGCCCGTAGAAATATCTTAATAAATACCATTGATTATGATGATGATGAAGCAGCATTACGTAGTGAATAGAGCATGGGCCTGGGAGTCAAAAGGTCATGGGTTCTAATTCTGACTCCACCACTTGTCTGCTGGGTGGCCTTGAGCAAGTCACTTCACTTCTATTTACCTTAGCTCCCTCATCTGTAAAATGGGGATTGAGACTGTGAGTCCCAAGTGAGGCAAGGACTGTGTCCAACCCGGTTTGCTTGTATCCACCCCAGCGCTTAGTACAGTGCTCGGCACATAGTAAGCACTTAACAACTATCATTATTATTATTGTTATTATTATTATGTTTCCTAAGTGCCCAGTATAGTTCTCTGCCTGAGGTATGAACTCAAAAAATTATGTTGAAAATGGCATTGATCCTAATAGCCACATAAGGAATGCAATCCTAGGCAGACCCCTAGGCCCCTGGGACCTCTCAGTTTCCTCTTAGGACTTTTTTTTACAGTATTTATTAAGGGCTTACTATGTGCCAGGCACTGTAATAAGTGCTAATCAGGTCGGACACAGTCCATGTCCCTCATGGGGCTCACAGTCCCAATTCCCATTGGATGAGGGAACTGAGGCATAGAGAAGTGATGTGCCATACCCAAGGTCACATGGAAGACAAATGGTGGAGCTGGGATTAGAACCCAGGTCCTTCCAATTCCCAGGCCCGTGCTCTATCCACTAGTCCACACTTCTTAATTTCTCTCTCGAGCCACTTGGGTTTGTAGAGCGCCCTGTTCTATCAATCATTCAATCAGTGGTATTTATTGAGAGCTTACTCTGTGCAGGGCATCATAGTAGATGCTTGGGAAGCAGTGTGGCCTAGTAGTTGAGCATGGGCCTCAGAGTCAGAGGACCTGGATTCTAATCCTAGCTCTGCCTCTTGTCTGTGTGACCTTAGGCAAGACAGTTAACTTCTCTGTGCCTGTTACCCCATCTATGAAATGGGATTAAATCCTACTCCCTCCTATTTAGAGTGTGAACTAAATGTGGGACAGGGACTGTGTCTAACCTGATTAACTTATATCTACCCCAGTGCTTGGCACATAGTAAGCACTTGTGCTATTATTATTATCATCATTACAACAAATTAGACACCTTCCTTCCAACTCTATGGCATAGTCTCTCAAGCACTTAGTACAGTATTCCACACACTGTAAGCACTCAACAAACAAAATTGATTAAGTCTCTAAGGCCTCCCCTTACCCTCCAAGAAGTCCAGGGAGGAAATGAACTTTGACCTGAGGTCCCATGTCTTCCCAGAAGCTGATCAGAAATATATCCTGGGGGTGAGGGATTGATAGGATTGGGACTCAGAGGGAAGATTTTGGGGTGCAGATGGTAGTCTGGGGTTATCTGCCTCCATCATCATTCAGTCCAGCATGCCTGGAATACATACTGGCTGGAGCTCGCCACTCATTCAGCCTCTCAGACATCTTGAACAGTTTTGCTTCTGTCTTGGGGCTGATAAAACCCCAAATTCCTCCTGCCCCAAGCTCTCTCCATGTGGCTTTTTAAGCCCCTGTGTATTTTAGGGGAAATTTAATCCACGTACTTCTGATCCATTTGCATTCAAATCGTTAGAATGGTTTTCAAAAACTATTTGAGGTTCAAGATGCCCAGTTTGAGGCCATTTCACGAGGCCCCTTCGGGCCTTTTATTTCTCCGAGCAGCAAGTCTTGTTTTAATAATAATAATGATGGTATTTGTTAAGCACTTACTATGTGCAAAGCACTGTTCTAAGCGTTGGGAGGGATACAAGGTGATCAGGGTGTCCCACGTGGGGCTCACAGTCTTAATCCCCATTTTACAGATGAGGTAACTGAGGCTCAGAGAAGTTAAGTGACTTGCCCAAGGTCACACAGGAAACATGTGGTGGAGCTGGGATTAGAACCCATGACCTCTGACTTCCAAGCCCAAGCTCTTTCCGCTGAGCCACGCTGACACGGTGCTTCTCTTTTGCCAAGAGAACACAAATGGAGATCCCAGGAGTTTCCAATTGGTGTCTGAAGCCCGCGCCCTGAAATTCTGAGTGGGTTTTGACCTTGACCTGGTTGAGAGAACCAACCTCTTGAAAGTCTGGGGTGGAAAGTGGGGGCAAAGTCTAGGAAATGGGGGGATGTGGAAATAAATCACTTATTGTGTTTTACAGGAAAGTCTAATGATCAATGAAAATATAGACTGCTCATCAGTCTTCCAGCCCCATGGCACTTATGTTCTTCTTATTCTTAGATGCCGTTGAGTCATTTCAGATTCATAGTGACTTTATGGTTCTTTTTCCATTTAGTTTTCTTTGTTAAAAAAAAAAGTGGTTTACCATTTCCTTCTTCTGTGCAGTAAAAACGTTTACATATATATCTATATCTATCTATCTATCTATATATATATATATATATCTGTAATTGATTTATATTAATGTCTATCTCCCCCTCTAGAATGAAAGCTCATTTTGGGTAGGGAATGTGCCTGTTATATTGTTATATGGTACTCTCCCAAGGACTTAGTACATTGCTCTGTGCACAGTAAGTGCTCAATAAATAAAATTGACTGACTGACTGTCTCATATCAGTCAAATTTTCTATCTTAGCTAACAAGGGAAGCCTGTGTCTTCAAATAGTATTTGGGTGGCCAATCATCTGGGATTATATCAGATAATTTGGTTTTCAGATGGTCAATCCTCTGTCTGATAGAGATACAACACCAGAACAATTTGTGTCTGAAGACCAAGCCCAGGAATTCTGAGTGGGTTTTGACCTTGACCTGGTTGAGAGAACCAAACTCTCGCAAGCCTGGGGTGGAAAGTGGGGGCAAAGTCTAGGAAATGGGGGGGTCTGGAAGTAAATCACTCTCTGTGTTTTACAGGAAAGTCTAATGATCAATGAAAATATAGCTTCTTCTTCACTCTTGCACTTGGATTTGCTCATTTCCTCTTCTCCCACTCCTTCTATATCACCCTTGCCCTTGGATTTGCCCCCTTTATTCACCCCTCCCTCAGCCCCACAGCAATTATGTCCATAACCATCATTTTTTATTTGTATTAGTGTCTGTCTCCCCTTTAGACTGTAAGCTCATAGGCGGCAGGGAACGTGTCTACCAACTCTATTGTATTGTACTCTTCCAAGTGCTTAGTACAGTGTTCTGCACATGGTAAACTCTCAGTAAAAACCATTGACTGATTGATAGTGGAAAGATCACAGGCCTGGGAGTCAGAGCATGGCATAGTGGATAGAGCACGGGGCTGGGAGTCAGAAGGTCATGCATTCCAACTCTGACACCGCCACTTTTCTTCTGTGTGGCCTTGGGCAAGTCACTTCACTTCTCTGGGCCTCAGTTGCCTCATCTGTCAAATGGGGATTAAGACTGTGAGCCTCATGAGGGACAGGAACTGTGTCCAACCCGATTTGCTTGTATCCACCCCAGTGCTAAGTACAGTGCCTGGCACACAGTAAGCACTTGACAAATACCACACATTATTATTGTTACTATTATTCTCATCCCGGCTCCAACCCTTGCTTGCTGTTTGACCGTGGTCAAGTCATTTTACTTCTTTAGGCCTCAGTTTCCACATCTGTAAAATTGGGATAAGATACTTATTCTCCCTCCCTACTCAGACTGTGAGCCCCATGTGAGCCAGACCTGATTATTTTGGATCAACACCAGGGCTTAGCACAGTACTTGGCCCATAGTAAGCACTCAACAAATACCACAATTACTACTATCATCATCACCGTTGTGATTACTATATGTCTAGGGCTTAAAAAACACTACAAACTGAGGCAGACTTAATAGAAACCAGACAGGAGACCTAAGGAAGGATTGCAGGTGGAAAACCTAAAGAGAACTGAATGTATTTTGCTTTTCTTTTCTCTTTTCTGCAGGTGAGGCTGGGGTGTTTTCTGAATGATTGCTGCCTCGACTAAGATTTATGTTTTCTTAGTCTAGGAATAGAGACAGTGATGGAAGAAGGGGAGTTGGCTGGGCCTGGGGGAGGGGGAGAACCAGGCCCATGCACATTTTGAGGCTGAGTAGAATTTTTGTGGCTAAATGATTTCTGAGAATTCTCGGCCAGGCTGAAAGCAATGACTTCTGGTATTCTTTCGCTCCAAGGTCTGTCATTCTCCCTCTCCCTGCCTCTCTCTCCCTCTCCCTGCCTCTCTCTCCCTCTCCCTCCCTTATTTTTTTATGGTATTTTTTAAGTGCTTACTTGGTGCCAGGCACTTTGTTGGGGGTAGATACAAGCTTAGTCAGGTTGGACATAGTCCACAACCCACATGGGGCTCACAGTCTTAAACCCCATTTTACAGATGAGATAATTGAGGCCCAAATAAGTGAAGTGACTTGCCCAGAAAACAACTGGCAGAGCTGGGATTAGAACCCAGGTCCTTCTAACTCCCAGGCCCATGCTCAATCCATTAGACTACACTGCTCTTCTCCTTCCCTCCCTGTCTATCTCTCCCTCTCCCTCCCTTTCTCTCCCTTTCCTTCCTCCTTCCCCCTCTATCTTTCTGCCTTCCTCCCTCCTTTGTTCCTTCTCTCTTCCTCCCTCTCGGCTTCCCTAATAATGAAAGAAAGAGAAGGGCAGGATGGGTGAATTTCAGAACAATCTTGAAAGGCCCATTTGGAAATAATTTTAGCACACACTATCCAGCCACTTCTCCCCATTAATCATCATCACCTTGTTAGGAAGGAATTTCCTTTATGTGTAATGGCAGGTTATGGAGACTTTGAGCAAAGTTGAATGGTTCCTGAGACCTGCATCCTGTCTGGTTTCCCTAATACCAACAGATGCTAGTGAGTCAGTTACTCAATCCATGCTAAACACTGAATCAAGCTCTTTTTTATGGACTTGAAGCCCTTATTATGTGCCTGACTCTGTACTAAGCATGGGGTAGATACAAGCTAATCAGGTTGAACACAGCCCATGCTCCACATGGGGCACTCAGTCTTAATCCCCACTTTACAGATGAGGTAGCAGAGGCACATAGAAGTGAAGTGACTTGCCCAAGGTCACTCAGAAGACATGTGATAGAGCCAGGATTAGAACACAGGTCCCTCCGAGTCGCAGACCCGAACTCTATCCACTAGATCACACACCCCATTAGCGTGTAAGCTTCTTGTGGACAGGGAATCTCCCCCTTCTAGACTGAGAGCCCGTTGCTGGGTAGGGACCATCTCTATATGTTGCCAACTTGTACTTCCCAAGCGTTTAGTACAGTGCTGTGCACACAGTAAGCACTCAATAAATACGATTGAGTGAATGAATGAATGTGTCTATTGTTTGTTGTACTTTACCAAGAGCTGTAATAATAATAATGATAATTATGGTTTTTCTATGTGCTAGGCACTGTACTAAGCACTGGGATCAATACAAGTGAGTTTGGACACAGTCTCTGTCCCACATGGGGCTCACAGTCTTAATTCCCATTTGACAAGTGAGGGAACTGAGGAACATTTAAGTGAAGTGACTTGCCCAAGCGCAGACAGCAGAGAAGCCTTGGAGCTGGGATTAGAACCCAGGTCCTCCTGGCTCCCAGGCCTGTGTTCTATCCGCTAGGTTGCACTGCTTCTCTATGGGCCAAACACTGTGCTAAACTTTGGGGTAGAAACAAGAGAATCAGATTGGACCCAATCCCCATGCCATAGAGGGCTTGCATCTTAAGAGAGAGGGAAAGCAGATATTTTATCCTCATCTTTCCAATAGACCAAGCTGCCTCCCATCACTGCAATTTTTATCGGAGGGGTTGAGGAGGTTTCCGTCAATTTAGCCTAATGATTTCTTCTCTTGCCTGGTTTCAGATTGAATAATGAACTGGTTTATGGTCCATTTGTAGTTTCATTTTCTACTCCTGTTGCTGTCCCAGTGCAACAGGGACAGTGCAACAATTACAGTAGGGGAAGGCAGAGAGGCTATTTGTTTGCATTTAGGGGATTCCCTGTTGCTGTCCCAGTGCAACAGGGAATCCCCTAAATGCAAACAAATAGCCTCTCTGCCTTCCCCTACTGTAATTGTCTTTCACCCCAAAAAAGCCCAAAAAACTTTTCATCCACAGTTTCATGCCATCATTTCACTTTGGGATGGGAGGGGAGATGATTTTTTGGCCTCCTCCAGAAATTGTCGTGTTCCCTTGGCAAGAGAGCCAGGTGCCCCGTTCCTCGGCCTCTGAGAGCCCATAATCCACACTTGTAAATGGACGGAAAAACAAGAAGGCTGGAAATATAAGCATTTCCTTGGGCCTCTAGGCCCCTGTCCTGCCCACCCACCACAACCCTAATCCTCCCGCCTGACAAGACATCAGAGAAGACAGAAGAAACCAATAAGCCGAAGTCCCAGAAGAGCTGAAAGCCAGGGGTTGAACAGATGTGGGCCACACACCATGCCTATTTGCCCAGAGGAAACTGCCCGGTCACCTGCATTCTGCCTCTCTGGTGGCCAGAAAGTTGCTCCCAGCTCATTCACTCAGGGGCAGGAAGGAGAACGATGCTTGGGGGCCCAGGTCTGACTCATAAAATATGTAAAAGACCATAGGCCTGGAAGTCAGAAGGACCTGGGTTCTAATCTCTGACTCCCAGACCTGTGCTCTAGCCAGTAGTCTATGCTATGTCACCTCAAACAAGACTCTTTACTTCTCTGGGCCTCAGTCGGAAGGACCTGGGCTCTAACCCCGGCTCTGCCACTTGTCAGCTGTGTGACTTCAGGCAAATCACTTCACTACTCTGGCCTCCGTTTCCTCATCTGTACATTGGGGATTAAGAGTCTGAGTCACACATGGGACAGGGACTGTGTCCAACCTGATTAACTTGTATCTACTCTAGTGCTTAGAACAGTGCTTGGCACATAGTAACAAGTACCATTATTATTATTATTATTATCGTAACTAAGAAATTGGCAGAGCAACTGGTAGATCCAGGATTAGAATCCAGGTCCTTTGACTCTGAGGCCCATGCTCTAACCGCTACACCATGCTGCTTCTGTGGTGTCTCTTGGACATAAGACTGGAAGCTGTAAAAAAAAAAAAATATAATAACTCTTCAGGACCAAAAGTTATTTTTATCATGCCTCCCAAAGAGATGTTCATTACGGTTCTTTCTCAAAGACTTTCCATTCAGTGAGCGAGAATGTTCTACTGAAGTTTAGTAAGACGGTTCCTTAGAATTCACGAATTTATTGCCCTACCCTTCTTTAATGCTGTTTAAGCAGCTTCTATGAGTCATGCACTGTTCTAAGCATGGAGTAGAGATAAGTTAATCAGGTTAGAGTCCCCATCCCACAAGGAACTCACAGTCTAAGTAGGAGGGAGAACAGGTACTGAATCTCCCATTTTAAATTGAGGAAACTGAGGCACAGTGAAGTGATCGGTCCAGGGTCACCCGGCAACCAAGTTATCATGCTGGGATTAGAACCCAGGTCCTCTAATTTCCAGGCCCGTGCTCTTTCCATTGAGTAACACTGCTTCCCCTTAAAATCATCTCCCAACACCGGTGTAACCCACCCAACTTTCCAAGAGAGACCTAATAAAAATTGCCACCACAGCTGGGCAGAGGTGGAACAAATAATAGTAATAATGATGGTATTTAAGTGTTTACTATGTGACAAGCACTCTACTAAGTGCTGGAGGACCCGAGGTGGGGAGAGGGGTATTTTGGGTGGCAGACATTGAAGGACAATGAAAAGAGCAAGGGATTGGAGGTCAAGAGGCTTGGGTTCTAATCCCAATTCTGCCACTGTCCTGCTGTGTGACCATGGGCAAGTCACTTTACCTCTCTAGGCCTTTGTTTCCTCAGCTGTAAAATGGGAATGAGATAGACTGTGAGCATCATGTGGGTCTGCAGATGTAACCCATCTGATAATTTTCAATCTCCCATGGTGCTTAGGATTTAGCAGCCCTTTAATAAATGCCAAAATAATCAAAATAAAAATAACAAGCAAAGTCCCACCCCTGCCTGGATTGGTAGGCTGATGTTGATTGTCATAGTTGGCTTCAGCTTTGCTTTGCCTGCTCTGGTCACCCTAGATTCACACCCTACCCTTTTCCAACTTGGGGCACTTCACCTTACCGACATAATAATTATTATGGAATGTATTAAGTGCTTATTAGGTATAAGATTCTGGAGAGGAAACAAGATAATCAGGGCAGAAATATTCCCTGACCCAAATGGAACCTGGCGTAGTGGGTTCTAATCCTGGCTCTATCGCATATCTGCTGTGTGATCTGGGGCAACTCACTTCACTTCTCTGGGCCTAAGTTCCCTCATCTATAAAATGGTGATTAAGGGTGTGAGCCTGATGTGAGACAGGGACTGTGTCCAACCTGGTTAACTTGTATCTACCTCAGTGCTTAGTACAGTGGTTGGCACATAGTAAGTGCTTAACAAATACCTTAAAAAAATAAAATAAAATAAACAGGCAGGCCTAGGGAGAGCCCATGTTAGTTCAGGCAGAGCTAAGCAAATCTAGGCTAAGCAGCAGTCTAGACCCTCTTCTTGATCCGGGCCTGAAAAAGTCAAATTTCCAGAAGGCCGAGTCCCCTCTGATATTTTCTTTTGAAATAGCCACTGTGACTCATTTTGGTTCAAGTCTAAGTCACAGCACAAATAAGACTGGGGCTTGTTGGAACTCAGAAGGTGAGAGAGAGAGAGAGAGAGCCCCTCCACTGCAGGATAATGACAGTGGGGAGCCTGCCAGCCCACAGGATCAGAAACTGGAAGGCAGCCAGTGGAAGGGAAATGGAAAAAAGAAATGACAGCTTGAAGGCCGAGGAGACGTCGGATGGTGGCCTTGCTCGGAAGTTCTTGGCTTCCCCAAAGGGGCTTGTAGTGTACAGGAAGGGCTGAGTACCCGGCTCCTGACACTCCATTTCAGGAAAGTGATGATCATAGACATGTTCCCTGCCCACAGCAAGGTTGTGTTCTGGGGGGGGGACAGAAATTACTATGCATAAATATATTATGGATACAGATATAAGTGCTGTGGGGCTGAGGGAGGGGTGAAAATGTGGGCAAGGGAGAGGGAGCAGTGGAAATGAGGGCTTAGGGAAGGCCTCTCCTCTTGGAGATGTGCCTTCAATTAGACTCAAAGGTGAAGAGAGTAATTATTAGTCGGATATGAGGAGGGAGGGTGGCCCAGGCAAGAGGCAGGTTGTGGGTAATCAATCAATCAATCGTATTGAGTGCTTACTGTGTGCAGAGCACTGTACTAAGTGCTTGGGAAGTAAGAGGTCAGCAGTGAGATAGATGAGATCATGGTACAGTGAGTAGGTTAGCATTTGGGGAGCGAAATGTACAGGTTGGGTTGTAGCTGGAGAGCAGTGAGGTAAGTTAGGAGTGGGGAAGGTGATCGAGTGCTTTAAAGTAAGGGGCTTCTGTTTGATGTTGAGGTTTGACTGGAGATTCTTCAGGAGTGGGGTAACAGGGACTGAATGGTTCTGTAGAAAAAAGATCTGGGCTGCAGAGTGAAGTAGGGACTGGAGTGGGGAAAGACAGGAGGCAGGGAGGTCAGCAAGGAAGCTGATGCAGTAATAAGGGCAGGATAGCATAACTGCTTGGTTTAACATGGTAGTAGTTTGGATGGAGAGGAAAGGGTGGATTTTAGCAATGTTGTGAAGGTTGAACCAAGAGGGTTTAATGGCAAATTGAACATGTGAGTTGAATGAGAGAGAAGAGTTGAGGATAATGCCTAGTCTGTGGGCTTATGAGACCGGAAGGATGGTGGTGCTGTCTACAGTGATAGGGAAGTCATGGGGAGGACAAAGCTTGGGTGGGATGACGAGGACCTCTGATTTGGACACATTAAGTTTGAGGTGTAGGTGGGACATCCACATTGGGATATCACCTCTGACAGATGATCACTCTCCCCAACTTCAAAGCAGTATTAAAGGCACATCTCCTCCAGGGAACCTTCCCCAACTAAGCCCTCATTTCCTCTCTCCCACTTCCTTCTGTGTTGCCCTTGTACTTGGATTTGCACTCTTTATTCATTCCACAGCACTTGTGAACATATCCGTAATTTATTTACTTATATTAAAGTCTCTCCCCCTCTAGTCTCTAAATTCGTCATGGTCAGGGGACATGTCTACCAACTCTGTTACACTGCACTCTCCCAAGAGCTTAGAACAGGGCTCTGCACACCATAAGTGCTCAATCAATATGACTGATTGATTATACAGCACAAACACCCCAGTTCACCCACAGATAACTGGGCACAGATCTGTGCCTCAATTTGAGCCCGAACTAGTCAGTCAGTCAGTTAATACTATTTATTGAGTGCTTACTGTGTGCAGAGCACTGTACTTAGCACTTGAGAGAGTACATTATAACAATATAATAGACACATTCCCACCTACAATGAACTTACAGTCTGGAGGGCTGTAGTTCTTTGATGTTGTAGTTCTTTGTTGTTGTAGTTGCTGTAGTTCTTAATGTTGTCATTAATAATGTTGTAGTTCATCAGAAAAGCAGCATAGTGTAGTGGATAGAGCATGGGCCTGGTTGTCAGAAGATCATGGGTTCTAATATCACCTCCGCCACTTCTCTGCCAGGTGACCATGGACAACTCACTTCTCCGTGCCTCAGTTACATCACCTGCAAAATGGGGATTGAGACTGTGAGCCTCATGTGGAACAGGGACTGTGTCCAACCCGATTTGCTTGTAACCACCCCACCACTTAGTACAGTGCCTGGCACATAGTAGGCACTTAACAAATACCATAATTATTTAATGTTGTAGTTACAGTTAATGCCATAGTTCTAAAGGTTGTAGTTGTTTAATGCTGCACTCCCAGGGCAGCAGACCAAGTATTGCACACACTTGAGACTCTAAGCATAATCTTGGTAGTGGAAAGTTTGAAAGGAAAGAATCCAGATTGCTAACCTCCAGAAAGAAAATAAATTGAATTTGTGTTGTGCTGGGGATGGCGGGGCAGGTTGCTGGCTCAGCGTTTTCCCTCAGTGAGTTTTTGCAAGGCGATCTAGGTCCCACCAAGCCACTCTGCAGAGGTTGCTGTGCATGCCCCACCCTTCCGCAGAATCTTTGCTCTTCGGGCCTGGCAGGAGACCTACTTCCAGTGCACATGCTGGGAATTTCGGAGGTGGGCGGCATCTCTGGGAGAAGCAGTGGATTAACTACCAGGATGTGCTCTGGGCTCCTATTGGCTAGGAATCACAGAAGAGACACAGCCCGAACTAAAGCACATTTTACAGTCAACCGGTCAATCAATCAGTGGTATTTATTGAGCACTTTACTCTGTGCAGAGCACTGTACTAAGCGCTTCAGAGAGAACGACAGGGAAGGTGTCCAACCTGATTTGCTTGCATCCATCCCTGAGTTTAATACAGTGCTTGGCACACAGGAAATGCTTAACAAATACCACAATTATTATCATTATTATTATTATCATTAGCTTTTGGATCTGTGTTCTTTGGACATTTGTTAAATAAGCAGCATGGCCTAGGGGATAGAGCAAGGGCCTGGAAGTCAGAAGGACCTGAGTTCTAATCCCGGATCTGCCATTTGTCTGCTGTGTGACCTTGGGCAAATCACTTAACTTCTCTTTGCTTCAGTTATTATTTTAGTATTAAGTGCCTTTGAGCGTTTCCGATTCATAGTGGCTCCATGGATATACTTTCTCCAGAACGTCCTGTCCTCTGCCATAATCCACAACCTTACTAATGGTTCTTCCATTATCATTGCTATGGTCTGTAGCCATCTAGCTGCCAGTCTGCCTCTTCCACATTTTCCCTGGACTTTTCCTAGCATTAGCGTCTTCTTCAGAGAATTAGTCCTCCTGATTATGTGTCCAAAATACGCTAATCTAAGTAGAGTCATTTGGCCTTCCAAAGACCACTTTATTTTAATTTGCTCCAAAATCCATTTATTTGTTTTTCGGGCAGTCCATGGTATTTGCAAAAGCCTTCTCCAACACCACATCTCAAAAGAATTGATGTTCTTTGTAGCCTGTTTTTTCACTGACGAGCTTTTGGATCCATATGTTACTCAAAAATCCTGAGTAGGAGCATCCAAAGGGTAAGAGAAGAACCAGAAGTGGACAGTTGTTTTTATTTTTATGGGTTTTTTTATGGTATTTAAGTGCTTATTATGGGCCAGGCACTGTACTAAGTGCTGGCATCTTACAAGCTGATCAGGTTGGACATAGTCCATATCCCACTATATCCCATTTGGGGGTCACAGCCTTAATCCCCACTTTACCGATGAGGAAACTGAGGCCCAGAGAAGTGAAGTCATTGCCGACCTCTTGCCCACGTCCTGCCTCTAGTCTGGAACTCCCTCCTTCTTCCTATTTGACAGACGATCGCTCTCCCCACCTTTAAAACCTTATTAAAAGCACAATTCCAACAGGTCTTCCCAGACAAGGCCCTTGCCCTTAGATTTGTATCCTTTATTCACCCCACCCAAAGAATTTAGGTACATATCCGTTATTTACTCATTTATATCAATGCCCGTTTCCCCCTCTAGACTGTATGCTCACTGTGGACAGGGAATGGGTGCCCCAACTATGTTATATTTTACTCTCCCAAGAACTTAGTACAGTGCACTCTGCACACAGTAAGTGCTCAATGAATACCACTGAATCAATCAATATCTTCCAAGAGGCCTTCCCTGACTAATCTCTCCTTTCCTCTTCTCCACTCCCTTTTGCATCACACTGACTTGCTTCCTTTATTCATCACCCCTTTCAGCCCCACAACACTTATGTCCACAGCTGTAATTTATTTATGTTAATGTCTGTCTTCCCCTCTAATAATCAATCAATCAATCAATCGTATTTATTGAGCGCTTACTGTGTGCAGAGCACTGTACTAAGCGCTTGGGAAGTACAAATTGGCATCACATAGAGACAGTCCCTACCCAACAGTGGGCTCACAGTCTAAAAGGGGGAGACAGAGAACAGAACCAAACATACCAACAAAATAAAATAAGTAGGATAGAAATGTACAAGTAAAATAAATAAATAGAGTAATAAATATGTACAACCATATATACATATATACAGGTGCTGTGGGGAAGGGAAGGAGGTAAGACGGGGGGATGGAGAGGGGGACGAGGGGGAGAGGAAAGAAGGGGCTCAGTCTGGGAAGGCCTCCTGGAGGAGGTGAGCTCTCAGCAGGGCCTTGAAGGGAGGAAGAGAGCTAGCTTGGCGGATGGGCAGAGGGAGGGCATTCCAGGCCCGGGGGATGACGTGGGCCGGGGGTCGATGGCGGGACAGGCGAGAGCGAGGTACAGTGAGGAGATTAGTGGTGGAGGAGCGGAGGGTGCGGGCTGGGCAGTAGAAGGAGAGAAGGGAGGTGAGGTCGGAGGGGGGCGAGGTGATGGACAGCCTTGAAGCCCAGGGTGAGGAGTTTCTGCCTGATGCGCAGATTGATCGGTAGCCATTGGAGGTTTTTGAGGAGGGGAGTAATATGTCCAGAGCGTTTCTGGACAAAGATAATCCGGGCAGCAGCATGAAGTATGGATTGAAGTGGAGAGAGACACGAGGATGGGAGATCAGAGAGAAGGCTAGTGCAGTAGTCCAGACGGGATAGGATGAGAGCTATAATAATAATAATAAGGATAATTACTGTTATTATTGTGGTACTTGATAAGCACTTACTATCTGCCGAGCACTGCTCTAAGCGCTGGGGTAGATAGAAGTTAATCAGGTTGGGCACAGTCCCTGTCCCATATAGGGCTCATACTCATACCCATTTTACAGATGAGGTAACTGAGGCACTGAGAAATTAAGTGATTTGCCCAGGGTCACACAGCAGATATGCGGCAAAGCCGGGATTAGAACCTAGGTCTCTCTGACTCTCAAGCCCATGCCTTATCCCCTAAGCCATGTTGCTTCTCATGCTTACTGTAACTCAGTGTGGGCAGGGAACATGTCTGTTTATTGGTATATTGTACTCTCCCAAGTGCTTAGTACAGGGTTCTGCACACAGTAAGCACTCAAATACAGTTGACTGACTGACACTGTACTAACTGCTTAGGAGAATACAACAGAATTAATGGACCCATTCCCTGCCCATAATGAGTTTACAGTCTAGAGGGAGAGGTTGCCGGATTGAGGAACGATAACAGTCGACTTCCCAGAAGGTTGCTGGGTTCCAAAGCCCGAGAAAATTAAGGGAAATGATCCAAGTCCACAGCATCCAGGCAGAAAGCCCCATTGCTCTGGGACTCCTACCTTTCCCAACCCAGAACCCTAAAGACAATTAAAAGGAGAAATTGTTTCTTCCTCCTGGACTTTTGTTTTCGTTTCTTCCATGGCTGAAAGCCAGAGGCCAGGAGTTCCTGAGATTCCCCATCTGGATCCCAGAGGGCCCCGGGCCCGTAACCAGACACCCTGGCTTGGTTGGGGAGGAGGCTTCTGGGTAACTCTGGGGCCACAGTTTCCAGGGGTGGTGGCAGGCCTGCTGCCCGGCCTCCGCTCTGTTTACAAACTGGACAATCCGGAAACTGGCCCGAGTGTTGGCATTACCTTAGCTACTGATAAGGAGCCCTCTGGGGAAGCTGGGGTGGCGGGGGGATGTTTGCCTTTATTCACCCATTAGATCGTATTTATTGAATGAATATATAGTCTAGAGTCCACCACTCTTTGACACCAAATGGAGAAGTGGTCTCAGGGCCCAATCACTAGAGAACAGAGTCTCCCACTGGAGACCCCTGATGGATGACTTTGGGCAAGTCACTTAACTTCTCTGTGCCTCAGTTACCTCATCTGTAAAATGGGGATTAAGACTGGCACATAATAAACACTAAGAGATACCAGGAAAAATCCATAAATTGGATATTATTTAGCTCTTTGTGGGCTAGGAACTTGTCTACCAACTCTGTTGTATTGGACTCTCCCAAGCTTTTAGTTCAATGCATTGTACAAACGAAGCGCTCAATAAATAGCATTGATTGAGTGAGAGAGCTCAGGAAGTGTGATCACTAATATGTGGGGAGTAGAGTTGATTTCATTTATCATTGCTCAGTTGGAATGACGGGAGAACCAATCAGGAGATGTGAGATTCTAATCACTTTCTTGGTTTTCAGAGCACGTGTCAGAGAAAAACTGCTCCCTCCACCAAAAGACACTTTAAAGTAAATATTATTCTCCACTGCCTAGAACCATTCAAAGGCAGTGCTGCTAAAAGGCAGGAAATGCACAAGATGACAATCAATCATTTAGTTAAACCATAATATTGTCAATCAGTTAATCACTTAGGATTGATTAGGAAGCAGCATGGACTAGTGGAAAGAGCACGGGACCTGGATTCTAATCATAGCTCCACCACTTGTCTGCTGTGTGATCTTGAACAAGTCATTTCACTTCTCTGTGCCTCAGTTACCTCATCTGTAAAATGGAGATTACAACCATGTGCCCCTTGCAGGATATGAACTGTGCCCAAACTGATTAGCTTGTATCTACCCTAGTGCTTAGGACAGTGCCCAGTACATAGTAAGTGCTTAACAAATACCACAATTATTACTATTAGAGAAGCAGCATGGCCTAGTGGTAAGTGCATGGCCCTGGGATTCAGAGGATCTGGATTCTAATCCCAGCTCTACCACTTGCCTACTGTGTTAGTTTTGGCTGTCACAACTTCACTGGGTCTCAGTTTCCAGGTTCCTTCATCCATAAAATGGGGATCAGATACCTGCCCTCCTTCCCACTTAGAGGTTGAGCCCCGTGAGGGAGAGGGACTGTGTCCAATATGACTATCTTGTATCTATCTCAGCACTTAATGCAGTGCTTGACTGTGTCCAACCTGATTACCTTGCATCTACCCCAATGAGGCAAGTCACTTAATTTCTCTGTGCCTCAGTTACCTCATCCATGTGGGACAGGGACTCTGTCCAACCTGATTAATTTGTATTTACCCCAGTGCTTAGAACAGTGCTTGACACATAGTAAGTGCTTAACAAACACTATTATTATTATTATTATTATTCCAGTGCCTGGCACAGAGGCCTTTCCAGACTGAGCCCCCCCTTTTCCTCTGCTCCTCCTCCCCTCCCCATCACCCCTACTCCCTATCTCTGCTCTACCCCCCTCCCCACCCCACAGCCCTTGTGTGTATATGTACATATTTATTATTCTATTAATGATGTGTATATATCCATAATTCTATTCATGTTTTTGATGCTATTAATGCCTGTCTACTTGTTTTGTTGTCTGTCTCCCTGCTTCTAGACTGTGAGCCCATTGTTGGGTAGGGATTGTCTCTATCTGTTGCTAAATTGTTCATTCATTCGTTCATTCAATCGTATTTATTGAGTGCTTACTGTGTGCAGAGCACTGTACTAAGCTCTTGGAAAGTACAATTTGGCAACCGATAGAGACCCAACAACGGGCTCACAGTCTAGAAGGGGGAGACAGACAACAAAACAAAAAAAGTTCTGAAGAATGGTTTTTTCCAAGCGCTTAGTACCATGCTCTGCACACAGTAAACACTCAATAAATATGATTAAAAGAATGAATAATAAGCGTTTAACAAATATCATAAACAACAATAGTAAGTACTTAATATTATTATTATTGAGCTCAGCACATCATTTCTACCTGCTAATGGTATCAGCTGTGTTACCCACCCTAAAATGGCCAATTCTCCCTGAGGTGGTAAACTCTTCCACAGACGGAGTAAGCTAGTGATGAATAATCAGTTCTCTCCACCTTTGGCCCCACACGTCGCTGTCTGGAGGTCCTCACCCTGTCTGGTGGGCATTGGTGGTCCTCAGTGCTGGAGACAGGGAGACCATGGCAGAGCTCCAGACTCTCCTTAAATGGCAGATGGGTCGGTCCTCCAACCCCCATCTTGCCATTCTGAGGAAGGCTCTTTCACAGTAGGGGTCTGGTGCTCTTCCATCCTCTAGACCTACAGTCCTCTTAGCCTATAAGCTCACTGTGGGCAGGGAATGCATCTAGTATATTCTTGGGCTGTACTCACCAGAGTGCTTAGTCCAGTGCCCTGCACACAGTGAGCACTCAGTAAATGCCACTGATTGACATGATGCTTCTGGTCCATCCCAGCTAATAATAATAATCAGGATTATGGTATTTGTTAAGCACTTAGTATGTGCCAGGCACTGTATTGCATGCTGGAGGCACTGTACTAAGCACTGGGCACTGTCTTCATGTGGTTTTCCGGCCCTGGACTCTCCCCTACTGAGTGGTTCATCCCATTCCATCTTGAACGCATTAGCCTCCCTTGAACACATCCTGGAGATTAAATTTTCCATGGATCAAAATATCTGGTGAGACTAGACCCTCTTTGTTCCCCCCCCCTCCTCCCCTTCCACCAGTTTGAGGCTTCTGAAACCAGACCTGCTATTTCCCCCTCTGACTTGTTCTTGTGAGACTGAAATGTTTGGTGAGGAAACCCAGGTTTATGAAAATATTCCATGGATTTATGTGTATCCAGGACTCAGGTGACAAGGGGCTGGGCCGGGGTAACGGGGAGAGTTTGGATGGAGAATCTGAGCTCTCAGGCCTTAGCAGGTGACTGGCAACGTCTGGTGAACTTTGAGGTAAAAAGGGAGAGATCCTACCCTGAATGGGTGGAGCAGGTCTGCAATAATAATAATAATTATGGTACTTGTTAAATGTTAACTGTTCTAAGTGCTGAGGTAAATGAAAGTTGATCAGATTGGACACAGTCCCTGACTCACATGGGGCTCACACTCTTAATTCCCATTTTACAGATGAGGGAACTGAGGCATGGAGAAGTGAAGTGACTTAGCCAAGGTCACACAGCAGACATGTGGTGGAGCCAGGATGAAAACCCAGGTTCTTCTAATTTCCAGGCCTGTGGTCTATCCACTGCAAGAGCTCTGAAAGAGCAAAGTGAAGCAGAGAATCCAAGGAAAGGCCAAAATATGTTTATGTCTGTCTTCCCCATGAGAGTGAAAGCTCCCTGAGGATAGGAAACTGCCTTAACTTCTGTTAGATTTTCCCAAATTCATTGACCCCAGTAAACTTTTAACTATCATTGCTGCTACTACTACTACTATTCATTCAATCATATTTATTGAGTGCTTACTGTGTACAAAGCACTGTACTAAGCACTCTGTACGATATAGAGACACATTCCCTGACCACAACAAGTTTACGCTGCCTGAAGTATGAATGAACCAGGTCAAGACCCCAGTTCTCTGTTCTCTGTTGTTAGGACTTGCTATGTGCCAAACACTATGCTATAAGCTGTGGGATAATAATAATAAGGGCATTTATTAAGCACTTACTATGTGCAAAGCACTGTTCTAAGTACTGAGTAAATGCAGTACGATCAGATCAGTCACAGTCCCTGTCCCAAATGGGCCTCCCAGTCTAAAGTGGAAGGAGAATGGTTATTTGATCCCCATTTTACAGATGAGGAAACTGAGGCCCAGACTAGTTGTAGCTTGCCCAAGGTCACACAGGGAGAAGCAAAGTTGCCTAGTGGCTAGTGCACAGGCCTGGGAGTCAGAAGGATGGATTCTATTTCCAGCTCTGCCACTTGTCTGCTGGGTAAACTTGGGCAAGTCACTTCACTTCTCTGTGCCTCAGTTACCTCATCTATAAAATGGGGATTAAGCTTGTGAGCCCCATGTGGGACAGGGACTATGTCCAACTTCAATATCTCGTATGTATCCCAGTGCTTAGAACATTGCCTGACACATAGTAAGCACTTAACAAGTACCATAAAAAAAAAAAAGAAGTGACAGTCTGGATTAGAACCTAGGTCTTGTGACACCCTGTCCTCTGCTCCTTCCACCAGGCTGCCCTGTTTGAGGTGGGGTTTTCAGCCCCCAGCTTCCAAGAGTTTCAATCTGCTTTTTTTTGAGTACCCAGGAGGTTTTCTACATTCCTACACCTGTGACTGGGAAAACATCACTTGAAGATGATGATTTTTTAATTTTTTTTCTCTCTCCTTCCCACCCCTCCCTTTCTTTCCCCCTCTGTAGAATTTATTAAACACCCACTTACAAAGTGCTTGGGAAGTACAAAATAAAGAAATAACCCATCCCCGGCCCACAAAGGAGACATAAGACATAAAAATATTTACAACCAAGTGTGGTTAAAATAAATAGTTGAGGACACATACATGCATGAGGGCTAACGAAGGTGCAGATAAGTTCATCAGTGCTAAAGTTGGCTGCAGGCTTGAGGGGCTGGGAAATCAATCAGGGAAGGCTTGTTGCAAGAGGTGGGATTGTAGGAGGGATCAATCAATCATTATTGAGTGATTATTGTGTGCGGAGCACTGTGCTAAACACTTGGGAGAAGACAATGCAATAGAGTTGGTAGACACATTCCTTGCCCATGAGTTTACAGTCCGGAGGAGGGATCTGAGTGCGGAGAGAACTGTGGTCTGTTTGATGTGGGAAGGAGAGAATGGTAAAAAGTTGTGCCTTTGCCTCCTTTTAAACTGTTTCAATGATGTTCACTCCTAGCTCATCATAAGAATACCTTGATTTGTGTGGTCTTAAGCACTTGCCTAGCTTAATTAATACAGAATTCCACTGATTCTCCCCAGAAATGATGTCTCCAAGCCTCAGCACAGCCTTTATGAGGGTGTCTTATTTTTTATAGTATTTGTTAAGAGCTTACTATGTGCCAGGCACCGAACTAGCTGCTGGGGTAGATATAAGATAATCACATTGAGTCCCATATGGAAGAGGGACTGTGTCCAATCTTAATCCCCACTGTACAGATGAGGGAACTGAGGCAGAGGGGAGTTAAGCGATTTGCCCAAGGTCACACAGCAGGTAGGTTGTGAAGCCGGGATTAGAACCCAGGTCCTCCATTCCCAGTCCCATCTCCTTCCACTAGGCCACGCTGCTTTGAAACTGTGGTCTCCCTCCACAAGGGTAAAATGGGGGAGAACAAAGCAACATCGTTGATTACCTGCTCTACGTGCTCTCAGCGCTCCTGCCACTACCTGTTGGTCAACGCAGGCCACCTCCCACCTAGGCACTGAGCCAGAGAGTGTGGATGGTTCAACCTAACCCATCCCCACTACAGGGAAAACAAATTAAGTACACGGCATTCTAACTGTAGAATACCACTTTCCCCTTTCTGCCTCACAACCCTGGATCAAGGACCTGTGTAAACTGTAGTAGTGTTTATGGGAAGGGTATTTATTGAGAGCCCCCTGGATGTTTGCACAGCTTTCGACAGTCTGTTGATGAAAAACAGTTGACCTCCTCAGGGATTTTGGGCTACAAACATTCCTTGTAGCTATAGTTTGGAGGGGAATTTTTTGGGTCAGTCAACAGCACTTGTTGAGAACTTTACAAATATGCACTTATGCACTCAATATTCACCATACCTTCAGCCCCCCAGCTCTTGGGCACATATCCATAATTTATTTTAATTGATTGTATTTATTGAGCACTATGTGTACAGCACTGCACTGAGTGCTTGATGAAGTACAGTACAACAGACTTAGTAGAAACGCTCCCTGCCCATAAGGAGTTTACAATCTAGACATAAGAGATACATATGAGATATCAGACTACTAGAGAGATACCTTATGTTTATATCTATAATTCTATTTATATTGATGCCTGTTTACTTGTTTTGATGTGTATGTATCTATAATTCTATTAGAGAAGCAGCATGGCTCAGTGGAAAGAGCCCGGGCTTGGGAGTTCTAATGGGTTCTAATCCCCATTCTGCCAATTGTCAGCTGTGTGACTTTGGGCAAGTCACTTAACTTCTCTGATCCTCAGTTACCTCATCTGTAGAATGGGGATTAAGACTGTGAGCCCCACGTGGGACAACCTGATCACCTTGTATCCCCCCAGCGCTTAGAACAGTGCTTTGCACATAGTAAGTGCTTAACAAATGCCATCATTATTATTTATTTATATTGACGCCGGTTTACTTGTTTTGATGTCTGTCTCCCCCCTTCTAGATTGTGAGCCCGGTGTGGACAGGGATTGCCTCTCTTCAGTGCTGAATTGTAATTTCCAAGCATCTAGTACAGTGCTCTGTACAAAATAAGTGCTCAATAAATATGAATGAATGAATGCTTAGACTGTGAGCCCCATGGGAGATAGGAACTGCATCTGACCTGATTAACTGTCTACCCTAGTGCTTAGAACAGTTCCTGTTTAACAAATACAACTTTAAAAAAATTTGAAATTTGATACCTGTTCACCCTCCAGTCTAGGAGTCCAGTGGCTTCACTTCTCTGTGCCTCACTTACCTCATCTGTAAAATGGATTCAGACTGGGAGCCCCAGATGGAACAGGGACTGTGTCTGATCTGATAATCTTGTAACTACCCCAGTGCTTAGTACAGTGGTTGACACATTGCAAGCGCTTAACAAAAACAAAAAGAGTAAATGCTTTACTATTATAAAGGTGGTCTGGGCAGAGAATTGTAGTATAGACTTAAGTGGGGGAGCAAGAGAAATAGCACTGTCAGCTCTGTCAACTTTGGAAACCAAAGAGAGAGGGAGACACACACAAACTCACAAACTCTCTCTCTCTCTCTCTCTCTCTCTCTCTCTCTCTCTCTCTCTCTCTCTTTCTCTCTTTTTCTCTCTCTCAGAGGTTTACCAGGGAATCTATAAGCTTTGCTTCTTGCTGACACAAGAGGTCTCCTCTTCAAGTCTTATGTGTGGGAGCAAGGGACATATTACTGACAGCAGCATCAGTTTAGGAAGCTGAGGAGACGCACACAAATACATGCATTTAGAGGATTACCAGCGTTTCTATAAGCTCTGCTTCTTGCTGACACAAGTCATGTAAGAGAAGGGAAAAATGTATCATTTCCCACACGGACCTAGGGGGCTCAAGCATTGCCTGTGTGGCTTTGCTCCCCGAGGCTGTAGACATCAGAGACACAATGGTTTTCCAGGGAAGACCCCCGACCCTCACCTCCCCTCGGCATTTCCCCGGGGTCCCCTCCCCCACTCAGCCAAAGTCCATCTGGCTCTCCATCTCTCCAGAAACAGAGAGAGGGGTTTCTTCAGGTGCCAAGTTTCCAGAGGGATATGCTGACTCTGTCTCCTTAGCCATGTCATGACAGACCCCGGAATGTGACCTGACTGGTCAGTGGTATTTATTAAGCACTTACCATATGCAGAGCACTAATCTAAGCACTTGGGAGAGTACAGTACAACAGATTTGGTAGACATGTTCCCTGCCCACAAGGAGCTTACTGTCTTCATCTCTTGAGGACCAAAACAGAACTATTTTTAGACCAGCCTTTCCTCCTTCAGGTGGTTGCTTGGGGAACTGTCTCCAGCTATGTCTCTTCACTGAGGTGGGGGATCTGACACTTATTTAGCATTAGAGGGATGTTTGGGGTTGATGCCCAGTCTTTTTTGAATAATTAAGGTACCTCAAGTGCTCCCTATCTGTGCCAAGCACCATGCTAAGTGCCAAGATGGATATAAATTTGTTAGATTGAACACAATCCCTGTCCCACACAGAGCTCACAGTCTAAGAGAGATGGAAAGCAGGAATCTTCTCACCACCATTTTGCTAATGAGGAAATGGAGGCCCAGAGACATTGTGACAGACTGAAGGTCACACAAAGCCCCCTTTTCCTTTTCTTCAACTCCCTTCTGTGTCACCCTGACTTGTTTCCTTTATTCACCTCCCCCTCCTAGTCCCACAGCCCTTATGTCCACATCTGTCACTTATTTATTTATATTAATGTCTGTCTCCCCCTCTAGAATGTATGCTTCTTGTGGGCAGGGAATGTGTCTTTCATAGTGTTATATTGTACTCTCCCAAGAGTTTATTACAGTGCTCTGCACACAGTTAAGTGCTCAATAAATGTGACTGACTGACTGATAGACTGACTGTACTAGGCCTAGTGACACAGGCTGGGACCACCATCGAGGAGATGAAAACGTACTGAAACAGGGAGGGAAAATACAGTATAGGGAGGAAACTGTATGGAAACTCACTAAAATAATATCAATTGATTTCATATTAATGTCTGTCTCCCCTTCTAGACTGTAAACTCATTATGGGACGGAAATGTGTCAGATAATTCTCTTGTACTGTATTCTCCCAAGCACTTAGTACAGTGCTCTGCACAAAGTACGCACTCAATAAATGCAATTGATTGATTGAGAGCGCCTTGGAACTGGTTGAGGAACCATGTCAGGGATACATAGCAGAGTCCACAGACCTAATCTGAGCCCAGAGGAACTGGAATCTATTCCTGGCTCTACTACTTTGATGCTGTGTGATCTTGGGCAAGTCATTTAACTTTGTTGGGCCTCAATTTCCTCAAGAGGGTCACACTCTAGAGGGGAGGAAGAACATACGTAATCCCCGTCTTGCAGATGAGGAAACTGAGGCCCAGAAAAATTAGGTGACTTGCCCAAGGTCACCCAGCTGTCAAGTGGCAGAGCTAGAATTAGAGTCCAGGTCCTCGGACACCCAGTAGTTTGACTTTAAAGGAGTGAAGGGTCAGGTCTGGGCTATAGTAGGAGATTAGTGAACAAAGCAAGGAGGGGGCAAGGTGATTGAGGTCCTGGGGAATGGGGATAAAATCATGCTTTTTATGGTATGTTTTAAGCACTGTACTAAGCACTGAGGTAGGTACAAGTTAATCAGGTTGGACACAATCCCTGCCCCATATAGGACTCACAGTCTTAATACACTTTTTACAGATGAGGTAACTGAGCCACAGAGAAGTGAAGCAACTTGCCCAATGGCACACAGCAGACAAGTGGCGGAGGCAGGATTAGAACCCAGGTCCTTCTGACTTCCAGGCCCATACTCTATCCACTAGGCTACATTGCTTCTGTTGAGGAGCGGGGCTCTGACCTTTCTGTCTCTGAAATGGACAAGATTGAAAACCTCTCTGAGTGGGGAAGAATCCAGTGGCTTTTCAAATCTTACCAAAAATTGAGGTTCATTTAGTTGAGCTTGCAAGTCCAAGGGGTCTGTGCTTCTTTCTGAGTCAGCCTCCCCATTCCGAGTTCTTGGCAAAGGGACCCAAGTGGTAGAGACATCCTTCTGGAAGATTAGACCTAATTGGACTTGGTCTGAATCGTTGAAAAGAAAAAGCCTCAATCTTCAACTCTGCCAGTCAGCAAGAGAAGCGTCTGATGAGAGAGTTCTCTTCTGGAGAGCTGATGTTATCCAGACATATTATTATTCATCAGGTAAAATTACAGCTGGATTTCAGGGAGCTTGAAGCAGTGTGGCCTAGTGGACAGAGCCTTGACCTGGGAGTCCAAGGACCTGGGTTCTAATCCAGACTCCTCCACCTGGCTGCTGTGTGACGGTGGGCAAGCCATTTTGCTTCTCTTTGCCTCAGTTTTCTCATCTGTAAAATGATTCGATACTTGTTCTTCCTCTTACTTAGACAAAGAGCCTTATGTGGGGTGGGGACTACATCCAACCTGGTGATAAAGTATCTACCCCGGGGCTTAATACAGTGCTTAGCACAGAGTAAGAGCTTAAGAAATGCCAGTAGATACTATTTTTGGCTGGGGTAAGATGCTGCCTGCAGAGCAAATCAGTTTTCTTTACATTTATGAATTTAGATTGGGTGATGGTTACAAAGAGTGCCTTGGCCCTCTAAAGGGAAATTCAGTCCCTTACTGTCCCAAAGCCAGTCCTCAGACCTGAAACCTGGTTACTCATGCATTTTACCAAGGTCTTGTGGCATCCAAATTGGGCAGGGCATGAGCATACCTTGTTAAGCGCTTACTATATGCCAGGCACTGTTGTAAGCATTGGGGTAGATACAAGCCAATCAGATTGGGCACAGTTCATAGAGTTGGGTCAGACAGCCCAGCCCAAGCAAGATTCATTCCTGACTGGTCCCTGCAACTTTTCCTTTACCCCAACTCCTTTCCCCTTTCTTCCTTCTCTTCCTCTTCATCGCAGAATTCACAAGTTGTCAGAGTCCAGAGAGGAGAATACCACCCTGTCTCCCAGCAATATGGTTGCCCTTGTTTTCAAAAGCTTGGCCATCCCCACCCCCAGCAACATGATCATCTACCCCTCTAGGAACATGGCTGAACCCGTGCCACTGAAATAAGGTCAACCATAGCCCCAGTAACATGGTGGCTCCCACCCTCCAAGCAACATTGGCACCCCCATCCCCAACAACATGGCCACACTCATCCCCCAGCAACCCAGACTGCCCTCATCTCCCCAGCAACATAGCCGCCTCCACACCCAACTGCCCCACCTCCATCTCTGGCAACATGACCTACTCCATGCCACCCATATCTCTGGCAACATGGGCACCCACCCCCCAGCAACATAGCCTTCCACACTCCCAGCAACATGGCCACCCAATCTTCCAGCAATATGGATGGTGAGGGAGCCAGGAGAAATGATGGTGGAAGGTTATCTTTCCCTAGTCCTTCCTGGAACTCCACGGGACACCTCTGGCCCCAAGTCTGGGCCCCAACACAGGATCCTCCCTTCCCAGCTCTTCCCAAGACCAACTAGGTCAGAGCAGGGGGAAGCCATATCTGGCTGCTTCACAAGGACTTCTCTGCAGGAGAACAAACTGCTACTTTATTTTTGAAAGGCTCATTTGAGCAGGCAGTGAGGGTGGGAGGTGGGGAGGAGGAAATATTTGCTTGAAGGTGCCACATTTTTCATCGCTGAAGAATCTGGTGAAAACCTGATTCCCTTACACTTTGCGGCCAGTCTCCCCCACCATCGGAATTTTGGAACCAACTTTCTGGGGTCTGTGACTCACAGCCCCTGAGGAAATTCAGCCACCTTCTCTTGGGACCTTTTGGGTTTAGTGTTTGAGGGCCCTGGCAGGGAGGATAGCAGCTCTGTCCTAAGCAGACGTGACAAGGAACCGGCCTGAAGACAAACTACTATATAAGGATTGAGGGCAGAGGCTGCGGGAAGAGGGAGTCATGCCAATTCTCCCTGAGCAATTTAGCCGCTCTCTGTGGTGAACTTGACATTTTTTTACGAACGTCAATGGTTACCCCATTACGAAGAGGAGGGTTTGGGGCCTGAAATCCGAAGCGCAGCAGAGGATCCATGCAGATCACTGGCCAGATTGAGGCCCTTTCTGAAATGTGTCGGAGAGCTGCCCGCTTCCCAAATTTGTTTTGTAGTATTTGTTGAGGACTCACTGTGTCAGGCACTGTACTAAGCACTGGGGTAGGTACAAGCTAATCAGGTTGGACAAGTTCCCTGTCCTACATGGGGCTCATAGTTCTTAATCCTCATTTTGCAGATGAGTTAACTGAGGTCTAAAGAAGTGAAGTTACTTGCGCAAGGTCATACGGCAGGTATACGGTGGAGCCAGGGTTAGAATCCAGGTCTTTCTGACTCCCAGGCCCGAGCTCTAACCACTAGGCCACGCTGCTGCTATGCTTCTATCTGATATGAAGGGGGAGGGAGTTCTAGGGGTGAGGGAAGGGTAGTTTAAGGAAGCCCTGTCATCCAGTCTCATTCAGGACAGTTCTGTTTTCAGCAGGTGTATCCCCTGAGTGGTATGGAAACAGAGACCCAGATGATGTCACGTGCATCTCAGTGTCTGGGCTCTCAGGGTGCCATTGGCAACTGCTCTGAAAGTACCAAGGGGCCAGAAGACCCTTGGTCTTGTGTATTTCAAACCGTGGAGTTGGGAGAAGAGGATTTGGGGTGGGTTCTGGTTTTTTTTTCATGGTTTTTGTTAAGCTCTTACTATGGGTCAGGCACTGTACTAAGCACCGGGCCATCTTGTCTTATGCCATCGAGTCGTTTCCGACCTGTAGAGACACCACAGACACATCTCTCCCAGAACGCCCCGCTCTCCATCTGCAATCATTCTGGTAGTGTATCCGTAGAGTTTTCTTCGATGCATGTTAATCAGGTTGACCACAGTCCCTATCCCATATGGGGCTCCCAGTCCAAGTAGAAGTGAGAACAGAAGAACTGAGGTAAAGGAAGTTAAGTGTCTTGCCCAAGGTCATACAACAAGGAATTAGCAGAGCTGGGATTAGAACCCAGGTCTTCTGACTCTCCGGCTTCTGCTCTTTCCATAGGCCCTGTGCTTCTCACTGCAAGCACTCAACAAACACCCTAAGAAGGAGAAAAATTATGATTTGGAATTTCAACTATCTCCTCTTTAAAGGCAGGGAGAGCTGGGGGTTGGTGGATTTGAAAGGGAAGGGAGGTTTTTTTTGTTTGTTTCTAGTGATATTTGTTAAGTGTTTACTATGTGTCTAACACTGTTCTAAACACTAGGGAAGGTACAAGTCAATTAGGTCTGACACAGTCTTTGTCCCATACGGGGCCTCACAGTAGGAAGGAGAAAATGTATCCCCATTTTACAGTTGAAGAAACTGAGTCCCAGAGAATTGAAATGACTTGCCCAAGGTCACGCAGCACACAATTGGCAGAGCCAACGTTAGAACCCAGGTCCTTCTGACTCCCAGGCCTGTGCTCATTATGCTAGGCCACACTGCTTCTCATGCTGCTTCTGAGCAGGGTGGTGAGCCATAGTTGAGAATGAGGCAGAGTAAGAGCCCGCCCGCCCTCTTCCAATCAATCAATCATTTGATGCTATTTATTGAGTGCTTACTGTGTGCAGAGCACTCTAATAAGAGCTTGAGAAAGTAAAACAGAACAATATAATAGACACATTCCCTGCCCACAGTGAGCATCCACTTTCCAGCGGGTGAGACAACCTTTTCCAGACACAGCGAAATACTCCGTGCCAGCTCCAGCGAAAGTTCTGGAGAGATGCCAATCACATCTTTGATCCTCCCAATTGCCACCTACTGTACTTCCCAGCCAGGGCACCATCTGCCTGGAAAACAGGAGGCTCGGGCCCCATCCACATTACTGTTAAGAGGAAAAGTCAGGGTGACCCAACCGGGCACCTGAGAGTCACATGCTCTGTTTTTAAACTGAAAAGAATGCCGGAGCCTTTCGCTGCATAAACAGCCATAAAAATAAGTAGCCAAAATGGCCAACGTCTAGACAAGCACATTTTATAGGCCCAGTTAATTGGGCGACTCGCGGCAGGTCAAAAATTAGGGGAATGTAATAGGTGGATATATTTAGATCCTCGTCATTATCCGGCTCTGTGGGGACCCTTTCTCCTGCTGATTTTGCAGGAGCTTAATTTCAGACAGCCTTCTGTGGAGCATAGAAGCCTTTATTGTTTCCTGGTGGTTGTGGAGCCCGAGGAGCCCCTGTGTTCTACTTGCCCCCGCTCTTCGGAGCTTTCTTGAAGGCACCTCTCCTCTGAAAGGCCTCCCCTGACTAAGCCCTCCTTTCACTTTCTTCCTCTCACTTCTGTGTCACCCTGACTTGCTCCCTTTATTCATCTCCCCCTCCCATCCCCACAACACTTATGCCCATATCTGTAATTTATTTATATTAATGTCTGTCTGTCCCTCTAGACAGTGAGCTCACTGTGGGCAGGGAATGTGTGTGTTCTGTTGTACTCTCCCAAGTGCTTAGTATAGTACTCTGCACATAGCGTTCAATACAATGGACTGACTTTTGTCACTGGAAGGAGGTTAGAAAGCTTTGCCTAAGACCCACTGAGGTCTTCTCATATAATAATAGTAATAATAATAATGATGGTATTTGTTAAGCACTTACTATGTGCGAAGCACTGTTCTAAGCCCTGGGGGTTGTCCCACGTGGGGCTCACGGTCTCAATCCCCATTTTACAGATGAGGTAACTGAGGCCTAGAGAAGTTGTGACTTGCCCAAAGTCACACTGCTGACAAGTGGCGGAGTCGGTATTAGAACCTATGACCTCTGACTCCCAAGCCCAGGCTCTTTCCACTGAGCCACGCTGCTTCTCCATAGCCACACTGCTTCTTCAACAGATGATCACTCCTCCCACCTTCAAAACCTTTTTGAAGGCACATATAATAATAATAAATTATTGTTATTCATAAAAATAAATACAATTGATTAGTTGGGTCTTATCCTGGCTCTGCCACTTGTCTGCTGTGTGACCTTGGGCAAGTCACTTCATTTCTCTATGCCTCAGTGAACTCATCTGTAAAATGGAGATTAAGACAGTGAGCCCCATGTGGGACACAGACTCTGTACAGTTTGATTAATTCTAGTACTAAGAACAGTGCCTGGCACAGAGTAAGTGCATAACAAATACCATAAAAAAGTTACTCTCCTTAGGCCTCTCCTGCCTTCTCTCTGCTCCACTTTCCCTCCCAACAGGGTCTCCACCTGTTCCAAGATCAGTCCCTCAAGTTGCCGAAAGCCAGAACCTATTACTACTAGACTGTAAGCAAGTTATGGGCAGGGAACATGTCTGCTAGTTCTGTTGTATTGAATTCTCCCAAGTGCTAAGTACAGTGCTCAGCGCATAATAAGCACTTAAAAAATACCATTGATAGGTTGACTGATTTTTTCTTTTTTTGCTACCTAGGCTGGTGGTGGGAGCCCCCTATGAAACCAGTGGGCACCAGAGGACCGGAGATGTTTACAAATGCCCAGTGATCCAAGGCAACTGCACAAAGCTGAACTTAGGTACTTGGGCTGCTGCCCTGGCTGGCTCTCCGGGAGGGCACAGGGTGGGCAGATAATTGTTAAGCACTTACTATGTACCAAGCAACATTCTAAGCACTGTGGTAAATGCAAATTAATCAGATAGGACACAGTCCCTATCCTACATGGGGTTCCCAATCAGGGGGAGGGGGAACCGGTATTCGACTCCCATTTTCAGGTGAGGAAACTGAGGCACTGAGAAGTCAAGTGACTGGCTCCCTCTAGATAGTAAGCCCCATCTAGACTCTTAGGTTTATTTTGTGCAGGGAATGTGTCTGGTAATTCTGTTGTACCATACCCTCTCAAGCACCTAGCACAGTGCTCAGCACATAGTAAGCACTCAATAAATTGCCTTGATTGATTGGATTAGAAGATAGGCTCTCTGGCCGTTTGTCCTGGGCTCTTTCCAGGGGAGCACACTCCTTCTCTAGGCCTTAAAGGTACCAAGCGGTGGGCAAAAAAAAAAAAAGCATCTTAATATCAATGGAAATGATAGTCTCCCAGTCTCACTTAAATGCGGCTTGAAATCTGGTCAGGCTAATAGTTATTGTTCATATAAGTGAAACTTTGCTCTGCCTGATATGGCCTGGAGTGAGACTTGTCCCTCGGTGACAGGAGACAAAAGGTTCCGTTTGTCATTCATGGCTGAGGTTATTATTTGGGGCTTTAATGAGCACTCACTGTACCAAATACTTTTCGGAATTCTGGAAACTCTTTGTTTACAGCCCATGTTCTCCTGAAATAGTCATCCACGGTTATGGTCATTACTTAGTGCATTGGGCCTATGAGACTTGGCTGGGGTTTCGTTCATGTGGAGTGAGAAAGTTTCCAAGGTGAGGGAAGCATTTCTTCATCAATAATCAGTCCTGTGTTTTCGCAACAGAAAATTTGAGGACCGCCAGCTAGCCCTTCTGAGGGCTTTGCTCTGGATGATCAGCATGGAGTATGTTGGCAATTCAGAGTGTAGAAGTTCACTTAAGTCCTTGCAGTGCTCTGTGGATTTACTAAGAAGGGAGGAGGCAATTCTGTCCTCTGGACTGTAAGTTCATTATGGCCAGGGAATGTGTCTGCCAATTCTGTTGCATTGGACCCTCCCAAGAACTTAGTTCAGTGCCCTGCACATAGTAAATGCTAAATTAATTTGATTGATTGGTTGATTTTTGTATTGTACTTTCCCAGAAGGTTAGTTCAGTGCTCTGGCACTCAATAAATGACACTGATTGATTGTTTGACGGAAGAAAGTTGCACCCTTTACCTGAGCTGCAGGCTTTTATAAGAATAGCAATAGTAATTTTTAAGCGCTTACTACATGCCAGACATGAAACTGGGGTAGATACAAGTTAATCAGTCCCTGTCCCACTTGGGGCTCACAGTCTAAGTGGGAGGGAGGATATATATTTATCCCTTTTTTATAGATGAGGAAACTGAGGCACAGAGCTGTTAATCGATTTGCCCAAGGTCACATAGCAGGCAAATGGCAGAGCCAGAATGAGAACACAGATACTCTGACTCCCATACCTCCTCTGATGGACAGGAAAGTGTTTGCCGACTCCCCTCCCTCAACAGCGGCATGGTGGGGTGCGGAGCGGTGGGTGGGGGGAAATCATTCGACCCTGGCAGATTTCCACCAGTCCCAGGATTATCTGTCTCATCCCAACCATCCCACCCTGTCCTTCCATCCCAGCTGACCGTGAGACTCCACTTTCCACAACTCCATCCTCCAGCCCCCGGAACTGGAGAGAGGAAGTCGAGAGAAGCAGCACTGAGGGATTAGGAAATTCTTGGGTTTCTAGAACAGCTTTATTATGCTCTCTAGATCTTCCCCCATCGATCCTTACACCAAATGCCGGATGGGATCGGGCCCTGCGTTTCACCAGGAAACTGGTGGGCTTCCCCCAATCCCTCCATGGGACCCAGAGAAAGGAAGCTGGAGGAGAAGAATGCTATCAAAGGAATGCCCTCAGTATATATGGAGCCAAACTGACAGTCAGCCCATGTCACACGGGGTGGCTTCAAACAATTGTCATTCAGTGCTGCTGAGGTCACGAGTTCAGGTCAAAGCCAGGGCTGATGACAACAGTTATTTTTTTTTATGGTATTTGTTAAGTGGATGAGGTTTGGTTTTTTGGGGGGTGGAGGGTTATGGTACTTGTTATGCCCCTTCTTAGGGTCGCACCTGGAGAGTTTCCAGGACTCTACCAGTCTCAGCTACAGGAGGGATAGTCAAGCAGAGGCCTACCCATTCCATTCCTAGCTTGTCAAGTAGATAGCGAGGGAAAGACAACCTGCTACAAGTCAAAACTCACCCATGCTGGGCATCAGCGGCATAGAAGAGAGTTGAGGGCAGAGACGAGTTTACCGTGCAGAAGGCGGCAATGGTAAACTAATTCCGGATTTTTACCAAGAAACCTCTGTGGATACACTACTAGAATGATTGCAGATGGGGACCCAGGTGTTCTGGGAGAGATGTGTCTGTGATGTCTCTATGGGTCAGAAACGACTTGACGGCATAAGACAAGACTTGTTATGTGCATACTATTTGTCAGGCACTGAAGTAAGCACTGGGGTTAGATACAAGATATTCAGATAGGACACAGTCCCTGTCTACATGGGACTCACAATTTTAATCCCCATTTTCCAGTTGAGGGAACCGAGGTACAGAGCAGTGATGCAACTTGCCCAAGGTCACACAGCAGAGAAGTAGTGGAGCTGGAATTAGAAGCCAAGTCCTTCGGACTCCCAGGACTATGCTTTAGCCACTAGGACATGCTGCTTCTCCATTATCTTATCTTCTGATTTTAGGAAGGCTGTCTGGAGTTGGGATTCAAGGATTGTTCCTGGAATGATTGTGATAGGAATGCAGAAATATGGAGCAGGGAATCATGGATAAGAAGATGGTTCTAGATTGCCCAGGGTTGCTCCTATTTTGGATGGCAGGAATCAAATTTGGAGGGTCATTTCTGGTCACTGTTGAAGCAGCGAGCTTGAGGGTGGGTCACAGGACCTGGGTTCTAGTCCTGACTCTGATACTTGCCTGCTTTGTGACCTCAGGCAATTCACTTCACTTCTCTGTGCCTTCATTCCTCCTCCTTCCAACTTAGACCATGAGTCCCCTGAGGGACAGGGAGTGTGTCCAACCTATCTTATTTCTTAGATAGATAGAACTTAGAACGGTGCTTCTCATAAAGTAAGTACTTAACAAAGACTATAATTATTATTATTGTTAAAAATGGTCCCACAAAACAGGCAAAGTGCAAAATATTACACCTCTCATATCTGCGTAGACAGTCACAAGTGAGGCATTTTGCCAAATCCAAGCTATTCAGTAGTCCTTGTAAAACATTGGCACCTATCTGGAAGGGTTGAAAGCTTGAAAAAGAGGTGGGTCAGATCTGTGGGAAGCAGCGTGGCCTAGTAGATAGAGCACAGGTCTGAAAGTCAGAAGGACCTGGGTTCTAATTCCAGCTCCACCACTTGTCTGCTATGTGGCCTTGGACCAATCACTTCACTTCTCTGGGCCTCATCTGTAAAATGGGGATTGAGACTGTGAACCCCGTCTGAGACAAGGATTGTGTCCAACCTGATTTGATTGTATCCATCCTAGTGCTTAGTACAGTGCCTGGCATATAGTAAGTGCTTAACAAATCCCATTATTATTATTATTATTGTTGTTATTATTATTATTATTATTATTATTATTATTATGTTCCACCAACCCTCAGAGTCTCTATAGAAGACAGGAACTGAATTAGGCCAGACCCTGACTCTTCCTCTTCCTGCTCTCCCAAGCAATTAGTGCACTGCTCTGAACACAGAAAATGTTGATTAAATGCCATAAATTAATTGATTACTTGATTCCCCCAAAGGGAAAAGGGGAGGTGGTAGTCACACATTCTCATTTCGCTTCTCAGTAGGTGCCACAATTATTATTTTCATCACTACTATCATCATCATCATTATTATTATTACCCAGCACTTAGAACAGTGCTTGGCACATAGTAAGCGCTTAACAAATACCAACATTATTATTATTATCATCAGTCAGCCAATCACTATTATTTACTGAGTGTTTACTGTGTGCAGAGCACTGTACTAAGCATTTGGGAGAGTACAATATACCAGAGTTGGTTGATACGTTCCCAGACTACAACAATCTAATAGTCTAGAGGGGGATTATTATCTATTATTATCTATGATCAATGATGTTATTATCAGCAGCTCTGGTGAAAAATTTGGTAGGAGAGATGGTTGAGTTTATTGGTGAATGAGAGTTTGGATTATCCGTGGATTTCGATTATCCCCTTTCAATTACCCCTTCCCTCCACAGACCACCAGGCATTTGTTGGATGGAGGTTCAAAGGTAGGAGGGCAGAATTTGGTCCATCCTTATAATAATAATAGCAATAGTAATAATGGTATTTGTTAAGCGTTTACTATGTGGAGGCACTGTACTAAGCACTGGGGAGGATACAGGTTAATTGAGTTGGACACAGTCCCTGTCCCATTTGAGGCTCACAGTTTCAATACTCATTTTACAGATATAATAATTATTATTATTATGGTATTTGTTAAGTGCTTACTGTATGCTGAGCACTGTTCTAAGCTCTGGGGTAGATACTGGGTAATCAGATTGTCCTACATGGGGCTCACATTTTTAATCCCCATTTTACAGATGAAGTAACTGAGGCACAGAGAAGTTCAGTGACTTGCCCAAGGTCACACAGCAGACAACTAGCAGAGGCGGGATTAGAACCCATGTTCTCTGACTCCCAAGCCCGTGCTCTTTCCACTAAGCCATAACTGAGGCAAAGAATAGTGAAGTGACTTGCCCAAGATCCCACAAGTAGCAAATCTGGGATTAGAACCCATGACCTTCTGACTCCCAGGCCTGTGCTCTATCCATTACACCATATGGTCTGCTTGGTGTTTTACACCTTGTCTCGATATGATAATAATAATAGTATTTGTTAAGTCTTTCCTATGTGCCAAGCACTGTATTACAATTAGATCAGACACAGTCCCTGTCCCACCTCGAGCTCACAGTCTTGGGGGAGGGTGAACAGATCTTTAATCCCCATTTTACAGCTTAGAAAGCTGAGATGCAGAGAAGTTACTAGCCCAAAGTCACACTGCGGGCAAGTGGGCAGGGCCAGGATCAGAACCCAGGTCTCCTGTCTCCTAGGCCTGTGCTCATTCCACTAGGCCTCGCCACGTCACAACGAGAAGCAGTCTGGCTTAGCAGAAAGAACTCAGGCTTGGGAGTCAGAGGCTGTGGGTTCTAATCCCCGCTCCTCCACTTGTCAACTGTGTGACTTTAGGCAAGTCACTTAACTTCTCTGTGCCTCAGTTACCTCATCTGTAAAATGGGGATTAAGACGTGGGACAACCTGATTACCTTGTATCTACCCCAGTGCTTAGAACAGTGCTTGGCACACAGTAAACACTTAATAAATACCATAATTATTAACCATAGAACTGAATAGGAACATGGTGAGAAACAGAAGGAGGTCAGGTGTAAAAGCAGGAAAACAGATTCCCTTAGAGCCCGTTTCACCCGGAGTTTTCCTGGAGAGTTGATGGGGCAGAAAGAAGCAAGCCTACCCTTGGGGAATTCGATATTAGTGCCATAAAGCTGTAAAACATTTGAGGTTGTTATATCATCTTTGAACAGCCGCCAGGAGTGCTGAGGGACTCAGTCATGTGTGCTGGATGCCAGAAGGCATTAAAATTAGCAACTTCAGGGTGGTACAGTGCTAAGCGCTTAGTACAGTGCTCTGCACACAGTAAGCGCTCAATAAATACGATTGATGATGAGATTCCCAATTTTCAAGTCATTTCAGAGGAAATTGAATAGCCACCCGTATGAGTTATGCTGCGTGTTGGATTCATCCCGCAGGGGAAAAGGGAGAACGATAAAGCGATGGGAAAGTTTTCCTGAGTAATTTCCTTGCAACTGGGTTTTTGCTGGGGGCCATCCCTAAAACTGGAGGCTCCTCTTCATTATATGATGGGATTTGTTGAGTGCTTACTATATGTCAAGTACTGTTCTAAGTGCTGGGGTAGATACAAGCTAATGAAATTGGACACAGTCCCTGTCCCACTTGGGGCTCACAGTCTTAATCCCCATTCTTCAGATGAGGTAACTGAGGCAAAGAACAATGAAGTGACTTGCCCAAAGTCACATAACAGACAAGTGATGGACTGGGATTAGAACCCAGGTCCTTCTGACTCTCAGACCCGGGCTCTGTCCACTAGGCCAATTCTGCTTCCCATCATTCATGGGGAGGGCAAGCCATGGCCTTCTTGAGATGTCCCTGGTGGCCACCTCAGAGAGAAGGTGAGGACCACCTGGAGTGGGATGGGATGCTGGAGAACATTGAGAGGTCGGGTGGCTTTTTAAGGGAAATGCCCCCTGGTTCTTAGGATAGTCAGATGCTCCCCTGAACTGAAGGACTCAGTAAATGCCCTACCAATCAATCCCCAGGAGTATTAACTGAGCACCTGCTATGTGCAGAACACTGAACTAAGTGCTTCAGTGAGTACAATAAGACTAGTAGATGTGCTTTCTGCCCTCGAGATTCTTACCTGGGAAGAAGAGCAGCCTAGTGGAAAGAACTCGGGCCTGGGAGTCAGAAGGTCATGGGTTCTAATCCTGACTCCTCCACTTGTCTGCTGTGTGACCTCAGGCAAGTCACTTCACTTAAGTGGTCCTCAGTGACCTAAAATGGGGATTGAGACTGTGAGCCCCATGTGGGACAGGGACTGTGTCCAACCTGATTTGTTTGTATCCACCCCCAGTGCTTAGTACAGTGCCTGGCACATGGTAAGCACTTAACAAATACCATGAAAAGAAAAGGGAACCTAACTTAGAAGCTGAATGAGAAGGGACTCACTCAAGAGAGCATGTGATTGAGGAGTAACAGCCTGGCTCTGAGGAGGCAGAAGACTGAGATGCTCATCCCAGCCTAGGCTAAGTCCCGTGACCTCTCGGGGCCTCAATTTCCTTAGCTGAAAATGGGGTGATAACACCTGACTTTACTATGTCTGAGATGATTTCCTTGCATCTATCCAAGTGTTTAATACCACAGTCATTATTATTATGGATGTCGTGAGGACAAAAATGAGAGGTCATGTAAAAAAGCTTTGGAACAGAAAGGCGTTCCATGAAGTTGAGGTACCCGTGGGGAAGGGAAGAATGTTGGGTTGTAAGACCAGCCTAGGAATGTTCTCCCCTATCCACCTCTTCCACTGAGTTTCAAACAGAAACTCCTCACTACTGGCTTTAAAGCACTCCACTGTCTTGCCCTTGCTACCTCACCTCACTACTCTCCTACTTACAATCCAGCCCCCACACTCTGCTCCTCTAATGCCAACCTACTCATTGTACCTCAGTCTCATCTATTTCACAGCCAACCCCTCACCCATATCCTGCCTCTGGCCTGGAACATCCTCCTTTCTCATATCTGACAGACAATTACTCCCCTCCCGCTTCAGAGTCTTATTAAGGCCTATCTCCTCCATGAGGCCTTCCCTGACTAAACCTTCTGTTCCTATTCTTCAACTCCTTTCTGCATCGCCCTGACTTGCTCCCTTTATCCATCACCCCCCCTCAGCTCCACAGAACTTATGTCCATATTTGTCACTGATTTATTCACATTAATTATTATTATTATTATTTAATGCCTTTTTTCCCCTCTAGACTGTAAACTCGTTGTTGAGGGGGGAAATGTCTCTGTTATATTGCTTTACTGTCCTCTCTCAAGAGCTTAGTACAATGCTGTGGAGACCATAAGCATTCAGTAAACAGGTTTGAATGACTGACTCCATCCACAATGTAATATGGCTGTTCTCTCTCAGGACGAGTGACACTCTCCAACGTGTCAGAGCGTAAAGACAACATGCGTCTGGGCCTGAGCCTCACCACCAACCCCAAGGATAACAGTTTTGTGGTAAGGACCATGACGTGCCCTCAGTCATTGAGGTACACTGGGCTTGGGAGGGTTTGTGGAGGGGGGGCACATGTTGGGTCGGGGGGGAGTCGCTGTCTTCTCTACCCCCTGGTGCACGGGGCCAACTTGGATGTTCACCCTTCCAGTCTTCAATGGCCTTGTTTCCACAGCATTTTGGACTGAACTCCCAGCCTCACTCTTCCCAAGTCTCCAAGAAGTCTGGAGAATGACCTTAGGTTGCTCCTTTCCTTCTGGAGTGAGGAAATGGAGCCAGTTTTTTTAAATAGTATTTGTTTAGTGCTTACTATGTGCCAGGCACTGTACTAAGCACAGGAGTAGATACAAGCTGATCAGGTAGGACATAGTCCCTTCCCCAGATGGGGCTCACAGTCTTAACCCCAATTTTACAGATGAGGGAAATGAGGCCCAGAGAAGTGAAGGGACTTGCCCAAGTTCACACAGCAGATAAGTGGTGGGGGCGGGATTAGAACCCAAGTCCTCCTGACTCACAGGCTCAAGTTCTATCCACCAGACCTACTGCTTCTCAAGTTAAGTCACTTCTGGTTCCAGTTTAAGCTATTGGGCTCAGATTAGAGCTGGACCAGTTAGGAGCTCTCCTAGGACGAGTCCACTCTGGTGAACAATGGAGCCTTGGGTCTCCTCTCTACCTGCCCCAGAGCACATATTTGTAATTTTATTTATTTCTATTATGTCTGTCTCCCCCTATAGACTGTAAGCTCATTTTGAGCAGTGAATATATCTGATATTTTGTTTTATTGTATTCTCCCAAACTTTTAGTATAGTGCTCTGCACATAGTAAGCACTCAATAAATATGACTGACTAATTCAGGCTAGGTCTTTCTGGACCTGAAGATTCCAAAGTAAACTGGGGAGGTTTCAGATCTCCAAGGGGATTCTGGGTAGGAGATTTGTAGGTCAATGTGCCCTTCCCCTCTCTAAACCATATGTCTGCCAGCGAGGAGAAAGTGGACAAAGGAATTAGATCACCTCCCAACAACAGGGGACTGTTTAGTGGAACGACTGACTCTAAAGGGGGATTTAATCCCTGTTCTCCCTCCTACCTAAACTATGAGCCCCATGTGGGACAGGGATTGGGTCCTAACTTATTAACTTGTATCTTCCCCAGAGCTTAGAATGATGCTTGACACATAGTAAGTGTTTAACAAAATAATAATAATGATAATACTAACAGTAGTAATAATAGCAATAATAATGATGACAACAACGAAACCCATTTCTCCCAGCATGAAACCAGTTTCTCCCAGTTTTAGGACGTTTCTCCAGAGGGACCCCTCAGCACCCTGCACTTACTCCACAGCCTCTGGATTCCCCTCCCAGGTTCTTGTGAATTATTGTCTGTAATTCATTCATGTATTTTTTCCATTAATGTCTGTCTCCCCTTGTAGACTTTTAGCTCATTGTGGGCAGGGAATGTGTCTATTGTTATATTGTACTCTCCCAAGTGTACAAAGGTACAGTGCTTTGCACACTGTAATTGCTCAATAAATATGACAATGATTGAAACGAATAGTGTTGTACCTTAGCTGTGGACCTTGGAGCAGAAATTACAATGGCAAGAGGTTTGGGGTGAAAAGAGGAGAAATAGACACAAGAGTAACCAGTACTGTACTGGGAACAATCCAGCTGAAAAGCAGACTGTCCAATATAAGCCAGACCACTGACCACCTAAGACCTATTGGGTTTTGGGTTTTTTAGGGGAGTGGGCATGTGGTTGTTGTTTTGCCCCTGTGAGCCAGATACATCAGCAGTTGACTATGTAAGTGCCTACTCCTGACCTTGCTTCAAGCACCCTAGAGGAAGGAGGACAGGAGTTAAAGGACAGATTTCCTTCCCAATAATAATAATAACGTGGTATTTTTTAAGCACTTAAAATATGCCAAGCAATATCCGAAGTGCTGGAGGAGTTACAAGATAACCAGATTGGACACAGTCCCTGTCCCACCTGGGGCTCATGGTCTTAAACAGGAGGAGAATGAGTATTTGATCCCCATTTTACAGATGAGAAAATTGAGGCCCAAATGAATTGACTAGCCCAAGGTCACAAAAGAGGTAAGTGAGAAGAACCGTGACCTAGTTGCAAGAGATTGGGCCTGGGAGTCATAAGGACCTGGGTTCTAGTCCCGGTGCCAACACTTGTCTGCTGTGTGATCTTGGGCAAGTCACTTCACTTCTCTGGGCCTCAGTTATCTCATCTGTAAAAGGGGATTAAGTCTGGGAGGCCCATGTAGGACAGGGACTGTGTCCAACCTGATTAGCCTGTATCTACCCCAGTGCTTAGAACAGTGCTGGGCACACAGTAAGAGTTTAACAAATTCCATCACAATAATAATAATTTTGAAGGAGGGAGAAAGTCCCTTCCAATTCTCACTTCTAAGATTTGGTACCCAGGGCCTCACATTGGATGGTTATCTTTTCTAGGCCTGCAGCCCGCTCTGGTCTCACGAATGTGGCAGCTCCTACTACACCACGGGGATGTGCTCCAGGGTGAACGCCAACTTCAGATTCTCCAAGACTGTGGCCCCAGCTCTCCAGAGTACGTTGCTAGATAGCTACTCCCTCAGGCCTGGTCCCATATTGCTCTAGGAGAGTTTTAGGGCTTTAATAGCTTCAGCCTGGTGGCCAAAGCCTATCTGGGTGTGGAGGTAAAGGTGGAGGTAGGGATGGAAGGAAACCATTCTAGAAAATTTCCCTCAGAGACGTGATGCCTCCTGACACCTGGGAGTCATTCTTCTCAATCAACCAGTCGTATTTGTTAAGCACTTACTATGTGCAGAGCATTGTAATAAGTGCTTGGGAGAGTACAGTTCAACAGAATTAGCAGACACGTTCCCTGCCCATAATGAGCTGACAGTCTAGAGAGGAAGACAGGCATTAATATGAATAAATAATAATTGATTTGCTTACTAGACTGTAAGCTCCTTTGCATATCAGGGTTGCACCAATATTCTACCAGTCTTGACTAAGGGAGGGAGAGTCAAGCAGAGGCATACCTATTTCATTCCTAGTTTGGGCAGTGGCTAGCAAGTGGAAGGCAATCTGTTACAAGTCAAAACTCACCTGTGTTGGGCAGCAGTGGCATGGGAGAGAGTCGAGGGTGGAGATTCAAGCTTATTGAGTGGAAGGAGGCAATGATAAACCACTTCCATATTTTTTCCAAAAAACTCTATGGAACCACTTCTAGAACGATTGCAGATGGAGTTGGTGCATTCTGGGAGAGATGAGACCATGGTATCACTATGGGTCAGAGATGACTCGACAGTATAAGGCAAGACAGGTTTCTTTACTAGATTGTAAGCTTCTTCTGGATAGGGGTCATGTCTAGCCCCACGTGGAACAGGAACTGTGTCCAACCCAATTTACTTGTATCCACCCCAGTGCTTAGTACAGTGCCCATCACATAGTAAGCACTTAACAAATAACACAATAGTGTGGCTCAAAGGAAAGAGCCTGGGCTTGGGAGTCAGAGGTCACGGGTTCTAATCCCGGCTTTGCCACTTTTCTGCTGTGTGACTTTGGGCAAGTCACTTAACTTCTCTGGGCCTCAGTTACCCATCTGTAAAATGGGTATTAAGACTGTGAGCCCCACGTGGGAAAACCTGATCACCTTGTTTCTACCCCAGTGCTTAGAACGGTGCTTTGCACATAGTAAGTGCTCAACAAATACCATTATTATTATTATTACTAATATTACCAATGCTATTGTGTTTCACCCTCCCAAAGGCTTAGTACAGTGCACTCAGTAAGCACTCAATAAATACCAGTGAATGGACTGATTGATACCGATTGATTGATCCTCAATTAGGGCAGACCAGCAAGGGGATGGTCAGAGCCTGTAGAAAGAGATATCAAGATGGATATGAGAAAGAAGTTCTGGACTGAAACCCTGGAACAGATTGTGATGGGAATTTGTGAAATTCCATTTCATGGAGAGATAGCTCCATTAAAAAGATGGCTCCAAAACAGGCCTGCCCAGACAGGAGGCTGGATTAGATTATATTGAACCTATCAGCCCAAGGATTTTGAGATTCTAGATACCTGATTGTAAGGGTTATGAGAGATGTCTCACATGGGCTTGGGCAACTCCATCCTCCTTCATGACCAGCAGGTCTCTGTTCTCCCCATTTCCAAAAGCCTATTATAATTACATCTCCTCCAGGGAGCCTTCCCAGACTAATCTTTCATCTTCCCGCACTACTGTATCACCCATGAACTTCAGTCCTCATCTCCTAAGCACTTAGATACCACACTCCCAAAGCATGTCTGTCCATATGTTTAAATTCAGATGCCTCCTCTACCTGTAATTTATTTTAGTATTGAACTCCCTTTAAGAGAATGTAAGCTCCTTGAGGCCAAAAATCATGCCTACCAACTTTATTGTACTCACCAAAGTGCTTAATCCAGGGCTCTGCACAGAGTAAGCAGTCGATAAATATTACTGATAGATTGATAATGAATATTTCTTTTCTTTCTTCAGGGTGCCAGACATACATGGACATAATAATAGTTCTGGATGGTTCCAATAGCATATACCCCTGGGTGGAAGTTCAGCATTTCCTCATCAACATTTTAAAGAAGTTTTACATCGGTCCTGGTCAGATCCAGGTGAGTGCCTAGAGAGGCCACAGTTGGCACTGGAGAACTCTGGACATTGAGATAACATAACATTATATAACATCCATGCATAACCCCGGCCACTCAGCATGACGGGGTGACTTTTCAGTTGTCATTTTGTGGCAGTCCACCAAGCTCACCCCAACCTAGAGTGTGTCTCAGGAGGGGGACTCCTGACCCCCCTTCCTGCCCCAATTGCTCCAGAGTCAGACTTTCATTCATGCATTTATTCAATCATATTTATTGAGCACTTAGTGTGTGCAGAACATTGTACGAAGCTCTTGGGAAGTACAAATTGGCAACATATAGAGGAGGTCAATCAATCAATCAATCGTATTTATTGAGCACTTACTGTGTGCAGAGCACTGTACTAAGCACTTGGGAAGTACAAGTTGGCAAAATACAGAGACAGTCCCTACCCAACAGTGGGCTCACAGTCTAGAAGGGGGAGACAGAGAACAAAACCAAACATATTAACAAAATAAAATAAATAGAATAGATATGTACAAGTAAAATAAATAAATAGAGTAATAAATATGTACAAACATATATACATATGTACAGGTGCTGTGGGGAAGGGAAGGAGGTAAGACGGTGGGGACGGAGAGGGGGAAGAGGGGGAGAGGAAGGAGGGGTCTCAGCCTGGGAAGGCCTCCTGGAGGAGGTGAGCTCTCAGTAGGTCCTTGAAGGGAGGAAGAGAGCTAGCTTGGCGGATGTGGGGAGGGAGGGCATTCCAGGCCAGGGGGATGACGTGGGATGGGGGTCGACAGCGGGACAGGCACGGTGAGGAGATTAGCGGCAGAGGAGCAGAGGGTGCAGAGTGGGCTGTAGAAGGAGAGAAGGGAGGTGAGGTAGGAGGGGGCGAGGTGATGGAGAGCCTTGAAGCCGAGGGTAAGGAGTTTCGGCCTGATGCGCAGATTGATTGGTAGCCACTGGAGATTTTTGAGGAGGGGAGTGACATGCCCAAAGCGTTTCTGGACAAAGACAATCCGGGCAGCAGCATGAAGTATGGATTGAAGTGGGGAGAGACACGAGGATGGGAGATCAGAGAGGAGGCTGATGCAGTAGTCCAGACGGGATAGGATGAGAGCTTGAACGAGCAGGGTAGCGGTTTGGATGGAGAGGGAAGGGCAGATCTTGGCAATGTTGCGGAGCTGAGACCGGCAGGTTTTGGTAACGGCTTGAATGTGAGGTCCTACCCAACAACAGGCTCACAGTCTAGAAGGGGGAGGCAGACAACAAAACAAAACAAGTAAACGGGTGTCAGTTGTTCCCGTGAGCACAGGCACTACTACCAAGCCAAGGAACTTGGCAGCAGGAGCTGAGCGAGGGAAGGTCTGTGTATTGAAAATGAAAACTCCAGATATAAAGGCATATTAGGATCAGAACAGCTGAAACCCAAACTGACCAGCAGAAAATGGAACAGCTGGTCACCATCTAAGTTTCTTAGGATGATACGTGGTCCTTTCCTTGGTGAGGTTTTTTTTTTATCTTTCTGTGGGTAAGAAGATCCATTCCTTCCTACAGGCCTGGAGACTGCCAAGTATCTTTCCTTCAGCCAACAAGCAGATAGAGCCAGACCCTTCCACTGGGGTGGGAGGGGACTTCTCTATTCAGCCACCCACTTTTGGCCAGAAGGGTTAGCTGGACAGAAAAAATCATCTTTGTTGAGCCAATGTGATACTTGACCTTAAAGAGGCAGATTGGAGAAACCATGTGAACACAATAAATACTTCCTAGATGTGGAATGTGCCAAGTTTAAAAAACAAATACTGCACTTTGGCAAACCCAGAAATATTGGGATAGGATTGGGGTAATAATGATTCAGGAATTTATTAAGCACTTGCTCTGTACCAGCAACATGCAGAGCATTGGGGTAGGCAGAGATAACGAAATCCAACATGATGCCTGTCCTACCCAAAGCTCCTACACGAAGCTCACAGTTTAAAAGGGAGGGTAATCGGGTGGTTTATCCCATATTACAAATGAGGAAACAGAATTCCAGAACTTGAGTGACCTGCGGATCACGCAGCAGACAAGTGACAGAGTGGAATAAGAGAGTGGATAAGTAGGAGGGAGATAGTTGTTGGAGTGCTTTAAAGCTGTTTTTAACATCAGCATTCATGCAGGAAGAACAAGAGGAGAAGCAGTGTGGTCTAGTAGAAGGAGCAGGGCCAGGGAGTCAGGTGACCTGGGTTCTAATTCCAGTTCTGCCCCTTGCCTGCTGTGTGATCTTGGGCAAGTCTCTTAATTTTTCTGTGCCTCAATTTCCTCATCTGTAAAAAGGGGGTTAAATAACTGTTCTCCCTCCGCTTAGATTGTGAGCCCTACATGGGGATAGGGGCTGTGTTCAATCTGACTATATTGTTGTAATAATAATAATAATAACCTTTATTAAGCACTTACTATGTGCCAAGCACTATATTAAGGGCTGGGGTAGACACAAGATAATCAAGTCAGATACAGCCCTTGTCCTGCTGGGGGCTCACTGTTTAAGTAGGAAGGAGAACAGATATTAAATCCCCATTTTATAGATGAGGCTACTGAAACTGAGAGAAGTTAAGTGATTTGCCCAGGGTCACCCAAAAAGAAAGTGGCAGACCTGGGATTAGAACCCAGGCCCTCAAATCCCAGGCCCATGCTCTTTCCACTAGGCCATCCTGCAGCACTGGACAAATGCCACAGTTATTATTATTAGTGGCATTATTAAGATTTATTTTTATCATTAATAATCCATGTACAATCCAGACTATATTCTTAGGTAGAAATCCCTCCAGGAAGGAGCGTTATAATTCTTTTGAGGACTTGGTTTCTAATCCTGGCTCTCCTACTTGTCTGCTGCATGACCTTGGACAAATCACTTCACTTCTCTGTGCCTCAGTTTGCTCATCTGTAAAATGGGGGTTAAGATTGTGAGCCCCATGTGGGACATGGACTTTGTCCGATCTGATTAGCTTGTATCTGCTCCAGTTCTTAGTACAGTGTCTGGCATATAGTAAGTGCTTAACAAATATCATTTTAAAAAAATGCTTAACAAGGAACTATCCATACCCATATACTCCCAAGTCTATCCTGCTCAGTGAGTTGGGAAAATCAGCAGCCGCTTGGGGTCTCCAGGGAGGTACAACAGGGAACCCGGAGAGTCTCATCTTAACCCCTGAAAACTGGTGTCCTGTTCCCCTTCCCAGGTCGGCGTGGTTCAGTACGGAGAGGACGTCGTCCATGAGTTTCACTTAAGTGACTACAGGTCGGTAAAAGATGTGGTGGAAGCCGCTAGTCACATTGAGCAGAGAGGAGGTACAGAAACCCGGACAGCGTACGGGATAGAATTTGCTCGGTAAAATCTCCTAACCAGACTCCCGTCTATTACGCGCGGCCAGCTGGGGGTATGGTGTGCCTGGTGTAGGCCAGAGATGAAGTGGTTGCTTTCCTGATGTTCCTCTGCAGCCAGAGAATTAGAGTTCCCGTATGAACAGTGAGAGATGATTTAAGCCCTTAAGCCAAGTCACCGCCTGGCACAACCAGAGTTTAGACCAGTTTGGAAATTTATTGCCCACATGCTTTGTGCCTCCTGTTTGGCTATTCATTCCCCTAATTTCATACTAGAATCCACACATCCTGTAGAATTTGGTGCATAGAAAGTGCATCTCCCCAGCAGTTCCTCAAACTTTGTTTGACTTGAGGGGGTGCCTTCGTCCCCTCTCTCCTCTGCCCCCCGACCCCAACATTCAATTAGTTTAAATTTGAACGGAGCCCTTGGCCCAAAGGAAAATCCAATCCCGGCCTGAGGGGCCTCACCAGGAGACATAGGAGAGGTTGGTGATGAAGCAGTTTTGGTCACCGCCATTAGAAGAGTTTTCTTTCCCCCCACCCTGTGTTCCTCACTCGTACTAGCTGGGTTCATGGACAGGGATATGGTATGATATGCTAGAGAAGCAGCATGGCTTAGTGGAAAGAGCACAGGCTTGGGAGTCAGAGAACGTGGATTCTAATCTCAGCTCTGCCACTTGTCAGCTGTGTGACCTTGGACAAGCCACACACCTTCTCTGTGCCTCAGTTCCCTCATCTGTAAAATGGGGATTAAGACTGTGAGCCCCAAATGGGACAACCTGATTACCTTGTAACTACCGTAGTGCTTAGAACAGTGCTTGGCACATAGTAAGTGCTTAACAAATACCATTATTATTATTATTATTATTATTACAATAATTTCAAGTTTACCAGAAATAATCACCCTCCAACAATATCCTCCCAGAATCTTTCCTGCCCCTGGCTTCCAACGCACACATGGGCATGAGGTTGATGCTATTCCAAGTGTGACAGGTCCGGTCGCCTCCCTTCCCTGCCCCCATCAACACTTCCTGAAACAAGCCCCCACTGGCCCCCCGGTTCTGCTCAGGGCCCCCAACTTGTATGCGGATGAGTCAGGAACCTGTGCCCAAGTGCCAGATGACTGGGTTGTTCCCATTCCCTTTCATGCTCTTGTGACTCACCCCACTAAAGCCAAAAACAGGAGCTTCCCAGCATGGTGGATTGCACCCCTTCACCTGCTCCGTGCCCCCACCCCCTGACCAGAAATAACCTCTGCTCTGAGGGGCCTTGGGGCCGACTCTGATTCCAGCTCCGAAGCCTTCCAGAAGGGCGGGAGAAAAGGCGCGAAGAAGGTGATGATCGTGATCACGGACGGGGAGTCGCATGACAGCCCGGACCTGGAGCAGGTGATCGACGCCAGTGAGAAAGACAACATCACCCGCTATGCCGTGGCGGTAGGTCTCTTTCCACCCTGACCTCCCAACCACTTAGTACAGTGCTTAGCATGCAGTAAGTGCACATATTAAGGTCTGTCATCTAAGTTAAGTTTAGAGGTCACCTAAACTGTAAGCTCACTGTGGGCAGGGAATATATCTGTTTATTGTTATATTGTACTCTCTCAGGCATTTTGTACAGTGCTCTGCCCTCAGTAAGTGCTCAATAAATATGATTGAGTGAATGATGTTTCGGTCGCTTGGGGTCTCTGACCAGACCCTGTGGGTGTCCACCCACATATCCCCAGCCACAGCTGTGAGCCCACCCAAGGGTTCCAGAAAATGACCCCCAGGCCTTGTGCCAAACCATGGGACCTATGGGAAAGAGCACAGGACTGGCTCCCAGAAGACCTGGGTTCTAGTCCAGGCTCCTCCGCTTGCCTGCTGTGCATGACCTTGGGCAAGTTTGGTTGTGGGGTGATTTGTGGTCTTCTTTATTGCTTATAATGTGCCAAGCCCTGTGATAAGCACTGGGGTAGATACAGGATAACCACATCAGAGCCGGACCCTGTCCCATGTGGAGCTCACAGTTAAAGAGGGACGGAACAGGTATTTTATCCCTGTTTTACAGGGGAGGAAATTGAGGCCCAAAGAAGTTAAGTGATGTGCCCAAGGTCTCACAGCAGGGAAGTGGTGGAGCCAGGACTACCCAAGTCACCTGACTCCCAGATCAATGATTTTCCCATAAGGCCATGCTGCTTCTCAAGTCACTTTACTTCTTTGGGCTTCAGTCCCAAAAGGCCGGTGGTTTGGGGTTGCAGCAGTAAAGAGAAAGGCCAGATCTGTTTTTGCATTGCAACTATAGGTGCTTGGCTACTACAACCGGAGAGGAATCAACCCAGAAGCATTTCTGAGTGAGATAAAATACATAGCAAGTGACCCAGACGACAAGCATTTCTTTAACGTCACGGATGAAGCTGCTTTAAAAGATATTGTGGATGCCCTCGGAGACAGGATATTCAGCTTGGAAGGTGAGGGGAGCCCATTTCTGCATTTGGTCCAGGGTCTTTGATCTTCAGACCTGCCCGGAACTCAGGCTGGAGAACTGTTGGGCTTGTTACTGTAATGTCAGGGGGCCATGAGATTTCATCTTAGAATGTAGATTTCACTAGACTCTAGACTCATTGTAGTCGGGGAGCATGTCTACCAACTCTATTATTTTGTATCCGTCTGTCAATCATGTATTGAGTGCTTGCTATGTGCAGAGCACTGTACTAAAACAATTGGGAGAGTACAATGTAATAGAATTAGCAAGCATGTTCCCTGACCATAAAGAGCTTTCACTCTCCCAAATGCTTAGTACAATGTTCTGCGAATAGTAAGGACTCAGTAAATTTGAATGATGGATAATGGAAGGAGACTTCCTTGGGGAGTAACATTCTTCCCTTAGAGAAGCTAAAGGCCCGTGGGCATAGTTAGGTGGGGTTAGGTGGCTGCCATTATCCTTCCCTTGACAGTTCCAGCTCAACAGGACACTGCCCAACTTGTACTTCCCAAGCGCTTAGTACAGTGCTCTGCACACAGCAAGCACTCAATAAATACGATTGAATGAATGCTCAACTCCAGGGGCAGAGGGAGAATGGGGGGCTGGCGGAGTCTCTCCCACAGGTTGCCCCAGCCTCTGCCGCTCCCCATCCCTCTTCAGAAATGTACTCCATCCCCTACTACAGGCTGGATGTGTAGAGGCGACTACTGGTTGAGCAGATCCTTGGTCCTTGTCCCTGGGAACACAGTTACCACCTCAAATCTCTTCTCTTTCTTTCAGGAACAAACAAGAATGAAATCTCTTTTGGCCTAGAGATGTCCCAGACTGGATTTTCCTCCCACGTTGTGGAAGTAAGGGCAGAGACGGCAACAGTTTTCACCTTCTCATTCTCTTCTACCTCCCGCTCCTCCCACCACCCTCTGTAGGTTCTTCCTACCCCAGTGGTGTAGGGGTGTCACCGACATGAGGAAACTGTGCAAGATGGCTTCTGGGCTGCCCATACCTATCCATGAAACATATCCAGAGAAGCAGCATGACACAGTGGAGAGAGCACGGGCTTTGGAGTCAGAGGTCATGGGTTCAAATCCCAGCTCCATTAACTGTCAGCTGTGTGACTTTGGGCAAGTCACTTAACTTATCTGGGCCTCAGTTACCTCATCTGTTAAATGGGGATTAAAACTGTGAGCCCCCCGTGGGACAACCTGATTACCTTGTAACCTCCCCAGTGCTTAGAAACGTGCTTTGCACATAGTAAGTGCTTAACAAATACCATAATTATTATTATTATTATTATGAAAGCCCAAACGAATGACACTTGTCATCCCAGAGAAAAATTGCTCCAACCTAAAAAGACCCAGGTGTAAATTTCTGGTCCACTGGGATTCCAGGAGAAGGATGTTTAGACATCTATAACCTTGAAGTGTGATCTAATGGCCCCCTGACATTACAGTAATCAAGGGTATTTAATGACAGCATACTGTGTGCTGAGTAGTCAGTTTCATTTGTTGAGCGTTTACTATGTGCAGAGCACTGTACTAAGTACTGGGGAGAGTACAATATAACAGTCACATTCCCTGCAATGAACTTACAGTCTAGAGGGGGAGACAAGTGTTAATATAAATAAAATACAGATATGGACATAAGTGCTGTGGAGCTGGGTTGGGGGATGAATAAAGGGAGCCAGTCAGGGTGATGCAGAAGGGAGAGGAAGAAGAGGAAAGGAGGGTTTAGTCAGGGAAGGCCTCTTGGAGATGTAACTTCAATAAGGCTTTGAAGCAGGGAAGAGTAGTAGAAAATGAGGAGGGAAGGTCATGGGTTCCAAGCCAGAGGAACTTGTGAGTGAGGGGTCAGTGACAAGACAGATGAGATTGAGGCACACTGAAAAAGTTTAGCATTAGAGAAGCAAAGTGTGTAGTCTGGGTTGTAGAAGGAGAGTAGCAAGGAGAAGTAGTAGGAGAACCTGTCCACATGTTTTGTTTTGTTGTTTGTCTCCCCCTTCTAGACTGTGAGCCCGTTGTTGGGTAGAGACTGTCTCTTTATGTTGCGAACTTGTACTTCCCAAGCGCTTAGTACAGTGCTCTGCAAACAGTAAGCGCTCAATAAATATGATTGAATGAATGAATGAATAGAAAGGGGTGAGGTGATTGAGTGCTATCATTTGGTTGAGTCCAATAGAACAGAGTTGGTAGACATGTTTCCTGCCCACAAAGAGCCTATAATTCATTCACTCATTCAGTCATATTTATTGAGTTCTTACTGTTTGCAGAGCACTGTACTAAGCACTTGGGAAGTACAAGTTCGCAACGTATACAGAGGCACAAGCCTTCTAAGCTCAGTCCGATCCCTACCCTTAAGCCTGAGATAGGGGGAAAGTTCAGGCCATGAGACCAGAGAGCCCATAATTCAGAATTATGCAGAATTTTGACAGTCACCATCCAGCTTGTCCCCCTGGGTACCACAAGGATACAGTCCAGAGGGGTGAGGTAAAGCCTCCTGGGTAAAACAAGCCCTCCTGTTCCCTCTGGAAAAGCTAGGACAGAACATGCTAGAAGGAAGAATGGAGGAGTTACTGGCCTGAAGCAAAGGATGGTCGCAAAGAGGGAAGAAAACAATGGGAGGAGGGAGAGAGCGATGGGGCCTGAGTTAGCAAGCAAGAGGCCTCCATAGAGTCCAGGTTGGCCCTCATAGAGACTGGCTTAGGCCAGAAATTTGGGCCTCAGCCTCCCCTGAACCCGGCCTCCTCAAGCCTGATCTGACCCAGAACCCACAGCCGCCCATGCAGAATTTACCAGAAGGTTCTGGGGCAACGGCCAAGTACCACAGAGCCCCCTAGAAATGTGCTCCAGACAAAGTGAGGCTCACCATTCATTCATTCAATAGTATTTATTGAGCGCTTACTGTGTGCAGAGCACTGTACTAAGCGCTTGGGAAGTACAAGTTGGCAACATATAGAGACGGTCCCTACCCAACAGCGGGCTCACAGTCTAGAAGGGGGAGACAGACAACAAAACAAAACATATCAACAAAATAAAATAAATAGAATAAATATGTACAAGTAAGATAAATGAATAGAGTAATAAATATGTACATACATATATACAGGTGCTGTGAGGAGGGGAAGGAAGTAAGGGGGGGGGGGGAGGGGGAGGAGTGCAGTTCCCCCCAGCCACTATAGCAATGAAGAGGGAGGGCTCCTGAACCTGACTTTGTGCCAGCCCAACCTGGCCTGAGGACTTAGGTCCTGTGAGGGATCCAGAGCCAAGCACAGACCGGGCAAGGGGGTGCTAGGTTGGGGGTGCCATCAGCGACTTGGATGGGAGGGATTTCAGTAGCACATACAGGAAGGATTAGCATCTCCTTGGAGATCATTCCAACAGCCAGATGGAAGGATTCTGGTTTCTGCTGTCAGGGATTTGAAAATGTGCCAGAAGACACTGCTTATGTTCATGCCCCATCTTACTGCACCTCTCCTTGGCACTTGGGCTCACTAGCATTTTTCCTGTGACCAGTTCATGCAGCCCAAACTAGATCCTAGAATCCCTTGAGGCTCTTTGTTCTAATTCCCACTTGAATAGATCAGTGTTTTAGAAGCCCCTAATCTCCCAGCAAAGGCAGACCACTGAGTCAAGATAAAGATAACCCCAGAGGGCTCCTAGTCTATTAATGTCTCTCTCCCCTCTCTTTTTTCTCTTCTGGCTCTCTTTCCTCTCCTCTCTCTTCTCTTTTCTCTCTTTTCTCACCTCTCTTCCCTCTCCTCTCTTCTCTCTCCTCTCTTCTCTTTTCTTCCCTTCTCTTCTCTCTGTCTCTTCACCTCAGTCTCTTAACCTCCTCTTGGTCATCTCTCCCAGGCCATTTCTGGTGACTGTTCTATTTAAATATGCACAGCAACAGGAGGGACAAGAGAAACCATAAAACCATTTGTATACAACTCAGGTTGTAAGGGAATGCTGTTATAAGGGATCCCAAATATAGTCTGTGGTTGTGCTTCCTGTGAGTACATGCTTTTGTGGGGGTGCATTTGATGTGTGCTTTGTGATGATGTGTCATTTGGTATATATTTTTATGTGTAGTTTCCTGTTTTATGCATTCTTACTATAATGGTTGAGTGCATGTTCCAGGAGTGTGAGAGCTCAATGTATGTACCTGCTCTGTGAAGGTATGTGATGTGTGTATGATGTTTGTGACTGTTTGATGTCTCTTTGGCCATGCTGTAGGAACATGGCCAGTGAACAGAGAATGGGCCTGGGATTCAGAAAGACCTGAGTTCTAATTTCAGCTCCACCACTAGTCTGCTATGAGACTTTAGGCAAGTCACTTCACTTCTCTGGGCCTCAGTTCTCTCATCTGTAAAATAGGGATTGAGACTGTGAACCCCATGTGGGATAGCGCTCAATAAATACAATTGAATGAATGATAGGGACTGTGTCCAACCTGATTTTCTTGTATCCACCCCAGCGCTTAGTACAGAGCTTGGCACATAGTAAGGGCTTAACGAATACCACAGTTATTATGAATATTATTATTAGTGTGTACTCCAAATGTGTGTGCTTTATGGGTGTGTTCTGGTATAAAGGTGGTTTAAAGGGCTAGGCTGGAACAGTGAAATCTGCTTGTTGATCAGTGAGAAAAGGAAAATGCATTAGTTTTCAAATACATATTGAACTACCTGTTTGTAACTCCCCCTTCTGTAGCTGCCAACTTTTAAATGGGTCTAATAATGGCTTTTAAATCAATAGGTTACCTCCGTTACCTCATCTGTAAAATAGGGATAAAAACTATGAGCCAGGTATGGGACATGGACTGTGTCCAACCCAATTACTTGTATCTATCCGGCACTTAGAACAGTGCCTGGTACACAGTAAGCACTTAACGAATACCATAAAATTAAAAGACTCTAATCCCCAGCTTTCGGCTGTGTGATCTTGGGCAAGTCACTTTACTTCTCTGGGCCTCAGTTACCTCATCTGCAAAATGAGGATTAAAGACTATGAGCCCCATGTGAGACAGGGACTATGTCCAACCTGATTAGCTTGTGCCTACCCAACCTGATTAGCTTGTATCTACCCCAATGCTTTGAACAGTGCTTGGCACATAGGTGCTTAACAAATAACATGAGGCTGTTGGCAATGATTGTGACCCAACTCTGTCACCAGGCTCAATCTGAACTCATCAGGAAAGGCCAGGGATGTAAATGGATTCAATCAGGGGGTCAGAGAATGGAGTTTCAAGGAAGTGGCCTAGTGGATAGAGCCCAGACCCGGGAGTCAGAAGGACCTGGGTTCTAATCCAGATTCCACCAATTGCCTGCTGTATGAACCTGGGCAAGTCACTTCACAAGTCCCGGCTCTACCACTTGTCAGCTGTGTGACCTTGTGCAAGTCACTTCATTTCTCTGGGCCTCAGTTACCTCATCTGTAAAATGGGGATTAAGATTGTGAGCCCCATGTGGGACATGGAATGTGGCCAACCAGATTACTTCATAACTACCCCAGTGCTTAGAACAGAGTCTGGCACATAATAAGTGCTTAATAAATACCATGAGAAAAGAAAGTGTGTTTTAGTTCCTGGGAAACCCCTCGAACACCAGAGTCCCTGTAGGCTTTGCAGCATTTGGGATCTGCTCCCGAGCCAGAGAACCTCTTCGGGATTCTGCATTCTCCAAAGGCAGCGCCTCTCGCCCCACTGGGCAATATTAAGTTGCCCAGAGGAGGCCCAGAAGGAGTCCGGCATTTCCGTTCCTCTCGGAGGGAGATCTGAGCCAGAGCACGTCAATCTTCTGGTGAAATTTCCATCGCCCTGTTTACGGAAAGTGATACTTGAGTGCGGTCCAGGATTTCAGTCTTGAAGATGTGATGAATGAACTCTGGGATCCAAACCACCTCTGTCTGGCAGCCAGGGCAGCCCTGGTCAAAGCATGTCAGAGATCCAGCCTGAGAACCCTGGGTGAGATGCCCTGCTCGGCAGCCACATCATCTGCTGGAAATGGTGGCCGTGGAGGCTTCCTGTTCATGGCCAAATGATAATAATAATAACTGTGGTATTTGTTAAGCACTTACTACGTGCCAGACACTGTACAAAGCTCTGCGGTGGATCTGAGCAAATCAGGTTGAACACAGTCCCTGTCCCACATCGGGTTCACAGTCTTAATCTCCATTTTACAGATGAGGGAACTGAGGCCCAGAGAAAAGAAGCGACTTGCACAGGGTCACCCAGAAGGCAAGTGGCAAAGCCCGAATTAGAACTCATGGCCTTCTGACTCCCAGGCCTGTATTCTATCCCCTGGGCCAAGCAACTCTGTTGGGATGGGGGAGCCCCATCCCCAAAGTGTTTACACACTCGTTATGAGCCCCATAAATCTCCTCATTTGGAAAAATGCAAAGTCAAGATCAAGGGAAGGAAGATCTTGGATCCAACTTGGACAGGGTCCCATTGAGATGTGAGGGATTAGCTCGAGCAGGGAAGGAAAGGGGAAGCATGCCTCCCTCCAGCTTCGCTTGGCTCTCCATCTGACAATAGCTGGGATTCAGACTACCCTCCTCCCCACCCAACCCTCCAAAACCCTCCTGCAGGTAAGATCCCACCCAGATTCTGGGACCGGGTTGGGGGAGGGGGAAGAACCTGGAAGAAGTTGGCCCTGAGGTTTGGGGAAGTGAAAGGAGTCCCAATCACTGCATCTAAACCCTGAACTGCCTCCTACTCTGGGAGACCAGCAGCCTCGACGGTTATGGAGGAGCTGGATGCCCCACATGGGGAACACAGAAGACCATCCCCCCATCACCTGGACACCCCCTGGGTGAAGGTTTATGGGGCCCCTAAGGCATCTCTGATTCTAGGCAGGCAAGGCTGCTTATAAGCTCCTGAGGTCAGGGATTGTGTCAACTTCAGTGAACTCAACTCTCCTAAGTGCTTAGTAAAAGTAAACACTCAATAAATACTATTGACCAATCCCCACTAGATTGTAGACTCCTTACAGGAAAGGATAATGTGTACTAATCTAATTGTACTCTTCCAAACAGTACAAGTGTTCTGCCCTAAGTACTCAGTAAATGTTATTATTATGGTATTTGTTAAGTGCTGACTGTGTATTGAACATTGTTCTGAGTTCTGGGTTAAATACAAATGAATAAGGTTGGACACAGTACCTGTCCTCCATGGGGCTCACAGTCTGAGCAGGAGGGGGAACAGGCATGGAATCCCCATTTTACAGCTGGGAAAACTGAAGCACAGAGAAGTTAAATGACTTATCTAAAGTCCCACAGCAAGCATTTGGCAGAGTCAAGATTAGAACCCAGATTCTCTGACTCTTATGTCCGTTCTCTTTCCACTAGGCCAGACTGCTTCTTTAAATGTGATTGATTCAGTGATTGTTCAGTTGAGAAGCAGCGTGGCCTGCTGGAAAGAGCACAGGCCTGGGAGTCATTCATTCAGTCGTATTTATTGAGTGCTTACTGTGTACAGAGCACTGTACTAAGCGCTTGGGAAGTACAAGTTGGCAACATATAGAGACGGTCCCTACCCAACAGTGGGCTCACAGTCTAGAAGAGTCAGAGTCAGGCTATGACTCTTCTAGTCTAGAGTCAGAGAACCTGGGTTCTAATACCGGCTCTGCCGATATCTTGCTGCGTGACTTTGGGCTTGTCACTTCATTTCTCTGTACCTCAGTTTCCTTAGCTGTGAAGTGGGGATTCAGTACCTGTTCTCCCTCCTACTTAAACTGCAAGCCTCATGTGGGACAGGGACTGTGTCTGACCTAATTCATTCATATCTATTCCAGCGCTTAGAACAGTGTTTGACACATAGCGCTTAACAAATACCATTAAAAAAAATTGAGAGCTCAGTGCAGAATGAGGGAAACCAAGGCTCCAGACCCTTGACCTGCAGAAGCTGTCTTTGGGAGGCCTGCCAAGATGAGATTTATGCAGCCCTATCTGCTCTAAACCAAATGGTTAACTGGTCCTCAGGTGGACACTGCTGGCCCCTGGAGGAATCTTCCACCTCGCTTGGGAGTTCCTGTCTTTTCAATAGTAATAATAATTGTGGTATTTGTTAAGTGCACATTATGTGCCAGGCACTGTTCTAAAACTCTGGAATAGTAATAAGCTAATCAGGTTGGACATAGTCTCTGTCCCACGAGGGGCTCACAGCCTTAATCCTCATTTTACAGATGAGGTACCCGAGGAACAGTGAAGTGACTAACCCAAGATCACACAGCAGACAAGTGGCGGAGTCTGGATTAGAACCCAGATCCTTTCCTCTCCCAGGCCTGGACTCTATCCACTAGACCATACTGCTTCCCAGTTCATGTAGCCTCTTGGTCCCCATCTACGGCATTCACCTTCTCTTCCAAACTCAGCCCAAGGAGAGTCCAATGGCCATTTTTTATGGTATTTGTTAAGGGCTTACTATGTACCAGGCTCTGTACCAAGAGCTGGAGTAGATACAAAGTAATCAGGTTGGACACAGTCCCGGATGGGGTTCACAGTCTGAATTCCCATTTTACAGTTGAGGTAATTGAGGCACAGAAAAGTGAAGTGACTTACCCAAGTGGTGGATCTGGGATTAGAACCCAGATCCTTCTGACTCATAGGCCCAGGCTCTATCCACTAGACCACACTGCTGACTAATGGAAATCTGTTTGTTAGAGGGTTCTCCCTTGCGGGAGGGGGTTACCGGGGATCAGGAAGGCATCAGGAAACTTGTTGGGTTTAAACACACTAATCCATCAATCAATAAAATTTGTTGAGCTCTTACTCTGTGCATAGCACTATTCTAAACTCTTGGGAGATATGTTGCCGACTTGTACTTCCCAAGCACTTAGTACAGTGCTGTGCACACAGTAAGCATGCAATAAATATGATTGAATGAATTAAAATAGAGTTGTTAAACACCATCCCTGCCCTCAAGTAACTTCACTGTGGTATGTGTTGGGCACTTACTATGTGCCAAGCACTGTTCTAAGTGCTGGGATAGATACAAGGTAGTCAGGAAGGACATAATCCCTGTCCCACATGGGGCTCCCACTCAATCCCCATTTTACAGAGGAGGTAACTGAGGCTCAGAAAAGTGAAGTAATAATAATAATGGCATTTGTTAAGCACTTACTAAGTGGCAAGCACTGTTTTAAGCACTGGAGTAGATCAAGGTAATCAGCTTGTCCCATGTGGGGCTCACAGTCTTAATCCCCATTTTAGAGATGAGGTAACTGTGGCATAGAGAAGTTAAGTGACTTTTCCAAGGTCACACAGCAGATGAAGTCAGGAATAGAACCCACTTCCTCTGACTCCCAGGGCAGTGTTCTTTGACTAGGTCACACAGAGACAGTCACTAAAATAAATTACAGATACCTCTAGATTACAGGCTTGTTATGGGCTTGTTATGCTAATTCTGTTTTATTGTACTCTCCCAACCACTTAGTTCAGTGCTCTGCACATAGCAAGCGCTCAATAAATACTATTGCTTGATTGATAGGGGAGGCAACAGAGTACTTTGGGAAAAGGGGAGGGAGTGCATGGGGGAAGTGGTAGGGGAGAAGTATGGCCTATGAGAAAGTAATAAGCAGTTAACACGTCATTAAACAAAGTGGTAGAAGGGGAAATAGGGTGGGGATGGGAGAGGTTTAGTCAGGGAAGGCTTCCTAGAGGAGATGTGATTTTCGTAGGCCTTTGAAGACAGGGAGAGAAGTGATCCAAATGCCAAGAAGTGTTTTGGGTTGTTTTTTGGTTTGGGGTTTTTTATTTTCCAGAACTTGATGGTTCCCTGACTTCCTCTGGTCTACTGCCTGTCCCTCTGAGTTTGCCCAAATGCAAGGCTTAGGGCCTTCCTCCCCTGCCCCTCAGGACCTCGTGGACCCCTACCCCTGGAGTCTGACAGGGAGGAAAATTTCCCAAAACCAAAGATGCAAAATGAGTTCCCAACCTCGAGGAAGGGAGAGAAGCATTGCCTTCTCTCCTTTGATTTCAAGCTTCTGGTTTCAATCAGTCTTTCTGCTCTGTGCTGTAAATGTGAAGCAAATGATAGCATCTGTGGGGCAAGAATGTGTTTTCAAAAACCTCTCTCTGGAAAGCTGATTTATTCATTATGGCTTCACCTGGGAGCCAGAGGATCTGGGTTCTAATTTTGGCTCTTTTATTTGTGCTGTGTGACTTTGGGCAAGTCACTTAACTGTTCTTGCACCTCAGTTTCCCCATTTGTAAAATGGGGATTAAATACCTGCTATCCCTCCCCCTTAGACTGTGAACCCTATCAGGGACAGGGACTGTGTCCAAACTGCTTAGTTTATGTCTACCCCAGTGCTTAGTAGAGCTTTGGCATGTAGTAAGTGCTTCACAAGTGCTGCAGTTACTAACCGGAGCCCATCTTACCTCAGCAGCCACGAGAGATAAGATGGGAATGGCAGAACTAACCCCAGGGAAGAATTGGAGGTAGACGCTGGAGGTCCCGGCCAAACTAATCAGGGCTTGTACTCCTGGGTCCTTTCAGATTTTTCCTGGATTAAGGTTCCACGGTACTAATGGGTTTGAGTGACATCAGGACAGGTCTCTCAGACGTTGGATCCAGGAGCTGGTTTTGGTATAACAGGAGGAGAGAGGAAGGGCTGTCATTAGTCTGGTTTATTTTTAATTATTATTATTGTTATTAACAACAATAATAATAATTAAGATATTTGTAAAGTGCATTCTGTGTAACAAGCACCATTCTAAGAGCTGGGGAAGATATAAGATAATCGAGTCTGACAAAATCCCTGTCCCATACAGGGCTCACAATTTATGTAGAAAGGGGAAACAGGTACTGAATCCCCATTTTACAGATGATTTAACTGAGAAACAGAGAAGTTAAGTGACTTACCCAAGGTCACAATGCAGATGGGTAGCAGAGCTAGGATTAGAACCCAGGTCCTCTGACTCCCAGGCCTGTGCTCTTGCCACTAGGCCACATTGCTGCTGAATTGTTTGATTTTATTATTTAAAATTTATTATTATGAACATTCTTATTAATAGTAATTTATTTTAAACAAAGTGGCTTACCAATAAAACTCTTAGCAAACCTTTCTACCAATTGTTATATTGTACTCTCCTGAGCACTTAATACAGTGCTGTGCACACTCTAAGTAATCAATAAATATGACTGAGTGATTGATTGGTACTTCCACAGCTTTAAATTTTTCTGGGGGTGGAGAGAGAGAATGAGAGACAAAGAGCAGGGAACTTGCCACTTCTTTTTTTTTTGTCCCTTCAAGTGCCTAGTACAGTGTACTGTACCAGGTGGGTGCTCAGTAAATAGAAAAGACAAACAGAGTGAGTGCAGGCCTCCAGATATCATCTCCACAATCCAGTGGCATGCCGGCCCCCCAAATTGGTTTTTAATTGGTGGGGAAGCTGCAGGCCACTGCAGAGGTACTGCTCTGCTCTGCTCTGTGGTCTGCCCTGCAACAAAAAACCATTTGATGAGAAGGAGCTGCTGGGCTGGCTGGGCTTTGATTGTGTGCTCAGCACTAGCAGCTGTTTGTAATAAATTTCCCCCGGGGTCCTTCGTGACTGAGCAGCAGCTGGGGCTCCCCCTCCCACCCCCTTCAGAGCTGGTTGATAAGCCGGGGCTTGTTAATAAAAAGCCCGCATTGGATTAGACTCCAGGCCATCTCCCGCCTATGGAGGGGTTGGGTCAGGCACAACCATCTGGGACCCTTCACTGGATTTTCTGTCACCCCAGCATCGTTGACCGTTGGCTTCCTTTGGGGTCCTTGATCCTTAGAGCTCACTAAAGTTACTTCACTCCTGGCAGTGGGGCAGGATATGGGGATGGGAAGTATAATAATAATAATGGTATTTGTTAAGTGCTTACTATGTGCAAAGCACTGTTCTAAGAACTGGGGGGATACAAGGTGGTCAGGTTGTCACATGGGGGGCTCACAGTCTTAATCTCCATTTTACAGATGAGGGAACTGAGGCCCAGAGAAGTTAAGTGACTTGCCCAAAGTCATACAGCTGACAATTGGCAGAGCCGGTATTTGAACCCATGACCTCTGACTCCAAAGCCCGTGCTCTTTCCACTGAGCCACACTACTTCTCATAGGATGGAGTTGAGTGGTGGCTGATGGTAGTCCATCGTGAGCTCTGTGAACCTAATCCACACGGTTCCTACAAGAGGCTGCTTGTCTATAAACTAGGAACTCAGTTCATCCTCCTACTTAGACTGTGGGTCCCTTGTGGAACAGGAACTGTGTACACCCTAATTCACTTGTATCTACCCCAGTATTTAAAACAGTGTTTGACACATAGTAAATGCATAACAAGTACCATAAAAAAACCACCTCAGACTCCCTTTAGTCGTCAGCCCTATGGAGTCATGAAATCAGTCAGTGGTATGTACTGAGTGCTTTCCGAGTGCAGAGCACTGCACTAAGTGCTTAAGAGGAAGCAAACTGCCCTCCCGGGGTGTGAATTGTGGGAGAGGGCCTATCCAGCAGCAGGCAGGGAAGCAATGTGGCTCAGGGGAAAGAGCATGAGACTTTAATCCCATCTCTGTCACTCACTACCCTGATGTGTGACCTTGATGTGCCACTTAATGTCTCTGGGCCTTGGTTTCCTCATCTGTAAAGTGGAGTCCCATGTTGGGCAGGGACTGTGTTGGAGGTGATGATGAAAATGATGTTTGTGATATTTGTTAGGCACAAATTATGTGCTAAGCTCTGATCTGTGTCAGATCCGACACAGTCCCTCTTCCCTAGAGGGCTCACAGTCTCTGTGGGAGAGAGCATAGGTATTGAATCCCCATTTTACAGCTGAGGGAACTGAGGCATAGAGAAGCAAAGTGACTTTCCCAATACCACACAGCAGGCAAGTAATGGAGCCAGGCTTAGAACCCAGATCTCCTGATTCCAAGTACAATGCTCTTTTCTGGACCATGATACTTCTCACCTTGTACCTATGTTGTATAGCCTTGTAGTTACTGTAGCACTTAAGAAGTGCCATCATTACCATGAGCATCTGGATAGGGGGCTGCTGCCATGGGGGCCGCCCAAGAAGCTCTCCCATTGGATGTGGTGAGAAGGCAATTGATGTCTCAGAGTGTGGTCCCGCGGTCCAGGATGGCCTTTCCCATGCCTAAGGAGAACTCTAACCCACTGGAGCTTCTGCGCTCCAGCTTGGCTGTGTGACCACAGCCAGAGTTGGGGGTCTTTACTGGTGTATGAGTGGAGCAAGAGTGGAGAGACTTTACTGGTGTGGGCCCAGAGCTAGAGTGGGAAGTCTTTACTGGTATAGGGGAATGGAATCAGAGTCAGGAGTCTTTGATGATGTGGAGGACCGGAGTCACTGGAGAGAGCACAAGCCTGGGAGTCAAAAGGACCTGGGTTCTAATCCCTGCTTCACCACTTGTCTACTGTGTGACCTCGGACAAGTCACTTAACTTCCTCGGGCCTCAGTTAGTTACCTCATCTATAAAGTGTGGATTAAGACTGTGAGCCCCACTTGGGACATGGACTATGTCCAACCTGATTAACTTGTATCTACCCCAGTGCTTAGTACAGTGCCTGGTGTAAATTTGTTGTAGTGTACTCTCCCAAGCACTTAGTACAGTTCTCTGTCCACAATAAGTGCTCAATAAATATGAATTGAATGATTGAATGGGGAGGCTTTACGTGTGAGGGACCAGAGCTAGAGTGGGTAGTCTTTACCACTGTGGGACCTGAGCCATAGTTGGGGGTCTTTAATGGACTGCGAACAAAGCCAGAGTGGAGGTTCTCTAACTGATGTGGGTGACCAAAGCCAGAGTGGAGGGTCTTTATTAGTGTGGGACTGGAGTCAGAGTGGGAGATCTTTACCAGTTGATTTCTCCTCTCCCCCTGCCCAGGATGGGATTCTGCTGGGAGCAGTCGGTGCCTATGACTGGAACGGAGCAGTCCTGAAGGAGACCAGCGGTGGGAAGGTGATCCCTCACCGGGAATCTTACCTGCAGGAGTTTCCAGAAGAGCTGAAGAACCACGGGGCCTACCTGGGTAAGACCTCTCAGCTCCCTACCCAGGGGGAGCAGGTGTTGGGATAGAGGTCAGTCACAAACTCTGCTCACCCACTTCCCCAACTACATGGGACCCCCTCACGTCCTTCTCTCCCCACTATGGTTGGGAGACATTCATGTGCAGATTGTCCCAGGAATGTCCACACATGTGCTGCCTGCCCTCCAGAAAGTATGGAGCATCTGTAAGGGGCAGATTCCGGAATTGGGAGCTTGCCAGTCATGTGAAAAAGCAGACACATCCCAGCTCTCAAAAGGGTTTGAGATCTACTGAAAGGCAAAATGGCCAAGTGGAACAAGCACAGGTCTGGGAGTCGGAGGACCCAGGCTTTAATCCTTGCTCCACCACTTGCCTGCTATATTATCTTCAGACAGGACACAACTTCTCTGGGCCTCAGTTTCTGCATCTGTAAAACAAGGATTCAGTACCTGTTCTCCTGTCCCCTTAAACTGTGAGGCTTAAGTGGGACAGATACTGTGTCCAGCCTGTTTATATTGTGTCTACCTCAGTGCTTAGTCCCCTGCTTGACACATCGAAAGTGCTAAACAAATACCATTGATGATGATAATGATGATGGTATTTGTTAAATGCTTACTATGTGTCACGTACTGTTCTAAGTGCTGGAGTAGATACAAGCTAATCAAGTTGGACACAGTCTCTGCCCAACATGGAGCTCACAGTCTTAATCCCCACGTTAGTGATGAGGTAACTGAGGCTCAGAGATGTGAAATAATTTGCCCAAGGTCACACAGCAGACAAATATTATTATTATTATGGATCAGACAAAAAAATATCTGCATCAATATGTTTGCCCAGCAGAGCTCTTACAGATCTGGACCAATCAGAAATAAAAAAAATGTAGCAGAAACACTGTATAATAAGGTCTCTATTGTACTCTCCCTAGCGTTTAGTACAGTGCTCTGCACATAGTAAGTGTTGAGTAAATGCAATTGATTGATTGACTGATTGACTTTCATCATGCTTACTTTCTGATCTCTTGCTATTCTGGGCAAAAGCAGCATGCATTTCTAGTGCTCTCAACATTCACTTGGTGCTGAAATCAGTGTGGGGGCCTAAATTGTGTCAGCAGACTGGAAAACAGGATAGAGTTGAGGCTGAAGCCCAGTAAAGGCAGGAGGGATTAAAAAGTTGCAAAGAAGATTAGTCAGGTACCGAAATGATGAGCGAGGGCTGCACCTTCTAGAGTTCTATCTTTGTTCCCAACTAATGAGTTCTATCAGGGAAGCCAAAAAAAATCCCCCTTGGAGGCTATATTTGGGTTCTTTTGAGATATGTGATATGACGTGACACTGTTCGTACTTCAAAATCCACCGCCTGCCACTTTCCCTTTCTATACAGTAATTACAAGGAGTCGTGAGGAAAGAGTGGATCTGGTTGAGCTGACTGGTTGGTGTTTGGGCGGGGTTACTCAGGAAAAATATCCTGGAGGAGGAAGTCGATGAGCTTTAATCTGAAAGAAGGAAGGGGATGAGGAATGGAGGGCTTGGACTGGGAGACCATTCAATGCCCAGTTGTCCCTTCTTTTAGATTATAAGCTTCTTGAGGGAAGCGGCCAATCCCCAGAGGCTTCAACACTGTGCCATGTGGTAGCTGCTCAACCAGTGATTTTGTTGATGCTAGTGATAAAAGAGGAGACTTGGTAATAATAATAATTCTGACTAACTAAGCATTTACATGTGCCAATTTTTATCAGATCAGACATAGTTCCTAGCTACAAGGTACTTGCAGTCTAAGGAGGAAGGAAACAGCTATTTAATTCCCATTTTACAGATGAGGAAACTGAGGTTCAGAAAACCCAAGTGATTTGCCCAAGATCACACAATAGGCAAATGGCAGAGCTGGGATTAGAAGCCATATCCTGTCTCCCAGTACTGACTATTTTTAACTAAGCAATGCTGCTTCTCTTGCTGGCTGGACTAAGACTAAGAGGTTATATAGAGTCTTAGTCAAAAGTGATTTTTTTATGGTATTTGTTAAGTGTTATCTAGGTGTCCAACACTGTTCTAAGCACTCGGGAAGTTACAATTAGGTCAGACACACTTCCTGTCCTGTATGGGGTTAACAGTCTAAGTGGGAGGGGGAACTGGTATCTCTGTGTTACAGTTGAGGAAACTGAGGCACAGAGAATTTAAGCAATTTTCCTAATGGCACACAGCAAGCAATTAAATTAGAACCCAGGACCTTCTGACTCCCAAGCCCAGGCCACACAACCTTACACATGGAATGTCCGGATAATTGTGGAAAAGTGTAGTTTGGGGACTAGAGCTCCTAGAACCTTTTGTCAGGTTGGTTCTGAGACTGGAAATCTGGAGGGATTCATGGAGGAGGGATGTGACCCTCTTAAATTGGGATATGCCAGATCTGCTTTTGAGCCATAAAAAAATAATCCTCTCTTCAACAAGCCTGAGGAACTAGAATCCATTCTCAAGGTTGCTACAGAGTCATGCTGTCCACATTTTTTTGTGTGTGGTTTATTTTTTCATCCTAGATTTTTCTCTAAAGCCCCTTGTCAATCTCGGTGCAGGGCTCGGGAGGGGAACTTGAAAAAAATGGTAAGAAAAAGCCAGGCCCAAGCTAGGCTGGGGAGGGAAGATGAGGAGAGGCTGGGGCAGGAGTCTGCAGCCAAGAAGTCACTGAGGATTAGGAGAAACAACATGATCTAATAGAGCCCAAGCCTGGGATTCATAAGGACTTGGATTCTAATCCCAGCTCTGCCACTTGTCTCCTGTGTGTCCTTGGGCCAATCACTTTACTACCTCATTCCTCAGTTCTCTTATCTGCAAAATGGGGGTTAGGATGGTGATCCCTAAGTATCACTTGGACTGCATTCAACCTGATTATCTTGTATCTACCCCAGATCTTAGTACAGTGCTCGCACATAGTAAGTGCTTAACAAATGCCCATAACCAAAGAAAAAAGGAAGCCTAGCTGTCTACCAATCAGCTTTGCTGAGCACTGTACTAAATGCTTGGGTGAGCACAATGCAGTTAGCAGACAGAATTTCTGTCCTCAAGAAACCTACAATCTTAGCAGAGAGAGACTGACATTAAAATATCTCTAGGATGCCTTCTCTGATTAATTTCACTTTTCCTCACCTGTATTTTCTTCCTTACTGCCACTTCAACACTCACCAACACGCACACTCTATCTCTTCAACACGCACCACTCAGTGGAAAGACCACAGGCCTGGGAGTCAGAAGGACCTGGGTTCTAATCCCAGCTCCGCCATATACCTGCTGCATTACCTTGGGCAAGTCACTTTGCTTCTCTGTGTCTCAGTTCCTTCATCTGCAAAATGGGGATTCAATATCTGTTCTTCCTCCTACTTAGACTCTGAGCCCGATGTGGGACCCGATGATCTTGCGCCTCCCTCAGTGCTTAGTGCAATGTGTGGTGTATATGTTGCAAGCTTGTACTTCCCAAGCGCTTAGTGCAGTGCTCTGCACACAGTAAGCGCTCAATAAATACGATTGACTACAGTAAGCGTTTAAAAAAGGCCACAGTTATTACTGGTGCCTATTATGTTTTCTCCTTCCACAGGCTACACCGTCACCTCCGTCATGTCTCCAAAGCATTGCAGGATTTATGTGGCCGGGGCACCCCGTTTTAACCACACCGGCAAAGTCATCATTTTCACTATGCACAACAATAGAAACCTGACTATTCACCAGTCCCTGAAAGGAGAGCAGGTAAGGGCAGGGAAACTGCTAGGGGTGGGTGCTCGCATGCGTGTGTTTTTGCCCCTGTGTGCTGGTGGGGAAAGGATCCTGGCTCGTGGAAGTTGGACTCAGATTTGTTTCATGAATTTTTGGCATTTTCCCCCTGGAGTCCACCTCCAACATCTGAATGATAAACCACAACTCCAAAAGTAAGGAGATTCCAGATTGACATGATCCACATGGCTGAGAGTTTTCTGGTCCAGATGTTTAGGAAGGACATCTCCTCCTCCTCCTCCTTCTCTCTCTCTCTCTCCCTCTCCCCATTCTCTCTTTCTCCCACTGCCCTTCCATCTTTTTCTCTCTCCCTCTTTCTATCTCCCTTTCTCTCTCTTTTTCTCTCCCTTTCTCTCTCCCTTTCTCTCTCCCTCCCCCGCCACCGGCTCTTTTGCTCATTCACACTCTCTCTTTGTCACTCTATCTCTCCGCCACCGCCCCCCCCATGTCTGTCTGTTTGCCTGTCTGTCTTTTTCTCCCTCCCTCTCTCTCCTGAACAGTTGTCACCTCCTTGAAGGCAGGGATCACATCTAGTAACCCCTCAAGGAATCCTTCCCTGACTCATCTCTCATTTTCCCACCCTATTCTCCTCCCTTCTAAACCGCCTTTGGGTCTGTAATAATAATAATAATAATGGTATTTGATAAACGCTTACTATGCGCCAAGCACTGTTCTATGCACTGGACCCAATAAGCACTTTGATACTGCCCCCTCCCTGTCCCAGTTATGTCCATACCCTTATACCCTATTGCTTCTTCTATCTGTAGTCTATCTCCCCCACTATACTGTATTAGCTTCTTTTGGTCAGGGACCCTGTATACCTACTCTGTTGTACTGTACTCTCCCAAGGACTTAGTACAGTAGTCTGCACACAGTAAGCACTCAAAATATACCACTGATGGTACTCTCCCAAGTGACAGTACTTTATCCAGAGGAAATGCTCCATAAATACTATTGAGTGATTTTTTTTATTCTTTCTCCATTTCTCTGCCTCTTTTTCTTTGTTTCTCTCTGCATCTGTTGCTCTTTATTTCTCTTTCCTCCTCTTTCCTTTTCGTTTTGCTTTCTCCCCACTAGAAAAGCCTTTAATCTCCTTAGAGAAGGTTGTGGAAATTGAATCTTGACATATACATACTGTCTTCAGAAAAATAAATTGAGCCCAGCCCTGATTTTTTTTTTTTGGTATTACTGAGTCCAGAATGGGAGTGTTTTCTGTTTCCCATACAACTGCTGGCTTCACCCACCCTTAAAAGGAGACTTATGAAGATTTTTAAATTAAACCAAAGCCATCGACCAGCTTCTCCTCCCTCAGGGAGGAGATTCTGCAAGTAAAATCATTGATCCTGATATCGTTCCTGCTCGTCTGGCTTTATACCAATATGAGTATAAGCAGCAGCATGATGTAGTGGATAACAGCACTGGCCTGGGAGTCATGGGTTCCAATCCCGGCTCTACCACTTGTCTGCTTTGTAATCTTGGGCAAGTCACTTCACTTCTCTCTGCCTCAGTTACCTCATCTGTAAAGTGGGGATTGAAAGTGTGAGTCTCACACTAGACAGGGACTTTGTCCAGCCTGATTTGCTAGTATCCACCCCAACCCTTAGTACAGCGCCTGGCATGTAGTAAGCGCTTAATAAATTCCATAGTTATTATTATTATTTATTATTATACCAGAGAGTGTCTGCTTTTCAGCTTGTCTGTCCCCTGAACAGTATGAATATAGCCCCAGATGCCTCTGTGTCTATTTTATTGTCAGGGTCTAGCCTCCCTCCACCATGGCTCCTACTGCTGAGTGCTGAGGCTCAGAAGCAGTGCCTAAGTAATAATAGTTATAATAATAATTGTGGTATTTGTAAAGAACTTACAAGGTGCCAGGCACTGTACTAAGTGCTGCGGTGGATACAAGCAAATCAGGTTGGACACAGTCCCTGTCCCACATGGGGCTCACAATCTCAATCCCCATTTTACAGATGAGGTAACAGAGGCACGGAGAAGTGAAGTCACTTGCCCAAAGTCATGCAGCAGTTAAGTGGTGGAGTTGGGATTAGAGCCCATACCTTCTGACTCTCAGGCCTGTGCTCTGTCAACTACACCATGCTGCTTCTCATGTCCACGGGGACCCGGGAAGGGGTACACCCCAGATCTGGAGCAAGAGGCGGGGATCAGGGATTCCCCCACCCAGAGGCAAACTCTAAGTTTGAAGGCCTCAGGCGGACTTCCACAAAATGGAACACTGATGTCATCATGTTCATCTGGTGTTCAGCCATGTGATGTCAAGGGATCAATCAATCAGTCATATTTATTGAGTGCTTTCTATGTGTGGAGCACTGTACTAAGCACTTGGGAGAATACAATACAAGCAGCGTGGCCTAGTGGATGGACATGGGCCTGGGAATCAGAAGGACCTGGGTTTGAGAAGCAGCATGGCTCAGTGGAAAGGGTACGGGCTTTGAAGTCAGAGGTCATGGGTTCAAATCCCAGCTCTGCCAACTGTCAGCTGTGTGACTTTGGGCAAGTCACTTCACTTCTCTGGGCCTCAGTTACCTCATCTGTAAAATGGGGATTAAGACTGTGAGCCCCACGTGGGACAATCTGATCACCTTGTATCCCCTCAATGCTTAGAACAGTGCTTTGCACATAGTAAGTGTTTAATAAATGCCATCATTATTATTATTACTCTCTGAGCCTCAGTTACCTCATCTGTAAAATGGGGATTTAGACTGTGAGCCCCATGTGGGACAACCTGATCACTTCATATCCCCCCAGCGCTTAGAACAGTGCTTTGCACATAGTGAGTGGTTAACAAATGCCATTGTTATTATTATTTATTCTAATCCTGACTCTGCCACTTCTCTGCTGTGTGACCTTGGGCAAATCGGTTAATTTATCTGTGCTTCAGTTACCTCATCTGTAAAATGAGGATTGAGACCCATGCAGGACAGGGACTGTGTACAACCTGACAAACTTGTATCTATCCCAGTGCTTATTACAGTGCCTGGCACATAGTAAGTGCTTAATAAATACCATAAAAAAACACTCAAAATTAGCATACACATTCCCTGTCCTTAATGAACTTACTTTCCAGTGTCCATGAAGTCCATCAGAGACTGCCCTAATTGCTACCCATCAGGCCAAAACTTTTACCAGCCCTCGGCAAAGAGAGGGTTTCAACTCCCCTCCCTACCATCCTTACCCCACACCTTGTATGTTTCAGATTGGCTCATACTACGGGAGTGAGATCAACTCCGTAGACGTGAACGGCGATGGAGTGACAGACATTCTGCTTGTTGGGGCACCGATGTTCTTCAGCGAAGGCCGAGAAAGAGGGAAAGTGTATGTCTATGTTTTAAGACAGGTAATATATATGCTTACAGTGTGGATCAGGGCAAGCGAAGCAGAGCTCCTGTTCAGGCCGGAATAGCCATCTAGACAGGTGGGGGTCCAGGACTTGGAATCAGGAAGTAAATTTACTTACATCCCTTTGCTCCTGATTTGCCAACACCCCTTTAATCAATCAATCATTTACTGAGCACTTACTGTGTGCAGAGCACAGTACTAAGCGCTTGGGAGAGTACAATATAACAGAGCTGGTAGACATGTTACCTGCCCTCAACAGGCTTACAGTCTAGAGGTATCTTCTCCATATCCCATCTTATCCATGAGAGAAGTGGCATAATAGCAGCTTTTCTAGTTAGTTATGGAATTTATTGAGAACTTACTAAGAGCCAAGCACTGCACTTAGCCTTGGGGTAGATACAAGATCATCAATTTGGACACATCCCTTGTCCCACATGGGGCTCCTGGTCAAAGAGGGAGGGAGAGCAGGTACCTTAACATCACTCTGCAGATGAGGAAATGGAGGCTGAGAGAGGTCAATTGACTTGCTCAAGGTCACCCTGGAACCTGGGACTATATTCCAGGGTCCCCTGGCTCCCAACCCCATGTCAAGTCATGTCCCAGTGTGGCTCAGTGGAAAGAGCATGGACTTGAGTCAGAGGTCATGGGTTCAAATTCCGGCTCCACCAATTGTCAGCTGTGTGACTTTGGGCAAGTCACAACTTCTCTGGGCCTCAGTTACCTCAAAATGGGGACCTGATCACCTTGTAACCTCCCCTGAGAACAGTGCTTTGCACATAGTAAACGCTTAATAAATGCCATTATTATTATTATTTTTATATCCCCACTAATTTAGAGATGGCTGAATACAAGTGGGCCTCAGGTGGCACCCTCGTTATCTCTGATTCTGACTGGCCTCTCTTGACGGTGCTACAAAGAGCAGCTGCATTGGGAGAATGCACACCTCCTCCTGGCTCTCTAGCCCAAGAGCAGTAAAAACAATCGCATTTATTAAGCAACTACTCTGTGCAAAGCATTCTACTGGGTGCTAAAGGACTTTTTTATGGTATTTGTTAAGTGCTTATTATGTGCCAGGCACTGTACTAAGCTCTGGAATAGATATAAGATCATCAGGTTGGACACAGTCCCTTTCCTACATGGAGCTCATGATCTAAGTAGGAAGGAGAGCAAGTACTGAATCCCCATTTAACAATTGATGAAACTGATGCACAGAGAAGTTTAGTGACTTACCCAAAGTCATACAGCAGGCAAATGGCATAGCTAGGATTAGAACCCAGGCTGAGCAACAAGATAGCACCTAAGGAAGCAACTCCCCCACATCACTTTTGTCTTCATTATCACGTTCTTTTCCTAATTATGTCTCTCAAGAAAAAGCAACTGGAAAACAAAATTTCAGAGTCCAAAACGGTAGCTCTGAGTTACTCTAATGCTCCAACTGTCTTCTAGAAATGTATTTTCTTCTGATTGGCAATGGAGGACCTTTAAAGAGAGGAATGAGGGATTTTGTCGTACTGTCCCAAGCGCTTAGTACAGTGCCCTGAACACAGTAAGCTCTCAATAAATACTAATGATTGATTGATGTAGCAAAAGAACCATGGTGGTAGGAGTGGCTCATAGGAACTCGGTTCTGGGGCCCGCAGAACTTTACTGATGGTATTTATCCAGCATTTACTACATGCCAAGCACTGTAATAACAGTGGGATATAGACACAGTCCCCATCCCACCAGGGAGACCTGGTATTTTATCCTCATTTTACAGGAGAGGAAACTGAGGCCCAGAAAGGCAAAGTGACTTACCCAAGGTCACTCAACCCCCAAAGTGCCTGGCACGTAGTAAGGGCTAACAGATACCATCATTATTAAATGGCAGATCCGGGATTTGTCCTACCTGCCAGGGTAGCAAAATAAAGCCTTCCCAGAGAACATAATCCATGGCCACCACTGTATCCATCATCGTGGCCCATGTCTCTCTGGTCTCCATAGTCAGAGCCTGGCAACCTGCTGCAGCCGGTCTTGTTAGGACCTAAGGCCTGGCTGGCCGTCACAAGCCCTTTCCTCAAGGCCTCCGATGGGCGCTTACTGATGATTTCTCCTTGTTTCTTCCCAAAGAGCCAGTTTGTTTTCGATGGGGCGCTCCAGGATGGGAACAATTACCAGAATGCTCGCTTTGGCTCTTCCATCTCATCTGTCCGGGACCTAAATCAGGACTCCTACAATGACGTGGTGGTGGGCTCACCCCTGGAAGACGACCATCAGGGAGTCATCTACATCTTCCACGGCTTGAGAGGGAACCTCCTGAAGAACCCCAAACAGGTATTCATTCATTCATTCAGTCAGTTGTATTTATTGAACACTCTGCCCACAGGTGCAGAGCACTGGACAAAATGCTTGGAGGAGTACAATATAACAGTGAAAAGACACATTCCCTGCCCACAGTGAGCTTACAATCTAGATGGGGAGAGAGACATTGATATAAATAAATTACAGATATGGACATAAATGCTGTGGGGCTGGGAGGATGAATATTCATTCATTCATTCATTCATTCAATCAATCGTATTATTGAGCGCTTACTGAGTGAAAAGCACACAGGCCAACACTCTCTTAGTCTCCCCAGCAAAAATTGTAGCTTTACCTGGACTAGTGTCTATTTGCATGAGTCTTTTTCTTCCCTCTTGAAGGAATAAACATTACTGAGCATTAAAAATGGAGTACCACTTCTTAATAAGAGCCTGGGCACCAACTGAGAAGCAGCTTGACCTGAGGGATAGAGCACGGGCCCGGGAGTCAGAAGGACCTAGGTTCTAATTCTGGCTCTGCCACTTGTCTGTTGTGTGACCTTAGGCAAGTCACTCCACTTCTCTAGGCCTCAGTTACCTCATCTGTAAAATGGGGATTAAGATCAGGAGCCACACATGGGACAAATACTATTATTATTACAAATACTATTTAAAAAAAGATGCTGACACCAGGCTGGGGGATATCTTCAAATCATGTGGTGGAGGCCATATCTAGGAGGGTTCGTTTGTACTTTAATTTTGAAGGATAAAAATAATAATAATAATACTTGTTAAGCCCTTACTATGTGCCAGGCACTGTACTAAGTGCTGAGGTAGATACAAGTTAACCAAGTAGGACATAGCCCCTATCTCATATGGGGCTCAGACTCTAAGGGAGGAAGTAGGATTCAATCCCCATTTTACAGATGAGGAAACTGAGGATGAGGGAAATGAAGTGGCTTGCCACACAGCAGAAAACTGGAGGCGCTGGGATTAGAACCCAGGTCCTCTGACTCTCAGGCCCGGGCTCTTTCCACGAGACCACATTCCTTCCCAAAGATGCAGAGAAGTAATGATGGGCAATGTACACGCAGGTTGGGGAGGAGCCGGAGAACCAGGAATCTCTGGGAACGAGCTTGTTCCAGCTTGTCTCAGACCTCCGATGGTCCTTGCAGGTCTGGGATAAATAATAAATAAATAAATAAATAAATAAATAATGATGGCATTTGTTAAGCGCTTACGACATGCAAAGCACTGTTCCATGTGCTGGGGAGGATACAAGGTGATCTGGTTGTCCCACGTGGGGCTCACAGTCTTAATCCCCATTTTACAGATGAGGGAACTGAGGCCCAGAGAAGAGAAATGACTTGCCCAAGGTTACACAGCAGACAAGTGGTGGAACAGGGATTAGAACCCGGGTCCTTCTGACTCCAGGCCCGGGCTCTATCCACTAGGCCGTGCTGCTTCTCTGTTCCCCACTGAGATAGAAAACCCAGATCTTTTCTTGTGGGGGAAAAAAGCATCAGGGATAAGCGAGGACAAGGAAAAGCCAAGGGGCAGCAGGTGAAAGGCAAATTCCATCCCTGCTTGGCCCATCTCTGCCTCTCCCCTGAAAAGAGAGTGATGGAGTCGTCGGCCAAAAGTCGGGACAAGAAAGGGTGGGCCTCCCGGAGAAGTTCACCCAAGCCATCCCAGGATGCGGTGGAAAATTCAGACCCTTGATGAATCGCTTGACGGAGAAAGCATCCAACACCCCCCAAACCCAAAGCTGAATCGCCAGCTTGGGGACCCCTCAAAAAGTGCTCAGCCACTTCCATCCACCCAGTCCTCCCTCTGCCATTTGCTTTTTTTTTATGGTATTTGTTAAGCACTTAATATGTGCTAGGCCCTGTACTAAGCACAGATACAAATGAATCAGATTGGACACAGTCTGTGTCCCACATGGGGCTCACAGTCTTAATCCCCATTTTCCAGATGTGGGAACCGAGGCACAGATATGTGAAATGACTTCCCAAGGTCACGCAGCAGAAAGGTGGAGGAGTCGGGGAGAGAACCCAGGTCCTCCTTACTCCCAGGCCCGAGCTCTAACCACTAGACAATGCTGCTTCCTGCTCCCCAAGGACCAGGAGGAAAGCTGTTGGCTCCCAAGCGACAGACGCTTGTGAGCTCTGGGCTGTGCCTGCTGCCCAGACGGAAGGAAAGGACCTCTTGAATTTTCCAGGTCCTGGAGTTGAAGGAGAGGAACTGTGAACATTTTGGGGGCAGGGGAACAGAGTTGGGTGGGCAGACTGAGCCCCAATCTGCTTGTGGAGCAGATGGTTGTGGGGGAGAGCCTCAAAACTGTGGAATGAGCAGCTCAGATCCACCCTCCACAGTGTGCCCGGGTCTGAGCCAGCATCCCACCAGCCAGAAATGAGCCCCGCTTTCTCTCTGCCCCTTCTAGAGAATCGCGGCTTCGTCCCTGGCCCTGGGGCTCCGTTATTTTGGCTGCAGCATCCACGGGCAGCTGGACCTGAATGAAGATGGCTTGGTCGACCTGGCAGTCGGATCGCTCGGTAGTGCTGTGTTATTATGGTCTGTTCCACTTTTCTTGGCTCCTGAACCCCTTGTCTTCCCACCCTCCTCCCCTTCTCTTCCTCCTGACTTCCCCATCATGGGTAACGCCCCTGCCCTGGAAGATCACAACCTCACTGTCCTTCTTTCACTCCTCTCTCTCAACTCCCACACCAGATCTGTCCCTCCATCCTCCACGATATTTCCCAGATGCCCATTACCCGGATTCAAATTCTTTTGGCTGGACTAGTCAATCAGTGGTATTTATTGAGCGCTTACCATGTGCAAAGCACTGTACTAAGCACTTGGGAGAATTGGTAGACACTGTGTCAGACAGAGTTTGCCACATAGTAAGCGCTTAACAAATACTATATAAAAAAAACCCAAACACATTCCCTATCCAGCAGTCTAGAGGATCACTGCACAGCCTCTCTCTCTGCCTCCAAACTCTTCCCTCTTCCATGAGTCCTGCTCCTCCACTGCCTTTGTTCCTTCCACATTCTTTCCTTCCTCGGTCAATCAATAGTATTTATGTGCTAGCACAGCTGTTCCTTGCTCTCAATGCCCCCATCTCTGACTCCTTACATGCTTCCCGCTGCCTTCCTCCCTCTTCCAAATCATTAAACCTTAACAGTAATAATTAATAATTACGGTGTTTGTTAAGCGCTTACTATGTGCCAGGCACTGTATCCACTGGGGTTGGACACGGTCCCTGTCCCATGTAGGGCTCACTGTCTCAATCCCCATTTTACCAATAGGGTAACTAAGGCCCAGAGAAGTGAAGTGATTTGCCCAAAGTCACACAGCAGACAAGTGGCGGACCCAGGATTAAAACCCATGACCTTCTGACTCCCAGACCCTTGCTCTATCCACTATGCCACACTGCTTCTCAAACCTTGTCCCTACAATCTTCCACGCCCTCCTGAAATCACCCCTCCTTCTCCAGGAGCATTCTCCAAGCCCTCCCCAGGTCCAATAATCTCACCAGGACCCCCTTTGCATTTCCAGAGATATTTATTTGTTTGTAATAATAATTCTGGCATTTGTTAAGCACTTACTGTATGTCAGGCATTGTACTAAGTGCTGGGGTGGATACAAGCAAATAGGATTGGACATAGTCCCTGTCCCAAGTGGGGCTCACAGTCGCAATACCCATTTTACAGGTGAGGTAAATGAGGCACAGAGAAGTGAAGTCACTCTCCCAAGGATATACAGCAGACAAGTGTGCAAAGCACTGGGGAAAGCTTGGGGAAGCTTGGGGAAGCAGCATGGCTCAGTGGAAAAAGCACGGGCTTTGGAGTCAGAAGTCATGGGTTCGAATCCCGACTCTGCCACATGTCTGCTGGGTGACCTTGGGCAAGTCACTTAACTTCTCCGAGCCTCAGTTACCTCATCTGTAAAATGGGGATTAAGACTGTGAGCCCCACGTGGGACAATTTGATAACCATGTATCCCCCCCAGCGCTTAGAACAGTGCTCTGCACATAGTAAGCACTTAACAAATGCCATCAAAAAAAAAAAAAGTGGTGGAGCTGGGATTAGGACCCATGACCTTCTGACTCCCAGGCCCATGCTCTATCCACTATGCCACGTTGCTTCTCCAAGTGCTTAACAAATACCACACCCAAAAAAAAAAAAGAGGTGGGAGGAAGGGCAGAGGCCACAGGGCTGGGGGCCTTCGGGAAGTTTGGAGACCAGTGCCAAAAATGAAAGTGTTTTTGAAGCATTACACCCGCAAGCCCCAGGCTGGTCCCCCCATTACCCTGATCCACGCCAGTGGAGAAGTCCCGGGGGTCTGGGCTCGGGGCCTGAATGCGGATGGCCCTCTCTCCTCAGGACCCGCAGCGTGGTGAGAATCAATGCCAGCATCCGCTTCGAACCCTCCAAGATCAACATCTTCAACAAGGATTGCAAGCGCAATGGGAAAGATGCGGCCTGCCTGTCAGCCTTCCTCTGCTTCACCCCGCTCTTTCTGGCACCCTCTTTCCAGGCCGCCACTGTAGGTGAGTTTGGGGGCTGTCCTCCCGGGGCCTCATGCTCCAAGGGGCTGGGGAGTTGGGGACATGTGCCACCCAGAGAATGAATGATGGATGATGAGGAGCAAAAATGGCCCCTCCTCATCGATCTACCGATGGTATTCATTTATTTACTTATATTAATGCCTGTCTCCCCCTCTAGCCTGAAAGCTCACTGTGTGTGGGGAATGTGTGTTTATTGTTATATTATACTCTGCACACACTAAGGGCCCAATGAATACAACTGACTGACTATTGATTGAGTGTTTGAGTGCAGAGCCCTTACTAAGCATTCATTCCCATGCTCCCTCTCTGTCTCCCGCCTGGGACAGCTCTCTGTCTCATGGTTCTGGTAAAAGGAAGCCTGAGTTCCACTTCAGCCTCACCCTGAAGAACAGAGCAGAAAGGGGAAGGCCAAAGTAGGGGGGCAGAAACTGGGTTTAGTTCTCAGTAACTTGCAGAGGGTTTGCTGCCTCTCTCAAGTAACAATAATAGTAATATTAATAATCAATTGATCATGCTTATTGAGTGCTTACTGTGTGCAGAGCACTGTACTAAGCACTTGGGAGAGTCCAATATAACAGACTTGGTACACATGTCCCCCGCTCACAGTGAGCTCACAGTCTAGAGTGGGAGACAGGCATTAATAAAAAATAAATAAATTATGGATATGTTCATGAGTGCTGTGGGGCTGAGGGAGAGGTGAATAAAGGGAGCAAAGCATGGTGACAGAAAGTAGGGGGAGAAGAGGAAAGGTGGGCTTAATCATGGAAGGCCTCTTGGAGGAGATGTGCCTTCAGTATGGCTTTGAAGGTGGAGAGTAATATATGTCAAGTATGAAGAGGGAGAGCGTTCCAGGCCTGAGGCAGAACGTGGGAGAGAGGTCGGCGGTGAGATAGATGAGATCGAGGCACAGCGGCATTAGGGGAGTGAAGAGTGTGAGCTTGGTTATAATAGGAGAACAGAAATAATAACAATAATAATAATAGTATTTGTTAAGAACTTAGTATAGCACACCTGCGATAGATACAAGAAAATCACACTCATTCAATCGTATTTATTGAGTGCTTACTGTGTGTAGAGCACTGTACTAAGCACTTGGGAGAGTAAAATATAATAATAAGCAGACACATTTAGATCCGACAAAATCCCTGTCCCCCATCGGGCTCATGGTCCAAGTAGGAGGGAGAACAGGTTTTGAACCCCCATATGACAGAAGAAGAAACTGAGGTCCTGAGAAGTTAAAAGACTTGCACACGGTCACACGGCAGGAGGAGTAAGGATTAGAACTCAGGTCCTCTGATTCCCAGGCCCATGCTCTTTCCCCTAGGCCACACTGCTTCTCCAAGGGTGGCAGTGGCCTTAGGGAGCAACCCCTGGGTTTTTCCCTGCCCACTGAGATCTTACGCTTTTTAGCAGAGATGTCAGGGAATCCTGGCTGGTGGAGAAACCTTGGATAGAAACCTCTGTGAGAATGGGGGAAGGGGAGGGCAGTCCCCAAGCCAGCCAGAGGTGGGGACTGCGGGTTTCTGGGAGAGGGTACTGCAGACAAGCCTCAGTTTCCCTCAGCTGAACTCCCAGTAGGCACCCCCTCCCCCCAGCCACAGGTCCTGACTTGTTTTTCAAAGGGTCTCCCTTCTCCCCAGATAGGACACTGAGGTTAGTTTGGCCTGCCCTCTCTTACAGTCACCCACCCCATGGGGTTGGATGGTATCGGGCTCTGGCCTTGCTGAGAAAGCCTCCCCGGCCCCTCGTCCCCCTGTTCTTCCTGCAGGCCTGAGGTACAATGCCACCATTGATGAGCGGCGGTACACCCCGCGGGCCCACCTGGACGGGAGTGCAGACAAGTTCATGCAGAGGGCCGTGCTGCTGACCGCCAGCCAGGAGCACTGCGACCAGATGGACTTCCATGTCCTGGTAAGCAGGGCTGGGAGTGTCCACTGGCTGCCAGACACCGATTGGTCTGTTGATTCCCATCCACCCATTGGCCTGCAGGGATACATGACCAAACCCAATCCAGTCCTGAGGAATGGCATCCCCAGGAGGAAGCTGTTTTGTTTCATTTTGTTTTTTTAAGCACTTACTATGTGCCAGGCACTGTACTAAGCTCTGGGGTAGATACAAGATTATCAGGTTGGACAAGGGGCTCACAGTCTTGTAATGGGAAGAACAGGTATTAATTCCTCATTTGACAGATGAGGTAATTGAGGTCCAGAGAAATGAAGTGACGTGCCCAAGGCCACAGAGCAGATAAGTGTAACAGCCAGCATTAGAACCCAGGTTCTTCCTACTCCCAGGATGTTAACGGCTCTGGTCAGAGCTGGACTGGGCAGAAGCCTAGGGGTCTCCTTATGTGCAGACCTCCTTTGGCAGTCTACAATGCCCTCTCCCCTCAAATCTGCCAGACTACAGCTCCTCCCATCCTCTGGGCCCTCCTGAAATCCCACCTCCTCCAGGAGGCCTTCCCTAGTTAAGCTCTTTCCCCAATCTACTTCCTCAATTTTCCTCTCCCAAGCATTTAGTACAGTGCTCTGTGCACAGTTAGTGCTCAGTGCATACCTCCAACAGCCCCCCTCAGCACTTCTGTTTCTCCCTCTTACCACTTAATAATGACTTTCGTGGTATTCAAGCGCTTACTGTGCACTTTATCCTCAACTTAGTTTTTGTTGTTTTTTTGTGATGTTTGTTAACTGCATACTATGTGCCAGGCACTGTATTAAGCACTGGAGTAGATAAAAGCTAATCGGGTTGGACACAGACCATGTTCTACATGGGGCTCAGAGTGAATAGGGGGCGGTGGTCAGCTGGCTCGGCAGTTGTCGCTGTGGAGGAGACACTGTTCTTCATTCCTCGCTGTTGTTCTTCATTCCTCTCCCCTCAGGACACGGCCGACTACGTGAAGCCGGTGGCATTTTCGGTTGAGTACGGCCTGGATGGACAGGACCATGGGCCCATGCTTGAAGATGGCTGGCCAACCTCCCTCAGGGTTTCCGTACGTCATATCCCAGTATTCCCTCCAAACTCCACCCAGCCCCTGTTCTGGGAATGTCCCGGGACAGAGCATTAGTAACAGTCAGTCATTCAGTCAGTTTTATCGATTGAGTGGGAGAGGACAATAGAACAATATATTAGACACATTCCACGCTCACAATGAGCTTACAGTCTAGAGGGGGAGACAGGCACCAGTAAGAATAAATAAATGACACATACGTACAAGTGTGGTGAGGCTGGAAGGGGGTTGAACAGAGGGAGCAAGTTAGGGTAACGCAGAAGGTGGTTGACAAAAAGGAAAAGAGGGCTTAGTCAGGGAAGGCCTCTTGGAGGAGATGGGCCTTCAATAAGGCTTTGAAGATGGGGAGAATATTTGTCAGATATGAGAAGGGAAGGGGTTCCAGGCCAGAGGCAGAACAAAGGTAAGAGGTCAGAGGTGAGAGAGACGAGATCGAGGTACCGTGAGAAAATTGGCATTAGAGGAATGAATTTTGCTGGCTGGATTGTAGTAGGAGAGTAGTGTGGTGAGGTAGGTAGGAGAGGTAGGAGGAGAAGGTGACTGAGCCTTTAAAGCCAATGATGAGGAGACACAGATGATCCATATGTCGGTGCCAGCCTAGCAGTGATGGCCTGGTCTCCCCTCTGACTCACTTCGAACCAGGAGCTGCCTTTATCGGGCGCTGGCACCCAGGTTAGCAGGAAGTTCCAAAGCCTTTCCGTCTCCAAGCTCGTTCCCCAACTCACGACATCTGCTTTGGCTCCTCCTGTATTTCCCAGTGACAATAAAGATAATAATAATTGTGGCATTTGTTAAGCACTTACTATGTGCCAGATATTATGCTAAGCACTGGGATAGATACGATTTAATCAGATCACACAGTAGCCCCTGTCCTACATGGGACTCACAGTCTAAGTGGGAGAGAGAGAGCTATTTTACAGATGAGGAAACTGAGACACAGAGTAGTTGAGTGACTTGCCCCAAGTTGCCCAGCAGGTTAGTGGCAGAGAAAGAATTAGAACCTTATTTTTGTGTGCGGTATTTGTTAAGCGCTTTCTGTGTGACAGGCACTGATCTATGCACTGGGGTTGATACAAGCTAATCAGGTTGGACATAGTCCATGTCCCATATGGGGCTCACAGTCTTCCCCATTTGTACAGGGGGAACTGAGGCACTGAGAAGTTAAGTGATTTGCCCAAGGTTACACAGCAGACAAGTGGTGGAGCCAGGACTAGAATCCAGGTCCTTCTGACTCCCAAGCTGGTACTTTATCCATTAGGCCATAGTTCATTGTGGGAAGGGAATGTGTCTGTTAAATTGTTATATTGTGCTCTCCCAAGTGCTTAGTGCAGTGCTCTAAGTGCACAGTAAATACTATTGATTGATTCTCACTGCCGTTCCTCTACTGTTTCTACTAGGCTAGGCAGTGCCTCACTAATCCCCTCTAAAGGGGTCGTTTACCCAGTCTTATTCTGTGCTGTCTGATTTTCAACTGGTCCACCCCCTAGCCAGTGCAGACAGGTTACTGGAGGTCTTTGTCAGGAGTGTTTATCTTAAACACCCACCCTCCCCTTTCCTTGATCCTGCCACCAAGTTCCACTGCTCAAAAATGGTGCCTGTGTTCACAAGTTTCTGGGAGGGGAACGTGGAAGCCCTGAGCAAGGGGTGGGTGGGAGAAGGTCAGGGATCAACGACAACCCGTTCGAGGTTCTGGGGACTTTCTGATAGAACCTTTCTGTGAGCCCTTATGATGCCGTTGGGTTATTGGTGTTATGTAGATGATGAAAAGTTATGCCTGTTACTTCTGAGTCAGTAAAGGGGTGTTGGGGATTTTAAGAGAACAGTGGGTAACCCCTCCCCCACCCAACTTTCCAACTCCCTGCTCAGAGCAACCCAGTAGCCCCTGCAGAAGACCCCATTAGGCTCTACTCACCCTCTTCTCTCTCTGCCTATCTTACACTCACAAGCACACATTCACATCCATCCATCCCAAGGAAACTAGATTTTTAAAAAAGAGATCAAATCCATTAGAGTTTTTAGGGCCTACTGCCCAATTGCTTTTTGACCCTGGTCCTGGGCCTCTGCCAGCCCATGAAGCCTGTCTGAGCAGGGTTCAGAAGTGGGCGGGTGGAGGAGCCCACTCTCTCCTGAAGGAGAATGGAGGCAGTTGTGTCCAGGTTTGTCCAGGTGTGACCGGGCTGCATTTCCGGGACTTGGGGCTTGGAAGTGCGTGTCCAGGGCCCACCCATGATCCGTGCCTGCAGAGGGTCTCCAACTGGGCTCCCTTCTCCCGGCCCAGGTGCCCTTCTGGAATGGCTGCAACGAGGATGAGCACTGCGTCCCCGACCTAGTGCTGGACGTTAGGAACAACATCCCCAGTGCCATGTGAGTAGCTCTGGGCAGTTACTCCCTACCCCCTCTTCACAAGCAATCTGACTCCCCCAGGTCAGCTAGTAGCCCTCTCCCTTCTTTCCCCTCCCCCTTCTCAGCTGGACTAAACCAAATGTCCTCCCACTGCAGAGAGGAATGGAAGATGAAAAGAGCTAGATGTGCATCACACACACACTCACAATCACACACACACACACACACTCAGAAAAGTCACAACTCATACAAACACACACAAAGGCACAAGACTCATCACACGTACACACACACAAAGACACAACACTCACAATCACAGGTATGCACATGCAGGCACAACACTGACAATCGCACACACAAACACAGTCACAATACTTGCAATAATAATAATAATTGTGATATTTGTTAAGCGCTCACTATCTGCTAAGCACTGCTCTAAGCGTTGGGGTAGATACGAGGTAATCCCGTTGGACACAGTCCCAGTCCCAGATGGGGTTCACAGTCTTAATCCCCATTTAACAGATGAGGGAACTGAAGCGTGAGAAATTAAGTGACTAGCCCAAGGTAAAACACACTCACACATATGCACACCCACGGTCACAACACTCATAAATACACACCAAGTCACAACACACACACACTCACACACACAAAATTATCTGCCACAGAGGAAGCAACACACACAAGTCGGACTGAGGCCGAGGTTGCTACTTCCAGCACGTCCTCTCTCATCTCTAAGTGTTCAGTGTATGGTTTGGTGACATAACCAGAGGAAGGCAGTTTGGCCTAATGATAGAGCATGGATCTGGGAGTCAGAAAGACCTAGGCTCTAGTCCCCACTCTGCCACTTGCCTGCCGTGTAATCCTCAGCAAATACTTGTATCTACCTCCACGCTTGTCCCGTAGCAAGCATCACAATTATCTTCCATTGAGTTGCCCTCCAGCAGCGGGCTCACCGCTCAGAGGCTCTCGGGCTCCGCTTTCTCCACAGGGATTACTGCCAAAGAGTCCTGAGGAAGCCACCCTCCGACTGCTCCACCTACAAGATGTCTTTCGACTCCTCCGTCTTTATCATCGAGAGCTCTCGGCGGAGGGTGGCCCTGGAGGCTACCCTGGAGAACCGGGGGGAGAATGCCTACAACACACTGCTCAACATTTCCCATTCGCAAAACCTCCAGTTTGCTAGCTTGATTCAGAAGGTAAGGGGATTCGAGCCATCCTGGGTTTGAGGGACAGGATAGGGATCTCTGCCCATAGGCACATCCCGGCTCTGGACACTTCCAACTCAGTGCAATTCTTTTCCTGAAATCTTTATTTTTAAAGGCATTTGTTAAGCACTTACTAAGTGCCGGGCACCATTCTAACCACTGGGGTAGATACGAAGTAATCAGATTGGACACAGTTCATGTCCATGATGGGGCTCAAAGTCTTAATCCCCATTTACAGAGGAGGTAACTGGGGCACAGAAAAGTGAAGTGACTTGCTCAAGGTCACATAGCAGACGAGTGGCGGAGCCGGAATTAGAATTCAGCTCCTTCTGACTCCCAAGCCCGGGCTCTATCTGCTAGGCCATGCTGCTTCTCATCGATGTGGAGGGCAAATACTTCAGGAAGTCCTCCATGTAGTACTCATTATCATCGGTGGTATTAAGCATCTTGCCACCCCTGTGAAACTGTGAGCTCCTTGAGGGCAGAGAGTGTGTCTACCAACTCTATGTTATTGTCCGCTCCCAGGTGCTTAACGTACAGTGCTCTGCACACATTCAGTGCTCAATAAACACCACTGATTGAGCATTTATCCAGTGTAAAGCACTGAATTAAACATCTGACAGAGTGAAACATATGATCACTAGTTTATAAGCTCCTTAAGGGCAGGGAGCATATCTACCAACTCTATTGTATTGTCCTCTCCCATGAGAAGCACTGAACTAAATGTTTGCAGAGTACTACAGAGTGAGACACAGGATCATCATCATCATCAATCGTATTTATTGAGCGCTTACTGTGTGCAGAGCACTGTACTAAGCGCTTGGGAAGTACAAATTGGCCGTTAGATTGAAAGCTTCATGGGGTTTACAGACTAAGTAGGAGTGAGAACAGGTGCTGAATCTCTATTTTAGAGAAGCAGCATGGCTCAGTGGAATGAGTATGGGCTTTGGAGTCAGAGGTCATGGGTTCAAATCCCTGCTCCGCCGCTTGTCAGCTGTGTGACTTTGAGCAAGTCACTTCACTTCTCTGGGCCTCAGTTACCTCATCTGTAAAATGGGGATTGAGCCCCACATGGTACAACCCGATCACCTTGTATCCTCCCCAGTGCTTAGAACAGTGCTTTGCACATAGTATGTGCTTAACAAATACCAAAATTATTATTATTATTATTATTAGATGAGGTAACTGAGGCAAGAAGAAGCAAAGTGACTTACCCAAGGTCACCCAGCAGGCACATGGCAGAGCCGGGATTAAAATCCAGATCCTCTGACTCCCAGGCCCTTACTCTTTCCACTAGATCATGCTGCTCCTCAGAGGGTCGGGGTCCCTCCAGAGAAATACTCTAGGGTCAGGTGGTCCAGAAAAGCTTCCTGAAAAAGGGCTTGAATCGATCAAAAACGGCCTGTACGATGTCACTGCATTAAACTGTGGGCCCAGCCCACCACAGGTGGCATCACAGGCTTCTCCAGCAGCCAGCCACCCCCAGCCCGAGCCAGAACCCTGCATCCCAGTAAATGTAATGAACCCACAGGGGTCTCTGTCCCCCAGCCCAGTGACATCATGTCGAATTTGAGTCTCCACTTCAGGTTTCCATGTCTCTGTCCAAGGTAAATGGTGGGAATCCACAGTCTTAGGGGAGGAAGGCAGCCCTGTCCCAAAGGGAGGCTGGAAATCAGCATAGGAACAGACGACTGTGGGATGAGCCAGAACGAAATGAATGCAAGCAGGGCCTAGAGAAAACACTGCGGTCAATTCCCTGGGCTCCCAGAATCCCCCGCTTCTGAGACGGCCCCCGCTCTCCTGGGCCAGGGATGGCTCATCCTTTACCGCCACGTCCAACGCTCATGAGATTTATCGCTGTATTAAGTTGCCTCGTGGTCTCAAACTGTGACCAGTTTGGTGTGTAGCTTGGCCCGGGACAGTGATCATTACCGTCTTTGAGGGAGTTCTGATCATAAGGGGAGACGTCAGCCATCTGGCCTATCACCAGAAACCCACCAGGGCTCAATTATCCACTGTCACAGGAGGAGGGGAGGGTGCAGAATCAGGAACCGCAGATAATCTGAGTCCTTGTTGCCCAGACCCTGGCCTCATTGCTTGTGCCCACTCTAGCAGAGGTAGCCATGAGCCGGGAAGTGGACAGTGGACAGCAAAGCACACCATTCCCTCCCTGCACCTCCAGGGCCTAGGGTGGGGATCGGAGCTAAACCGCCTACAAAGTCCAGAGCTGACTGGGCGGGGAGCCCCAGGCCTGAGGGACTCCGGGGACCCAGGTGTCCCATCCCAGCATTCTCTCGAGGGCTCCCCCTCTAGTTTGTAAGCTCATTTGAGAAGCAGCAAGGCTTAGTGGATAAAGTACGGGCCTGGGAGTCAGAAGGACCTGGGTTCTAATCCCAGCTCCACCACATGTCGGCTGTGTGATATTGGGCAAATCACTTCACTTCTCTGCGCCTCAGGTACCTCATCTATAAAATAGGGATAAGAGTGTGAGCCCCATGTGGGACAGGGACGGTGTCCTACCTGATTTGCTTGTATCTACCCCAGTGCCTAGAACAGTGCTTGGCACCTAGTAAGTGCTTGACAAGTACCATAATTATTATTACTGTGGGCAGGGAATGTGTCTGCTTATTGTTCTATCGCCCTCTCCTAAGCGTTTAGTACAGTGCTGTGCACACAGTAAGCACTCTATAAATGTGATTTACTGACTGGCTAAGGTCACCGCTGTACTGTCCTGGCATGTGGCCTAGTGGAGATCCCACAGGGAGGGGAGCTGGACTCTTCAGAAGAGAGTCATGTCTCCCTGGGTGGGGGTCCTTGGGGCTGGGGTGACCTGGGGCGTGAGTGATGCCCAGGTTCTTTTGCCTCGGGCTGGGCTGGTTGAGACACTGAAACTGCAGTTTTGTGTGGGAACTGATCCCACTGGTCCATCCACAACTCAGAGGAGGGAAATGGTAGCCCAACTTCAAGCCTCCTACCTCCAGCTCCCTGCTAAACGGCAACTGTGTCCAACCCAATTTTCTTGGGTTTAGTACAGTGCCTGGCACACACTAAATGCTTAACAAATACCAAAATTATTATTATTATTATTATGGTATTTGTTAAGCACTTACTATGTGCAAAGCACTGTTCTAAGTGCTGGGGAGGGTACAATCAATTAATCGTATTTACTGAGTGCTTACTGTGTGCAGAGCACTGTACTAAGCGCTTGGGAAGTACAAGTTGGCAACATATAGAGACAGTCCCTACCAAGCAGGTGATCAGGTTGTCCCATGGGGGGCTCACAGTCTTAATCCACATTTTACAGATGAGGTAACTGAGGCACAGAGAAGTAAAGTGACTTCCCCAAAGTCACACGGCTGACAACTGGCAGAGCCGGGATTTGAACCCCTGACCTCTGACTTCAAAGCCCGGGCTCTTTCCACTGAGCCACACTGCTTCTCTTGAGCCACGCTGCTTCTCTATTATTAACTAAGATGGGAAAGGGAGCATGGCCACAGGGCATGGTATCACAATCAAATAATCAATTGTATTTATTGAGCACTTACTGTGTGCAGAGCACTGTACTAAGCGCTTGAGAGAGTTATTAAGATATAAAAATAAGCAAGCATATTCCCTGCCCACAACGAGCTTACAGTCAGAAGACCCGGGTTCTACTTCAGCTCTGCCCCAGGCTGGCTGTGTGATCTCGGACAAGCCACTTACCTCTCTGGGCCTCAGTTGCCTCCTGTGTAAAATAGGCCCTTGATGCCAGCTCTCCCTGGCTTTTAGAGTGGGAGCCACAACTGGGACAGGGACAGTATGCGATGGGATTATCCTGTGTCTACTCCAGAGCCTAGCACATAGTGAATGCCTAATAAATTCCATTAACTAAGCCATTCCAACTTCAGCTGTCATAGGCCAGCACCCCACCGGGGACCCAGGCGCCCACCCCAAATTAGAGAAATCAGATCCCCCTCTAGACTGTGAGCTCGTTGTGGGTAGGGATTGTGTGTGTTGTTATAGTGTACTCTCCCAAGCACTTAGTACAGTGCTCCAGCACACAGTAAACATTCAGTAAATACGACTGACTGACAGAATTCCTTCCAGAGCTCCCCGTTGGCTTTCCTGGCCCCCTCAGGGCCCCACACAGTGTTTTAGTTTCGCTCAGGTGAAGCGAGTTTCTCATCAAGGTGATGTTTGCCCCTCCTCCCCCCACGCAGGATGACTCAGATGGGAGCATCGAGTGCATAACTGAGGAGAAGCGGCTCAACAAAAAAGTGTGCAACGTCAGCTACCCATTCTTCAGAGCCAAAGCCAAGGTGAGTGCAGTGAGGGCTGCTGGGAGATGGAAGACATCCCTGCTGCCTGAGTAGGCGAGTCTCAGGAGCTGGTGGAGGAATCTGGGAGGCTCACTCATCGACAAAGGCCTTCTCCAACCCCAGGGGCCTGGGGGAGCCCAGGATTTCAGCTGAAGCCCCTTTGGTCAGCTCCTGACTTGACCAGACCCCCTGAGGATGTAGCATGCTCTTGGGGCAGGGAGCCAGAGACCACCTGGGACCTAGTTCTGGCTCTGCCATGACTCACTGTGTGACTTTGGGCAGATCACATGTCCTCTCTTGGCCTCAGTTTCCTCATCTACCCAATCATCCCTGCCCTCTCCTCTCCATCATTTTTTTAATGATATTTGTTAAGCGCTTACTATGTGCCAGGCCCTAAGCACAGGATAGAAACAAGCTTAATCAGATTAGACACAGTCCATACCCCATGTGGGACTCACAGTCAATCCCCATTGTACAGATGAGGGAACTGAGGCCCAGAGAAGTGGCTCATTGTCGGCAAGGACTGTGTCTGTTTATTGTTAGATTTTACTCTCCCAAGCCCTTAGTACAGTGCTCTGCACACAGTAAGCACACAATAAATACAATTGACTGACTGACTTGCCCAAGGTCACATAGCAGACAAGGGGCAGAGTCAGGATTAGAACCTAGGTCCTTCTGACTCCCAGGCTCATGCTTTAACCATTAAGCTATGCCGCTTCTCATGGTGAGGACTAATGAAAGGCAGCCAAAGCTGAGGAGTGTTGATCTCTAGGGGAGAAAAGGCAGGAGAGGAATTGCAGAGAGCAGACAGCAGTGCCCAAACTCCCACCACCACCACCCCCTCCTTCAGGGGAGCAGTGGAGGCACTGAGAGAGTAGCTTTAACTCTTTCGGGCCACAAAGGGAGCAAACCAGAGCATTGCCAGATAGCTGTCATGTTCCCTGCAGGCTGACTCAGGACTTCCCTCTCTCTGTCCTTGGGTTTTTATAGAAAAAAACAAAAAGGAAAGCCTCTTTTAGTTGTAAAGTTACCTTATAAATCAGAACAGCTGCAAAAGAAATCACTAACCCCTTGGCCTTCGGATAAGTTTCGTGTTTGGGGGGTGAGGAGGACAGGTTGAAGGATTAAGAAATACAGTCACAGAATGAAGAGAAACGAAAGGTGCCTATGAGTGTATTTGTGATGTAGCCTGAAATTCATCCATCAATAGGATTTATTGAGCAATTACTGTGGGCAGAGCACTGTACTGAACGCTTGGTAGAGTACAATACAGGAGAGCTGTTGAACAGGTTCCCTGCCCAACGTGAACTTACAGTTTAGAGGGGCAATCTGTACTCCCTGAGAAGCGGTTTGGCTTAGTGGAAAGAGCACAGGCTTGGGAGTCAGAGGTCATGGGTTCTAATCCTGCCTCTGCCACTGGTCAGCTGTGTGACTTTAGGCAAGTCACTCAACTTCTCTGTGCCTAAGTTACCTCATCTGTAAAATGGGGATTAAGACTGTAAGGCTCACATGTTCCCACATGGGACAACCTGATAATGTTGTATCTACCCCAGTGCTAAGAACAGTGCTTGGTACACAGTAAGTGCTTAACAAATACCATTATTATTATTACTGGGTGGTGTTTGGGATTAGGACTCATCTTGGAGCAGTCTGGAGACTCCCCCACAAGGCTGCCCGGGCCGCCCCATCCTCCCTCCCACTCACCCCCACCCCCCCTCGGACTCCTTCCCATGACCTGAGGCCCAGGGGTGCATCCCGGGATCACCAGGTAGCCTTCCACTGGCCAAGGCGAAAAAAATCTGGGAATGGAAAGGCCAGACAGGACCAGATCCCATGGAGAATGCTGTTCTCATCAGCTGTGCACAGCTGGAGGGCATTGCTCTGGGGCCTAGAAATGTCTCACTGATCCCCTGTTCTCCTTCTTGACCCCCCACCAACCCACTGAGCACTGTCCCACCCGACTTTGGCAGCACATGCCCAGAGGAGCACTGTTGTTGCAGCCCGGGGAGCCCAAGCCGGAACCCCTTGGTGTGAATTGTATCCACACTTTTCCCTAGGCTCTTTCAAACAAAATCCCCAGCTCCTGCGCCGGCCCCAGAATGGAATCCCGGCCTGGGAGCTGTTGTCAGTCAATTGTATTTATTGAGCACTTACAGTATGCTGAGCACTGTACTAAGCACTTGAGAAAGTATGATATAACGATAAACAGACACATTCCCTGCCCACCAACAGCTTACAGTCTAGGATCTCTGGAACGGTTGAACCAAGCTGAGCGGCTGACTTCTCACTTCACGTTGCCTAAATCATCCCCATTCCTCTCCGAGTCAGTCAGTGATGTACTAAGCACTTAGGAGAGTACAATAACAATATAATGGACATATCCCTGCCTACAACAAGCTTATAGTCTAGAGGGGGAGATAGATATTAATATAAATAAATAAAATTTCAGACGTACATAAGTGCTGTGGGGCTTGGAGGGGGGAACGAATAAAGGGAGCGAATCAAAGTGATGCAGAAGGGAATGGGAGAAGAGGAAAGGAGGGCTTAGGGAAGCCTCCTGGAAGAGATGGGCTTTCAATAAGGCTTTGGGGGGTAGGAGGCAGAGAGTAATTGTCCAAGGTAATTTTCTATGGGCTGGGCCCAGCCAGGGGTTGGGAGGGGGAGGGGAGGCTGGAAAGGAGTTAATTTGGGCCCAGGGGCAGGAGGAGAAAACTGCTGCCTGCCCCTCGTGGTCGGGGAGAACAGTTGTCTGGTGCCACTGCTCCCCTCAGGTTTACTTTGCTCGGTTCTAATCTCCACAGGTGGCTTTCCGCCTGGATTTTGAGTTCAGCAAATCTGTCTTTCTTCAGAGCATGGAGATCGCCCTTACCGTCGGCAGGTCAGTGACATGGCTCTCCGCCTGTCCCGGGCTTTGGTTTGATCTTGTTTGCTGCTTTGGATCCAATCCCAGCATTGCTTCTGGCCTGCTGGGTGAACTTGAGGAGGTCACGTAACCTTTCTAGGCCTCAGGGGTTTCTTTGTTTTTTTATAGTATTTGTTAAGCAGTTACCATGGGCCAGGCACTGCACTAAGTGCTGGTGTAGATACCGTAAACAGGTTGGAAACAGCCCATGTCCCACAAGGAGCTCACGGTATTAATCCTCATTCAACAACCTAAATTGGGAGAGAACAGGTATCCCCATTTTACAGTCGAGGAAACTGAGGCCCAGAGAGTGAAGTGACTTGCCCAAGGTCACAGAGCAAGCAATTGCCAGAGGTGGGATTAAAACCCACTTCCTTCAGACTCCCAGGCCCTGCCTCTCTCCACTAGCCCAAAATGTTTTTCTATATTAAGTGCTTGGGAAGTATGATCCCTTTTTCTTTTAAGTAGGTTGCCCCCCTTCTACACCTCCCAGATTCCCCTCAAGGCAATGGGGAGAAATGGCAAGATATGCGCTGCCCATTCCAGCTATTCCTGAAGTTGCCTCCATGAAGCCATCTATAAAAAACTAACCAAAAGCCCAGCTATTTGTACCAACAGTGGACAATTCATCAGAACTGAGCCTCATGACATTGTTTGAGTAGGTTGGATCCAAGATTTTCAGCCTCCATTTTTTTATGGTATTTGTTAAATGCTTACTATGTGCCAGGCACTGTACTAAACGCTGGGTAGATACAAGATAATCAGGTTGAACACAGTCCATGTCCCATATGGGGCTGTCTAGAATCCCCATTTTACATGTGAGGGAGCTGGCACAGAGAAGCTAAGTGACTAACCCAAGGTCACACAGCAGACCAGTGGTAGAGCCGGGATTAGAACCCAGTTTCTCTGACTCCCAGGGTTGTGCTCTTCCCACCAGGCCATGCTGCCTCCTTGGAGGTCTGCTCACATAAGTGACCTCTGGAGGTCATCTTGTTCACACCTCTGCCTCTAAAGCAGGGAAAGTCCTGCCCCTCCTCAGCTAGGCAGAGGACTTGATTTCTAAAAATGAATAATCTCAGGAAGTGATGCCAAACCTCAATCAGTCAATGGTATTTATTGGGCAAGCACTGTGTGAAGAATACTGCATTGAGAATTTGGGAGAATACAATGGAGTTAGTAAACACAATCCCTGTCCTCAAAGAGATTATAATCTAACAGGAGAGACAGACACACCTATGAACTCTATTGTAGTCTCCCAGGCATTCAGTACAGTGCTCTGCATAGCAAAAACAGTCAATAAATAGTACTGACAGACTGAAACATCACAACTGGGAGGAAGAATAGAGATTAAAGATATGTACAGTAGCCAGTTGGCTACCATGGGAGGCTGTTGGGTCGAGGGGAGTTCTTGGCCTAGGACCTAAACATTGTCCCTCTGATCTGGCTCCAGTGACAGCGAAGAGAAGGAAAGCACCAAAGAAGACAACTCAGCCATACTGAATGTCCACCTCAAATATGAAGCCGACATCCTGTTCACCAGGTAAGGCCCGTTTGTTCCCCCTGGGCCGTGTTCTGACAATCTCTGCCTGTCAGGCTGGGAAAATTCCCATGATGCTGTGGATCTCAGGGGGAAGGACATCTGGGAGTAAGCTTACAGACACCAGTTCATTTAATCGTATTTATTGAGTGCTTATTGTGTGAAGAGCACTGTACTAAGCACTTGGGAGAGTACACTACAACAATAAACAGACACATTCCCTGCCTACAATGAGTTTACAGTCTAGAGGTGGGGAAACAGACATTAATATAAGTAAATGACAGCTATGTACATGAGTGCTCTGGGGCTGGGAGGGGAGAAGAACAATGGGAGCAATTCAGGGCAACTGTTCTAAGTGCTGGAGTAGATCCAAGCTAATCAGGTCAGACACAGTCCCCATCCCACCTGAGGCTCACACTCTAAATCCCCATTTTACAGATGGAGGAACTGAGGCCCAGAGAAGTGAAGTAACTTGCCCAAGGTCACACAGCAGATGTGGTGGAGTCAAGATTAGAACCCAGGTCCTTCTGACTCCCAGGCCTGGGCTCTAGCAACTAAGCCTCACTGCCAGGCAGGCACTCAGCACCTGGCTCCAGTCCCCCCACCCCTTCCCCCTGTCAGGCACTGCCCCTTCCCCCACCCAGGGGGCCACATTAATGACTTCCTAGGTGACATCACTAAGGATAGGGTGAAGGACAGTATGTGGAGATGGTCTTCCCTCTCTCTGGTTCTCCCTCCTTCCCTCCCTCCCTCCCCTAAGGAACAGTCCACAAGGCAAATGCCCCAATGATTTGCAGGGGGCAATCCACTCTTGCCCTGAGCCTGCTCTTTGTCTCTCCTTGGAGATGGAGATGGAGGAAGGGTTGGAGGGATGAGGAAAGAACCTGAAGGAAGGAGTTATAGGAGAAATGGGTCTGCTTCACTCTGGGCACCCCAATCCTCAGGGGAATACTCTGGCCCTTCACGGCCTGGAGGGTTTTGACCTTGATATGCCACTTTGGGGCTCAATGTACCCGTATGGCCTGTCCTGAGGGGAAACCCAGAGCGCTTGAGCCCTGGGAGAGGCCCCGAGATCATCCTTGGTCATACTTATCCCTCATTTGGCCAGGACCTCCAGCCTGAGCCGCTTCGAGGTCAAGTCCAACAGTTCCTTGGAGCGGTACGACAGCATCGGCCCCCCTTTCAACTGCTCCTTTAAGGTAAGACTGAGTGGTCCCATGTCCTCCCCAACCCTGTTCCCCACACCCAGCGGAAGGCCCTTCCTCTCAGAACCACCCTGATGTCTAAAACCAGAAAGTCTGGGGAATGGGCCAGTGAACCCCCAACCTGTTCATTCTCCAAGGGGACTGGGTGGGGCCCATGGGGCCCTGAGAGAAATCCAGTCACAGTGACAGAGGGCGGGTCTTTCCCTGGGGCCCTGGACCTCTTGCTTCCCCTTCCCCTCCCTCAGTATTATAATCCGTTCTCCCCTCTCCAACCTTCCCATGTAACAGATCCAGAATTTGGGCTTCTTCCCTGTCGACGGGGTGACGATTAAGATCACGGTCCCTGTGGCCACGCGGGGCGGGAATCGTCTGCTGATGCTCACTGACTTCCTCGTGGACCAGGTAGGGATCCAGACTAGGGGTGGCTCGGGCTCGGACTCAGGAGCTGGGGTTCTGGGCCGGGGGACGTCTAGGGGGACAGGCAGTTGGAGTGTGGAGACCAGGGTGGGGAGAGGAAGAAAGAGTAGGGCACAGAGTAGGGCACCAACAAATAGCAGTTATTAATCAGCGCTTAGAACAGTGCTTTGCACATAGTAAGCACTTAATAAATTCCATTATTATTATTATCAATCAATATTTATTGAGTTCCTACTCTGTGCCCAGCACAGTACTGAGCACTTGAAAGAGTTACGATGGAGTTAATAGTCACGATTCCTGCCCTCAAGGAGATGACAATCTGACAGGTTGTAGAACCGAAGTACGGGCATGTCTGCCTGTTATATTCAGGTGAGGCACTGTACTGAGGTAGGAGGATGGACTCAAAGACCTCTCAGAGGTCTGGACAGCCTACGGTGGAGCTGGCTGCTCCATGAGGGCAGGAAGAGAGAGCCTTGCTTCTGCTGACATTTCTGAAGTGTTGAGTACAGAGCTTTGCCCTCAGAAGACATTCATTCCCTACCACTGATCCCCTGAGGAGACTGAGAGAGGCCGGAGTCCCCAGAAGGTCTCTGGCCATCTGCACTAGCCTGAGGCTCCTTTCTAAAATCCTTCGTCCCATTTTCCTTCCTTTTCCTTCTCCTTTCTCGGTGCCCACTGCAGCCAGGGTCCCAGGGTGGCATGAATACTGACACAGCCCCTGCCCACCGGGGAGCTTACAGTCGAGAAGGGGAGACCTCGCCCCCACAGGTGGGGAGTGGGATTGGTGGACATCCAGGTTGAGCAAACGGAGTCCAGCTGGGCTTTGGTCCAATCGATCAGGGCTGGTGTGGTTAGGGAGAGTAAAGGCCAGACAGAGACAGCTTAGCCCCAGGCGCCTAGGAGCTGGGCCCTGCCGCTGGGCATTATGGGTCAGGAGGGGCTAGGCTGCCCAATGGGAGGTGAGGGGAGGCAAGCAGGGGTGGAGGACAGTGGATCATGTTTTTATCCTATGGAAGCCCTGACTGCCAGGTCCTGAGGGGGGGACAATGTGTATGCCCACAGATGAACACCACCTGCAACATCTGGGGAAACAACACAGACTACCGGCAGGCCCCGGCTGAGGAGAATCTGAGCCACTCCCCGCAGCTGGTATGTATCTCCCATGGGAGGTTGAGGTGGGGGACACCGTACCCCACTCCCCACAGAGGCCTGGGCGCTGCTGGAGGGTGGGCACTGCAGAGAGCCATCAGAGCCTGGGGAGAGGTGGGGCTCCTGAGGTTGTGGGGGTGAGAGGCAGGGGTCTGTGAGTGAGTCACTCTGGCTCCCTGGGCTTTCCAGGATGGGGCCTTTATCCCAGCCTCAAACCCCTCTCTTTGGCCATTCCTGGCTCTCCATGGCCCAAGCAGCAGCTAGGGTCATTCACCTGCTCCCTCATCTGGGCTGGACCCGTTGAGGTTGGGGCTTCTCCAGCTCAGGAGACACCTCCCTACCTCCCCACCTCCCGAAGTCCACAGATGGCATTTATAAAGTGCTTACTATGTGCAAAGCACTGTTCTCAGTGGTGGGGAGGTTACAAGGTGATCAGGTTGTCCCACAGGGGGCTCACAGTCTTAATCCCCATTTTACAGATGAGGTAACTTAGGTACAGAGAAGTTAAGTGACTTGACCAAAGTCACACAACTGACAGTTGGCGGAGCCGGGATTTGAACCCCTGACTTCTGACTCCAAAGCCCATGCTCTTGCCACTGAGCCACGACAGATCTCATGGATCTTACCCATTTTGCCCTGGTTCAGCCCACTCGAGGAACCCAAGACACCTTTATGGTTCTGGGACATTTGTCCCCCATAGCAGCAGCTTGTGGGTCATGCCTAGGGGGTCTCCACTTTGGGACTGGGGCCAGGAGGGGAGGGAATGGGACATTGTTTTCTCAGGAGATCAGGGTTACAGGTGGAGATGGCTGACCAGGGCTGGGGACCATGGGAAGTAGCGTGGCCTAGTGAATAGAGCCCGGGCCTAGGACTCAGAAGGACCTGTTTCCAATCCCTGCTTCTCCACTTGTCTGCTGTGTGACCTTGGGCAAAACACTTCATTTCTCTGGGCCTCAGTTACCTCATCTGGAAAATGGGGATTAAAACCGAGTGCCCCATGTGGGACAGGGACTGTGTCCACTTGATTATCTACCCCAGAGAGTCAATTGTATTTATTGTGTGTTTACTGTGTGCAGAGCACTGTACAAAGCACTTGGGAGAGTACAATATAGCAAACACATCCCCTGCCCACAGCGAGCTGACAGTCAGCGCTTAGCCCACAGTAAGCACTTAATGAATATCACTGCTATCATTATTACCTGACTGACTATTCCCTTCTCTTTCAGAATTACAGCAACTCGGATGTGGTTTCCGTTGACTGCCACGTGCGACTGGCTCCCAACCAGGAAATCAACTTTTATCTGATGGGCAACCTTTGGTTGAGGACGCTGAAAGCCGTAAGCCTCTCCTCGGTGCCCAGGGGGCTCTCTGAGACATTGCTGGGATTAACTTATTCATTGGGTTATGCACTGGGGCTGGTGTCAAGAATAGAGGGTGGGGGGTTGCAGTGAAACCCCAAGGCCCATTGGAGGGGCTGAGCAGGGAGATCAGTTGTTCAATCAGTGGTGTCTGAGTGCTTACTGGGTGCAGAGCACTGTACTAAACTATTGGGAGAGTACAACAGAGATGGTAGACATATTCCCTGCCCACAGAGTTTACAGTCCAGAGAGTTGAAGTCCCATGGTCCCCCCTGAGTTGGGTGATGATTCATCTGGGTTTTGGCCAGTCTGTCCCTTGTCCAGTAGGGGCACGGACCGGGGCGAGTGAAGGAGGTCAGGGGCTGTAGCCCCTCTTCCCCTGAGGAAACGATCTTGCTTCAGGTGGCTTCAGACAGACTTCCATAAAGTGGCCCAGATGATATCATTACATTACGCAGCGGGCCTGGCCAACCACTTGTGTCATCAGGCAGGTTACATGTCTTTTTTCTTCTCATGTGGTACTCTCCCAAGTGCTTAGTACAGTGCCCTGCACACAGTAAATGCTCAATAAATGCAATTGATGGACTGACTGATGGGTATCTGCGTGCCCATTTTCCACGAGGGCTGACTGTGATCCTGCCCTGCTCAGCCAGGCCTCTGGTGCCATGTTGGATGGGGGAAGGAACAGGGAGGAGCAGCTTGCTCCCCTCCCCTGCTTTTGCCCAGAGTCCCTTGCAGCAGGAGGGAGGGAAGGCTGCTTGCTGGCCCATGTTCTGTCCTCAGGTGCCAGGCTTGCAGGGAGGGGCCCTGCCGTGGGGAGCCACACCTGAAGTCTCTGCTTCCCCGCAGCTCAAATTCAGGTCTCTGAAAATCACCACCAATGCAGCACTCCAGCGCCAGTTCCACAGCCCATTCATCTTCAGAGAAGAGGACCCCAGCCGCCAGGTGGGCTTGCAGCCGAAACCCCAAAGGAAGCCCCCACCCGAGCTGGGAACAAAGCCCACAGGGACCCTCAGGGGCTGGGGGAGGAGGGACCAGGTCAGCTCCCAGCCCTGATTTGGGTCCCGTTAACAAACACCACTTACTATGTGCCAAGCACTGTACAAAGCACGGGATAAAGAAGTTTCAGATGCGATGCTGTCCCTTGTCCCACAGAGAGCTCACATGCTGTTACTTAGCCACATGCCGCCTCGGAGCCCACGATAGTAACGGCTGAGACCTTTCCTGTCACCCCACTCCGTATTTCAGGGGAGCACTGGGGAAGGAGGTGGGGACTGTAAATATCATCATCAGTGGTACCTATTGAGCACTTACTATGTGTAGCGTGCTGTACTAAGCACTTGGGAGAGCATAAAAGACATTCAAAGAGGATTTCTGCACTGTTCCTGTGAACCTGTTCATTTTTGTTGCAAGCCTTTCAGTAGCCAGCCACAAACCTTGTATTCTTTCAAGTACTTTAATGATATTTTTAAATGCTCGCTAGATGTCAAGCACTATACTAAGTACTGGAATCAACAGAATATGATCACACCTAGTCTTAGATGGGCCTCCCAGACTACAGGGTAGGGAGAGCAAGTATCTTATCCCCATTTTATAGGGGAGGAAACTGAGGTTCAGGGGCTTGCCCAAGGTCATGTGGCAGGAGGCCTATTCTTGATCCGAAGGGAGATGCCTGGAGGGGGAACAGGAAGGACTGGGTGAAATCAGTTGCTGTGTTTCAATCCCTGCATTCTGGAAATGGAGTTGTACCCTCAAGGAAAAGAGAGAGAAAGAGTTGAGTGATTGAGTGAATGAGTGTTAGGGATAGGAAGGAAGAGGTCAGAAATCCTCCAAAAGTAGAAAATGTGAAAGAAAAAGAATAGGAAAAGGTGATGGAAAAGTACTCACTTCCCCATCGCTTCTTTCACTGAAGTGACAGCCAAATCTCCCCTTTAGCAAAGAATATCCACAGTAGGGATTATCTAAACCCCTTTGCCAATCCCCCGGCCTAGAGGAAAGAGCCTGGGCTTGGGAGTCAGAGGATCTAGGCTCTATTCCCAGATCTTCCCCTGGCAAGCCATGGGACATTAGACAAGTCACTTCACTGGACCTCAATTTCCTCATCTGTAAAAAAGAGATGAAATACCTGTCCTCTCTCCCCCTGGGATTGGGAGTCCCATGTGGGACAGTGACTGGGTCCAATCTGCTTACATTTTACCTAGCCCCATGCTTAAAACATAGAAAGTGCTCCACAAATGCTATTATTATGATCTCTACAGCCATTTTACTGCCCTGTGGAGCCTGAGAGAAGAGAGGAAGTTCAAGGTGGTTAGCATGGGTGGGGAGGCATCCACAGGTTTTTTCCCCTCCCTTGTCTTTCTCACAGGAGCCTACAAGCCTGGACCATTCATTCATATTTATTGAGTGCTTACTGTGTGCAGAGCACTGTACTAAGCACTTGGAAAGTACAAGCGTGGCTCAATGGAAAGAGCCTGGGCTTGGGAGTCAGAGGTTGTGGATTCATTCATTCATTCAATCTTATTTATTGAGTGCTTACTGTGTGCAGTACTTAGTACTTACTAAGCACTTGGGAAGTACAAGTCGGTAACACGTAGACACAGTCCCTACCCAACAATGGGCTCACAGTCTAGAAGGGGGAGACAGACAACAAAACAAAACATGTAGACAGGTGTCAAGTCATCAGAACAAATAGAATTAAAGCTAAAAGCACATCATTAACAAAATAAATAGTAAATATATACAAGTAATAGAGTAATAAATATGTACAAATATATATATATATATATATATATATATATATATACAGGTGCTGTGGGGAAGGGAAGGAGGTAGGGCTTGGTGGGGGATGGGGAGGAGGAGAGGAAAAAGGGGGCTCAGTCTGGGAAGGTCCCCTGGAGGAGATGAGCACTTGGGCTTTGAAGGGAGGAACGCACGACCCCCACTCGTGTTCTCAGATGACCCCCATGAACTCTCTGTGACCCCATTTGTGTCCTCAGATGACCCCACTTTCACTTTTGAAATGGAGAAAATGTTCAAAAAGCATTCCAATGTCCCAATCCACCTCAAATGACCCCAATTGTCCTGAAATGACCCAATGAGCTCTCCCTAACCCCACTCATATCCTCAGATGACCCCACAAACTGTCCATGACCCCATCCATATCCTCGGATGACCCCACTTCCACTTTTGAAATTGGGAAAATTTTCAGAAAGCAGTTCAACGTCCCATTTCACCTCAAATGACCCCGTGAACACTCTGCGGCCCCCTTAGTGTCCTCGGATGACCTCACTGGCTCTGCCACTTGTCAGCTGTGTGGCTTTGGGCAAGTCACTTAACTTCTTCCTTGCCTCAGTGACCTCGTCCGTAAAATGGGGGTGAAGATTGTGAGCCCCACGTGGGACAACCTGATTGCCTTGTATCCTCCCTCCCAGCGCTTGGAACAGTGCTCAGCACATACTGAGCGTATTATTGAGGCAATCGCTGCCCACAAGTGGGGGGTGGGGGGGTGGGGGGGGGCTCGGGATGGGGCCGGCTCCAAGCAAAAGCTGGGCACCCCAAGGTAGCCACTGCGCTTGCTTCTCAGAGCTTTGGAGTAGGCTCCGACTCATTTGGTTTGAGCGGGCAGCGTGGCTCAGGGGGGAGCCCAGGGCCGTCCCCTGCCCACCTCCAGAGGGTGAGGCCTATGCCCAGCATGGAGCTCTACCGCCCTCTCCTGGCTGTGCCCCAGAAACACAGGAGCCAGGGCTCCCGCCCTGACAGTCACTCACATTAGGCACTTCAAGTGTCTCTCTGACCGCTCCCTCCTTCCCTCTTACCTCATCCATCTGGGTCCGGGAGACGGCCTCACACATTTCTGGACCCTCCATTGTGGCTTCTGGAAACAAGATTAGTGACCAGCGGACAGACCATAGTCTGGTGGAACTGGGAGTCCTGTAATAATAATAATAATTATTATTATATATTATTATTATAGATTTAAGGGCTTACTGTGTGCCAGAAACCGTACAAAATGCTGGGGTGGACCCAATCAATCAATCGTATTTATTGAGCGCTTACTGTGTGCAGAGCACTGTACTAAGTGCTTGGGAAGTACAAGTTGGCAACATATAGAGGCAGTCCCTACTCAACAGTGGGCTCACAGTCTAAAAGGGGGAGACAGAGAACAAAACCAAACATACTAACAAAATACAATAAATAGAATAGATATGTACAAGTAAAATAGAGTAATAAATATGTACAAACATATATACATATATACAGGTGCTGTGGGGAAGGAGGTACGATGGGGGGATGGAGAGGGGGACGAGAGGGAGAGGAAGGAAGGCTCTATTCCCAGCTCCCAGACCCAAGCAAATCGAGTTGGACACAGTCCCTGTCCCATGTGGGGCTCCAGTCTCAACCCCCATTTTACAGATGAGGGAACTGAGGCATAGAGAAGTGAAGTGACTTGCCCAAGCTCACACAGCAGACAAGTGGCAGTCAGTATGAGAACCCATGGTCCATGCTCTATCCACTACAGCACTCTGCTCCTCTAGCCCAGGCTCTAATCCCAGCCCAGTCATGGGCCCGCTGAGTGACCAGGGGCCAGTACCAACTTCTCTGGCTCTCAGTCTCCTCACCTGTTGGAAGGCGATAAGATGCCCTGGTCTGGAGGCCCCAGGCCACCTCGAGGGAGGAGGGTTGGGGTGGCCCGTGGGCAGCTGCGGGGGAGAGCTGGACGGGCATGAGGTTTGACCCAGCCCCTTCCGGTTTTCAGATCACATTTGACATCTCCAAGCATGAAGCCTCTCAGGTCCCCATCTGGATCATCATTGGGAGCTCTCTAGGGGGCCTTCTGCTCCTGGCCCTCCTGGTCCTTGCACTTTGGAAGGTGAGCACGGATCCATCTCCCCTTCTCCACCCCAGTCCCTCCTCCCTCCACCACCAGATCCGACCCAGACCAAGCCTGTCCCTGAGAACACAGCCTCACGGGATCCCACCCTCTAAATTTGGACCCTCAAGTACCAAAATCCTCACCGGCTGCAGTAGGTGGAGCCTAGATTTAACCCTTTAGTTCATACCTGCAGCCTGGTTTCTTCATGGGGCAGCCTCATTTCTCTAGGCCATGAGCCCAAGCATGACCCCATTTGTGTCCTCATTCTGGCTGATTCTTGGGCCTGGAATAAAGCGGGGTGGGAGGGTGAGGTGGGGAGAGACAGTGGGTCACTGGGGTTTGGCTGAAGGCTAGCCTCCTACTTGTACCCCAGTACCTAACTATCACGAAAGGGTACCGGGTGGTGAAGGTCACAATAATAATAATAATGTTGGTGTTTGTTAAGTGTTTACTATGTGCCAAGCACTGTTCTAAGCACTGGGTAGATACAAAGTAAACACGTTGTCCCACATGGGGCTCAGTCTTAATCCCCATTTTCCAGGTGAGGTAACTGAGGCACAGAGAAGTGACTTACCCAAAGTGGCGGAGCTGGGATTAGAATCCATGACCCTGACTCCCAAGCCCGGGCTCTTTCCACTGAGCCAAGCTGCTTCTCGACACCCCACCTCCAGCCTAGGAGCATCTAAATCCATATCCTACTTTCCCTCTAATTTATTTTAACATCAGTCTCTCCACCACTAGACTGTAAGCTCCTTAGGGGCTGGATCTTCCAACTCCTTTCTATTGTATTCCCCCGAGCGCTTGATACAGCACTCTGCCCCCAGTAAGCCCTTGCTACATCCCGTTGACTGATCAATCGATCAGTGGGTGGCGCGAGCTGTGCTGTGCCCTGCCCCAGCACTGATGATAGTTTCTCTCTTTGCTGCCCACAGCTGGGATTCTTTGACAGTGCCAGCCGGAAGAGGGACTCAGAACAGGAACAAGAAGCCAAAGTGCTAGAATGAGGCTCGAGGGTCGGGGGGGCTTGCCTGGCCAGGCCGACTGAGGGGCTCCCATGCCACACTCGTCCTCACTGGGAGGGGGGACCCTTCTCCCAGCCCCCTCCACGGCCTTCACTCTCGGGGTGGAGGGGGTGCACAGGGCCCCAGGACACCCCCCGCAAGGTACTTCAAACTGGTTTTAAACGGTGCCGTTTCACCTAGATGCTTGCTCCCTCCCTCCCCTCCGTACTGGCTGCTGGCATCCCCGCAACAGGCCCTGGCTCTAGAAGAATACACATCGCCAGTGGAAACTGTAAGGAGAGAACAACAGATTCCCTCCCCCCACCATGCTGCAGCCCCTCTGCCCTCCCCAGCCCCCTTCCTCTTGGGGTGCTGCCCTGTGACCTTTTCCTGGACATCTCTCCGACATCGCTCATCGCCTGGCACTGTAGCAACCAGGCAGACTTGGGTGCCAATGGTTCACTGAGAATAATCAGAGGGAAGTGGGAGAGACAGAGAGGCCGTGGAGTTCATTTTAACGGCAAGGGTCATCCCCTTCTGCCCCAGAAAACATGGCTGGCACCCCTCTGCCCAACAAGCTGGCACTGATGAGGAGCTGGTGTGAAGCTGGCACAAAGGCTTCTGGGAAACCTCTCTGCCCAGGCCAACCCCAAAAACAGCAGCACGTTCTCCACGGCTGTGCACTGAGACCCGCCAGGGTGTAAGGATGCCAGGAGAGAAGGGTGGTGTTGCGACCCTCCCCGTGGCCCTTGATATCCCTCCTGCCAGCGAAAAAGCCACTGGGGCTGGAGTTCCCCCCAAAGGACAGTTTAGATGATGCCAAGTAGCCAAAACTCCCATGCACAGAATCTCTGCCTCTCTGGGCTCCCCTGCCCCAAACTTCGTGGCCGAGGAGACGTCAACAGTCCATCCTCCCCTGCATCAGCCCAGGCTCTAGGTGACAACAGTTTTGAGATTTTTTTTGATCTGTCATCTTTCGAATGCACTGAAGACATTTAAAATCAAATTAAGCACCTTACTGCAGGATGTTCAGTGCCCGGCTGTATATACTTATTCAGAAAATGTTTACCTACCCAGGAGACAGGATTCCAAAATCAGTTTGAAGTGCTCTCTGCCAAACGTGGGTGCTCTGCCCGTCTTCGGGGCAAGCGTCGCAGCAAGAAACCTCGGGTGCTGGGTGGACAGAGGACCGTCCTCCGTTGCCGAGATTTATTTATGCCGTTAAGCCGTCTCATGATTGAACCAGATCTCTCCACTACCTGTGGCCAAGTACTGTCTTGACTGTCGGTCAGCAATTTCCAACATTAAAGGTTCAGTGTTTAAAACGGTTGGAGTCTGGCCCTCGTTTTGCGTCCAAAGACTCACCAGGAGCATCTGCACACCTCAGGTTCCCTTCCCCATGGGACGGAGGTCAGAGGACGACACAGGTGGGGAAAAAATAGGGGTGGGGAGAACTCGAAGAGGCACTTTGGATGCTGCCTCTCATACCCAGCGGGTGCTCAATAAATACCACAAGCTTGTTGTGTGCAATGTGTGTTATATTGTTACAGTATACTCTCCAGAGTGCTCAGTACACACCCACTAAGCACTCAGTAACTATGACTGGCTGACTACTGAGACAGAAGTCATAGAGGGCAGGAAGGGTGGGGGTGACCATCACAAAGAGGCAATGAGGCTGAGACAGAGGAGGGGCTGGAAAGGAAAATCGTTCAAGAGGGGCCAGCAATGACTCTAGGTTGGGGAGGAATGTGTCTGTTTACTATATTGTACTCGCCCAAGTGCTTAGCACAGTGCTTTGCACACAGTGAGTGCTCAATAAACTCCATTATCTGACTAAGCCCCAGCCCTTCATTCTAATGTGCATGGGGCAGACCCGGACCAAAACCAGCCTGAAAAGTCAGGGGAAGCACAGATTCACCAAGCCCACTTCAGGGGCTAAGAAACCCAGGCTGCGGGTACAGTCAAGTGCCAACCTCACTGCTTCAGTCTTAAGTCACCCCAGGCTCAACACCCCCAGTCCCACCCCGCAGAGGGTGGGCCAGAAAATTAATCCTCCCAGTGGGTCCCCCCCATGGTGGCCCCTGGCACACCAGGCAGAGCCAAACTGACCTGGGTTCGGTGTCCCTCGCTGCCTGAAGTCATGTCCAATCCAGTCAGAACTCCCAGCCATGCCAGCCTGGAATTGTCAACGACCGGCATTGCAGGCAAAAGGAACTGTCCACCCTTTCTTAGGTGGACATTCACTCTTCCTCCATCCGGACCCCCACGTGGGGGTAGGCGGGGTCCAACCCCTATCCCTCGCCCGCTGAGAGTTTACAACTTAAAACGGGCCACCATGGCAGTGAACAGAGCCAAGGCTCTTCAGACAACTCAGTGAACCTTGAACAAGACCTGGAGCAAACAATGCATTCATTAAATGGGAGCGGAAGGGGAGGAGGGGCGGGTTTAGCAGGCCTGCAAGCTGTGGGATTTCAGAAGGGTGGGTCAAATACAAGCATCGCTATAAAAGGCCCAGGGTTGGACCCACTTAGTGTGAGATTGGGGAGGGGGGGCAGTGTTGGAAAAGTGGAGTGTGCGGCAAAGTGCTTGGATGAGGATCTGGAAAAGTGAGGAGTCATGGATTTGCCCCAAAGTGCAGTGGGACACCATTCCCAGAGAAAACCAACTAACCTTCAGGCTGCAAAGGAACTGGAAAGTCTTCTTGCTTCTCTGGACTGGTGCAGCAGACAACACGCTCCAAGGTGGAATTTCCATGTTGACCTGACCAGACACCCCCTTCTCCACAAGGTTGCAAGAACAAGATTCTCCCTTTACCGACTTACGTCTTAAGAATGTCAGGTTCGGGAAGCTAAATACGGCAGAACTGGCTCTTAAATCAGTTCCAGGAAACCCCAATTCCCCTGCACATGAATGATAAAAAATGCTCTCACGAGATTCACAAGTTTACTATCTTTATGAGAATAAGGTAAATGGTTTGACCAAAGTGCACACAATGACATCATTGGGAAGTAGCAGTGAACACCGATGCCATGTCCTCTTCACCTAGGCCCGAGGGGCTGGGGAGTTGGGGAGAAGTCAGAAGAACTGGGATGATTCAATGAGGTAAAAAGTTGGGCCCGTTTCACTAACTAGTGCAGTTGCCCAAACCGAACGCTGCTGAGAACAGTAGTTTCTCTTTTCCTATCCCCTTGTCCTCTTCATTTTCTCTATCCCTCTCTCTGAAAAGAAACACTTGGGATGGGCCATATCTGTTTCTACCAACAATCTTAAAACAAATGCTATGTTCACGTCTCAATCGATTTCAAAACGGAATCTTCCTTTTCTTCTCCAGAAACCTGTGTCATTTGTCAAACTCTATTTTTTTTTTGAGTAACAATCGTTATTTATTGAGCCCTTCCTATGCGCAGAGTACTGCACTAAGCGCTCAGGATGATACAACACTTTACAGACACGTTGAGAAGCAGTGTGACCAAGTGGACAGAGCACAAGCCTGGGAGTCAGAGGCCCTGGGTTCTAATCTGGCTCCACCACTTGTCTGCTGTGTGACCTTGGGCAAGTCACTTCACTTCTCTGACCCGGTTACCTCATCTGTAAAATGGGAATTAAGACTGTAACCCCTAGGGGGGACAGGGACTGTGTCCAACCTGATTAGCTTGCATCTATCCCAGCTCCTACTACAGCGGCTGGCACACAAACGCTCAACAAATATTAAAAAAAAAAAGGTCCCTTGCCCACAGTGAGTTTACAGTCTAGAGGGCAAGAATAGATCTGTCTCCCCTACGAGACTGTAAGTTCCTTGCAGGCAGGGATCATGTCCACCACTTTGAATGCACTGTTCTCCCCAAGTGCTTAGGCCAGTACCTGCTCACTAAACACCACTGATTAAGCAGTGCAACTGAGATATAATCTTACACCCGGCAATCTGATATCACGCGCCATGATCGATCCCCTCTCTTGTCCTAATTACCGTACCCTCTCTCAGAGTGCAATTACTCACACTGTCAGTTTGCTGGACCACTGTACAGGTTTCCCATTCGACCACTTTTGAAAAATATTTCCCTGCATTGGGCCAATGCTGGAGGTCAATACAAGCCAGGTCCTTTTACCCAAGTCAGGGGGCAAACTGCACTTTGTATAAATGCCTAACAGCAATGTTTTTGTAATGAAAGGTACACATGGAATGGTCCTGGGAGTCAAGAGGTCCCGGGTTCTAATCTCAGCTCTGCCATGTGACCTTCAAGTCACTTGATTGCTCTGTGCCTCAGTTTCCTCATCTGTAAAATGGGAATTAAATCCCCTCTGAGCTAGACTGAGCCCAACCTGGGACAGGAACTGTGTCTGCCCTGATAATCATGAATCTACTCTAGCACTTAGTACAGTACAGTGCTTGGTGCATAGCACTTAACAAGTATCATTTAAAAAAAAAGTTCTTGTCTAAGAAATAGTAGGCAGTTTCCTGCTTTAAACAGTTCAGCTGCATATTTTTTTCTGAATAGGATTGAGGCAGTGGCTTAAGATCAAGCAGGGTAATAATGCTCCTTTTAAAAGGCAGATTTTTTTTTTCCTTCTCATGGGAATTTTAATGTTTCAGTGCCCCGACTGATAGGATAGTTAAATCTGTGGCTAGAGACGGGCCAGGATCATTAAATCCACAACTACCAACTGACATAGGTTTGACAACAGTCCAAGGGAGACTTTGTTAAAGCAACGGATTTCACAGGAGAAAGCACCATAAAATGAAGCCCTTTCAGAATACCTTTTCCCATCTAATTGCTAGTTTAATTACTGGCCTTATTAGGCCAAAATTTTACTGGCAAAGTTGGGAGAGAAAAAAGGCAATTACCCAGATTACTAGTACCCCAAAATACTTTTATCTTGCTGTTCCAGGTAAATGGGACAGAGATAGATTCACGCCCTGTATTAGGCAAATCATTACCTCAATTCCACAGTGATCCAAGCCCTGGTTGTTCTTTCCAACTGGTGGGTTCTTCGGAACAATTATATACCCTTTAAAGTAACATTACATCATTTTAAAATTATTATTCATTTTAAATAATTAAACCAAAGTGTACTGTTGCCGCAACCAAAGGCCTTTTCTGTTCTTCACCCGGGTCCCGGAGAGAGGAATCCAAGAACCGTTCCAGTAATACCGGCCCGTTCACGGCAATCAGAGTCACAGACCCGGCCGTAAAGCACGTTACCGCCCCCCACCCAGACTCCCCCCGACCCCGAGGGCGGGGGGAGATAAAATCTGGGGTGAAAACACGCCAAAGTCCCTGCTGTGGGCAGTGCCAGCTGTCTCCCTACCCATGTGCCATGTGCAGGGAAGCCCGGCCAGTGACTGGAGCGATTTTAAAGCTAGGTTTTCCAACCTGGAAGCCATCTCAAGCCAGATTTGGCGACCTTCTGGCCAACGGAGAGCCGGGCAAGGCCGGGTCTGTCTGGTGGTTCGGGTCTGTCTGGTGGTTCGACATCTGTCTGTGAGGCCTTGGGGCCGAAGGCGCTTCAAAGCAGGCACCCTGGGCCCCACAGAGGAAGGATGGGGGACCCTCTCTGACATCACAGGAATTTGAATCCTTGCCTTTGCGGCTCTGCAGTCTGCTCCTGCAGGGGACCACTGACATCAAGCACTTAGTACAGTGCTGCACACAGTAAGCGCTCAATACATACCATTGAGTGAATCATCGCAAATAGGCAACCCTCCCCAAATGGCCACACCCTCCATTCTTTGCCACCCCCGGGGGCTTCTGGGGCGAGGCTATTTTCTCCCACTTTGTGAGGATTCACCGAACATTTCTTCAGACGAGAGGTGTTAGGAACCTGACAGTTTTTTGGTTCTAAGGCATTTGTTAAGCACTACCTACATGCCAGGAACTGTACTATGTGCTGGGGTAGATACAAACTAATCAGGTTAGACAAAGTCCCTGTCCCACGTGGGGCTCATAGTCTTAACCCCCATTTTACAGATGAGGTAACTGATGCCCAGGGAAGTTAAGTGATTGCCCAGGTCACAATGCAGGTAAGTGGTCCTTCTGACTCCCAAGCCCGCGTTCTTTCCACTAAGCTACGCTCCTTCTCGGCTGCACCCGATGCACTGAAATAATGCCAGCTCCAAGCTCCATCTGATTTCTATTGGTTTTCTGTAGACCCACAGAGTATTACAAAGCATGTCGGATTGTTTGAAATAAAATCAGGGAAGTTCAAAAACCAGTAAAGAGCTCCTCAAATGAATAAACACAAATCAACAAAATAGAGATGTACAGAGTTTACGGGCAGACAATTACCAATATTCATATTTTTTCCCCCTGAAAAAAATGGTACTTCCCTCCCGGCCCTCAACTAACTTTACAAAAGAAATCAAGCCTCTAGATCACTTGTTCCAAGATTGGTTTTATACGGGTATTTCACAATACACACTTCAATCTTACAAGCCAGAACTATATTCTGAGCAAGATAGTGCAATGAATGCTGTTGTAACAGTACAGGAGTTACCTTTGAGAACTCAAGTTTTCATTCAAATATTACTTTTTAGGGAATTTAAATATGAGCAAATACCTTCCTCCGATTTTACTAGCATTTTAATCGATTAGTACCATTCCTCCACCCCCGTCCTCCCTTTGTAAAATAACTGTGGGGGGCTGGGGGGGGGGGGGGGGGAGGTAGTACATTTTTGGAAGCCTGACTAGCCAATCAGAACCACTCCTGCCATTTTGAAGGAACGCTATAAGACACTCTAATCGGTTTTGGCCTTGGGCCAAAGAGGGTGGGGGAATACACTTAAAATGAGTATGGAGATGGACAACCCAAGTGTGTTTCCTACCGGCCACTTATACCACCATCACCAGAGTGGCAGGGCTTCCCCTAGAATTTGGAGACAGCATAATTGACGGTGTGATCCTATTCGACACCACCAAACCCTGAAGTTGGTCCAGTGGAAAGAGCCCAGCTCCTGGCGTCAGGAGACCTGGATTCTAATCCCTCTTCCACCTGGGGGTGAAGACCGGATGCCTGCCCGAACGCCCTTGTGAAGCATAGCGCCCCTTCCGCTACTCGCCCATGGCACTCTGGGCCAAAATGGGAACCCGGTGGGAGGAGATGAGGGAGTGAAAGTGACCACAGGCAGACCTCCGGCCCGATCGTCCATCCTGGAATCTCTCCCGTAGGCCATGGCCCTCCCCACAGAATAAATGTTGGACATTTGAACCCCAATCCGCCCACCGTGATGAAGAGCTCTGATCCCAAAGAGAAGTGGGACCGTGAACTGCTCTTCCTGGGCACTGCCACCTACCCTTCCAGGCCTAAGGGAAGTCAGCAACTCTCGGCTCCTTTACGGGCAGGGAACGTGTCAACCGACTCTGCTCTTATTGTCCACTCCCAAGTGCTTTGGACGGCACTCTGCACACAGTCAGTTCTCAATAAATACCACTGAATGATTGAGGGGGGAATGGGGCCAGGGAGCTTAGCTCTATGGTCTATCAAAACATTTCCCCTCACCCCACGACCGACTCAAACCTTCCTCCCAAAAAAGATCAGCGTAGCAAAAACAGAAATCCATCACAGTGGTGAGACTCATTTCCATTTGAAATAGAAGACGTACCCCAGGATACAAAATTTCAGTCACTGTAGAAATCCCCCTGGGAGTTCTTGCCCCCCACCCCCACCCCCCAGGACTCTTTGAAAACAGAAATGCCTTTCTCCCTTCCTTTCGCATTTCATCTTATAGCATCGCACAGGTTTAAGCGCCCCCGCCCAAGCTAGATGAGTTAGGCCTGGCCGTTCAGGTCTCCGCCAGTTCCCTGCGACCCAGAATCTCTAGTCCGCAGAGCGAAACACATACGTGAGACACAAATGAAAATACTTTTATTTCTCCACTTTTCCGATCTTGTTCTCGTTCTCCAGGAAGGGAGAATTCAGTCACGTTTAGAACTACCAAAACTTTGACACTATTTTCCTTTTTACAGTCCTGCGTTCCGTACTGTCAGTACAGACAGCAACCCCCGCCCCTGCTCCCGCCCCCTCAAGAGCAACGGTGGGAGGCGGGGGACAGTGAGGTGGGAGGGCGACCGGGGAAGTCCGTGGGGCACTAGACAAAACTTACCAAGTTACACATTTATTTCACATTCAATATTCGTCAAACTGATACAAACAGGTGTGTGCCCCTTCCTTGAATGTCCATTCTGCTTTCGCTTAAGAGAAAGGAAAAACAGAACCTTCTATCAGTCTGGAGGTTAAAAAGCTGCAGCTAAATAAGAATAAGCAGAGGATGCTCACTGACTGTTCATACGAGTGACATTTTACTGCTGAAGATGCTCAGCCCTCAACAGAAGGCAGTACCTTGCGGGGTGGCTTGATACAATCCCTTTATACCATAAAAATATTTCATTTAACCCATTATCCTTGTGATTTTGTATTTTCCAACTGCTTCTGCTGTAGCTTGATCAAAGAAAGTAATGGGGGAGGAAAATAAAATACAATAAAATAAAAATTGCCCTGGCTCCCTCCCATCTGAGCCAGGGAGGCACAAGCTTTTCCCTCTGAAAAGGGGTTTCGCATTTGAAAGGAAGACACCACAGAGGGGAGAGAGATGGAAACAGAAAACTGTCAACTGTCGGGGTTGACAAACTGTGGTGGAATTACAAAAAAATCTCTCTACTCATCCTTCAAAAGGAGAGTGGGATTTTTCAAGTCCAAATCCTGCCTGTTACAGATACAAAGAAAAATATAATAATAATATTTGATAAGACTAAAAGAAAAACCCTACAACCTTCTCCAAGAGCCCATAAGTGTTTTAAAAAGAGCTGGTTTGATTCAGATTCGTTTGCATAACATGCACACGTTTGTTTCCACGACTCTTCTTTCCTTAAGCCAACAGCACGTGTGACAATCGTTTCTCATGGACTGAAGCAACTACATGTCTCTAACTACACAGATGAATTTAAACCTCCATTTTTTTTTAAATCCTTCCCAGGCATCTCAATCTGTTGATTTATTTCACGTCAATTAAATGGGACAGGCAAAGGCTACAGACAGCGTCTACGGTGCCGACTGGCAGCGGAGGACCGTTAGCTGACGCTGACACTGATTTTTCCAATTTCTCCGCTCTGCCCCGCGACCAGAGCTACGGGGAAAACACAGGGACCGAGCAGAAATGCCCTCTGCGGTGGTTGTTTAAAAGCCGGGTCGGCTGCAAAACGTCAATTTGCTTTTGCACATTACAGCCCAGATGGTTTGTATTCCTTTAAAATAAAGAGAGAGAGAAACAGAGAGCGAGAGAGAGAGAGAGAGGCGGACACAAAAGCAGAACCAAAAAAAGTTAAAAAGCACGCAGTGATGACGCCACACCTCTTTGTTCCAAATGTGACCGATCTCCAAAGGCCGTTTCCACCCCAGTCCAATGTGGGTTCTGTTTGTTTGCCTCCTTAGCAGACATTGCCGATTGACTGCTGTGAGGGAGGGAAAAACCGAGGGGATCGGGGGACGGAGGGAGGGAGAGAAGGAAGGGCGGCGATCCCACCGTCCGCGATGAGTCGTTTCCCGTTTAGCACCACGAGGAGGGAGACCCTTCTCCCCACCTGCCCCCCACCCCGCCGGTCACCTAGTGGAACTCGACAAATTCTTCCAGGGTCCTGGGGATCTGATTCCGGTAGTGGATGTTATAGATCCGGACGGCTCGGGCGGCCAGGCACTTGAGGCTCAGCTTCATCTGGGTCTTCAGGAGGATTTCGGACACGCCCGTGGTGCTCTTGTCCAGCGGGGTCTTCTTCTGCTTGTTGGTCATGTCCGTGTGGGCGCCCGCCTCCACCAGTCCGGTGATGATGGCGTGTAGAGTGAGGAAGTCGCTGATGGGCCGGTTGTACTGGACGATTACGTGCAGGGGGCTGTTGCCCTCCCGGTCCACGGCGTTGACCTCGGCCCCGCAGTCCAGCAGCAGCTTGGCCACCAGGGCGTTGGGGAAGCTGCAGACGTCGTTGGTGTGGAAGTCGTCCACGGGGGTGTTGGAGTTGACGGCCAGGTGGAGCAGTGTGGCCCCGTCCCGGGTGCGGGGGTCCAGCTGGATCAGGTTGTAGATCTGCCGGTTGAGGCGCGCCTGGTCATCCTCGCTGCGCTGAGTCTTGGTGGAGATGCACACCAGGTAGAGGAAGGTGAACAGGTTGCACTCGTGGTTGTCCAGCGCCCCAGGCAGCTCCGCCTCCGGGGGGCCCCGGCCCCGGGCCATCCCCTGCTCGATCTCCAGGACGCTGCACTGCAGCACGCTCTCGATGTCCCGGGCCCTGACCTCCTCGTGCAAGTGGATCATCTGCGAGAAGACCTGGGCGAAGCGCAGGAGGTCCTTGTGGGTGTTGCGGTTGCCCTTCTGCCGGAGGCGCAGGGCATGGAGCCACAGCTCGATGCACTGCTCGAACTCCATGTTGTCCGCGTAGACGGCCCCACGGTAGATGATGGGGTGCGACACGTCGATGTTGTCCGAGCCCAGGATGCGCTCGCGCACGATCAGCCCCTCCATGTGCAGGGCGTCGCGGTCCTGCCGGATGGCCTCCAGCTCCTGGGGGCTCCGGCACTCTGTGCGGTTCCCATAGGCAGCGATCGGCGGGAGCACCTCCTTCTCCACCACGTGGTCCCGGTCCCGGTAGCGCTCCAGCATGGCCAGGTACAGGTAGTGGTACGTCTTCAGGACGTCGTAGTTCTCGCGGTCGTTGGCAAACGAGGCCCCCAGCAGCTCCAGGGCCTCGATGCGGCTGGCCCGATCGCAGTCGGAGTGCGACAGGAGCAGCTCCACCACGTCCGCCTTGCAGCTCTCGGCCGCCACCTTCAGCGGGGTCATCCCGTGGCCGTTGACCGCCATGGCCGCCTTCCAGCGGACCAGCTCCCGCACGATCTCCAGGTGGCCGGCCTCGGCCGCGAAGTGCAGGGCCGTGGCCCCGCAGTGGGCCCGGGCGTTCGGGTCCGCCCGCTGCTCCAGGAGGTAGCGCACCACGTCTGTGTGCCCCTTGTAGGCCGCGATCATGAGGCAGGTGTTGTCGTACTTGTTGGCGATGCTGATGTTGGCGTGGTTCTCCACCAGGTACTTGACGATGTCTAGGCGCCCGTCAAAGCAGGCCGCCCGCAGGGGTGTCGAGTTGGTCACCGTCGTGTGGTTCACGTTGGCCCCGTGGCTCACCAGGAGTTTCACCACCTCAAAGTGGCCGGCACCCGCTGCGCACCACAGGGCGGTAGCGCCATCGATGACGTAGCTGCGGAGGCAAGGGGCGCAACACCGTTAGGACGCATGGGCCGTGCGGCGGGGGCTCCAGGGCAGCCCAGCGGTTTGGGGAAGGGGGGGAGGGGAAGGGCGGGAACAGGAAGGGGAACCTCCCCAGCCATTTCCAGAAAGCTTCCCACATGGAAGCCGTTCCCGCCACGGGTGGGACCCCTCCCGGAGGGAAAGCCGTTTCACCTGGGATGTCAGAGTCATGCCTGGGAACATCGGTGGGATGACAGTCTGTCATACATTCAACTGGACAAAGAGGTGTGCTGGGTGGGTGGGGGAAAGTGTGTATGTGGTAGAAGGTGTGTAGAGTGGGGCCGGGGTGCCAGGACACAAAACTCCAGAGCCCTGAGGAGAAAGCAACTGAACAAGGAGTTGTGCTGGGTATGGTAACACAGAGGGAGACAAAACCCCAGAGTCATGAGGAAAGAGCAATTGAACAAGGAGGTTGCGGGGGGTGGGGGGGTGTTGTGTGTTGTGTGTGTGTGTGTATAGAGGAAGAGGACAAAACCTCAGAGCCCTGAGGAGAGAGTATCTGAACAAGGAAGTGTGGTGGGTAAGGGAGTAGCACAGTGCAGGACAAATTAGCGCTCTCTGGGCTTCCATTAAATCATATCTGTTGAATGCTTACTGTGTACAAAGCACAGTACTAAGCCCTTGGGAGAATACAATATAACAACAGACACATTCCTTCCCACAATGAGCTCACAGTTTAGAGGGGGAGACGGCCATTAATATAAAGAGATAAATAAATAAATCACAGATATATGCAGATCTATACATACGAGCCTTGGGGACGGGAGGGAGGATGAATGACGGATCAAGTAAGAGCAGTGCAGAAGGGAGCAGGGGAAGAGGAGAAGAGGGCTCAGTCAGACTTCGCTCTCTTCCAGGAGGGAAGAGAGCTAGCCAAAAGGGCCGAGTTTCAGCAGAGCACAGGGAAGAAGATGGAAGGGCATGGGCAGGCGGCAGGCCCCGGGAGGGAGGAGCACTCAGGAGACCCTCGTGGTGTTCCAGGGAGGCGGGAACAAGTGCAGACTCAGCGATCAGGCTCGGGATCAAGTTGTACCACCCCCGTCTCTGTTGAAACCTTTTAACCAAGTAAACACTGCCTATCGGTTTACAAGGAAGAGAGCGTCTGGATGATCCGTGGTGGGGGAAGGTGAACGGGAACGGAGACTCATGGTCACGGGACGGGCTCCGGCCTTTGAAATCCCTCCCTGGGGCAATGGGGCCAGAACCCGGAGTGTTTCCCATCCGTTTCAGGGGGACTCCCGGGGATGAGGGTCCGGGAGCAATCTCGGGATGCACCGGCTGGAGCTCCAGAAGGATCCCCTCATGGCTGTAAAGTGCCCCGGGGCCCTGGGTGTTAAAGGCCAGCCCTCCAGGCCCAAACGGTCACAGACAAGGCCAAATGACTAACCCAGTTTCTTCCCAAGTGAACCACTAGTGGAGTGACACTCAAAACACCAGACAGACCAAATTCCCACTGGCAAAAAAAACCATCAGTTTTGGAAAACCTACCCTTATTAATAATAATAATAATAATTACGGTGTTTGTTAGGCACTTATTCTGTGCCAGGCACTGTAGTAAATGCTGGGGTGGATACGAGCACATCAGGTTAGCACAGTCCCAGTCTTGGTGCCGGTCACGGTCTGGGTCCCCACTTTACAGATGAGATAACTGAGGCCCAGAGAACTTAAATGATTTACCTAAGGTCACACAGCAGACAAGTGGCAGAGCCGGGATTAGAACTCATGGTGCTTCTTACTACCACCTCTAGAGACTAGTAACCGGGGCATCTAAATTTCCCTAGTGGCTAGAGCACAGGCCTGGGAGGCAGAAGGATGTGGGTTCAAACTCCGACTCTGCCATTTGTCTGCTGTGTGACCTTGGGCAAATCACTAAACTTCTCTGTGCGTTAGTTCCCTCTTCTGGAAAATGGGAATCGAGACTGTGAGCGCTACATGGGGCAGGGACTGTGTCCAACCCAATTAGCTTGTATCCACCCCAGTGCTTAGTACAGTGCCTGGCACAGAGAAAGCGTTTAACAAATACCCCTGAACTAAAGCTGGCCCAGGGAAATTCCATGCAAGAGCACCATTTTTCCCACTCCCCAATCCCTCCCATCCACCAAATCTCTCTCCTCCCTCTCCTCCCCCAACACAAATCAATCACTGGTAGGTCCTGAGCCAAATACTCTGCACAGGACGCTCTTCTAAGTGCTCCGAAGACAACCGGTGAGGTAGTAATCAATCAATTAAGGTATTTACTGAGCGCTTACGACATGCAGCACTGTACCTAGCACTTGAGAGACTACACTACAACTGAGTTAGTGCACAGGCTCCCTGCCCTCAGAGACCTTTCCATCCAAATTGCACCACCACCTGCCATCAGGGGTCCTTCCCTGGGGAAAAAAAAAGAGAGGGAGGAAATCCACTGGGCTTGACGGGCAAAGACAGTCGGGGGAAGCAGGTGGGAATCACAACTGCCCAACTAGAAAAGACTCAGACCTCTGCTCTTGAGATGGGCTGTGGCCAGGACATGAGCTCAGAGACCACAAACTCCTCCCTTCCCATTTCATCCACCCAAACTGCCTCCTCCAGCCCCACCCGGCTCCCTCCGACCTTAGAGGGGCCAACTGGAACACTTCCTCAGCCAAAGTCTGCTATTGGCAGGGCTCTCCCTGGCCTACCTTTCCCCATTGTTCCACAGCCTCCCAGTTGGCTCCCAGTTGACAGGCTGGCTCGCCCTCTTACGCAGAGTCCCCTCTCCCCAAAGGTCGAGATGTACGTCCAATCTAATTATCCTGGATGTTTATCATCATCAATGTATTATAAATACTACAATTAATAATAATAATAATAGCTTTTATGGGGCAAAGTCCTGTCATAGTGCTATCCACTACCCAAGTGGTCAACAAATGCCTGGTGACTGGCTGGATGTTTAAAACCCCACCCAGACTTCTACTACTACTAATAATAATAAATGCCATTATTATTATTATTAATAATAATAATAATAATAATAATAATGGTATTTGTAAAGCGCTTACTATGTGCCCGGCCCTGTACCAAGCACTGGGGTGGATAAGACCCTAGCAGGAACCCTTAAGATGAAGTTGTTTTGAAAGGAGTACGGAAATCAGTCAATGGCATTTATTGTTTACTGTGTGCAGAGCACTGGACTAAGCGCTCGGCAGAATACAATGCAACAGAGTTGGTAGACAACGTTCCCACAACACACAAGCCCGCAACAAGCTTACAGTCTACAAAAATTGCATACAGAGATCGCCACAGTATCATCACAACTTTGAAAAAAATTTCATACCTTCAAAGGCAATAGGCCCCATTTCTAAAATATGCCTTTGAGTTACAAAGGATTCAGAAAACTATTTTTAAAAGGCTTTTGAAATAAAAAAAATTAAAACTACAGGGTTTAAGTGACTTTTCTTTACCATGGAGAGTTTACAAATGAATTTACACACAGAGGCAGGAGCATCTGACAGATGGTCAATTTCTCCAAAGCCATGAGGCAGCGTGGCCTAGTGGACAGAGACTAATCCCGGCTCTAATCCCGGGTTCTAATCCCGGCTCCACCACTTGTCTGCTGGGAGACCTTGGGCAAGTCACTTCACTTCCCTGTACCTCAGCTACCCCATTCTTAAAATGGGGATTAACCAACCAATGGTATTTACTGAGCGCTCACTCTGTGCAAAGCACTTTACTGAGCTTTTCGGAGAGGGCAACAGAATTAGCAGACATGTTAAGATTAAGAGCCCCATGTGGGACAGGGACTGTGTCCAATGATTAGCATAGATCTCCCCCAGCACTTAGCAGGGTGCCCGGCACACAGTAAACACTTACCAAATACCATTTTAAAAAACAACACAAAAACTTGAAACCAAACCCAGCCCAGCAATCCATCCCATTATAAGGCTCTCCCTCAACAGGGCCAATCAACTGTGACATTGGCATTCCTTCACATCAGTCGGCCAGTCGTATTTATTGAGCACTTACAGTGTGCAGAGCACTAAGTACTTGGGAGCGTATAAAACTAGAACAGACACATTCTCTGTCCACAACGAGCATACAGTCTCGAGGGTGTTTTCCCTTCCAGCACTTTGCCCCATTCTTGCTCCGAGCAGCAAACCCAGGCCCCACAGGCGGCTGCCACTAACTCCTCGCTCGATTGTTGAGTCTCACGTTGTGGTGACTCCCCAAATAAGACACTACCCGGCACGTCGGCGCCTCTGAACAAATCACAAATAATGCAACACGGCAGCAACAGGCTCTGCAGGGTGGTTTATGGTGACAGGAAAGCTCTTTTATTAACAGGCGGAATTGAAACCAAAATCAAGGGCTGTAAGGGAAAAATATCTGGAGCTCGTTGTGGACAAGGAATGTGTCTCGTTAGACTGTACTCTCCCAAGCACTTACTACAGTGCTTTACACAGTTAGCGCTCAATAGATACAACTGAAAGAGCTGGAGTCTGGCAGTTATGTTACAAGTGCCTAAGAAACTGACCTCAAGTGAGCATCAAATCGGGGACTGAGGGGTTTCTTGGGAGGGGTGGGTTGGTTTTTTTAATGTGCATACACTGTTAACATTTCGCAGTTTAAATTCAAACTCTTTTCACTGTTGATACAGTGAAAGTTAACAGTGATCATGTAACTTAGTGATCACTACATTCGTCACGTCTTACCGCTTTAAAAATACACTGATGAGCAAATGACATTTCTCAAGATCCCCCAAATTGACCAAGCACTGATGTGCTTTACATCACTTCCGATGGGAAATGCTACTTTGTTTAGGATTATTCTGCTTTAACCAACCACAGAACTAATTATGAACACTCACTGGGATTTTTCAGTATTTTGATGTCTCTATTTCCTCCTCAAATTAAAATTTACTCTACAACATGGACTTCTAAAATTTCGCAGGAAAGTGAGCTAAGAAATGGCTCTCAAGAAAGGTCATTTTTTCACATTCCGCACTTGACTTGGTTTGGGTAATGAACAAATCGGTCGGCTTTGTTTTTCACCTTAGAGGACATCGGCTCAGTGGGGCAACATTCAGATGACCACAGGGGTCTGATTTAAACACTGCCCTTCCAGTTAAGTTACGGGAAAACATCAGGGAAATACAACCCAAAAAGTTAATACGGTGTTCCGTAAGTGACCGCTCTTTCAGAACTGGCCTGAGAAGAATCTGCCGAGTAGCAGATTTCATTTGAGCATCACAACCCAACTAATATTTTTAGCCAGTTTTTGATCTACACTGAGTAGCCTCGGAAAGCCTTTACAAATCCCTGTTTACCACCCTGGACAGAAAAATGAATAGGGTACATGTGGCTTCTTTATGTCAAAACGAGCTGAGGACAAAATTGACCACAAACTACGGGCATTTCCTCCGAGACTCAAAAATGATCTGCATGTCGGCCTTCCAATTTTTCCCTAAAAAGGATCCATTCGGATAAGTGCAAAGACTTCAAAACTTGTCTGGCTACGCATTTAGCCTACTAAAAGGGATTGTTTGTAGTCACTTTCAGGTTTCAGGAGAGGAAGAGTTCTCTTATTTAGTAGTTCTTCAGCAGTTGATGTTGACAAAGTGCTTACTACTAACCATTCACAGGTAGATGACGGTTGATTAGGCTACGAGTAGCTCCTTGCTTATTTTTTCCTCGGGGACCTGCCCGATCTAGTTTTTCTAGCCTTCAAAACAGAACTCTCGCTACTTCTTTCTGGATGCGCATTTAAATGAGCAGAGCAGATTTTTTTCAAAGCCAGAGCACAAAGAGAGAGTGCTCCAGGCCTTCCAAAATCCCTGTTTCTCAATCCCATTTCCTTCCCTGCTCTTTGACAGCCCCTCACCACCGCCCCCCACAAGTACAAGTGGGTCCCAAAACCGACGCTTCTATTGAAAAATCAATCACACAGCCCGGTCCGACGAGCCTCTGAAACATTCCAGGAATCCCACGATTCCTGATGAGCAGCAGCGTGGCCTAGCAGAAAGAGTCCGGGCCTGGGAGTCGGAGGACCTGGGCTCTAATCCAGGCTCCGCCACTTGTCTGCTCGGTGACCTTGGGCAAGTCACTTCATTTCTCTTGTGCCTCGGTTCCCTCATTTGCACAATGGGGATTGACTGTGAGCCTCACGTAGGATCCTACTCCAGCGCTTAGTACGGTGCCCAGCCCATAGTAAGCACTTAACACCACAATTATTATTATTATGATCCTCCCTTTGGCTTTGTTCTGTTCTTATTCCTTAATATGACCTGCTTCCTCTCTCCTTTCAGCCCGTTCTTCTCTCACATTCTCCTTTTCCTTGCCACTTGCCTTCCTCTATCCACCTACCTGTCCAACTAAAACTGGGCAGGCTTAAGTGGTTTTGCTGTACATGGAATATCCACTTCTTTCAAAGTTGTGCTAAAGCTGACAGTAGCCAGAATACTTTTTGTAAAGTGTGCTAACTGCATCAGATATTTTCTCGTCATTCATCAATGGCATTTACTGAGTGCTTACTGTGTGCAGAGCACTGTACTAAGCGCTTAGGAGGGTCCAATACAAGACACATTCCCTGCCTCCAACGAGTTTACGGTCCAGAGGACTCATCAGGTTTTCTCTCTCTCTCTCTCCTTACAACAGCCCAGTTCCCCAATAGCTGCTCTACAGGAGGGAATCCATCACATTCCACATGCACTAAAAATGCAGAGGATCACTGTCAAGAGGAACTGTTGAGATGCAGCGTGGCCTAGTGGATACAGCATGGGCCTGAGAATCAGAAGAACCTGGATTCTCATCCTGACTCCATCACTTGTCTCCTGTGAGACTTGGGTAAGTCACTTCACTTTTCTGTGCTTCAGTTACCTCATCTGTAAAACTCAGCTCTGAGTCCCATGTGGGACATGGACTGCATCCAAATTGATTAGCTTGTATCTATCCCGGTGCCTAGTACGGCTGACTGACACACAGTAAGCATTTAATACCATAAAAAAGAAAAAAAGAAAGTGCCCAGGAGTGCTCTGCCATCTTGCTCTGCCTACTTGTTCAAAGAATATATTTATGCCAAATTTAGGCCTAAATCAAGAAGTTGCTTGTAAAAAAAAATGCAGACCATGTTGTCTTTACATTCAACAATGACAAAGGGAGCAAATGAGGTATGGATGAGATGTTTCTATTCTCAGTCTTTATCTTTCAACTGTAACTTTTTCATGCATTTCCTCTTGCCTTATAACCTGGAACGAGGAGGAAAAAAAGATGTCTTCTTTAAGGATCCGGGATGAGTAATAAATCCGTCTTAACGGAAAAATTCCATTTAGTCAAAGCTGAACCTGAAAGTCCGGGTTAAAGTGGTACGCATTAACTACAAAGTATCCAGAGTAAGTTACTAAACATCCCCTAGAGAGGCCCTACTTCCTAAAGAAGGCAGTTCAAGTCTAAAAAGCCCTAGGGGGTTCTCTCAGGCTGGGAGGGAGATGCCAAAACCACCAGACCTCAGCATTATACCGAGTTCTTTGTGTTCAACTGTCAAGTGCTTAGTACAGTGCTCTGCACAGTAAGTACTCAATAAATGCCAGACTGATTTGCAAACCTCCAAAACAGAATGCCCGTTCAACCCCAAGAAGTGACTTTGTCTGGGGCTGCCTTCCTACCGCAACAAGGGAGTAAGAGTTGAAAAATTTCTTCCAATAACACCACCACCTTCATCACCAGATAAAATTCTGTCAACAACTCACATGCCCACCCCTGGGGGCGGGGGGGGGGGCACCACAGTGAATCCTGAGTCTTGTTTTAGTTTGTCTGTCTGAAGTGACATTCTTCAGGCCCGTTGATGTGCAGGGAGCTTCAGCACTTAAGAATGGCACGGTACCAACTCTGGCGGGACTACCCTCCGAGTCCCCCCACCAATGTGAGGAATGCCTGGCCAGGCCACGGGCGATGGTGGATTAATTCTGTTGTATGCATTCTCCCAAGCACTTAGTAGAGTGTTCTGCCCACAGTAAGCGCTCAGTAAATACGATTGATTGGCGCTAAGAGGTACAGGGAATGTGGCTGTTATACCGTACCCTCCCAAGTGCTTTGTACAGTGCTCTGCACACAGTTAGGCACTTGGTAAATACGAGTGGGCCCTGATGCTTGCCAGTGGTCATCGGCGTGGCCTAGTGGAAATCAATCAACCGACTGTATTTCTCAAGCGCTTACTATGGGCAGAGCACTGTACTAAGCGCTTGGGAGAGAGCCCGGGCCTGGGAGTCTGAGGACCTGGCTTCTAATCCTGGCTCCGCCACTCCACTGCCGTGTGACTTTGAGCAAATCACTTCACTGTGCCTCAGTTCCCTCATCCAGAAAAATGGGGATTCTGTGCCCATGGGACATGGACTGTGTCCAACCTGATGGGCTTGAATCTACCCCAGTGCTTGGTGCAGTCAGTCAACTGTACTTACTGAGCATTTACTGTGTGCAGATCACTGTACTATGTGCTCGGGGGAGTACAACATATTAATAAAAATAATAAATAATTACGGTACTTGTTAAGCACTTACTAGAGGCCAGATACCATGCCAAGCTCTGGGGCAGATACAAGATCAGGCTGGACAAAGTCCCTGTCCCATATAGGGTCTCACAGTCTTGATGCCCCTTTTTCAGAAGGGGTAACTGAGGCCGGGGGTGGGGGGAGTGACTTGCCAGAGATGACCGAGCAGACAAGTGGTGGGAAGAGAACCCAGGAGAAGCAGGGAGAAGCAGCGTGGTTTAGTGGAAAGAGCATGGGATTGGGAGTCAGAGGTCGTGGGTTCTAATCCCACCTCTGCCACCGGTCAGCTGTGTGACTTTGGGCAAGTCACTTCACTTCTCTGTGCCTCCATTCCCTCATCTGTAAAATGGGGATGAAGACTGTGAGCCCCGCGGGGGGCGACGTGGTTACCTTGTACCTACGCCAGTGCTTGGAACAGTGCTTGGCACCCAGTGAGGGCTTCACAAATGTCATCATTATTATCCTCCTGACTTCCGGGCCTGAATTCGACCCAGTAGGTCACGCTGGTCCCCTTGCTTCGATGGCCACGACACACTCCCCGTCCCCGGCGAGGTTAGGGGCCGGAGACAGGGGCCGGACGTTGGCGTGGCGGGCACGACGGGCGGCTGTCGGGGTGGGTACGTACCCGTCGAAGCGGACGGTGCCGGTCTGCTGGGTGTGCACGCGGTAGTGCTCGAGCAGCAGGCGGACCACCTTGGCGTGCCCGTTGCGGGCGGCGATGATGAGGGGCGTGGAGCGCTGCCCGCCCTGCTGGCTGACGTAGGTCAGCAAGTAGTGGATGTCGCTCTCGGAGCGGTTGAGGAGCAGGGCGGCCAGGGTCAGCACCCGACCCTCGCTGGCCGCCTTGTACACGTAGCCGGCCAGGCCCTCCATGCTCGCCCGGCCCCCCCCACTCCTCCTCCTTCTCCTCTTCCTCCTCCTCCAGGTCCTGGTCCCGGTCCCGCTCCTCCTCCTCCTCCGGACCCTCGAGGCGGCGGTGGCCGCCAGCGCCTCAGCCCGGGCCCCGCACGGCCCATTCAACACCGGGGCCCCCGCCCGCCGCTCAGGGGCGGCGGAGAACGAGGGCGAGGACGAGCCGGCCCGGGGGCGGGGGGCAGGGGGCGAGGGCCGGGGGTCGGTCCCGGGGCGCGCTCCCCGATGAGGCGGGCAGCCGTCAGGGCCGTCCCCGGCGGGCGCCTCCGGCCGCGGAGGCCTTCATGGCGGCGGCGGCGGCGGCGGACCGGTCCTGGTGTTCACAGTCCGGGCCCGGGGGAGGCTTCGGGGAGCCGAGGGCCCCGGGCCTGCCCCGCGGCGGCGGTCGGGCTGGGGCTCGGGTCCGGTGGCCTCAGGCGAGCGCGGAGGCGGCGACGGAGAGAGACCGGAGAGGAGGACGAGAGGATGGGGGCGGCCGGGGCGTGCTCCTGCTGCTGCTGCTGCCGCTCCCGTTCCTGCTGCTGGCGGCGGCGGGGCGGTACCGTCCCATCCCAGCGGGCCGAAGGCAGCGGGCTCCGGGCCTCCGGGGCCTCCGGGGCGGGCGGAAGCGAAGCCAAGGGACCGGTCCTCCGCGCGTTGCGGCCCAACCGGGGAAACGCCGCCCGGGAACAAAGGTTCCGGACGGACGGACGGACGGACGGGCTCTCCCCCCAACCCCGCCCCATCCCGCGGCCGCCGACGGGGAAGGCGCGGGGCTCCTCGGGGCGGGGCGGGGCGGGGCGGGGCCGGGCCGGGCTCGGGGAGCCCCGGGGGCCGCCGACCTCCGCCCTCCACGGCCCCCGCCACGGCCGTCTGTAAATACGGTACACCTGCTTCCGACCGGGGGGGAAGCCCGTAAATACGGTAAGGCTGGTTCCGGCCGGGAGGCGGGCGTGGGGGGAGGAGACCAGCCCGTAAATACGGTAAAGCTTGTCCGGGGCGGGGCGAGCAGCCCGTAAATACGGTAAAGCTACCCCCGGGCAAGGGGAGGAGAGAAACAGCAGCCCGTAAATACGGTAACGCCGCTCCCGGGGAAGGGAAAGAGAAGCCCGTAAATACGGTAACGCTGCTCCCGGCCGGAGGTGCGGGGGAGCAGCCCGTAGTAATAATAATGGCATTTATTAAGCGCTTACTAGATGCCAAGCACTGTTCTAAGCGCTGGGGAGGTTACAAGGTGATGAGGTAGAGAAGCAGCTTGGCTCGGTGGAAAGAGCACGGGCTTTGAGGTCATGGGTTCGAATCCCGACGCCGCCACATGCCTGCTGTGTGACCTTGGGCAAGTCACTTAACTTCTCTGAACCTCAGTTCCCTCATCTGTAAAATGAGGATTTATCAATCAATCGTATTTATTGAGCGCTTACTGTGTGCAGAGCATTGTACTAAGCGCTTGGGAAGTACAAGTTGGCAACATATAGAGACGGTCCCTACCCAACAGTGGGACTGTGAGCCCCACGTGGGACAACCTGATTACCTTAATGATGGCATTTATTAAGCGCTTACTATGTGCAGAGCACTGTTCTAATTGCTGGGAAGGTTACAAGGCGATCAGGTTGTCCCACAGGGGGCTCACAGTCTTAATCCCCATTTTACAGATGAGGTAACTGAGGCATAGAGAAGTGACTTGACCAAAGTCACACAGCTTACAATTGGCGGAGGTGGAATTTGAACCCATGACCACTGACCCCAAAGCCTGAGCCACGCTGCTTCCCGTAAATACGGTAAAGCTGCTCCCAGGAAAGGAGGGGGCAGAGAGCGGCCGGGGCTTCGTGCGTCCCCCAAACCCCAGCCCCTGACCCATGACCCCTGACCTCCCCTGACCCCGTTGCGCCCTAAACGCCGGAAGTGCCCAAACCGGCACCGGCTTAGGAAGCCCGGACGCTTGTCCCCTCCAACCCCCCCACCCCCACCCCACCCCAAAACAGGGAAAACAGAAAACAGTCCTTGGCACATAGTAAGCGCTTAACAAATACCACCATTGTTATTAAAACCGAACGAGACAGGGCACCACATCTTCCCGCAAATGCCCTCCTGGACCCTTGAGGCTAGGTATTCTCTGGAGGGCAGCCCCGATGATGATTTTTAAAAAAGAATACACATTCCCTCTTTATTCCTTTTATACCGTTTAGAAAATGCCAATCGATGATGTGGGCAGGGAACCGTGTCCACCAGCTCGGTTCCACTCGCCTTTTCTACCCATTTTCTCCCTTTAGACTGTAAGCTCGTGTGGGCAGGGAATGTGTTGTTAAATTGTACGCTCCCAAGTGCTTCGTAACAATGCTCGGCACACAGTAAGCGTTCAATAAGCACCATTGATTGATATTGAGCGCTTACCACGAGAAGACGGTACGAAGCACTTGGGGGAGTACAAGAATTAGCAGATTGCTTATGTCCTGAAATTGTTAGGGTTTCCTTTTTTTTATCTTCGATCTACACTTCTAAAAAGAAATGAGGATGGAAGCTTGGGGTGTTTGTTCTTTTTTTCCCACCCAATTCCCTCTGAATTTCTTCTCACCCTTTTCTCTGCCAAACCATGTCAGGCTGTGGGTCCTAATACCTTGAGACATCTTTGACAATCCCAGATGTTTATCACTGACCTGCAACTCCAGCAGCCAAAGGCATAGAAGTGCCCCAGAAAGGTTGGATTTAGAGCTAGTTTTTTACACAATAAAGTGCAAATTGAAAGTGCTGCTGGAGTCTTCCTATTAAAAAGAAGGGCTTCTGGGGAAGGACGAGGAAGGCCAGAATCCCTGGAGACCATCACGTACCAAGCCAGCCTGATTGTGACTTAATAAGGGATTTTCCCCTCGATACCAAGGCAGCCTCCTCCGGCTTACCCCTCTGGACCCCGGCAGCCTCTCTCACCTGTTAGAATAGTCTGACGATCCATGGATTATAGCTCACACACACAGACACATACATACACACCCATGGTTTCTTTCTGTGATTGTGTGATGCACGAAATAGGTGAGGATGGACCCGCCCCCGTCATTTCCGTGGCAACAAAGTCTCGACCAAGACCCTTTCATCCTTCTATCTTCCAGGCTCAGGTTTGACTTTGAAGCCTGAGGGATCTGTAAAAGTCTCCTTTAATGATGACAATAATAATGATAATAATCGTGGTATTTGTTAATCGCTGACTTAGGTTTCCCCTCTCGCTGTGGGCAAGGAATGTCTGTTGTAGTATTGTATCCAAGCAGGGCTCAAAGTCTTAATCCATATTTTCCAGATAAGGGAACTGAGGCCCAGAGAAGTGAAGCAACTTGCCCAAGGTCACACAGCAGACAAGTCGAGAGCTGAGGCCAGAACCCAAGCCCTCTGATTCCTAGGTCCGCGAACAGTGCTTGGCACATAGTAAGTGCTTAACAAATGCCGTCATAAATTATTTCCAATAGGCCAAGCTGCCTCCCTTGGGTAACTGACCTTCAAACAACAGCATGGGAGGAAATGGTCAGCCAGTCAATCACATTTATTGAGTGTTTACTGTGCGCAGAGCACTGTACTAGATGCTTGGGAGGGTACAGTATAACAATAAATAGACACATTCCTAGCCCACAGGATGGACAAGCCTCTCTCTGAAGGGGAGACAGGGACAATGTACCCCCAGGCTTGAGGGAGGTAGATGATGACTGTGAAGAAGTTGAACAGCTTCTGATACTCCACCAGATCCATAAACCAGGCTAGGGGGCTGTCCAGAAGCATGCAGGGAGGATTAGAGAAAGACTTAGTTTTGTCCTTTCTCCCCAGCAATTAGTACAGGATTCACACTTGAATGAACTAGTAAATCATTTAGTGTCTCCTTCACTCGACTGGAAACCCCTTGAGGGCCAGGATCCCAACTACCTACTCTCTTGTCCTCTCTCAAACCTTTAGCACAGTGCTTGCATCCACTAAGAACTCAGTGAATATTATTGCTTGATTGATAAATGCCATTAGCAATCAATCCATCAATCATATTTATTCAATGCTTACTGTGTACCGAGCACTGTACAAAGCGCTTGAGAGAGGACAGCAGCATGAAGCATGAGGCAACATGGCTTAGTGGATACAGCACAGGCCTGGGAGTCAGAAGGACCTGGGTTCTAATCCCAGCTCTGCCACTTGTCTGCTGGGTAACCTTGGATAAGTCACTTCGCTTCCCTGGGCCTCAGTGACCTCATCTGTAAAATGGAGATTAAGACTGTGAGCCCCATGGTGGGGACAGGGACTGTGTCCAACCTGATTAGCTTCTTAGCTAATTAGACAATTAGATCTACCCAGGGCTTAAAACAGGGCTTGACACACAGTAAGAACTTAAAAATACCACCATTATTATTCCCAGCACCTAGTACAATGCCTGGCACATAGAAAGCACTTAACAAATACCATAATTATTATTCATCATAATTATTATGACACAATATAACAGACACATTCCCTTCCCACAGTGAGCATCAATACTAGACGGACCAACATCCAGGATCATGGAAGAGGAGTGGTGAATATGAATAACGCAAAACATCTGTCACAATTATTATCTGTATGCCGCTCAGGTGGTAATTTCCCCTCCTCCCACTTCCCTGTCCCAGGGAACTAATGCCCCAGGGAGGCATGAGACATAGGGAGGAGGGGGAAGAGCTGAAATATGGCTCACGCACAAACCGGATCAACTCCTGGACAATTCAGATATAACACCACATAGTTCTACAGAGCACCAGGAGGGCTGCAAATAAAACTGCCTCACCCGCCCCCACCCTTTGACATATTATTAAGCTGTGTCACCTCTCCTAGTCTTCAACATTTACACAACATGAAATCCTGAACTCGGACTTTATAACCCAGGAGAAAGACCATATGGCTCAATGGAAAGAGCACGGGCTTTGGAGTCCAAGGTCATGGGTTCGAATCCCAGCTCTGCCAATTGTCGGCTGTGTGACTTTGGGCAAGTCACTTAACTTCTCTGTCCCTCAGTTCCCTCATCTGTACAAAATGGGGATTAAGACTGTGAGCCCCCCATGGGACAACCTGATCACCTTGTAACCTCCACAGCACTTAGAACAGTGCTTTGTCCATAGTAAGCACTTAATAAATGCCATTATTATTATTATTATTATTATTATTATTAAAGACCAGCCCTGCCCTTGGGGAGTTTGCTGCCTCAGAGCCATGACTCAATCGAAGAAACAGGTCCAGACAAACCCACATGCAAGGGGAAAATGAGGGGGTGTGAAACACAAACAATCACACACACACACACACCTCTTGATAACAACTTGTTCCTCAAACAACTGAAGAGGAGAGAAAGCAGCTCTGATTTTGTGTGGATTGTGCTTCATTTTGTGCCCTGTTCCTGTGGCTTAGTGGATAGAGCAAGGGCCCAGGAGTCAGAAGGACCTGAGTTCTAATTCAGTCAATCGTATTTATTGGGCGCTTACTGTATGCAAAGCACTGTACTAAGGGCTGGGGAGAGTGCAATATAACAACAAACAGACACATTCCCTGCCCACAGCAAGGATCCAGGCTCTGCCACACATCTGCTGTGAGACCTTGGGCAAGTCACTTCACTTCTCTGTGCCTCAGTTCCCCCTTCTGTCAAATGGGAATCACACTGTGAGCCCCATGTGGAACAGGGACTGTGTCCAACCAAATTAACTTGTATCTACCCCAGCACTTAGAACAGTGCTTGGCACACAGCAGGCAATTTAACAAGTACCATAGTTACTATCAAGCCATGACATTTCTTGACTTTTTGTTTGCTTCTATATTTTATTTATACATTTATCTGTTCATTCCATTATATGCTCAGCCGTTCTGACCTGATCAACCAATGGTATTTATTGAGCACTTCCTGGCTGCTGAGTTTTTCCAGTAATTTATTTATTTCTATTAATGTCTGTTACCTCCTCTAGACTGTGAGCTCCTTGTGGGCAAGACAATGTGTCTGCCTACTCTGTTATACTGTCCTCTCCTAAGTGCTTAGTACAGTGCTCTGCCCACAGTAAGCACTCAATAAATAGGGTTGATTGATCAATTCAATCCTCTTGCCCACTCCTACCTCACCTCGCTGTTCTCTTACTCCAACCCAGCCCACACGCTTCGGTCCTCTAATGCCAACCTACTCACTGGACCTCGATCCCATCTATCTCGCTGCCGACCTCTCTCTCGCCCATGTCCTGCCTCTGGCCTAGAATGCCCTCCCTCTTCATATCCAACAGACAATTACTCTCCCCAGCTACAAAGCCTTATTAAAAACACATTTCCTCCAACAGGCCTTACCTGACTAAGCCCTCATTTCCTCTTTTTTTTATAGCATTTGTTAAATGCTTACTATGTGTCCAACTCCTACTGTGTCTCCTTTGCACTTGGATTTGCCCTCTTTATTCAGCCCACTCTCAGCCCCACAGCACTTTTAAGTTCTTACTGTGTGTCAAGCCCTGTTTTAAGCCCTGGGTAGATCTAATCAGCTAATTAGCTAAGAAGCTATTCAGGGTGTCCCACATAGGGCTCACAGACTTCATCCCTATTTTACAGATGAGGGAACTGAGGCCCAGAGAAGTTAAGTGACCTACCCAAAGTCACATAGCTAACAAGTGGCAGAAGCGGGATTAAAACCCACGACCTCTGACTCCCAAGCCTGGGGTCTTTCCACTAAGCCGCGCTACTTCTCACTAAAGCACTTGGGAGAGTACAATATAACAACAAACAGACACTTTCCTGCCCACAAGGAGCTCACAGCCTAGAGGGGGAGACAGGCATTAAAAAAATATATAAATTACAGGTATATACCTATGTACTATAGGGATGGGAGGGAGGATAAATGAAGGAGCCAGTAAGAGCAGTGCAGAAGGGAGTGGAAGAAGAGGAGAGGAGCATGTAAGCAGGGAAGGCTTCTTGGAGGAAACGTGCCTTCAATAAGGTTTTGAAGTGGAGGAGAGCAATGTGGGCGAGAGGTCGGCGGCATGATACATGAGACTGAGGTACAGTAAGAAGGTTGGCATTTGAGTAATGAAGTATGCGGGCTGGGTTGTAGCAGGAGAGTAGCGAGGTGAGGAAGGACAGGGCAAGGTGATTAAGTGCTTTAGAGCAAATGGTGAGGAGTTTTTGTTTGATGTTGAGTTTTGTTGGATGGCAAACCCTCCAAGCCTACAATCTGATGCTCAAATTAAAAAGAATCAGAGGTGCACCAGAAGAAGAGGAGACAGAGTGGAGGCTCTAAGGCCCATTAATAATCCAATACCTTAAATACCAACAAAATCCACCTTTTCCCCTTGAACTGACAGCTGCACTGTGAGCAGACGGGATCCTAGCTATGCAGGAGACACCATCTTTGGGAAATGGACATGATGAAAAGTCTCAGTAGGAGAATTTTACCATCGCGGCAGGAGATAATCCCCTCTCCCTCACTGCCTGCCACTGGACTGTTTTTTTTAAAATAACATACCCATTAGCATGCAAATTACATGGAAATTGGGGATGGAAAGGAAGCCAAACAGGAGCTGGGTCCTGGCTGGGGAAAGGTAGATGGGGGTGGGCGTGGGTGGGGGTGGGAATCTATTTTGAGAAGCAGCATGGCTTAGTGGATAGAGCCCGGGCCTGGGAGTCAGAAGGATCTCCCCCTTGTAGACGGTGAGCCAGTTGTTGGGTAGGGATTGCCTCAATCTGTTGCCAAATTGTACTTTCCAAGTGCTTAGTATAGTGCTCTGCACACAGTAAGCACTCAATAAATACGATTGAATGACTGAATGACTGACTCTGTAATCCTGGCTCCACCACTTGTCCGCTGTGTGACCTTGAGCAAGTTACTTCACTACTCTGTGCCTTAGTTACCTCATCTGTAAAACGGGGATTGAGATTGTGAGCCCCACGTGGAACAGGGACTGTGTCTAAATTGATTTGTTCATATCTGCCCCAGCGCTTAGTAGAGTGCCTTAAATGCTTAACAAATACCATTGTTATTACTACTACTATTTTCAGAGGCTAAATGGGGAACTCAATAGAGAAGCAGCGTGGCCTAGTGGATAGAGCCTGGGCCTAGGAGTCAGAAGGACCTGGGTTCCAATCCCAGCTCTGCCACTTGTCTGCTGGGAAACCTTGGGCAAGTCACTTCAACTCTGTGCTTCAGTCCCCTCATTGGCAAAATGGGGATTAATACAGTGAATCCCATGTGGGACATGAACTGTGTCCAACCTGATTAACTTGCATCTCCCCTAGTGATTAGTACAGTGCCTGGCACATAGTAAGCACTTAACAAATACCATAAAATTAAAAACTCACTGTACAAGCTTCTAGAAGAAGGGTCCCACACACACCAAGTTAAACTCTGTCTTAGAGTCCTCTCTTTGATCTCTTCCCTTCTGCACCATGTACACACCATTTACATATGTGCTGGTTTCTTCCTTTCACCAACCATGGCCTCCATAGGGGGTCTCATGGATGTCATGTCATGGCTTAGTGGATAGAGCCCTGGCCTGGGAGTCAGAAGGTCATGGGTTCTAATCCCAGCTCCGTCACATATCTGCTGTGTGACCTTGGGCAAGTCACTTCATTTCTCTGGGCTTCAGTTACCTCATCTGGAAAATCGGGATTAAGACTGTGAGTCCCAAGACTGTGTCCAACCCGATTTCCTTGTATCCAACCCAGCGTTTAGTACAGTGCCTGCCACATAGTAAGCGCTTAATAAAGACCACAATTATTCCTTCCCAAAATTGCCACAGTACTCACACCTGCCCCTGCTCCATGAAACTCCCTCCTCCCTCCAATTAATTCATTCATTCATTCAGTCGTATTTATGGATTACTGCATCAGCCTCCTCTCTGATCTCCCATCCTCCTGTCCCTCCCCACTTCAATCTATACTTCACGCCGCTGCCCATATTGTCTTTGTACAGAAACGCTCTGGGCATGTTACTCCCCTCCTCAAAAATCTCCAGTGGCTACCAAACAACCTACACATCAGGCAGAAACTCCTCACCCTCGGCTTCAAGGCTCTCCATCGCCTCGCCCCCTCCTACCTCACCTCCCTTCTTTACTTTTACAGCCCAGCCTGCACCCTCCGCTCCTCTGCCGCTAACCTCTTCACTGTGCCTCGTTCTCACCGCCATCGACCCCCAGCCCACATCCTCCCCCTGGCCTGGAATGCCCTCCTTCCGTACATCCGCCAAGCTAGCTCTCTTCCTCCCTTCAAAGCCCTACTGAGAGCTCACCTCCTCCAAGAGGCCTTCCCAGACTGAGCCCCCTCCTTCTTCTCTCCCTCCTCCCCCTCCTCCCCGCCCTACCTCCTTACCCTCCCCACAGCACCTGTATATATGTTTGTACATTGTTCTTATTCTATTTATTTTACTTGTACATATTTACTATTCTATTTATTTTATTTTGTTAATATGTTTTGTTTTGTTGTCTGTCTCCCCCTTCTAGACTGTGAGCCCGCTGTTGGGTAGGAACCACCTCTATATGTTGCAAACTTGTACTTCCCAAGTGCTTAGTACAGTGCTCTGCACACAGTAAGCACTCAATAAATACAATTGAATGAATGAATGAATGGAGCGCTAACTGTGTGCACAGCATCAAACCAAGGTCTTCCCCACCTTTAAAGCTCTCCTAAAGCTGTCTTGTGAGCCATTTACGTCTAGGTATGATGAGGGTGGCCATCCATCAGCACTTAGAACAGTGCTTGGCACATAGTAAGTGTATAACAAATACCATCATTATTATTATTATCCAGTTGCCCTGCCTGGTGTGGATACACGACTGGACGTTTGAGGTCTGGCGTTTTGCAGTGCCCATCCTCCCTCCGCTGTGGCTCCTGCAGCCGAGTTCCACGGCTCAGAAGCTGCGCCCATGTTCGGAGGGACCCAAGAGGGGAACGCAGGAGCTCTGGTTCAAGTGTGTGTGTGGGCGGGACAGAGGTTACCAAAAAAACACACCTTAGGCTCTGGTGAGCTCAGCAGACTCCCCCCAAATGGCACAGACCTCATCTATCTCACCACTGACCTCTCACCCATATCCTGCCTCTGGCCTGGAATGCCTTCCCTCCTCAAATCCGGCAGACACTTACTCTCCCCAACTTTAAAGCCTTATTGAAGGCACATTTCCTTCAAGAGGCCTTCCCTAAGCCCTCTTTTCCTCTCTTCCCACTCCCTTCTGCGTCACCCTGATTTGCTTCCTTTATTCACCCCGCCCCCAGCCCCAGAGCACTTATGTCCATATCTGTCATTAATTTATCTTTATTAATATCTGTCTCTTAATGCCTGTCTCCTCCTCGAGACCGTAAGCTCATTGTGGGTCAGGAATGTTGTCAGTTATGTTGTACTCTCCCAAGCACTGAAGTACAGTACTGTGCACACAGTAAATGCTCAATAAATAGGATTGACTGACTGACTGACATATGTCATCATATATGGGTGCCCGCATAACATATATGCATAACATATATCTCCCCCTTCTAGACTGTGAGCCCACTGTTGGGTAGGGACCGTCTCTATATGTTGCCAACTTGTACTTCCCAAGTGCTTAGTACAGTGCTGTGCACACAGTAAGCACTCAATAAATCCGATTGATTGATTGATTGATATATGACATCTCATGTACATCAGTATATACTATTTTCAAGTACTGCCCCTTACCACACTTCTTGTCCTCCACTTTAGACTGTGAGTTTGTTATGGGCAGGGATTGTCTCTACTGCTGTATTGTACTTTCCCAAGAGCTTAGTCCAGTGCTCTGCACGCAGAAAGCCCTCAATAAATACGATTGAATGAATGAATGAATACTTGCCTCCCCCATTTGATTATAAGCTTCTTGAGGGCAGGGACTGCATCTTTTATTCTGTTGTAGGTCCCAAGCCCCCTGTTCTGTGCACAGTGGCCTGCACACAGTAGACCACAATAAATGTTGTGGTGGAGATGAAAACAGTAGACCTGAAGTCACTGCTTTCCCTTCTTTTTTCCAGGAAATTCATTTGATATTTACTCATGAATTCTTCTTTCCACACCTTTAATCATTTTTGCCCTTGTTTTAGAGACCCTCTCCTGTGTCTTCACCTCTTTAAAATGAGGTAACCACAACTGGACAGGGTTCTCTAATAAACGGTCTGACCTTTGCTTGTCATGTTCCTGCCAACATATCCCAGGACCATTTGGGCTATTTTAAGAACACCACTATGTTCACACAGCTGAGTTAAATTCAGCTTGTAGCCAACAATTTCTGTTAGGTTTTCTCCTCCATTAGGGTGTGAGATCTTCAAGGGCAGTCATTGCACCTCAGCTGCCTTCTAAGTTTCCCAAGCTCTTTGTGTAGTTCAGCTCTAGGCTGTCAACCTTGAATAACAATGACATGATGATGATGGGAGTCAGAGGACCTGGCCTGGCAGACTGAGCATGGGCCTGGGAGCCAGAAGGACCTGGGTTTGAATTCCCAACTCCACCACTTTTCTGCTACTGTTACTTTGTTACTCTGTTACTTTGGGCAAATCAATTCACTTCTCTGGGCCTCAGTTCCCTCATCTGGAAAATGGGGACTAAAACTGTGAGCCCCATGTGAGACAGGGACCGTGTCCAACCTGATTTATCTTCTATCTACCCCATCACTTAGATGTGCTTGGCACATAGCAAGTGCTTAAAAGTACCATTATTATCATTATTATTATTAATCCTGGCTCCTCCACTTGTCAGCTGGGTGACCTTGGGCAAGTCATTTCACTTCTCTGGGCCTCAGTTCCCTCATCTGTAAAATGGGGGTTAGGACTGTGAGCCCCCTGTGGGACATGGATTTTGTCCAAACTAATTAGCTTATATCTACCCCAGTGCTAAGTACAGTGCCTTGCCCAGAGTAAGCTCTTCAAGAGCAGAGAATGGGTCTGCTAACTCTGTTGTATTGTACTCTCCCAAGTGCTCAGTATAGTGCTCTGCACATAGTAATCACTCAATAAATACCATTGATTGATTGAGAGTAAGCGCTTAGCAGTTACCCGAAAAAAATGACCAAATGCCTCCAGTTCCTCTTCTCCCGCATTTTGGCCTGGCCAGCAAAGTTGACAGATTTTAAAGTTAATTTGGTTTCATCATCATCATCATCAATCGTATTTATTGAGCGCTTACTATGTGCAGAGCACTGTACTAAGCGCTTGGGAAGTACAAATTGGCAACATATATAGACACATGTTCCAAGCTTCTAGGGCATTAAATTGTAATTCTTTATCTAAAGGTCTAAGCACCTTCTAAGGCTTCAGCCCATAGTCTCCTTCCTTGTTCGATATGTTGCCGATTTGTACTTCCCAAGCTCTTAGTACAGTGCTCTGCACACAGTAAGCGCTCAAATAAATAAGATTAAATGAATGAATGTGAGCCCCACGTAGGACAACCTGATCATCTTGTATCCCCCCCAGCGCTTAGAACAGTGCTTCGCACATAGTAAGCGCTTAACAAATACCATCATTATTAATGATGAGAAGTAGCTTGGTTCAGTGGAAAGAGCATGGGCTCTGGAGTCAGAGGTCATGGGCTCAAATCCCGGCTCCACCACTTGTCAGCTGTGTGACTTTGGGCAAGTCACTTAACTTCTCTGGACCTCAGTTCCCTCATCTGTAAAATGCGGATGAAGACTGTGAGCCCCAAATTAATGAATGAGTAAAGATATGGTCCAAAAAAAAAAAAAATAACCAGGAACTGGATCACGGTTCCCTTGGGATTCCTCCCAGAGTGGTGCAGTAAACATCCGGGATGGATTCCACTGTCTGGAATGGGGTCCTTGCTCATTCGCTGAGCGGTTCGGAGGCAGATCTGGTCCTGAAGCCGTAGAAGGAGCAGTACTGCTGGCAGGCTTTTCGTCTTTGCTTTCCACAACAGATTGCACTGTTTATCTCTCCTGGCCCTCGGTCAGTTGTACAAGTTCAAGGACTAAGGCTAATGTTTGCAAAAACAAAAGAAAATGTACAGTGGCCCCTTGCAAAGGTTTGGTCCCTATTAAAACGGTTAGTTTTCTTGCTCTCCTCTCCCCCGTTAGCATATTGACAAAACTATTTTCTGGAGAAAAAGACTTAATTCCCTCTGGGAACAGTGAACTCCACTAACACCTTCCCAGCAGCTTCATCCTGGGATATGGAATAGTCAGGAGGGTCTGTGAGAACAGTGCCAGCGCATAGAACAATGCCAGCGCATAGAACAGTGCCAGTGCTTAGAAATAATAATAATAATAATAGTATTTGTTAAGTGCTTACTATATGCCAAGCACTGTTCTAAACCCTGGGGTAGATACAAGGTAATCAGGCAGATGAAGTAACTGAAGCACAGAGAAGTTAGATACAGGGTAATCAGGTTGTCCCCCCTGGGGTTCACAGTCTTAATCCCCATTTTTACAGATGAGGTAACTGAAGCACAGAGAAGTTAAGCGACTTGCCCAAGTCACACAGCTGATAATTGGTGGAGCCTGGATTAGAACTCCCGACTTCTGACTCCCAGGCCCATGCTCTTTCCACTAAGCTATGCTGCTAGCACTTAACAAATACTGTTATTATTATGATGTCACATGTGTTTTTTGTGTGCATGTGTGTGGCTGCAAATATTTTCACATGCAGCTCATTCATTCATTTGTTCAACTGTATTTGAGTGCTTACTGTGTGCAGAGCACTGTACTAAGCACTTGGAAGAGTACAATATCTGTTAGCTCTCTCCAATCAATGCAGTTTATTAGACAATTACTATGCGCAGAGCACTGTAGTAAGGGCTTAGGAAAGTACAATAACGGTATCAGCTCTCTTCCCCTACTACTCCCCAGCTCCCTTACTTTCCTCTCTCAACTATGTCTCGCTCCAGAATTTCCCATGTTTGACCTCTCACGCTATTCCTGGAATTATTTCCATCTCCAAAGCCCCCAGAAAACTACCAGACTATAGCTTTCCCTGTCTTCGAATCAATCAATGGTATTCATTGAGGTCCTAGCAGGTGCAGAGCACTGTACTAAGTGCTTGGGAGACTACAATAAAACAGGGTTGGTGAACACGTGCCCACGCCTTCCCCAAACCCCACACCCTCCAGGAAGCCTTCCTTGATTAATTAAAAAACTGTCATGTGTGTCCACCCAACACCCTTAGCATTTAAACACTTGATGCCCAACCCTGGCACTTACATACATTGCCTATTTATTTAGTTATTTCATCATGGCATATTTGTACTGCCTGTTATGTCCTTTTTCTTCTTTCTGCTCCCACTCGTAAATAATTGTTGCCTGTCCTTTTCCTCCATTGAACTGTAAATTTCTTAAGGGCAGGAATATGTATTTTGCCTATGCTGTCCTCTCTCAAGTGTTTAGCACGGCACTCTGCCTCAGCAGGCTCTTTTTTAATGGTATTTGTTAAGCGCCTTACTCTGTACTGGGCACTGTATTAAACCCTGGGGTAGATGCAAGAAAGTCAGATTGGACACAGTCTCTGTCCCACATGGGGTTTACTGTCTTAATCCCCATTTTACAGATGAAGTAAGTGAGGCCCAGGGAAGTGAAGTAACTTGCCCAAGGTCACACAGCAGACAAGTGACAGAGCTAGGATTAGAAACCAGGTCCTCTGACTTCCAGGCCCATGCTTTTTTTTTTTTTTAATGGAATTTGTTAAGCACTTACTATGTCCCAGCCCCACAGCACTTATGTACATATATCTGTAATTTATTTATTTAGATTAATGCCTGTCTCCCCATCTAGACTATAAGATCGTTGTGGGCAGGGAATGTGTCTATTTATTGTTGTATTGTACTCTCCCAAGTGCTTAGTACAATACTCTGCACACAGAAAGTGCTCAATAAATACGATTAAATGAATGAATGAATACAGATTAATACAGAATACAGATTAGGGACAGTCCCTATCCCACACTGGGTTCACAGTCTTAATCCCCATTTTACAGATGCGGCAACTGAAGCAACAGGGAAGTGAAATGATCTGCCCAAGGTCACACAGCAGACAAGAGGCAGAGCCAGAATTAGAACCCAGGTCTTTCTGACTCCAAGGCCCATGCTCTACCCACTAGGCTACACAGCTTCTCCATAAACACCACCTATCGAGGGTTAAGTATCCGCCACAGAATTTCCCTTGTAATTCCCAGGCAATTTGCAAGTTAAAATGTCACTGGTCCAGATTCCCCTCCCTCCCACTCCCCTCCCTCCCACCCACCCGCCGAGCTAACAGCAGAGAGGCAGCAAACCCCCAAAGAGCAGATGAAGGGTCTGTCTCCCCCCAACCCCTCTAGACTGTGAGCTTGTTTTGAGCAGAAAATGTCTCTGTTTATTGCTGCACTGTACTCTCCCAAGTGCTTAGTACAGTGGTCTGCACACAGTAAGCGCTCAATAAATATGATTGAATGGATGAATGAATGACAGGAAGAGTTTACCTGAGTCCTCTGCATGGCCCCAGATGGTCCCCAGGTCGGAGAACCCCCAGTCCGGAGGCTTTCAGGATCGCTCCCACCCTGGCGCTGACCGAACCTCTCTTCCAGCCTCTTCCGTCTCCCCATCAATAGAGGCCGCCATTAATAACGAGGCCCCAAGACCCCCACATTCAATCCGGAGCCGCCGTCCGAGAAGACCTCTCTCCGCCAGCCGCTTGTCACCGGAGCTTCCCCGCTGGGCCAGCGACCTGCTGGAGAAAAAGGAATGAGGGTGGCGAGCGGAGAGCCTCGGGAGGGGGCCTGGGTCATATCGAGGGACCTTCTTGCCCTGTCCTTGGCAACCAGGAACTGGGCCCTCTCTGCCTGGGAGAGCTGGGATGAGGAGGTGAGGATGGATCGGGGTGTGGTTTCTATCGTGGCTGGCCAGATTTCCAGCTCACCAGGTCCTTCTGTTTCCTGGGGTGTGGTCAGCTGGGAGGAAGGCGCACAAGTCATACCTGTCCACGGCCTGGCCCTTTTTGATGCATATTTCCCCCTGGTGGGACAACTGGAGAGTTCTTGTTCTCTCACATTTTCTCCCTGATCCTCAGAGCAGCATGATTGATTGAGAAAAGATCAGAGCTGCTTATCTAATAATGATAATAGTAATATTTTTAATGGTATTTGTTAAGCACTTATTACATGCCAGGCATTGTACAAAGTGTAGGGGTGGATACAAGCAAATCAGGTTGGACACAGCCCCTGTCCCATATGGGGCTCCCAGTCTCAATCCCCATTTTACAGATGAGGTAACTGAGGCACTGAGTAGTGAAGTGACTTGCCCAGGGTCACACAACAGACAATTGATGGAGCCAGGATTAGCATGCACTTTATTAGGGGTTTCCTAAAATAATCAGTTTTGACCCAGTCCCTGTCCAGAGAGGTAAGGAGAGCAGGAATCTTATCCCCATTTTACAGATGAGGAAGTTGAGGAATGGGGAGATTAAATGGCCTGCCCATAATCATCATCATTATAATTGTGTTATTTGTTAAGCACTTAATATGTGCCAAGCAGGGAACTGAGCCCTGGGGCCAGGTAACCAGGGACAGAGCTGGGATTAGAATCTGGGTCTCCTGGCTTCCAGTCCCACGTTCTTTCCACCAGGCCATCTTGCCTCCATTTTTGTCCTCCGGAGGCCAGAAATAAAGAAGAAAATTGAGGGAAAGAGAGAGGGAGGGAAATAGGGAAGGAGGGAAAGAGAGAGGGAGGGAAAGAGATAGAGACAGAGACTGTGTGACTTGGTCAGGATTGATTAGGGAAGTGAGGGTGGGCCAGACTAGAGATGTAGCTGAGTTGGAAAAGGGACTGTGTCCTCTAGGAACCCTGCCTGCCTCACTGCCCAAGTATTTGTCTATTCCTGGGGAAGAGGGGGGCTGAACTGGGTCCTTCTCCATTTCCACTACTGCCTGGAAATGGTGGTGGAGGTAGTAGTAGCAGTAGTGGTAGTGGTGGAGGTAGTAGTAGTAGTAGAAGCAATCACATTTATTGAGCACCCATTGGGTGCAGTACACCATTCATTCATTCAATCCTATTTGCGCTTACTGTGTGCAAAGCACTGTATTAAGCGCTTGGGAAGTACAAGTCGGCAACATATAGAGACGGTCCATACCCAACAACAGGCTCCCATGCTCAGCATTTGGGAAGTACAAATCAAGCAAGTGACACATTACCTACCCACCAGGAGCTTTCACTCAAGTCAGGGAGGCAGATAGATGGAAGTATATTTTCAGAGAAAGGAAAATAAATAACTGAATGTATAATTGAAAAACTATAAGCAGTCGTATTTATTGAGCGCTTAGTGTGTGCAGAGCACTAAGTGCTAAATAGAGACACAAAAGTGCTGAGGATGGGTATATATAAGAACAGAAGTGCTAGAATTGACTGTTGACTCTGCCACTTGTCTGCAGAGTGACCTTGGGCAAGTCACTTCACTTCTCTGGGCCTCAGTTTCCTCATCACAGAGATTCAATAGCTAGTCTCCCTCCTAATTAGACTGTGAGCACCAATGTGGGATGAAGGCTGTGCCTGCCCTGATAATCTGGTATCTATTCCAGCACTTAGGACAGTGCTTGACACATAGTAGTGCTTAACAAATACCACGATTATTATTATGGGAGGTGGGATGCTGGGAATGAATCAGGAAATGCATGTTGGAAGAGGTGGACTCTCAGGAGGGCTTTGAATAGGGGAAGGCCAGAGTCAGTTGGATTTGGGGAGGCAGTGTGGCGGGCACAGGCCTGGGAGTCAGAGGACGTGGGTTCTAATCCTGGCCCTGCCACTTGTCTGCTGCGTGACCTTGGGCAAGTCACTTAATTTCTCTGAGCCTCAGTTCCCTCATGAGTAAAATCTGGATTAAGACTGTGAGCCCTAGGTGGGATAGGGACTATGTCCAACCTGATTATCTTGTATCTACCCCAGTGCTTAGAACAGTGCTGGCACATCGTAAGTGCTTAACAAATACCACAATTATTATTATTATTACTTCCGGCTCTGCCACCCAATTTGCTTGTACCCACCCAGTGCTTAGTTAAGTACCTGACACATAGTAGGCGCTTAACAAATACCATTATTATTAGTAGTAGTAGTATTTTCTCCCACTTTTAACAACTCCCAAAGAATGACACCGTCGATAAGCCCTACCTTAGAGTCTTCCCCCAAGAAGCGCTTGGGCAAGTGAATCACAACCTGTAGCAGCGTCACGTCTGAAGGACAACGTGGAAATTAATCGTCTTTCCAGAGGCGTCTTTCTGCCACACAGAACCCTTATTGAAGCCAGGTTAAAAGCAGGGTACAGTCCAGAGTGGGGTGCTTCCCTTCCTAGGATTCGGTATTTCATTTCTTCCAAGTGCCTTCAGCACTGTTCAAACTATTCTCTCCTCGTAGCCATTACGGAAGCACCTCGTAGCCATTACGGAAGCAATTCTGGATTCCAGAAACCACCTCCAGGAACCCTCCGGTAGTTACCACTGAATCTGCCCCAAGCTGAATTTCATCATTTTCAGTTCATTCCCGGTTCCTGGGTTTGGTCAGCCCATGATGTGTTGACCAGGCTTAACTAAGCTCTTAAACTTTTCTCTTGTTGGAAAAACAGTCTCCCAACAGAGTAGCCATCCAAATGAATTTTACAGAGTTCTGAGCATCTTGGGAAGACCAAGTGGGGTTGGTCAATTCTTTTCTTTCTATCCATTTTTTTTTAATTATGCTATTTGTTAAGTACTTACTATGTCCCTTTCTAGACTGTAAACTGATTATGGGCAAGGAACGTGTCTGCTCATTTTTCTTGTACTGTACTCTCCCAAGTGCTTAGAACAGTGTTCTGCACATCGTCAGCGCTCAATACATACCATTGATTGATTGATGTGCCAGGCCCTGTTCTAAGCGCTGGGGTAGATACACGGTAATCAGATTGGACACAGTCCACGTCCCACATAGGGCTCACATTCTTAATCCCCATTTTACAAATGAGGTAACTGAGGCCCAGAAAAGTAAAGTGACTTGCCCAAGATCACACAGCAGACAAATGGCAGAGCCGGGATTAGAACCCAGGTCCTTCCACAATAAATTATCCTGCCTGGCAGCATACTGTGACATTATACTTTGCCAAACTACATTCACCCCCCCACACACACTTTAAAACCCTTCCATTCATTCATTCAATTGTATTTATTGAGTGCTTACTGTGTGCAGAGCACTATACTAAACACTTAGAAAGTATAATTAGGCAACAGAGACAATACCTACCAAACAACGGGCTCCCCAGTAGGTAGTTGTCAGAGTAGCAGTAGTCATATTTATTGAGTGCCTACTGAATGCAATGCACTGTAATAGATCAATTATATTTACTGGGTGCAGAGCACTATACTAAGTGCTTCGGAGAATACAATATCACAATGTAGCCGAGTTGGTAAACATGTTTCCTACCCACAATGAGTTTACACTCTACACAGGGGTGACAGACATTACTATAAATGGGAAAGTCAATGGAAGCATGAGACACATTCCCTGCTCACAAGTAGCTTCCACTAGGAGGGAGTGAACACTTCCCCTGATTGATTCTTCCCTCCATTTATTTATTCATTATGGCATTTGTTAAGCTCTGAGTGATTTCCAATCCTAGCCAAGCACCCAATCGATCATATTTGAGTGTCTACTGTGTGCAGAGTGCTGTGCTAAGTGCTTGAGTACAATACAACAGACATACTCCCCGCCCACAGTGAGTAGTCTACCCTGGAAAATTTTCCAGTTAATTGAGGACCCGCAAATAATAATAAGAAGAATAAGAATAAGAATAAGAATAAGAAGAATAAGAATAAGAATAAGAATAGGGTTTTCGTTAAGTGCTTACTATATGTCAGGCACTGAATTAAACCCTGGGGTAGATATACGGTAATCAGGTTGGACACAGTCGCTTTCCTACATAGGGCTCCCAGTCTTGATCCCCATTTTACAGATGAGGGAACAGAGGCCTGGAAAAGTGAAGTGACTTGCCCAAGGTCACACAGCAGACAAGTGTACATATTTACTATTTGTTTTGTTAATGATGTGCATATAGCTTTAATTCTATTTGTTCTGACGATTTTGACACCTGTCTACGTGTTTTGTTTGGTTGTCTGTCTCCCCCTTCTAGACTGTGAGCCCGTTGTTGGGTAGGGACCGTCTCTATATGTTACCAACTTGTACTTCCCAAGCGCTTGGTACAGTGCTCTGCACACAGTAAGCGCTCAATAAATACGAATGAATGAATGAATGAATGAATGGGGCCCGGTCCCCGCGGGCGGCGCGGGCTCGCAGTCTGGTGAGGAAGGGCGGGCGGACGGACGGACGGATGGACAGACAGACAGGGCCGGGCCAAGGGTGGCCCAGGGATAGGCGGGGCGAGCCCGGGCAATCCACCGCCGACAGGCCCAATCCGCCCGCAACGGACGACGCCGAGGGCCGCCAACGCCACGCGCCCTCCGTCTCCTCAGCCCGACCCGCCGCGCGACCCGCCCCATCCTGCCGGCCCCGCCCCCTGAGCGCGCGCCTCCTCGTGGCCCCGCCCATCCCTGATGGCCCCGCCCCTGGCCCTGTCCGCCCTCCCCCCTCAGGCCCCGCCCCCTGGCCCTCCCCGCTGGCCCCCTTCCCCAGCGCTCTCTGCTCGCCCCGCCTCCCCGGAGCGCTCGCCTCCTCGCTGGCCCCGCCCCTCCCCGCTCGCCCCGCCCCCTGGCCCCTCCCTGATGGCCCCGCCCCCCTCCCCGCTGTCCCCACCCCTCCCTGCTGGCCCCGCCCCCTGGCCCTCCCCCCGTCCCGCCGAGCGCTCTCCGCTCGCCCCGCCTCCCCTGAGCTCTCGCCTCCTCGCTGGCCCCGCCCCTCCCGGCTCACCCCGCCCCCTGGCCCTCCCCGATGGCCCCGCCCCACCCCTCCCTGCTGGCCCCGCCCCGCCGAGCGCTCTCTGCTCGCCCCACCTCCCCTGAGCGCTCGCCTCCTCGCTGGCCCCGCCCCCTGCCTCCCCCGCCCCTCCCTGCTGGCCCCGCCCCCCGGCCCTCTGCGCGCGCGCCCCGTCCCCCCGAGAGCTCCCCCCTCCCGCGCGCGGGCCTCGCCCGCACCCCTCCCAACTAATCAATCAATCAGTCGTATTTACGGAGCGCTTACGGTGTGCGGAGCGCTGTACTTTTAGACTGTGAGCCCACTGTTGGGTAGGGACTGTCTCTATATGTTGCCAATTTGTACTTCCCAAGCGCTTAGTACAGTGCTTTGCACATAGTAAGCGCTCAATAAATACGATTGATGATGATGATGTACTAACCGCTTGGGAAGGACAAGTCGGCAACACATGGAGACGGTCCCTACCCAACAGCGGGCTCACAGTCTAGAAGGGGGAGACAGAACAAAACCAAGCATATTGACAAAATAAATAGAATAGATATGTACAAGTAAGATAAATAAATAGAGTAATAAATATGTACAAACATATATACATGTTTATATATAGATATATGTATATGTATGTGTGTATATATACATATATGTATATATGTGTATATATATACATATATGTATATATATGTGTGTATATATATATATATATATATATATATACTCCCGCCCCGCGCCCTGGCCTGCCCCGTGGGCCCCGCCTGTTCTCGTCGATCGCCCCCGCCCCCTGGCCCCGCCGTGCCCTCCCCTCTTCCCATCGGACTGTCCCAAGCGCCTGGGCCGGAATACGATTGATTGCCTGGCCGACTTCCTGCCTCCTCCCTTCTCCCTCCTCCCTTCTCCCTCCTCCCTCCTCCCTCCTCCCTCCTCGGTGCCGGGGTCGGAGCGCGACCATGGAGCCTGCGGCACGGAGTAGGCGGCCTCGGCAGCAGCAGCAGCAGCAGCCTCCGCCGTCCCCGGCCTCCCGGTGGGGGTTCTCGGCCGCCCCCGGCCCCCAGCCCAGGTGCGGACGGGGCCAGGGGGGAAGGGGGCGGGGGGCCCCTGATCCCCAGGCCCCTTAGGGAACAGTCCCCGGCTCACCCCACTTCCCAATAATCGTAATAATAACGATGATGGTATTTGTTAAGCGCTCACAACAGCGCTTGGCACGAAGCAGGCGCCTAACAAATACCATCATTATACCTCGTCCCCCTCTCCATCCCCCCATCTTACCTCCTTCCCTTCCCCACATCACCTGTATATATGTATATATGTTTTATAAATACTTATTACTCTATTTATTTTCCTTGTACATATCTATTCTATTTATTTTATTTTGTTAGTATGTTTGGTTTTGTTCTCTGTCTCCCCCTTTTAGACTGTGAGCCCACTGCTGGGTAGGGACTGTCTCTATATGTTGCCAACTTGTACTTCCCAAGCGCATAGTACAGTGCTCTGCACACAGTAATTGCTCAATAAATACGACTGATGATGATGATGATACCGTGTGTCAAGCGCTGTTCTAAGCGCCAGGGTAGATACAAGGTAAGCAGGATGTCCCTCGGGGGGCTCCCAGTCTTCATCCCCATTTTACATTTGAGGGAACTGAGGCACGAAAGTGAAGCGGCTTGCCCACAGTCACACAGTTGGTAATAATGATGGTATTTGTCAAGCACTTACTATGTGCGAAGCATTGTTCTAAGCGCTGGGGGGTGGGGGGATAACGACTGTGAGCCCGCTGTTGGGTAGGGACCGTCCCTATATGTTGCCAACTTGTACTTCCCAAGCGCTTAGTACAGTGCTCTGCACACAGTAAGCGCTCAATAAATACGATTGAATGAATGATCAGATTGTCCCACGTGGGGCTCCCAGTCAATCCCCATTCTCCAGATGAGGTCACTGAGACCCAGTGAATAATAATAATAATAATAATGTTGGTATTTGTTAAACGCTTAGTATGTGCAAAACACTGCTCTAAACGCTGGGGAGGTTACAAGGTGATCAGGTTGTCCCATGGGGGGCTCAAAGTCTTCATCCCCATTTTACAGATGAGGGAACTGAGGCCCAGAGAAGTGACGTGACTTGCCCGAAGTCACACAACTGACAAGCGGCAGAACGGGGATTAGAACCCATGACCCCTGACTCCCAAGCCCGGGCTCTTTCCACTAAGCACAATTGTGGTGTTTGTTAAGCGCTTACTAGGTGTCAGGCACTATACTGAGCCCTGGGGTGGATGCAAGCAAATAGAGTTGGACACAGTCCCCGGACCACGTGGAGCTCACAGTCTCAATCCCAATTACAGGTGAGGGAATTGAGGGACAGAGAAGTGAAGTGACTTGCCCAAGGTCACCCACCAGACAAGTGGCAGAGGCGGGACACCCCCATAGCACTTGTGTATATATGTACATATTAATAATTCTATTTATATTAATGATGTGTATATACCTATACCTCTATATTGATGCTAATGATTTCTGTTTACTTGTTTTGATGTCCAACCATCCCCCTTCCAGACTGTGAGCCCATTGTGGGCAGGGATTATATCTATTTGTTGCTGAAGTGTATTTACCAAGCGCTTAGTTCAGTGCTCTGCACACAGCATGCACTCAAAAAATATAATTGAATGAATGAATTTGTTGCTGAATTGTACTTTCCAAGCGCTTAGTACAGTGCTCTGCACACAGTAAGCATCCAAGTCATTCATTCATTCAATCATATTTACTGAGCACTTACTGTGTGCAGAGCACTGTACTAAGCACTTGGGAAGTACAAGTCGGCAACATATAGAGACAATCCCTACCCAGCAATGGGCTCACAGTCTAGAAGGGGGAGACAGACACCAAAACAAGACATGTAGACAGGTGTCAACATTGTCAGAGCAAATAGAATCATAGCTATATGCACATCATTAACAAAATAAATAGAATAATAAATATGTACAAGTAAAATAAATAGAGTAATAAATCATAAATTCTATTGAATGAATGGAAACCCTCTGACTCTCAGGCCCGGGCTGTAGCCAGTGTGCCATGCTGCAGTCTCTCCGCCCTTCCCTTCCTGTAATGGTGCCCTCCACAGTTGAGACCCAGGAAACCAATGCCCTCCTGCAGCTGTTCTTGTTCCCCTGCCCTGAGCCACTCCCTCTGCTCCTTTCCAGCTCCAACTGTGTGACCTTGGGCAAGTCACTTGGTTTCTCTGTGCCTCAGTTCCCTCATCTGTAAAATGGGGATTAAGACTGTGAGCCCTATGTAGGACATGGACTGTGTCCATCCTGATTAGCTTGTATCTACTCCAGGGCTTGGCACATAGTAAGTGCTTAACCAATACCATAAAAAAAGAAACAGGTCATATTGATTCTTGACGTGGAGGGAGAGCCCTGTCCAGGGCCCTAAATTCACCCAGGACTGAGGGGGACCTGGGAAAGGAGAAGTCGTGTGGCCTAGTAGAGAGTTGGCCTGGGAGTTGGAGGAACTGGGTTCTAATCCTGCCTCTGCCATGTGTCTGCTGTGTGACCTTGGGCAAATCACTTAACTTCTCTGTGCCTCGGTTACCTCATCTGTAAAATGAGGCCTAAATCCTACTCCCTCCTTCTTAGCCCGTGAACCCCATGTGGGACAGGGACTGTGTCCAAACTGATTAACTTGGATCTACTCCAGTCCTTAGAATAGTGCTTGGCACAATAGTAAGCACTTAACAAGTACTATTATTATTACTATTATTATTAAAGGAGAGAAGGCACTGACCGAGCATGGGTAGAACCACATCACCGCAGGGCTCCTGGATCACGTTTTCTAGGGCTCCTCATCATTTGGCCCTGGACTCTGTGTTTGCCAGTTTTCATGATCGATCTGTCAGTCTTCCGTCGATGAGTTCCATCTATAACAGCCTTGTTGGTGGTTCACTCTTGGAAAAAGAGAGGGAGGGAAAAAATGGTTAGCAAGCCTATATCTTCCTTTACGTTTCAAAGTCTCAAAGGCCAAAGGTGGCTACTTCTTGAGCAGATTAGATAACTAGCAGGATGGGGAAGGAAAAAAGACACTAAACTTTGTAGGATCTCTATCCTTCCCCACTCCTTAGGGTGTAAACACCTCTGAGGGCAGGGATTGTGTCTACCAACTCTACCAAGCACTTAGTACAGTGCCCTGCACACAGTAGGCACTCAATACATATTACTGATAGAGTGACAGGAAGGAGAATAAAGGAAGGTTTGGGGAAAAAGAAAAATAAACATTAGGCATTCCAGCCTCTGGAGTCCACCTGAAATCTGTGGTCTAGGAAGAGTGTGTGAGTCTAGGAAGGGGGGTGGTGAAATCCACTCTGGGTGAGAGTGACTGATCCCCTCAGACACCATCCCTGCTCTCCACCGGGCTGCCATTCCTACCCTTTACCAGCAAAACTATGACAGGCTTGGGACTGCAATCTATCCAGGGAGCTGTTTGCCCAGAAAAAGCGACACAAGGTACAATTTACCACAGCCACAAAGACTTAAGGTTAGGATTGATTCTTGGAACTTAACTAGTTTTGACTTTTTATAAGAAAAATGATAATTGTGGTATTTGCTAAGCGCTTAACTATGTATCAAGCACCTTATTAAACCTGGGGTAGAGGCAATATAAGCAGATCGGACAGTCTCTGTCCCACATAGGGCTCACAGTCTAAGGGGAAGAGAGGACAGGGATTGAAGCCCCATTTTATAGATGTCCAGAGAAGTTAAATGACTTGCCCAAGGTCACACAGCAGGCAGGTAGCAGAGCTGGGTTTAGAACCCATGACCTAATGGCAAGAGCATGGGCTTGGGAATCAGAGGATGTGGATTCTAATCCTGACTCTACCACATGTCTGCTGTGTGACTTTGGGCAAGTCACTTTACTTCTCAGTGCCTGTTACCTCATCTGTAAAATGGGGATTAAGACTGAGCCCCACGTGGGACAACCTGATTACCATCAGTGCTTAGAAAAGTGCTAGGTACATAGTAAGCGCTTAACAAATACTATAATAATAATTATTATGATTATCATGTCCTCAGACTTCCAGGTTATTAGGGGAAAACTGTGCTTTAGGGGCTTCTAGGAGCCGATGGAGAAGGGGAAAATACATGCCCCCAGAAACATTGGCTTTCACTGTTAAACAATGGATTACATTTGGGGCTGGGAGAATTTATAGGAATTATTTCATAGTATTAAGTGGGTACAGGCCATAATGTTGGGTCAGTGATGTACATCATAAAGCTAATGGGAGTGGCCCAAGCCCTCTATGAGCTTACACCAAAGTAGAGAGAGCACCCAGGATGTAGTGTCAGACTGTTATTTTCTGTAAGGGTAGGAGTTGGGGGAGGCAGTTTGTACTATAAACTAAAAAAACTTCCTTCTTCTGAGCATTTTTGTTGACCTCCACAACCTTTTCAAGAGTGACAGGAGGGAGGTCCCAGAGCAGAGATTTTATTATTAAGAATAAGAATAATCACTGTGGTGTTGGTGCTTATTGTATGCAAAGCACTGTACTGTGAACTGAGACAGGTTTCCTGCCCATAAGGAGCTCACAGTCTAGAGGGGTTTGTTAAGCACTTATCATGTGCCAAGCGGTGTACTAAATGCTGGGACAGATACAGAATAATCAGATCAGACACAGTCCTTGTCACCCCTGGGGCTCACCAAATAATGGAGGAGGGAATAATAATAATAATAATAATTGTGGTACTTCTTAAGCGCTTATTATGTGCCAGGCACTATACTAAGCTCTGGGGTAGGTACGAGTTAATCTGGTTGGACACAGTCCCTGTCCCACATAAGGCTCACAGTCTTAATCCCCATTTTACAAATGAGGTAACTGAGGCCCAAAGAAGTGCAGTGACTTGCCCAAGATTATACAGCAGATGTGTGGTGGAGTCAGGATTAGAACCCAGGTCCTTCTGACTCCTAGGCCCGTGCTCTATCCACTAAGCCACGCTAACAGGTGAGGAAACTGAGAAGTTAAGTGACTTGTCCAAGGTCACATGGCAAGCAAGTGGCAGAGTTGGGATTGAACCCATGTCCCCTTACTCCCAGGTCTGGGTTCTTTCCACTAGGCCACACAGCCACACCTTCCTCCTAACCTCCTTTCCAATCAATCAATCAATCGTATTTATTGAGCGCTTACTATGTGCAGAGCACTGTACTAAGCGCTTGGGAAGTACAAGTTGTCAACACACAGAGACGGTCCCTACCCAACAATGGGCTCACAGTCTAATCTCCCCACCAGGTTCATATCTGAAAAGGGGCAGCAAAAGTAGATACGTATTAGGCAATACCTACCAAACTCTGATCTGTCACATGGGGCAGATGCTTACTTTTTTTTTTATCCTATTAGGCTTTTTTTATGGTATTTAAGTGCTTACTGTGTGCCAGACACTCTTCTAAGCACTGGGTTAGATACAAGGTGTCCTACATGGAGCACACAGTCTTAATCTCCATTTTACAGATGAGGTCACAAGGCCCAGAAATGGGAAGTGACTTGCCTAAGCAGAGCGGAGAAGTGGCAGAGCCAGGATTAAAACCCAGCTCCTTCTGATTCCCAGGCCTGCACTCTATCCCCTAGGCAGATTTGCACAACCTTTTAGGGTAGCCGGGGAGTCCAGGGGCACGAATGGCCAATGCCAGGAGAATCCGCTCTCCCCAGTGGCTACCACGGAGCCCGTTTCCAGCTACTGCAAGGCGTTATTAGTTGCCTTCATTGGGGGTGTGTAATGCTGAATAATAATAATAATAATAATGATGGTATTTGTTAAGCGCTTACTCTGTGCAAAGCTCTGTTCTAAGCGCTGGGGGGATACAAGGTGATCAGGTTGTCCCACGGGGGGCTCACAGTCTTAATCCCCATTTGACAGATGAGAGAACTGAGGCACAGAGAAGTTCAGTGACTTGCCCAAAGTCACACAGCTGACATTTGGCAGAGCAGGGATTTGAACACATGATCTCTGACTCCAAAGCCCGTGCTCTTTCCACTGAGCCATGCTGCTTCTCTAAGCTTGTGGGTGTTCCAGCTTCATGGCTTGACTTGAATTCAGGCTTTCCCTCCACCCTTAGACCAGTTTCTGATTTTTGTGCCACCAAATCTCCGGCTGCTTTGGGTCCCTCCATCAATCAATCAATCAATGGTATTTACTGAGCACTTCCTATGTGCAGAGCACTGTTTTAAGCACTTGGGAGAGTACGTCAGCCTCATCTCAGCCCTCATCCTGGCCCATTGGAGAGACATTGGGCCCTAGCTCTTCCTCCAGCAGGGCCCTGTCTAGGAAGGGGACCCAATCCCCTAGACTCTACCTGTCCTATCCCCAGTCCCTGCTTTTGGAGGGGGAGAGGCTGACCCTGCCCCTCTCCTGCCCATCCCATCCCAGGCCCAGCCCAGCCATGATGGATGGTACCTCCAGGAGCGCCCCTTTCCACCTCGATCTCTGGTTCTACTTCACCCTGCAGAACTGGGTCCTGGACTTCGGACGGCCTATCGCCATGGTGAGCAGGCGGGAGGGAGAGGGAGGAAGGGAGAGAATGAGGGAGGGAGAGGGAGGAAGGGGTGAGAGAGGGAGAGTGAGGGGGTGAGAGAGGGAGAGTGAGGAAGGGAGAGAATGAGGGAGGGAGAGTGAGGGAGCGAGAGAATGAGGGAGGGAGAGAGAGGTTTGTGGGGAGGGAGCAGCACCCAAAAAAGGTGGTGGGAAGGGGTGAAAGAGGCAAGAATGAAGGGCTTTAGCTCCCTGGGCAGACCAGGGGAAATGGCTCTCGATGTTCTCTTTTCTGACCAGGCCTTATGAAGCCAGACAGCTGATCTGCCTGACAGCGCTCTGGTTCTTGGGCTATCTGGTTTCCACTGCCACGGCCTAATTTCTTCTAAGAAGGAGTTCAGAATAAACAAACACACTTGTAATGGAAAGTCCTTGAAAATATCTTTCAGCACCTAGCCAGCAGCAGAGAGATTGAGGAATCTCCCAGGACAGAGCTGTAGCAGCTCCCCGCCCCTGCCTCTCCTCGACCTCTCCTCTCACCCCCCAAACGTGGCAGTCACCGAGGCGCAGGGTGAGCAGACTGACTGGGATGTGCTCTCTCCACAGGGGGCTGGCGTCTCCAAGCCCAGCCCTACATTCTCAGGATCCAGAATTCCAGCCGTTCCAGAGGCAGCATGGGCCCGGATGTTTGCCCACACTGGCAGTTTGGTTGGGCCTCCTGCCTGAGCCCGACCCGCAGCCAGGATCAAAGGTCAGGGGACTGACTTTCCATCCTTCCTTCCCCAGATTGTCTTCCCACTGGAGTGGTTTCCGCTCAATAAGCCCAGCGTTGGCGACTACTTCCACATGGCCTACAATCTCATCACGCCCTTTCTTCTCCTCAAGGTAACCCCGGGGCAGGGAGCTGAGGCTGTCCTCAATAATAAAAACTGTGGTATTTGTTAAGCACTTACTATGTGCCAGGCACTGTTCTAAGTGCTGGGGTGGATACAGACAAATCAGGTTGGGCACAGTCGCTGTCTCACATGGGGCTAGTGGCACGAGCACGGGCTTGGGAGTCAGAGGCTGTAGGTTCTAATCCCGGCTCTGCCACTTGTTTCATTCAATCGTATTGAGCGCTTACTGTGTGCAGAGCGCTGTACTAAGCGCTTGTTTCCTGGGTGAACTTGGGCAAGTCACTTCACTCCTCTGGGCCTCATTTCCCCTCATCCATAAAATGAGGATTAAGACTGTGAGCCCCACGTGGGACAACCTAATTACCTTGTATCTACCCCAGCACTTAGAACAATGCTTGGTACATAGTAAGCACTTTACAAATCCCATCATTAGTATTAATCCCCATTTTACGGATGTCACTGAGGCATAGAGAAGTGACTTGCCCAAGGTCACAAAGTAGAGACATGGTGGAGGCAGGATTAGAACTCAGATCCTTCTGCACTCCCAGGTCCATCCTCTATCCACTAGGCCATGCTGCTTCTCACCCTGGGCACTTGGCACCTGACGCTTTGGGGAGTGCCGGGGAGGCCTTTCTCTTCCATATCCAAGGCACGGAAAAGTTTTATAAAAATACTAATAATAGTGGTGTTGGTTACATGTGCTAAACACTGGGGTAGATACAACGCAGATTCAAACATAGTACCTGGCACCCACTGTCCAAGGGGGAGGGTGAACAAGATGAGGAAACTGTCAAGATTTTAAACAACTTGCTCAAGATCACGTAGTGGGCAGGTGGCAGGACTGGGCTTAGAATCTGAGTCTCTGGACTCCTGGGCCTGGGCTCTTTCCACTAGACCACAGTGTTTCTCAAGAGTTGGTTTGGGGAAGTTGAGGAGAGGGAAGAGGAAGGGTTACAGAGAAGAGAAAAAGGGAAGAGGGGACTCTAGACTGTCAGCTCGTTGTGGGCAGGGAATGTATCTGTTATATTATATTTATTGGAGATTGTATTTTGTTATATATATTGTTATATATATTAGAGAAGCAGTGTGGCTCAGTGGAAAGAGCCTGGGCTTGGGAGTCAGAGGTCGTGGGTTCTAATCCCGGCTCTGCCGCTTGTCAGCTGTGTGACTTTGGGCAAGTCACTTCACTTCTCTGGGCCTCAGTTCTCTCATCTGTAAAATGGGGATTAAGACTGTGAGCCCCATGTGGGACAACCTGATCACGTTGAATCCCCCCAGCGCTTAGAACAGTGCTTTGCACATAGTAAGTGCTTAACAAATACTATTATTATTATTATTATTATTTTACTCTCCCAAGCACTTAGTACAGTGCTCTGCAGGCAGTTAGTGCTCAATAAATACTATTGACTGCCTGACTGGCAGGGGAAGGGAGTGGATGGATGATGGGGTTTGGGGGGAAGGGGGGGTGTTTGTGGGGTGTGTGTGTGTGTGTGCGCGCATGCGTGATGCCAATTTCCACCCTCAGGCCCACAGCACTTATGTCCATAACTCTAATTTATGTTAATGTCTGCCTCCCCCCCCACCCCAATGCTGTTAGCTCCCTGTTATATTGTACTTTCCCAAGTGCTTAGTACAATGCTGTGCACACAGTAAGTGTTAAGTGATGATTGAAAATAGTTTCTGCCTTCAGGCAGACCAGCTAGGCTCCCTCACCCCCACTGAACTCCTGGGGAACCCTCCCCCATTTCGCATCAGCCCTGGGGGATCCAACCTACTTGAAGGTTCAGGTTTGAGCTGCCCCCAGGGCTGTGGGTAGGAGCAGAGAGGGCAGAGGGAGATTGCCAGAACCTCTTTGCCAATCTAGAGTCCTTCCAGCTCCTGGATCAATCCCACCAGCCCCTAATTCCATTCTTTCCCCCACCAATGCCCCCTGCCTCAGGAAACCCTCCCCACTAGCCCCACCTCTGCTGCAGGCTTAGAAATTAGGTCTCAGGCCACCTGCCCTGCACCAAGGCCAACTGCAGCATAGAGCTAGGCCCTCACCGAGGCCACCTGTCCAGCACTGAGGCCACCTGCCCAGCCGTGGCCACCACCCTGACACTGAGGCTACCTGTAGCACAGAGCTGGGCTCTCACCGAGGTCACCTGTCTAGCACTGAAGCCAACCACCCAGCACCGAAGCCAGGCTGCAGCGAAGAGCCGGGGGCTCCGGGAGGCTGGAACCTCCTCTCCAGGAATAAGGCCAGGCACGGCACAGAGATTGGTCCAAATCACATGCCAGAGGAAACCTTCAGTGCTGGCCAGGGCTTTCGCAAAGATGAACCACCCCTCTTTTCCCCTCCCTTCCCACCTCTCAATTTTGTTGTCATGGAAAGTTGCTGGAGGCTTGGCCTGCCAGTAGGGGGCGCCCCACCGCTTTGGGAGGAATCCGGGGGAGGGGGCGGGAGCTGGAATCCTGCTGAATGCCTCAAGACACGAGGGTCACATATTTGATCGTTTGTCTCCCCTCCCCGCCTTCGATTGGAAGCTCCCTGTGGGCAGGGATTTTACCCACCGAGTCCCCCAGGCTCTCCCAAGCAGCAAGCAGAGCGCCCCCGTCTCAGCTCAGCCCCCATGGCCGGATTGAGGGTGGGCTGTCCCCCAGAGTCCACTCCCCATTGCAGCTTTTGGAGCGTTCTCCCAAGCCCCTGCCCCGCGCGCTGGTGTACGTCAGCGTCATCACCTTCATCATGGGCGCCAGCATCCACCTGGTGGGCGACTCGGTCAATCACCGCCTGATTTTCAGCGGGTACCAGCACCACCTGGCCGTCCGGGATAACCCCATCATCAAGAACCTGAAGCCAGAGACCCTGGTAAGGATGTCTTCGGCCCCACCGCTGGCCTCGGGGAATCCCGAAGGCCTGAGCCTCCCCGCCTAACTCCACTGCTGTTTCACTTCTGCTTCAGATAGACTCGTTTGAGCTGCTGTACTACTATGACGAGTATCTGGGGCACTCGATGTGGTAAGCAACCGCCCGCCCAGGGAGGCTATGGCCTGAGGGAGGCTGGAGGGAGGCAGGGGCTGTGGGCCATGGGCCTGAGGGAGGCCGGAGGGAGGCCAAAGGGAAGCTGGAGCAGTGGGTCTGAGGGAGGCTGGGTCAGTAGACATACAGAAGGCTGAGGCAGCCGGTTTGAGGGAGGCTGGAAGGAGACCAGGGCTGCGGACCTGAGGGAGGCTGGAGTGGGGGCCAGGGCTGCCAACCCGAGGGAGGCTGGAGAGAGGCTGGGGCTGCCAGCCTGAGGGAGACTGGAGAGAGGCTGAGACTGCCAGCCTGAGGGAGCCTGGGACTGCAGGCCAGGCTGCTGGGCCCTGCGTGTTCCCAGCCTCAGTTTAGCACCACTATGGTTAGACTGCATAAGACTTTCAGCATGGACTCTTTCCACCTTTTCTGCTTGACAGCCCCATGACAGGAGTGAGGGTATGTGAGAGTATATTTGTGGTTGGGGGTAGGATGGTCTAGTGGAAAGAGAATGGGCCTGGGAACCAGAGATCCTAGGTTCTAATCCCGGCTCTGCCAGATGCTTGCTGTGTGACTTTGGGCAAGTCACTTCACTTCTCCATGCCTCAGCTCGCCTGTACTCCTCCTCCTTAGACTGTGAGCCCCATGCAGGACAGGGACTGTGTCCAACATAATTCACTGGTACCTACCCTAGAGCTTAGAACAGTGTTTGACACATAGTAAATACTTAACAAATACCTTTTTTTTTAAAGAAAAACAAGGACCCTCTACCTCCTTCTGGCCTAGATGACATGGATAGGCTGCTGGCAGAGCCAGCCTCAGTTGCCAATGACAAGTCCAGCCCAGGCGGGAGTCACACACATTTCTACATGCAGATGCAGTCAGGCGAACCCAGCCCTGCAAGTGTGTGGACTCTGCAGTCCCGAGCAGCGGGGCCAAACTGGCTGGCTGTGACATGTATCCTGTCCCCTGTCTGACCCGGGCACTCAACCCTTGGCCCCAAGACGGCTGGCCTCGAACCTCCTCAGCCTTGTGCGGGAGGGCACGCGGAGCGAGAAGCGGCCTGACGAAGGTCCCAGCTCCCTTGGAGTAGGGGGAGGCCTGGCCATTCCCTTCCAGGAGGAAGCCCCTCAACAGCTCTACAGAGCAGGGCTGCCCTCCCCCTCCTCCCTCCACACTGCGGGTCCGGGTCATCATGTTGATGATGAGTACAACATCATCGTACTCCTCTTTCAGCTCTCCCTCCTCCCCTGGGAAACAGGCAGTTGAGAGAGAGTTATGTGGCAGGGCAATTGGTTGTACAAGAAACCGCTTTCAGCTGTTTGCATGTACCCTGACTGGAGCGGGCTCCTGAACACTGCTTTTTCACAGTAGGAGAAAGGCACACACACACACACACACACACACACACACACACACACACACGCAAACCCATCACCCCCTTCCCTCTGCAGAAGCACCCCAGTGGCACACCAACACACATAAACACCCAGGGGTATACGCAAGTACACCCAACTCTCACTTTTTTATCCAGGAAATCTCTCTCTTTCTCTCTCTCTCTCTCTCTCACTGTCTCTCTCCTCCTACCCCCTACCCCCTTCCCTTTCTCTCCACCCTCTCCCCGACCCCTACCCCCACTGTCTCCAATTCCCAGTTATCCGGCAGTCTCCGCATCCTCCTCCTTTGTGAGTTCTCAGGCAGTGCTCACCACATCAAGCCCAGTCCCCAGATGGGGGAGAGGGCTGAAGTGTGCGAGAGGGCTTGCAGGCATGCACTGAGCCCGGCAGAGACCCCTCCCTTCCTCCCTCAACACACCCAGCTGGGTGGGTTGATTTGTAACCCAGGCGGTCCCAGCTGGCCTGGCTTCCTCCTCTCCCTGGGCTGCCACTCAGGGGCATCTTGGCTCTCTGAGTCCAGGCCCACCCTTAGCGGGGTGAGGGGCAGTGTGAGTGGGGAGGGGAGGGGACGGCACAGGTTGCATTTAGTACAGTAAGCGCTCAATAAATACGATATGAATGAATGATATCTAGGTGTTGGTGGATTGGTATGTGTGTGTGTATGAGCGCATGTGAGAAGCAGCATGGCCTAGTGGATAGAGCCCAGGCCTGGAAGTCAGAAGGTCCTAGGTTCTAATCCCACCTCCACCACTCATCTGCTGGATGACCTTGGACAAGTCACTTTACTTCTCTGGGCCTCAGTTACCCCCTCTGTAAAATGGGGATTAAGGCTGTGAGCCCCATGTGGGACATGGATTGAGTTCAACCTAATTAGCTTGTGTCTACCGTAGTGCTTAGTACAGTGCCTGGTACATAGTAAGCAATTAAAAAATGTCACGGTTAGTATCATTATCCTTCTATCTGGGAAGAGCCCAGCCAGCCACACTCGGTCTGCTGCCCAGACACGGCTCAAGGCCGAGGATGCTGGGAAACAGGTCGGCAACCTCTGCCGTCAGAAGGGCCGGCTTCTCCTCGTTCCCAGCACCAAGGAGGCGCCCCTATGATCCTCATCCTCGCTCCCCCTTTTCCCCTTCCCCCCACAATGGCAGCAGCAGCTCAGCATGGAGGAAGCAGCCCCCGCCCAGCCACCTGCTCACTGCCTCCTTCAGACTCGCGTGTGAAGCTTTTGTGCTAGGAGGTGGCAGGGAGACAGGATGCTTTTTTCTGCTTCAGCCTTGAATAATAGAGGAGGAGGAGGAGGAGGAAGTGATCAAAGTGGGGGACCGTGTCTTCTTCATGGTCCTCGTAGCACTGGGCCCAGGGCCCGCTCCCTCAGGAGTGGCTGCAGAGGTAGGCCAGGGCAGGCAGGGAAAAAGGGAGAAGTTGGCTTAACCCCAAAAAGAGCCACTAAGAGCCTCCGCCTCCAGGGGGTGACCCCTCCCCCGCCCCCTCTCCAGGGCCACAGCCAGATGTGTGCAGCAGGGTGGCCCCATAGTGCACGATGGGTAGGATTGGCATGGGCCTCCGTCACAAGGTTTAGACTTAAGCAGCTTTTCAGCAGAAATGGTGTTGCTTCTCTGTCCTCTCTGTAGCGGGAAGACAAGTGAGGTTGTGGGGGAAGGAGCAGTGACCCCAAAGGAGGGTGGTGTGGAGGTGGGGAGGGCCAGCCAGGGCCCCTACCCCTTGGTTGCTGAGGTTGGGGGACTCAGGGGCACTACTCTGTTGCAGGTACATCCCTTTCTTCCTCCTGTTGTTCATGTACTTCACCGGCTGCTTCACCCCGGTCAGGGAGGATAGCTGGATGCCCGGAGCGGCCGTGCTGCTAGTGGGCCCAAGCAGCCTGTACTACTGGTGAGTGAGTGAATGACCAGAGGCCTGGGGAAAGCCAGGAGGGCTTGGGTGCGGGTTGCGGGGGTGGGGGGGAGAGCGAGGGAGAGGGGGCAGGCCCGACCAAGGAAAGTGGCCTGGACTGGGAAGATGGTAAGTACAGGGGTGCGATGTTGAGGGAGGAACAAGCCAGTCTGTCCCACCAGTAATAATGATAATAATGAAGGCATTTATTAAGGACTAACTATGTGCAAATTACTGTTCTAAGCGCTGGGGAGCTTACAAGGTGATCAGGTTGTCCCACGTGGGGCTCACAGTCTTAATCCCCGTTTTACAGATGAAGTAACTGAGGCAAAGAGAAGTTAAGTGACTTGCCCTAAGTCACACAGCTGACAAGTGGTGGAGACGGGATTTGAACCCATGACCTCTGACTCCAAAGCCTGGGCTCTTTCCACTGAGCCATGCTGCTTCTCGGTACTGAAGCAGCATGGCCTGGTGGAGAGAGCTCTGTTCTAATCCTGGCTCTGCCACTTGTCTGCTGTGGGACCTTGGGCAAGTCACTTCACTTCTCTGCCTCAATTCCTTCATCTGTGAAATGGGGGACAAGACTGTGAGCCCCATGTGGGACATGGGTAATCCAATCCGATTACCTCATATTTACTCCAGTGCTTAACACACAGTAAGCGCTTAACAAATACCATTAAAAAAAAAAGTCTGCAGAGAGAACTTAGAATCCACTTGATAGCTTTCCACGTCCCCGGGCGGGAGTGGACCGAGTTGCCTCAGTGTGCTCTGGGGGCCAAGACTGACTGCTCAGGCCTCGTGGACCCTTGGCCCTTTCCTCCCCGTCCAACCATTCCTTCAGCCTCGGTCGGCCACCTGACTTCCCCAGATGTGCAGTACTGCCCGTGGACAGAATATGCACCTCCCCCTTCCTCATATGCCCCACCCCTGCAGGCCCCAGCTCTGACCCAACCTGAAAAAGATGTTTTGAAGGGAAAAAAAAGAAAATCAGCAGACAGGAACAATGCTTGCTGACCTGAAGAGTCTGCTTTGGCCCCAGCCCCATTTCCCAGTCACTGAGCGCCCTCTCCGAACTAGTTGCCCCCCCGACACACACACACTCTCTCTCTCTCTCTCTCTCTCTCTCTCTCTCTCTCTCTCTCTCTCTCTCACACCCCTCCCCCCTCCAACTACCACTAAATCAAACAGGGATTAGAAAGAAGACAGAGAGGATATTCTGTTTCCCTTTGCTTCAGTGCCTGGTCTCCTTTAGCCCTCAAGCAGGGCTATTTTTTTTCCCATAGCTACTATCTATCCTCAGCCCCCCTTCCCCACACCTCCCCTTTCCCCGCTGATGTCCACATCTCATTAAGGCCAGGCCTTGGCCCATTACATCTTTGTCATTGTCAGGCCCCTCTGGCCCTGCCAAGAAGATCCACTAATTAAGACTAATTGCAGCCCCCAGCCCAGTTAGCAGAGAGGGTTTGTATGTGGGGCCAGAGATCTCTGCCTCCAGGTCGATTTCCAGGGCCCCTCCTAGGCTGCCCCTCACTCTCTGCCGCCCCCACCCTGGGTCCAGCCCGGGTCTGCCCACCGGCCTGCTGTTCTGTTTTCTCAGCCGAGACCACCTGCTGGGGGCGGGGGGGGGGGGGGGGGGGGCGGCAGGGGTGGAGCATCTTACTGGGGGCAGGAGGAGCGAAGGAAGGGAGTTACTGGAGAAAAAACAAGAAACCTCCCCTGGCCCTAAACAAGCTTATGGATCAGTGGTCCAGGGAGCCCATTTTGGCCCCGGAGACCCTTCCCCAGCAGCTCCGGGATTGCCAGCATGTGGAAGGCCAAGGCCTATCTCTGAGCTCGTGCAGATCAGGTCTGAGCAAGAGGAAGCAGCTGTTCTCCTGAGGACGATTAAGAATGGGCTGAAATTGCAGTGGGCAGGCTTGAGGTTAGATCTCGAGAAGAATCTCCCACAGGGGCTGGGAGACCCCGAAAAGGATGACCAGAGGAGGTTGGAGAATACCCTCGATCGATATTTAAGGAGTGTATTTAGGGGTGAGCCAGCCTTGAGGGAGGGGAATGGACTAGATGACCTCTGAAAGTCCCCTCCACCTCTCATCTCTCCCTCCCTCCCTCTCTGGGCCACCCTAGGTACCTAGTCACCGAAGGGCAGATCTTCCTCCTCTTCCTCTTCACGTTCTTCGCCATGATGGCCCTGGTCACGCACCAGAAGCGAAAAGGCCTCTCTCTGGACAGCAACGGACTGTTTTTGTTCTACTCCTTTGTCGTCACGTTGGTGCTGGTGGCCCTGTGGGTGGGCTGTCTGTGGAACGACCCCACTCTCCGGAAGAAGTACCCCGGGGTCATCTACGTCCCTGAGCCTTGGGCCTTCTACACTTTGCACATCAGCGAGCAGCACTGAGACACCTCCCCACTCTTCCCCCACAGCCCAACCCACCAGGCGGCCCCAGCCCCACCCCCCACCAAGATGGCATCCAAGTTTCCTTGGGTCCTTTACCGAGTCTCACTCTGTCTTTTTGACTTCTGGGGAGCTGTCTTTAAAAGCGTAGGAGGGAGGGGGTCTCCAAGGCACTCCTCTCCCCGCCCCCAGGCCTGACTTCCCGGGGGTCGGCTCGCTCCTCACTCTGTTGGGAACTGAACTCGGACCCTGGTAAGCAGCTGCCTCTGCAACCTCCTCCGCCCAGGCCCTGGCTGGCGACTTCCGGCCAGAGGGAGGGGGACAGGGACTGCTCCAGGTGGGAAGCAATGGAGGCAGCTACTTCAGGGCTCATCATCGGGATCAATCAATCAATCGTTATTTATTGAGCGCTTACTGTGTGCAGAGCACCGAACTAAGCGCTTGGGAAGTACAAGTTGGCAACATATAGAGACAGTCCCTACCCTCCGCTCCAGTTCAGACTGAGGGCAGGGAATGTGTCTTTTATATTGTTCTATTGTACTCTCCCAAGAGCTTAGTACAGTGCTCTGTGCACAGCACTCAGTAAATACAACTGACTGACTAACAGGGCCCAGCACAACTTAACAGGAACTTGGGAGGGGAACCCAGTGATTCTGGAGAAACACCCAAAATTCCAGAGTTCCACTAGACTGCAACACAACATCCTGTGGCAGTTTTTCCTAGCTTGGGTGGCCAAATGCCTGAAGCCAGCCCTGAGGATCATGGGTAGGGGAAGGGCTTTGGCAAGGCAGTTTCGATGGTAGACTCAAGTGGCATCCCCCATTTGTCACCCTAAGGGGACAGATTCCATCCAACACCCTTTGGCTGCCCAAAGGGGCCACCGGTTCTCCGCTCCCCTACCCGGGTTAATACGTCACCAGCTCAGCAGAGCTAATCCGACTCCCCGTATAGGCCGAAGGAAAGGCTCCATGCCAGAAGGTCTAGGCCCAGGCCGGGCCCCGGGAGAGCTGGGGAGACAACTCCAGATTTCGGGAGGAGGGACCCCAGGCAGGAGCAGAGGTGGGTGTGGCATAGTCTTCCAAATTCCCCACCCCTCTCCCCCACCTCCACCAGAAAACCAAAACAGGACCTCAGGACCCCCCTGCATTCATTCATTCAATCATATTTATTGAGCGCTTACTGTGTGCAGAGCACTGCATGTCACTCGGGCTGGCCCGTGCAGGTCAGAAGCTGAGAGCAGTGAGAGAAAGGTGGCCGGGATGGTCAGGGGATGGAGCAGCTGCATTGGAGGTTCAGTTCAAAGGGGCTCCTGCCAGAAGGAAGGGAGTAGGAGAGTGTGTGTCTGTGTCAGGGGCAGTTGTATTGGAGGCTCAGTTCAAAAGGGCTGTCTGCCAGAAGGTGGGGGAATGATTTAAGGGGTGAGCCAGCCCCGAGAGAAGGGGATGGACCAGATGGCCTCTGAAAGTCCCCTCCACCCCTTATCTCTCCCTCCCTCTCCCTCTCCCTCTGGGCTGTCCTCCCCACCTCCTTCTTGCTCAGGGGATTGGGGCTACAGGAGGCTGTCGTTTTCAGTTGTGTCTCAGCAGTGAGGATTCTGGGAGGTGAGCAGGCCCCTCACTTTCCCTGGCCAGGCCCTTTGTGGCCCCCTTCCTGCCTCTCAGGTAGCCAGCGCTGACTAGTGAGGGCCCAGTATGGAAGAATTTAAAAGAAGAATTGGGGGCCGGGGGGGGGGGGGGGGGGGGGGGGGGAGGGAGATGTCCACCTCCCCCAAAGCTTATCTCTCTTCTGTCTTATCTCTTCTTATCTTGTCTTCTCTCATTTCCCTTCTCTCTTCTTTTTACCCTACCCCAAAGAACAACCACAAAAGAAGAAATTTCCAATAAAAAATGTTTTCTAGGGGCTGTCCTGGTCCTTTTCCTTTTCTGGGCGGGGTAGCCAGATTGTTCACCCGGTCAGGTGGGGGGGGCGGTCCTAACCCCAGCAGGACCCTTGTGAACAAGAACCTTCTAGACTGTAGGCCCCTGGGCAGGGAATGTGTCTGTTCTATTGTTCTGTTGTCCTCTCCCAAGTGCTTAGTCCAGTGCTGTGCACTCAGTAAGTGCACAATAAATTCAATTGATTGCCCCAGGTGGTGGAGCTTGCAGGTGGGCAAGAGCTCCGGGAAAGATGTCCCTTAATGGCTCTGGCGCTGTTAGAGACATGGAGGAGGGAAAGGCCATGTTACTGGACACCTCGGGACAAAAACAAATGGAGCAGGGAGGTGGATGCAGGGCAGGAGGTGTGCCCACTCACAGGGAAAAATAAATTGTGGTATTTGTTAAGTGCTTACTATGTGCCAGCACTGTATTAAGCACTGGGATGGATTCAAGCAAATCAGGCCCTATATAAGGCTCACAATCTTAATCCCCATTTTACAGATAAAGTAACTGAGGCACAAACAAAGCATTCCTCTCATGTTCTGCAGGTCCTTCACAACAATCACTCTCCCCTTCTTCAAAGCCTTTTTGAAGGCACATCTCCTCCAATAGGCCTTCCCTGACTAAGCCCTCTTTTCCTTTTCTTCAATTCCCTTCTGTCACCCTGATTAGCTCCCTTTACCCCTTCCCTCAGCCCTACAGCACTTATGTCCATAATCTGCAATTTATTTATTTCTATTAATGTCTGTCTTCCCCTCTAGACTGTAAGCTTGTAGTGGGTAGTGAATGTATCCATTATATTGTCCTCACCCAACTGCTTAGTATAATGTTCTGCATACAGTAAGCATTCGATTAATATGAGGGACTGACCTCTCACGGCCCACACAGTCTTGGAGCTCCAGTGGTGGAGTCAGATGGTGTCCTTGCTCAACTGCTTCTTGGCCTCTGGCAGAGGAAGCTGATCTGTATTTTCAAAGGAACGGGATCCAAGCCTCCACCGCTTCTGCCAAATGGTGAGAACGAGCTGGCTCCTAGGGTGTGGTTGAGAATCAGTCAATCAATCAATCATATTTATTGAGTGCTTACTGTGTGCAGAGCACTGTACTAAGCGCTTGGGAAGTACAAGTTGGCAACATATAGAGACAGTCCCTACCCAACAGTGGGCTCACAGACTAAAAGGAGAGAAGCTGAAGGAGGGTAGGAATAATAATAATGATAATAATTATCTTAATAATAATTGTAATGTTTAAGTGCTTACTACGTGCCAAACACCATACTAAGTCTGGGATAGATCCAAGCTAATCAGATCAGACACAGCCCCTGTCCCAGAGGGACTGTTTACAGTCTAAGGGGAAGGAACAACAGGAATTGAATCTTATTTAACAGATGAAAAAACTGAGGCTCAGAGAAGTGAAGTGACCTACCTAAGATCACACAGCAGGCAAGTGGCAGAGCCGGAATTAGAAACCAGGCCCTCCAATTCCCAGGCCCAGCCACTACCTAGTAGGCCACACTGCTCCTTGGGGGGAAGGTGGGAGGGCCACAAGCTACCGGACATCATTGGAGTTCACAGGGACGCTGGCCACCTCCTCCTAAAGGATCGACTGTAACTGTCTCTTCCTGGCCATGTGGGCAGGGAGGAGGGGAAAGGCAGGAAATGGCCTTTTATGCCTCAGAGAAGCTTTTTTCCTGGAAAACTGAGAAACAGGATGGAGGTTGGAAGCTGAGGAACGAGAATGGTCGGGAACGGAAAAAAGCACTTAAGAAAGGGAGAAAGAAAAGCTAGTTAAGAGGCGAGTTAACAAAACTTTTTGGCCCCTGAATGGCCCAAAAGGGATCAGAGGAACATGGGCTCGTGAGGAACTGTCTACCAACTCTGTTATACTCTCCCAAGTGCTTAGTACAGTGCTCTGCACACAGTAAGTGCTCAACAAATACCATTGACTGATTGATTGATTGATCGAAGATTGTGTGATTATGATGATGGAATCTTCCTTCAGGGACAACGGATGAGCCTCAGTCCTGAGGAGGAAGCAGCATGGCCTAGTGGATAGAGCATGGGCCTGGGAGTCAGAAGAACTTTGGTTCTAGTTCTGGCTCTCCAACTTCTCTGCTGTGTGTGACCTTGGGCAAGTCACTTCAACTCTCTTTACCTCAGTTGCCTCATCTGTAAAATGGGGATTAAGTCTTTGAGCCCCACGTGGGACACGGACTGTGTCCGACCTGATTAGCTTGTATGTACCCCAGGGCTTAGAAGAGTTCCTGGCACAGAGGAAGCCCTTAACAAATACCTTAAAAAAAAAAAAACCCTCACAGAGGGTTTGATGGTGATGGTGTGAGCTCCTCATGCCAAGCTACTCATACTGTCTGATCTCTGCCCATCCCATTTCCACCAGGGTGGAGAGTACAATGAGCTCTTATGTTCTAGCCTTACAATGCAACTGGCGGAAATCTAAACATCAGGCCGACCTTGTCCACTTCAAGTTTGTCCTTTCTTGCCTAAACTCTGCCCAGCCAAACTATTTCTCTTCCCTTAATAAGGCATGGACACCCATGCCCATCACCATCGCCAGTTGTTCCAGACATTTAACTCCCTCCTCAGGCCCCCTGTCTCCCATCCCCCACCTCTATCCCTCTCCCCTAACGATTGGGTCATCTACTTTATTGAGAAATTAAGCAGCAAGGGTACAGAGTGCAAGTGTGGTCTTTGCTGTCTTTAGCCAGCCACAGGCAGATCCAGGACCAGAATTCAGGTCTGTCTTATTCATTCATTCATTCATTCAATCGGATTTGAGTGCTTACTGTGTGCGGAGCACTGTACTAAGCACTTGGGGGAGTACAATATAACAATAAACAGACACATTCCCCACCCACAAGGAGCTTAAAGTCTAGAGGGGGAGACAGACATTAACAGAAATAAATAAAGGATATGTTCATACATTTTGTGGGGCTGAGGGAGGGGTGAATAAAGGGAGCAAATCAAAGTAAATTAATGACAGATAATGGACATAAGTGCTATGGGGCTGGGAGAGGGGATGAATAAAGGGACCCAGTCAGGGCGATACAGAAGGGAGTGGGAGAAGAGAAAAGGAGGGCTTAGTTAGGGAAAGCCTCTTGGTGAAGATGTACCTTCAATAAGGCTCTGAAGCCGGGGAGAGTCATTGTCTGCCAGATATGAGGAAAGAGACCGTTCCACGCCAGAGGCAGGATGTGGATGAGAGCTCAGCGACAAGATAGACAAACTCTGCTGTGTCCCTTAGCAGTGCTCCTTCCCACTGACCGAGCTAGCAGCCAGCCTGAAGTAGGTATGGTTCTGGAGTTCAAATCCTTCAGGTCTCCAGCCCTGAGGGAAAGGGTATGGCCAAGGCTCTCAGAAAGCCTCAGATTAGAAACACACCTGGGGAACTCCTGTCCCCTTGGTAAGCTTGGCCTCTTTTCCTCTGCCTTTGTGGATAGGCCTCCTCCACGGTCCCCTTCGCTCTGCCACAGGATCTCTCTCAAAGCCAGCTCTGACGGGCAGCTCTGGCTAGAGACATATCGCAGAGTCGGGGGGTGGGGGGTGTCGAGGGCTTGTGGGAAGGAAGGAGCCGCTAGGGAAACCATCAGTCCACCCCCACTGCGTTTGACCGGGAAGGGGGTGACCCTTGGTGAGACCTCAGAACATGTCCATATCTGTAATTTATTTATATTAATGTCTGTCTCCCCACCTCTAGACTGTAAGCTCATTTTGGGCAGGGAATGTGCCTGTTTACTGTTGTACTCTCTCAAGCGCTTAGTACGGTGCTCTGCCCACAGAAAGGACTCAGTAAATTTGATTGAATGAATGAATCAACCAATTGGCCTCTTGCTCAGGATTTCGGGCAACACCTTTCCTCTGAAGTCTCCAAAGCACATCCCAGACAGATGCAGCCCCCTCTCATTGGCAGTCAGGGCTCAAGTTTAGGGCTCAGGAAGGATTCCTGGGGCTACTTCTGGTCTTCAAGCCATTCATTCATTCAATCGTATTTATTGAGCGCTTACCAAGTGCAGAGCACTGTACTAAGTGCTTGGAAAGTACAATTCAGCAACAGAGACAATCCCTACCCAACAACGGGTTCACAGTCTGAAAGACAGTAAGTCAACTTACTTGGGGCCAAACTCCAATACCTAAACTCCCCTGACCAATCCAGCTAATAATAATAATAACAATAATAGAATAGAATAAAACAATAGAAGTAGTATTTATTAAATAATTATTATTTGTCAAGCACTGATTAGCTTGTATCTACCCCAGCACACCCCCCACCCCCCGACTCTGCGATATATCTCTAGCCAGAGCTGCCCGTCAGAGCTGGCTTTGAGAGAGATCCTGTGGCAGAGCAAAGGGGACCGTGGAGGAGGCCTATCCACAAAGGCAGAGGAAAATAAGCCAAGCTTGCCAAGGGGACAGGAGTTCCCCAGGTGTGTACATATCTACTATGTACAGTGCCTGGTACATAGTAAGCGCTTAACAAATACCATAAAAAGCACAGTACTAAATGCTGAGGTAGATACAAGATAAACAGGTTGGATACAGTCCCTGTCCCATATGGGACTCACAGTCTAAGTGGGAAGGAGTAGGATTTACTCCCCATTTTACAGATGAGGAAAGTGAAGCACAGAGAGAAGTGAAGTGACTTGTCCAAGGTCACACAGCAGACAGGTGTCAGGGCGGAGGTTAGAACTCAGGTATTTTGACTCCCAGGCCCGTGCTCTTTCCACTAGGCCACACTGCTTGCCAGGGGCCTATAAAGGACAATGGGACCAACTCATCTGACCTCTCCTCAACTTTCTTATTTCTCACAAGCACACTCTGGACTGTTCCCTCCTGAGAGTCCCTAAACCAATAGAAAAAAAATAGGTTGCCAACATGTCTCAATCGCCAGGGACCTGATCCCCCAGTTTATGGATTTTTCAAGCCCTCCACCTCTCTTTTTTCCCATTTGCAGGAAAATAAAGAGCAGTGGACACTCCCACCCTTCAGTTTGGCTCCACTGGACGAGGTTGGGTGGAGGAGGAATTTGAAGCTAATGACTTCAATGTGGGGGTTTGGGTTATCGGGAGGTTTCAATTCTCTGCAGGCTCTCCCTCTCCCCTACTATCCCAGGCTGGGAGACCGACCTCAACAGCTCAAATCAAGGAATCCACGCAGAAACTGCTCGATCATTTTCCAAGTGGGCCCCAGTCATCCCCAAACCAGGAGGCTGGGAGACTTGTGCCAGGAGAAGAAAGGGAAACAAGATGAGTTCTCCACCCACCCTGGGTGTTGAGTAAAACTACCTCAGCTCCCCTCTCTCACTCTGCCTCAGCCTCAGCATGGCTGAAAGCTGTCATGCCAGGCAAGAACAAGGATTCCCGCTGCCACCAGCGTAGGCTCTTGGGCTCCGCCTGTGGTTATTTCCCTATCGGGTCTGTCATCAGGGTTCAACCTAGCTGAGTTTCTCAATCCATCTGCCAAGGGACCTTCTCCGACAAAGCCCTTAATTCCTCTTCTCCCTCTGTGTCCCCCTTACACTAGGATTTGTATCCTTTATTCACCTCTCAGCCTCACAACACTTGTGTACAAATCTGTAATTGATTGATATAAATATTTATCTCCCCCCTCTACACTGTAAGGTTGTCATTGGGCTTTTTTTTTGGTATTTGTTTAGGGCTTACTGTATGCCCTGCATTATACTAAGCACTGGGGTACATAGATGCTAATCTGATCAGTTGCAGTCTCTATCCCACAGGGTTTTTTTTTACATTCTAAGGGATAGGGATGACAGAAATTGAATCACCATTTTACAGATGGGGGGAACTGAGGCCCAGAGGAGTGAAGTGACTTGCTTAAAGTCACACAACAGACAAGTGGCAGAGCTGGGTAGAACCCAGGTCCTTCTGCCTCCCAGCCCAGGGCTCTTTCCCTAGGCCCCGCTGCTCCTCTTGTGGGCAGAGAATGTATCTACCAACTCAGTTATATTGTACTCTCCCAAGTGCTCAGTACAGAGCTCTGCATCTAGTAAAGGGTCAATAAATATGATTGATTGATTGATTCATCTGCCCCTAGGAGCTCCTTCCCACTCTTCAACCTAGAGGACATTTCCTTAGTCAGCTGACGTGAGCGACCGCCGCAGAGTTGGAACCCGACCTGCCGTGAGGCACCTGGCCTCGTCACCATGGCAGCCGAGTATTTATGACAGTCGCCAGGGCTTCTCCACCCCCGCCTGGTGAATGGACTTTAGCATTCACCCGGGCAGAAAGGCAGAGGGAGTCGAGGACGGAATCCCCCACCACAGGCCCAAGTCGCTCCCCCGTCTCAGACCGAATCCCTTTCCTCTTCGGACCCATGGTGAGCAAACCCACTGCCTGGCTTTGGATCGGTGCACCAAAGCTGTGGCGGCAAACTCTGGACAGATTGCTCCCATTTCGCTTACTTTGTCCCTTTCATCTCTCCTTCCCCTTCCTCTCACTTACAGGCAAAGTTTCTGTCCCAGGATCAAATCAACGGTACGTATAGTTGACTTTTTAATTAGGTTGGGGGGCAGTCAAAACCATTTTGGGACTTAATGGCGTTTCTCATTCAAACACCTCCTTGATGATGACGGTATTTGTTAAGTGCTTACTATGTGCCAGATACTGTACTAAGCACTGGGGTGGATACAAGCAAATCAAGTTGGACACAGTAGCTGTCCCATGTGGGGCTCTCAGCCTCAATTCCCATTTTAAAGATGAGGTAACTGAGGCACAGAATAGTGAAGTGACTTGCCCAGTCACACAGCAGACAACTGGAGGAGGTGGGATTAGAACCAATGACCTTCTGACTCCCAGGCCTGTGCTCTATCCACTACGCCATCCTTCTGGGGAGTTGGAAACACTGGTTGCTTGTTGGCTCAGAGACCCGGTATTGGGGGGAACTCAAACGTCTCCAGAGAGGACAGAAGCTCCAGATTAGTCAATCAATTGGATTTCTTGAGCGCTTGGTGTGTGCAGTGCACTGGACTGAACGCTTGGGAGAGTACAATACAACAATAAACCGATACAGTCCCTGCCCACAACGAACTTACAGTCGAGAGGCATAAAGCCAGAGTCCGGGTTGGCAGCTCCAAATTTGGAATAGAAGGGGGTTTTACATTTAACTTCAGTAGGATGAGGGGAAGGAAACAGAGATCAAGGGAGATTTTGCTAGAATCAGCCACTTGCAAACACTTCGCCCTAAACCTGTTAAATCAGATTTGGGAAAGAAATTAACAGGCAGCCTCAGCTAAAGTCCACTGGACTTTATTGATCCCACAAAGCTAAAGAAGAATGGAATGTGGGAGATCATTTTTTCAGAGTCCCCATTTCCCCAGCAGACACAGTGGGCTCTTTAACTAGGTCGCCCCCAAGACATGGAACACTCTTCCTAAGCTCCCCCCTCTTCCCCACTCAATTGGAGTTCCTTCGCCTCTCCTGATGTATGGCCTAGTCTCTGCCACATGTCTGCTGTGTGACCTTGGGCAAGTCATTTAACTTCTCTACACCTCAATGATCTCATCTGTAAAATGGGGATTAAGACTGTGAGCCCCAGTAGGACAGGGATTGTGTCCAACCTGATTAGCTTGTACCTAAACCAGTGCATAGAACAGTGCTTGTCTTATTGTAAATGCTTAAATGCCACAATCATTATTATTATCATTATTATTATTCCCCTCCCAGCCCTTCCCTTCTTCCGGAACACTCAGCTCTGATTCTAGAAGGAGGGGTGAGGGAAAAGAAATATTGAATAAGCTCTCAGCAGGCTATTTGAGGGGCTATAGGAATGAAGTCAGGACCCCAGCCCAAACTCACACATAATAACAATAATAACAATAATAATAATAATAATAATGATTGTGGTATTTGTTAAGTGCTTATTATGTGCCAGGCACTGTACTAAGCACTGGGGTGGATACAAGCAAATTGGGTTGGACACAGTCCCTGTACCACACAGTCTTAATCTCCATTTTACAGATGAGGGAACTGATGTCCACAGAGCCAGAATTAGAAGCCAAGTCCTTCTGATTCACTGGCCCAGGTTCTATCTACTAGGCTACGTGGCTTCTCAGCTAATGGATAGAGCATAGGTCTGGGAACCAGAAGGACCTGGGTTCTAATCCCAGCACTGCCACTTGCTTGTTATGTGACCTTGGGCAAGTCACTTTACTTCTCTAAACCTCAATTACCTAATCTGTAAAATGGAGATTAAGACTGTGAGCTATGTGGGACATAGACTATGTCCAACCTGATGACCCTGTATCTACTCCAGTGCTTACAACAGTGCCTGACACATAGCAAGTGCTTAACCAAAACCATAAAAATAAAAGGAAGGCTGAGGTCCCAGGTGGACCAGAGAGATAGAATGGGGCCATGAAGGGGTGGGGATCAGAGGTGGGAGAGGGAGAGTGGCAAGTAGTTGGATTGAATCCTCCACCCTCTGATTTAGACTTTGGAGCCCCATATGGGGCAGGGATTGTGTCGAATTTGATTTTCTTGTCTCTACCCCAGTGCTTACTACAGTGACTGGTACATAGTAAGTGCTTAACAAATGCCATTAAAAAAAGAGAGAGAGAGAGAAGCAGCATGGCCTAGTGGATAGAGCACAGGCCTGGGAGTCAGAAGGACCTGGGTTCTTATCCCAGCTCTGCCACTTGTCTGCTTTGTGACCTTGGGCAAGCCACTTCACTTCTCTGGGCATCAGTTTCCTCATCTGTAAAATGGGGATTAAATTCCTGTTCCCTCTCCTGCTTAGACTGTGAACCCTGTGAGGGACAGGGACTGTGTCCAACAGGATTAGCTTGTATCTACCCCACAGCTTAGTCCAGTGCTTTGTACATAGTAAGTGCTCGACAAATACCATTTATTAGAGGCACAACTAAGGTGGGATAGATTTAAGGGTTAAAAATTCCCATCACTAGGGGCTTCCCTAGATCCAGTCCACCCCAAAGAAGAGCCTCTTTCTCTAAGCAGAGCCTGTTTCCTTCTTCCTCACCCCAAATGAAATGTGACATCATATGGCAGGAATGCAGAGAATTCACTCTCTCTCCTGAGCCGAACGATTTCATACCGAATTAAAACTCTGGCAGGAAATGAAGATGTCATCATGGATTTCTAATCGTTCAGTTTACGAGTCACCATCCTGCTGTGCCGTGTCACCTCTCATTACCGGCTCCCTTGTCATCAACCCCCCCCACCCCACCCCTACACCCCCAACTACCTGCTGCTGCTTCTAGAGCTTTCTTCCTCCTCCTCCACCCCAGTGGAAAGGGAGAAAAGAGTAGTCAAGTCAGATCTTAGAAAGAACCACTCCCCCTAACTACCTTGCCTCTCGGTTTTCAAAGGGTCTGTTCCATTAGTTTCCCAGCTGGTAACTCTATCCCCTTAAGAATTTCAAAAGCTGTTTTGCTAGCCTCAGGTTCAGAGGCTGAGCCAGCTCCATACTTTGTTAATTAGGGTAAGTTAAGGAGCCTTAAGTTCCCATGTAGCGACCATGCTACCTCCTCCCCCAGACACCCCCATTAACTTCCAGGCAGGCCTCTTCCTTTAAAGACTGGGGGCTGAAGGAAGGAAGGAAGGAAAGGGGAAGAGGGGGAGGGCCAAAGCTGGCCTCTAGAGATTGTATGGGCTGATATATGGACACACTAGAACCAAGTGGTAGAAATAGATCTTCTGAGGAAAGTATATAGGGGTTGAACATGAAATGGAGAAGGCTGAGAGAAAGAATAATAGCCACCGTTAAGCACAAGATTTCCCACCACACAGCACTTACGTAGATATCTGTAATTTATCTATTTCTAATAATGTCTGTCTCCCCCTCTAGACTGCAAGCTCCTTGAGGGCAGGGAATATGTCTGCTTACTGTTGTACTGTACTTTCCCAAGTTCTTAATGCATTGATCTGCACACAGTAAACTCTCAATAAACATAATTGACAGACTGACTGTTACCCAGGCTAGCAGAGGGCTGAACCAGAGAAAATGGAGTCCACTGTGGGCAGGAAATGTCTCTGCTGTCCCTGTGGTATTGTATGTGCTCTGCAGATAGTGCTCAATAAATGTCACTGGTAGATTGATTAGCTTGAATTTTTTTAATGACATTTGTAAACTGTTTACTGTGTGCCAAGCACTGTACTAAATACTGGTGTAAATACAAACTTATCAGGTTGGACACAGTCTCATGGGTCTCACAATCTTAATCCTGTTTTCCAGATGAGGTAAATTGAAGCCCAGAGAAGTGAAGTGACTTGCCCGAGATCACCCAGCAGACAAGTGGCGGAGTTGGGATTAGAACCGAGGTCCTTCTGCCTCGCATACCCAAGCTCTTTCCATTAGGCCACGCTGAATTAGGGCAAAAGCGGGTGGGGAACTGGCTTTTGAGGCTGGGAACTGGGCTAAAATTTTCTCCCAGCTCTTGGAATAGTCAGTCAGTCCTATTTATCAGGTGCTTACTGTATGCAGAGCACTGTACTGAGCTCCTGGGAGAGGACACTAGAACAACAGACATATTTCCTGCCCACAATGAGCTTTATAGCCTAGTGGGGGGAGAAAGGCATTAATAGAAATAAATTAAACTACAGATGTGGACATATGTGCTGTGGGGCTGCGAAGAGGGATGGATGAAGGGAGCAAGGTGCAGGAGGGAATGGGAGAAGAAGAAAAGAGGGCTTAGGGAAGGCCTCTTGGAGGAGATGTGCCTTCAACAAGGCTTTGACGGGGGCATGGGGAGCGATTGTCGAATAGGAGGAGTAGGTAGGATGAGGGCCTGGAGGTGGAAGCAACCCTACTTTATCTCTGCCTTATTTAACCAATACTGGGGATGAGAAACAGCTGGAAATTGGTTCTTAGTTTACCCAGCTGACCCGTGTAGGGAAGGGAGCTAAAAAAAAAAAAAAGGAAAAAAAAAGGACAGCTCGATGAGGAGGATGGGGGTGTGGGTGGTCCTGACTCCTGCGATTTCTCTCTCTTTCTTGCATGCCAACAGAATTCAAAGAATGTTTCTCCCTCTACGACAAGAAGCAAAGGGGAAAGATAAAAGCCAATGACCTGATTGTGGTGATGCGCTGCTTGGGGGTGAGCCCAACCCCCGGAGAGGTGGATCGGCACCTTCTGGCTCATAAAATAGGTAAGTGTCGAGAAGAGCCCAGGAGCCTCTGGGAGCCAGAAGAGGGGGAGGATGGAGGGTTCTGAGCCAGCTAGAAAATGGGCAGAGAGGAGGAGACGATGATCGAACCAGAGCCAGCCCGGGATGGGACCGAGGCACAAGTGCCGGGTCCTCTCCGGGTGAGCCTCAAGGAGGTTTTGTAAAGATAAAAGAATGGGAGCGGATGCTGCCCGCTGCTTAATGGCCGCTGGGATGGCAGCCAGCTCTGTTTCCAGCCCGATGAAGCAGGCACTGGGGGGAACTAGAGTTTCTGGTTGCAAGCAAGGCAGCCACATATATTTGTCTGGGCTCGGCATACACATGGAAGCTACTCTCGTCCAGTTTGTGCTTCCTCTGGTCAATTGAGAGAGTTAATAATTGTGGTATTTAAGCTTTTACTATGTGCCAGGTGCTGTTCTAAGTGCTGAGGTGGATACAAGTAAATCGTGTTGGATGTGGTCCCTGACCCATGGCTCAGTGGAAAGAGCATGGGCTTTGGAGTCAGAGGTCATGGGTTCAAATCCTGGCTCCACCAACTGTCAGCTGTGTGACTTTGGGCAAGTCACTTAACTTCTCTGTGCTTCAGTTACCTCATCTGTAAAATGGGGATTAAAACTGTGAGCCCCCCGTGGGACAACCTCATCACCTTGTAACCTCCCTAGTGCTTAGAACAGTGCTTTGCACATAGTAAGCGCTTAACAAATACCATTATTGTTATTATTATTGATCCCTATTTTACAGATGAGGTAACTGAGGCCCAGAAAAGTGAACTAACTTGCCCAAGGTCACACAGCAGACAAGTGGCAGAGCTGGGATTAGAACTCAGGTCCTTCTGACTCCCAGGCCTGTGCTCTATCCACTAGGCCACGGTGCTGCTCTGTCAGGGGGAGGGAAGGGAGGGCCAGGAGCTCTGCATCCTTTCTCCCCCAACTCTACACTGGTAATGTGTCTGTTTATTGTTATATTGTGCTCTTCCAAGAGCTTAGTACAGTGATCTGCATTTCATTCATTCAATAATAATGATAATTGTGGTATTTGTTACACGCTTACTATGTACCAGGCATTGTTCTACATGTTAGGTGGATACAAGCAAATCAAGTTGGACACAGTTCCCGTCCCATATGGGGCTCACAGTCTCAACCCCATTTTACAGATGAGGTAACTGAGGCACAGAGGAGTGAAGTGACTTACCCAAAGTCACACAGCAGACAAGTGGTGGAGCTGGGATTAGAACGGGGACTAAAACCCAGCTCTCCTGATTCCCCAGAACAGCATGGACCACCGGCTTGGCTGCCACAAAAGAAGCACCAAATAGGCACCCCAACTCACTATGGAAGAGAAGATTAAGCCACTGCCTGAGGTTCAGATGGCAGAGGGAAAGCTTTGAATCCTGAGCAAGGGGCAGGAAATGCACACCCAGGCCTGCTAGCCCGGGCTGGAGTTAGCTCTGAAAGAGCGCTAGAGACTGAGGGTCCAGGCCCTGGGTCAGCAGGTCTAGCGGACCACCGGACCCCCACAGACCAGTGAATAAAACCATGACTTAAGGGCAGACTGGAAAGATCTGAAATGCTATGGCTAACAAACAGAATGAACTGAGAGGTAGTAAGCGACAGCGGAGAGAACACGACCTTAGCAACAGGACTCTGAGGGAGGGCAGAGGCCAAGACGCAAGAGCCCCGGCCACTGCCAAAGGTCAGATTTGACGGAAGAAAGCATCCTGTGATCAACTGCGCCACAGAGGAGCTCAAGGACCTGTTGCTGTATGGCTTGGTTTTCTCCTATAAAAAGGGGTTGGGGGATTTTTTCTGATAGAAAGAAAATGCTGTCAGAAACTTAGCTTAAAACTTGTTCCATGTTTCAGACAGTACCTACAACTCCAAGCTCCCAAACACTCCCTTTGGTTGCTGCTGGAACCACAGGATCTCAGTGGTGTTCACCATCCAAATACATCCTTTTTTTTATGGTACTGTTAAGTACTTACTATGTGCCAGGCACTATTCTAAGCACTGCAGTAGATACAAGTTAATCAGGCCTGACGCAGTCCTTGTCCCGTATGGCATTCACAGCCTTAATCCTCATTTTACAGATGAGGGAACAGAGGCCCAGAGAAGTGAAGTGACTTACCCAAGGTCACACAGCAGGCAAGTGGCAGAACTGAGATTAGAACCCAAGTCCTGCTGACTCCTGGGCTCATGCTTTGTCCTTGGTACTCAAAGACCACGGTGCTGAAGGTAAAATTCACCTGGGGGTCCACAGGTCCAACCGTCCTGCGCACACCCCAAAATGTGTTCCTTGTTGGTGCTGTCACATATGTTGTTTTTGGTGCCTGGCCCCATTTCTGCTTTTGCCTCCTCATCCCAAATAAGTAGGGACTCAGGTCACCCATGAAGGAGCAGTGGATAGGGCTGGCTGTGGTGTTCAAGCCCGGGGTTTTTTTCTTCCCCAGCCCACCACCACTCCACTGGGAAGGAAAATGTAGAGCAGCCTCTGGAAGACCCAGCCTATCTTGTCCGACTCCCAGAATGTCACTGGCCACATCCCTGATGCCCCATCGCCACCTCTGTGCTTAGTACAATGCTCTGCACCCACTAAACACTTGATAAATACAAATAAATAAGTCCAACTGACTCTCTTTGGTCTCGGGGTTTCCAGACAGAAATGCAGAGCTCGACTTCTCTACCTTCCTCACCATCATGCATCAGCAAATGCAACAGGAGGACCCCAAGAAAGAAATCCTTCTGGCCATGCTGATGACCGACCGAGAGAAGAAGGGCTACATCACCGCCACCGAACTAAGAGCCAAACTCACCCAAATGGGAGAGAAGCTGTCGAACCAGGAAGGTAATTAGCCCTGGTTTCTTCTGCTTGGGCGCTCTACCAAGTGTTCACTTAGTACAGTGCTCTGCACACAGTAAGCACTCCATAATTATGATTGATTGATTATGGGTGATACACTCTGGGATAGGGTGAGAAGGGTGGGAGAGAAAAGGGGGAGTCTCCAACAAGGATTATAGTCAGGTCTTCTGGATGGCCAGGTTCCTGTCCACTCCATTCCTTCAGTCATATTTATTGAGCACTTACTGTGTGCAGAGCACTGTACTAAGCACTTGGGACAGTACAATTTAACAGACACATTCCCTGCCCACAACAAGCTTATACTCTAGAGGGCGAGACAGACAATTAATAGAAGTAAATGACAGATACGTACTTAAAGTGTTGTGGGGCTGGGAGGGGGGATGACTAAAGGGAGCAAATCAGGGTGAAGTAGAAGAGGAAAGGGGGGCTTAGTCAGGAAGACCTCTTGGAGAGGTGTAATTACTGGGTCCTACCTGTTGTTATGGGCCTGGTCCTGGTCCAGTATGGAGTTCGAGGAGACTTTCTTCAAAACCCCTCACGAACATGCATCTCGGGCAACCCCCACAATCCAAATGCCAGTTATCTAAATTCTCCAGTGGGCCAAAAAGAAGCCAAATAGGATTGAGGAGAAAACGTAAGCTCTCAGCTAAACTAGTGAAAGACATGTGTCGGAGGAAGCCCGACCCTGGTCTGTTGGGTGTTTCCATGCTCTGACCTCAGTGGTATTTATTGAGCGCTCACTGTGTGCAGAGCATTGTACAAAAGAGTTGGTAGACATGTTCCCTGCTCCTCATCACCTTCAATGGTAGTTACTGAGTGCTCAATATGTGCAGAACCCACTAATAAGCTCTGCAGATAGTACAACAGAGCTGGCAGATAAATTAAGCTTGTTGTTGTCAGGGAATGTGTCTGTTACTGTTGCATTGTACTCTCCCAAGCACTTAGTACAGTGCTCTGCACACACTAAGTGCTCAATAAATATGACTGAATAAGTTCTCTGCCCACAGCAGGCTTACAATCTAGAGGCACCAGGAGCTTACAGTCTAGACAGGGAAACAGGCCTTAAAATAAATTTTGGTTATGGACATGAGTGCTGTGGGGTTGAGGATATCAAATGCTTTAAGGGGGCAGAGAGTAGACAACTGATAGCCTACCCGACTGAGTTTGGAGAATTCATCCAAAAGTCACAGGGAGGAATGGGACAGGAGAAAAGAACTAAATTTGCAGCCTAATGAGAGTCTGAGCAAAGGTTCAAGAACAGAGAGTTGTTCTGGTGTCTCTCAGGGAAGGCACATTTGGGTTTCCACATTTTGCTCTAAAGCCTCTATTAGTACAGAAATGCTTAAAAGTGATTTTTCAAAACCACAGGAAAATGATTTGTTACCCACGTTGTTTCATCCGAAGTCGATCCCCTGGCAGACTGGAAGGGTCCTTTCCCATCTCGGGAGAACAATGACCCGGGACAATGGTTCATCTCTTGCAGGGATCTAAAGGCTTTCCAAGAATATAAATGACCTCACAAAAGCTCAAGCTTTTGAATGGCTCTGGCCCTCAGAGCAGTTTCCCGGGGGTGGCCGGGCCTGACCTCTGTCCCTTGACAGCTGGAAGAGCAAACAGAGTAGAGGAGGAGGAGGAGTAATGGCTATTTATTGAGATCAATCTTGTCATCCACCCACCCAATTTCCAGCAAGGGCAGCATCCCGAGAAGCCAGCAGGGGCACCAACAGAGTCTGGGAGTCAGAAGGTCATGGGTTCTAATCCTGACTCTGCCACTTGTCTGCTATGTGACCTTGAGCAAGTCCCTTCTCTTCTCTGGGCCTCAATGACCTCATCTGTAAATTGGGGATTGAGACTGTGAGCCCCACATTGGACAGGGCCTGTGTCCAAATCGTTTTGCTTGTATCCACCCCCATTCTTAGTATAGTACCTGGCACATAGTAAGCCCTTAGCAAATACCATAATTAATCAGGACAAGCCTTTCCAAATTGGCTTCCGACAAGACCTCTTAAGAACTTTCATTGCTTTGCCTTGCTAAAATCCTGTTTCCACTAGGAATTCACCACACCTTGAGAAGCAGAGTGGTCTAGTGGATAGCTCACAGGCCTGGGAGTGAGAAGGACCTGGGTTCTAATCCTGGCTCATTGGATGTGTGACCTTGGGAAGTCACTTCACCACTCTGTGCCTCAGTTACCTCATTCATTCATTCATTCAGTTGTATTTATTGAGCGCTTACTGTGTGCAGAGCACTGTACTAAGCACTTGGGAAGTACAAGTTGGCAACATATAGAGACGGTCCCTACCCAACAGTGGGCTCACATCTATCCCAGTGCTTAGTACAGTGCCTGCCATTTAGTAAGCGCTTAACAAATACCATTAAGAAAAAACAAAAAATTCCCCTGCCGCACTTCCTTAGCACATCTATATTTCATTATGGGCAAGGAACTGTGTCTGCTAATTCTGTTGTAGTGTACTCTCCCAAATGCTTAGTACAGTGCTCTGCATGTAATAAGTGCCCAATAAATACAATTGATTCCAAATCTCTTGCTTTTTATTTGTATATTCTACTATTTCTTCCTCCAGAATGTAAACTTGCTACAGGCAAGGAACGTTTCTGCTAATTCTGTTACACTGTACTCTGGTTGATTTTTTCCCTGACCTGTTTGTATTCCTACCTGCTATATCTTTGTTCTGCCTCTTGCTCCCAACCCGCCTGCCTTATGGTATTTTACTGGAGTGATTTGGTGGGATCTGGAGTCGGGGAGAAGAAGGAATAATAATAATAACTATGATATTTGTTGTGCACTTACTGTGTGTCAAAAACTTTATTAGGCACTGGGGTAGTACAGTCGTGTCCCTCTTGGGGCTCACATTCATTCATTCAATCATATTTATTGAGCATTTAGTCTAAGTAGGAGAGAGAGAGAGCAGGTACTGGATCCCCATTTTGCAGATGAGGAAACTGAAGTTAGGCTATATACCCACTGAGTGGCCCTGGCAAAATCCTGTCCTACAAATGACAACCAAGTCCATGGCCCAAGCTATGAGACAGATCAAATGTACAGAGGGAGAAAGGGAGGAGGAAATTTGCTCTCTGGCCTTTTGAACAATTCTTCCAGTCAATCCATCAATCATTGGTATTTACTGAGCACTGACTGTGGACCATGAAGATTTAAGGCAAGAAATAGAAATGGTCTGGCTTTGCTCTTGTAGAAACAAGAGGCAAACTGAGATGTGGCAGTGGGAGCGTTCAGTGATGATCTCTCACTACACTGTGATCAATCAATGGTATTTTTTGAGCGCTTACTATGTGCAGAACACTGTACTAAGTGCTTGGGAGAGTACAATATGACAGAATTAGTGGACACTTTCCCTGCCCATAATGAACTTACAGTCTAGAGGGTGCAACAGATGTTAATATAAATGAATACTTTATAATGTATAATTTAAATAATATCATTTTTATGTTGGAGCAATGTGTCCAAAGGTGGGGGAAAATGAGGAAGGCTGAAAGGACAGGGCTGGGAGGGAGCAAACTGGTCCTGAGTGACCACCAGGCTGACTCACTAACCTGAGTACCCAACTCAAGGATATCTTTGACCAAGATGGCACCAATGTCACAATCTCACAGTTAAATAGCCCCAGGACATTCCATTTAAATCCCAATCTTACTCTTTAATATGGAAGGACCTTTGTTTTTTCAACTCAATACAAGTGTGGGGAAATGAGTGATGTTTCTGGGTACTCAATCATTGGTATTGATTGAGTGTTTACTGTGTGAGGAGCACTGTACTAAGTGCTTGAGGGCAGAAGTTTCTGTGGCATGTTAGGACAGAGTTCCATCAGTCCTTTGGATCCGCTTGGAAAAAGGCAGGATATTGGGGGAAACCCACTGAAACCAAAAGCACGGACAAAAGCTCAGTCGGGAGGGCTGAATCCTTTTAGGTTCAAGCCTCGTCAGCCAAAAGGGCTATGACATGGCCACCAGCTTGCTGAGCAGCCAACAGTGGAAGTCGAAAAGGTCTTTGAATTCAGGAAGCACTTGTGGACCTCACTGAGCTGCTTAAAAATCACCCTCAAAGTCTGGAGCATCAACTAGGTGTATTAATATTTCCCCTCCCATTTTTTCCATCCAATAATACATGAGATCTTGCCCTTCATACCTTTCATGGTTAAAATGCTATTCTGGAAGGTCTGAGATATAGGGGTTCCACTGAGCCCTTTTCTCTACCAGGTGGATAGTTGTCAAGTAGGAAGCTTCTGATCTCCTAATTCCTGTGGTTAATGGCCTAAAACTAAAGCAAATGATGTAGGTCCCCAAACACACACCCCCACATGCACACCTCAGTTGTTTAACCACCAAAGAAGTATTTCAAAGAAATGTTAACAGAAATAACACACTTCTGTCAAGTCCAGAAAAAGTAAAACTACCACTTCCTGTTGCCATAGGAGACATGAGGGGACACAGTCCTGCTTTAAGCCAAACCATGCCACTCCCTCCCCCTGCCTCATTTTTTTTGGTATGTTAAGCACTTACTATGTGCCAGGCATTCTTCTAAGTGTTGAGGAAGATACAGTGTAATCAGGTTGGACACAGTCCATATCCCATATAGAACTCACACCCTTAATCCCCATTTTAGAGATGAGGTCACTGAGGCCCAGAAGTGAAGTGACTTGCCCAAGGACCCACGGCAGACAACTGATGGAGCCCAGATTAGAGTCCTGATCCTTCTGGCTCCCAGGCCCGGGCTCTAACCACTAGATCACATTGCTTCTGAGTGTGTCTGGCCTAGCTACTTTTTTAGAGATACCCTGCTAAGGAGTAGGGATGCTTTTTAGGCTCTTTCTCCCCCTGCAGGATGGAGGGGTGGTGGGAGAGGTGTCAGTGAGTTGGAAGGCTGAGGGATCTCCCCCAGTCATCCCCCCTGCAGGGCCCATCCAAGCTGTAGGAGGTGTCCATCCTTTCTTGTATCTACCCCAGCGCTTAGTTTAGTGCCTGACACATTGTAAGCTCTTAAAAAACACCATGAAAAAAATACAAGTACCTTAAACTCTTCCAAATTGTCTGGAGCCGTACTGCAATTAGACACAGGTTTTCTCAGCTGAACTCAGCAAGATGCGACAGCAGAATCCCAGCACTTTGGGCCTCTCCTTGTCCTGAAGGCAGATTCTTTTGAGCCGTGCTTGGTTGGCAGTTAGCAAGTGTGCTGCTGCCTGTTGGAAAGATTAGGAAGTGGGCACAATGGGAGGGTGGAGGTGCCAACTCTGCATTTTCATTGGCAGGGAGGGAAGGGAACAAAAATTTCAGGCAAGGAAGGGGCTGGGCAGAGACGAGCTTCAGTAGCTAATGGGTCAGTCAGAAAGGCACCATTTTGAGTCTTGTCAGGCTTGATTGGAAACACAGGTCTTGCCAGAGGCGCACGATTGGGGGACATCACCCTCACTGTCTCCATGCAGTGGGTGCCTATGTGGAAGAAGTATCCCCACTCTTGCCCTGACACTCTGGGCCAGGCTTGGACACCCAAATTGAGACCATTCCTCCCTCGTGAAACCCTCTTCTCACCTTCCTTCCCACCTAGAGGGGATTGATCTGTCCAGGTAGGTAGGAGGGAGGTGTTTTGTTTGTTGGTTTTTTTGTATTTAAGTGCTTACTATGTGTCAAACATTGTGCTAAGCACTGAGGTAGATACAAGTTAATTAGGTTGGACACAGTCCCTGCCCCACAGGGGGGTCACAGTAGGAGGGAGAATAGGCCCCCTTTTTACAGTTGAGAAAACTGAGGCACGGAGAAATTAAGTAATCTGCCCAAGGCTGCACGTCAGGTTAGTGAAGGAGCCAGGATTATAATAATAATAATGATAACAATAATAATAATTGTGGTATTCGTTAAACACTTACTAATTCCCAAGCACTGTACTAAGCACTGGGGTGGATACAAGCAAATCGGGTGGGACACAGTCCCAGTCTACATGGGGCTCACAGTATCAATCCCCATTTTACAGATGAGGTAACTGAGGCCCAGAGCAATGAAGTGACTTGCCCAAGGTCCCACAGCAGGCAAGTGGCAGTGCCAGGATTAGAACCCAGGTCTTTTTGATGCCCAGACCAGTGTTCTATCCACTAGGCCACACTGCTTCTTCGTTTATTGGAGCGGGCTCGATTGCCAACATACATCTTGGAACTGGGCTTCTCTCTGGTCTCCTTGCCCTGGCGCTCTACCCTGATACAGACGAGGGACAGGAAGTCGTTAGCAAGCGGGGCCAGATCCTCCCCAGATGGCATTGTCAGGCACCAGCACAAGACTGGAAAATTGTGTTTCCCATTAAAGAGGGTATTAGGGAATCTCCCGCTGGCAGCTATCATCTAGCAGGAAAGTTCCCATTTGAACTCCCAGCAGTAGCAGGACCTCATATCTGGAGAGCTCATCCTGGCATGCTTGTAGCCAGTCAGTTGTTGAAGAAGAAATTTTCCCTGAAGGAAGATAAATTACAGTCTTCTCAACTTCCTAAAAATACCCCAATCATTTATTATAGAATGGCATCTAGAGCATGGTGCATAATAATTACACATTTAAAGGAGGGTGACTGAAGAGAGAATTATAAGAGATTTTCCAACTGCCCAGACTAATTTGTTCAGATCTCCTTTCTGGGAAAGCACCATGTGATAAAATGACAATAGTCATATCCTACTTGAGACAATTGGCTGCTTCTTACCCACTTCAAAGGCAGCATCTAAAATCTGAAACTTGATGCACCTTTTTCTTTAACATAATACACTCGAACCTCAAAATTGCCAAAGACAGGGAAAAGAAGATTTAATAGGAAGCACCACGATGAGAAGCAGCGTGGCCTAGTGGAAAGAGCACGGGCCTGGGAGTCAGAAGACCTGGGTTCTAAATCCCTGCTCTACCACTTGTCTGCTGCGTGATCTTGGTCAAATCATGTCATTTCTCTGTCCCTCGGTTCCCTCATCTGTAAAATGGGGATTAAGACTGTGAGCTCCATGTGGAACAGGGATTGTGTCTAACCTGATTACCTTGTATCTACCCCGGCATTTACTACAGTGACTGGTATGTAGTAAGTGCTTAAGAAATACCATAAAAAAATTACTGGTGCAGATACCATGATGCTAATCTAGGCTGAAAAGAATCTTCCACCATATTTCGACATGCAGATGAAAATTTTTACCTCAAAGACCTAGGTTTGTCTAACTCCAAGGAAGTCACCCTCAGGTTTGTTATCCTTTTTTTAATGATACTTTTTAAGTGCTAACTATATGTCAGGCACCATACTAAGCACTGGGATAGATACAAGCTAATCAGGTTGTTTCTTCTATGGTATTTGTTAAGTGCTTATTATGTGTCAAGCACTGTTCATTCATTCATTCATTCAATCGTAGTTATTGAGAGCTTACTGAGTTCAGAGCACTGTACTAAGAAATTGGGAAGTACAAATTGGCAACATGTAGAGACGGTCCCTACCCAACAACAGGCTCACAGTCTAGAAAGGGGGAGACAGAAAACAAAACAAAGTAGACAGGTGTCACTACCATCGGAATAGTATTGATGGTTCTAAGCGCTGTGGTGTAAACAAGCCAATTGTGTTGAACACAGTCCCTGTCCCACAAGGGGGCTCACAGTCTTAATGCCATTTTACAGTTGAGGTAACTGAGACACAGAGTGACCTCCTCAAGGTCACTCAGCAGACAGCAATGGAGCCAGGATTAGAACCCAAGTTCTCTGACTCCCAGGCTCATGCTCTTTTCACTAGGCCATACTGCTTCTCTGGTGAACCCAGTTTCTTAGGAAGAACAGGATGGGCAGCTTGCATCCTGAACGGTAAGGGAGAATTTGGGATTGGACCATCAGTGCTGGGGCTAAACCTTTTCCCTTTACTTCTGTTTTCTGAGTTCACACACCATCTTTCTTTCTCCCCATCACCCCCTTCCTTGCTCTACAAAAAGGAACAAGCCCTACTGATGGGAAAGTCACATCTCCCCAATGCTTAGAACAGTGCTTGTCAATAGTAAGCGCTTAACAAATACCATTATTATTACCTCCCCAAAAGCCCCAGAGTGGGGCAGGCTCATTTGTCAGTGTGACACAAATTTCCTATTGGCTGAAAGATGGCCCGGGAGGAAGGCAAGGGTGAGAAACATGTACGCTTTCCTCATCTACTACTACTACTAATAATTGTATTTTTTAAGTGCTTACTATGTGCCAGGCACTGTTTTAAGCATTGGGGTATACACAAGATAGTCATGTTGGACACAGTCCTTGTCCCACATGGGGCTCACAGACTTTATCCCCATTTTACAGATGAGGGAACTGACGATCAAAGAGGTGAAGTGACTTGCAGACAAGTGGTGGAGCCAGGATTAAAACCTAGGTCCTCCTGACTCCCAGGCCCGGGTTCCATCTGCTAGGCTGCACTGCTCCTCTCCTGCCTTGTTTCTAGGGGCCAGAGGTTTGAGTCCCAGAAGAGAGACCTTCTCTCCTCAGGCTTCCCTTTTCTCCCACATCTCTCCTACCTAGTGGGGCTGAGGCTTAGCAGTAGTGTCCCTCCACTCAGTCCTCCTCCTAGCACAAACTGGCCTTAAAAAATAAGAACTCTTCCCATCCTCCACCTGTCAACTCCTTTCCCTTTTTTATGGTATTTGTTATGCGCTTACTATGAGCTAGGAACTGTACTAAGCGCTGGGGTAGATACAAGCTAATCACACTGGACACAATCCCCTTGCTGCAGAGGGCTCACAGTCTTAATCTCCAGTTTACATTTACATTTCTCTTCTTTCTACTCTCCCCAATCTCGTCAACCTGCAGATGGAGGAAGAGCAGGCCTAGGACATGCTCACTGCTCCCGGGCCCTGCCCACCTCTCTCACATTTAAACTCCCCCATTTCATTCATTCTCTTCCTCCACCCATCCTTCCCTCCCTCCACTCCTTTCTCCAGCAGCCCCAAAGGCCTGCAGCTGTGGCTAGCTGAAACTGGGGACTCCTTAAATAACCACAGACCTGAAAAGTGGCCTGTTCTAAAGCCTGGCAAACATTAAACTACGGTGCATATAGTAAGAATTCTTTTAAAACAAAACTTGTAGAGCGAAGATACCTTCAGGTGTTTGGAGCTTCCAACATGGCAAAACTCTCTTGACTCCCATTCCCCTTGTACACTTTAAATAAAAAGCAGCTTCTCACGGCTCTTACCACGACTAAGGAAAAATGAAGAGGATGCTGCGTGGCCTAGTGGATAGAACGCAGGCTTGGAAGTCAGAGGACTTGGATTCTAATCCCAGTCCCACCACTTGCCTGCTATGTGACCTTGGGCAAATTACTTCTCTGTGCCTCAGTTTCTCCCACCTCCATAGAGCGTGAGCTCCACTTGGGGCAGGGACTGTGTCCGACCTGATTAACCTGTATTTAGAATGAGCATTTACAACAGTGATTTCCCCTGGCTGTTTTGAATTCAATGTTGGGCTTCCTACTGGTCGATAGACCTGGGCACTTCAGCAAATGCATACAAACTTCTGGAATCCCAATCCTGCCGGGACCTGAAAGGATCTAATCTAATTCATTACAGTGGACAACCTTCTCAGGGAAACCAACGTCGGGCCAGGCGGCAAAATCCAATACAATCAGTTTATCCAGATGGTCACCCTTCCCATCCCAGACTACTGAACTACCATACTAGAGGAAACTTCCCCAGAGCCTGATGATCTTCTCCCACTCTCAGATTGCTGAATTTGTCCTATCAAAAGCATTCTTCCGCTCTGGAGCGATGGAGCCCCACCTGCTGGGATCAACCTGTCAATCTTGAGAACGAGATTTTGCTGGTATAAATAAACAACTTCCCCAGTAGTGCAGAGTGTCTTAATTCATATTCAATCCATCACTAAATCCTGGCAGTCCAGCCTTCACATCGCTAGAATCCGGCCTTTCCTCTCCATCCAAACTGAGGCCATAATCATCCAAGCCCATATCCTAACCTGCCTTGATGACTGTGTCAGCCACCTTGCTGACCTCCCTGCCTCCTGTCTCTCTCATCTCCAGCCCATACTTTACTCTGCTGCTCAGATAATTTTTCTATAAAAATGTTCAATCTACATTTTCCCAATCCTCAAGAACCTCCAGTGGTTGCCCATCCACCTCCACATCAAACTCCTTACAGCATGGCTCAATGGAAAGAGCACGGGCTTTGGAGTCAGAGGTCATGGGTTCAAATCCCGGCTCCGTCGCTTGTCAGCTGTGTGACTTTGGGCAAGTCACTTAACTTCTCTGGGCCTTAGTTACCTCATTTGTAAAATGGGGATTATTATTATTATTAATAATAATAATAATGGCATTTATTAAGCACTTACTATGTGCAAAGCACTGTTCTAAGCACTGGGGAGGTTACGAAGTGATCAGGTTGTCCCACGGGGGGGCACACAGTCTTAATCCCCATTTTACAGATGAGATAACTGAGGCCCAGAGAAGTGAAGTGACTGGCCCAAGGTCACACAGCTGACAATTGGCAGAGCCGGGATTTGAACCCATGACCTCTGACTCCAAAGCCCAGGCTCTTTCCACTGAGCCATGCTGCTTAGACTGTGAGCCCCCCGGGGGACAACCTGATCACCTTGTAACCTCCCCAGCGCTTAGAACAGTGCTTTGCACATAGTAAGTGCTTAATAAATACCATTATTATTATTATTGGCTTTGAAACACTCCATCACCTTGCCCTCTCCTACCTCAGCTCACTGCTCCCTCAGCAACCCAGTCCACACACTTCACTCCTCTATTCCAACCTACTCACTTAACCTCAATCTCGTCTTTCTTGCCACCGACCTCTCACCCACATCTTACCTCTGGGCTGGAACACCCTCCTCATAACTGGAGAAGCAGCATGGCTTAGTGGAAAGAGCATGGGCTTGGGAATCAGAGGACATGGGTTCTAATCCTGGCTCTGCCATTGTCTGCTGTGTGATCTTGGGCAAGTCACTTAACTTCTCTGTGCCTCAGTTACATCATCTGTACATGGGACACGTGGGACAACGTGATTACCTTGTATCTACCCCAGCGCATTGAACAGTGCTTGGCACCTAGTAAGCACTTAACAAACACCGTAATTATTATTATTATAATGTATGGATGATCATTCTCCCCACATTCAAAGTGTTACTGAAGGCACATCTCCAAGAAGCCTTCCCTGATTAAGCCCTCTTTTCCTATTCTCCCACTCCCTTCTACGTCACCCTTGCATTTGGATTTGCTCCCTCTTTTTACCTCTCCCTCAGTCCCACAGCACCTGTGTACATTTCCTTAATTTATTTATATTAATGTCTGTCTCCCCCTCTGGACTGTAAGCTCAATGCGGGCAGGGAATGTGTCTTTTAACTCTGTTTCACTGTACTCTCCCAAGCACTTAGTACAATGTTCTGCATACAGTAAGTGTTCAAATATAATGGATTGATTGATTGATTAATGTGTACATTTATTAACAGAGGCAATAAACCCAAAGAGCCAACACCTCCCTTGAAGGTGAGCACAGGGCTGGGAGTTGGGAGAACCAGGTTCTAGTTCCAGTTGTCACTGGTTTGCTGTGTGGCCTTGGGCAAGTGACTTAACCTTTCTGGGCCATGGTTTCCTCATCTGTAAAACTGAAGGTAAGATACCTGCTCTCCTTGCATCTTAGTATATGTGGAACCCGTGTGGGATAGGGATTACATCTGATCAATGATCTGTTTATCTATTCCGGTCCTTAGCCCAGAGATAGTGATAAATACGTAGTAATAATAACTTTGGTATCTGTTAAGCGCTTACTATCTGCCAGGCACTGCACTGAGTGCTGGCACAGATACAAGGTAATTGGGTTGGACTCAGTCCCTGTCCCAAATAGGGTTCACAGTCTTAATCCCCATTTTACAGATGAGGGAACCGAGGCATGGAGAAGTGACCTGCCCAAGGTCACATGGCAGACAAGTGGCAGAAGCAGGATTAGAACCCTGAACCTTCTGACTCCCAGGCTCATGCTCTATCCACAAGGGCAAGCTGCTTCTTTGCACAATTATTATTATTGCATCTTCCTAAGTTACCCCTCACCTCTCTCCACGGGCTATTACAAACTCTCAGTTAAATGCCTTATCTACCCTAGTCCAGTACACAGGGAAAAAAACCTCTTTTGTACCACACTATCCCGGGACCCCAACGCAACGCACCGAAAATCTCAGCCAGTGTCAGAAAGATGCGATACCGGAGCTCTCCCCCAAGTATGGAGACCAAAAGCCAAGACTCTCTGCCTCCGTTTTACATCGGGCAGGGATTCCGTAATGTCGTGATATCAGTCTTGCAGGGAGGAGAGGATCTCAACAAAACCCAGATGTGCTGGGGCAAGGCGTGATGGGAATTACATGGAGGACAGGAGACAAACCAGAAGTCCTTACCTCATCAAATTGGGCCGAATGCTGTGAAAGTAACCACAAGGAAGACACAGTCGGCACAACGCTGTGGCCTAACGATGGAGAGCATTGACATAAGGTAGCAGTCCTATACTAAGGAAACCCTATAGATGACCAGAGGTTTTCACTGGTCACAGCTGAACTTTGCCAAAGAGTTGGAAGATAGGTCCTTAAAGGAACTGGAGTTCTTTTTCCTAGAGAGGATTAATGGTAATGACATTTAGCATATGACTTCTTTTTGTTTTTTATGACGGGGACATTAACCAGCTGGATTTCCTACCGGCCGAGGACCAAACGAGTGGAAATGGGTTTAAATCAAAGCATGACACAGTTCTGTCGGAAGTACAGAGTCTCGACTCTTGGGTTTGTGAAACATTGGTGAAGGCTACCAACGGAGGTGATAGAGACTCCACCCCAAGAGATATGTAAGAAAAAAGGATAGTCCATCTGTCCTGAATAGTTTCATCGAGGCCAACTATGAGTCAAGCTTAGCTTTTTTTTTTTTTTTTAAACAAAAAGGTAGCTCGGGCCCTCAGACGAGGAGATTTTAGAATACAGGCAACCCACAGCTCTGAAGTGACAGATGCTGTTCAGTGAGCTGAAGTAGAATGACTGAAGAATTGAGCCAGCAGGGGGATGCCTAAAAGAGCACACAAGCACAACATTAAATGATGTTGCAGTGCTGTGGGATGGTGGGAAATGACAGGCCAATCTGGTGTAATGCAGTCAAAATGGGGCATGTCATTTTCAGCAAAGACATCACGCAGCAAGGCAAACAGAGCAGAGCCACACACAATGCCACACTCCTCAAACCGTGATGCCTGGTAAATACTCTCTTTGGTCAGGCCTTTCTGTTTGCATGCACGCACGCATGCACGCACGCACGCCCACCCCCGTGCCCAACACCACCACCACCCCCACAAGCTTATTTTCAGTCACACGCACGGTCAGGTCTATTTTCAGACACACACACTATGCTCAGGCCTGTTTTCAGACGTAAACACACACACACACACACACGCACACCACACACCCCCACCCCTCACCCCAGCAACCCTCAGCAGTATTGCCTTGAAAGGTGAGACCGATTATTCTGAAAAGCACAAAATGAACTTCTAAACACACACACACACACACACACACACACACACCCCTCTCCCCCCCCACCCCAGCAACCCTCAGCAGCATTGCCTTGAAAGGTGAGACCGATTATTCTGAAAAGCACAAAATGAACTTCTAAACTCTCACCTTCGAGACACTTCCAAACTCTCATCTCTGCCAGCTGGCCTGTAATCTATTAGTGGTATGTACTGAGTGCTTATTGTGTGCACTGTACTAAGCTACTGGGAGAGTTACAAGAGTTAGTAGACACGATCCCTGCATACGAAGTGCTTGTGCTCTAGAGAGGGAGACGGATGTAAAATATATTAGAGACGGAGGAAATGGCAGAATATAAGGATATATTCTGTAGGTGCCATGGGGGTGAGTTGTATTTGAAAGTGCTAAGGGGTAAAGACCCAAGTGCAAAAGCAATGCATAAGGGACAAATAAATGAAACAAGGCATTAGTCAGGTAACACTTCTTGGAGGAAAATATCGTTTTAGTAGGGCTTTAATCAAGCCTTCACTGATTTATCTTTAATCTTCCTTCCCTATTTCCCTTCCTAATGCCACTTCAGCATGTCCACATCAGCTAAGCACTTGTGTGTACACACACACACGACTGTTGAACCTATGTTGCTTCCTCCTACATGCAATTTATTTTAGTGTCTGTCTGTCCTCTACTATACTGTACACTCCTTAAGGGCAGGGTTCACATCTACTATTCTAGTGAACTCTCGTTTAGTATAGTGCTCCACCCTCAACCTGTGTTTCCAATGCACTTTTCTTCCTGGTGCTTTTATGCCTAGAATCTCCTTGATTCTCACTGACTTGTGAGGTGCATTGGATTAAGGATTATTGAGCCATCATGGATTGGGAAACTGAAGTACAGCAATCACAGTGTTTTGTGGTGGAGCCAGGATTAGAACCGATGACTCCTCTAGACCATGAACTCGTCGTGGGCAGGGAACTAGTCGGCTAATTCTGTTGACCTGTACCCTCCCAAGTGCTTAGTTCAGTGTTCTGCACATAGTAAGCACTCAAGTGCTTAGTACAGTGTCTAGCACACAGTAAGTGCTTAAATACCATTATTATTATTGTTCATAATGAACACCACTGATTGATCAATTATTCTGATTCCCTGCTTGGTGCCTTTTCCATTAGTCTACACTGCCAGCATGTCCAAACAGTGATTATACAGAGTAAATGCCCACAGTCCCTTATCTGATACCTAATGTCTAAACTATCAGCTCCCTGTGGGCAGGGAACATGTTTACCAACTGTTATACTATCCTCTCCCAAGCACTTAGTACAATGCTCTGCACCCAGTAAACGCTCAATAAATACCACTGATCGATAACCAAAGGACCTAGTTTGGGCCGCTGAGAAATACCACCTGCTCGCCCACTGCTCTCTTGGCAATTTTTCAGGGGGTGGAGAGGGAGGGAGGAGAGAAGACAGAGCGTCAGGGGCAAAGGCTATAAACAATATTGCCTAGTTAGCTTAGTCCACTTGGCCTACTTACTTCCTGGTGATTGTCTTCTCATCCAAACACAGGTGTTTGCTTGGCTGGGAGAGTAAACAGGCACTGCATTCCAACACACAGCTGGCCAAATGTCAGGATTGGGGAAAAATATCCCCGACACATTCATTACCTACTTACTGTGTGTTGGGAGAGAATGGGCTAATTGCCACGTTTGACCCTCTCTGGATGAAAGGTGTGTTAGAAGCACACAGTATCATCAGAGTCCTTGAGCATCAACTTTGCATTTCCCCAGCAGAAGATATTTTACAGCAGACGGCTTAACTGAATGCTTTTTTTATTACATCTAAAGACCTCTACATAAACAGGTAACATTCAATAAGTAAACAATTTTTTTCCAATGCATGTAATAAATATTTTCACTTGGTACTTTTATACAAACTGACATTGGTCTACTATACATTTTAAAAGCCATTTTACTGGTTTGGCATGCTTTATGGAAACTCTAAGAGAGAAAGGTTTTAAGGCAATGAATCACAGATTTAAGTTCATGGAATTAATGGTAACTTTATATTCTGTATATATACATTTTCCTTTTGTTAATTAAACAATTAACAGCAGCATTCTCGGGGACCACCAGCTATTCTCCTTTCTTTTGAGTCTAAACTTTGCTTACGAAAAGAGAGTTCAACAACGCTTACATTGATAAAACAAAATCCTGTCCCAAATACTTTGAAACTATGCTTTAAAAAACCCTGAAATGTGGAACATATTCAAAACTGAACTTGCAAAACATTCTTTCCACGGAATCACTTTTGATAATCAGAATACAACTCTGGCCAGTTTCCGAACTCTACCCCATGGAAAATCCATCAGGCAATCATGCTCCGTCAGAGGTTTAGGTGAATTTTTGCTAAGCAGGGTCTATGATGCCTGAAACGATGAGAGTCATATGAACCCTCCGAATATCAAAATAAATTCAGCCAGGCTTGGCTGGTTTCAAGTTCAGATTTTGTTTTGAAACTATGTATCCAATAATGCCCACAAAAGCAATTAAAAGCCACTTCAACCCTGCAATTCAAACAGCTATTTACGCATATTTGTGTGCATGTATATATGTATAAATATAGATATACAAATACATATATACACACACACACATACAGTACTGTACACAAACATATATACAGACACAGAAACACACACACCAATTGTGAGAGACGGGGGACAACGTGGAGAGATGTTAGCCGACTGCCTGGCAGTTACACAATCACCGTACCCAGCCAGAATTGGCTCTCCAGTGTTGAAAACTGATCAGAACAGGGAATTACTTTTTACCTCTGAGACAAATATGCAGAGCGTGACACAAACAATAGTCTTTGCTGAATTAGAAGGTCCGTTTAGAACCTTCGAACCATAAGGCTGATTCCACACAGTAAACGTGCCATTTGATTTAATATTTGGGGAAAGTAGGGTGAAGCTACTCCGTCTCCGTGAGAAGACTGGAGAATGAACAACCCGCGTTCAAGGATGATAGGACATTCCCCTTACTCTCCCTCTCTTTTATTGGGGAACATTATAGAAAAGGTGACTTGAAAAATCATTCCTCCCCTGCCCCATCTCCACCACTACTCTACTGACTCTTATCGGGTCTGCAGCAGTGTTGGGTGTCAAGCAAAACAGAGCCTAAAATAGGGACTAGCAAGATAAATGGTGGAAATGATTTTCACCTCTATTATAATTCAGCTACACACACACACACACACACACACACACACGTATCCCCCCCACACACCCACCCCCAAGCACACCCACACCCACACTCTCTTTTACTGATCAGACTTGAGACTGTTTTTTAAAGGAAAAAACAAGGTTTTTTCAAGTCACCTTAGAAACAGCTGAATTAACGGAGCTCTGTATACTTTGGAAATGTGAGCTAGGACCCAAATCTCTACAATTTTAGTCATCGTTTCCATTCCAAGGGCAGATTTAGACAAAAATGATGATTTTATTGCTAAATATATCAGTCTAAATTAATAAACCAGCAATTTTTAAAAAGGTGTTTAAACAGCTCAACATCAGATTTGATTTATAACTGAAGTCTTTCCTGGTTTACGATGTTTTATTTTAACTGACATTTAAAAGACTTTTATTACAAACTGCTGTACAGTGAATAACTCAGCCAGTTAATGTGTGGAATACACGTGCGTAGGGGGAAGACAATTTAACTCACTGATAGCTCACACACACTTATCTATAAATACATATATACACACATATACATATAAACACAAACTTTTTTTCAAAATTCAAGTCAACAACTTAGTGGCAAAGGGATGCTCTAAAAATACGGAGACTATTTTTTCGATGCCACAAATTCATGTGAACTTGTAAATGTATCCTACGGCGATATTTCATTCTACCCAGATTAAAATCGGTCATTTTGTTATCAATGCAAGGTTTAAAAAGACAGTTTCATACACAAAAGGTGGTCCTTCATCGATGCTGAGAACAACTAGCTGACATCAATTGTTTTGGCTGAAAACCCCAGACTGAAAAACTGGTAAATTTTGTATTCCTTCTTTATCCTTTTGAGTAAACTTGTTACCTGTACTCTCAACCAGCTATAAAAATATTCTGCACACCAGAGAATACATTACATTCTTTGGTGTGGACTTTGGAACACAAGTCGAGCGAACCACTTTTTCTTTCTTTTTTTCTTTCACTTTTAATCCCCCCTTTTCCCCTCCCACCCCCACCCACCCAATCTCCTGAAAAAACAACTTTCAACCTATTTACACTTTCCGCTATTTAGTACACATGGACCGGACCGACTGATCCATTAGTTCTCTAAAATGACTTCCCAATGCCATGCATGTCTTTAGAACGGGAAAAGAAAAGGGATGGCTAGCAAGTACAGCCTGTGGTTCTAGAAAAGCATACCGAAAACCAACAATGCAAAGTGGCTAAAAGTCAAAAATGGAAAACGTGAATTGAACTCGTCCAATACCAGAGCTCCACAGATTAGCCTACTTAGATGCACAGGACAATGAGGTGGTATGGCGTCTACTCTAATGCGTCTTTCGCTGTTTTGCAGGAAAAAGTCAGAAGTGCTGTACCGTGACCCTTGTCTGTTGCAAAAACCAAAAAACGGATTATTTTCAACAGATCTTTTATTTCCTTAGTTTGGTACCAAGGGTTTAGATGAACATTCGTTACCCCGTTGCCAAAAGCAAGTGTTGATGGACTTGTTACAAAACTGAACTCGGAGAAAGCTGGCTGGCTGGCTGCTGTCAGAACCCAGACTTGGGGTGAGAGTGGCTCCGAACCTTTGGGACCCCGTGGCTTCTAAGCTATCTCCTCGCCAAGGCAGCTTTGCATCTGCCCATCAAAAACTTATACTCTGTGATGGAGGCAGCAGGCAAGAGCGTGTCACAGAAGCTGGTTCAGACGATGGGGTAATGCATCAAAAATTCCATACTGTGAACTTTAAAAAACCTTCAAAAAACACTTTTTGGAAAGTGGGAAAATTCCATATACCAACTGAAAACAAATTCAGAGAAAACCAGAAATGACATTAACACAAACATATGAAGGCCCACACGTGAGCACATATGTACGCGTGCACACACACATTCACATCCTCTCTCTCTCTGACACACACACACACACACGCACATACACACACCATACACTCCCATAACTCTGTTCAGAAAATACAGAAGGAATGCAGCGAGACAGATGAGATTTATATAACTTAAGGTAGGATAAAATCTGCACAAAAAGGAAATTCCACATTGCCATCCACTAAAAAATGGCTCTTCAGATATGTTTTTCACTCCCCAAGGAAAAAAGCGCCTACAACTTAAAAAAATTAATCTATGCAATTCCTTTTCTGATACTGTGAAGAAAATAATGCCATTCCTGTCCAACTAAAAACAAAAAGTAAAATCACAGGACAAATATATATGATGTAAAATCTTCAGAACTCAGAAAATGAACTAAAGGTGGTTTTGTGGGGTTGTTAGGTTTTTGTTTTTGGTATTTTTTTTTTTTGTGAGTTTTACCAGACAGGCAGTCTTAGGTTTATATACAAAAGTAAAACTGAAAATATAGTTTTGTTCTCTGTACATGTCTTTTAACTTTTTTTTCCTAAAAAAAGGAAAAAAAAAAACCCACACTGATCTACTTTTCTAGACAGAATAAGGTAAAACAGAGCACAAAGTTCTCTTTCTGCCAAGTTCATTTAGTCAGGGGGTGGGGAGGAAGGAGGGGGGTTGTGGGGGAAGTCAGTCCAAGGAAATAATGTCCGGCATGATGCCAAAGATGGATGCTGTGTCTGTGCTGCTTCGATTCGCAACTGGGTGGCCATGATTCTCTCTCAGGCTGTTGGAGGAAATGAGACTGCTGTTACTGCCGCTACTGCTTCCATTGGTGGTTGGAAGAGTCGTAGTGCTGCCTCCTGCATTTAACTGGTCGAGAAACATCTGAGAAGAAGCATATGGAAAAAACCGTGACGAATGTAAGAGGTCTTGCTCATCTGATGCAGAAACTGCCGCAGCTGCAGCTGCAAGGAGGGAGGTGTTGTAATGCTAGAAAAAAAAAGACACACACACAAAAAAGAAAAAATTGAAATTATACGTCTGAATTCCCAAGTTTTCTTCCCAGCAGCACAAACTTGGAGAGGGAGGTTGATACGTATTCTAGGTCTCTGGTATTTTAGAGGTTGACAGGTCTGTCTACTCTGTGTTGTTTTGAGTGTTATTTTGTAAGACAATCTGTACAATAAAGTGGACTGATGTAGGGATCTTTTACCTCTGGAGACCTTGATTTCTGAAACCAGAAGAAAACTGGAAACAAAATTATTAGTGTTCTTTGTTCCAACTCGGGTAGCAAACAATTCTTCAAAATCCAGCTATGGCAGAGAATACAGTAAAGGGGCAGGATGGCAAAACAAATCCCTTCCTCCCCAAGGGACATAAACTGGCCAAGAAATTTCTCAGCCAAAACAGACACACTCCTTACTCCCACCACATAAGATGGCTGTGGAAAAAAAAGGAATCCCTCTCCTTGATGGAACCCAAATTTATAAGTGCTGCACTTCCAAAAGAGAAAGAGGCGATTTGAAGAACCACCATTCCTAGCTCATCAGGAAGTAAGACCTCCAGAAAACCCACTTTAAGCCACCGGATCCATGCATTGACACTTTGAAAGAAATTGCTTTCCAATAATTTTAGGAACGTACCTGATTGTCTCCTGATAAGAAAGGAAAGAAATCTAATCCTGTGAAGTAAAAAACAAAGTTATTTTAGTTTTCTCAAAAATAACTCCTCTCTCTACCACTCACCTCAACCACAAAAAAAAAACAATCAAAAATGAAACCCCCCCCCTGCTGAAATCTGGAATCAGTGTTATTAAAAACCTATTTGAATTTAAATAATTATATTTGGACCATCCAGCTAAGGTGCCAGAGCCTTACTGGATGCTAGCTGTTTATTTATATGCATTTGAGTGCAGGGATAGTTTCAACAAAATCTGTATTCCCCCAGGCGCTACAATCCCTGGTCCCAGGCCTTGGGCAAAGGCAGGCCTTATGGGGAAAGATTTAGGGGTGTGAGCAGGGAGGCAAGAGATATGAATGAACTATGCAAGAGCTGGGCTACAATGTAGGGGCTCTGTTCCTTCCCTAAGAAGCCAAAATGGCTGCCAGAGATTGGGGTTCAGTTGAATAGAGAAGACAGGGACCTGCCAATCCAAGCCAGCACCTTCCAATCTGCATATCCAGTTAACCTAGTTTAGAACGTAATGCACAGAATTTCCAGAACAAAAACTTAAGCGTGCAAACAGTTTCACTAGTCACCACGCTGAAATCAACACTCCTTAGCACCAAAATAAAGGCTCTGTAAAATCCAATAATGCTTACACAAAAATACACACACACACACACACACAAAAAAAAAACCACGTACACCCTCCCCACCCTCTGCCTACACACACACACACACACACACACACACACCCTTCCCACCCTCTACCTACACACACACACAAACATTCATTTAGTTAAAACATATTTACTGAGCACTTACTGTGTGCAAAGCACTGTACTAAGCATTTGGCAGAGTACAATATAATATCAGACATTCCCTGCCCACAACAAGCTCATGCACACACCCCACCCACTCACACACCCCCTTCCCCTCCACACACACACATCCACAATGTGCCCGAACAGCTGCTGAACCAGACACAGGCCCAGGAAAACGCTACTGTAAATAACGCAAGGAATCATTCAGCTAAAATGATTACGGGTAATGTTTACGGGTAAAAGGCCCCCTGGGAGGGTTATGAAAATAAGGAACCAGAAAAGACTGGTTGCATGACACTCCACTGGCTCACTAGATCCCTGAGATTTTGGTGCTGGGGTGGCCCTAAGCCCTGGGAGCCCTGCAATCGGAGGAATGCATAGATACCAAATTGCTAAAGGTTCGGGATAGATTTCCCTTGGCCTGGGAGTCTGGGACGTCCCAGACCCAGCCGAGAACTGCATCCCAGCTCCTTCTTTCTCCCCTGCCTAGGAGGACTGAAAGCCCTGTCTCTCCTAGAGGCTGACAAAGCACCTGATCTCTCCAGGAGCTCCAGAATCTGGTGCTACTTGGGCCAATTCCAAATTTTGAGCCAAAGAGCCAGAATAAGACCTTTCTCTGCTTCAGCTCCCCTTCAGCTGAGGAGAATTTAGGCTGCTGAATGCCATGTAGGTGGCCCATTTCCAAATCCTGACTGGGGAAGGTTAAAGATTTAAGAAATAAACTCCTACTAGAGGACTATGTCTAGTAGGAAAATAAGTATCTATTTATGGGGACTGCCTGGTCTCCCATTTTATGGTATTTCTTTTTCTTTAATTTTTTTAAACGGTATTTGTTAAGCGCTTACTATGTGTCCAACCCTTTTCTAAGTGCTGGGGTCGGTACCAGTAAAGTAGGCTGGATGCAGTCCCTGTCCCGCATGGGGCTTGCAGCCTAAGTGGGAGGCAAAACAGGAGACCTGAGGCAAACAGAAGTCAAGTGACTTACCCAACGTCACACATAACAAGCAACTGGCAGAGCTGGGATTAGAACCCAGGTCCCCCGACTCCCTGGCCCGTGCTCTTTCCAGCAGGCCACACTGTTTCTCAAGTGCTTATTAAGTGCTTCCTGGGGGCTGAGTCCTGAATTAAGTGCTGAGACTGTAAGTTCCTTGAGGGGAGGCCCTGTACGTCTTCACCACAAACCCCAACACCCTAGGACGATATTGGGAACCTATGACTGCTGTTGAGCACTTCTTGACCCTCTCCAAATACAACTGTATTTCACTAAGCTGTTCACTGAATATCGGAACTGCTTATGGGAAGCGTATTTCTCCCTGGGTGGCTTTTAAAAGAGTAAGAACCTGGTGGTGGGGGGAGGGGGCAGTCTTGAACTCTTAAAAATGACCTTGACCCAATCCCAAATTGAGAGTTTCTCCCTTAGCAAGCAGATCCAACTGTCCTGGAGGTAACCGTTTTGGCAAGAACCAGCCGCCCACATTTTCTAAAAGCCGTTTGGGAAACTAGATGAAAACGTTGCATCGAGGCTACCCCAAATAACTGGAGCTGCTAAAAGCTCTTCATTTTCTTTGACCTATTCCTTCAACTGTGAATAAGTACCGCATGATAAAAGGGGACCAGAAATAGATTTACCGAGGGTGTGCCAGCTAATGGGATTTTCCTACTGGTTTGCAAGTACTTTGAAAAATGCAAATGACCGGGACTATTTGTTTTCCAACCACTGTGATGATTTCTAAGAGTCTATAGCAAACACAGGGTACAGTAGGCCTTGAGCTAGGAATTATTCATCTACCAAAGGAAAACCCAGAGTAATTCCTAACCCCACCAACCATGCCAAAATTGACTATAATCTCACACTGCACCTCTGGAATAGGGGATACTGGATTGGATATGTGGGGAGAAAGCTGAATGAGGCCCCTCTCACTCCCCTTTTACTCATTATTCATTCATTCAATCATTTATTGAGTACTTACTGTGTGCAAAGCACTGTACTAAAAGCTTGGAAGAGTACAATAATAACAACAGACACATTCCTGCCCGCAATGAAAATAATAATAATGATGATAATAATAATAATAATGGTATTTCTTAAGTGCTTCCTATGTGCCAGGCACTGTACTGAGCGCTGGATGGAAGAGGGGTTGCACAAGCAAATCGGGTTAGACACAGTCCTCTTCCCACATGGGGCTCACAGTCTTAGTCCCCATTTTCCAGATGAGGTAACTGAAGCCCAGAGAATTGAAGTCATTTGCCCAAAGTCACAAAGCAGACAAGTGGCGGAGCCGGGATTAAAACCCATAACCTTCTGTCTCACAGGCCCGGGCTCTATCTGTTAGGCCATGTGTTTTTGTACAAGACTCCCAAGGGTGAAGTATACACACTCCTGGTAGCATGGAGGGGAAAAGCAACCACTTCCCTCCTAGGAAGTGGAGGGGTTACGGGGTGGCCTAACAGTCTTTCACTCTACTTGTGTCCTGCATAATCTGATGAAGTGATGGCAAACTGGAATCCAGAACAACGCTGACCGAACTCAGGGCAGCCCAATTACTGGCTTTTTTCTCCTCCCCACCCCTTCCCTTCCTTTGGGGTTCACTGGCTGGTGTCTGTGCATGGATTTAGACAGCTTCTTTTGCCTCTATGTAGTGGGGAAGACAAAGCTCAATAACTTTGAAAAGCCTGGCTCTACTGCAATTCAAAAAAGATACTCTGTTAACATACATACTTGATTATTTAGAAGTGCTGGGATTTTCTTGAAAATTTCCTACTGCCTCTCAAGATGGGAAGGCAGCTGCCAGAAATGCAGCATGGTGTAGTGGCTAGAGCCCAGGCCTGGGGGTCAGAAGGCTGTGTTATCTAATCCTGGCTCCACCACTTGCCTGCTGTGTGACCTTAGGCAAGTCACTTTACTTCTATGTGCCTCAGTTACCTCATCTGTAAAATGGGGATTGAGACTGTGAGCCTTATGTGGGACAGAGACTGTGTCCAACCCCATTTGCTGGTATACTCAGTGCTCAGTACAGTGCCTGGCATATAGTACCTGTGGCTACCAATCAATCTGCACATCAGGAAGAAACTCCTCACCCTTCAAGGCTCTCCATCACCTCGCCCCCTCCTACCTCACCTCCCTTCTCCTTCTACAGCCCAGCCCGCACCCTCCGCTCCTCTGCCGCTAATCTCCTCACCGCGCCATCGACCACCAGCCCACGTCATCCCCCTGGCCTGGAATGCCCTCCCTCCCTCCATCCGCCAAGCTAGCTCTCTTCCTCCCTTCAAGGCCCTACTGAGAGCTCACCTCCTCCAGGAGGCCTTCCCAGACTGAGCCCCCTCCTTCCTCTCCCCCTCCATCCCCACCGTCTTACCTCCTTCCCTTCCCCACAGCACCTGTATATATGTATATATGTTTGTACATATTTATTACTCTATTTACTTATTTATTTTACTTGTACATATCTATTCTATTTTATTTTGTTAATATGTTTGGTTTTGTTCTCTGTCTCCCCCTTCTAGACTGTGAGCCCACTGTTGGGTAGGGACTGTCTCTATATGTTGCCAACTTGTACTTCCCAAGCGCTTAGTACAGTGCTCTGCACACAGTAAGCGCTCAATAAATACAATTGATTGATTGACTGATATAGTAAGTACTTAACAAAATACCACTGCTATTATTTATTTATTATGAGCTGCAGATACCTAGTTGCTAGTGGGGTGTGGGTAGGGATTGTCTCTCTCTCTATTGTACCTTCCAAGCTTAGTACAGTGCTGTGCACACAATAACTGCTCGATAAATATGATTGAACAAATGAATGAAAGATTGAATCAACTCACTGGCTGTCGGCTGGGGGCCCAGTGGCCAGGAATTCCAGGCATAATAAACCACGCGACGCACATTTACATTCACAAATAGAGAATCTGAACTGTTCCAATTTTTGTTGTTGCTTTAAAAATGGTACTTGTCAAGCATTTCCTATGTGCCAAGCACTGTCCTGAGCCCTGAGGTAGAATCAAGATAAACAGGTTGGACACAGTCCCCATCCCACATGGGGCTCACCATCCAAGGAGGAGGGAGAACAGATATTCAATCCTCATTTTACAGATGAGGTAACTGAGGCACAGAGATGTTAAGCTGTTTGCCCAAGGTCATGCAGCAGACAAGTGGCAAAGCTCTGACTAGAACCCAGGTCCCCCAAGTCCCGGATAAGTGCTTGTTCCACTAGGCCATGCTAATGCCCCAACTGTGGGGTTCAAGTCCTTGTAAATTTCAGAACCATCCCCGCCTCTTAAACTCATTCGTAAAAGGACATTTTAGATTTGATGTTCAATACTCAAAAGCCCACTTTCCAACTGAGCAACCTACCTTGCAGGTCATATGACATGGGTGTCATATGGAATGGGTGTCTGTAGTCTTGTATGAGAGAAGTATTAATGTAGCTTGGGTCAACAGCTGGAAGGCTTGGGGTTCTTGACACGGGAGATGCTTGGTGAGGCAGATTTAAAATGCTACTGAGAGAGAAAGATTTGCAGTTTTAATTAAGTCGGTTTGGTTAAATTCATAAAGGGCTATAACTATTATGGCCTTCCTCCCACCCCCACTACTTGTAAAGAATAATAATTACGGTACTTGGTAAACACTTACTATGTACCGTATACTGTTCTGAGCGCTGGGATAGATACACGTTAATCAGGTTGGACTAAATCCTTGTCCCACAAGGGGCTCACACTCCCATTCCCTGTTTTACAGATGAGGTAACTGAGGCACAGAGAAGTGACTTGCCCTAGGTCACACAGCAGACAAGTGACAGAGCCGGGATTAGAATCCAGGTCCTTCTGACTCCCAGGCCCATCCTCTGCGTGTCCACCCTTTTCAATGGTAAGGTTCTTGAGGTCAGTGATTTTTGTCTTGCTTTTGTATGGTGCTTTGCACTCAACTCCCGACTCAATAAATACCAATAAGGGTGAACACTCAGCCCAATCTCCCCTGGGGAGGGAAAAAAAAAAGACAATCCAAACAAAGGACACAGGACCAGAAGTAGAGACTAGGAGGGGAGAAGAAGAGCATGGCAAGAGATAAGCCAGGAAGAGGGGATGAGCTAACACTCCACCTTCATAATAACCCTGTTTTCTGGGTGTTTTTTTTAACTCAGCAGGCCCTGAAACTAAAAGAGTCATTCAACTTTGTATTGGATCCCCTTTCTCTCACAGCAAAAGCAAGGAGTGGGATTGGAAGGTGGCTAATGAGTAGGGGGAGGGGCAGGAGAAAATCAGGGGGCAGGGGCAGGAAGAGAAACTATGTGAGCCCAGCCAAACCTAAGCACTGGCCCCTGTGCAGAGTTCTATGACTCGCTTTCACTTTCACTTTTGCCAGATGCTCCTGAAATCCAATTTCTTCGTTTCCAAGGCCCAAGGAAAGTAACAAAAAGTCAGGCAGGCTTTACTTCTCAAGCGAACTCATACCCATACAAATATAGCAAGAACCTCGCCACCATGATAGGAGTAACTTCGCCTAGGAAACAGCCCGAATCGATCCGATTTCCTGCTGATCATCCACTTGATTGCTAGATAGGAGACCGGCCAAACTAGTTTACCGATATTAATGTGTGATGCCTAGTCACCTCAGGAAACTGGTGGTGTCTTACTAAATTAGCCAACACAAGGTACAGGGCTGAATTTCTATAAAGGAAACCCTGAAGGAACTGTTGGGCTGTGCAGTATTAACAATATTTTATGCTCTGAATTAGCATAAATGAATTAGCATAAAATAGATGCCTGCTAATTCTGTTGTATTGTACTTTTCCCAGTGCTTAGTACAGTGCTCTGCACATAGTGAGTACTCAATAAATACCATTGATTGATTCATTACAGAGCAACTACGCAGTTCAAATTCTCCTTTAAAAGATGAAGTCTATTTTAGTTGGAAGAAATGCATTATCACTGCTTCTTCAAAACAGGCATCTAGGGTTTTAAAAAATTCAGGTATCACCAACTGCATACTCTCTACTAACAATCTGTATTTAGACAAGCCATGATTCTACAGGGAGTATCCAACAAATATGGGCTGAGCATTAATGCCGTAAACTATTCTAGCTCCACCCAGTGATCAATTCCAGGCCTCTTGTGGGCAGGGAATATGCCTACCACTTTTGTTATGCTGAACTCTCCCAAGGGCTTAGTACAGTGCTCTGCCCATAGTAAGCACTCAATAAATCCACTGATGGTGATGATTCCCCCCACCCCACTCCACTTTCTTGAAAAAACAGAACAAAACCCCCCTCAAGTCCACCTTGCCATAAAGACAAAGCAGCAAAATAATGGATGAGGAGGAGCTTATTCCCAGGCCTGCCACCTAGCTGTTCGGTATGCTAGCCAGTATTACCTCCTCCTGGAGACTGCAAGCTCCTCGAGGGCAGGAGGAATCTCATCTACCAACTCCACTGTCTTGTACTTTCCCAAGTCCTTGTTACAGTGTTCTGTACACAGTAGGCACTCAATCAATACCACTGATTGGCTGATTATTACCTAAGAGCACCACTCTTCGCGCTTGACTAGTGTGGGTGAGGGTAAAAAAATCTAGTCGGAACAGGTGCTTGCAGATTTTTTTTAATGGAATGTGTTAAGCGCTTACTAAGTGCCAGGCACTATTCTAAGCTGTATGTGCCAGGCACTGTTCTAAGCACTGGGGTAGATACAGGCTAATCAAGTGGGATACAGTCCACGTTCCACCTAGGGCTCACAGTCAATCCACATTTTACAGATGAGGGAACTGAGGCACAGAGGAAGTGAGATGACTTCCCCAAAATCACAAAGCAGACAAGTGGTGCAGCTAGGATTAGAATCCAGGTCCGTGCTCTATCCACTACCCCATGCTGTTTCTCTACCTTGGCCTAGTATGTGACCTTGAGCAAGTCACTTCACTTTTCTGTGCCTGTTACCTGGTATGTAAAATGGGGATTAAGACTGTGAGTCCCATGTGAGGTACAGGGACTATGTCTAACCTGATTACCTTGTACCTACCCCAGTACTTAGAAGAGTGTTTGGCATACAGAAAGCGTACCATAATAAAATGAAATAAAATAATAAAATAAAATAAAAACCCCAGAGCTGGTAGACACATTCTCTGTCTTCAAGGGGCTTATAGTCTAGTACTAGAAACTGTACCAATGGCCTTCTCCAAGAAATAGCACTCTGCCCCTAGACCCAAACAGCTCCCTAGTAAATTATGCAAACCAGCCTAGGAACTGGCCCTACAATGCCACTTCCAAATTCCATTTTAGTTGCGTGAAAAATTCACTCCAAGGGGGGAAAGTTTGTAGAAAAAATTCTCCATCAGTATTTGCCAAACCCATTTTCAGCTTCACTGGTTTGTGACAGTATTCTTCCGCTCTACCGCTTACCCTTTATTGTTTAATGGCGATGCAGGAGAAACCGAAGGACAGGTCCTCTTGGCAGAGGGCTCCTCCTCCTCCTCCTCCTCTTCCTCAGAAGAGCTGTCTATAGTTAGATCAATCACCTCTACCTTCTTATTTTTGTTTGAGGACTGCTGGTGAGAAGACACCTGGTGATCCAAGGAAGAACTCAAGCACCCTAAAGATTACCAAAAAAACACAGCTTGTTTTTCCTTTCCTCTTTTGGTGGTGGTGTTTCGGTTTTTTTTTTTTTTTTGAACTACAATGTTTGAGATTTCTTTGCCAGAGACTTTACCTCCACTAAGCCGCTGGCAGTCATAAAGTTAAGTGTGCTGCTTCTCCCCAAGGAGATATATACCCACCCAAGGAATGAAAGCCAGAACCAGACTTATGAAAAAAAGAAATCCCCAAGATCCACACAAAGAATAAAACTTACGTAACATAAAATTGAAACAAAAAAAGCTGAAAGGACTAACCCTCCCCTGAAAGAAATTGACTACAAATGAAAAAGGATAACATTTCCAAAGTATGGTCTTGCCAAATGAAACATTTGATTACGTTACTTTGAAATCTGATGCCCTGAAAACAAAAGTTTGGAGAGGAATTTCCTTTCCCTACTTTTGAACGCTGAGGCATCAATTTAATCCAAGGTTTACTGAACTCTTCATAAACTGCCCGCTTCTTTAAAAACCCTCAAATATTTTAGTACTGAAAACAGATATTTACGAACAGCAGAGGAAGCAGCTACATCTAGAAAATCAACACTCACCATCAACCCCATTATAGGATGCGGTCACTTCCTGTATTTCCTTTTTCGATCTCATCGGTGCCCAAGACCCATCTTCCTTGAACTGGATCTCATCACAATCTGTACAACACTTCAGGATTTCCATGAATAAACTAAAACAGAAAGATTTTTCGTCACACAGGTAAAAGCATTTTAATGAAAAACTGAGAGTTAATTAGATCTGCTTTCTTGACTATTCACAGATAACTGAAAATCTGCTTCTCCTGTTAGCTGCAGCAAGTGAGCGAAGCAGAATGGCCTAGTGGAAAAAACCAGGAGCTGGGATTCAGGAGACCTGGGATCTAACTCCATTTCTTCCCCTGGCCTGCTGGGTTTCCCCCAGCAAGTCACTTCAACTCTCAATTTACTCTGCTTCCTCATTTGTGAAATGGGCATAAGACGACTACTCTCCCTGCCTCTTAGACTGTGAGTCCCTTCTGTGTCAGGGAAGGCGTCCGATCCAATTATCTTTTCTTTGGCCCAGTGTTTAGCTCAGTGCTTTTACATACAGTAAGCACAAAATTCCACTCATTATTCCTAAGTGCTGACAAAGAGCTCTGACCACTACAGGAATGACCAATGTCACTTCTTTTAAAATGGCATTTGTTACGTGCTTACTATGTGCCTAGTGGACAAAGCACGGGCCTGGGAGTCAGAAGGAGCTGGGTTGTCATGCTGGCTCTGCTTCTTGTCCTGCTGTGTGACCTTGGGTAAGTCACTTCACTTCTCTGTGCCTCAGCTACCTCTTCTGTGAAACTGAGGATTTAGACGGTGAGCCCCATGTGGGACGGGGACTGTGTCCAAGCCAATATGCTTGTATCCACCCCAGTGCTTAATACAGTGCCTGGCACATAGTAAGCACTTAAATGCCATGATTATTATTACTATGTGCCAAGCTCTGTTTTAAGTGCTGGAGTAGGTACGAGTTTATCAGGTTGGACACAGCTCCTGCCTCTCAGCCTCCCAAAGTCTAAGATGAGGTGGGTGGGCAGGGACAGGGACAAGGATTTAATCCGCATTATATAGATGACATAACTGAGGCAGAAAAATCAAGTGATTTGCCCAAGGTCCCACAGCAAGCAATTGGCAGAGCCGGAATTAGAACTCATGTCCTCTGACTCCCAAGTCCATGCCCTTTCCAATAAGCCATGCTGATTTAACTTAGTGACATTACTGCCATTTGGCATGAATATGATGTTTCCTCAATATGACTGAAGGGCTTTATGAACTTTGAAATTCCCCAACAGGTACTATTCTTGCAACTTACTCTCAAGGTTTCAAGCCAAGCTCAAATTTTTTTCAGGTTCTTTACCCAGCTGAGCCAACAAAAAATAAATTTCACCCCCAACCCCAACCAAAAAACACTTCAAGTCAAAATATAAATTGACATTAGCATAAATTAATGAATGACAGGAAACATTTAATTGATTTTCACCTTTCTCTCTTGGATCTCTCAGAGCACATGACAGGTGACAGGGGAGGCAAGATGGAAAGAAGTAAACTAAATTGGATGGAAGGAGGAAAATGGAGACAAGATGGCAGAAAGGAAGTCAAGAAATCTAGCAGGACTAGGTGGAAAGAGAGAAGGAAAGAGGGGTGTGGGTGGGGGGAGAGGAAAAGAAGAGTGAGGAAGAGAAATCAAATCTTTACAGTACCATTAGCATGGTATGAATTTGAGGAGGACAGTGAGGGGTGGAGGGAGAAGGAAGGCAAGAGGAAAGTCTGTATCAGAAAGACTGGGCTGCTTGCTCCTTGATTTATTTGGGTCTTTAGGATAGGAGAATAGAGAGACTTCTCAGTTTGAGTGGAGCTCTTTTCAATCCCCAGGAATGAGTAAATAAAGTTCAGCCTGGGTCTTCCACATAAGAGTATCATAATCTGGTCTCCTTTTGGCCTCACTCTAGATAGATTAAATAGGTTGGTGAGGGAGGAGTTCCTGTTAAGTAAACAAGCATATCTCGATTAGGACCATGAGTGTTTCTGATGACAATTTTTCTCTAGTAAATCCAAGTTAGCAAATCCAACATCTTGCATTTCTGCAGTAGGTTGGAAGAGCTAACTGAAGGGACTAACCATTTTCATTACCATTATTAAAAAGATCCAATAAAGAAGTGAATATTAAAGTCAACACAGGAATAGTAAAATCTAACTTTGCAGAGATTCCTTTGTAGGAAAACTGTCACAGATCATTCAAAGAACTAAATTGGCACATATCAAAAAAAGAAAGTAGTACCACATTGATTTATAGGTAACAGGAGAATAAACAGTGCAGAATGCAGTTCCCCAGATATCATTTTGTCAAAAAGGGAAAATTATAAAAAATGTTCTTATTTATAATGCAACTTTGAGGATATGAACATTAAGGATCAGACAGCCATGAGCCCAAGTTGGAAAACAAACTCTCCCCCAAAAGAGTCTAAAACAACCAAAACCTGGAATGAACTAATGGTGAATTATAAGGATAAAGCTGGTTTACAAGGTGACTTACCCATCAATTATAAGATGTTCATAGGGAGCCTTCTTATCACAAACAGGACAAACCCAAGTTGGTTTTTTCTCATTCATTTGAATATAAAGAGTGGCATCAAAACACTGCAAGTGCGAACAAGTCAATGCTCTACAAGGAATAGTCAGTCGCATTTTACCAAGCTTTGAGAGACAGGGAGAGAGAGTGTTAGTGCACTGCAGCTCCAAATAAGTAACAATTTGACAAGATTACTTTTCATAATTTAAATTTCCAAATGCTGAAATATTCAACATTTAATGTGCAAAAGTTCTGATTAACATCTGTTTAGCTTTCTGAAAAAGGCTTTATTCAACACAGTGGAGAACCCAAATCTCTATTTAAAACATTCAGATCTTTTATTGATTTTCATCTATGCTCTCTGGCTATATGGTTTGCATAACTCATAATTGCCTTAACGTATTTATTCAACTATGAATTCTAACTCTGGAGTCTTTAGGAGACTTAAAGGAAAAATTTTCTATATACATTACATTGTTCATTGTTTAGGACAACTATTTCAGTTTTGTTTTTTTGTTTTTTTTTAAGAAAATGCTTTTTCACCCATTCATCATCATCATCATCATCAATCGTATTTATTGAGCGCTTACTATGTGCAGAGCACTGTACTAAGCGCTTGGGAAGTACAAATTGGCAACATATAGAGACAGTCCCTACCCAACAGTGGGCTCACAGTCTAAAAGGGGGAGACAGAGAACAAAACCAAACATACTAACAAAATAAAATAAATAGAATAGATATGTACAAATAAAATAAATAGAGTAAAAAATATGTACAAACATATATACATATATACAGGTGCTGTGGGGAAGGGAAGGAGGTAAGATGGGGGGATGGAGGGGGGATGAGGGGGAGAGGAAGGAAGGGGCTCAGTCTGGGAAGGCCTCCTGGAGGAGGTGAGCTCTCAGCAGGGCCTTGAAAGGAGGAAGAGAGCTAGCTTGGCAGATGGGCAGAGGGAGGGCATTCCAGGCCCGGGGGATGACGTGGGCCGGGGGTCGATGGCGGACAGGCGAGAGCGAGGTACGGTGAGGAGATCAGTGGTGGAGGAGTGGAGGGTGCGGACTGGGCTGTAGAAGGAGAGAAGGGAGGTGAGGTACGAGGGAGCGAGGTGATGGAGAGCCTTGAAGCCCAGGGTGAGGAGTTTCTGCCTGATGCGCAGATTGATTGGTAGCCACTGGAGTTTTCAAGCTGAGTTCCATTGCTCCTGCCTATGGAAACTTGGGAGGGGGAGGAAGGTTTAGAAACATAGTACCTAACCTTTTGTCTTGGAGAAATGTTTGAATATCAAAACTAGGATTGAGAACCGTATCTGAAAACCTGATATTTTTTCCCCCAGGAAGTCTTGATTTGCTGTGTCTTTTTTTTTGTCAAGTGCTTATAATGTGCCAAGCACTGAATTAAGCCCTGGGGTAGGTACATGCTAATCAGGTTGGATACAGTCCCTGTTTCATATGGGGCTCACATTCTTAATCCCCATTTTACAGATGAGGTAACTGAGGAGAGCACAGGCCTGGGAGTCAGAAAGTCATGGGTTCTAATCCCGGCTCCACCACTTGTTTGCTTTGTGACTTTGGGCAAGTCACTTCACTTCTCTGGATCTCATTTACCTCATCTGTAAAATGGGGATTGAGACTATAAGCCTCACATGGGACAGGGGTGGTGTTCCACCCGATTTGCTTGTATCCACCCCAGCACTTAGTACAGTGCCTGGCTCATAGTAAGTGCTTAACAAACACCATCATTACATGAGTTCTGAGGATGAGCTCAAATGAATACACCCAGAAATGCAAAATGGCAGCCAATGGGTTAATAAGAATCAAAGTACTGGAGGAAGTGGAATTTTGGATGGGTTATGAAGATGATAAGGATGGTGGTCTGGGGGGGATTAAGGAAGGCGGGGGGTGCCAGACTTTTGGGACAATATGACTAAGAGAATCATCCCATTATTGAGATTAGTTAAATTCAGCGCAAAAACATATTTGTTCCGAGTAATTTAGCAAGCCACCCAAGAGGTAGAAAAAATCTAGAAAACTCAACATTCAATACCCTGCACTAACCACTTCCTGTTCATGTATTAGATGGCCTCCTATTGTACTCTAATTCAGTCCAAGTGTTTGTCAGAAAGGAAATCACTTAAACCCGGGAGAGCAAATTAATCAGAATAAGAAATGGTGTTTACTTGTCCTGTCAAACTTATTCTGAGTTTATGACTGCAGGTAGCTCTAAAATCCCAACTGTTATCCTAAAGTCATAACTCCACTTTTCCGATTATGCAACAAGTTTCTCTTACGCATTTTGGCAGTTTTTACCCACTTACACAACATGCATCAGGACAAACTCTGTGACAATATTATGCACATTGTATTATCTTGCGCTAGGTTCTTATCCTAAAGATCTAGGATCAACTACTTTAAAGCAGAACATTCAATATACATAAATAGAAGCAGCACAGTCTAACAGATAGAGCACAGGCCTGAGAGTCAGAAGAACCTGGGTTCTAATCCCGGCCCCCCCTCTTGTCTACTGTGTGACTGTGGGCAAGTCACTGTGGTCACTGAGATTGTGTTTCCAGGTTATCCCAAACCAAAATAATAATAATAATAGTAATAATCGTGGTTATTTGTTAAGTGCTTACTATGTGCCAGGCACTGTACTAAGAGCTGGGGTGGATACAAGCAAATCAGGTTGGACACAGTCCCTGTCCCATGTGGGGCTCATAGCCTCAATTCTCATTTTACCAATGAGGTAACTGAGGCTCAGAAGTGAAGTGACTTGCTCCAGGTCACACAGCAGACAAGTGGTGGAGCCAGAATTAGAACCCATGACCTTCTGAATCTCAGGCCTGAGCTCTATCCTCTACATATGCTGCTTCCCCTAAGGACCCTGTAGTGTGGGAGGCACTGAGGATAAATAATCAAGAGAAATCAGGCTCTCTCAACAGCATGAATTTGAAACCGGTACTCCATCTTGTAAGCTCGCTATGGGCAGGGAATGTGTCCACTACTTCTGTTGGACTGTACTCTCCCAAATGCTAGTACATTGCTCAGCACATAGTAAGTGCTCAATAAATATAACTGCTAGCTGTGTGACCTTGGGCAAGTCACTTGACTTGTCTCTGCCTTAAACTCCTCTACGATTAAATGGAGATTCAACACCTGTTCACCCTCTTACTTAATCTGTGAGCCCCATGCGGGGCAGGGACTGTGTCCAACCTAATTGACCTGTACCTACCCTAGCACTTAGAACAGTGTTTGACACACAATAAGTGCTTAGCAAATACCATTTTTAAAAAAGGATGGTTTCTTTCCCTTACCTTGGCCCATCTGGCCAGGCATCCACTGACCAAAACTACCTCCCACTCTCACCATTTCTGGTCTAGGTGGGCAGTGGATTTAAGTGCTTTTCCATTCTCCTGCGTTGTAAATGTAGTCTGCAGGTATCTCAGTCTTTACATCTCTAAATATCCAGTACACACTCAACAGTCTCTTTATGAAAATCATCTAAGTGTTCTTCTGTTTGAAGACTGTCAATTGTATTGGACTTGAGGGGATAGTCGTGTTGTCTTCTGATAGCTGAATAGTCTACGTAGTGTGAAATTATGGAAAGCAGCATGAGCCCACTGTTGGGTAGGGACCGTCTCTATATGTTGCCAACTTGTACTTCCCAAGTGCTTAGTACAGTGCTCTGCACACAGTAAGTGCTCAATAAATACGATGGAATGAATGAATTTATTGAGCACTTACTGTGTGCAGAGCACTGTACTAAACACTTGGACAGTACTTGGACAGTACAACATAACAGAGTTGGTAGGCATGCACCCTGCCCACAGGAAGCTTACAGTCTAAAGGGGCAGACAATATAAATATGTTACAGGTACGTACAGAAGTGCTGTGGGGCAGAGGGAGGGGTGAATAAAGGGTTGCAAATCCAAGTGCAAGAGCCACGCAGAAGCAAGTGGGAGAAGAGCCCATGGGACAACCTGATCACCTTGTAACCTCCCCAGCGCTTAGAACAGTGCTTTGCACATAGTAAGTGCTTAATAAATGCCATTATTATTATTATTATCATCATCATCATTATTACTACGAGGAAATGAGGGCTTAGTCGGGGAAGGCCTCTTGAAGGAGGTGTGATTTTAATAAGGCTTTGAAAGTGGTAAGGTGACTGTCTGTTGGATACGAAGCGGGAGGGGGTTCCAGGCCAGAGGCAGGGAGATGACAATGCTGACGGTGAGATTGTATGAAGGCCAAGGAGTATCTTGCACACTTTATTCATGAAAATATAGTAGGGCACCTTTTCTAGCTACTGCCGCAAGACAGGTGCTTGAGTTTTTTCCACTGTATTCTATCATGCAACTATTATAGGGCCCTGCTCATGAGGCACTCTATAAATTGCATCAATTGATTGATAGGTGCCAAATCAACAGTACTGATTGCTTTTGCACTAATGTGGGGCCACCCACATGCTCTAGGTTTGTAGCAGTGTCAGATGGCTTCCTGCAGAAGCAACATATTAATCTGTTCATTCATTCAATAGTATTTATTGAGCGCTTTCTGTGTGCAGAGCACAGCACTAAGTGCTTGGAAGAGGACAATAAAACAGACACAGTCCCTGCCCACAAAGAGCTTACGTGGAGGTGGAAATAGAATCCCACACCACGTACTCCTAGTCAAATCTTCACTGTACATGAGTAGGTGTTTTTGCGAAAATGAGTCGAATACCAAACTGGACTTCTTTGTGGGGGACAGGCTCCCTAGCAAGAGGATAAATTAGGGGTGCCACGGGATGGCACTCTCACAAAATTAAGGCAACCAAAAACGACAACTCCGAGAGAACAAAGAGCCTCTTTCCAATTAGATAATTCCCGCAAAGAGCATCCACGGCGTCTCTGTGGCAACTGTCGGTTCCGTTGGGCCCGGAGAATTGTGATCTGTGTTTACCCGCGATGGAGCGAACAGAAGGAAGATATTTCACAGATTCCATCTGGGCCTCAATGGAGCTAATGATACCTGACTTAGCCCGTTAACGAGACAATTTGTTTCTCCCATTTCTTGTCAAGATGGAGCGTGATGGGGGGAACGGCACGTCAAAGTTGGGGAATTTGATGAACTTTCGTGGCGTCCTCGTGTGTGCCTCTTAATTAGCCCAACTGACAGCTGCTGCCTGGGGGTGGTTGGAAGCTCCGTGCTCCCTCCCCTTATGCCACCACCAGCCTGCCTCTTCAGATCGGAGGAAGGAGGAGCTATAATTAGACCGCCAGCTCCTCGCACGGTCCTCTCCAACTGATCGGGGTCCTTGCCCGAGAAGATGGGCTAATTATAGCTTCTCTCATTCTCCAATACGAAGAGGTTCACCATCTAATTGGAGTCCGCGTTTGATCTCTGCCCCTCCATCCCCCTCCCCAACTGAAGCCAGCCTTTGATTGGATTCAAGGGGGAGGGAGTTCTACAGAGAGCCCATCCCCCCTAGTTGGCAGGAGGAGGCTGGGGATGGGAAAAAAGAAAGCCTGAAACGCAGCTTGTCTGTTTGGGAGAGCAGCTGATGGCAGGACTCCTAGGCACAGAACCCGAAGGTGGGATGTGTCGACTATGCGCAAAAACCATTCTTGTTTACGAGGTGAAACCCCCCAACGCTAGGCTGGTACAACTTTAGCCTTATCCCAAGTGGATTTCTCCATCAAACCCCCCAACCGCCAGTCCCGCCCAAAAAACACCCAAATCTCCACCTGATAAAAACTAATACCAGTAATGGTATTTGTTAAGCACTTACTATGTGCCAGGCACTATACTAAGTGCTGTGGAGGATACAAGCAAATCAAGTTGTCCCACGTGGGGCTCACGGTCTCAATCCTCACTTTCCAGATGAGGTAACAGAGGCCCAGAGAAGCAAAGTGACTTGCTCAAGGTGACTTGCCTGCACAGCAGGCAAATGGCAGAGCTGGGATCAGAACCATGACCTTCTGACTTCCAGGCCTGTGCTCAATCTACTGCATAGGTAAGGAACTGCAAAAAGGGTCATCTAGTTCAGTCCCCTGCCTCCGAATAGGGAGAGGGGAGGAAACAGAATCCTTTTCTCTTAAAGCTGCCCCCCTCCATCCACAAACACTCCTCTGGCAAAGAGTAATAATAATAATAATGATGGCATTTGTTAAGCGCTTACTATGTGCAAAGCACTGTTCTATGCACCGGGGAGGTTACAAGGTGATCAGGTTGTCCCATAGGGGGCTCACAGTCTTCATCCCCATTTTACAGATGAGGGAACTGAAGCACAGAGAAGTTAAGTGACTTGCCCAAAGTCACACAGCTGACAATTGGCAGAGTGGGGATTTGAACCCATGACCTCTGACTTCAAAGCCCGTGCTCTTTCCACTGAGTCACGCTGCTTCTCTAAGAGTAGGGGTGTGAGCTTGTTATGGGCAGGGAATATCACTGTTAATTGCTGTATTGTTCTTCCCAAGCGCTTAGTACAGTGCTCTGCACACAGTAAGCACTTAATAAATATGATTGAATGATTGAATGAATCAGCCCAGAAGAGAGAAGAATATATCTGTTAAGTGGAAGAAACCGACTTTAGATCATTTTGAACGGTTCTCAAATCCCCAGTGAGCTGCCTGAGGCTGAGTTTCCTTGACTAAAAAACATTCAGCCCAGATGACGAGGTTTTTGGGGGGCTGTTTTTTATTTCTTGTAAAGATTTTTCAGTCGGGGAGATGACAATCTTCACCATTAGACTGTTTCAGCAAACGGAAATTTCTATTTCTCCTGTGCCACAGTAAGCACTTAGGCTCCTCCTTTTCCTTGTGCTCACTTTGCCTTTTATTTTCCTTGTGTCCTTCCACCACCCTCCAGGGATTTTCATCACAGTCACACAAGCTTCCCACCAGAGGGGAGGGTGGGGGTGAAGGAAGGGGAATGGATTTTGGGAACCATGCATTGACCAGACACCTATAGCTGCAGGGCAAGAACGTGGTTCCTATGCCCAATCCAAATCCCACAAGTCGAGATGCCTTGATTTTGAAGCTGCTATATATTTTTTCTCTTTCCCAGGCAGATGGTCAATAGCTCATTTGTCTTCTGGGAGAACTGCAACTGTTAGGCTAAGGTCATCAATATCATCAATCGTAGTGGACAGAGCACGGGCCTGGAAGTCAGAAGGATCTGGGCACTAGTCCTGGCTCTGCCACTTGCCTGCTCTGTAACCCTGGGCAAGAAACTTAGCTTCTCTGTGCCTCAGTTACCTCATCTGTAAGACCGGAAGCCCTACGTGGGACATGGATTGTGTCCAACCTGTCCACCTTGGATCTACCCCCAGCGCTTAGAACAGCGCCTGGCACATAATAAGCACTTATCAAGTGCCATAGGAAAATAATTAACCACTAAGGCCACCATCAAATCCATTTGAGTAGATGCTTAAATATTGTGATGATGGACACAAAGGCAGCAGAAGACAATGGTGCTTTCCTAAATAATGACACCTAGTCTATCTTCAATTGCTTTTCCACAGAAAGCTTTAAGACCACAACATCCTCAGAACAGGCCAGTAAAAGAAGTTGGGAATTAATAAACCTTCTTGACAGATACTCTATCTCAACTGGGGCTGAAAGCTCTTTTTATGCTTATTTCATATCCTTTTCCCCCATGAACAGAAAAAGAGGTTTAAATGTGTGGGTAGGAATGTTTGCATTGCAAATGCACACTTATTTAAAACTTTTCATGAGTGTTTTAAGCAGCTTTATAGGCCAAGAGTGGTTTGAGCCACCATGCTTATTTTAATATAATAGCATGCCTGAGGTATATCATTACCAATGATGAAACAGGGGAAGAGGAAACATTCTGAAACAAGTTGAAACCAGTTCCCTGAACCAGAGGGACCTGAAAGACCGTGAAGTGGTTTTAAAAAAAAAAAAGGTTCGGCAAAGAAAGGGAAGTGGGTTTTTTGGGGGTGGGGGGAGGATTTTTGTTTTGTTTTCAATGGTTCAGAAAAAAGGAAGAGGAAGTAGAATTTTGACCGAGAAAAAGTTTAACGAAACCTGCATAAATGCTTCATATTCCTTGCCCAGAATAATGTTTTGACATCTTTTTCTTTATCATGTAATTGAGCTACATAGATTTTACAGGCCTGGCGAAAGAGTGTGTGCGTGTGTCTGTCTCTCTCCCTTCCTTCCCGCCACATCAAGAGGGTTTCTCCAATTCTTCATGTTGCATTTTTAATAAATCAGTAGCAAAAAAATAAGCCTGCCTGAGAGCAAAGATGACTGTTTAAATCATTTTCTTTGCCTTTAGCTAAATGGCACACAGACAACAGAATCCCAATTTATCCTGAACACTGCATCACAACCGAAATATCTGAATGCAGAGTGAGACATATCTGCCTGTTTCAAAGGGAAACTTTCTTTATTATTTTATAAATTTGATACAGAGATGGGGATACCACTGCTTATTATTTTTTTAACTAAAAGACACCTAGAGTACACAGAGCTGTTTTTCCATAAATATCGCTAGCAAATACTGGTGGTATCACTTTTCTGTGATCAGGTATAAGTCAGTGCAACAAAATGACGGTGATTCTCAACATTTTTAAATGTTCCATCATCTATGCAAATTCACAACGTCGACACTACTATTAAATGAACTGATTAAACTGCACACAATTAAAGGGGTATGTGGGAAGAAGTAGGAGGGAAAAATAAAAAGAACAAGGAGCCAAACAGAAATCAATGCTTTCCTAAACATACCAAATAGCTCTCTCAAAAGAGAGCTGACACATTCCAAAGTAGGAGCACTAATGAAAACTTCTTGATTGATTCACAAGAGGCAGTTTACATTGACTGCTTCCTGTGGCTAATGTTCTAATGAATATGCTTCAACATAGCTTCAACAATTCCTAAAATTCGAGTGCAGAGGCAAACAAAAGACATGGACGAATAATTTAAGGGAATGTCAATGTGCAATGTAGCTATTTGTTCTTGCGCCTCCTTCTGAATATTAAAAATGAATCTTTTTTATAGACGCTTGAGGAAAAAGAATGAAAATTTATTTGACCACTGAACTAAACAGTATTAAAGCTTTTACAGGCAAAAAAGGAGGAAAGGAGAAGGTGGGAGAAGAGGGATGGAGGAAGAGAGAAGAGTTTTCATTAACAATGGCATTTATTGAGCACTTACTATGTGCAGAGCACTGTACTAAGTGCTTGGGAGAGTACAGTACAATAGAGTTGGTACACACATTCTCTGACAACAACAGTTCTCAGATATGAATATGTACAAATGTCCTTTGAACTTATTAATAATGGTTTTAAAAGAATTAACTTATTAAAATGCCAAGAAAATGTTGAAAGAACATGCTAAAACTAGGTAGCTACATGTTTAATACTCTTATTATCCTCAATTTTTATGAATTTAGAATAAATATGTAATTTAGCTTCTGACCGATTCCCATTTAAACGCTGCATTTTCAACTTCAGGTTTGAGTAAGCTAACCAAATCAGGAAGAGTGTTTTTTTTGCTTGCTGAGAGCTGTCATCAATAACAGAACACATGATATTCAAACTGTTTAATTCATTCCCTGTGAAATTTTAAACTATAGAAAACTGAAAAGTTTGGACTAATGCTTCCTATCTGATCATTCTGTAAGCCACAATTCAGTATAGAGATTAGAAAACTTCACCTACTCTCTTGCTTTGGATATGGTCTTATTTCCAGATTTTTCAAGTACACTTTTCAGCTAATCTCATCAAGAAACAAGCTATTTTATATCCCCAAACTCAAGTTTTTCAGCTTTAAAACCCCCAAAATGAATTTCTGAGTGTACTTTTACTGCTAGAATTAAGATCTTTCCTTAGGATATACTTCCATGTATCAAAAATGTATGAATCTTGAAGATGTAAAGATTTCGTCTTCTTTAACGAGTCACCTCCAGGATGGGTATATGTCGAAGAGATTTAAGGTAAGTTCTCAAGTGATGGGAAATTGGGATGGTGATTTATCTTGGAAATGGGGAAGAAAAACTCATGCAATTGCTGGTTTTTTAATACTTACTGGACAGAGGAGCGAAACCCTTAGACTGGTCGTGGCTATTTCACTGTCTGGATCCGCTGTCAACTTCTCTTTAACTGTCATTCGATGAGGAAAGGCAAACAGAAAAATATTATGGCTTATCACTCATTCATCACCACTGCAACACAAAAATATTGTAGATACCTTTAAATAATTTCTTTAAAGATTTCCAATAGGCACAGTGAAAAAGGAAACCACAGCTACAGCGCCTGCACTTCCTGCCAGAGACAGCAACACTCGTGCGTGTAGTCTGACTGCATGTCCTAGGAGGCTACCAATTTCTCACCCCGGGGAACCAAAAACTGCAATGCAGCAGCATAAAAGGAGAATTTCCCAAGCAGGAAGCAGGTCCCTTTTAATTTTTTTATTGTCGTCATTACGGAGACTGAATATTTCACCTTGGTTAGCCTAATGTCTATTTACAAAACAGCGCAAAGCCAGTTACAAATCTACTCAGATGCCAATGAGTGATAGCACACCCAACAGAAGACTTTTCAAAGAGATTCAGATGTCTTTTATATATGATTCATAGATGAAAGTCGCCTGTGTCTTCCTTAACCTTCTATATATTTTTCTTAAAAAGGAATCGGAAAATGCCTGTAGACTGATAGCATAATGACTACTCTGATGGAATCTTCCCCCCGACATGTGAAGGGCAGCAATAGCAGGAGGGACCAAGGTTCACGTACCAAAGAGGCGGCGGACTCGAACCAGAATACGGCCGAGAAGGACGGATTGGAAAAAATTCCTTTCACCAGTATGGTGAACAGGTGTTCGCGGTGGGGGTTGGGGGAGGGGTAGGGAAGAGGAAATGTGGCAACAGGAGGCAGCTGGAGCAGCTGCAAAAATACTAAATGATAGAGCATAGGTACGCTGGCCCCTCGGCATGTGAAGAAGAGCCATGTGTGGCTCGCAGACTTCAGTTTGGCCACCCGTGAACTAGACGTCTAAAGACTCCCAGCTCGGAAACCCAGCCCAGGAGCCGAACCACATCAATGCACAGTGCTTTAGTGGGAAGCGTTTAAGGCCCAGGACCTCTATAATAATAATAATAATAATAATAATAATAATAATTATTATTATTATTATTGTTGTTGTTGTGTTTTTTAAGCACTTACTGTGCGTTAGGCACTGTACTAAGCGCTGGGGTGGATACAAGCAAATTGGGTTGGGCACAATCCCTGTCCCTCATGGGGCTCATGGTCTCACTCCCCCTTTTACTGATAAGGAAACTGAGGCACGGAGAGGTGAAGTGACATGCCCAAGGTCACACAGCAAACAAGTGGCAGAGCTGGGATTGGAACCCACAACTTTCTGACTCCCAGGCCCGTGCTCTATCCATTACTCCATGTTGCTTCTAACGCTTTGAAGTTCAAATACGAGCTCAGGCCCTGGGAAAGGTATCTGCTGCCCTTACTTCAACTCCCACTGTGGCTCTTGGGGCCCTCAGCGTCCCCAGATTCCAGGTTGCCTCCACAGGATCCCACACATCCCCCAGGAATCTCCTTCCCGGCGGGACAGACAAAGAAAAGCAGCCACAGTCTGGTGCCACCTCCGCTTCACCTCAGGAAGACTGAGAAAGATGCTTCTGTTGCCTTCATTGGGGTCGGGTTGTGACTGTGACTTCTAGACTGTGAGCCCACTGTTGGGTAGGGACGGTCTCTGTATGTTGCCAGCTTGTACTTCCCAAGTGCTTAGTACAGTGCTCTGCACACAGTAAGCACTCAATAAATACGATTGATTGACTGTGGGCTCTGAGCCACGAGGAGCCTGAAATTCTGCACCTCCTGCCCTGATGCTCTGCTGAGCTTTGTTTTGGTCTTTCTGGGGTCTTAGTTCATCTCTCCTTCTGTACCTCTGACCAGTCTCTCTCCCCATTTTTATTTTTACTTTGTGTGCCCCCTCAAGAGACAGGTTTTCTTTCCTAGTGTTTAGTACAGCACGCTGCATGCAGTCAGCATTTAAAACATACTAGTAACAACAACAATTACTACAGCATGCCTTAGTGGAAAGAGCCTGGACTTGGAAGTCAGAGGACATGGGTTCTAATTCCACTTCCGCCACTTGTCAGCTATGTGACTTTGGGCAGGTCACAACTTCTCTGTGCCTCAAGTTACCTCATCTGTAAATTGGGGATTAAGACTGCGAGCCCCACATGGGATAACCTGATAACCTTGTACCTATCCCAGTGCTTAGAACAGTGCTTGGCATGTAGTAAGAGCTTAATACCCCCATAATTATTATTACTATTATTACTACTACTATGGTATATTGACATCAGAACTGCTTTCCTATTTATGCTGCCTACCTTGGAGGCATAAAATAGTAAGGCCAAAAAGAAGAGAAAGAAAGGCAATCTAAGGGAATCTGGTGGTTGAGATTTGAAAATCATAAAATACAATAATCCAGATATTTCCGTTATTGCTCCCACAGCAACAGTAAATTCTACCAAACTACAGTGCGGGCAGCACACTAGTGTACATGTGGGTGGATGAAACATTCAGAAGTTGATCAAAATATTACATATGAGCAGAAGGGACAGAGTTATGCCCGCTGAGGGAACAATAACGGAATTTGTGATTTGCCTGTTTAAATTTCTACGACAGTATTACAGTAATAAATATCCTTATTTGCTCAATTATCGATTTCAGAGCATATATACATTTTAAACCCTAATAATGGGCGTTTGGATGGAAATGACTTGTTCGCAAAGGAATGCAGGGTGGTAAAATGCATTTTTAGAGTATTAAATACCGTAAATGAGGGCAAAACTATTTTCATGATTATAACCTTCATTTTTTTGGTCAAATTAGGCAGCAAGAGTGGCGATCACTTTTAATGCAGTTCTCTGATGGAAAGAGTTCTCAAGTGAAGACTCCATATAAATCCAAGGTAGCATGGCAGTAAAGGCTTCATTAGCTTACAATCACGGCAGATTTTATCACAGTCACCATGGAGTTTCCTAGATCTTTCCCCAGCCCTATGTGTCCTAATCTTATTGATTTACATTTGGATATATCCAGTCCTCACTAACCTATAGGTCATCCTCCCCTTGTGGCTCACAATATACAAGCAGAAATATCAACCCCAGCACATCCTCAAATATATATCCATCCATCAATGGTATTCACTGAGCGCTTACTGCATGCAAAGCACTGCACTAAGCACTTGGGAGAGTCCAATACTGCAGAGTTGTAGACACATTCCCTGCCTACAAGGCACTCCATCTCAGTGTTCTAAAAATGAAAAGGGATTCCCTTTGCACTTGGCTGATGGATTGTAACGGTTTTTAGAGCAATACTCGAGAAGCAGCGTGGCCCAGGAGATAGATGACAGGCCTGGGAGTCAGAAGGACTTTGCTACTTGTCTGCTGTGTGATCTTGGGCAAGTCACTGCATTTCTCTGGGCCTCAGTTCCCTCGTATGTAAAATTGGGATTAAAACTGTGAGCCCCATATGGGGCATGACTGTGTCCAACTTGATTAGCTTGTATCTGCCCCAGTGCTTAGAACAGTGCCTGGCATATGGTAAGCACTTAACAAATATCATTAAAGAGGCTCCGCACCCCACCCCCCCCCGACCAACAAGGTCCCCAAAACAAACAAAAACACTATACTCAACTCCTCTGGATGGTGCTGACGCTAAAAGTAGGCTGGTAATCCCAATGGATGGGGCCCTGCTACTGCTGCTGAAAGGAGCAGCGAACAAGTGGAAGAATTTTACAAAAGGTGAGCACACCCTTTGATAACACACCTGCACTTATGCTGTGTTTTTTATTGGGTGTTCTTGGAATTTTTTTGAGGGAATGACTTTACTGATAGAAACAGAGGTCCACAGTAAGGAGAGAAATCTACCATCAAAGAGGCCGTGCTGAAAATGAGCCAAGAAGTCAGCACGCTTGGCTTTCAGGACCCAATTTAGCCACCAAAATAGAATCCTTCATTTATGGATGAAGGACAACCAGTGGAAATATCTGTGTTTGTGTGTCCCCTTTCAGCATGCTGAACTACTTAACTACAATTCTTCCCTCTGGATATTCTGATTTTCTCTTGGCAATACTTTCCATCACAATCTTCAAAATTTCAGATGCCATACTGCTACTTCAAGCCCAACACACCAAAATGGAATGCTCTCCTCTTTCATCTTGACTTTAAGCTCATTATGAGCAGGGAATGTATCTGCTAATACCATTGTATTGTACTCTCCCAAGGGCTTAGTACAGTGCTCTGCACATAGTAAGCACTCAGTAAATACCACTGACTGAATGATTCCCTGTGGGTTCCTTCCTTTCAGCTCTTACACAAAGCCTTACATTTAGATTAGGCTCATTGGATCCTACTTTTATTAATATTTCTATTTAAAACTCTAGCTCCAGAAAATGCACTCTTAAAACCCAGTGGAATTTAACCTTTGAATTCATAGCCCAGCACCCCAGGGCTACAGATACAGCATGGCCTACTGGAAAGAGAAAGGGCCTGGGAGTCAGATGCTCTGAGTTTTAATCCTGGTTCCTCCACTTCCTGCTGCATGACTTCGGGCAAATCACAGTCCTTTCTATCTCAATTCCCTCACCTGCATAATGGGGATTCAGTACCTGTTCTCCCTCCTACACAGATGGTAAACCCCGTGTGGGACCTGATTATCTTCTATCTATCCCAGCACTTAGTATAGTACCTGGCATATTGTAAGCTCTTAACGAATACCACAATTATTATTCTTCAGAAGAACGGAAATCATTCTCACTGGCTGATTTACCAGGATCAGGGTCTTAGGCAAGCACAATCCCATCATTTAATACACACTGGCTTTCAACATTTAGAATATTAGGAGCCAATAGGCAATTCTTTCACATTTACTCTTTAACACCTCAGCCAGTGTGAAATACCCAATTTCCAATTCTGTAAAATGGAGATATTTCTTGTGCCTCCCTCATTAGTCTGTGAGTTCCTGGTGTAGGCATGTCTCTCATCTGTGTTTTCCCAAGCACTTAGTACAGTGCTGTGCACGCAGCACTTTTCTCTGGCCTCAAAGAACCATTCAAATGATCTTCATTTTTTTTTTCAGAATTCTAGTAGCACTCATTTAGTCTATGACACAATTTGATATTTGGGTACTGGCTCTAATGTGCAATACTCCCTGAAGGTACTTAACAACAATGGAAATGATATAAAATGACTAAGAAGCAAAAGCACCTCAGATACTCCTGTTTTTGGCTGAGTTAATTCAAAACAAAGCATTTTTAAGGCTTCAAGGACCTTTTCAAAGAATTAAGAACAATGCCAAGTCAAAAATTCTCTGAGTGGACAACTTGAGGCTTAGTGCAGGGCTCTGCACACAGTAAGCCCTTCAAATACCCCCGATTGGTTGAACATTCTACTGTGACAAAATACGTTTTCTGGATGCAAATCTCACACAGACATAATGCGGCATACGTACTTAAAGCTCTAGAATGATCGGGATTCCTTATTCCTTTTGCCCGTAACCTCTGAAGGAGAACTGTGGAGGACAACTGTTTTACAAGATAGACCGCCATGGAATAATTCTGAAAAATAAGCATCAAGATTGGAAGTCAGACGAATCAGGTCTAAATATCTGTGTTAGAGGCGTACAAAAACAGTGCATATTAACACACACACACCCCGAACTAAGTTCTTTAGCCAGCTTCCAATGTGGGATGCCCAAAATTTCACAAGATACTAACTGTACCTGGGGGCTTAACCACTGTATTGCACCCATCTGAAACAATCCCCCAGTGAGGACAAATGAAAACCCTGGCCAGTGCCTTGTGACTTGAGGTGTAAGAATTACCACTGACGGGAATGCCAAGGTAGCAGACATTGCTGGAAAAGTAATTGAAATTCCAGTTGGGTCTGGCTGTTTCTTTCTACCTTTTCTCCCTTCGACCAGATAGATCTCTGATTGTTAGGGAACAGGCCTCTAAGCAATATGACCATTGGAGAGTTCAGGTGAGAAGGGAATTTTCGGGAAGGATCTGAACGGTGCCGGCTGGCATACTGGTGTGGAAATACCCATTGCCAGCATGGAGGAATAAACAGATAGGACTCAGAAGAAGGAACAAAGAAAGCAGTCAAGCAACAAGCCTAGGCAGAGTGGAGAGAGTTTGATTGGGTAATAGGAGGTAGAGACAGCAGAGCCACAGAGAGAGTAGAACAGGATTCTGGAAGGAGAAGTTTGAATTTGGTGCTGGACCCATGGGAAGAGATCCAAAGAGGATGATGACTGCATGCACAATAAGGCCCAACGTGGATTTCCATCGTATATACGATTTTGAAAAGCAGGATTTCACTCACAGTGGTCTATGGGAGGCAAATCTGTCATTTCCAAATTCATCAACAGTATATCCTGATTCACAGGAAAAATTGCTGCATAGAACATAGCATGTTCTTTAAAGAAGAGTCAAAACACAGGCAAACAATAGTGGAATTCATAATTCATGAAGTACTGGAAACCAAGTTGCTTTTAAATTTTCTATGGTTTCAGAACACAACCTAAAAATCCAATATGCTACAACAGTTCTTCTTTCAGCATTAAGAAAGCCTCTTCATCTTTATCACTTGTTTGTTTAATGCCTCAATTATGATAGATGTTTAAAAAATGCTAATTAACACTGTGAAATTATTTACTGACAGCTTGACTCTAAGGAGCTAGAAACTTGCCTAAGGCAACCTCTTCGTAAATCTTTAGAAACAGATAGAGTAGAAACCACAACTACAAGTTTGGTGTAAAGGTATGTTCTCTCCTGTTGAGACATGTAGCCTGACAGAACGGAAGAAGGTAGGAGGAAAGAAAAAAAAGTCTAATATTTTAAAATGTCATTTGTATCCATAACAGGGAACTAATTTTTACAGTCATTAACAGAGATCCAACCACAAAAATGTGTGCTCTTGCTTGTTGGAGAGATGGGGAGAGGAATGTTTTGGGCTCATTTATCTCTCTTTCCCCCGACGAGTTCGAAATGTCTCATCCAAAGGTACGGTACAGGGGTGGCTGAGCCTCAAGAACCCAAGAGCCACAAACCAAAAACACGACGTGGCCAAGAGCTGCAGATTGAAAAATATTCCTTACCCAGAATGTCGAGCGGACATTATGGAGGGAGGAGCGGGGGGCTGGATGAAGGGGAGGTACAGTGGACAGCAAAGGCGGCCGACGAGAGACGACTGGGGCAGGAGCTGGGGATGGGAGGGGTGGGGCAGAGGGAGAACCAGGTAGTCAGTCAGTCAGATTTACTGAGCTCTCACTGAGTGCAGTGCTTGGGAGAGGACAATACAACAATAAACAGGCATGGTCCCTGTACGCAACGAGCTGACAGTCTAGAGGGGGAGACGGTCGTGACTAGGAATCAATAAATCCCGGCCCTGTGTGGATGGAGGGATGTTCCCAACAATAAAAGGCAGAGCCTAAAAGGGCCGGAGCCGTGGCATACGGCAGTCATGGAGAAATAATCCAGAACGGAGCAGAGCCAGGTGAGCCGCTCAGCAAGCGGAAAAGGGCAAGCCCGGCTACATGGTGGCTCACGAGTCACCATGTTTGGCCACTCTCGACTTATCGCTGCCCATTAGGGAATTCACCTTGGCTTTCAAGCCTGCGGGATTTCTGAGGTCCTATTGGGAAGTTGGCATCTTCAAGAGAGACGGTTTTTGTTGGGACATCATCTCCTTTCTCCTTTTACTCTGTCCCTAGCTCTGCGGGATTTTGTGGTCTTACTTTCACGTTTGAAAAAGCATTTTCACACCATTCCTGGGTGCTATCACAAAGAAAGCAGACTTTACCAGTCAAGAAAATACTAAGATTTTGATGGATGGCAATTCTAAGAACAAATTCAGAACAAGAAATCACCACCACAACGACCCAAAGATCAAGATGCAAATGAAAAGACTTGTATTGTTGATTGTTCAGGAGCTTATTTTCTTTGACTAGGACAGGCTGTTGAATATTCTGGAAGCAATATCACTGTTTAAATTATGGCAGGCTATCCTAAAATTTGTTCAGTACAATCCATTTTGATTAAACAGAAAGAGTTGGGGATATAGAACAGTTATATGGTTTGTACATATATTTTTCCATCATTGCACTTTGAACAAGGAGAGATCTTGTTCAAGAAGTAAGAGTCTTTAAAATAAAGATGCTCCATCACCTCGCCCCCTCCTACCTCACCTCCCTTCTCTCCTTCTACAGCCCAGCCCGCACCCTCCGCTCCTCTGCCGCTAATCTCCTCACTGTGCCTTGTTCTCACCTGTCCTGCCGTCGACCCCTGGCCCACATCATCCCCCTGGCCTGGAATGCCCTCCCTCCCAACATCCGCCAAGCTAGCTCTCTTCCTTCCTTCAAGGCCCTACTGAGAGCTCACCTCCTCCAGGAGACCTTCCCAGACTGAGCCCCCTCCTTCCTCTCCCTCTCCTCCCCCTCTCCACCGCCTCGCCTTACCTCCTTCCCTTCCCCACAGCACCTGTATAGATGTATATATGTTTGTATGTATTTATTACTCTATTTATTTATTTATTTTACTTGTACATATCTATTCTATTGATTTTATTAATATGCTTTGTTTTGTTCTCTGTCTCCCCCTTCTAGACTGTGAGCCCACTGTTGGGTAGGGACCGTCTCTATATGTTGCCAACTTGTACTTCCCAAGCGCTTAGTACAGTGCTCTGCACACAGTAAGCGCTCAATAAATACAACTGATTGATTGATTGAATAGTCTCTGGCTTCCAGGGGAGAAAAAAAAGAAAAACCTAAGACAACGACACTTCTTTCGTAACTGAATATTCCATGTTCTTCTTTTCTGCCATGAATAGAAATTCATGAAAAAAAGTTGAGTTCTCTTCTAACAGTAACCAAAAATTATACCCTCCACTACAAGTTTGGTATTCCATTTCAAAGCTACGGAAATTTACATTTGAAAATCAGTCAGACCTTTCCAAATCTCTTCATAAGGAAGCTATTTCAAACTAAGTGAAGGCAGGGCTGAAAGCCCCGATTTTGAAAATCAAAAGACAGCCTTGAAGCTGGCTTAATTTAAAAAATGGGATTAACTTCCTGAGTGTCTCAAGCCATCACTTAAGGGCCTAAGTTTCTCTTCCTTGCCAGGCCGCACCCAGGGAAGGTGTACGGGAGAGAGCCAAAGTCAGAATGGGCCAAATGTGACGATCTGGTCCAGGGATGGCAAGGTGTGCAGGTATCACTGACTGCTTCTCGGCAGGCAGGGAAGCAGTTAAGAGCAGAAAGGCGGCAGCGTCTATCGATCTTTGAGTCAAACCTCTGAGCAGAAGCAGCCCTGGTCAGGCCTGGGGAAATCCAGCCCACGGGCCCAATTTGGCTCACCCCCTGTCCAAGCCCATGATGGCCTAACCGAGATCTTACCGGTCCACGTCATCTTTCTGTGACCTTCCAAAAAATAAGCCTGCACATGGCTCTGCAGGCCCTGCCCCTCAAAAACAGCTGCTGGAGGCCCCGGGACCTATCCAGACCCAACTTACGGAAGCAGAGTGTACTGTTTAGAGTATGGACCTGGGAGTCAGAAGGACCTGGGTTCAAATCCCAGCTCCGTCACTTGTCTGCTATGTGACCTTGGACACATCACTTCACTTTTCTGGGTCTCAGTTCCCTCATCTGTCAAGTGGAGATTAAGACTTTGAGCCCCCATGAGGGACACAGGCCATGTCTATCCTGACTAGTAAAAACGTGGACTTCCCCACCCCCAGTTTGAAAAACAGTGAGTTCTAATCTTTAAAGTCAGAAAGACCTGGGATCTAATCCCAGCCACCCCACCACTTGTCTGCTGTAAGACCTTGAGCAAGTCACTTCACTTCCTCTGTGCTTTTTTTTTTGATGGCATTTATTAAGTGCTTACTATGTGCAAAGCACTGTTCTAAGCACTGGGGAGGTTACAAGGTGATCAGGTTGTCCCACATGGGGCTCACAGTCTTCATCCCCATTTTACAAATGAGGTAACTGAGGCACAGAGAAGTTAAGTGACTTGCCCAAAGTCACACAGCTGACAAGTGGCGGAGCCAGGATTTGAACCCATAACCTCTGACTCCAAAGATCATGCTCTTTCCACTGAGCCACGCTGCTTAATTACCTCATCAGTAAAATGGGGATGAAGAATGAGAGCCCTGTTTGGGACTCTGCCCAACCTGATTAGTTTGTATCTACCCCAGTGCTTGGTGAGGTGCCTGGCACATAGGAAGCACTTAATACCCATTCCCCTCAAACCCCCCAAAAAAGTCCTAACCCTAAACCAAAACTCAGTCCTAATACCCACGCCATCCAGCTTAGATTCATCTAGATACTGCAATTACTTTCAAAGAAGACATGGGCTGAAATTTAAAACACAGGGCAGAAAACAATTTCAGCACACTACCCATTTTGCTTTGTCTTACTAAAGAGATAGTAGCCGCTTTTATAGGATGAACCTTTCCTGATTCTCCACCAAGCAAAAAGAACAAAGAGCTACTTACTCTTCCGATTTCTGCAGTCCATGAGACCACGATGGTGTTTGGTACTGTCGTGGACAGCCGGACAAGAGAGGTGATATTGATGGGTCGGCTGGGTCGCTTTGGTTCCACACCATTTTTGGTAGGTGGAAGGTAGCCCTGAGAACAAAATAATGCATTTATATTCGTTCTAGTCCCCAAACAGTTTCATTTTTCTTCCTCTAACACCCCCAACCACTATTTGTTTGTCCTTCTAGACTATAAGCTCTTTGTGGGCAGGGAATGCATCTGTTATATTGTACTCTCCCAAGCGCGTAATACAATGCTCTGGACACAGTAAGCGCTCAATAAATCTATCGATTGACTGATTAAGCACTTAGTACAGTGCTCTGCATGCAGGAAGTGCTCGATCGAAACGATCGATTGATTTAAAGGTATAAATATTCTCATTAAGGCTCAAAATTGCGAATGCTAACCAGAAGTAAAAATGGTTAGCTCTCGTGCTTTAAGTCCCTCTCGTTGGTCAAAGCTTAGTTCTCATCCTGTTCTTAGACCGCAAGACTCCTCGGGCAATCTGAGGTCTAAAGGTTTGCTGAGGCAAGTCTAGGAGAAGACAATAAGGTTAATAATCACTCAGAGACATCAGGAAGGATTACATACAAGAATAAGTACAAACAATTAAGAACCAGGCTTACAAATATAAGCTTAAGGATCAAGGGACCTTTTTTCCACTTCATCTGCACTGACTCTTTCTTCCCTGCCTTTCCACACCAAAGAGCTGAAACAATAGTGTGAGGCTTCTTGCTATGTCTCTTCTTTCCCTTTGACTGTTGTATTACTTCTAGAGAGCATCAAGTTCCCTAATCTGTACCCTTATCTTCAGATCCTTCCCTGAAAAAAAGTACATACCTTATATTTCGGAATAACACCCGTACAATTGGGTCACCCGCTCCATTTTTTCAAGATAGAAAAATACAATAAAAATCAACCCTTCCCCACGATACCATGCGGTTTCACTGAAATATTGTCAGGCTGCCCATTCAAAGAGCTCTTCAGAACTTACTGGAAGGCTGCAAGGTTTCCCATTAACTTTCACACAAAGATTGGGTGGGAAGTGATCTTCTTGTGGACAACTGGTTTCTGATAAACAAAACCTAAAAAAGTTACACAGATTTATCAGCTTTCATTCTTAAAATCTGATCCAGATTTATTCACAGCTGAGTATTTATTCCACACTTGATTTTAGTAGATTAATCCCATTTTCCAGATGAGGTCACTGAGGTGCAGAGAAGTGAAGCTACCTGCCTGAGGTCACACGACAGACAAGTGCCGGAGCTGGGATGAGAACCCAGGTCCTTCTGACTCCAAGGCCCGACTCTATCCCCTAGGTCACGTTGCTTCTCTTTTCCTTTCTGGAAGTCACTCAGGGCCCACTTGGGATCCACACCCCTGGGGCTTGAAGGTGAAGAGCCAGGGCAGGGCTCGGGGGTCAGAAAGACGGTCAGCCGATAAATCGATTGACCAACTGGAGTTGGTCAAGTTCTTTCCAATTGTGGTCCTATCCTCTCTTGGGACCAGCCAACCAAGGGTGGATTTCTCCTCCTGACTCTCCCTTACCTCTGTTGCATTGCACTATTGCCCAAGTGCTTAGTTAAGTGCTCTGCACATAGTAAGTGCTTATTAAATACCACTGACTGATGAAGTGACTGACTTTGGGACTCAATAAAGGTTTGAAGACACCAAGGGGTTTGGAGTAAAAGGGAGCCCATAAAGAATAGGGCTTTACAACAATGCCTCAAGGAGTCTCTGAAATAGTGAAGGATGGTGCACATGAAAGCAAGAAGCGGAACTAGAGATCAGGGTAGCCATATACTCATAATACATCCCCTTAGTAAATGTTTAATCTTGTGGGCCAAAAACCCATTAAGACATCCATTTCTAAACTCAGCATTTAACCCTCTTTGGGGGAAATAAACTAAGAATAGGCATGTGATTCAACAGTGAGTACAGGTTACAGTGCATGTGCCATGGAAAAAAATGGCTCCTATCAATCCTCTCCATCCCATCCTTTAATCTGAGATCACCAACAGAGATCTGTGGGTTCCCTCTCCTCCTAAAGGTGAGGCTTGACCCACTCTCAAGTGCTAGTAATGCATTTTGTGGGTAATTTTTTACCTTTTAAAAGAAAACAGATGCTGTCAGCTCTGCCACCACAGTGCACGGTTTGAATAGGATGTGATGGTGGAGTTAGAGACCACTCTTCTGGCGCCTTGCTTGGAGGGGAACGGTTGAGGGCATGTGGGAGATGCAGCAAGCACCACAATTCGAGTTTCCCTCCACAAAGGGTTTGTTGGGAACCCAAGCCCCTCGAGAGAGGAGAACTGACTGTACTGTCCCTTACACTCTGTGGCATTCCTTACATTAGAAAACTAATCTATCCCAACATGGGCACTCTCCATCATCCCCTGCAGAGATTTTGCTGAAAAACAAGCCTGGAAATGGATCCTAGAACTCTCAAGCACATATGATTCCCTTTATCCCAAGGAAGTTGGTATCGAGTTACCGGATCCGCTCCGTTTGCTGCAACACAAGATGTGCCATTCTGTGTCTGGGCAATCGGTTGCTTATGAAATTCCTCATAAGGGAGTTGAATCCCTTGATACATACCACTTCCATAAGAAGACTGCCTCCCCTTAATTGGGATGATAGCCAACTTTGAAAATTCCCCCAATCCTGAACCATAAGAGGGTGGCAGGGGAATGAAAAAATGAAAAAAAAAAGTCTGCATGGTGGGGGGAGGCTGAGGAGACTTATAGGGGTATGAACACAAGGAGATCACACCCAAAGACTTTAGGATAATCTGTACACACAGCACCCTCTAAACATTCGCAAGAAGCGTGGTTCTGAGAGGGAAACAAACTCCTTTGAGAAATCATGCCTTTGTTAAAGTGACAATTAATGCTTTATTACACTTATTTACTTTTTTAAAACCTACAAATTGATTCTCCACCAAAAAGCCCCAAACATACAATGGACTTTTCCCGACAGACTGCTACCTGTAAGTCTGGACATCAAAAGCAGAATGAGCTTAAATCTTCCAGTTGTATTCAAGATTTCTTCTATAGCTAGCGTCTATCCCTCCTCCCCAAATTAGCAGAGGACCCTATAAGTAGCTTTTAAAAAAAATTTCAATTTACTGAAAATGGCATCAATGTTCCACACCGGGGCTAACTCTTGGGGAGCCAAACCACTGAACCAGAAAATAGATAATAGGATTACATCTAGGGGTGGAGGATTTCAGCACTTTAGTTTATTTAGGCAACACAACGGCCTGCCACTGTGGTAGGGTGAAGTCTCTTACGGTAATTTGATCCTCAAAGTACAAGAGTTTTTTTTGGCAGGGCTTTGAGGGGAGGAAATCCTGGGGTGGCCATTAGTTCATTACTGAGCAGTTCTGTTGGGCAAGTCACAAGGTACAAAGTTGGAGTAAGATGTCCGCCTTAGCGCTTAGTCCAGTGCTCTGCATGCAGTAATCGCTCAATAAATACGCTTCAATAAATGACTGAATGAATGCCTTTGGAGTTCTGGAGGACTGAGGAGCCCGGGGAATGGATGGGGTCAGGAGGAGAACCATCTTTTTCTTCAGACAAGGGAGTCTGAAAAGTTCCCAAACAGCATAATGAGGAGATAAATGATGAGGATTTCTGCATGCTGTCTTGGAAAATTTCCCAGCTTTTCTCCTGCTTCGCTTCCCCTCCCCTCTGCCCTGACCTTCAAAATAAAGGTTCATTCGGGTCAATGGGTGGGGATTCTGGAAGAAGGGGCTTACAGCACATAGGGATAATTCCCAAATACTAATCTCCTGAGGCTCAGTGGGGTAGGCTGGGGGATTGATTCCTTTACCAGAAAGCCTGGGAATTGTTGACTACTTGACTGGATCTTGGCTGCACAAGTGGGAGCAAGTGAGTTAAATTCTCTCAAAGCATTGCTCCCTGACCTTAGTTGGAGACGGCAAGGGGCTTTTAAAAGAAAAACAAAAGCAAAAATAAAAACCTCTCTCCATTTCTCTTTCACTAGTCTGGGTGTTTGACTCTCCTGCTGTGACTATTAATATTTATTGATCACCCACTGGGTATTTTTCATCAGCCCCTCTGCTCCTCCACAGAACAAAGCCCTAGGTTTTGCAATTAAATATCAGGTGGTGTTTCCCATGAGGTGCCCTGGAACAGGACTCAACTAGTTCTCCCACTGAATATATACATCAGACCAAATACCTTCACTTGATTAAACAGGAGGGGAGAAGCTGAAAGAGATCCAACCAGGAATGATAAGCAGATCATTACAATTCCTGGAATAACTCTTCTCCACTTTGGAGAACCTTTTCTTTCTCCCAGCACACCTTTATATCAGGGATCTCATTCTGTCTTCTTAAAATCGCAATGAATTTGGGGCGGGGAGGGGAGACAAACATTTTTACACCGGTTTCACAGATGGGGAAACCAAAGCTGAGACAGATGATTTGCTCAAGGCTTTTGGGCAAGTTGGTGGGAGAGCCTTTCTCTAGATGCACTGCTTCCAAAAGGACTGTCATCCTACTTGCTTTTGGAGAAAGGGACTTTTCTGTTGGGATGATAAAGCCCTGCTTTCTCTACCCAGTATTTGAAAGCATTTTTCGCTATTAATATTTAAGGAATGCATTTGCTGAAGCTTTTCAATCATCTTCTTGGGCAGCTCCGCACAGTTGATTGCCAAACTGAAATTGGACACTTGAATAGCTAGGGCAAAGTCTGCCTTAGAGCTAAATGGACAGAGCTACAACTAGGAAAATTGTTCACTCCATCAGAAAAACAATGTTAAAAACTGGGAAAATTTGGAAGTTAGGAAGGTGTCCATAATTCCGTTTCTGGCCACATAATTGCTAACCACTTACAGTAATAATAGAGGAAGATCAACTTTATGAAAAGTGATGAAATATTCCAAGCTTAAACACTCCGGACTTTATCATTGTACATTCCCAAGCACTTAGTACAGTCCTCTGCACCCAGTAAGTGCTCAAAAAATACCACTGATTGAATAACAATTTGCGGAAAGAGCACAGGTTTGGGAATCAGAGGTCAAGGGTTCTAAATCCTGGTTCCGCCACTTGTCAGCTGTGTGACCTTGGGCAAGTCACTTAACTTCTCTGTGCCTCCATTACCTCATCTGTAAAATGGGGATTATGACTGTGAGCCCCACGTAGGACAACATGATTACTTTGCATCTACCCCAGTGCTTAGCACACAGTAAGCACTTAAATACCATCATTATCTTTATTTTTATTCAGTAAAACTGTACCTTAGCTGGACCTGTACTGTGAAGTCACATTTGGTCCCAGAAATGTCCCTAGAAGAGAAAGGACAAAAAAAAAAAAAAAAGAAAAGAAAAGAAAAGGAGAAACAGTAAACTTCGGGGCATAAGTACAAGCTAAAAATCAATGCTGCTACAGGAAAAGCTTTATGCACTAAAATAATCAAGATAGAATTGCTTTGACAGTCACAGCAGCTCTACAATGATATTTTTAGTTAGGCTAAGAATACTTGAAACTCAACCAGTATACATTTAGTTTTATTCCCATCTTAGACGCCACACTGAGTTCCAATTGCCAATCCTGAAAGTTGTATTTGAAGATGGGCAGGGAATGTGCCTGTTTATTGTTGTACTGTCCTCTCCCAAGTGCTCAGTACAGAGCTCTGCACACAGTAAGCGCTCAATAAATATGACTGAGTGAAAGACACACTTACATGGAGCTACTGATCTGCTGGACTTGCTGGGGAGTCAATGCAAAGGCAAAACAGGTTTCTCGAAAACGCTGGCTGTTGTCTGAAGCTAAAGAGAAAAGGCAGGCATTAATTTTCACATTCACGGTCAAAGACATCAGCAGGGGAGATTCGACAAAAACAAAGCAAAACAAGAGAGCCACCTGCCATAAACTGAAGGGATTTCCAAATAAACCAGTTTCGTAGAAGCAGGCGATGAAAACTATGGAATTGAGAAATTGATGCCACAGCTGGAACGCATCAAGGGAAAGAATGTTTCTATTAGCTTAAAAAAAACAACAGATTCTTAGAAGACAACACCCAAGTGTTGAGTACAGAAAAGATCCTATCAAAAGAAGCACTAATAAAGGAATGAAAATCATGATGTAAGGTATGTGTGCATGGTGCCACTAAAGTGTGGAAACATAACTAGCATCTATTGAAAAGTAAAGAATCTCAACAAAGAAGGTAAATCTTCCTAAGGCTGCATGAATGTGACTGAGAATTTCCACAATAAAAACACACAAACACACACACTTCTTTAAGATCTGCAACTCAGGAACATCTGGGCTTCATTGACTACTTTTAGGAAACTCAGCATTCCCTCCCCTCCTGCTATGCTCTGACATCAAATCACTGTTAAAGCAGAGAACCTCAGCAAAACAATATCACTTTATATGACAATCAACCTACGGTATTTACTGAGTGTTTACTGGGTGCAGAGAACTGTACCAAGACCTTGGAAGAGTACAATACAACAGAGTTGGTAGACACGTTCCCTACCTAGAAGCAGCACGGACTAGCGGACAGAGCCCAGGCCTGGGAGTTAGAAAGACTTGGGTTCTAATCCTGCATCCACCTCTTGTCTGCTGGGTGAACTTGGGCAAGTCACTTCACTTCTCTGGGCCTCAGTTCCCTCATCTGTCAAGTGGGGATTAAGACTGTGAGCCCCTGTGGGACGTGGACCGTGTCCACCTTGATTATCTTGTATCTACCTCACCACTTAGTTCAGTGTCTAGCACATAGTAGGTGCTTAAATACCATAAGGAAAAGGAGCTCCTATTCTAGAGGAAACACCTGGTCATACAAATGGGTACCAAACTTCAGAAAAAGAATAGACTTTTTAGTATGACCAAGTTCCTTTTTTTTTTTTTACCAGGCAACAAATGCTTTCCCTGGGGGAGAACGTACTGTATATTGACCATAACCTTGGCTTCTCGACTATAAACTCAAAATGGGCAGGGAATGTGTCTACCAACCCTACTGTATTGTCCTCGTCCAAGCGTGGAGAACAGTTCTCTACACACAGTAAGGGCTCAATGAGTACGATTGACTGACCGGCAGGGTCAGACCCTCACTCAGTACAGCACTAGCTGCGGCTACAGATAACAGCGTGGCTCAGTGGAAAGAGCCCGGGCTTTGGAGTCAGAGGTCATGGGTTCAAATCCCAACTCAGCCAATTGTCAGCTGTGTGACTTTGGGCAAGTCACTTAATTTCTCTGTGCCTCAGTCACCTCATCTGTAAAATGGGGATTAAGACTGTGAGCCCCATGTGGGACAACCTGATCACCCTATAACCCCCCAGTGATTAGAACAGTGCTTTGCACGTAGTAAACACTTAACAAATACCATTATTATTATTACTGTTATTATTATCCCGGCTGAGTTGCACCAATACAAGCCCCGCACCGAGTGCCCCGGATTCATGAAAAGGGATGTGGCGGCAGGGCCCTCCCTAAACTACAAACAACCCCCCAGACACACCCATCTAAACTGTAGCCCCCACACCACTGCTCCAGACTGTAACCACCCCCAACCCTCTAGATTTTAACCACCCTTCTCCACCCCCCAGACTGTAACACCCCCTCTGCCACCCTGCTATACTCTAACGTGTCTCCCCCATGCACCTGCCGCCACTCCCCTTGACCGTAGGCAGAGAATGTGACTACCAACACTGCTGTTCTGTACTCTCCCAAGTACTTAGTACAGTGCTCCACTCACAGAAAGCACTCAATAAATATCACTGATTGAGCGTTTGGGGGCCTGACCTGGCTTTGCCAGACTACTGCCTCTTCCCCTTGCCAGCAATGGCCTTCTGACTGGGCTACTGGGCTCACTCCCAGAAGGTGACATTTCAAGAGTGTCATAAAAGGACTCCCGGGCTACTGAGATCTTGGAGCCGCCCCCTGCCCAGCCCGAGCCGTTCTGCAAAAGCAGCCAGGGTTCTCCAAGGATCTGCCCCTGGGAATTTGCCCCTTCCTTTCATTGGTCCCATATACTCAATAATTCATTCCTCCGCCTCCGCAGAATGCTTTGTCCAATGCACCCATCCTCGCATGATCTACATTGCATACTTTCCCTCTCCCTCTGCATGGCCTTTGTAAAATTTGGTATCCGGTACCTTTTATTATCTCAAACATCATTCAGGAAAACCTGAAGAACTTCAGGGCCTTTCAGCTTGTATAACTAAGGTCTGATTTTGCTTATTTCAGTTGAAGCCATTAAAAGAAGAAAAGGCCAGGGGAGCATTATAGTTCTGAACTGACTTAGTTTGATAGTGCCTCACAGATGTGACACTGCTATTTTTTTGTGTATCCTATTGAAAAAGGGCTATCAGGAAGCATATGAAAGACAAAATGGATGGAAATTAGGAAAGCCAGAATACAACATTAGTTTTCTTTCCCTCCTAACCATCTCCCAGCCTCCCTTTTTTTATGGTGTTTGTCAAGCACTTACTATGCATCTAACACTGCTCTAAGTGCCAGGGTAGATATAAGCGAATTAGGTTGGCCACAGTCCCAGCGAATTAGGTTGGCCACAGTCCCTGTCCCGTATGGGGTTCACAGTCTAAGTAAGAAGAAAAAGAGGAGAACTGAGGCCCAGAAGAGTGCAGTGACTAGCTCAAAGTCACATAACAAGTAATAGGCAGAGCAAGGATTAGAACCCAGGTTCTCTGACTCCCAGGCCCATGCTCTTTCCACTAGGCCACACTGCTACACAGTGGTCCCTTGCAACTCTTGATGATGACGATCAGGATGCATTTGTCAAGTGCTTACTGTGTGTCAAGCACTATTGTAAGTGGTGGGGTAAATAAAATCTCATCAAGTTGGACACAGACCCTGTCCCACATGGGGTTCACAGTCTTAATCCCCATTTTACAGATGAGGTAACTGAAGCCCAGAGAAGTGAAGTGACCTGTCCAAGGTCATACTGCAGACAAGTGACACAGTCGGAATTAGAACCCAGAATCAGAATTGTCAGGGGGAAGCATCCTATGTCTGTGTCTTATACCCACAGAACTAAAGCTCCCATGAGAGAACTATCTGCTATACTTACTGAATTATTTTTAAATGGAAATTTTAAAGGAAATTCAGTTTCTTCGGGACTAGAGTTCCCATGGAGAAACTATCTGTTATACTTATTGAACAACAAAAACAGTAAATTACGTTTCTTTTCCATTTTAAAAGTTTTTGCTTTGGTTTGTATAAAAGAGCAACTTCAAGATCCATGTAGGCACCCTCTTTTCTCCTTTATGTGAAAATTTAAGTTTCCTAAAACTGCCAGACAAGTCACCGTTACCTTGTCACTTTCTAGTACTGAAATACTCTGCATGACTCCTATCCTGAGGGGGGTGGGAACGGAAGAGGAGAGAGAAAACAAAATATATTATGAAATAAAAATTTTTATTTCAAGGCATCTTTTTATACCCAAGAGGCCTTGAAATAACCTTTTCGGAATTCCTGGGATCCTAGTAAAACATTTGGGTGTTCTCAATAGCAGAATACCCCTTACAGCTGTTAATTCCACTACAGGAATGCCACATACCACTAGCTAAGTTCAGAAGACAGAATATTATTACAGCTGTTTAATACACATGGAAAAACTAATGTAAGGGATTTTTTTTAACCAACTGTAAAAATTACAAACCATTTGTTTTGAAGTCAACAATCTCTCTGGAAATAAGCCTTTAGATTTCAGTGAAATTTTGTAAAGTTTCATCAGCAACACTACAAAATTCACTTGCACGAAGAAAACTAGGCTTTGCCTTAACTTTTCCTTTCCTCTTTTCTCCTGATATTTATTCTTATGTGGTTTCACTTCTTTCTGAGAAAAACAACAATGTTACAAGTGACTCAATGTTACTGGTGACTCATGATCTATTGTGCCAAAAGTAGCACCACTAGAGCATTCCTTCTTCAAAAAAACCAGCCCTCAGATACACCCAGGGTGGTTATGATAATAATGATGATAATCACTGTGGTATTTGTTAAGCGTGAACTATATGCCAAGCACTGTACTAAGCTCTGGAATAGATACAAGTCAATCAGGTCCCTCATGGTTTAAGTAGGGGGGGGAACAGGGATAGAACCCCCTTTTTGCAGATGAGGGAACTGAGGCCCACAGAAGTGAAGTGACTTGCCCAAGGTCACACAACAGGTAAGTGGCAGAGTCAGAATTAGAACCCGGTCCTCTGACTCCCAGGCCCGGGCTCTTTCCACTAGGCCACACCGCTCCCCTTACGATCATGATCATGTCCTCAATCACCACCCTCCATTTCTCCTCCACCATCAGTAAAATACCTACCCCAAGGTATCAATATCAGAAAGACCACCCAATCGAATAAAGGAGAACCAGTAGGCCAGACTAATAACTGTGGCAAGAAAGCCATGCTGAGGATTTAAAATTACTTTTCTTTCCTGACACCTCCCACTCAGTCTCAAACTTCAATCAACCAGCCAACAGTATCTACTGAGCACCTACTATATGCACAGCACTGTACTAAGCACTTGAGAGAGTACAAAACAACAGAGTTGGCAGATACGCTCCCCACCCATGATAAGCTTACAGTCTAAAGGGGGAGACAGACATTAATATAAATACCTTATAATGCATAATTTAAAGATATGTACATCAGTGCTTTCCTCCCAGGGGCGCTCCTGGAGAGTTTCCAGGACTCTACCAGTCTCAACTATGGGAGGGAGAGTCAAGCAGAGGCATATCCATTCCATTCCTAGCCTGGGCAGTGGCTAGTGAGTGGAAGGCAATCTGTTACAAATCAAAATTCACCTGTGCTGGGCAGCAATGGCATGGGAGAGAGTCGAAGGCGGAGACTCTGGTTTACTGCGCGGAAGAAAGTGATGGGAAACCACTTCCATATTTTCACCAAGAAAACTCTATGGATACACTACCAGAACAACTGCAAGTGGAGGTGGTGCATTCTGGGAGAGATGCGTCTATGGGTCGGACACGACTTGACAGCATAAGACAACAACAACATCAGGGCTGAGTTATCTTGTATGACCTAAGCAGGATTTTGTCTAGAATCATCCACTGGGCCTAAGAACAGAATGCTGAGAACAATTCTCATGACTTGACAATTCTCAAGACTCAAGATTGTATCAGTTTCAGCCTCAGTCCAAGACAGAGAAAAATATCTGTCTGAGACTGAGGCTGAGACAATCTGGTGAGGACCAGAAGACTGAAGGGCCATTAAGTGGCCACCATCAAACAAAGAAAACAGTAAAGCTGAATAGCCTCTGCTCTCTAGGAGATATATGGCCTCTTTAGGCTTGGTGAGAGGATTCATGCTGTTGAGGCAGGGGTTATTTTAGAATCCTTGGCTCCCTTGCTATACCTGTCCCCCAAATAATCTCACAAGTTCAAAAACCCTAAGCACTTTCCAGATAGAATTTGAAATGTCTTTAACAGAAAGCTACTGGGGTCAGATTTGGCGGGTATTTGTATTTTTAAAAAAGGCGTGGGCAGGGCCAAAACCTAAACATACAGAACGCTGTCATTTGTGGCTTGAATATGATGCCACCAACAATTTGATACTGGGGGAGTAGATGTGGCTGAAACAATTAATGACAGACCAGTTCTTCCTGCAACGTTTCAAGAAGAAATTGCCATCTGCATGCCTTCGTTTGGCAGGGTGTGTTGCTATTTGTGACTCCGCCTGCCTCCTATGCTTAGAAGTTAGCCACCCCATTTTTATATGCTGTACTCTAGTTTGGTCGGCTGCTATTGCTTCCCAATACTCCACAGCTATGCTGACCTCTGAAGCTAATGAGAGGCAGCTATCCTGAATGGATAAAGCATGTGACTGGGAGTCAGAGAACCTGGGTTCTTATCCTGGCTCTGCCACTGATCTGCTGTGTGACCGTGGACAAGTCATTTCACTTCTCTGTGCCTCAGACACTGCATCTGTAAAATGTGGATTAAGATTGTGAGCCCTTACCTGGGACACAGACTGTGTCCAACCTGATTTACTTGCATCCACCCCAGCGCTTAGTAAAGTGCTTGGCACATAGTAAGCACTTAGCAAATGCCACAATTATTATTACCACAATTATTATTATTATTATCCCACCATTTTTATGGTATTTGTTAAGTGCTTACTATGTGCCAAGCACTGTACTAAGCCCCGGGGTAGATACAAGCTAATCAGATAGGACACAGTCCATGTCCCACATGGGGCTCACGGCCTTCATCCCTATTTTCCAGATGAGGGAACTTAGGCCCAGAGAAGTGAAATGACTTAGCCCAAGTTTACCCAGCAGACAAGTGGCCCAGCTGGGATAGAACCCAGGTCGTTCGGTCTCCCAGGCCTGAGCTCTATCAACTAGGCCATGCTACGCCACCCACAGAGTGAGGTGGTGATCCTTAGGGTGATTGTTTTGGTTGCCCCGCTGGGGATGGCCCTGCTTTGGCCATCCACTGAGCAGCTGCTTCGGTAGCCAGCCGTCATCCATTCTCCGGGTGAAATCCTGGAACTCAATCAAACTGCCTTCATTTAAGCAATATTGCCCTAGTCCGATGGCAAACGAAGCAGACAAAGGCCCCGGCAGCTGCTTGGTGGTGGACAGAGCATGGGCCTGGGAATCAGAAGGACTCCTGGCTCTGCCACTTGCCTCTTAGGTGACCTTGGGCAGGTCACATCACCTCTCTGCCTCAGTTACCTCATCCGGAAAACGGGGATTAAGAGGGTATGCCCAATGTGGGATGGGGACTGTGTCCAAACCAATTACCTTGTATCTACCCCAGCACTTAGTACAATGCCTGGCACATAGTAAGCACTTAATACCATAATTATTATTGTTATTACTATTATTATTATTACTACTAGGCAGCTCTGGACCCTGGAAACCTGGGACCTGGTTAGCAAAATAATTTAGCAGTGGCTTGGGCATCTGAACAACCTTCTTTATAGCTACCTGTTCTCCCATGGGAAAAACAGCATGGCCCAGTGGCAGGGGCACAGGCCTGGGAGTCAGAGGACGTGGGTGCCACTTGCCTGCTGGGTGACCTTGGTTCAGTCACTTCACTTTTCTGGGTTTAAGTTACCTCATCTGTAAAATGGGGATTAAGACGGTCAGCCCCAAGTGGGACAGGGACTGTGCCCAACCTGATTACCTTGTACCTACATCAGTGCTTAGAACAGTACTTGGCACAGAGTAAGTGCTGAACAAATACCATTATTATTATCAGTAATAATAATAATAATAATAATAATAATATAATAACAATAAAAAGGGGATTGGGCAAACTGCCCAACCGTTGCCTGCCTCATACCAAAAAGGGGCTCACCAAAAGAAAACCTACGGAGAGTATTTTCTTTGTTTCTCACACACCAACGGAAAGCTGATCTGCACCAAGAAAATACTCTTCATTTCACAGACTATGAGGATACTAAGACATCAGCTTTATGAAAAAAGATGGACGTTGGTTAAATGCAACTTGCAACAGTAGAGAACTTCCATGGCTAATGGGCAAAATTGCACTTTTTAAATGGTATTTGTTAAGCTCTCACTGTGTGTCAAATACTCTTCTAAGCACTGGGTTAGGTACAAGCTAATTATGTGGGACACAGTCCCTGACCCGTATGGGGCTCACAGTCTAGGGAGGAGGGAGAACAGATATCTCTTATTGATGGTTGAGGAAACTGAGACACAGAGAAGTGAAGTGACTTGCTCAAGGTCTCACAGCAAGCAACTGGCAGAGTCAGGATTAGTACCCAGGTTCCTCTGACTCCCAGGCCTGTGCTCTCTCCAACAGGCCACGCAGCTCCCTGCATTTGTGTATGCGAGTCTATTTTCATTTATATATTTATCGGTACATTCAACTACCTGTTGAGCTTTCATCCTACTCTGTCCATAATAAATCCTCCAGTTTTCATCTCTAAATTTTTGTCCATCTTCCTCTTTGAATGCTAAGTTCCTCTAAGGCAGGGAATGTGTCTGACTACTGCTATACTCTAAGTGTTTTTTTACATTTGGCATCCAGTAGGTACTCCAATACCTCACTGCGGGTGAAATCTGCTTTTACATATCTTCCCACTTCAGAAATGGTGTCAAGCATCAGCTGTGTGATGAGACAGTCGCTTGTTTCTAAGCTCCATACTTATGAACAGGTATTCGTGTCCTAAGCCTATCCCAAGGTGGAGGACTTTAAGCACAAGATACGGTGTGGGTAGGCACTGGGTTCTAATCCTGGCTCTACTACGTACCTGCCGAGTGACCATGGGCAAGTCATTTCACTTCTCTGAGCCTCAGTTCCCTCATCTGCAAAATGGGGACTGAAACTGCAAGCCTCATATGGGGCAGGGACTGTGTCCAGCTCGATTTGCATGTATGCTCCCCAGCGCGTAGTATAGTGCCTGACACGTAGTAAGCGCTTACTAAATGCCATCATTATTAACGAATGACCTGGAGCTAAACCTCATGAGTTTTGACTCACGCTGGGTTGGGAAACTTGAACTCTGGTCACAGGATGGTGGCAGGTGGTTGAACTACAGGGTAGTGGGTAGCGGATAGGCAGGGATGGCAGCTTTGTCCTTCCTGAATCCTTGAGTAGGGGTGTTTTAGCAAGTGCTTCCAAGCACCAGCACCTTCTCTTCAAAGTGTTTCACAAGCATCAGCTAAAAAGTGGAAGAAATTTAGGACCAGGTACAAGACTCCTATTCCAGTTCTTAGCACAAGAATATTTGAGAATTCAGGCATATGGCTTAATTCCACTTACAGCCCAAAATTGACTCGCTTGGATTTACGAGAACTGAGGAAATGCCACCCTGATATGGAAGTTTGTAGGAATTTGGTCTTTGAATCATCCCATCCCCTCTCAAAGAGCTCATCTTTATATGGGTTGAATTTGGCCTCCCTTTGTCGGAGCAGGTTTTGTGAAAATAAATGCTTTTTGGTAGCAACTGCCTACAGTAGCTGTACACCTAAGAATACACTGATGTGGTTGGGTTGGTTCCTAAAACCTGATGCACTCTAATTGTGCACAGAAGAGGTATTTGGAAAATATGACTTTTTCAGGGGTAGAACTGTTTCAATAAGAGCTAGTAAGAAAAGGGTAAGGTTGGACACGAATGCTACAATACACACAATTACAAACTAAGGGAATGCCCAAATTGACTACAGAGAGAAATGGGAAAAACAGATACAGTTTCTTAAACACTAGCAAAGAGGAAAAACACTAAACTGAACTGAGTAGGGCACTTTTTACTGCTCTAAAAATATTCTCTCTTCCATCTCACCAGCAGTATCGGCAGCTAAAAATAGCAACATAATCTTTCTGTTGTAGAATACCTCTTGCTGCTCTTTGGAAGAGCAAATCACAGACGCCCCTCTAGGAATACCAGTCTTCAAATCAGAACTCTTCCTGTCCTACTCCACCTTAAAAATGGCAGGTGGATAAAAACAACCTGATTTTTATCAATGAGGCCAAAAATCTCAGCCACTAGATTTCCAACTACTGAAATGGGAATCTCATCCCCAAATGTTGTGTATTTTCCCTTGCAATGTCACGCAGTACAGCATTTCACATTATACTTTGATATTAGCTTAAAATTTTCACACTGTGCCCCACTGGCAACATATACACAGTCATTAGCAGCCACAATGGAGAAGAAGCTGTGACCCAGCGGATACGACCCAGGCCTGAGAGTCAAAAGGACCTGGGTTCTAATCCCGTCCTCGCCATGTCTCTGCTAGGTGACTTAGGGCAAGTCTCTGTGCCTCAGTTACCTCACCTGCAAATAGGGGTTAAGGCTGGGAGCCCCATGTGGAACAGAGACTGTCCAACCTGATAAGCTTGTATCCTTCTCTAGGGGCTAGCACAGTGCCTGACTCATAGTAAGCATTTAAATATCATGAAAAAGTAAATAAAAATTAGTAAACCAACATTAATCATTTCAAAATGATAAATTTGCCAGATGTGGGTGAATGCCTGCTGGGACTGTGCCTTGGTGTTGAAGGTTTCTGATATATATTTTTATTTTTTTTAATGGTATCTGTAAAGCACTTATTACATGCCAGGCTCTGTTCTACGTGCTGGGGTGGATACAAAGTAATCCATTGGACACAGTCCCACAAGGGGCTCACAGTCTTAAACCCCATTTTACAGATGAGGTCCTGAGAAGTGAAGTGACGTCCCCAAGGTCACTCAGCAGACAAGTGGCAGAGCTGGGATGAGAACCCAGGCCCTTCGGACTCCTAGGCCTGTGATGATCCACTAGGCCACACTGCTTCTCTGACTGAGGGTAAAAAAAAAAAAATCCACGATATGAAAATTTGACAAAAGTTCTTCAGGGAAAACTAGTCACACTAGCCACAAGCATATTTTATGTCCTAAAATGCCCAGCCGTCATAATAAACTGCATCCTTGATTGTCCAAACACTCCCTGTACCTACTGCTCCACAGGGGACATGAATGGCAGAGGCTGGAGAGGTCCTGCACAGAAGTCTTTCGGGAAAACTTCTTGGTGAATAACAGTGGCATTTGAGCGCTCACTATGTTCCAGGCGCTGTATTAAGCAAGCAAATCGGGTTGGACACAGCCCCTGTCCCAAGTGAGGCTCACAGTCTTAATCCCTAAAGTCTTGGTGAAAGGCACCTGAGGGAAAATCACTGGCTTCTGTCAAGCACTTAGTACAGTGCTTTTCCATGACTGAATGAATGTTCCTTCTCATTGCCTCTGAATACTCTCTCTTGATGGCCCCATCTTGTTGGAACTTCCCTGTTCCGTCCATGGTACTTATTTAGTGCTTACCATGTGTGGAGCTCTGGACTAAGTGCTTGGATCTCTTCCATCAGGCCTCCTATCCCATAGGCAACAATAGTTTGACTATTGATATGTCAGAGGGATTTAGAAGCCCAAGCACTGTACTAGCCAACACGCAGTCAGGCCCATTTTAGCTCGAAGGAACTACACCGGGCCTGAAGGGAGCAGAGCAAATCTGAAGGCTATAGCTCACCTTCAGCTTCTGGCCAAAGGGCAAGTCATCATCATCATCAATCGTATTTATTGAGCGCTTACTATGTGCAGAGCACTGTACTAAGCACTTGGGAAGTACAAATTGGAAACATATAGAGACAGTCCCTACCCAACAGTGGGCTCACAGTCTAAAAGGGGGAGACAGAGAACAAAACCAAACATACTAACAAAATAAAATAAATAGAATAGATATGTACAAATAAAATAAATAGAGTAATAAATATGTACAAACATATATACATATATACAGGTGCTGTGGGGAAGGGAAGGAGGTAAGATGGGGGGGATGGAGAGGGGGACGAGGGGGAGAGGAAGGAAAGGGCTCAGTCTGGGAAGTGGTAGAATAATAATAATAATACTTGCAGTATTTGTTAAGCACTTACTATGTGCCAGGCACTGTATTAAGCACTGGGGTAGATACAAGCAAATTGGGTTGGACACAGTCCCTGTCCCACATAGGGCTCACACTCTTAATCCCCATTTTACAGATGGAGTAACTGAGGCCCAGAGAAAGTGACTTGTCCAAAATCACACAGCAGACAAGTGGCAGAGCTGAGATTAGAATCCAAGTCTTTCTGATTCCCAGGCCCATACTCTATCCACTAGGCCACAATGAACCAACCTGGTAAAGTTTTATTATTATCAGAACAATAAAAAGAACAGACCATGTCTGGGTCAGGCTCGCAGTCTATTCAACTGATATTCTGCCTCTATCTTTGGCAATAAGATACTTAGAAGGAATGATTTCCCTTTTTAATGCCCATAATGATAACTGTGGTATTTATGAAGCGCTTATTATGTGCCAGACACTGTACTAAGCGCTGGGGTGGATGCAAGCATATCGGGTTGGACACAGTCCCCATCCCACATGGGGTTTACAGTCTTCATCCCCATTTTCCAGATGAGGGAACTGAGGCCCAAAGAAGTGAAGTCTGGGGCTGGGCCTTCCAACACCACTAAAAACCCCTCCTTGAATCTGCTGCTAATTCTGGCATATGCAACTTCCTGTAGCAAACTGTTTATGCTTACCATACAGCAGGTGAAGAAGGGTTCCCTTCTGTTCATTTTGAATCTTTCCCTTGAACCTTCCAAGGATGCCTCCTTACTCTGAGATTCTAGGATGGGCGAACAATTCTGTGTTCACCCCGCCACACCCTTCAGAGCAACTAACTTCTGCTTTCACTTCATTCTGAAACCAACATCATGATAAAAAACATTTCCAATGAATTCCTCATAAGAGATGTCTAGGGTGAAAATGCAACCAAAAACTACACAATTTCTCATGTCGCCTTTGTTATTCTTTTTTTTTTTGTGGTATTTGTTAAGACCTTACTGTGTGCCAGGCACTGTACTAAACCCTGGGGTAGATTACAAGCTAATCAGGTTGGATACAGTCCCTGTCCCACATAGGGCTCACAGTCTTAATTCCCATTTTACAGGTGAGGGAATTGAGTCCCAGAGAAGTGAAGTCATAGAGCAAGGTCATACAGCAGACAAGTGGTGGAGCCGGGATTAGAAGGGTCCTTGTGATTCTAATCCCAGCTCCACCACAGACATAAGGAGCCTAAAACTAGAGAGTATAAATTTCTATTAGCTGGCTAGTACTTGGTAGCCCGTAAGCTAATCTCTTGATTTGATCTGGTTACAGTATCAATTGAGAATAGAAACTGCATTAAATAATCATTGTAGCATCACTTTCTTCATCATTACTGTTGTTTTCTTTAAAAATGGAAGACAAAGGGCAAAAATAGACTTTAAAAGTAGCTTAAATACATGAGCTCAACAGACTGAAAAGACACCAATTATCTAATGTAAATATTAGGCATTTTAGAATTTCCCATAACTGATTTTAGAGTCAGAAAACAAATCAACTGGAAATTCTACACAATTGGGCAAATGTTCCTACATACTTTAAAAATACGTATTAGAGGAACTGCATTTTAGAAAGACTAAGAATAAGACATTATTCTAAGCATGTATATTGAACTGTACATTATATATTATTCATTCAATCATATTTATTGTGCACTTACTCTGTGCAGAGCACTGCACTAAGCACTTGGGAGAGTACACTATAACTATTCATTTAGATTACTGTTCATCTCCCCCTCTAGACTGTAAGCCTATTGTGGACAAGGAACGTGACTACCAACTCTGTTATACTGTCCTCTCCCAAGCGCTTAGGGCAGTGTTCTGCACACAGTGAGTGACCACGGATGATTGATAATGACCACCAGGAGAAAATTAAGCCTTAGAGAGTTTCCAGAAGGATGAATACCATATTTGTCAGAATTCAGACTCAAGGGAGAAAATACCCCATCTCAACGCAGTCACCAACTGAAAAGGTATTTCACTGGGGATAGCAAACAAAAATAAAAAATTCATTGTGGGCAGGGAATGTGTCTGCTATATTGTTGGGTTGTACTCTCCCAAATGCTTAGTACAGGGTACTGTATTAAATAAGCAGTCAGTAGTACAATTGATCAACTGATAATTGCTTACACCCCGCTATGAGAAAATACAGTTGCAGGAGTGTTAAGTTGTGCTTCCAGACTGGGATGGAATAAGGAGTGAATTGAAAGTTTTAGTCGATGGTATTAAAAAAACCCTCTGATTTTCCTCAATATTGTTTTGAAATAGGATAAGAAGGACAGACCAATGAACCCTAAACAGATGGGTAACCTGAGAGCAGTTTTTTCCACACTGTGGCCTAGGGGCTATTTGCGACCCGCCAAAGATTTCCACTTGCTCTTACAGCCTCAGTCTTCCTCCCCAATTCCCGGTTCTCTAGTGACTGCAGTCTGGGGTGCTGACAGTCAAGTGGCCAAGGGAAGTGAGGGGCAGAGAAGAGAGAGAGAGAAAAAAGAGAAAATATAATCTTCCATTTGAACGGGAAAGTGACCAAAGAATAAGGCCGATTATAGGAAAATAAGCAAATATATCTGTGGGCCTCTTACTGCAAATCCTGAATGTGGCCTTTGGAAAAATCACAGCGGGGCTCTTAGCTCTACAGTTCTGATACTATTTCTGATGCCCGAGTTCTCTACTAACCAATCAATCAGTGGTGTTATTGAGCACTTACTATGGGCAGAGCTCTGTACTAAGCACTTGGAAGAGCACAACAGAATATTTCCTACCATTCAACAGCAGGCTAAGAATCCAACTTCAGAGAAAGTCTATAAACAGCTCCCGTGAGTCTCCCCAATCCTCCTAATGGAGAAAATTGCCATTTGGTAAATTTACTATTATTGGAGCTTGGCATTCTGCAAATTTTGGCTTGTACTGGGTGAAAAAGGGACACCAAACCCTGAGTAAATTTCGCCGCCATATAATAATACAATCATGATGAGAGGAAGTATGGTCAAGTGGATGGTGCACAGGCCTGGTTCTAATTCCGACACTGCCACTTGTCTGCTGTGTGACCTTGGGCACATCACAATTTTCCTGTTCCTCAGTACCTCATCTGTAAAATGGAGATTAAAACTGTGAGCCCCATGTGGGACAAGAACTGTGTCCAACCTGACTACGTTACATAGTGCTCAATACCAATGACTGATTGATTGATCTACTCCAGTGCTTAGAACAGTGTCTGGCACATAGTAAGTACTAAATACCATAAACAAACAAAGTCTAAAATAATCTGAACAAGAATGCCTTCAAAGATAAGATGAGATGAGCACCTCTCTTCTCTAGGAGCAACAACTTCACTTTGGTTCCAACCAGTTCTGTGGTTGTGATTCACGATTTGTAGGTAAACTATTAAAATACCATAATGGAAGAGTTTTAAGGCTGCAAGCCACGGAAGGAATGCTAGGGGACAGCTGTCCTGGGGTGCCGTGTGAACTTTTGTAATGCTAGCGCCTCCCTGCCACTCCTTACCCCCCAACTCGTCGTCCCCAGCATAGCTCTGGGATTCACAGAATTTGACTTTGTGGAGAACAAGCTTTGGACTTCACATGTACGTGGCTGAGAGCCAATGCACTGGTGTATTCCCCCCGCTGCTTCAGCGCTCAATTCCCAGAAAGCATTGTTCTTTGATGCCCTTTTTCTTACACCTTCTCTCTGGCTTCTACAGGGCCTGCAGCAGACTGGTTCCACTGCCAGAAGAAAGACCCCCCTCCATAATATTCAGAAGGGAAAAAGAATTGCAAGTGGGTAATCTGATGCCATTAGCCCATTTGTTAGAAAAAATAGAGTGCACAATATCTACCACCTTCATTTTGCATGGATGCTGGTCAACCGGGAGTCGGAAAGACCTGGGATCTAACCCAGCCTCCGCCGCTTGTCTTATGTGTAACCATGGGTGAGTCACTTCATTTCTCTGGGCCTCAGTTACCTCATCTGTAAAATGGGGATTAAGACTGGGGGACAGGGACTGCGTTCAACCTGATTATCTTGTATCTAGGCCAGTGCTCGGTAGAGTGCCTGGAACACCGTAAGCGCTTAACAGAAACCATTAAAAAAAGAACTGTACAAACACCTGTTCTAACCATCCTCCATCCTGCTGCTCCCCCATGGAGACAGAAAGTCCTCCCCAGAAGGCTTCAAGAGGAGAGGGAGGGGAGTTAGGGATAATAATACTTGTGGTATTTATTAAGTAGCTACTATATGCCAAGCACTGTTCTAAGCCCTGGGGTAGATACAAGGTAATCAGGTTGGACACAGTCCTTGTGTCTCATGGGGCTCACAATCTTGATCCCCATTTTACAGATGAAGTACTTGAAGCACAGAGAAGTTAAGTGACTTACTCAAGGTCACACAGCAGTCATGTGGCAGAGCTGGGAATTACAACCCAGGACCTCTGACTCCCAGGCCTGTTCTCTTTCCCCTGGGTCATGCTGCTTGATAGAATTGGCCCTGAGAAACCAAGGTGAGGCAGATTTCCAAGCCACCTCTTGCACCGAACCCAACTTTCTGCTCACAAGTTCCCGTACATGAAGTCCCATTCCAGCTACTTTTAATGCAATGTTGCCACCCATCCTTCTAACCTCCCGCTGGTCTCTTCTCCAGCTCTCTCTCTACTACCTCTAGACTGTAAGCTCGGTGTCAACAGGGAATGTGTCCATTATACTGTAGGGAAGCAGCATGGCATACTGGGTAGAGCATGGGCCTGGGAGTGAGAAGGTCATGCGTTCTAATCCCATGTTCTGCTACAAGTCTGCTGTGTGGCCTTGGGCAAGTCACTTCTCTGGGGCTCGGTTACCTCATCTTACAAATGGGGAATGAAACTGTGAGCCTCAAGTGGGACAGGGACTGTGTCCAACCTGATTTGTTTGTAACCAACCCAGCACTTAGTATAGTGCCTGGCACATAGTAAGCACTTAACAAATACCACAATTATGATTATTACTCTCCCAAGCACTCTGCAAAGAGAAAGTGCTCAGTAAATATGACTGACTTGATTTCAACTATAAGCCCAGAATCCTGTTCTCCCCCACCCCTTTCATGTTCTGGCAACATCCCTCACCCTGACTTCCTTCTGTGGCAGCTCTTTCCCTCTTGCTGGGCCCCTTCCGTTGATAGGGCCATTTGTAGTACAAGTTCATAAGAAAGCTCTCTTAGATGCCAAGATAAACAAAGGAATATGTTGAGGTTTTTAATGTGTCAACAGAACACGCAAAGAAAAATAAAGCTTTTCAAAAAATGAAATGAATACAATGAATATAAGGCTGCCTAAAATCCTATCCTACCTAAAAACCACTATCTCGTCTCACATTATTGAACTGAAGGCTCCAAAAAGCAATTAAGCACTGGGTTCTTTCGTCCTGTGATTCTGTTTTTCTCACCTTCTACCTACGGGGCACTTCAGCATAGATGTGGGATTCCTTACTTCTTTAAGAGGGCCAGTAAAAGTTTTGCTTTGCTGATATGCAGCGTGGCATTGAGGTCAGAGCAGGGGCCTGGGAGCCAGAAGGTCATATGTTCTAATCTCAGTTCTGCCACTTGTCTGCTGTGTAGCCTTGGGCAAGTCACTTCACTTTCTGTGCCTCAGTTAGCTCACCTGTAAAAGGGGGAATAAGACCGTGGGCCTCCTGTGGAACAGGGATTGTATCTAACCCTATTTGCTTGTATCCACCCCAGTACTTAGAACAGAGCCTGGCACACAGGAAGCACTTACATACCATTGCTTTTTTTTTTATAGACAGAGCAATGGTTTTATAGCCAGATAAGAGAGTCCGTTCTTCCATAAGGTCTGTTAACACTGCAAGCTTTGGATAGAACATCACAACAATCGATGGTATTTACTGAGCGCTTAGTGAGAGTAGAGCACTGTACTAAGAGCTTGGGAGAGTAACCCATAGCTGTCTGGATATAAGCACAGTAGACTGTATGTGGCATTGCACCCAGGGTGAGTGAGAATTCTACCACAGGTTTTCCCTAACACAGAATCCTCATTACAGAATATGAAAAATGATCAAAGTAATGTTTTCAAAATGCTTGTACTGACTTTTTTTTAAATGGTATTTGTTAAGTGCTTACTTTGTGCCAGGCACTGTACTAAGCCCTGGGGTAGATACAAGCTCACCAGGTTGGACACAGTACCTCACAAATAATTGTATTTGAGAACTAACTGTAGCAGAGCACTGCACTAAATGCTTAGGAGAGTGCAAGTACAACAATTCAAAACGTTCCCTGCCCATAACGAGCATACAGCCTTCCTTCTACAACCCAGCCTGCACCCTCCGCTCCTCTGCCGCTAATCTCCTCACTGTGCCTCGTTCTCGCCTGTACCGCCGTCGACCTCCGGCCCACATCATCCCCCTGGCCTGGAATGCCCTCCCTCCGTACATCTACCAAGCTAGCTCTCTTCCTCCCTTCAAAGCCCTACTGAGAGCTCACCTCCTCCCGGAGGCCTTCCCAGACTGAGCCCCCTCCTTCCTCTTCCCCTCCGTATCCCCCCCGCCTTACTGCCTTCCCCTCCCCACAGCACCTGTATATATGTATATATGCTTGTATGTATTTATTACTCTATTTTATTTGTACATATTTATTCTATTTATTTTATTTTGTTAATATGTTTTGTTTTGTTCTCTGTCTCCCCCTTCTAGACTGTAAGCCCATTGTTGGGTAGGGACCGTCTCTATATGTTGCCAACTTGTACTTTCCAAGCGCTTAGTACGGTGCTCTGCACGCAGTAAGCGCTCAATAAATACGACAATAAATGAATGAATACAGTGTAGAGGGGGAGACAGACATTAATAGAAATAAATGACAGATATGGACATAAGGGCTGTGGGGCTGGAAGTGGGGGGAATGAATACAGGAAGCAAGTCAAGATGACATCCCTGTCCCACATGGGACTCACAGTCTTTATCCCCATTTTACAGGTGAAGGAACAGTGGCCCAGAGAAGTGAAGTGACTTGCTGAAGATCACCAGGCAAACTGAATGGTAGAGCAGAGTTTGGAACCCAGGTTCCCTGACTCCCAATCCTGTGCTCTTTCCACCCCGCCACACTGCTTCTCACTTGTAACTTTCTTTCACTCTCATACCCAGGGTTGTGCAATCAATTCTCAGATGCGCTTATTAGAACACAAAAGAATTAGCCACTTCTTCAATGTCAATAAATCTTTACTTCTTTGAAATGTTCCGTGCACAGATTGGGCCTCAGGTCGGCTGAAAAACAGCCTTAGCAGAGATTAGGAGGTGATGCTACAAAGCTCCCTAATGGTGATCTTCATAATAAAAATGGAAGCCAAAAGGAAATATGGGTGAATAAAAACCCACGCCCTCTGACATGAACTTTTTCACAGGACTGTGGGAAAAGTTCCACCAGCCTACCTACTGCTTACTCCATTTGTCAAGTGTGACTGGTTACTCAATTCAAGGCACTCTTGCAAAGATTAATTTCAACGCTTATTTTCAAACCATTTCCCCAAACAGTGAGGTGGCTTTAAACAATAATACGAATAATAATAATAATAATAGTAACAATAATGGTGCTTGTTAAGTGCTTACTACGTGCCAAGTGCTGTCCTAAGCATTGGGAGTAGACGTGGCTCAGTGGAAGGAGCACGGGCTTGGGAGTCAGAGGTCATGGGTTCAAATCCCGGCTCTGCCAATTGTCAGCTGTGTGACTTTGGGCAAGTCACTTAACTTCTCTGGGCCTCAGTTACCTCATCTGTAAAATGGGGATTAAGACTGTGAGCCCCACATGGGACAACCTGATCACCTTGTACCCTCCCCAGCGCTTGGAACAGTGCTTTGCACATAGTAAGCACTTAACAAATACCAAAATTATTATTATTATTAAACAAAAGAAGCAGGATGGGCACAGTCCCTGTCCCACAGGGGGCTCGCAGTCTACACAGGAGGGAGAAGAACACGTCGGTGAGGCAGCCACAGTCGGCCGGAGGGGCTGGTGGAATGTCCCCCGACCAAAACAAAAGCAGCATGGGCTACTGGATAGAGCCCGGGCCTGGGAGTCAGAAGGACATGGGTTCTAATCCTGGCTTTGCCACTTGTCAGCTGTGTAACCTTGGGCAAGTCATTTCACTTCTCTGGGCCTCAGCTCCCTCACCTGTAAAATGGGGATTAAGACTGTGAGCCCTATGTGGGACCGGGATTGTGCCTAGCCTGATTAGCTTGTATGTATTCGGCATTTAGTAAAGGGCCTAGCACATAGTAAGCACTTAACAAATAGCACTATTACTATTATTATATTATTAATATCCTGTTCAATGCCAGCTTCAACTACAAAGAGACCCAGGGTAGGCTGCGAGATTGCGGGGGTGGGAGGGAGGGCACGCCTCCTTCTCTGGTTTGGCACAGGAGGCCGAGATGGTGAGTGGTAGAGGGCCTCAATCAGACTGGGGAAATGTCAGAGCTTTCTGCATCAATGGTGGGGTCTCAGGCTGCATCTTTGTCACCGCCTCCAGTAGCAAATCAATTTCCACGTATCCACCCCAGCACTTAGTACGCTTCCTGGCACAAAGTAAAGACAAAGGCAGAGTGCATCGGTGCTCTCCAACACTAGCAATAAATTATGCCCCTCAGGAAGCAGCAGCGTGGCTTACTGGAAAGAGCCTGGGCTTGGGAGTCGGAGGTAGTGCGTTCTAATCCTGACTCCACCACTTAGCTGTGTGACTATGGGGAAGTCACTCAACTTCTCTGTGCCTCAGTTACCTCATCTGTAAAATGGGGATTAAGAATGTGAGCCCCACATGGGGCAACCTGATAAATTGTACCTACCCCAGTGCTTAGAACAGTGCTTGTCATAAAGGAAGTGCTTAACAAATACCGTTATTATTATTATTATATGCAAAAACCTGTTGCATGATTTACCAACAGCAAATCTTCCAGAATGGTATTTGATGATAATAATTGCGGTATTTACTAAGCGCTAAGCCCCTAATACCTACTCAATGCTGGGATAGATAATAATAATAATAATAATAATAATAATAATAATAATGGTATTTGTTAAGCACTTACTATGTGCCAAGCACTGTACTAAGTGCTGGGGGAGATACAAGCTCATCAGGTTGTCCCACATGGGGCTCACAGTCTTAATCCCCATTTCACTGATGGGGTAACTGAGGCACAGAGAAGTTATGTGACTTGCCCAAAGTCACACAACTGATAAGTGGCAGAACCAGGATTAGAACCCATGACCTCTGATTCCCAAGCCCGTGCTCTTTCCACTGAGCCACGCTGCTTCTCTAAGATCATCAGATCAAATCTGGCCCCTGCCTCTAATGAGGTTCAACTGTCCAATAGGGAGGGAGGGAGAGAAGGGATCATATCCCCATTTGAAGATATGGAAACTGAGCTCCTGTAAGGTAAGAGCAGGCTAGAGGTGGGAATAGAAGCCGCATCTCGTGACTCGTAGGCCCCTGGCTCCTCCCACGCTAGGCCACACTGCCTCCTCTACTACTAATTCCCCGGCCTGAAAAACAACGCAGGAAATGCACTGGCTTGTTGAACTGCAGGCTCGGATTCTTTGTCTACCATAAGGCCATTTGCCTCATGGAGCTAGAACATCAGACTGCTCGGCTTCTTATTTATTAAAAACACACAGGTCGCCTTGGGGCTTCTGGGCGGATATACAAATACCAATACTAAACCAAATTAAATTCAGAGGCCTAGCTGCAAAGGAATGCCAGATGAAAAAGGTAGATCTAGCACTGCCCTACAAAGGTCAACACGCAAGGGCAATCACACCAGGAAAACCAGCCCGGTTTCAGGGAAGGGGGCTCGGATGCGAACAGCTCTTTTCTAGAATCACATGAGGTCCCAAATTGTAAACGCCTATTTTTGAGTATCCTCCTATTCCCTTAAAAGGGAAAAAAAAAAGACTCCTTGGCTTTGTGCCTTGAGGTTTGAAATGCCGCCCTCCTCGGAAGAATGAGCCAGTGAGCAGGAATAGTCTGTCAGACCCTTTCCTAAATCTATTGTCCTGGCTAGAAAAGAGGTGGACAGGGTTCGATAAATCAAAATGGTATCCAGTCCAAGGGAAAAAGAAAGTTCACCTCCTTCGGACGAGATATCAACAGGCAGTGGAATTTCTGAGGTACGTGAACCGTTCAGAACTGTAGGCCTATGGGACGGATGATTTGTCCACAGACTAGTCAATTCTTTCGCAGCCACCACTGAGTCTTGCCGGAAACACTAAGATATTTTCACTATCCCTAATTTGTTTTAGCATCTGTTTTCCCCTGCAGACTGCAAGCTCTTAATGGGCAGTGAACACCTCAGCAGACTCCGCTCCACTGTAGTTTCCCAAGAGCTTAGTAAAATGCTCTACACACAGTAAGTGCTCTGTAAATGCCACCGATGGAAGATATTCAACAGAGAAAGCAAGAGGGAATAAGAGCCTCCTTTAAAACAAGGGTTACTTACTGTAGCCTGAGTTGGACAAAGGTGCATTGGGCTTCTTGGTTGCCCTCCGGACCCGACCTTGTCAAATTTGAGGGGCGGCTGCCTCCTTTAGCAAGGGACGGCCTGCCCAGGAGATCTGACTCTTGCCCTTCTCAGAATCCTGACAAGACCAGCCCCTCTCTTCTCCAGTTTTCCAAGACTCAGAAGCAGTGTGGCCATGACGGTAAAGCCCGGACAGGAGAGTCAGAAGGACCTGGGTTCTAATCCCAGTTCCGCCACTTTTCCACTCTGTGCCCTTGGACAAGTCATTTTGCTACTTTGCTGTGCCTCAGTTCCCTCATCTGTAAAACGGGGATTTAGACTGTGAGGTCCATGAGGGACACAGACCGTGTCCAACCTGATTAGATTGTATCTATCCCAGCACTTAGAACAGTACCTGGCACATAGTAAGCATTTAACAAATAACTTAAAAAAAATGACACAGCCAACTCGCCAGCCTGCCAACATTCTTTCCAAAATGGTCAGTTCCAGCAACAAAGAGCCGTTAGCAACCCCTCAATGTCTGGAGGGATATCAGAGACAGGGGCCGTTGAGCCACCTCTCCCGAAAACCTACGGCAGAACGATCTCCTGAGACATGTGAAACTGGAGACAACCTTGGGGGGGAAGTCCAGGTGGGTTCACAAATCCTTGAAGATACTGGTAAAGAGGATGGGTGGGGAGGAAAAAAACAACCCCCACCCCACCAAAAAACAACCAGTCATGGATGCCTGGAGCTCACTGATGCATCAGATGGCCATGACAAACAGGGCCTTCCAAGGGAGAAATTTGAAACCATAAGGAAGCAAAGCTCTGAACAAAGACTTATCTGGGTGAGAATGATGCTCATTTAGTGGGGAGTCAGGGGGGTCGGGACAGGTGCATTAAGCTTGAACGAGCTCTTAAAGAACCATATCGCCAGAGGGGAGCCAGTGCAGTGGCTGGAGCAGGGGCCTGGGAGTCAAAAGGGCCTGGGTTCTAATCCTGGCTGTGCCACTTGTCTGCTCTGTGACCATGGGCAAGTCACTTTACTTCTCTAGGCCTCAGTTCCCTCAACTGCAAAATGGGGGTTAAGACTGGGCCCTATGTGGGACCGGGACGGAGTCAAACCTGATAATCTTCTACCTACCTCAATGCTTAGAACAGTGCCTGGCACACAGTAAGTACTTCACAAATACCATTATAATTATTATTATTATTGTTAGGAGGAAGAGGATGGTATGTGCTCATCAATCAGTCTCTCCAATTCAGAGTCAAAGGGTATATCTGCTGGGTGACCTTGGGAAAGTCACTTAATTTATCTGGGCCTAAGTTTCCTCACCTGTAAAATGGGGATTACGACTATGAGCCCCATTTGGGACAGGAACTGTGCCCAACCTGGTTACCTTGTATCTACCCCAGTGCTTAGAACGATGCTTGGCACATAGTAATCACTTAAATACCACAATTATTATTATGTTGCCACAATTTCTGCCACCCTTTTCTGCAGAGCACAAAACGGCTGCACTGGAAGTTTCTGGAAAGGAAAAAAAGAGTAAATTTGGGCGTGCTCCAACTGTCGCTCAACCCCTAGGCAACAGTACCGATCAAGGACCAATTTGTGAGGTTCTGGGGGAATTGGGATTGGTTTATCCATCAGCATGTTCTCCTTTCCCTAGCAAGTATGGGATGGAAAGACACACCCCATCTTCTACCACCCAAATCTCATAGATTTCAGGTTCAGGAACCAGCAATGAATGAGCCCTTGTTTAAGAAGAACACTGTGGATTTTGTTTGTTTCTGTCTTTTTTTTTAATGGTATTTGTTAAGCGCTTACTGTGTGCCAGGCACTGTTCTATGCACTGGGATACAAGATAATCGGGCTGGACACAGTCCATGTCCCATGTGGGGCTCACAGTCTTAATCTTCATTTTGCAGATGAGGGAACTGAAGCACAGAGAAGAGAAGTGACTTCCCCAAGGTAAGCCGGCAGACAAGAGGTGGAGCCGAAATTCGAACCCAGTCCTTCTGACTCCTAGGCCCATGCGCTACCTGTTAGGCCATGCTGCTTATTCATCTGGATCAGTGGATCATGATGTTGAGTGAAAAGACTAGGAAGCACTTTTGTCCCCAGCGCACTTAAGGGTTGGGACACAGACCAGATCCATCAATGGTATTTATTGAGTGCTTACTGTGTGCACAGCAAGGTACTAAGTGCTTGGGAGAGTTCAATATAGCAAGAAGTTGATAGACATGTTCCCTGCCCATACAGAGCTTCCAGTCAAGAGAGACAGATATTAAAATAAATTACAAGCTTGAACCTAAGTGTGGGATCCACAACTTTGCAGGGAGGTGAAAGTTCTTTCTCTCCGGGACTCAGCTCTGTTGCCCAGACATTCTACTCATAAGTCTGAATGTACAGGACCCTGAAGCAAAGCTTTCCTTGGCCAAGAGCCCTGGGCAGTCTTATTAGACAGTAGGATTTAAGACGAGGTAAGCCTGGGCTTCAGGAGATTCAATTTAGGACCACGGCACACCACAGACCTTTCAAGGCGGGCCACCGAGGGAATTCTTGACAGGCCAATTGTTCACATCAGCGTGGCTTAGTGGAAAGAGCATGGGCTAGGGAGTCAGAGGACATGGGTTCTAATCCCGGTTCCACCACTTGTCTGCTGTGTGTCCTGGGCAAGTCACTTAACTTCTCCGTGCCTCAGGATTAAGACTTTAAACTCCACATGGGACAACCTGATTACCTTTTATCTACCCCAGGGCTTATAACAGTGCTTAGCACATTGTAAGTGCTTAACAAATACCATTATTATGATGATGATGATGAAAGCAACAAAGCCCTTTGCCTCCTAAACCAGACCCCAGAGACCGTCAGGCCCTCTGGGCTCCCTCCCAGGGCTAACATGAGCTCCGAGGGAAGGGAATGAAGAACATGAAGAACGAAAGTGAGAGTCACCAGTCCTGAAACAGGAAGCTGCAATGCTCAGGATAGGCCCAGATGTGGAAATAAGCACCCCCTAAAGTCAACAGTGTGCTGGGAAAAGGCACCTTTTTGTTTTCAGGGTCACATCCTGAATTCTCCTTTCATGGTGCATGAATTCAGTTTCCCAAAGCTATTCAAGTTTGGGGGCGGCGACAGAGGGGAACCAGAAAGTAAGGGTGTGGACACTCCTCTCCCCTCTCTGAGGGTGATAGATCAATTAATCAAAGGTATTTACTGAGTGCTTATTATGTGCAGAGGACTGTACTAAGCACTTGTTGACATGGTCTTTACTTGCCCTTCCATGAAGCAAGGACTGACTGAGTTTCTGAGAGGCCTGCTGAGGGGTGGTTTGCGGGGCAGGAGACAGTCCGGCTGAAGACCTGGACAAGACTGTGGGGAGAAAGCCGGCAAGACTTGGTTTGGGATGCAAGGTGTGGAGTGTATGGATCTCCCAGTAGCCAATGGCCTTGGAGACCACATTAGAAGAAATGTTTGATCATCAATAATAATAATGACCACCAAAAAAAAAAAAACCCAACCCCTCCCCCAAACCACTTGGCAGCATCCTCTACACAAACTGATCACTAAACACCCACCTCAGCCTAAGCTAGTCTGTTGCCTGCCTCTGACAACCCTTACCCCTCTAAACAGGCTGACACTGAGTTGTGGTTGAAGAGGATTCATCTGGTGTTCAGCAAGTGCTAACCGTGGTTTTATATATATAAATTGTGGTATTTGTTAAATGCTTACTGTGTACGAGGCATTGTACTAAACACTGGGATGGATACAAGCAAATCGGGTTGGGCAGTACTTTATTAATGATGTGTATGTATTCTATTTATTCTGATGGTATTGACATCTGTCTACTTGTTTGGTTGTCTGTCTCCCCCTTCTAGACTGTGAGCCCTTTGTTGGGTAGGAACCGTCTCTATATGTTGCTAATATGTACTTCCCAAGTGCTTAGTACAGCGCTCTGCACACAGTAAGTGCTCAATAAATACGACTGATTGAGTGAATGTCCTACAAGGGGCTCACAGTTTCAATGCCCATTTTACAGATGAGGGAACTGAGGCACAGAGAAGTGAAGCTACTTGCCTAAGGTCTAACAGCAGACGAGTGGCGGAGCCAGGATTAGAACTCACGACTTTCTGACTCCCAGGCCCGTGCTATATTCACTAAGCCATGCTAATTATATTTGTTAGGCACTCATTATGTGCCAGGTGCTGTACTAAGCACTGGGGTAGATAAAAAACTAATCAGGTTGGACAAACTGTGATATACATAGAGCTCACAGTCTTCATCCCCATTTTACAGATGAGGGAACTGAGGCCCAGAGCCATGAAAGCAAATTGCCCGAGGTCACACAGCAGCCCAAGTGGCAGAGCTGGGATTAGAACCCAGTTCCTCTGACTACCAGGCCCAGACTCTTTCCACTAGACCGCACTGCTTCCTATCTGGGCTCTGCCAAAGCTGCAGCCCTACATAGAAGCCTTCCTCCAGATTCTCTCAATTTACTGTCAGGAAAAGAGGCCAAGAGAATAAAGACCATAAGCTCCTTGAGAGCAGGGACCTTGTGTCTTCCTTCTGAAACACCCTCCCCACCACCTAGGAAGGGATGCTTCATGAAGGTGATATTTAAACACACTCATCTGGATGATGCTCCTGCAGAAAAATAGGTCACAAAGGGTGGGAAGAGCCAGCTGGAGGGTGGGGTCTTAAGAACAGCTGGGTGGAGTTCTTAACAAAAGTTCAAACTGGGGAGAGAAGGAAAGAGGGTGGAGGACAGGGCAAGGGAAGGGGTGAGGGGTGGAGGGAACAACTGATTTTGAAGGATTTGGGAATCTTGCTTTCTTTTAATGGTATTTGTTAAATGCTTACCATGTGTCAAGCACTGTTCTAAGCACTGGGGTAGATACCAGTTAATCAGGTTGGACACAGTTCCTGCACCACATGGGGCTCACGGTCGAAGTAGAAACTGGATAGTTACTACGGGATTCCTTATGCTATGGTTGCATCTGTGTTTTCTGGAGGGGGGAGGAGGGATCAAAAGGGGGGAAGGCGGAATGCTTTTAGTAGAGTCAAAACTGTAACTGTTTGCCAATGGACTGTGCCCCGCTCAGGGAAAGACAGGAGATAAACCAGAATGTCGGACGCAGTTCCTGTCCCATAAGGTTGGCCCCAGTTAATTCTCCGGGGTGCCGACACCAAGTAGGACGCAGATAACACTCCCAACAGGTCAGAACCTTTCATCTTAACCATCTCCAGCCAACTCTTCCTTCCAATGATTTTATGCTGACTGATGCTTAGCTCCTTCCCTGGCGGTACCTTGAGGAACTGAGGTGCAGTGAGGTACTTTTAAGAGGACAGGAGGGGGAGAAGTAAAGAGAGCAGACAATCCACAACCTGAACACTTGGTCCACGGACAACGGAGAAGTGATTGCCAGAACTGCTTTACCTAAGACTCCAGAGGCCTCTGTTCTCACAGTCGGAAGCAACGAGAGGTGAGAAGGAGAGGTGAGATGGCAGAACGGTGAAAAGTCAGGGGGAGGGAAGGGAGGCGGGAAGGGACGCCACGGTGGTGACCAAGAGAGTAGCCATGGCTCACAGAAAGGCTGAAGTATCCAGACATGGGTAGCCCACCCTCAAAAGAGAATCCACTCAGCTACAGGAAAAGAAAGATGGAAGGAGGTGCGCTTTTGAGTTGACAGGATTCTCCTAATACTGAGGGATTGGTCAATCCATCGGTGGTATTTACTGAGTGCTTACTATGTGCAGAGCACTGTCCTATGCGCTTGGGAGATTTCCACAGAGTTGGCAGATCCATTCCCTACCCACAACGAGCTCACAGTCTAGAGGGGGAGACGGAGGGATGATATGGCTCAGTAGCACGGGCTTGGGAGTCAGAGGACGTGGGTTCTAATCCCAGCTCCGCCATTTGTCTGCTGTGTGACCTCGGGCAAGTCACTTCTCTTCTCTGGGCCTCAGTTACCTCATCTGTAAAATGGGGATTAAGACTGTGAGTCCCACTTAGAACAACCTGATTGCCTTGTATCTACCCCAGTGCTTAGAACAGTGCTTGGCATATAGTAAGCACTTAAATACCATAATTATTATTATTACTACCGATACAGAGCGGCAGCACTTCCTCCAGCCCAAAGGGCCGGGGCAGAGGGAAACGGGGAGGGTGGGCAGGCACAGTAGAATGTGGAGGGAAGAGGGGAGGAGGCCGAAGAGAAAGCAGTCGGCTGGAAGGAATCAAAGGCAGCCAAGGAGGATGCAGCTTGAATAAATTCCATCATTACTACCAGCTAAAAGAGTCCCCTGAGGTGTGATTCCCAGAGATTTCCCCGACATCACAGAGGAGGTAAAGGCTTTAGGAGAGGGGGCTGTAATTGAGTTCTGGCTCTGTCGGGCTGAACTGTGACCCAGCTCACCCTCAAGTCCTAAACAAGACTCTACCGTACTCCCCCTCAGACACAATTTATTCAGCCCGGCCAAATCTCAGACAAGTAATCGCCTCTTTTTGGAGAAGTCTGTACCTTAGTGTGTATTATTATGTAATAATAATAATCATAATTAGTAGTAGTAGTATTTGTTAAGCGCTTACCATGTGCTAAGCACTGCACTAAGCACTGGGGTGGATAAAAGGAAATCGAGCTGGACACAGTCCCCGTCCCAGCTGGGGCTCACAGTTTCAATCCCCATTTTTCAGATGAAGTAACTGAGGCCCAGAGAGGTAAAGTGACTTGCCCAAGACCACACAGCAGACAAATGGCAGAGGCGGCATTAGAACCCATGACCTCCATCTGTGCTCTATCCATTATACCATGCTAAGTATTACACATATCTTTTGAGTGGGTGCCTGAATAAATTGTAAGTGAGCTGTTGCTTCATTCAAATGATTCTCTAATATGGAAGCAGGTTACATGGTTGCCAATTTTCTAGAGAATCTCTTTGAGAAATAATTAATAAAGCTTCACATTAAAAGATCCATTTTGCTCTCTCTTTGAAAACCTGTTACCTTCAGGGAAGACACAGACATGGCCTAAATTAGTAAAGAGAACTGATAACTTCAATTTCATTCTGGTTTTTTTTCCCTGAGATATAAATAGAGCAGCATACCCAAGTCTGAGTCAAATCAAATTTGCCTTCTAAAGAGATACTGCTTCTTTATGTCACTATTCAAGAGGACTTCTCATGGGTTTCTATCTGAGCAGCCACTAATACATGGGAGATTTTAAGATTAAAGTAGCATGGTCTACTGGGTAGAGCATGGACCTGGGAGACAGAAGAACCTGAGTTTTAATTCCAGCTCTGGTACCTGTCTGCTGTGTTAACTTGGGCAAGTTGCTTCACTTCTCTGGTGCCTTATACCACACCTGTAAAATGGGATTAAGACTGAGAGTCCCATGTGAAGTAGTGTGGGCCAGTGGAAATAGCACAGGCCTGGGAGTCAGTACTGGGAATCTAATCCCGGCTCAGCCACATGTCTGCTGTGTGACTTTGGGCCCATTACTTACCTTCTCTGTGCCTCCTACGTGGCACTGTGAGCCCCAGTTTATCACACCCTCTGAGGCAATTGGAAGTAATAGTAATAGCATTTATTAAGTGTTTACTGTATGCAGAGCACTATACTAAGCACTGGGAAAGAGGAGGGAATAAGCACTCAGTAAATACCACTGATCAACTGACCGATTCCTCAGTATTAGGAGAATCCCGCCAACTCAAAAGCACACCTCCTTCTGTCTTCCCTTTTCTGTAGCTGAGTGGACTCTCTCCTGAGGGTGGGCTACTCATGTCAGGATACTTCTGCTTGTCCGTGAGCCATGGCTACTCTCTCACTCATCACCTTCGTGGCCCCTCCCCCACCAGTCGTACATGCACAGTACTGTAAGAAGCACTTAGGAGAGTACAGCATAACAATAAACAGGACACGTTCCCTGCCCACAATGCGTTTACAGTCTAAAGGCTGAAAGATGGATGACCAGAAGTATTAATTCAAAGGATCTGAAAGATCTGGCCTTCCATTCCCTACATTCACATCTCAAAAGAATGTGGGAAAGTAAGTTGATGTACCAGATATTTCCGAGGCCCTTCGGAAAATAAGGATTTGGGGGCAAAATATGCTACTTCTCTTAGCTTAGCTAAGAAATGCACAAAGTAAGGGAAGCAGTGTAGCCTCGTGGAAAGAACCCGGGCCTGGGAGTCAGAAGAGCCCGGGTTCCAATCCCAGCTCTGCCATGTGTATGCTGCGTGATCTCGGACAAGACACTTTAATCAATCAATGGTACTTCTAGGTGCCTCAGTTACCTCATCTGTAAAATGGGAAATACACCTCCCTCCTACTTAGATAATGATCCTGATGTGGGACAGGGACTGTGTCTAACCTGATGAACTTGTATTTACCCCAGTGGTTACAACAGGTCTTGGCACATAAGTGCTTAACAAGGACCATAATTATTAATAATAATGATGGCATTTGTTAAGTGCTTACTATGTGCAAAGCACTGTTCTAAGTGCTGGAATTAATTATTATTTTGTTGTTACAGAAGCATCCCAAAGAGCTTTGGTGTGTGTGCTATTTTCTCACTCTGCAGTACTTTCTCAAGCCCCTGAGCACTCAGCCAAGTTCTCCCAGCTCAGAATCCCTGTCCCCATCTATTCACTTCTGCTTGCTCCTTCAATCCCCTTGCACATACAAATTCTGAGTGACAGCACCTGGCTTGTTGTGGACAGGGAATATGGCTATTGTATTATTCTGAAGTACTCCCCCAGAAGCTTGGTACACAGCTCTGCATGCAGTAAGTGCTCAATAAATCCAATGGACTGACTGGTGTTGCAAACCACCGTCTAGACTGTAAGCTCCCTGTGGGCAGGGAATGTGACTATCGACTCTATTGTGATGTCCTCTCCCAAGTGCTTAATATCATGCTCAGCACACAGTAAATGTTCAGTAAATCCCAATCACTGAAGGATTGACGGTCTTGAACATGAACTGACAAACTTACTACTCTGTATACCCTAAGCTTTCTCTAGTCCGCTCCCAAATGATAGCCAAAGAAACCCTACTCACATGGGCATCGCCTTTAGATTCTTTATTATATTTTACTGAACTGCCTCCCTACCAAAAGGGCTAAGCAGAGAAAGGAAAACACCACAGATATCAATCTAAAACATTTTAGCCTTATCAACCCTGAACTTCTCTTGTTCAGTGAAACCTCAACAGAGCCCTATTGCAGGAGACACAAATTTGCCAAGGCATGGTTTGCATATATCAACCGAACCTCGGGAGACCAGATTTGACAGGCCAAATTTAAACTAAACTCAATGGAGAGGTTAATGTGGGGAGGGGGAGAGAAGGCAAGGCGGGAACTGTAGAACCCAAATAGCTATTCAAGAAGTGCTTTAGTTTTAAAATGAGATCATTCCTGCAATAATCAAATTAGCTCTGACTGCAAAGTCTCTAGTGATGAGAATAATGAAATCTGGAGGAAAAAGTGGAGGAAAATCATTTGCACATAAAAAGGCAAGCTAATCTAAATGCTAATTTAAGCCTGCTGGGTGCTTCCCCTGCGGCCCCCTTTCCCCCCAAAAAACCTACCTTGGTCCCCAGTAGGGCTCTTGGGTCCATTTCTCTAGCTCCAGAAAGCTAGGGAATGGAGGTGAGACTCCCTCTGGGGTTCCTGCCTGGAGACTTGCTAGATAGGGGCTGGGCACTGCCAGGCAACTGAGCAGCACCAAGATCAGCCCATCAGCCGCAACAACAGAGAGGTCCTAACCCAGAGCAGGACAGAGGTGGGATGGAAGACTCGGAAAATTGGGGGAACGGCCCAGGAGGAGCTTGCACGATGACAGGATGTAGGATTAAATCCTACTTTGACTGTGTGCCCCATGGGGGACAGGGACTGTGCCCAACCTGATTGACTTGTAGCTACCCCAGCGCTTAGTACTGTGTGTGGCACATAGTGCCTAAAAAGAACCATAATGCATATGTAGGAGTAGGACCCATGTTTTAGTGTTTGTTTTGCAATGGTATTTTGTAGTCATAGTCAATCAAGAATGGTATTATCGAGTGTTCACTGTCCAGAGCGCTGTTCGAAGGCGGGGAGAGAGTACAATATAGTAAAGTTGTGAGACACATCCCATTCAGGAATTTTCCAACAATAAAAATAGTTTGCTGCATTTTAAATTATAAGACAAATAATAGCACATGACAAGACAGAAAATGCGTTTTTCAGGTATAACGGATATCTAACCCTCATATATATATAGATATATAGATAGATATAGATAGATCTATTTTTTTAATCTAGGTGAAACCCCAAAATTTTAATTTTTCCCTAACTCTTTCACTGCCAAAAAGGAATATGGGCCATTTATAAATCCACCCCAATTCTGTCATAGGCAACATAGTGGACTTGTGTGTGATGAATTATCAAGTTCTCTCCTGTCAATACATTTGACACTTTGGATGTGATAACTGGAAAGTTTAGCCATTTTCGTATGTGTTCATCTTTTTTTGGGGGGGAGGGTCCTTTCCCTTCTCTCCACTTTATTAAGAATCAATAAATATTATTCATGGATTGCTTGGTACCCAAGGACATTTCAAGAAGTCATAATACCCCCAAGTAAATCAGACAGAAGTTACTGAACGTGGATCATTAAAGGGGGGAAAACCTTTTAGACCTTTTGGACATGGTCCCTGTCCCACATGAGGCTCGTACCCTTAATCCCCACTTTACAGATGAGGGAACTGAGGCCCAGAGAAGTGAAGTGACTTGCCCAAGGTCACGCAGCAGACAGAGAAGCAGAGTGGTTTAGTGGAGAGAGAATGGGCTTGGGAGTCAGAGGTCATGGGTTCTAATCCTGGCCCCACCACTTGTCAGCTGTGTGACTCTAGGCAACTCTGAAACCTTACTTCAACCCAGTTTTACAAAAACTAAAAAAAAAAAAAATTAAGCCCAATAATGACCCTCCTGCTTCAATGACTATACTTAAATCAACAGACTTCACACCCTAATCATGATTCACGGAAATCGGGTTGAGTTGGATGGGCATGAAACCGAAACCGAAGGCAGACAGCATTATGCACCATTAGAAATGAACACATACTGTAACTTGCAGTACCATTTCAACATTTTAGTAGAAAACGATTTTAAAATATTTATAAAACTAATTAACTGATGAGTCCTAAACACTCTGGGCAGAAAATGATGCTGCATTGCCATTGCTATTTGGCATCCTTATTAACCTATTAGATACTTTCAAATTGTAGCCAAAAGCCTAACACACAGCTCTGCCAAAAAGGACACCATTAACTTTTTAACTTTACCGACCTCCTCCCAATGTATTCTTGAAGTAATCTACTACTGGGGCCAATTTCACCTTGTTAACAATTGAATTTTAAAACATTAACTAGAAATGCAAATGGCTGCATGTGCAAGATGAAATTAGCAGCATGTATTAACATTTCCTCCTGATATTCCAAATGCCCAGCAAGTGTGCCGAGATATTTTGCCCATGGTTGAACTAAGGTTGCAACTGCTGCTCTTTTTTCATCCCTAAGCCCTCCTCCACCTTAGGATGGGGATCTACACATCTGTACCTCTGAATATAACAATAATAATAATAATAATAATAATAATAATGGTATTTGTTTAGCGCTTACACTGTGCCAAGCACTGTTTTAAGCACTGGGGTAGATAAAAGTTAATCAGGTTGGACACGGTCCCTGTCCCACATGGGGCTCGCACCCTAAATCCCCATTTTACAGATGAGGGAACTGAGGCCCAGAGAAGTGAAGTGACTTGCCCATGGTCACACAGCAGACAGAGAAGCAGAGTGGTTTAGTGGAGAGAGAATGGGTTTGGGAGTCAGAGGTCATGGGTTCTAATCCTGGCCCCACCACTTGTCAGCTGTGTGACTCTGGGCAAGTCACTTCATGTCTCTGTCCCTCAGTTACCTCATCTGTAAAATGGAGATGAAGACTGTGAGCCCCACATGGGGCAACCTGATTACCTTCTATCTACCCCAGGTCTTAGAGCAGTGCTTGTTACATAGTAAGTGCTTAACAGATACCATCATCATCATGAGGCAGAGCTGGGATTAGAACCCAGATCCTTCTGACTCCCAAGCCCGGGCTCTATCCACTAAACCATGCTGCTTACACTGACGTTTCTGTGATGTCTCTCAGTGGCAAAAACACTGATTGGTCCATTGTGTTGCCAGGGGGATCAGGAACAAGCATATGTACAGATATGGACAGGGAGCTTAGTACAGCGCTTAGTACAGTGCTCTGCACATAGTAAGCGCTCAATAAATACGATTGATGATGACAGCTCTCCTACCCAGCACCTGTGAAACCTACAAATCCACTCCACCTAACTTCCCCACCAGTTGACAGCATTACTGACCTCACTGTCAATCACAACAGTATTTATCGAGCGCTTAATGCATGCAAAGCACTGTACTAAGTCCTTAGAAGCATATAACAGCTCAGAGTCAGTAGACATGCTCCTTCCAAAAGCTCACAAGCATACTATTATTCTTGACTCCTTGCTGTCTTTCAACTCTCGCATTCCATCTGTGGCTAAATCCTGCAGGTTTTTCTTCTCCACTTCCCGGATCCACCCTTTCCTCTCCGCCCAAACAGCCATGACCTTGGTCCAGATGCTCCTCATAATCCCAGTCAATTACCGTACCAGCCTACGCAATCATCTCTCTGTCTCCATGCTCTCCCCTTTCCAGTCCATATTTCATTCTGTTACCCAGATAGTTCTTCTAAAACATCATTCTGAGCATACCTCAAAAACCTCCACTGGTAATCTACTTCTCTCGGCATCAAGCAAGCTATCCTACCATGCCAACTGCCTATCACAACCCAGAGCTTCACTTCGCTCCTCCACCAACCTACTTGACATAGTACGATCTTGTCTATCTAGCCCCTGACTCCTTGCCCATGTCCTGCCTCTGGCATGGAACTCCCTCCCCACTCCATATACAGTGGACGATCACTCTCCTCACCTTCAAAGCCTTATTAAAATCTCGTCTCCTCCAAGAGGCCTTCCCTAACTAAGCCCTCATTTCTTCTACTCCCTCTCCTTTCTACATCGCCCTTATAGTTGGATTTGTACCCTTTATTCACTCCAACCTTAACCCCACAGCACTTAATATACACATCTGTAATTTGTTTATATTAATGTCTATCTCCCTCTCTAGACTGTAAATTCCTTGTGAGTAGAGAACTTGGTCCACCAACTCTATATACTGAGCTCTCCGAAGTGCTCTCCACACAGTAAGCACTCAGTAAGTATGATTGTACAATTTACGTATTCTACTTAAACACTTTATTATTAAGTGCCATCGAGTTGTTTCCAATTCATAGCAACTCCATTGGATATACTTTCTCCAGAACATCCTGTCCTCTGCCATAATCCGCAACCTTTCTAATAGTTCTTCTGTTATCGTTGTTATGGTCTTTATCCATCCAGCTGCCAGTCTGCCTCTTCCATGTTTTCCCTGGACTTTTCCTAGCAATAGTGCCTTCACCAGAGAATTAGTCCTCCTGATTATGTGTCCAAAATATGTTAATCTAAGTCAAGTCATTTGACCTTCCAAAGATCACTCTGGTTTAATTTGCTCCAAAATCCATTTGTTTGTTTTTCGGGCAGTCCTTGGTATCCACAAAAGCCTTCTCCAACACCACATTTCAAAAGCATTGATGTTCTTTCTATCCTGTTTTTTCACCTTCCAGCTTTTGGATCCATACATTGTCACTGGAAACACCACAGACTTAAACACTAATTCACCCAATTTTGTATTTATTTCTGTTTAAGGTTCTAAGCAGCTTAATAAGAATAATAAAAATAACGATAATAATTGTAGTATTTAAGAGTTACTATGTGCTGGACACTCTACTAAGCACTGGGGCAGATATAAGATAATCAGGTCAGACAAAGTCGCTGTCCCCCACAGGGATTTTTATACTCTCAGGAGGAAAGAGAAAAGGTATTTAATCCCCACTTCACAGCTGAGGAAACTGAGGCTCAGAAAAGTGAAATGACTGGTCTCAAGTGCCACGGCAGGCAAGGGGAAGAATGAGGATTAGAACCCAGGCCTCCTGACTCGCACACTCTTTCTGCTAGGCCACGCATCTCCATTCAATCAGTCAATCAATTGTATTTATGGAGCACTTACTGAGTGCAAAGCACTGTACTAAGCACTTGGGAGAGTACAATATAACAACAGACATATTCCCTGCCTGTATCTTTTACTTCTACTCTACTTTTTAACACTTAGTAGGGGGCTTGACACCCAAGGGCTACTCAAAAAATACTATTTATGGGGAATACACCTACACTGGTAAGGTAATGCCCCTGCCAATAATGAGCCATCTGGGAACGGCTAGTCTACCTACTCATCTAGACTGTAGACTAGACTTCTAGACTGTGAGCCCACCTTCTAGACTGTGAGCCCACTGCTGGGTAGGGACTATCTCTATATGTTGCCAACTTGCACTTCCCAAGCGCTTAGTACAGTGCTCTGCACACAGTAAGCGCTCAATAAATATGATTGATTGATTGATTGCCTGACACCAAGCAGGGAGCTGCAGCTCATGGTCGAACTTGGCTATGGCGGTTTCAAGCCCACAGAATTCTCTCCACTGAGAATCAGTGCCTGGAGAAACTATTTGTTCCGGGGGCTTTTCTGACTAATGTGGAGCTGGGAGCTCGGTTCCTGCAATAGTTACAAGTCTCAAAAGCCACCACAGTATTCAAGAGGGGAGGCAGCGTGGCCTAGTGGAAAGAGCACAGGCCACAGAGTCAAGAGACCTGGGTTCTAATCCTGACTCTGCCACTTGTCTGCTGTGAGACTTTGGGTGAGTCACTTCTCTGGGCCTCCATTTCCTCATCTGTAAAATGGGGATTAAATCCTATTCCTCACTACTGAGATTGTGAGACCTAGGAACCGTGTCCAACCTAATTTTGTGTATTTGACCCAGTGTTCAGTTTGGTGCTTGGCACACAGGAAGTGCGTAATATGTACCATAATAAAAAAATAATAAAAACAGGAAAGAAGAAGAAAACTCCATTCTGTACCCAACGAATCATATTGCTAGCCCTCTTGGGAACATAGAAGAATCAAGCTGGCTAGTTTTTTGGGTGTTTTTTTTTAAAGGCTATGTGACTTTGGGCAAGTCACTTAACTTCTCTGTGCCTCAGTTACCTCACTGTAAAATGGGGAATTAAGACTGTGATCCCCACGTGGGACAAACTGATTACCTTGTATCTACCCCAGCACTTAGAACAGTGCTTGGCACAAACTAAGCACTTAACAAATACCATTATTGTTATTATTAAAAACTTCCATCTTCTAAACGAACAGCCTCCATTTCAGAACAGAAAATTACAAAACAATCAAATTGACAATGGAGGTTAGAATCTACTTCAAAGCTTCCAAGAACACAAGAGTACAAAACCCTGATAGTCCACACATAAAAGGTCAGACTCTGGGAGGCCCATCCAAGGGAGAGATTCCTGATGTTTAGTGCTCTAACCCTTCCTCAGAATAGTGACTTCCTTATACCTGCAAGCATCTGACCCGACAGCAAAGTATCTGCAGGCAAATTGCTAGCATTAGGGTGCAGGCAGAGATCGGCAGTGGTTAAGTTCCATCGGTATTTAAGTGCTTATTATATGCCAGGCACTATACTAAACACTGGAGTACACATAAGCTAATCGGGCTGGACACAGTACATTCATTCATTCAATCGCATTTATTGAGCACTTACTGTGTGCAGAGCACTGTACTAAGCGATTGTAATAATGATGGCATTTGTTAAGTGCTTACCATGTGCAAAGCACTGTTCTAAGCGCTGGGGAAGTTACAAGGTGATCAGGTTGTCCCACGGGGCTTAGTCTTAATCCCCATTTTACAAATGAGGTAACTGAGGCACAGAGAAGTTAAGTGACTTGCCCAAAGTCACACATGCCCCACATGGGACTCACAATCTTAATTCCCATTTTACAGATGAGGCCCAGAGAACTGAAGTGACACACAGCACATAATGGCAGAGCCGGAACTAGAATTCAGGTCCTTCTGACTTCTGAGCCCCTGCTGTACCCACTAGGCCATTCTGCTTTCCATGTTTAAAATGAAAGAATGAATGAAGTAGCCACTGCCACGACGCTTGGGTTAAGCCATGGTATGAATTGTACTGTGAGCCATTCTGAAACCAGCCTGCCCTGAGGCCACCCTGTCTCTCTCCTGCCCGTTTATTTCCCTCTGCCCTATCCCCTTCCAATCTATCCCACTATATGCCAAGGGCAGCAGTGTGGCCTAGTGGTTAGAGCCCAGGCCTGGGAGACAGAAGGACCTGGGTTCTATTCCCGACCCTGCCACTTGTCTGCTGTGTGGCCTTCAGAAAATCACTTCACTTATCTGGGCTTCAGTTACCTCATCTGAAAAATGGGGATTAAGACTGGGAGCCCCATGTGGAACAGGGACTGTGTCCACCCTGATTAGCTTGTATCTACCCCAGCAATTAGAACAGTGCTTGACACATACTAAGTGCTTAACAAATACTATCACCATTATTATTATTATTGTTATTATTATTAAGGGGAGGATGGCAGGGCAGCAGCACTAGACTGGGAAAAGGAATAGGCAGAGACCTGCAGTGCCTACAATTTACCAGACAACACCAACAGCATATCACAGGTAAGAAGATTTGCCTTGTAGGTGGGTCTCTAACTCACACCACTTTGGCCAGCACCAAAATAGGAAGTCACTGTTGGTTGATAAAGCGGTGTGCAGTGGTGGGGTACAGAAACAGGCCTTCACCCTTCCCTTTCCATCCCCCAACAATGCTCAGGGGTCCCTAAAACAACGGAAGAAAAGGGGGGAAGTGGGGAAGAGAGGGTCTCAGAAAGTGTAATGTCCTAACCAGAGTTTTCTACTGCAGCCACAGAACCTGACAATACTAGGCAATCAAATAATTTTTTAAAACCCCTAAATACACACAAAGAATGTCAATCATATCTATTATATCCGTTTTACAATTAAGCTAAAATATTTTTTGTGAATCTAGAAGTTCAAGAATCAAAAGTTTGGAAAGTCAGGCATTAGCAACTGTCCCTTTGTATTTAGTTGATTGAAAACATTTCTGTTTGAGAAGCCATTGATTCTTGAAAGAGAAAACAATGGAATCCCAAAGCAAGTCTTGTCAGATGCTGATTTTCCAAACCCTTGTAGGTTTCACGTGCAAGGTTTTCAGTTTGCAGGTATTTTAACAAATAATCTAGTCTATTTCAATGCTATTTTTCCATGTATTCTTGTGCCATCAACCAGGACTATTGGTTCTGCTTCCAAGAAGCAGAGTGGCCTAGTGGAAAAAGCACGGGCTTGGGAGTCAGAGGACCTGGGTTCTAATCCCAACTCTGCCACCACCCTGCTGTGTGACCTTATCCAAGTCACTTAACTCCTCTGTGCCTTAATTACCTCATTTGCAAAATGGTGATTGAATCCTGTTCTCCCTCCTACTAGGACTGGAAGCCCCATGTGTGACCTGATGTTCCTGTGTCTTCCCCAGTGCTTAGTCCAGTGCTTGGCACATAGTAAGCTCTTACCAAATACCACAATCATCATCAAAAACTACATCCCTCTAAACTGTAAGCTCTCTGTGGGCAAGAATGTGTCTGTTTTTTTGTTGCACTGTATTCTCCTAAGCGCTTAGTGCAGTGCTTTGCACACAGTAAGCTCTCAATAAATACAATTGAATGAATGAGTGGATTCAGCCAAGGGCTGAATTTTGTTCCTAGACCACCTTCCCTCCCCTACCCCAAAACCCATCACTCCTTTTAAGTCAGTAGCAAACCAAACCTCCTCAATATACTCCGCTACCACAACCACGTCGCCCATTCCTCCGAACGACACCGAGAACCTTACCTAGGCTGGTGGGCTTTATCAGTTCATCCAGTAAGTCATAAAATGGTAATTTCTGGAGTTTTATATCCGGGTGGACTGGGTGAAGAGCTGAGGCGAGGTGGGGGAGTTCCAGTTCATGCTTAGGTCCCAGAAGAGAGACAGGGAGCAATGGTGAGGTGGCAGGGTGACCGTCGTAAGCGAGCTGCGGAATGGTGGACGGAGACAGCGTGGCTGGCATGGGGCTCGAGTGGACATTGGGGATGGACAGGTCGGCAGGGGTCATGATTTTCTGAGGAAACCGCCGCCGATAGAGTTCTTTGATTTTCATCTGCACGGCGGGACTGCAGCCCGCCTTCAACAAATGCAGGGCTTTCGTGAGAAGTTCGTGTTTGCGGCCGTGCTTGTTCCTTCCCGCGTAGCCCAACAGGACTTGGAGTTCAGACACTCGGAGGCTCATAACCATTTGCTTGAAGACAAAACAGAATATGAAACCGTTAGTCGGCTGGTTAATGATCTTGAGAATGGTACTTGTTAAGCGCTTACTATGTACCAAGCACTGTTTTAGGCACAGGAGTAAATACAAGTTGATCGGGTTGAATGCAATGACTGTCCCGCATAGGGCTCGCACTCTTAAATCCCCATTTTCCAGATGAGGGAAATGAGGCCCAAAGAAGGGAAGTGATTTGCCAAGGTCCACACAGCAGACATGTAACAGAGCCGGAATTAGAATCCATTTCCTTCTGACTCTCAGGCCCGGGCTCTATCCATTTATGCCACAAGTTATTTCATCTTCGTTACTTCCATTACTTAGACTGCAGATCTTAAAATAGGCTGCTCATCTCCATCTTTTTCTGACTTTTGTCAGCCTATCGGCCCTCTCTTCTGCGCCATCCATTTAGGACGCTACTCCTTACGCATTTTGAGAGTCGGCCCCCTTCCCTCTCCCCAACGCCCCACAGCACTTAATTTCACATCCTTACACTCTACCACTTCCCCTCTCAGTAATTTACTTTAATCTCTGTCTCCCCCCCCACAATGTCAGCTCCTTATGGGCAAGGATTCGTGTCAACCAACTCTACTGTACTGTACTGCTCCATGTGCTTAGCCCAGTGCTCTGTAAGAAGCGCTCAATAAATACCACTGATTAATTGATTTCCAAACTTAAAATACACGTTAATAGGAGAGTGATAAGAACCGTTTTGGGAAAGGGAGAGCAACATGTTTCAAGATTCTGTTTTAGCACAGACTCATATGCTACTCCATCTGTCATCTCTCAGAACCACCCCCTCTAATTCCCTGACCTTGTGGCCCAGCTCTTGCCAACTTCTAGTCCTGACTTCCCAACTAACACTCAAGCACTAGAGCCCTCTATTAATCAATCACATTCACTGATCAACCAATCAAATTTACTGAGCACTATGTGCTGAGTACTGTACTCAGCACTTGGGAGAGTACAATACAGCAGAATCCATAGGTGCATTCCCTGCCCATAATGAACTCACACTCTGGAGGGGGAGAAAGATATTAATATGAATAAATAATTTATAATACATAATACATAATTTAAAGAGTACGTAAGTGCTGTGGGGTTGGGGAGAATATCAAGTGCCCAAAGGTCACAGATTGAGGTGTATAGATGAGGCAGGGGAAGAGCGAGCCAGGGAAATGACTGCTTACTACATGCACGGCACTGTACTAAACAATTGGGTTGATAGACATGTTTCCTAACTACAATGAGGTTAGTCTAGAGGGAAAGATAGACATTACTATGACTAAATAATTTATATATTATAGTTTAAAGATAAGCACACAAGTGCTGTGGGGTTGGGGATGGGGATAGTTTAAACAAATGTCAATCAAGCCACACATACTTTTTGAGAAGTCGAGAGGGGGATTTCTTTCCATTTGATTTAGGTAGGGCTTCTCGATGGAAACAAAAACAATTCAAAAATGATAGTAATCTCACCTTTCAGTGTTGACTGCTTTTGTTCTGAATGTATAAATACAAAGGATTAAATCCTGCTTGCTTATTAGTAAAATTCAGTCTTTTTGGCTGGGAGAACACATACCCAGCTAAATTTTCTGTTTGGTGGTCAATGAGTAAAATTGTCCTCCATTATTATGAACTTGAGCTCATTGTGAGCAGAGAATGTGTCTGTTATATTATACTCTCCCAAGCACACAGTACAGTGCTTTGCACACAGTAAGCGCTCTATAAATACAACTGAATGAATAATAAAAGAGCTATAATCAATCAACTGCATTTATTGAGTGCTTACTGCATGCAAAGCACTGTACTAAGCACTTGGGAAAGCACAGTGCAATAATATAACATTCCATTCTCTGCTCTAAAGCAGTGGAAATGAAAGGCACAAAAAAAGAAGCCTGAACTATAGGGCTAGTATGCTCAATTACTACTTTTTCCTAGAACTTCAAGGTATTCACACTGGCTACGAGAAAACTTTCAGGAAACTATCAACGGCATTTACTGAATACCTACTGTATGCAGAGCAATGTACTATGCGCATGGAGAATAAAATGGAAAAAAACTTCTAGGATATTACGATCTAATGGTGGAGACAGGCAAATTATTGACAAATAATGATACATCCGTGCATCAAACAGCTACTCCTGTCCATTGGCTTTAAGGCACTCCACCAACAACTGTTTCTTCTTCTATTATACCCCAGCCCACACTCCGTTCTCCCAAGCTCATCTCCAGTTCGTGCTTTGTTCTCAACTCTCCCGCCGCTGACCCCCTGCTCATACCCTTCCTCCTGTCTGGAACTCTGAAAAATGGGGATTGATACTGTGGCACCCTCTGTGAGACACGGACTGTGTCCAGTCTGACTGGCTTGAAGCTGCCCCAGTGCTAAGTGCAGTGTTTGGCACATGGTAAGCTCTTAACAAATACGCCCCTCCAAAACTCCCCTGAGAGTTGAATGTGGCATCTCTGGCAGGTTCAGGGTTCCCAGCCAGGAAGTTGGATTGGGCTGAGTATTATACCTACCTCACCCCTAGCACAGCACATTATAGCACTCTAAATTATTTATTTATATTAATGTCCATCTATCCCTCCAGACTGCAAGTTCGTTATGGATAGGTAACATGTCTGCTAATTCTGTTGTACTGTACTTCCCAAGCACTTGGTACAGTGCTCGGCACACAGTGAGCTCTCGGTGAATACCACTGATTGACTGATAGAAAGCACTTAAATGCCACAGATATTAGAAAGAAGGTTGGTAACTACAATTGCTCTATCAATCTGTCAATCAAGGGTGTTTGCAGAGGGCTTGTTCTGTGCAGAGCACTGTCCTAGGTGTTTAGGAGAGGACAATGGAGAAGCGGTGTGGCTTAGTGGAAGGAGCCCGGGCTTGGGAGTCAGAGGTCGTGAGTTCTAATCCTGCCTCTGCCACTTGTCAGCTGTGTGACTTTGGGAAATCACTTAACTTCCCTGAGCCTCAGTAACCTCATCTGTAAAATGGGGATTAAGACTGTGAGCTCCACGTGGAACAACCTGATTACCTTGTATTTACTCCAGCACTTAGAACAGTGCTTGGCACATAGTAAGTATTTAACAAATACCATTAATATTATTATTGTTATTACTATTAATAAAAGAGTTGGTAGACATGATCTTTGCCCTCTAGGAGAAGCAGCATGGCCTAGTGGATAAAGCATGGGCCTAGGAGCCAGAAGGACATGGGTTCTAATCCTGCCTGTCACTTGTCTGCTGTGTGACCTTAGGTAAGTCACTTCACTTCTCTGTGCCTCAGTTACTTCATTGGTAAAATGGAGATTAAGACTGAGCCCCATGAGGGACAGGGACAGTGTCCATCCCGATTTACTTGTACTCACTCCAGCTCTTAGTACAGTGTCTGGCACATACAAAGCACTTAGCAAATACCATTATTATTATTAACTCCACCCTGCTTCAACTCCATCAAACCACAGCTTTCCCCATTGTCAAAACTGCTCTGAAATCCCACCTCATCCAGGAAGTAATCCCTGATTAATGTTTCTTTTCACATCGTATCATCTCTATATTACCTCAGCACTTTTGCATCACTTTTGTATCCACTAGTTTTAACTGAACTTTTTAACGTAATCAATCAGTAGTACTTACTGGGTTCTCTGGTGGGGGAGGAAGACATTGATATAATAATAACAATAGTATTTGTTACGCACTTACTAAGTGCCAGGCACTGTTCTAAGCACTAGGGGGATGCAAGGTAATCAGGTTGTCCCACATGGGGCTCAATGTCTTTATCCCCATTTTACAAATGAGGTAACTGAAGCACAGAGAAGTTAAGTGACTTGCCCCAAGTCACAAATCTGATAAATGGCAGAGCCGGGATTAGAACCCATGACCTCTGACTCTCAAGCCCATGTTCTTTCCACTGAGCCACTCTGCTTCTCTATATAAATACACGACATATTCTGTTGGACCACTTCTCTCTATCTGCCTTGTTAGACAGAGATCAGGTCATCTTCTATTGCACATTCTCAAGTGCTTAGTACAGTACTACACACACACACGACACTCAATAAATGTTCCTGAGCGACAAACAGTGGAAGGAGGAAAGACACTACAACACTCTAAGAATGAATGTCAGGATGAGATAGCTGAATAATTACATAAACAATTTAATAAACAAGCCCACATGATTCTAATTTATCAATTTATACACAAATGAGGACAAATCTATTTTTTTAAGTCACTGCCACTTGAGATCAGGACAAGTGAAAGGTCTTAGTAAAATCTATAACCTGAGCAGGTGATCTATAGCCCTCTTGCTAAATTTTACCACAATGTCAGAACACGTGAGGCAAAAAATTAAATGAAGTGAGGGGAACTCTAAAAAACTGACTCATTAAATTGAAAACCTACAAAAATGCCTTTAGAAGTCAATTCACAAGGAAAAGTGACAATAATATGGGAAAGCTAGACACTTAAGTACATAAGAGAGACTGAAATCCAATATATTTTAATGTCAAGTATTTAAAAATCCAATTTGTTAGCATTTTGACAAAATGAATATTTACGGATGGTGAACACCAACCACTACTACTATTATAAATCATCACCTCCTCAGCATCAAGAATCCCTTGTTATTCTACTGACTCTACAATCTCAACTGATGCAGTTCTAAAAATCCTGGGGAATCCAGATTGCCTGAGAAACCGACATCCTAACTGGAACAGCATTCTAGGATACAACGAAAGGGGTGGTCTATTCAGTGCTAAAATTAGAAATATTCTCCCTCCAAAATATATCTGTTTATTTTGAAATACATGGAACAAATGTAGTTGTAAATTCAAATTTTAAACCCAAAGAGCGTAGTTTTTAAAAGCTAGAGGGCAATCTTAAAATTAAAAATCACCTCAAAAAAAAAAAGACAGAGGCTTCAAATACGGGTTAGTCCCTCTTTTTCCCTTATCATCCAGTGGCTCCTATGATTCTGAGGTGAGGTGGGAAGAAACAATTTGGGGAAAGACGTCTGACCTGTTCTCTTCCTCCACTTTCCCCAAGGTTTATTGAGTGGGTTCTGTGTTTAAAACACTGACCTAAGCAATTGGGAGAGTACCCCAGTGCTCTTAGAAACCTGGGAAGGGAGGAGTACACAGTGAACTGAGTCACAGTCTTCCTTTGCCCTAACAGCAAAGTCGGTGGAAGGGGCACAGGCCCAAGACTCAGTGGATCTGGGTTCTAATCTCAGCTCTGTCACTTGCCTGCTATGTGACTGTGGGCAAGTCACTCACTTTCTCTGTCCCTCAGTTTCCTCATCTGTAAACTGAGGTTTAAATACCTGTTCTCCCTTCCGCTTCAACTGTAGCCCCACATGGGACAGGGCCCATATACAATATGATTATCTTGTAACTACCCTAGCGCTTAACACAATGCTTGGCACACAGTAAGCACTTAATATCATCATTATTATTATCATCCAGAACTTGGTAAGGGATGCAGGAAGAAGGAGGAAAAACAAGGGAGGGCGAAGAGATGGGCAACGAAGGCAACGGCAGACAACAAGCAAGCCAATGGCCTTAAAGTGTTAGGAGATCTAGACCCCTGATTTCAGGGGGCTAGTTGTTCTTTGGATCAGCTCTTCCTGCTTAGGGGCTTTCCCAGAACGGCTAAATTGGCAGTGAGGACCTTTCGCTGTCTGCAAAATCAGAAAAAACAACTACAGAGATGGAAAATAGAGCCTAAGAGGATATGGACGGTGTTTTAGCCAGGAGAAGGGAAGGCCACAGGACAGTGAAACTGCCAACGAGTCAATGAAGAGATTCTGGGGGAAGAGTGAGCCCAGTGAGTTATATTCTGTGCCCAGAAAACAAAAGAACAAGGAGGAAAGAGGTTTTGGTTGGATGCAGGGATGAACTTCCTGACTAAATGGCCGATAAAAACACCAAGAGAGGGCCGAGTTTCCATACCAAGAGATCTTTTTAAAGTGGCCTAGATAGCCTCTGTTTTGGATGGCAGAAGGCTGGACCGGAAGGGTTCTCAAGGTCCCTTGCCGCATTCTCATTGGAAATAAAACAACTGAACTGCACTTGTGACAAACTAGTAATGGACATATACTCTAATCTACTGAAATGATTTGAAGGTGTGACCTAGCCCCAGTCACTTTCTGACATGTCAAGTTTAACTGTCCATTAAACAGCACGCATTAAAAGAATCCCATCTACAGGTAAATAGCTAGGAACGGAGAGAGGCCAAAGGCAAGTGAAAACTCAGTCAAGTTATAATTTTACAAAGTGGCTCTCCATGATCTGATACAAAATGTCAGTTTTACTGACTCATTAGTTCTGACAACAGTCAAAGGTAATGCCTAAATTGTAAATAAAAATTAGAAATTTCCTGTTGGGCCATGTAATCTCCCTTTCACACAATCCTCTGCAATGGTATTAGTCATCAGCGTGTATTTAGAACCTTCCTCTTACATTCTAATACTGTTTCTGGTCATTCATCCATCGTTTAAAAACTCAGTTGTAAACTGGAATAAACACTATCAAATTTTGTAACTAAACAGTGCCAAAGTATTAATTTACAGGATTGTATCTATTTATCCTTGAACTGTTTCTGGGAAGCCAGAATTTATTTTGTACACATGGTACTTGCTATCTGCCCAAGAACAGAGAAGCAACATGGTCTAGTGGATGGAGCAAGGACCTGGGAGTCAAAAGGATCTGGGTTCTAATCCTAGCTCTTCCACTTGTCTGCTGTGTGACCTTGGATAAATGACTTTACTTCTCTGGGTCTCAGTTCCCTCATCTGTAAAATGGGGATTAAGATGGTGAGTCCCATGTGGGACATGGACTGTGTCCAAACTGATTACTTGTACCTATCCCACTGCTTAGTACAGTGCCTAGTACATAGTAAGCACTTAACAAATACCATAAAAAAAGAATGGAGGGGCAAAGGCTATTCAGTACACATGTGATTACCTCCAATAAAAGCATGATTGGCAATTATCGGGAACACATTTTTCATATAGAATTCCAAGGAAAATTGTTCTTAAGCTGGAATCAAAGGATGTTTACTAAGTCAGACAAAGCGGTAAGAACATGTTTTTTTTAAATCCTCCCACTGAAGGAGGTAACGAATGTCAACATTCTCTCTGGCTCAACCAGAAAACCTAGTCATGCAGTTTCAGCTTCAAATGACAATCTAAATTTTAGACTTCTCCACAAACTTGGTCCACCCAATTTCTGACCTCAGATCAGTCACTCGCTCCGCAATGATGGAAAATTGTTCTTCCATCATGTTACCTCTCCTACCTGGAGTAACTCCTTCTTAGTACAGTGCTCTGCACACAGTAAGCGCTCAATAAATAAGACTGAATGAATGAATAAGCTATATCTGATTTGATGACCTCGGAACTGTGTAAAATGAGAAAGTAAGTTATATGGAAGAGAGTGGTTTGTATAGTACCCTGCACACAATTAGCAATCAATAAATCCCACTGATTAATCAATCAACTTGGAAGTGAAAATTCCACTTCAATGTTTTTAAATAACAGCTCTAGGCTGTGAGCTTGTTGTGGGCAGGAATGTGTCTGTTGTTATATTGGACTCTCCCAAGCACTGCACACAGTAAACGCTCAATAAATATGACAATGAAACAACAGCGCTTTTGGATAAGGGTGCCTCTTTGCATTCTGGACCATAATCTAGACAATAAAAACTGGATTACAAAATGAAAATAATTTATAAATGATGCTCACTGATGGAATTGAACAATCCATGAAATATAAAAATGCCATCTTTCTTGCTGAGAACGTACATTAAAAAAAGATTTGCTGTTCTGAAGTTCAAGTTGGATGTGCACATCTCACAGAACCACCGAGATGGTTGAGCTATTTTTTTTTTAAATGGAGCTGGCCATTTCAAATTGCACTATTTCAAAATGGCACTTTGATATTTCAACAGTCCTACTTGTTAGGGGGCTTACAGACAGAAAATAGTAGGCCTTCTAAGTGTAAATCCAAAGACAACTTTCATATTCTAGTTACTGGAAAAATCCTCACAAAATGATTGCCTGTCAATCAACCTATCGTATTTATTGAGCGCTTACAGCATACAGAGCACTGTATGCTGAACTTGGGAGATGAGAATACAACAGACACATTCCTTACCGAAGTGGCCAGAGAGATGGGCCAGAGAGCGGCCAGAGAGATAGGAGGAGAACCAGGAGAGGACAGTGCCCAGTGTCTTCTGGACAGTGTCCAGAAGAAAGGAGTGGTCGACAAGTGTCAAAGGCAGCTGAAAGGTCGAAGAAGGTTAGGATGGAGTAGAGCCGCCGGATTTGATAAGGAGATCATTTGTGATCTCTGGGAGGTCAGTTTCTGTGGCGTGAAGGGGACGGAAGCCAGACTGTCAAGATGAACAACAGTCGCTAGGCATATAGGAACAAACTTGAGAATTTAGGAGATCGGACAAGGGCCAGGGTGGGAAAGTTCATGAAATTCCACTCCACATGATTTTTGAGATAAAAGAAATATTGCAATACAGAGGTATAGTCTGAAGCAGCAGAACAGAGGTTGACACTGGTTCACTCATCAAGTTTATTCCTTAAATAAATAACTTATTTGTTTTATAAAGCCTGGAGTGTCGCATGTGTTTCATAGCGAGGGCACACAAGACACACTATAGGCTGTTACTTTTCTGAGTCCCTTCTCCCTGTAACCAACAGAGGAAAGTATTGGATTGGACAGTTTAGATATCATTCAGTCTAAACTTCACTCAGGCAATGAGGCATGGAAGAAATACCATAAGCCAAATGGGCAGAAGACAGACATGGCAAGGAAGATGTTGAGAAACACAATTACAGGACTGCTATAAAGACCTTGAGAGGTCATTTAGGTTATCTAGACATTCAGGAGTACTAAAAAGATAAAGGAAAGAATACATTGAGTTTGGCCATTAAGCGTGTTTTTGCTCTAGCTAGAATGCTGACTGAGGAACATTCCCCTGACTTCACAAGCCTGTTTGCTTCAGCAGACACTCCATCATGCTTGTATGTGTGTGTGTGTTATGTGTGTGAACACGTGTGCATGCAGAGGGACAGATCTGGTGAGAAGAACATGATTTTTCCCTAACAATACAGATGTTACAAGAATGCAAGCTTCACGCTGTAGGAGAGTTGGATATACTGAATGATGGGGGAAAAAAAATCACAACAGTACCATTTGTGAGTAATGATGAACAATTTTCCCCAATGTGTGAACTCTAAATCGGTCACCTTCGAATGAGAATGAAATGTAGCATGTTTCTCTGAAACAAAGCTACTTGGAAGAGGAAATAGCAATGATGCAGCTATATTTCCTTCTGGGAGCCCACGATATTACTTGTCTAATCAATACATATTATTTAGTTATAGAAGAAACCCCCAACAAATAATACCAAAATATTATACTTTTCATTTACAGCTATCCAAAGATGTTCCTGCCACCCTGGAAACGATTCTAAGAAAACACAAACTATATTAGCAAAGAGGAAATTATTTCAAAAGAAATTCATGCAGCCTTTATATGACAACCACTCTACACCAAAAACCTCTCTTGACAGACCTGCAGACATCCTTTTCCCCTCTAATATGTCACGTGTCATTAAGACATGCTTACAAGGGTCTTCAATCAGTGGTATGTACTGAGCACCTATGCAGTGGCAGCACAATGCTAGGCATTGTACTAAATGCTTGCAGGAGTACCACTGTAGCAAGACATACATTCCTTGCTCCCAAGGAAGTTACCTGATGAAAGAGGCAGACAAAAATTATTCAGAATGTGAAAGCACGAGGAAGAACAAGGATACAGTATAAAGTAGCAGAAGCCAATCAGGATGCAACAGCTGAATAACTGAATATAGAGAGAGTTCTATAACTAAAAGTCCATGTATGAACATGAGCGCTGAGGATAACACAATTATTAAGGGTTGGTGTTGAACTTATTTGGCTGAGAGTAATAATAATAATAAAAATGGTATTTGTTAAGCGCTTACTATGTGCCAAGCATGGTTCTAAATGCTAGGGGGATACAAGGTAATTAGGCTGTCCCACATGGGGCTCACAGTTGTAATCCCCATTTTACAGAAGAGATTACTGAGGCATAGAGAAGTTAAGTGACTTGCACAAAGTCACACAGCTGACAAGTGGCGAAGCCGGGTTTAGAACCCATGACCACTGACTCCCAAGCCCATGCTCTTTCCACTGAGCCATGCTGCTTCTCTTACTTGGGGCTCATCCCACGGAGTTTTCTTCTTTCTTTCTTTTCTTTATGGTATTTGTTAAGTGATTATTATCAATCCAACACTGTTCTCTACGCTGCAGTAGGTACAAGTAAATAAGGTTAGACACAGTCCCTGTCCCGCATGGGGCTCACCATCTAAAGAGGCGGGAGAATAGGTATTTAATCCCCATTTTACGGTTGAAGAAAATGAGGCACAGAGAAATTAAGTGATCTGCCCAAGGTCTAACAGTAGGATTAGAACCTAGGTACTTCTGACTTCCGGGCCCATGCTCTATGCACTAGACCACGTTGCTTCTTCTAATATTGAATATATATTTGCAGAACACACCCAAAAGGTTGAAATTATTTTACTTCAGTATGGGATGTCAAAAAAAATTCAATCAACAACAGAAATAAATACAATTTGACTTACCTACTCTGGAGCATTAGGGTATCACTTGTTCTAATGAAACTGAGCTTCTACTTGAGCTACTTTACAGAACAGACATTCGGAACTAAACCAAAATGTACAGATAACATGGATCTCACAGCTCTGAAGAGAGCAGGAAGGGGCTTTTTGATCTTCACTGTACTTTAGCTAAGAATTAAGATATTCCTGATGACAATCTTCTCCCCCAAGGCATACGCCTTGGAACAGGGAAGGAAAAAAACAGAGGAAACCGAACAAGAGAGAGTCTGCTCCTCAGGTAGCTCAAAATTTAAAGTAGCAACCCATTTACCAGGGCCTTCTTATTTCACATAGAAAATGCTCAATTTTCTGAAGTTCTGTCCTAAAATCTCATCTACTCTCTTTGCTTCACTTAAAAAGTCTCAGTGAATTGAGAATAAGGCCTGCTAAAGTAGAAGTTTTAAGGCACTAAATCAGCTCTCTCCCTTCTCAATCAAACTCACTCCTCTCCTCCTGATACGTCAGCCAGTATATTCTGTGCCGCGATTTCCTCATTTCTCTCACCAGGGACCCCCTGCTCACACCCTCCATCGTGCCTGAAGCTCCTCCCCCTCCATTTCTGACAGACCACCATTCTCTCCATCTTCAAGATCACGGTTCCGGAAGTTTTCCCTGACTGATCTCTCAATCCCCCACCTTATTTTCCATCCCTACTGTGTCATCAGGTTCAGTGCTTGGTCCCCTTCTGTTCTCAATATACACTCACTCCCTTGGTGACCTCATTCGCTCCCACGGCTTCAACTATCATCTCTACGCTGATGACACCCAGATCTACATCTCTGCCCCTGCTCTCTCCCCCTCCCTCCAGGCTCGCATCTCCTCCTGCCTTCAGGACATCTCCATCTGGATGTCCGCCCGCCACCTAAAGCTCAACATGTCGAAGACTGAGCTCCTTGTCTTCCCTCCCAAACCTTGTCCTCTCCCTGACTTTCCCATCTCTGTTGACGGCACTACCATCCTTCCCGTCTCACAAGCCCGCAACCTTGGTGTCATCCTCGACTCTGCTCTCTCATTCACCCCTCACATCCAAGCCGTCACCAAAACCTGCCGGTCTCAGCTCCGCAACATTGTCAAGATCCGCCCTTTCCTCTCCATCCAAACTGCTACCCTGCTCATTCAAGCTCTCATCCTATCCCGTCTGGACTACTGCACTAGCCTTCTCTCTGATCTCCCATCCTCGTGTCTCTCTCCACTTCAATCCATACTTCATGCTGCTGCCCGGATTATCTTTGTCCAGAAACGCTCTGGACATATTACTCCCCTCCTCAAAAACCTCCAATGGCTACCGATCAATCTGCGCATCAGGCAGAAACTCCTCACCCTGGGCTTCAAGGCTGTCCATCACCTCGCCCCCTCCTACCTCACCTCCCTTCTCTCCTTCTACTGCCCAGCCCGCACCCTCCGCTCCTCCACCACTAATCTCCTCACTGTACCTCGCTCTCGCCTGTCCCGCCATCGACCCCCGGCCCACGTCATCCCCCGGGCCTGGAATGCCCTCCCTCTGCCCATCCGCCAAGCTAGCTCTCTTCCTCCCTTCAAGGCCCTGCTGAGAGCTCACCTCCTCCAGGAGGCCTTCCCAGACTGAGCCCCTTCTTTCCTCTCCCCCTCGTCCCCCTCTCCATCCCCCCGTCTTACCTCCTTCCCTTCCCCACAGCACCTGTATATGTGTATATATGGTTGTACATATTTATTACTCTGTTTATTTATTTATTTATTTATTTTACTTGTACATTTCTATCCTACTTATTTTATTTTGTTGGTATGTTTGGTTCTGTTCTCTGTCTCCCCCTTTTAGACTGTGAGCCCACTGTTGGGTAGGGACTGTCTCTATGTGATGCCAATTTGTACTTCCCAAGCGCTTAGTACAGTGCTCTGCACATAGTAAGCGCTCAATAAATACGATTGATTGATTGATTGATTGATTGATCTTATGTACTTGAGTCCCCTCTTGATTCCACCCTTACGCTCTGTTGCTTCCCATACCCAGAATTTAAGTTTGCCCCCTGCACTAGATTGTAAAATCTTTAAAGGCAGCATGGTTGTCTACTTTTTTCCATTGTATTCTCCCAAGCACTCAATAAATAAATGGTTGATTTGTTATAAATCAATATTTCCCCTTTAAGTTTATCTTGCTTTCAAAACTGATACTTCGTAATATTAATGTTGCCTTTCCACTTACTACTTTTGCTTTTTTCATACTACAAACTGATAAACACCTTCCAAAGTCAGATCAGACTGACTTCAATATCCGCATGCTTTCTAACAGAATTTGTGACTTATTTTTGAGTAGCAAACTTATGTCAGTCCCAACAGTCAGTTTAAATACTTAGGTTATAAGAAATTCTACCTGTACATCTTAAAAATGAATAATGTATCCATTATGGCACATTCATCTCAAATTAATTTTCATTTTGGGATTTGATATACCAGACCAAAAACTTAGTTTCTGTTTTAAACCAAATATACTTTTTCTTCTCTCAAAAGGCCAAAAAGTTTAAGGTGGCATGAGCAGAAAGAACAACCTATGCCACTGAAGAACCAATTCCAAGAGACAGCTAGGATTTACTGTGGTGGGGGGGGAATGTAGTAAGAGGAGAGTTTATACTTTGAGCCAGTATAAGTTTCATCCTTAAATTGTTTTAACCAAATTAATCAGTGAAATCATTTCAAAGAAGTGTATGTGCAGACAAAACAGGTATAACTCTCTATTATATATAAAACGTCTTTTGCCCACACCCAAATCTTACTTTTTTAAAAATAAGGAAGAGTCTTAAACTGGCAATAATTTTCTTCCTAAAAATGACTGTTTGAAATTCTAAAAGGTAATAAATGAATGTGTTCTTAGAAAGTTAATTATGACAAGACATCTTCCAACCCAAGAGTCAACACCTTTTATATCTTCATACTCTGAGAGGGATTAAATGCGACCACAAGTCCTTCAAAAGGCAGAACAAGAGTTAGATGGAGCCAAGAAAACAATGAGTTTTTGCAAGAGCAAACAGCAAGTCAAGGGCAGTGCCAATGCCACAGAGGCAAAACTTCACCAGTGCCCTGGGTTCTGGAAACCTTCTCCCATTCATTCCCTAATCAATCAATGGTATTTATTAAGCACATTCCATGTGCAGAGCACTGTACTAGATGCCTGGGAGAGAAGCAGCATGGCGTAGTGGACAGAGCACAGTCTGGGAGTCAGATGATCAAGGGTCCTAATCCCAGCTCTGCCACATGTCTGCTGTGTGACCTTGGGTAAGTCACGGCTCTTTGCATCAGTATCCTCATCTGTAAAATGGGGACTGAGACTGTGAGCACCACGTGGGACAGGGACTGTGTCCAACCCAATTTGCTAGTATCCATTCCAGCGCCTAGTACAGTGCTCGGCCTATAATAAGCACTTTAACAAACCCCACTATTATTATTACAGTGTTGTTACACTGTTACAGAGTTGGTAGACATGTTCCCTTGCCCACAACAAGCTTACAGTCTAGAGGAGGGAGCCAGACACTAATATAAATAAATTATGGATATGTACACAAGTGCTGTGGGGGGTCAGAGAGGGGTGAATAAAGGGTGCAAATCTAAGTGCAAGTGATCTAAGTGGGGGATGAAGGGCATGTCAGTTATTAGTAGCATTTGAGTGACTGCATGCAACATGCTGCAATTACTCAATGCAGATCAAAAGATGCTCACATTCCAGTTTTGGCTGCCTTAAGTCTGTGAGCCCCACGTGGGACAACCTAATCATCTTGCTTCTATCCCACTGCTTAGAACAGTGCTTGGCACACAGTAAGTGCTAACAAATACCATCATTATTATTATCCTCTAGGAATCATGCAAATGGGCAGAGCGAGCTCGTTGTGGGCAGGGAATGTGTCTTTATATTGTTGTAGTGTACTCTCCTAAGCACTTAGTACAGTGTTCTGCACACGGTGAACGCTCAGTAAATCTGAATGAATGGATGAATGGATGAATGAATGAATGAATGAATGAATGAATGACCACATATCCCAACAACAAGGGTCCAACTGGTGACAGGAGTAACATACGGACATGCAAATCTAGTGAAAATTTAGTTTCATCCCTAGGGCTTGTTAAAATCTTACGGTACACAAACTGACATGAGGGGTGGCTACACTTTGGGTTCCTCTTGGAATTAGAAATGTCATTTATTGAGCACCCACTGGTACAAAGCAGAACATGGGAAAGTGAAAAAGAAGCATGAGATATGGTCCCTGCCCTACAATGGGCTGTGCTCTAAAGAAGGTGCCAAACACAACTCCCCGAGACCCCTTCAATTCATCCTCCCACAAAGCCAGCCTGGAAATTCCTACTTCCCTTTTCACTCATACATTTCAAATACAAAGTTCATGAGCAGGCTAGCAATGGGGTGCAGGGAGGAAGAGGAAAGGGGACTACCTGACTTTGCTCAAGTTTTTTTTTTTAATGGCATCTGTTAAGCACTTACTGTGTGCCAGGCACTGTACTAAGTGCTGGGGAAGATACAAGTTAATCAGGTTGGACACAGTCCCCATCCCACATGGAGTTCACAGTTTTAACTCCCATTTTACCGATGAGGGAACTAAGGCACGGAGAAGTGAACTGACTTGTTCAAAGTGACACAACAGACAAGTGGCAGAGCCAGGATTAGAACTCAGGTTCTTCTAACTCCCAGGCTTGTGCTCTGTCCACTAAGCCATGTACTGACCTATTTATTAGAGGGTCACTCTGACTCCCCCCCCACACACACACTGAAGAACAGGGACCATGACTAATTCCCACCTGCATATTAATAATAATAATAATAATAATGGCGTTTTTAAGCACTTACTATGTGCCAAGTACTGTTCTAAGCACTGTGCACTGTTGTATTCCTTCCCAGCACTTTCCCCCTCTAGTCTGTAAGTTTGTTGTGGGTGGGGAATGTGGCTGTTATATTGTTATACTGTACTCTCCCAGGAGCTTAGTACACTGCTCTGAAAACAGTAAGCACTCAATAAATACAATTGACTGACTGACTTAATAAAGTGTTCTCCACACAGTGAGCACTTAATAAATAAACTTACTACTACTTCTATTCTGCACTTATGTCTCCCTCTTTCCAAACAGGCTTCTTCGCTTCTCTAAAGTTTGTTGTTCCCTAGGAAGGACATGGAGGCCAGTCAGAATGCCAAAGAAAGATATTTTACACATCATGGCACATACATATTTGCATGCCTCTCATTGGAAGGGCTGCTGCAATTTGCTACCTCAATCTCTAGCACCTAATTAAAATCTAACAAATTGTAGGCAGAATCTCCTCATTTAATTACATCTTGAACATTGCTAAAGATACCAGTTCTAAGAATAGCCCTAAAAGAGTAGATGGAAATAGAAGGACAAAATGCTTTGGGGGAGATTGGGAGGGAGAATTTATTTACGGCTGCTTATCGCTGGTGGGAATGTCTGATCAGGCAACTGTAACATGATCTTTTTCAAAACTCTTCACTGGTCTGGTTCTTCAACTGAAAACAGGAAACTTTAAAGTTGGCAAAAAAGGACTGGTTTCTAGCGACTGAAAATAAGACCTTTTTAAAGCAACTTGAAACCAGAACAAATTCAGATTGTGAACCAGATAAAGGATAGGGACTGTATCCAACTTGTTTATCTTTTATCTGCCCCAGCGCTTAAGTTGTTGGGACATACAGTAAGCACTTAAATACCACAATTATAATTATTAGCCCTCAAAAGTTTTTATGAATGGCAGAATATTTGCTATACTTCAGTACTGATTTTTCTTCTGAAAACTATGAATTTTTCTCAAAAAAGATTGACAGTGGCAGTTCTCACTCTTTTGCACATCTCCCCTAAAGACATATGATGCCAAATCCAAAAAGGAAATTACGTGCTGCACTTTCATTAGGAAAATGAAGCACTATGTCAGTGTCAGAAGTGACCACAGTAAAACTGTCTACAAGAATACAATTTAATCACCCCAAAAGAGAGAACCAGAAACTCACACCTGCAATTCAGCTCTTAATACAATACTATGGCAAGCCAATATCCAAAGAAATAAAGCCCTTTGGCCAAGACAAAAAAAAGTGATTAGCTTCCTCAAATGCACATACTTGGAAGATTTCTGAAAATTCAGGTAATCCATCTAACAGCAATAAATGCTGCTGCTACTACTACTGGTGCTGCTATCAGGTAGAAAAAAAGATCAAAATGGTTTGCCTAATTTTGGAGAAAATTTTTAAATGCCTTTTAATTTTTGTGTCATGTATTCCTAAATTATTAATTTTCAAACACCAGCCTCAGCATAAAATGGGAGTATTTTCCACGGTGAATTTGGAAATCTATGGCCTACTAAGATCCTACCAACTCTGATGTACTGTACTCTCCCAAGTGCTAGAGTGCCCTGCTCATGGTAAGCACTTATTATTATTATCATCATCATCATATTTGTTATGTGTTGACTGTGTGTCAAGCACTGTTTCAAAGCACTGGGGTAGATACAAGTATTTTAGACTGTGAGCCCACTGTTGGGTAGGGACTGTCTCTATATGTTGCCAACTTGTACTTCCCAAGTGCTTAGTACAGTGCTCTGCACACAGTAAGCGCTCAATACGATTGATGATAATGATGATACAAGTTAATCCCTGTCCCATATGGGTCTCACAGTTCGAGTAAGAGGGAGAACAGCAGTTCAATAAATACCATTAATTGATCCATTTAGGAAATTTCTTTTAGGTCAAGTGCACATATCTCAAATTATATAGTACTACAAGTTACACAGTTGTTCCAGAATATTTCTCCAAGAGTGAACTCTTATCATTGGATTGCCATATTATTCATTTTAGAGAATGCACAAGACTTTAAAGTCATAATGGGACTTTTCTTTAACCATAGTCTCACCTTATCAAAAAAATCAAGGGAGAGCCTACCTAAATTTATTCCTCTAAAAATTTCTGGAATATTCTGATCAAACCTCCCTTTCATTTATCTCTAGCCTTCTCCTCCATGCTCTGACACAAACTGTCAATTCCAAACAAACCTTTATTCCATTTAACTCCTTGAAATTTTACTTTATTTTTTTTGGGCGGGGGGGGTAAGAGGTAGGGGGATGGGGGACAGAATAAAGTTTTGGCCATAAACAACCTTCTAGTGTGATAATGGAACATCATGGGTATATGATCAAGCTGCTGTAGCCCATTTCTATATTCTGCTGTCAATGAAGCAGTAGCTAGATTTAGTGGATAGAGTTACTGGCCTGGGAGTCAGGAGGCCCTGGGTTCTAATCCCAGCTCCACCACTTGTCTGCTGTATAACCTTGGGCAAGCCAATTCACTTCTCAATGCCTCAGTTCCCTCATGTGTTAAATGGGCATTAAGACTGTGAGGCCCCTGTGGGACATGGACTGTGTCCAACCTGATTAGCTTGTATCTATCCCAGCACTTTCCCCTCTCAGGATGGCACCTGGAGAGTTTCCAGTACACTACCCATCTCGGCTACAGGAAGGAGAGTCAAGTAGAGGCATACCCATTCCATTCCTAGCTTGGCCAGTGGCTAGCGAGTGGAAGGCAATCTGCTACAAGCCCAAACTCACCTGTGCTGGGCAGCAGCACCATGGGAGAGAGTCGAGGGTGGAGACTCAAGTTGACTGCATGGAAGAAGGCAATGGTAAACCACTTCCATATTTTTGCCAAGAAAACTCTATGGATACACTACCAGAAAGACTGCGGATGGAGAGTGGGGCGTTCTGGGAGAGATGTGTCCATGGAGGCGCTATGGGTCAGAGACGACTCCACGGCGTAAAACGAGACCCCAGCGCTTAATTCAGTGCATAGCACATAGTAAGTTTTTAACAAACATGATTTAACAATTAAGACTAGACAAATGATCTTGCCAATTTGTGGGGAGGATGGGAAAGGAAGGCTCAGTGCAGGTGTCGCCAAGGAATGCAGAAACCTGACTTGGAAGAACTTGGTAGGAAGGGCAGAAAGATCAGTGATAGCCTCAGCCTTGGGATAGTCTGTCACCTTGGTTTCTACAAAACCTTCCTGTTGCTCCTCCCCATTACCAAGATCGGTGATTTTTAGCCCAACTGAAATCCTTGATAACCAATCAACGTCCTGGCTACATTAACAGAAACTAATCTCTGAGTAAAGCCCCACTATGATCCATTTAGTCACTCAATCAATGCAATCATTAAACACTCTGTGCAGAGCACTGCCCTAAGCGCTTGGAAGACTACACTTCCATAGAGTTGGTAGGCACGACCCCAGCCCTCAAGGAGTTTACAATCCAGTAGAGAAGACAGACACTAAAATGCATTACAGATAGGGGAGAGCAGCAGAGTATGGGATATGAAATTTAGGAAATTTCTCAAGGCCACATGCACCATCCCAAATAATACAGAATTAGAAATTTAATCCCTATTCCACAATAATTTACCATCTTTAAATCATTCTAAATTGAAACTATGCATGAGTTGACATTTAAAAGTACAGTATAAAAAAAATCGAAACTCCTTGTGGATCTGATTTAAATTTTTCATTTCAATTTAAAAAGGTTTTCCACCAGATATACCATACATGAAGGCATAAGAAATGCCACCACTAACAGGCCAACCACTTATGATGCAATTTACGACTGTTTCCATCAGTGATAACAAGATGCTTATGGGAAGCAGCACGGCACAGTGAATAGAACACAGGCCTGGGAGTCAGAAGGTCATGGGTTCTAATACCGGCTCCACCACTTGTCTGCTGTGTGGCCTTGGGCAAGTCACTTAACTTCCCTGTGCCTGTTACCTCATCTGTAAAATGGGGATTAAGACTGTGAGCTCCATGTGGAACATGGACTGCGTCTAACCTGAATTGACTGTATCCGCCGCAGCCTTAGTACAGTGCCTGGCACATAGTACGCGCTTAACAAATACCATAATTGTCATTATTACTGGGTGAACAATCTGATGACTATACGCTTGCTGTGGGCAGGGAATGTGTTTGTGATATTGTACTCTCCCAAGCACTTAGTACAGTGCTCCGAACATAGTGCTCACTGAATATGATAGGCTGATGTTCCCCTGAACATTCTTGACATTATCTAGCACTCCTTATTGTTTCTTTTTCCTCTAACAGCCCATTATTAACCTCTCAATCGTGAATTTCTCTTGCCATGGCATGTCTTTGTAATTCTACCACCATAAAGTTTTCTTATTTAAAGACGACTAAATGTGTCTCAACTCTACCAGCCAAGCTTTCATAAGGAACTGACCTCTTTCTAACTTGAAAAGCAATGTGGCCTCAAATTCCAACTCCAAGTACCTCAGATTTGCAAGCATGCTGGCAATTCTAAGGTGTAAGGCATACAAAGTGAAACCCTCTGGAGACATTTACAATGTTTCTGGAAAGTTACCAGCCCATCTGAAAAATCTGCCCCAAATTAAACTACATATAAACTTTACTTTTTCACAGAGTGCACTATGCTATAAAACCTGGGTATTAAATGAGGGCTCGGGTATATTAGTTCAAGAAATCTTAAGTATTATTCAAGCTTTATTTTCTGGTTTTACTTTCAACCCATGGGGATGATTTTAAAAACAGACCAGTATTTCCATTGCAGACAATAACTGTGATAATATTAGTAAAAGATTTATTGATAAGTGTTGAGAATTGAAGTGATAAAAACAGCTTGTTTGCTCTAAGCCAAAAGATGGAGGAATTAATCAGATATGACCTTCTCAGGATTTACTACAAAAGGTTATCAGCAGAAAAGTCTGCCTTTTAAAAGAGGAGGAAACTTGGATTTCAGCTAAAACCTTCTGATTATTTGAGGTATTGCTCTGTTTAATAATAAAATTTATCCAGACATTAATTAATAGTAGCAGCATCTATTTTGGACCTCATATTTACTAACCTGAGATCAGTATTTCTGGCTACTAAAGGCTAAATATTTTCTTAGACAATATTTTTTAATGCAATAGGCTTCCAGCCCTCAGCACAGAGAAACATATGGATATCAATGCTTGCACTCTGGCACTGCAAAAGTCATTTTTTTGGTTCAGTTTCTTCAATTGAAAAGCAGGAATGGTAATGGTAACTTTGAAAAGATGTGCTGAATTAGTAATTATGTTTATTTAGATGTTCAGCACTGGCAGGTGCTAAATGATTACAGAGAAAGCAGGATCTGGGAAAATGAATCTGAACTCCAAGTGCAGGAAAATTATATTATATTTCATGTTCCACCATGGGCTGGTAAGGCCTTAACTGTCCTCCTCTAGACTTTAAGCTCATTGTGGGCAGGGAATGTGTCTACCAACTCTGTCATACTGTGCTCTCCCAAGTGCTTAGTACAGTGCTCTGTCCACAATACCACTGATGATTGATGATGATCGTTGCGAGCAGGGAACGTGCCTGTTTATTGTTATAGTGTACTCTCTCAATCGCTTAGTACAGTGCTTGGCACAAAGTAAGCACTCAATAAATATGAATGAACTGAATGATGATGACGATGAACAAGTGCCCTAATCAATAAGCTGCACCACCTAGAAAACACTTCCAGGTGTCTTGTCTCAGACTCCAGATTCCTGTTCCAGCTTCTTGTCTCTCCCCACTTTCAACTCAAAAGAACCAATGGCAGATTAGTAAATCTGTAAGGCTTTTTGAGCCGTGGCTGATGCTTCACAAACTAAGAGCATTCTTACATAATAAAAAAGGCTAAATATTGAAAAACAGCAAAATACAGCATCTTATCCCATTAGAGCAATATATTCATTTTTAATTCATCTCAAATGGTAGTAGCTATTCAAACAGGATAAGGAAAACAATACTAAAAATTTCATTTTTTAATCAATTTCAAATGATACTACCTATTCAAACACGATTAAGATGACAATTTTGAAAATTGCCCCTTGAAGCCCTAAGAGGCATTATTAGAAGAGTGGCCATGTCACATTTTGACTGGAAAAGTTTGATGGTTGAACTTCTCCAGCTGCTCTAACCGTATTTTTTAATGGTATTTGTTAAGCTGCCCGGCTTAACTGTACTAAGCACAAGGGTAGAAACACGATAATCAGGTTGGACACAGTCCCTGTCCCACATGGGGCTCACAGTCTTAATCCCCACTTTACCAATGAAGTAACTAAGGCCTGTGCTCTATCCACTAAACTATGCTGCTTCTCTAACTCACCAGTTAACATCACTGGTGAGATAGAGAAGCAGCACTAAGTTAACTTCAAGGTCACCTCACAAAATATTAAATGGTCCCCTGGTGCTCTGAAAGGGTTAATTCAGCCAACATTTGCTTCCCTTCGGCTTCATTATTTTGTATTTGTAAGTGCTGGGCAATAATGCTGTGTAGTTTACTCCCATGGTACAATTCACTCACCCTGGCTCAGCGCAGGAGCCGACCAAATATCTGTTCTTAGTGTAAAACTTGAATTCTTAAAAAGATGTTTAAATTAATGACACTTCAATTTCCTTTACCCGGATGTTTAACATTTAGCACTTTAATCTCAAAGATAACTTACAAATGAATTCACATCCCATTTTTTAAGTAGGTGAAAATGGCTCATGAATTTTCAACTCTCCTTCTCCTTGGACAGCCACACACACTTTCTTGGGACCACAGACATTTAAATTGGTTCCTGCTGTACCATCTTAGTACAATTTGTTTTGTGACATCATAGTGAACGCAGACGTTGCCATGGAGTTGGGCCAATGGAATTGAATTACACCTCTTAGTGTACATACAAATTAGCTAGTTGCAAGGTTTCAAGCAGTCTTGAAAACAAATATGAAACTTTTGAGCGGACAGCCGACTTTGCTACCAACACCTTCCTCCCAGAAGGTACGTCGATATTTTCCAATTACCCAACGCAAATCGTCGTCGGCCCCAGGCAAGAGACTATCTGCATGGCTGGTTTACCAACGACCATACAGCTTACTGAAAATCCAGGTTTGGATTTTCAGATATGTAATGAAAGAAAGCTTTCAAAGCCTCACATCGCTTTGGAGTTTGATCATATATGTGTGAAAAGAACAAGAGCATTTTAGTGATTTATCCCACCCTAGGGGACTGACTGCGTTTAGCAAGAGTGGACTATTTGGCCTGAAGCATTAGAGCTGGGAGGAGGGGGGTCATGGGCTTTGAACTACCCCCGGTGGCTCCTCCCTGGCTCAGAACCAACCACAGATGTAGTTAGTAGCCCCCTGCCCACCTCTGGTCTTGGGGGTCTCAAGAATCAATCAATCGTATTTACTGAGCGCTTACTGTGTGCAGAGCACTGTACTAAACGTTTGGGAAGTACAAGTTGGCAACATATAAGAAGTCACTAACCTGCACCCACCATTGGATGGGAGCCAGGAAAGAACTACCCGCAGGCAAAAACTAATGGCTCAGCGCCTGGTGTGGCTCTGGTCTGTTAACCAGAGGAAGCCACTCAACTGGATGGGTCAAAAACACCACAGACAATTTTCCTACCTCCTCTCACTCTGGGAACCCCGCATTCAGGCCTGAGGGTCGGAAAGAGAAGTCAGAAAGTGGTGAGAAGTTTAGAGGGATCTTAAAATACTGAAACCCAAAACAAATGCATGCCAACTATTGGATACCGGATTCACAAGCCTATAGCCAAGTTATCCCACTTTTCAGGAACATGGGCCATCACCTTTAGGATGGGTTACCGATATACATGACTTGTGCCAAAGAGGAAACAAATCCTACTCTGAAAATAATAAGTAATAATAATAATAATAGTATTTGTTAAGCAATTACTATACGTCAAGCACCGTTCTAGGCTCTGGGTTAGATACAAGCTAATCAGGTTGAACACAGTCCCTGTCCCATATGGAGCTCACAGTCTTAATCCTACTCTAATTGTTCAACACTGTGTCCCCCAAATCACACAACTCATTAGCCACTACATCACATATTTCTATTTCATCTAAAGGGGTTCGTTCACTCGGCCGGAATATAAAATGCTGGCATTACGAAAAAGATAAATATCCTGAAAAACCACAGTTTGCTTCCCAGAAGTTTTGTGTTTTATCTAAAAGAACACATAATAAACTAAGTTTTATTTCCTTCGCATAGTGTTACTAATAAAGTACAGAGTGAACTTTCCTTGAACTTTTTCCCTCTTATTAGATTTTTGTCACTTTAGCAGGCTTCTATTGAAAGCCTGGAACATTAGGAGAGCGCTCTAAGTGGTGCAGTACCTGGAAATTAAAATGGAACAAAATTATTCAGCCAAGAAAAAAAAATTTTCACAAGAATTCAAAGCCTTTCTGCAGTGGTAAGGAGTTGTGGTGGTGGCTGGTTTTATGAGGTTTGAATAGCTATATGTGTGCTGGTGGGCGGAGGGGGAAGAAAGCTTCATTTTCATTTCAATGTTAAAAGAACAATAGATCTCCTTTAGTAAATACTAATCAAATCTACCTAGGTGAGTTGAACTAAGGTACAGGTTTCCAAAGGATCTAGGAACAGGACTTACTGAAATGGGTCAAAAACAGATTCTCATCCACTTTCTATTATCACCTCAAACTATTCAGGATAAAACATCAGCTTGGATGTTTAAGGATCAGATACTTTTTTTAAAAAGTTGAGAAAAACCACTCACTGAACAGAGAGTGTAAAACTTGCTTCCACACTCTAGTGCTTACCTCTACAGTACGAGACTACTAACATTAAAGGTTGTTTTGGGTTTATCCAGGGGTACTCAGAAGGAATGGCAAGAGGAACAATTGTTAAAGATGTAGAGTTGAAGGCTGGCATCTCTATATCGGCAAGACTGTAAGCTTGCTGTGGGCAAGGACTGTGTCTATTTGTTATAATGTACCCTCCCAAGTGCTTAGTACAGTGTTCTGCTCACAGCAAGTGATCAATAAATGATTGAATGAATATATATAACACTCTTTTGACACTGTGATCTAGACTCCAGGGGAATTATTCACTGCCACTGTGAGCTCACTACCACTTGTGACCTCTCCATTACATATAAATAGCCCAGAAGGTCTCTCAAACCATGACTCTATTTACACACATTTGCCCCCTTCACTCTGGTTCTAAAGCCAGCGAGACCTGATAATCTGGGATTTTTTTAAACAAATTAGTTAACTTTAAGTTTATTTTGCTCCACACACCCCCATATATCTGTAATTTTATTTATTTGTATTGATGTCTGTTCTCCCCCCTCCCCCCCCCTCAGACTGTAAGCTCTTTGTAGGCAGGGACTGTCACTGTTTATTGATGCATTGTATTTTTCCAACTGCTTAGTACAGTGCTCTGCACACAGTAAACGCTTAATAAATTCGATTGAATGAATGCATGAATTTCTCTTGGACCGACGGACCCCTTTCCAGAAACTGCTTCACGGTTCCCCTCCGGGTATTTGCGGAAGGACAGGGATGGAGAAACCGAGTGGGAGGATAATTTTGTGTGCTGAAAGTTGCAATTAGTGAGGGATGGGAGTGGGGTAAAAGGTTCAGAAATATCTGCATGCCACCCTTTGTTTAGCATTCCGTGTTGGCATCAACACATCTTTACTTCAATTTAGCTCTCACACTCATGAATTACTGAGTCCTAAGAATTATCCTAAAATGACAGCATACCACCTCAAATTCATGCAGATGCCAGCCTTTCAACTGCAAAAGGCGCCAGGCATAGGAGGTCTTGCAGGCACAAGGATAAATATTCCACAATAATGTAAATGAGATCCTTCTAAAAAAACCAAAAATCAAGCAAGTGATTTTGATTAAACTGCAAATAAATAATAACACAAATTGCAACCTTCTCCAGCTATTATTATGTAAGTGCTTGGGAGGAGATGCTAGTTCAAACAATAACACCCCTGCACTAACCTATGGGTTGTTAAATCACTGGAGTGACAGCTCCAGATCAAAATCAATACTCTATACAACACAGCTTATTAAAAAATACTTTGGGCTAAACAGTCTTTTTTGTGGCAAACAGGAAAATAAAGTCACAATCATGTGACTATTTTAAAACAGACTGATTTTATATTTTTGGAAGTTCCACAATCTTCTGTGATGTACAATCCAAGGTTCCCTGACACCTAGGAGCTAAAATCCTACTGAGAGAAGACTGATGACATTAACACTCCTTTTTTGACAGTTTGGTTTCAATTTTATCTTGTTTTTTTATTGGTGCTGAAAGAAAAGAAGTAATATGAGTCACACTCTGGTGGGGATATCACCACTGGTTTTCCCGTTTACATGAAGGAAATTGCCTACAGCGGGTTTAGAGTAAGGGAAAGGCACATCTTAGTACAAAATGAAACGCAGTTTTTAGGTAGCAAAGGGCAGCAAGGAAAAGGCTTAGGGGGTGGGAAAGGGATAAAAGGGGACAAACAAACAGCGGGGTGAGCACGGGCCTGGAAGTTCTAATCCTGGCTCTACCACATCATCATCATCGTCATCAATAGTATTTATTGAGCGCTTACTATGTGCAGAGCACTGTACTAAGCGCTTGGGAAGTACAAATTGGCAACATATAGAGACAGTCCCTACCCAACAGTGGGCTCACAGTCTAAAAGGGGAAGACAGAGAACAAAACCAAACATACTAACAAAATAAAATAAATAGAATAGATATGTACAAGTAAAATAAATAAATAAATAAATACAGTAATAAATATGTACAAACATATATACAGGTGCTGTGGGGAAGGGAAGGAGGTAAGAAGGGGGTATGGAGAGGGGGATGAGGGGGAGAGGAAGGAAGGGGCTCAGTCTGGGAAGGCCTCCTACATGTCTGTTGTGTGACTTTGGACAAATCACTTCACTTCTCTGGACCTCAGTTCCCTCATCTGTAAAATGGGGACTAAGAGTGTGAGCCCCATGTGGGACAGGAACTGTGTCCAACCAGATTAACTAGTATCTACCCCAGCGCTTAGAACAGTGCTTGGCACATAGTAAGTGCTTAACCAGTAACCATGATTATCATTATTATTATGGGTAGATTGTTTCCAATGGTCAGTTGAGAAAGTGAGCCTTTTTGCACAGTGCTGAACGGTCAATGCTACGTGCTGGGCCCTTGAAAGTTTGTGATGATGGCCAGGGTGAAGGGCCAACAAGAGAACCAAGGAGCAGTGAGGAAGGCAGAAGAAATGCTTAGGGTCCTAAAGCTCACTACGGAGAATTAGCCTAGGTATATATTTTAATAATGGTATTTGTTAAGCACTTACTTAACAATGCCAGGCATTGTTCTATGTGACCGGTAACTGAGGCAGAAAACAAGGAAGGATAAGAAGGTAGATCTTGCATCCCTTGCTCCCTCTCAAAAAAGAGGGAAGAAGGAGGCAAATGAACGTTAGACAACCTAAGGTCATTCATTCATTCATTCGATCATATTTATTGAAAGCTTACTGTGTGCAGAGCACTGCACAAAGCAGTTGGGAAGTACAAGTCGGCAACACATAGAGACGGTCCCTACCCAACAACAGGCACACAGTCTAGAAGGGGGAGAAAGACAACAAAACAAAACATGTAGACAGGTGATGTTCCAGTCTGTGGAGAACCCCAGCTGAGACCTAGTCTTCCTTTTTCCCTTCCCTCCTGCTCGCTGTCATGATTGCCAACACATCCACAAACAGAGGAGGAGGGAAGAAGGAAAAACACAAATGAATCAATTTTTCTACCTAGTAACAGCTAACTACTAGCCTCTCACTGTCTATATCCGAGTGCGGCAGAAGGAACCTAAGGTTCTACCTTTCGCGGTGGCCATGCCCAGAGCAGAATGTTGGCTTGATCAACACCAGAGCTGCTCCAAGTTTAAACTAACATTAAAGCCGCTGCGTCAAGAAGTGGTCTGCAAACCATCAATTGATTGCATTTATTGAGCATTTACTGTGTGCAGAGCACTGTACTAAGCGCTTGGGAGAATACAATATAAAAATAAACCACTGAGGCAGCTAAATGTTAGGCTCCTGGAGATTTGGAGCAACATTACAAAAGCCCTGATGGAAAGAGACACTCCAACTATGATCTCCAAAATACACAGCAAATGGGCATTTCAGCCACGGTAGCCATCAAGACACTGGGCTAATCTAAGCCACCAATAATGGGTGAAAAAGACGGAGATAAAAACTCCTGGCAGCAAAACAAGTACTAGATCAACACCACCTCGCAGCACCTCTTGACCCTGTCAAAAAAAGATGCTTTTAGCCACCTGCTTCTTGACAGGCAAATTAAACTTACGATGGCTAAAACTGAACTTCTTATCTTCCCACCTAAACCCTGTCCTTCCGCTCACTTTCCCATCACTGTTGAGGGCACACTATCCTTCCTGTCTCGCAAGCCAGTAACCTTGGCATTATCCTTGGCTCCCCTCTCTCGTTCAACCCACATATTCAAGGCTTCACTAAACCCTGTCAGCTCTACGTTTATGACATCGCCACAGTCCACCTCCAAACTGTTACAACATTAAATGCAAGCACTTACCCTATCCTGCCTTGATGACTAGCAGCCTCCCTGCTGACCTCCTAGCCTCCTGTCTCTCCCTACTCCAGTCCAGACTCCATTCTGTTGCCCAGATCATTTTCCTTCAAAAATATTCAATGTTTCCCCCCCTTCTGAAGAAACTCCAGTGGTTGCCCAGTCACCTCCACATCAAACAAAAACTCCTCACCTTTGGCTTTAAAGCACTTAATCACGCTGCCTCCTCCTACCTCACCTCGCTACTCCCTTACTCAACTCAGCCCACACACTTTGTTCCTCTAATGCTAACCTTCTCCACTGTACCTCAATCTCATCTATCTCAGCGCCGACCTCTCGCCCATATCCTACCTCTGGCCTGAAACACCCTTCCTCATCATATCAGATAATTGCTCTCCCCCACTTCAAAGCCTTACTGAAGGCATAACTCCTCCAAGAAGCCTTCCCTGACTAAGCCCTCCTCTCATCTCCCACTCCCTTCTGCATCACCCTGACTTGCTCCCTTCATTCATCCCCACAGCACATATGTATATAACTGTAATTTATTTATATATATATATATTAATGTCTGTCTCCCCCTCTAGACTGTGAGCTCCTTGTGAGCAGGAATGTGTCTGTTGTTATAATGTACTTTCCCAAGCACTTAGTGTAGTCCTTTCTTTGCACACCATAAGTGTTCAATAAATACAACCGTGAATGAATGAATGAAAGTAGAGAAACAGCGTGGCCTAGTTTATGGAGCATGGGCCTGGGAGTCAAAAGGACCTAGTTTCTAACCCTGGCTTCTCCACTTGTCTGCTGTGTGACCCCATAAATCAATCATTGGTATTTACTGAGAGCTTACTGTGTGCACAGCACTGACCTAAAGCTCTTCAGAAAGTCTCTTCACTTCTTTGGGCCTCAGGTACCTCATCTGTAAAATGGGGGTTAAGACTGTGAGCCCCATGAGGGCTGTGGACTGTGTCCAACATAGTAAGCCCTTAACAGATACCATTAAAAAAATAAGAAAAAAAAGTTAAGGGACCTACATGACAAATGCTGGGTTGCCCATGCAGAAGAGATCCATGGCTAAGGCAACAAAGCCAAATCAAGGGGACAGCTATGTATCACTAAAGTTACAAGGTTCTATACACACTACCATTGTACTTCTGAAGCGTGAAGATAGCTCCAACCTCTTCAGAGGCAAGAGAGAAAGATGGCAGCAACCCTTTGATATACTCTTGAACATACTGATCAACAAAGAGGTCTCCAACTAAAGGAAAACAATCAGCATGGCACTTGTCCAAATTACAATTACTGAAGTATCACAGCAATCAAACACTGAAAATGGGCAAGCAACTGGCCCTGATGGTATATCTCAATTGAAGCAGTGTGGCCTAGGAAAGAGCATGGGCTTAGAAGTCTGAAGATCTGAATTCAAATAATAATACATCATTATAAAAAATGGTATTTGTTAAGCTCTTACTAGGTGCCAAGCACTGTTCTGAGCGCTAGGGTAGCTACAAGGTAATCTAGCTGTCCAAAATGAGACTCACAGTCTTAATCTCTATTTTACAGATGAGGTAACTGAGTCCCAGAGAAGTTAAGTGGTTTGCCCAAGGTCACACGGCAGACAAGTGGCAGAACCAGGGTTAGAACCTAAGTCCTCTGACTTCCGAGCCCACGCTCTTGCCACTAGGCCACGCTGCTTCCCCATCACAGCTCTGCCAACTGCTTGCCATGTGACCTTGGGAAGTCACTTCATTCCTCTGGGACTCAGTTTCCCTATCTGTAAAATGGGGATTAAATACCTTTTCTCCCTCTAATTGAGACTGTGAGCCCCACACGGGACAGAGACTGTGTCCAACCTGATAAACCTCTATTTACCCCAGTGCTTATAAACATAGGTTTGCGCACAGTAAGTGCATGAGAATCAGCACGGCCTAGGGGAAGAAGCATGGGCTTGGAGGTCAGAGGATCCGGGTTCTAATCCTGGGTCTGGCATTTGTCTGCTGGGAGACCTTGGGCAAATCACTTAAATCTCTGTCCCTCGGTTACCTCATCTGTGGTGATTAAAACTGTGAGCCCTATATGGAACAGGGACTGTGTTCAACCTGATTAACCTGTATCTATCCCAGCACTTAGAACGGTGCTAGGCACATAGTAGGCACTTAACAAGTACCATAATAATAATACTAATGGTGATAATATTAATGGTAATAATAATATTAATAATAATTAACAAATACCATATTTATATCTGGTGAGATCAACCAGCATGGAGAGGGATCACCGGGCTTAAATACTTCCTTAAGCTCCTCCTCAAATTTAGAGCACTGAGAAAATGCCACAGGACTCAAAAGCTGTCAAGCTGTCACCATCGCTACTATTTTCAAAAAGAAAGATAACAGTTGGATGCAGCACGGCCTAGAGGCAAAAAACACGGGCTAGGGAAAAGGAGGACGTGGGTTCTAATCCCAGCTTCACCACTTGTCTGCTGTGTGACCTTGAGCAAGTCACTTAACTTCTCTGTGCCTCAGTTACCTCATCTGTAAAATGGGGTTTAAGACTGTGAGCCCCATGTGGGACAATCTGATTACCTTATATCTATCCCAGTGCCTAGAACAGTGCTTGGCACATAGTAAGTGCTTAACAAATACCATAATTATTATGCAGCAACTATGGAAATAGCACCTTCACTGTTCTCCTTTACTGGCAAAATGATTCCAACATCACTAAAGAAGTCATGGTTAAAGAAGTTATGTGGCTCTGTCTGTGCTCTCACAACACTCCTAAGTGGGATGATGGCTTTAAAGGGGCCTGAAGAGATGGCGGTAACACAGATATTCTCCTAAATACACCTATTTTGGAAAATGCAGCCCTACAAAACATAGATAGCCTATCTACATATACAGACATGGCACATGCTCCGACTACTGGAGAAGCAGCATGGCGTAGAGGATAGAGCACGGGCCTGGGAGTCAGAAGGTCATGGGTTCTAATCCTGACTCTGCCACTTTGCTGTGTGACCTTGGGCAAGTCACTTTACATCTCTGGGCCTAATTACCTAAAACCACAAGGCTGGAAAAAGGACTTTAAAGGACTTTAAAACTGGTTTAGAAGTTGGGACTAGAATGCTTAAATCTATTTTAGGCAGCAAACCATGAGACTAAAAATGGATTTGCTCAGTTAGCCAACCCAAGATGCACTGCACTGAATGGATGCAATTTTTAACTTTTGTTTTTCAACTCCATTTAAACAAAAAGCTTCTATTAATACTAAATATTAACATTAGTTTTAGCTACTGTTAAAACCAATAATATTTAGATCAGACGCATCAAGGACATTAAAAACAAACTAAAGCAGGCTGTTAATCATATTTGATTATATTAATATTCAGGAAGTAAAACGATCCTCTCCCTTTCAATTTATTCTGGAAAAACATGTCACATTAACCACAAATATTGTCCAAGTCAACTATAATATATGTGACACATAATAAACAGTATTTATTAAATGCTTACTGCATACAGAGCACTGTACTAAGCAACTGAGAAAATACACTATGTTAAGAGTTGGTAGTCATGATACCCGCCCACTTACTCCTGCTTTGCCTCAGGTAAAGCAGTTTCAGATTTGGACACAGCCTCCTTCATGAAATGCAAATTGTGAAAATAAGGTCTTAAAAGATGTGCTTAGGATGTAAAGAATCGACTTACCTTCAACTCATCCAGGGTGGCCATGTGGTCAAGCCTGAAATCATGTGTCAAATGAACGTAGTGTTGATTGTATAATGTCCAAAATTTGCTAGCACCCTAAAGACAAACAGAGCACAATCCTCGTCCTCTCAGTTCAAGTTTTAATTGGACAAGCTCCATAGACTATCTTTGTTTTGGGGAAGGTGGGTTTTCTCTTTGGTCTTCTAAATTAACCATGCTGCTGAGAAGTAGCATGGCCTAGTGACAAGAGCATGGGCTTGGGAGTCAGAGGACATGGGTTCTAATCCTGGCTCTTCCACTTGTCTGCTGTGTGACCTGGGCAAATCGCTTCACTTCTCTATGCCTCAGTTACCTCATCTGTAAAATGGGGATTAAGACTGTGAGCCCATGTGGTACAACCTGATTACCTTGTATCCACCCAGGTGCTTAGAACACACAGTAGGCGCTTAACAAATACCATAATTACTATTATTATTAACCTTATAGGATATGTACGGGTAATTGAGATGAAGAAATGAACTTTAAGAAGCTTCATCCTGACTGACCGAGGATCCCGAAACCCAGAAGCATGCAGAAAAGCTCCTGTTTGGACTTGGGGAACCCCAAAGGTCGCCGGCCCAGAGATGAATCCAGACATCCATAAGAAGCAAGATCTAGGAAATGCTGGGGGTCACGGTCACCAGGAAGCAGATGACCAAGTGTTCTCTGGGAAACAGAGAAGCAGCATGGCTCAGGGGAAAGAGCACGGGCTTTGGAGTCGGAGGTCATGGATTCAAATCCCAGCTCTGCCAATTGTCAGCTGTGTGACTTTGGGCAAGTCACAACTTCTCTGTGCCTCAGTTACCTCATCTGTAAAATGGGGATTAAGACTGTGGGCCCCCCATGGGACAACCTGATCACCTTGTAACCTCCCCAGCACTTAGAACAGTGCTTTGCACATAGTAAGTGCTTAATAAATGCCATCATTATTATTATTATTATTAAATACTGCAAAAAGGTGGAGTCCCTCCCCTCGGGCTCCAGGCCCCTGGAAAAGGCTCAAGACTGTCGGCACTTGAGTATAGATATAAGGTCCAGATGTCTGATGCCTGCGCTCCACAGGATACTGAGTTGACAGACAGTAGATGGACTAAATGTTGATGCCAGCTAGTTGCACTTTGGGGAGGGAGGGGGCGGGGCCGGAAGGGGGTCTTCACTATGTGAGGTCTGCAGTCCCTAAAACACAGGCCCGACTTGAGAGAAAAAAAACACAAAAAACCTCTAATTGGCCCTCATCTATGACAACTACCTGCTGAATTTGAGGGCTGGAGATTGCTTCTGGTTGGTGAGTCCTTCAATCACATTCCTCTTTACCCCGGGATTCGACTCTTTTGTTCCAAATGACATGGCACAACCTGAGCCTTCCACCTTCTCAGCTGGATTACTTGGGGGCTTGTCATCCCATCACCCCCATCATTGTGCAGCAGTACCCGAATCCCCCCTTCTCTATTCTGCCCACCCTCCCCTCGGCATCACCTGTGCACCCCATAAGAACTTTGATACCCATCCCAGCCCCCAGCACTTATGTCCATATCCTTACACTCTACTATTTCCCCCGCCTGTAATTTATTTTCACGTCTGTCTCCCCTGGTAGACTGTAAATTCCTTGGGGGCAGAAATGGCGTCTGTCTACTCTGTTGGATTATGCTTTCCCGGGCGCTCGTTACAGTGCTCTGCAGCCAGTAAGCGCTCAATAAATTCCATGGATCGACTGATCAGGCCAAATACGCAATGCAGTTCAAGCCCACAGCTATAGTGGACAGGCCATTCAGGAGCTGAGGATTCATTTGTTCATTCATTCATTCATTCAATCGTATTTATCGAGCGCTTACTGTGTGCAAGCGGCTCCCTGCCAGTAGCTACCTTCCAGTAGCACGGCCCACTGTCGTGGCAGGCGGGGGGAGCTGTGTTTTCAAAAATATTTTGAACACTGGAAAATTCTGCAACTCAATGGAAGACAGGGAGAGGGAGGAAGGGAAATGGATTCACTTTGATACCATGTGTTTTTTCTGTTTCCCTTCCTCCCCACCCAACTCATACTAGACTGCAATGCTCATGGGCCACTCCTAGAGGAGTGCTCTGCCCAAAGTTAACACTCAACAGATACTAGAAACTTACTGAAATAGAGGAGGCAGTAGAATACAAAGAATTTTGGAATAGAGGAAAGGGAGGTAACACAAAAGTCCACTGGAACAGGACGAATTTGCCTACAAACAACCGAGACCCGGAACACCCCAGTTTTTACTTTTAATTTATTTCCTTCCTAATGCCGAACATTATCAAGTATGAGAGAAAACAAGTTCAAAAAGCTAACCCCATTACATAAATGAGTGCAAAAGTGATGAACATCCCAGTAAAGCTGGACGACCACTGCCTGTTACTATTATCATCATTATGCTATTTGTTAACTCCTTACTATATGCCAAGAAATCTGCTAAGCTCTGGGGTAGGTTTGCGTTAGGAGGTTGGTCAGAGTCCCCACCTCACGAACACCTTCCAGTCTAAGAACGAGGAGGAAAAGGAACATCATCCCCATTTTACAGATGAGGAACCTGAGGCACAAAGCTGTTAAGTGACTTGTCCAAGGTCACCCAGCAGACGAATGGCAGAGCTGGGATTAGAACCCAGGTCCTGAGTCCCAAGACCTGTGCGCTCTGCATTAGGCTACACCACTCCACAGTGATTGCACCATCCCCCAACCATAGCTCCCTTCTTTCAAAGCCTTACTGAAGGCACATTTCCTTCAGGAGGTCTTCCCTAAGCCCTCCTTTCCTTTTCTCCCACTCGCTCTATGTCACTTTGACTTGCTCCCTTTATTCATCCCCCCTCCCAGCCCCACAACACTTATGTACATATCTGTAAGGTTTTTTTATTTATATTGGTGCCTGTCTCCCCCTCTAGACTGTAAGCTCATTGTGGGCAGGGAAAGTGTGTGCTATGGTGTTATTATTGTACTCTCCCAAGCACTTAGTACGGTGCTCTGCCCACAGTAAGTGCTTGATAAATACAACTAACTGACCTCCTGACTCCAGTCTGCAATGTGATACAATCGATTTGTACTACATGCAGCACTCTGAACAACAAACTTCACGCTGCTGCCCGGATCATCTTTGTGCAGGAACGCTCTGGGCATGTTACTCCCCTCCTCAAAAATCTCCAGTGGCTGCCAGTCAACCTACGCATCAAGCAAAAACTTCTCACTCTTGGCTTCAGGGTTCTCCATCACCTTGCTTCCTCCTACCTCTCCTCCTTTCTCTCCTTCTACAGCCCAGTCCGCACCCTCCGCTCCTCTGCCGCTAACCTCCTCACTGTACCTCGTTCTCGCCTGTCCTACGGTCGACCCCCAGCCCACGTCCTCCCCCTGGCCTGGAATGCCCTCCCTCCACACATCCGCCAAGCTAGCTCTCTTCCTCCCTTCAAAGCCCTACTGAGAGCTCACCTCCTCCAGGAGGCATTCACAGACTGAGCCCCATCCTTCCTCTCCCCCTCCCCATCCCCCCTGCCCTACCTCCTTCCTCTCCCCATAGCACCTGTATATATGTTTGTACATATTATTCTATTTATTTTACCTGTACATATTTACTATTCTATTTATTTTGTTAATGATGTGCGTCTAGCTTTATTTCTATTTATTGTGATGACTTGACACCTGTCCACATGTTTTGTTTTATTGTCTGTCTCCCCCTTCTAGACTGAGCCCATTGTTGGGTAGGGACTGTCTCTGTATGTTGCCAACTTGTACTTCCCAAGTGCTTAGTACAGTGCTCTGCACACAGTAAGTGCTCAATAAATACAATTGAATGAATGAATGAATGAATGAATGAACAAGAGAATGTTCACGCAGCTCATCTTTTCAAAAGATACACTCAAAAAGGCTTCCTTGAGAGAGGAAATTTATACTCCCCTTGTCTGAGAGAAGCCTGATGATGAATAAGCAACACTGGCTCCAGGACCAAGCAATCTGATATCCAACACAATTCAGTTTCGGATTTTTTTTTAAATATTGCCTTTAATCTTCAACTAAATACTAAATTCCACTCCACGGATATGCTGTTTCATCTGCACGGTTTGTTGTTTTTTTTTTACATTAGTTTGTGAGTGCCATCTAATTACAGCAGAGAAAGCTTGCAGTGTTTTTCTAAAACCAAATAATTTTGAAAAGAAAAAATGTGTTTGAAATAAACTCTTCAATATGCTGATAATCTATGATCATGCTTCTTACCGGTCTTTATTTAGTTTCCCAGAGAAAAAAATTACTTTAAAATCCAGATTTAAAAACTGATTAAATTTTTTTCTGATTGGCTTTTAGAACGAGTAGTGAAGGTAAAAGAGTAACCCATGAAACAAACAAAATAAAATAAAAAACAAAACAAAAAAAAACAGCAACAGGGTGAATCATAAAGCAAGAGTTAAAAGGAAAAATCTTCCATCAAGAATTGCACGGAGTTCAAATTCACTCAAATTGCCCCCCCAACTAGTTCATATACAAAAATCCTCTTTTATTAAGGTGTGGAAACACTGGAGAGAGCCACAATTATGATTTCAACTACTGATGGCCAGAAGTAAATTGATAAAACTTGTCGTGGAAAGAAGTCGGCCAAGGACTACCCATCCAAAAATGGGCTCCCAATAGGGTGGGAAAGTTAGCACTGTTTACATCTCCCTGGCTCTGCTGCTTTCTATTCATGACTAAAATTCTTTTTGCACCCCTCACGGAGGACCTTGAATCCTTTTTATAAAAAGGAACCCTAGGATGCCTTGAGCTGGCTGCCACTGCATCTTTTAAAGCAGGCTTTCAAACCATTTTCAAAAACTTTTTCAATCCACAAAAACTTAAGTTGGTCCAATAAAAATCTGAATTCTCCGCTCCCCACAACCCAGGCCCATATTTACTAATGCATCACAGTTCCCCCTTCACCTCTACCTCTTCCTCCTATTCCGCATTATCACTAAACTAAGGCAACACAAGCATCTGCCCATAGGAATTACATTCAGAGACTCCCACGCACGGATTCCCCCTGAAAATGTACCCACAGGGGAACAAAAGAAGAGAGGCAGAGTTTACCAATTCCCTTGATCCTCACTGCCTTATTTCCTCTAGGTCCAAATTTCTTTTAGACCTAACTCTGTCTATATTTTCAGTTAAATTTAAAGGATGACTATTACCCAAAGGCATCTGTGGCCATTTTCATCAAATGTCCTGGGCACTTGTGGGCAGGCACTGTGTCCGTTATATTGCCATGCTGTACTCTCCCAGGCACTTAGTACAGTGCCCTGCGCACAGCAGGTGCTCAATAAATACGATTGATTTTTATTTTCGTAATCATATGGAGCAGCTTATCCAGACATTGGAAACAAATACTAGGATTCACTCAAGGAAAACGCCAAGGCCAAAAGCACATTTAAAATATCTGTAACCCATCTGAGATAGCAGTTCCCTTGGGCTCTCAAAACTCCTTCCCAATTCCCACTTCAACCGTGACTTTTTCTTAATCTCTGGACCCCAGCAAGCCAGGGTACAATTACCCAAACTCAAAAGGCTCAGCAAGAACTCTGAAGAAGCAAGCTGATGGAGTTCACTAGTAGAAAACCAAGGTTAATCAGCTACGGACTCTCTACTAAGAACTACTGCAGTCAACAGGGATTATAAAAGACTCTTAGAAGAGAAAGACAATACAATCACCAGAAAAAAAAAGGAAAGCAAGCGGATCTTTAGAAATAATTGTGAAAAACTTCAAAGTCTTCAGAAATCGTTTTTAAATACTTTCCTAACAATGATGACAGAAAAAACGTTATCCAAGTATGGTATTTAAAAGCAAGTCAGTGCAGTCTGAGTACAATCCGAAGTACCAGAAAGACATTTGACTTTTTTTCTATAAAAACTAGGTAACAAACCACTTATTACTAGTACCTACAAAATAAAGTCCGATTTAGAATCGCTTTGTTATTTCACATTTCTACAGAGTATCCTTAGAAGTTGCCACAAGTTCTCTATAAATGTCTCCCCACCGAGTTCAAGTTAAAAAAAAAAAGAGCCCGAATCATTCCTACCTTGCTCATAGCTTTCCCTGTGCGTTGAAGTGATACCATTTGGTTTGAATTGCTGACATTAAAAACATCTGTAACTCAATAATGCTACAGTCTTAAGTACAGATACATGAATTGCTTAGATGAACCACCATGATGATCTATCCTTTATAAGCAGGATAGAGAAGCAGCGTGGCTTAGTGGAAAGAGCCTGGCCTTGGGAGTCAGAGGTCGTGGGTTCTAATCCCGGCTCCACCACTTATCAGATGTGTGACTTTGGGCAAGTCACTTCTCTGTGCCTCAGTTACCTCATCTGTAAAATGGGGATTAATAATAATAATAATGTTGGTATTTGTTAAGTGCTCACAGTGTTAATCCCCATTTTACAGATGAGGAAACTGAAGCACAGAGAAGTTAAGTGACTTGCCCAAAGTCACATAGTTGACAAGTGGTGGAGCTGGGATTAGAACCCATGACCTCTGACTCCCAAGCCCGTGCTCTTTCTGAGTGACTGTGAGCCCCATGTGAGACAACCTGATTACTTTGTATCTACCCCAACGCTTAGCACATAGTAAGCGCTTAACAAATACCATTAGTAGTAGTAGTAGTAGTAATAGTAGTAGTAATAGTCTGACCTAATGGATAGAGTAGAGGCCTGGGACTCAGAAGAATCTGGGTTCTAATCCCAGCTCTACCACTTGTCTGCTGTGTGATCTTGGGCAAGTCGCTTCACTTCACTGGGCCTCAGTTCCCTATCTGTAAAAAATGGGGATTGAGACTGTGAGCCCCATCTGGGACAGGGACTGTGTCCAACCCAATTATCCTGTATCAACCCCAGCACTCAGTACAGTGCCTGGTACATAATAAGTGCTTAACAAATACCATTCTTAAAAACAGTATCCAGCATTAAAAGATTCTCCCTTCCACATCCTTGCAAAGGTCTCTTATGGATGTCCTCTAATGAGAGAACCAATCCTATATAAACAATCGCACACACCGAGTTTACTTTGCTGTTTGTAGTTCACAACCTAATATTGGGTAGTGCTATCCTGAAAGACTTGCGGTTTGCACTGTCCTACAATGATTCATTTTTCTACCAATTTGAGATTTACAGTTTTTGAGTAAAAAGGGGGTCACTGAAAAAAGAACAGCATAAGTAGCTCTAAAAAGAGTCGATAGCACACAAAACGTACTGTGGATTCCTGAATTCAACTAACTCACAGAATCTGGGCTTGCATTTGGCAAGTGCATATTTAAAATGCCAGGAGACTGGGCTTCCAAGTTTTCCACTTCACATTCATCTTTCTACCCAAGCGCTACTGCTATCGTTACGAAACAAACCACTTCATAAATTAATGTCCAATTTTTAAAACCAGAGAATCTTCTAAAACCAACCACTGACTGGGCCACCTCTAGACTGTGGGCTCGCTGTGGGCAGGAATGTGTCTGTTGAATATTGCAGTCTCCCAAGCACTTAGTACAGTGCTTTGCACACAGTAAGTGCTCAATAAACACAACTGATTGAATGAATGAGTGAATATCAACTTTTGGCTGCATCAGGTAGCACTGCCGTTTGGGGGAAGTCATGCCACTGCCAATGTGGAGCAGCCACTTGGGAGAGCCCTCTGCCACAAATCCAGCCCACTCTCTTCATCTCCCTCCCCCTGTTTCTCCTCTACTAATTCCACCTCAATGGGGCAGCAGGGACAGGGTGGCAGTCTGTGGTACCACAGATTCCAACATGGCAGGAGCAGCTGGGATATCTTCCACTGGAAGCATTGGGCCCACTTTCCCCAAGCTTCCGCAGCCCAGCATGGCAACTTTTTTAGTTGCCAATGTCTGTTTTAGATTACTTCCATGCACTGAAATGTTACCCATAAAGGGATACTGGAGAAGAAACAGTTGCACACCACAAAAAGATCGACAAATTGAGTGTTAACATGGCTTGTAGGTTTACTGGAACCAGGTCGACGACGATCTGAAAGCATCTTGTGTTTTCCACTCTGGCTGGCCAGTCCTGTGTCAGAACAGTTATTAACAGAAAATTGGCCAATCTGAGAATGAAGGCAACAACTCAGTACCCAACTAATAAAATCTGGGAGGTTGGCAGCCAGGAGTGAAAGATGTTGGACTCCTTTTAGCTGTGGAAGTGTTACTGTTTTCCAATTATCTGGCCTCATTCTGACATTACTGGATCTTTTTTTGCAATATAAATTTTATCTAAGGGATCACACCAGGAATCTGCTCAATCCACAAAGGCACTTTCTTAAAATGAGATAACAAAGGAGCAAAGCTCCCAGCACGTGCTTTCCATACCGGCTTCTTAGGACAACATAAAAAGTGACAATATAGAGAGCACAAGCTTTTCTACTTCTTTCTCTGCTCCGTGTATAACAGACACACAATTACCCAAACTCTGAAAAAGTGTCTCCAAAAATGACTGCGGCAACTATTCCAACGACCCAATACAGATAGCTAAAATCATGTAAAATGCTGGCAAAATATGAATGCAACAAAGTTGATTCACCTAACCCTTATTAATCTTTAAATTTATCTAAGTTTTGAAATCGGTACAACTTTCTGATTTTAATCTTTTAACACCCCTATTACACATTTCAGTTCCACACAGCACTTCAGTGGGAAAGGATCCAGTACTAGATTAGCCTGTATTCTCCAACAGCTGGTTTTAAAATAAACCTAGGATTAAAACCCAAGATCGAGGTAAAGATGTAATGCCATTCAAGGCCAATCCTTAAGACGTTTTGCAATTTCAGCCTACCAAGTTTCACTCTGTAACCAAATCATTTTTCCCGATCTTACCGGAAAGAAGACCTTACTGCAAATCTACACTAGTCCAAAAAACCTATTTGACTCAATAAGCGAAATGTATTCCACACATCGCTGACCAAAAGATCTGTAAGGAAAAAAGTAAAACCTGTCTACCTCTTTTGACAGCTCATCTACAACAGGCTGAGTCCCAGATAGGGCCTTTACCCAGACCACAACTCAAACCACCGCTGAGTTTTCTTGCGGTTCAATTCGTCTTTTCTCTTCGGTCTCTGAATTGACTGTTACCCCTTAATCGCACCTCAAGTGGGATGCTGGCCTCATCACCTCTTTTTGTCAATAAGCTTTCCCTAAAGAACGACAGACAATCGGATCCCGTCAGAGATATCGGCCTTCTGAGTCCGTCCGGGCTCGGCCGCTGGATTCGCCTACACAAAGACGCCGGGAGCGGGGAAGGTTGCGTTCAAAGCCTCCGAAAGCAAGTTGGGCGCTAGGACTGCTTTTAAAAACTGCTTGCGACCCAAGTAAAATGATCCAAACCGAAGCCCCCCGTGTCAAAATCCAAGCAGGAGGCGCGAGTGAACTCGCTCCCTTCGGCTCCTAATAGGGTGTTGTATTTACTAGCTACGATAAAGAAGCCACCATCAGGTTAAAAAACAAAAACCGGGGATGGAAGGGAGGAGGGAATTTAAAAAAAAGGCCATTTTTCCAGAGTGATTTGCGTGAGGCGGGTATCGCTGGTAGTTAGGTTTTCTCGCGGGGGTGGGGGTGGGGGTTGCAAATAAACACAGAGATGCGTTCGAACCAACATGGCCAGCGAGATGCCCCTCCAAACAAAAGGCAACGGGGGATATAAACAGGAACCATTCACCTCCATCGGCTAAGAGCATCGCCATCACGGTGTGTGGAGAACCCCTAAAGGCGCCGCTCGCCCTCCTGCCCAGCACAGGGGCGAGGGGAGGGAGCGGAGTATGTTTGGTTTTGTCGTCTATCTCCCCATTTTAGACTGTGAGCCCACTATTGGGTAGGGACTGTCTCTATATGTTGCCAAATTGTACTTCCCAAGCGCTTAGCACAGTGCTCTGCACATAGTAAGCGCTCAATAAATACGATTGATGATGATGATGATGATGACGGGGAAGGCCCAGACGCGGACCTCGTCCCGGGCTGCCGCCGAGGGGCCGGTCAGGAAGGGAAGTCTTCCCCGGCCCAGCCGGGATCACCCCGGGGGGGCTCTTCCCGCGGCCCCCCGGTCCCGCCTCATCATCATCAATCGTATTTATTGAGCGCTTACTATGTGCAGAGCACTGTACTAAGCGCTTGGGAAGTACAAATTGGCAACATATAGAGACAGTCCCTACCCAACAGTGGGCTCACAGTCTAAAAGGGGGAGACAAAACCAAACGTACTAACAAAATAAAATAAATAGGATAGATATGGTCGGGAAAGTTTTCCGGAGGGTCCCCCGCCGTCCGGCGGCGCCCACCCCAAGGCTGGGGACGGGGCCAAGTTGGCCCCTGACAGGAGCGGCCCGGGAGGAGGAGGAGGAGGCGGAGGAGGAAGGGGCTGCTCCCCACCGCCCGCCCCCGTCTCCTCACGGTCCCCGGGGCCGGACTCCCCTCGTCGGGCTTCTGAGGGGAGGGGGAGAAAGGCGCCGGGAGTCCCGAGGCGGGTCCCTCACGGGCCCTGGGGGCGGCCCGGTGTCCCCCTCCCCACCCCCACAACAATAACACGCCGGGGTTGGGACCCGTCAGCGGCCGGGGTCCCCACCGGGGGGGGGAGGGGGTCGAGCCCCTCACGAGGGAGACGGGCCGAACGGCTTCCCCCTCCCCCCCTCCCCGGTCTCCCCCTCCCCCGGCGCGCACGGCGACACATATTAGAAGTGAATTTGAGCTGCGCTTTACCTTCAGTTCCGCACTGTCCGCCATCTTGCAACTGTCAGCGCAAGCGCAGTGAACTCCGCCGGGGCCGCGGCTCGCCCCGCCTCCCCCGGCCTGGCCCCGCCCCTCCATGCCCCGCCCCCTAAAGCCCCGCCCCTCCGCCCTCCTCCTCGACCAATCGGCGCGCCGGAATCCCCGCCCCCCCGGCACGTACGGCCGCCCGCCCCTACGTAATATTTAAATAATGGCGCCAAAGCGCTGCCCTTGACAGTTATTCTTTACCCGCCCATTCTCCTCAGCGGCGAGGGGCCGCGCGGGCTAGTGGTTAGAGCCCGGGCCTGGGAGGCGCTGGACCTGAGTTCTAGTGCCGGCTCTGCCCCTTCATGCCACCGTATTTGTTAATAATGATGGCGTTTGTTAAGCGCTTACTATGTGCAAAACACTGTTCTAAGCGCTGGAGGGGGAAACAAGGTGATCAGGTTGTCCCACGTGGGGCTCACAGTCTTCATCCCCATTTTACAGATGAGGGAACTGAGGCCCAGAGAAGTTAAGTGCAAAAGAGAAGCAGCGTGGCTCAATGGAAAGAGCACGGGCTTTGGAGTCAGAGGTCATGGGTTCGAATCCCGGCTCCACCACAAGTCTGTTGTGTGACCTTGGGCAAGTCACTTAACTTCTCTGAGCCTCAGTGACCTCATCTGTAAAAATGGGGATTAAGACTGTGAGCCCCACGTGGGACAACTTGATCACACTGCATCCCCCCCCTGCGCTTAGAACAGTGCTTTGCACATAGTAAGCGCTTAACAAATGCCATTATAATAATAATAATAATAAAACACTGTTCTAAGCGCTAGAGGGGGAAACAAGGTGATCAGGTCATCCCACGTGGGGCTCACAGTCATCATCCCCATTTTACAGATGAGGGAACTGAGGCCCAGAGAAGTTAAGTGACTTGCCCAAGGTCACACAGCTGACAATTGGTGGAGTCGGAATTTGAACCCATGACCTCTGACTCCCAAGCCCATGTTCTTTCCATTGAGCCAAACTGCTTCGCTTACTGTGTGCAGAACACTGTACTGAGCGCTAATAATAATAATTATGGTATTTGTTAAGTGCTTACTACGTGTGAAGCACTGATAAGCGCTGGGGTGGGATACAAGGTGATCAGGTTGTCCCACGTGGGGCTCACAGTTTTAATCCCCAATTTTACAGATGAGGTAAGTGAGGCCCAGAGAAGTTAAGTGACTTGCCCAAAGTCACACAGCTGACAGGTGGCAGAGCAGGAATTAGAACCCATGACCTCTGGCTCCCAAGCCAATGCTCTTTCCACTGAGCCATGCTGCAAGGTAATCAGACTGTCCCACAGGTGGCTCAACCGTCTCAAGCCCCGTTTTACAGATGAGGGAACTGAGGCACAGAGAAGTTAAGTGATTTGCCCAAGGTCACACAGCAGGCAAGTAGTGAAACCGGGAGTAGAACCCACAACCTCTGACTCCCAAGCCCGGGTTCTTGCCACTGGGCCACGCTGCTCCTTAATAATTGTGATTTTTGTTAAGTGCTTACTCTATGCCAGGCACTATATTAAGCGCTGGGTTTGGATACAAGCACATCGTAATGGACACAGTCCCTGTCCCACACTGGGCTCACAGGCTTAATCCCCATTTTACAGATGAGTTTACCGAGGCCCAGAGAAGTGAAGTGACTTGCTGGAGGTCACCCAGCAGACAAGAGGCAGAGCTGGGTTTAGAACCCAGGTCCTTCCGACTCCCAGGCCCGTGCCCTAGCCACTAGGCCATGCTGCACTGGTTTGCCGGGTAATCTTGGGCAAGTCGCTTGACTGCCCTGGGCCTCAGTTACCTCATCTGTAAAATAGGGATTAAGACTATGAGCCCTGTGTGGGACACGGACTCTGTCTAACCCAATTACTTGTATCTACCCCAGCACTTAGAATAGTGCCTGGCACATATTAAACATTTAACAAATACCATAAAAAAGGATGGGCCTGGGGTCAGAGGACCTGGGTTCTAATCCAGACTCTATCACACACCAGCTGTGTGACCTTGGGTAAATCACTTCACTTTTCTGTGCCTCATCTGCAAAATGGGGATTCAATACCTGTTCTCCCTCCTACTTAGACTGTGAGTCCCTTGAGGGACCTAATCAACTTGTATCTTAACCAGAGCTTCATACAGTGCTTGATTCATAGTAAGCGCTTAAAAAATACCACAATTATTATTATTACTTAGCTGGTTCATCTTTTCTGGGAAGCAGCATGGCATAGTGGATACACCACAGGCCTGGGAGTCAAAAGGTCATGGGTTCTAATCCCTGTTCCATCACTAATCTGCTGTGTGACCTTGGGCAAGTTACTTTTATTCATTCATTCAATTGTATTTATTGAGCACTTACTGTGTGCAGAGCACTGTACTAAGCGCTTGGGAAACTACAACAATAAACAGTGACATCCCTTGCCCACAATGAGCTCACAGTCTAGAGTGCAGGAAACAGACATCAATACAAATAAATAAAATTACAGATATGTACATAAGTGCTTTGGGACTGAGATGGGGAAAAAGCAAAGGAATAAATAAAATGACATATGTACGGAAGTGCTTTGGGGCTGGGAGGGGGGAACAGCAAAGAGAGCATTGTCAAGGTGATGTAGAAGGGAGTGGGAGCTGAGAACAAGTGGGATTTAGTCTAGGAAGGCTTCTTGGAGGAGATGTGCCTTCAATAAGCCTTTGAAGAGGGGGAAGGGTAGTTGTCTGCTGGATTTGAGAAGGGAGGGCATTCCAGGCCAGAGGCAGAACCCTGGTTGTTCTTTGCTGTTTTTAATTATCCATCAACGAATATGGATCGGGCATGACCACTGATGGTTTTTAAGAATATCAGACACACCACATGTACAGAACTGGACTGCCAAGTATAACACTGTTGCACTGTTGAAATGGACGGTATGCACAAAGTAGTTGCTTTAGAAATTGTGTTGGGGAGGCCAATAAACCCTACCCACATCCTTCTCACTAAACAATGCTACTGGACTGCTCGTTCTACACAGCTTTCCAACCCCAACATAGCCATAGCCTCGGTCCCTAGGAACAATAAGCAGCTCAAGGTCAGGTGTTCATTCATTCATTCATTCATTCAATCGTATTTATCGTATTTATTGAGCGCTGACTGTATGCAGAATACTTGGGATAGTACAATACAACAAAGAGACACATCACCTGCCCACCATGAGTTTACAGTCTGGGGGGCGCGGGGGGGGGGGGGGACACACAGATATCCATACAAATAAATAAATTACAGATATGTGAATAAGTGCTGTTCACACTGCCCGCACTACGCAATGTAGTAATTTAAAGATCTTGGCTCTTTGAAAAACAATAGAAAAGCCAAACTACTTCTACAAGATGGTCCTCTTGGCCACAAGAAATGATTGAGGTTGTCTCATGAGAAGCATCATGGCTCAGTGGAAAGAACCCTGGCTTGGGAGTCAGAGGTCATGGGTTCTAATCCTGGCTCCACCCCTTGTCAGCTGTGTGACCTTGGGCAAGTCACTTAGCTTCTCTGGGCCTCAGTTACCTCATCTGGAAAATGGGGATTAAGACTGTGAGCCCCTGTGGGCTGTGGGACAACCTGATGACCTTGTATCCCCCCCAGCACTTAGAACAGTGCTTTGCACATAGTATGCACTTAACAAATGTCATCATTATTATTATCATTCATTCATTCATTCAATCGCATTTATTGAGCACTCACTGTGTGCAGAGCACTGTACTAAGCCCCTTGGGAAGTACAAGTTGGCAACATATACAGACGCTCCCTACCCAACAATGGGCTCACAGTCTAGAAGGGGGAGACAGACAAAACATGTGGACAGGTGTCAAGTCGTCAGAACAAAAAGAATTGAAGCTAAATGCACATCATTAACAAAATAAATAGAATAGTAAATATCTACAGGGAAAATAAACAGAGCAATCAATCTGTACAAACATATATACAGGTGCTGTGGGGATGGGAAGGAGATAGGGCAGGGGGGATGGGGAGGAGGAGAGGGAAAAGGGAGCTCAGTCTGGGAAGGTCTCTTGGAGGAGGTGAGCTCTCAGTAGGGCTTTGAAGGGAAGAGGAGAGCTCCTCCTCCAGCAATGATCTTTCAAGCATGCAAATTCATAAACAAACATATTCTCCAGCCATAAACTACACCTATTATTATTATAACAGGGAGTCAATACTGCCTGAGAATCAATCATTCAATCAGTAGTATTTATTGAGCACTTACTGTGTGCAGAGCACTGCACTACACACATGGAAGAGTACAACAGAGCTGATAGGCATGATCACTGCCTACAAGTTGCTTACAGTTTTATGTAAGTTTACCTGGACCATGAGCCCCAGGTGGGACAGGGACGAATAGTAATAATAATAATAATAACAATAATAATAATAATAGTATTTGTCAAGCACTTATCGTGTTTCAAGCATGGTTCTAAGTTCTGGGGTAGATACAAGATAAGCAGGTGGGACAGTCTCTGTTCCACATGGAGCTCACAATCTTAATCTCCTTTATGCAGATGAGATAACTGAGGTACAAAGAGGAAAAGTCCCAAGGTCACATGAGGGACTGCATCCAACCTCTTAATCTTATATCTACCCCAGCACTTAAAATGATCCTTGGCACATAGTAAGGGCTGAACACCACCACAGTTATAATTATTATAAAGTTGGGTTTTTGTTTCCTTTAGGCTGCTTGGGAAATATATTAAGAACTTCTCAGAAGCGAAAGGTAGAAATGTTTCAACATGATTAAAAATAAACTTCACCTAGAGTTAGAAATCGAGGGATACCTTCACCACTTTCTTATGCCGAAGAAGGAAATAATTTTTTTCCCACAAAAACGTTCAGGACACATCACCCCATTCCTCAAAAAACTCCAGTGGTTGCCCATCCACCTCCAAAACAAACAAAAGCTCCACACCATTGGCTTTAAAGCAGTCCATCACGTTGCCCCCTCGTAACTCATCTTGCTTCTCTCCTACAACCCAGCCCACACATTTCACACTCCTCTAATGCTAACCTTCTCACTGTAATTCCATCTGAGGCTCCATTTTACAGATGAGGTAACTGAGGCACAGAGAAGCAAAGTGATGCCCAAGGTCACACAGCAGACACGTGGCAGAGCCTGGATTAAAACCCAGTTCCTTCTGACTCCCAGGCCTGTGCTCTATCCACATAGCCCTGTTGTTTCTCTACCCCAATGCTTAGTACAGAGCTTGACACACAGTAAGAGCTTAAGAGTAATACCACAACTATTCTAGGAAATTTAATATTCATTCTACCATACTTATTGACCGCTTACTGTGTTCAGAGCCCTGTACTAACCACTTGGGAGAGTATGCTATAACAATAAACAAACATGTTCCCTGCCTACCATCTGGAGCTGGGGAACAATATTTAGTTATTTCACCCCGGAATCAAGAAGAGGCTTCGAGGCCATTTTTAGGACTAAGAAGCAAAGAGCCCTGTGATAAAATGTAACCCAGGCAGTTATGCTCAACACTGCAGGCGGGGACTACTTCACTCCATCCTCCCTTTTCCTTCCTCCCCGCCTCTCGCCAAGCTCTAAGCGAAGGGGTGCGGCCAACACCAGAGAGTTCGGGAGAAAGAGCCAAAACAAAGTCTGGGTTGACTTTTGGCCTTTTCCGTCCATCTGTGTCTCTGTGTCTGTTCCCTTTCATTCCTCTGGGTGTGCCTCTGTGTGTTTCATCTCCCAATGGAGTAGCGTGGCCTAGTGGAAAGGGTTCAGGATGAGAAGGCAGCGGACCTGGGTTCCAATCCTGGCTTTACTGCTTGGTGAAGTCACTTAACTTCCCTCTGCCTCAATTTCCTCATCTGAAAAATGGGGATTCAGTATCCGTTCTTCCTCCCACTTAAACTGGAAGCCCCATATGGGGCAGGGATTGTGCCTGATCTGATTGACTTGTATCTCCCCCAACCCTAAGCACAGTGTCTAGCCCATAGTAAGCACTTAACCAGAACAATAATAATAATAATGAGGATAATATTGAAGAAGCAGCATGGCATAGTGGATAGAGCATGGGCCTGGGAGTCAGAAGGCCATGGGTTCTAATACTGAGTCTGCCACTTGTCGGCTGTGTGACCTTGGACAAGTCACTTCACTTCTCTGGGCCTCAGTTCCCTCATTTATAAATGGGGATTGAGATTGTGAACCCCATATAGGACAGGAACTGTGTCCTACCCGATTTGCTTGTAACCACCCCAGCACTTAGAACAGTGTCTGGCACATAGTAAGCACTTATAAAATATCACAATTATTAATAGTGCCTTTTCAATTGGCTGACCTGAAAGTTAAAGAGTTATATCAGAGAAGCAGTGTGGCCTAGAGTGGCACAACTTTTCTGAACCTCAGTTCCCTCATCTGCATAATGGGGATTCCATACCACTTCTCTCTCCTACTTATATGGTGAGCTCTGCATGGGGCCTGATGATCTTGTATCTACCCCAGTGCTTAGCACAGTGCTTGGCACATAATAAGCACTTAAATACCACTATTATTCCACGCACCGCACATGATGTCATATGGAACCTTTTTCAGAAATCTACTGAACCTAAAAAAATGACCCCCTGGGAACCTCTGAAGCCCCAATTTTCTCCAGAGCTTCTGTATTCCCCTCCCAGTTCCCAAGTACTCAGGCAGCATATAACTCCTTCAAGAAGTCCTCCCTGACTAATCCCTCACTGACCCTGTCTACCCTCCCTTCTGCATCACCTGTGCACTTGAGTCTGTTCTGTACCTCTTAAGCACTTAGATTTTCATTCCACCCCAACATCACTTATGTACATATCCACCTGAAATTTATTTTAATGTCCGTCTCCCCGTCTAGTCAGTAATCTCGTCTACCTACTTTTTATTGTACTCTCCCAAACACTTGTACAATGTTTTGCCCGCAGTAAGTGCTCAAGAACTAGACTATGAGCCTGCTGTTGGGTAGGGACCATCTCTGTGTGTTGCCGACTTGTACTTCCTAAGCTCTTAGTACAGTGCTCTGCACTCAGTAAGTGCTCAATAAATACGATTGAAGTTGATTTACAGAATCATGAAACAAGCCACACATAAAGAGATGTGGGGAACGGTAAACCAAGACATGAATTATTTTTCTGTTCTCAACCATCAGGCTTTACAGAAGGAATCACTTGAAATGGACAGTTGACTTGATTTTCATTTTTGAGAAGTAGCAAGGCGTAGTGGAAAGAGCTCGGGCCTGGGAATCAGAGGACCTGAATTCTAATTCTGTCTCTGCCAGTTGTCTGCTGTGTGACCTTGGGCAAGGCACTTTTCTTTTCAGTCCCTCAGTTCTCTCATCTGCAAAATAGGGGATTCAATCCCTGTTGTCCCTCTTACTTACTCTGCGAGCCCCATGTGGGACCTGATTCTCATCTATCCACCCTTGCACTTGGCATAAAGTAAGCACTTAAATACCACAATTATTAAGATACACTAACCATAACACAGGTTTTCCTTAATGCCGTGTCTGTCAGGAATGTGACCCCATGCTTTAGAACTGAGTGTACTTTTTATTCTAGAAGATTAGATGGCCCTTCCCAGGAAGCTAGAAATAGTTCTTTTTGAACTTTGTGTTTGACTTTATTCACCTTATTATTTTACATAAAACATTCTGTTGTAACCTGAAAACTTAGCTCAAGGTAGAAAGATTCATCTCTTACATGTAGTTCAAAGGGGGAAAAGTGAGACTGTGCTAATATGAGTACTTATTTTTATTATTATTATGGTATTTGTTAAGCACTTACTATGTGTCAGGCACTGTACTAAGCACTGGGGTGGACACAAACAAATCGGGTTGGACACAGTCCCTGTCCCACACGGGGCTCACAGTTTTCATCCTCATTTTCCAGATGAGGTAACTGAGGCACAGAGAAGTGAAGTGGATTGCCCAAGACCACAATAATAATAATAGAACTTGTTAAGCACGTACTATGTGCCAGGCATTATTCTAAGCACTGGCACTGTTTTAAACGCTGAGGTAGACAAGTGGCAGAGCCAGGATTAGAACCCATGACCTTGTGACTCCCAGGTTCGCACTCTATACTCTATGTCATGCTGCTCTTTTACTGCACTACTCACTACTGGTAAAGGTTAGAGGTGTTTGTATTTCATTTAACTGCCTACTTAATTTCCTGAGGAGAAAAATCTGTCCAGTGAAACTAGATCTTTAGAATAAAAGCACTCAAAGGAGTACAGTGAGATCACTAAACAAATTGAAAAGTTGATGCTAGAAAAATCAAGAAATGGAGCTCTCCATTAAATAATAATGATGATGATGATATTTGTTAAGTGCTTACCATGTGGCAAGCACTGTTCTAAGCACTGGGATAGATACAAGGTAATCAGGTTGTCCCATATTGGGCTCACAGTCTTAATCCCCATTTTACAGGTGAGGTAACTGAGGCACAGAGAAGTGAAGTGACTTGCCCAAAGTCACACAGCTGACAAGTGGCAGAGCCAAGATTGCAACCCACAGCCTCTGACTCCCAAGCCTGGGCTCTTTCCACTCTTTCTCTTCAAAAAGAAGCAGCATGGACTAGTGGAAGGAGCATGGGCCTGGGAGTCAGAGGACCTGGGTTTTAATCTCAGCTCTGCCATTTGTGTGCTGTGTGACCTTGGGCAAGTCATTCCACTTCTCTGGGCCTCAGTTCTCCTGTTCTCCCTCCTACTTAGACTGTAAAACCCATGCAGGAGAGAGACTGTGCCCAACCTAATTCACCTATACCTACCCCAGGGCTTAGAACAGTGTTACTTTGCCAATACCATAAAAAATTAAATTATTATGATTAAAGATCATATTTTTGTGTATAAATAATTTTTAAAATTATAAGTGAGATAGCTTTGGCAAGACCTGAACCATCAGCCAGCTTGAAAATTTTAAAAGGGGAAAGTAGATTGTTTTTAATTGTAAGCTCTGGGAAGGTGCTTCAAGCTAGACAGTGGGTCCTCAGAAAATAGCCCCCTGAGTAAATTGGGTAAGTGACATAATGGAAGCAGAGTGGCCTAGCGGATAGAAGCAGGGCCTAGGAGTCAGAAGGACCTGTGTTCTAATCCTCCCTCTGTCACTTGTCTGCTGTGTGTCCTTGGGCAAGTCACTTAACTTCTCTGGGCCTCAGTTACCTCACCTGCAAAGTGAGGATTAAGGTTGTTAGCCCCATGTGGGACATGGACTGTGTCTATCCTGACTAGCTTGTCTCTACTACAGAGCTTAGAACAGTGTCTGGCACATAGTAAGCACTTAAAAATATCATTAAAAAATACAACTCTGATTTTTTTTAATGGCATTTATTAACCATTGCCTATCCCTATTGTAAAGATGCAAAGTAGCAGGGCCTAATGGATAAAGCATGGGCCTGGGAGTCAGAAGGACATGGGTTCTAATCCCTGCTCCGCTATTTGTCTGCTGTGTGACCTTAGGCAAGTCATTTCACTTCTCTGGGCCTCAGTTTCCTCATCTGTAAAACGGGGATTGACACTGTGAGCCCGATGTGGGACAGGAACTGTGTCCAACCTGATTACCTTGCATCTACCCAAGTGCTTAGAACATTGCCTGGTACATAGTAAGCACTTAACAAATACCATTTTTAAAAAAAGTTGCAAAAAGCTACAAAATTTTAGTTTCTGTAAACTCATTATGAGCAGGGAATGTGTGCTCATTCTGTTTTTCTATTGTATTCTTCCAAGTGCTTAGTAATATGCTCTGCACATAGTAAGCATTAGGTAAATACCATCGATTAATAACAGAACTAGGTCTTTAAATCATTCAGGGGAATTGTACTCCACCAGGACAAGTTCTTATCGTTTATGCCCACATAGAGCTAGCAGATTCTGTGTTCTTCTAGGGTTCTCCTAGGGTTCATAAATTATTAAATTATTCATAAAAAATAATTTAGCTACCAAGCCTCGCCCATCTCCAAGCACAAAGACGATGGGGGTCATCACCCCTATAATCTTTAGAAGCACCCCAGGCTTGTTCATTCCAGGGTTCTGACATGACCTCTGGGCTGAAAACCCCTCAAATGGTAGCCTTCTGGCCTGTCAACTCTCTGAATCCCGTCACTTCTGACACCTCGCCTCCTTTTAGCCCCCTGTGTTCAAAATGACGAGTTGGCCCTTAGGTCTCCAAATTATCAGTGTTCCATTCTCATTTTATGTGTAGGTTTGGATCTTCTATTAGAAGTGAATAAACTAAACAGCCGACAAACCTGGAAGACAAGAGCAGCTGTAATTTTGAAGAAATTTGTAACGCGTTTCACAATGAATGGAGGAAAAAAAAATTCTGTACTAAACACAGAATTAAATTAAAGAATATCTCTCCTTGCCATGACAAGCTGTGTACCATTAATGTAACAAATTGCCATTTAGGTCAATGTATTCCACCTCTATCTATTAGTCTTCCCAAAAAGCAAGATTCACTAGATACGTTATTTCTCTATTTTGGCGCTAATAAATACATTTAGGGTTCCATAAAGAAAACAGCAGATTAGCATTAGGGAAGTCTTATGCTCAGTGAATTTTAGGTTCATTTCTTAGTCAAGGGAGGAATGCAGATATTGTGGAGGCTGCAAACTTTTCTGATTGTCTTCCATGTCAGATAAGCAAATTCCAACTCCCCAGTTAATTCATTCCGTTATGCTTAAGCACTATGCTTATAAGAATATGTCACACAGTTCTCAAACCCTTGCAATATCTTGACATCTGAATACAAGAGGAAGTATGAGTTCATTTTCTCTGCCTTTGTGAATTATAATCCATGCTTTAAAATAATTTAAGTATTTTGGGTACCACGATTTTCTAGGCTCATATCATGTGCAGCATGATGTAGTGGATAAAGCTTGGGACTGGGAATTAGAAGGTCATGGGTTCTAAACCCACTCTGCCACCTGTCTGCAGTGTGGCATTGGGAAAGTCACTTCACTTCTCTGTGCCTCAGTTACTTCATCTGTAAAATGGGGATTGAGACTGTGAGCCCCATGAGGGACAGGGACTGTGTCCAAACCCGATTAGCTTGAATCCACCCTAACGCTTAGTACAGTGCCTGGCAAACAGTAAGTGTTTAACAAATACCATAATTATTATTATGATGCACTGTATAGCAGGCCAACTGATTCCTCAAGGAACCTGTTTGCCGACAAGTTACTACTGCATCAGAACTGCAGTAACATGTAGAGCAATTAGCCACTTTTTAAATTTGTTCTTTAAGTTTCTTTCTCCTGTAATAATATGTGGGTGCTCACAAAAGTACTTGAGTCAAAGCCACCTGTAGGGTTCCTTGCATAACTCAGTCATACTCCTCAGTTCTAACCTGCAACACAACTTTTCCAAGCCACAGGCTCTCCACAGCAAAGACAGCTCATCAAATCAGCCAAGAAAATGGACCCTTTCAATTTGGGCCATTAACTCCAGTTTTGTCACCTTGTCCCTTTAAGTGAGCTGAATGACCTTTCCTCAGCTTCTACTGCTTCTGCACTCAAGGAATTTAAATCCAAATATGTAGAAGAAATCAGTTAATCACTAACCAGGATCCTATCAGACCCTCTTGTTCCCAAACGGAGAACCGGAGTTGCTAAAAGAAGCAAATCATTATTTCACAAGTATGTTTTGTTTTTTCTTTCATGGTGTTTGTCTAAAGCTTACTGTGCCAGGAACTATGCTAAAAACTGGGGTAGATATAAGCTAATCAGTTGGACACAATCCCTGTCCCCATTTATTTATTTTTCCTGAATCAAGCTTCCAGCACTACATGGTTTCTTGCCTATTCCAACACTTCTGACATCTCCTGACCTTGTGGAGAAAGGTGAACAGGAGGTGGGGTTGAAACGGTGCATGCAATAGTATTGGTATTTACTGAGGGCCTGCTGGGCAAAGCACTGACTTTAGTGCTTGGGAAAGTCCGCAGAAGCAAGAGACACACACCTGCCCTGACCACAGCGTGGCTTAGTGGAAAGAACTCGGGCTTGGGAGTCAGAGGATGTGGATTCTAATCCCGGCTTTGCCACTTGTCTACTCTGTGACCTTGGTCAAGCCACTTAGCTTCTCTGTGCCTCAGTCTGTAAAATGGGGATTAATACTGTGAGCCCCACATGGGACAACCTGATTATGTCGTAACTACCCCAGTGCTTAGAATAGTGCTTGGCACGTAGTCAGCACCTAGCAAATACCATCATTATTAATAGGGGAGCTGGGTGTAAAAATATCAAAGTAATCGCTGAATGGACCTGATCTGGCTTGACACTCTGGACTAGGAGCTTGGGAGAGTAGTCAGTCAGGCATATTTATTGAGCACTTACTATAGACAGAGTACTGTACTAAGAGCTTGGGAGAGTACAATACAACAATAAGTGAACACAGTGCAGTGCTTTGCACACAGTAAGTGCTCAATAAATACAATTAAATGAATAAACAGACACATTCTCTGCTCACAAAGGACTTACTGTTTAGTGGGGAAGACAGACATCAATAAAGTAAATGGTAAGTTCACTGTGGGCGGGGAACGTGTCTACCAATTCTGTTATACTGTACTCTCTCCTAAGGGCTTAGTGCAATTCTCTGCACACAGTAAGCATTCAAAAAATATCACTGATTGATCAGTTGGACCCAACTGTTGCCCTCAATACAAAACCAGCATAGCCAGCCTGAGTATATTTGAAATCATTCAACCAATCGTATTTATTGAGGGCTTACTGTGTGCAACGCGCTGTATAAATCATTTGGGAGAGACAACAATATAACACACATTCCCTACCCACAATAAGATTACACTGTTTAGTGAGTTGTCAGGGTTTTCTGTGTTCAAAATGACACAGTCATCTGCCTACTAGAAGAGCATTCTAATCCCGACTCTGCCACTTGTCTGCTGTGTGACCTTGGGCAAGTCATGACTTCTCTGTACCTCAGTTACCTCAACTGTAAAAAGGGGATTGAGACTGTGAGCCCCACGTGGGACAACCTGATTATCTGGTATCTACCCCAGTGCTTGGAACAGTGCTTGACACATAGTAAGCTCTTAAATACCATCATTATTATTATTATATTTCCTTTGCTAGTTGGATCTTTTCCAGCTTTCCACAACAACATGCCAGTTTCACAGTGCTTTATGACTAGGTGCAATTTTATCATTACTTTATTATTCCCATTTATAACATAGAGAATTAAACTCAGAAGAAACATAAAAGGCTGAAATTTGAAGCCATAATGATAGCAGTCCTGTCCAATGGCAAATGAAGTTTAAAATACATGCCCAAGATGCAGATTCAGAGTTAATGAAAACTAGAGGACTAGGTAACTAGGAGGATGTTGGACGGCTAAAAATCTTGGTAAAGGCATGAAAGATGAACTGAAATATCCCTTGGATTCTGGTTGAAGCCAACATGGAGTTTATCCCATTCTTGTGGGATCTAATGGAAATAACATGCAATAGTAAACTGATTTGCTATGCTAGTCAGAAAGCAAATCTGCCATTTATAATATTAACCAGAAGAATCTTTCTCCCCTTTTCTTCAATCAGTAGTATTTTTTTAGTGTTTACTACATGCAGTGCTGACCTAAGCACTTAGGAAAGCAAAATAGAACAGAGTTGGTAAACATCCATGCCCTCAAGGACCTTACAGTCTAGAGGGGAAGAGAGATACTAAGCTAAATAATTTATGGAAATGTATCTAAGGGTTGGGTCTGATAAGTAGGTAGGGCAAACTTCCAAGACTTCTAGAGAGAGCAGCGTGGCCTACTGCGTAGAGCATGGGAATGGGAGTCAGAAAGACCTGAGTTCTAATCCGAGCTCTGCTCTTTGCCTGCTTTGTGGCCTTGGGCAAGCCACTTCACCTCTCTGGGCCTCAGTTACCTCATCTGTAAAATGCTGATTAAGACCGAGTCCACGTGGCATACAGACTGTGTCCAATCTGATTTGCTTGTATGCAATCCAGTGGTTAGTACATAGTAAGTGCTTAACAAATGTCACCATTATTATTATTATTATAGGGATTGATGCTTTTTGACAACCCTGGGGGTAGATCAATCAATCAATCATTCAATGGCTTTTAATTAGCTCTTACTGTGTGCACAGCACTGAACTAAGTGCTTGGGAAAGTACAATATAGCAGAGTTGGTAGAGATGTTCCCTGCCCACTATAAGCTTTCAGCCTAGAGAGAAAACAAAAGTTAAAAATTTTAAGAGCCCAGTGCTCCTCAGAAGCGGCACCTGTGTTTACAGGGTTGAAGGAAGAGGTGGCCTGGAACTTGAGAAGGGAGGTGGGAGGTTGGAGAGTTGTGTCAGGGGATTCCCCAGAGAAACACTCTAGGTTTGGGGGTTCGAATGGAGTTCCAAATGATGGCTTCATGTTGCACCTCACGCTCACATGGCATAACATAGTGTCTAGTCTTATGCCCTCAAGGCGTCTCTAACCCATAGCGACGCCGTGGACACATCTCTCCCAAAATACCCCACCTCCATCTGCAATCATTCTGGTAGTGGATCCATTGAGTTTTCTTGGTGAAAATACAGAAGTGGTTTACCACTGCCTCCTTGCATGCAATAAACTTGAGTCTCCACCCTCGACTCTCTCCCATGCTGCTGCTGCCCAGTACAGGTGAGTTTTAACTTCTAGCAGATTGTCTTCCACTCTCTAGCTACTGCCCAAGATAGGAATGGAATGGGTAGACCTCTGCTTGATTCTCCCTCCTGTAGCCGAGACTGGTAGAGGACTAGAAACTCTCAAGGTACGACCCTGAGAAGGAATAACAGAGTGATTGCCCCCCAAAATAGGAGAAAGGGAAGATTTTTTTCCAGCTTCAAGGAAACCAAAAGGTTTGAAGTTGGCCCTGGCTACTAGGAAAATGCCCAGTTAACTCTGGAGCAATGTGACCTTAAAAGAGTTAGTTGAAGAATGGGAAGGAGAATCAGGGAATCAATTAATCAAACAGTGGCATTTATTGATCCCATACTGGGTGCAGAGCACTGTACTAAGCACTTGGGAAAGTACACTACAAGAGAGTCAGTAAACACAATCCCTGCCCACAGGGAGCTTACAGTTTAGAGTGGGAGACAGACATTGAAAAAAATAAAAGTAGGAGAAATAGAGGATATAAGGATTATTATTATTATTAATTATGGTGTTTGTTAAGCGCTTACTATGTGTGAAGTACTGTACTAAACTCTGGGTGAGTTGGGGGAATGAGGGTGTAGTCGGGGAAGGCCTCTCAGAAGAGATGTGATTTGGGGATGGCTTTGAAGAGGGGGGAGAGTGGTGGTCTGCCAGATATGAAGAGGGAGGGAATTCCAGGCCAGAGGAAGGATGTGGGCAAAGACATGAAATGGCGGTACAGGTAATAGGTTGGCTTTAGAGGAGAGAAGTGGGCTGGCTGGGTTGTAGTAGGACATCAGTGAGGTAAGGTAGGAGGGGGACAGGTGATTGAGTGCTTTAAAGCAGATGGTAAAGAGTTTCTTTTTGATGCAGAAGTGGATGGGCGGGTGAAGCGGCGTGGCTTCGTGGAAAGAGCACCAGCTTGGGAGTCAGAGGTCGTGGGTTCTAATCCCAGTTCTGCCACTTGTCAGCTGTGTGACCTTGGGTAAGTCAGTTCACTTCTCTGTGCCTCAGTGACCTCATCTGTTAAATGGGGATGAAGCCTGTGAGCCCCACGTGGAACAGCCTGATTACCTTGTATCTCACCCAGTGCTTAGAACAGTGCTTGGCACATAGTAAGCGCTTAACAAATACCAACATTATTATTACTAAGAGAGCACAGGCATGGGAGTCAGAATAAGTGGTGAAGCCGGGATTAGAACCCACAACGTCTGTCTCCCAAACCCATGCTCTTGTCACTAGGCTGCTTCTCGAGGACCTGGATTCTAATCCCAGCTGTGCCACTTGTCTGCTGCGTGACCTTGGGTGAGGCATTTATCCTATCAGGCCTTGATTACTGTATTAGCCTCCTTGCTGACCTTTCTGACTCCTATCTCTCCTCACTCCAGCCCATACTTTGCTCTGCTGCCCAGTTCACTTTTCTATAAAAACCTGCAGGCCGAGTTTCTCCACTCATCAAGAACCTCCAGTTCTGCATCAAACAGAAACTCTTTACCATCTGCTTTAAAGCAGTCAATCACCTTGCCTCCTCCCACCTCTCCGAGCTACTCTCCTACTACAACCCAGCCCACACACTCTGCTCCTCTTATTCCAACCTACTCGCTGTACCTAGATCTCATCTATCTCACCACTGACTTCTTGCCCATGTCCTGCCTCTGGCCTGGAACCTCCTCCTTCTTAATATCTGACACACAATGACTCTCCCCTCCTTCAAAGCCTTATTGAAGACACATCTCCTCCAAGAGGCCTTCCTTGACTAAACCCTCTTTTCCTCTTCCACTCTCTTCTATGTCGCTCCCTGATTTGCTCCCTTTATTTATCCCACCCCCAGCTCCACAGCACTCATGTACATATCTGTAATTTATCTATTTATATTAATGTCTGTCTCTCCTCCTAGACTGTAAGCCCATTATGGGCAGGGAATATGTCTGTTATATTGTTATAATGTATTCTCCCAAGTGCTTAGTACAGTGTTCTGCACACGGTAAGCTCTCAATAAATACAGTTGATTTATTTATCTAACTTTTCTGTGCCTCAGTTACCTCATCTGTAAAATAGGAATTAAGACTGTCAGCCCCATGTGGGACAGGGACTGTGTCCAACCTTTCATTCAATCATAGTTCATTCAGTCAATTGTAGTTATCGAGCACTTACTGTGTGCAGAGCATTGTACTAAGCACTTGGAAGAGAACAATGTAACAATAAACAAACACATTCCCTGCCCATATTAGCTGATATCTACCCCAGTGCTTAGCACAGTCCCTGGTGCATAAATGCTTAACAAACTCCATTAAAAAAATTGGAAGTTTTTGAGGAAATGCAAGTTTCACTCACACTTCTGATCTTAATGACTACCATATTAAAGAGTCCTTCTGAATCACCATCCCTTAGTTTGCCCTCCTGTACATTGGGAACTGCTATGAATTTTCATAGGAGCTTTTGTGAAGATTTGTATTTTTAAAGGGAAAAATGTATCCACTGTGACAGTCAGTTCTTCTGGGCCAAAGAGTTCCAGGAGAAAGAAGAATGTGTGAAATTCCAAGCCTTCCTGTCTCCTTATAATCATTAGCTCCAGTCTTTTCCTGTTACCACACCCCTACCACCATGGCAAGGGAACTGGGATTGAAAATAGGATAGAGAACTCAAAAAGTCAGGGAGAGCTGTAAACATTCAGGTCTCTGAGGTCGATGTTCTTTCCCAAGCATTTAGTACAGTGCACTGCACACTCAGTAGGTGCTCAGTAAATATCCTTTACTACTACTACTTAAATAAAACAACCCAGACCTCTAGTCTTGAGGTGGCTAAATTCTGAATTATTAGGACAAAAAAAATCCAACAAAAGAGAATGTCCTTTTTTACCTTCCATGATCATTTTCATGCTGAAGATTGATGGATAAAAATAAAATAGTAAAATCCATATACAGCACACCCAAATAAACATTTCTATATAATGGAGGAGCACAGCAAACTGAAAGATCAGGGATTTCATTTAGACTTGGAAGTCTATTCTCCAGGTTTATGAAGCATGCAAGGCATTCAGCTCTATTACCAGGAAAAAACAAAAAAACAGCTCATAACTCATAATTGTCTGCAGCCAGACAATTCAGACACTTCCCAGAATGCCTAGTACAGTGCATTGCACTCAGTAGGTACACAAAAACTACCGCTACTAATACTACTACTTTTTTTTAATCGTATTTACTGAGCGCTTACTGTGTGCAAAGCACTGTACTAAGCGCTTGGGAAGTACAAGTTGGCAACACATAGAGACGGTCCCTACCCAACAACGGGCTCACAGTCTAGAAGGAGGAGACAGACAACAAAACAAAACATTTGGTCAGGTGTCAAGTCATCAGAATAAATTTAGAGGTAAAGCTAGACACACATCCTTGACAAATTAAATACAATAGTAAATATGTACAAGTAAAATAAATAGAGTAATAAATCTATACAAACATATATACAGGTGCTGTGGGGAGGGGAAGGAGGTAGGGTGGGGGGATGGGGAGGGGGAGAGGAAAAAGGGGGCTCAGTCTGGGAACTTCTATATACTACTACGATGACTACTACTACTTGTACTACTACTAATCAATCAATGTTATTTATTGAGCACTTAGGATGTGCTGAGCACTGTACTAAATACTAGGCAGAGTACAACAGAATTAGCATAACGTTCCCTGCCCATAATTATTCATTCATTTGTATTTATTGAACTGTAATTAGTACAGTCTAGAGTACTAATAGTACTACTACTACTACTATTTCTTCTTCATTCATTCATTCATTCAATCGTATTTATTGAGCGCTGTGTGCAGAGCACTATACTAAGCGCTTGGAAAGTACAAGTTGGCAACATATAGAGATGGTCCCTACCCAACAGCGGGTTCACAGTCTAGAAGGGGGAGACAGACAACAAAACAAAACATATTAACAAAATAAAATAAATAGAATAAATATGTACAAGTAAAATAGAGTAATAAATATGTACAAATATATATACATATATAGGTGCTGTGGGGAGGGGAAGGAGGTATTCTGCTACTACTACAACTACTACTACTTCTACTGTTATTAGTTCTATTACTACTACTACTATTTCTTCTCCTACTGCTTCTACTTCAACAACTCCTCCTCCTCCTAATACTACCACCATCTCAACTACTATTGTTGTTGTTGTCTTATGCCATCGAGTCGTGTCCAACCCATAGCGACACCATGGATACATCTCTCCCAGAACACTCCACCTCCATCTGCAATCGTTACAGTAGTGTATCCATAGAGTTCTCTCAGTAAAAATCCAGAAGTGGTTTACCGTTGCTTCCTTCCGCACAGTAAACCAGAGTCTCAACCCTTGACTCTCTCCCGTGCCTCTGCTGCCCAGCACAGGTGAGTTTTGACTTGTAGCAGATTGTCTTCCACTCACTAGCCACTGCCCAAGCTAGGAATGGAATGGGTAGGCCTCTGCTTGACTCTTCCTCCCGTAGTCAAGACTGATGGAGTACCGGAAACTCTCCAGGTGCGACCCTAAGAGGTGCAACTGCTATTACTATTACTACTACTAATTTTTCTACTCCTACTTCAACTTCTACCACCTTGATGACTACTACTACTTCTACTTGTACTACTACTGTTTCTTCTTCTTGATCCTTCTCCTCTTCCTCCTCTCCTCCTCCTTCTTCTCTATTTGTATTTTTAAACAGAAAAAGTGTCCAAGTAGCTGTGTGTCCAGCCTCTGGAGAAATTAGCATTACCACAGAAAAGAGAAGGCAAGGAGACAAAGAATATCATATAACAACTACTTTGGATTTCTCAAAGTTGAAAAGAAAAAGTAAGGTTCTAGTGCGAAAAGACTCTTAATGTTCTTTCGGCATAAGGAGACAAGAAAATCCTCCATTGGAAAAATCAAAGAACAGAGAGGTCATTCTGGGAAGGGGTGAAGGATAATGATTTTATACTGCCTGCACCCCAATTGAGCATTTGTTTCTTAGGTTGGCTAACTTTAATAATCTTCTAATTTGAATTAATCCAAATTAGCTTGCAAATTAACACCTCGTGAAGGTGAAAAGGGTGGGAGAAGGGGGTGATAAATATTTTGTACTCTGTTTTTCTGAGCATTTTACAGATCCCAATTGATTTCACAGTTCTTGCGAGCTTTGTGAATCCTGGTTTCACTGGTTATCGTAACTATTCCCTCTTCTTCTCTCCACACTGAAGATGCCATTTAAATACATGCAGAGTCTCTGTTGAAAGTAGCTGTCCTCACTTCAGCAACTGCAAAGTCATTTAAACGTTTGCTACATTTCTACCAGACCTGGAAACACACATGACTTCACATGCATTACATGGGGCAGCCAGGGTAAAGTGATGGTAATAATAATAATAATGATAGTACCTGTTAAGCATTTACTATGTGCCAAGCATTACTGTAATTGCTGGGGTAGATATAAGCAAATTGGGTTGGACCCAAACCCCGTCCCACATGGGGTTCACACTCTCAAACCCCATTTTACAGATGAGGGAACTGAGGCTCAGAGAAGTGGAGTGACTTGTGCAAGGTCACACAGCAGACATCTGATGGAGCCGGGACTAGAACTGTGAACTGTGAACTAGAACTAGAACTTCTAGACTGTGAGCCCACTGTTGGGTAGGGACCGTCTCTATATGTTGCCAACTTGTACTTCCCAAGCGCTTAGTACAGTGCTCTGCACACAGTAAGTGCTCAATAAATACGATTGAATGACTGAATGAATGAATAGAACCCAGGTCCTTTTGACTTTCAAACCCATGCTCTATTCACTAAGCCACACTGCTTCTCATGTCAGTGCTTAGTACCGTTCTTGGCACATAGTAAGCACTTAACAAATACCATAACAATAATTGCTATTATTACTGTGTCATGGCCATCATTTTACAGACGTACGCCAGTTTTCTGTATTTTCTAGAGTGCTTCTCTTGGGGGTTTCTTTGAGGACCCCTAAATCCATCTATTGGCCCTAGAGTCTTTGTATTTTCCTTTCAGGCGCAATCTAACTCTGGTGTTGCACCTGAGCCATGGACCATGGTGGCTGAAAAATATTTAAAACCATCCTAAAAGTGTCCGCTGTGTGACCTTGGGTAAATCACTTCACTTCCCTCGGCCTCAATTTCCTCATCTGTAAAATCGGGGTTGAGACTGTGAGCTCCACCTAGGACAGGGACTGTGTGCAGCCCTGATTTTCTTGTATCCACCGCAGCACTTAGTGCAGTGTCTGGCACACAGTAAACACTTAAATACCAGAATTATTATTATCTGGATTCACCGGAGTCAGAAAAGGGATAGGGCAGCTGAAAACAGACTGTCAACTGGAAAGCTACATAACTGACCACTCACCCATACCTTTTTCTCCAACCTCGCTTTCACTAGATGTGGTTAACTAAATTTGTCAGCCTCTCCTGACTTAATGAAGGCCTTAAATCACACCTGAGAAGCAGCATGGCCTAGTGAATGGAGCCCAGGCCGAGAGTCAGAAGGGCCTGGGTTCTAATCCCAGCTCCACCACTTGTCTGATGTGTGACCTTGGGCAAGTCGTTTCCTTTCTCTGTGCGTCGGTTACCTCCTCTGGAAAATGGGGAGGAAGACTGTGAGCCCCATAGTGGACAGGGACTGTGTACAACCTGATTAGCTTGCATCTATCTCAGCGCTTAAAACAGTGCTTAACACATAGTGAGCGCATAACAAACATTATCATTATTTATAATTTTCAGCTTTGAAAACCTACTCTCCACATTTGGTAAAATCACTTTAAATCTTCCAAGTGATTTCTCTATCTGGGAAACAACCTTTCTCTCAACTCCACTTCTCATTCATTCATTCAATCGAATTTACTGCACACTTACTGAATGTAGGTCACTGTACTAAGTGCTTGGGAGAGAACAATAGAACAATAAAAAGAAGCATTCCCTGCCCAAAAAGAGCTTACAGTTTAGAGGGGGAGACAGACATTTAGAGAATGAATAAAGTGACAGATATGTACATAAATGCTGTGGGGTTGGGAGGGGGGATGAACAAAGGGAGCAAGCCAGGGTAACATAGAAGAGGGACGGGGAAAGGAGGGATTTATCAGGGAAGACCCCTTGGAGGAAATGTGCCTTCTTATTGTACTCTCCCCATTGTTGTGTACACAATAAGTGCTCACCTGGCTACATCGAAGACCAGCCTGGAGTTGAGCTAAGACCTTAAGCCTAGCCCTGAGGCCTCCCCTCCCCCAAGTCAGGCCTATATTTCCATCTCTGCTCTCCAGGACTTTGGCAGGAGGGGTCTAACTCTTGGGGGAAATAACCATAATAATAATGATGGTATTTGTTAAGCGCTTACTATGCGCTAAGCACTGTTCTAAGCACTGGGGTAGATACAAGGTCATCAGGTTGTCCCATGTGGGGCTCACAGTCTTAATCCTCATTTTACAGGTGAACTAACTGAGGCACAAAGAAGTTAAGTGACTTGCCCAAAGTCACACAGCTGATAAGCGGCAGAGCCAGGATTCGAACCCATGACCTCTGACTCCCGAACCTGTACTTTTGCCACTAAGCCATGCTGCTTCTCTAAAAAAAAATCTTATAAAAATTCATTCATTCATTCAATTGTGTTTTTTGAGCACTTACGGTGTGCAGAGCACTGTACTAAGTGCTTGGGAAAGTACAATAGAACATCAAACAGACACAGTCCTGCCCACAGCAAGCTCACAGTTTAGGGGGATATAGTTCTTGAGGATGATTGTGGTAATTGTTAGGAAGATTTTAAAATAAAGCATGACAAACGGTTCAGTTTGAACTGTATGAGATGCTATCTTTGTTCCTAGATTCTAGAAATAGCAGCCAATGAAGAGGCAACTTGGCCATTCATCTGATTTTATACCAGACAGTCTGGCTGACAGACTGATCGGCCTCACCTCTGGCACTTTGGAGGGGTGGGGAGGAGGTGGCAAAGGGGTGCCTTCAGGGGTCACTCCATTGTAGCTCCTCACCTTGCACAGCTCCACTCCCAGACTCCTCCACCTCATCTCCTCCCCTCTCCTGCATCTACTCTTAAATTTCACCCACATGCAGTGTAGCCTACTGGTTAAAGACCAGGCCTGGGAGTTAGAAGGACTTGGGTTCTAATACTGTCTCTTCCACTTGTCAGCTGTGTGATCTTGGGGAAGTCACTTCACTTCTCTGGATCTCAGTTCCCTCATCTGTAAAATGGGAATCAAGACCATGAGCCCATGTGGGACAAGGACTGTGTCCAACCTTGTATCTAACCCAGAACTCAGAACAGAGCCTGGCACATAGTAAGTGCTTAACAAATACCTTTAAAAAAAATGACTAATTTTGAACGTTTACTCTATCAATTCGTGTCAGGACCCCTCAAGAAAAGAACCTGTTTCATACAAACCCATGAATTCAACCATAATCCCCTACTGCAAAACCTGAGCGATTATCACCATCACTTCAAGAGGAGGCAGACAGAGATGGAGATGGCCAGTGGGATTCACTACGGACCACAGCTGGAACACAAACTTGTTCCTTTTCAGCTCCCCTGGATATACTGTGGGCAGGGAATGTCACTTTTTATTGTTGTATTGTACTTTCCCAAGCTCTTAGTACAGTGCTCTGCACATCGTAAGCACTTAATATGATTGATTGATTGAATGAATGAATAATCCAATAACCAAGAGAGAGAATAGCAGCCACAAAAATCTGAGGTCAGAGGGTATAGCCCCCAAGGTCAGTCAATCAGCTTGTCATATTATTGAGCCCTTAATGTCTGCAGAGCACAGTACTAAGCACTCAGGAAAGTACAATATAACAATAAACAGACATATCCCAGAAGAAGCGTGGCTTAGTGGAAAGAACACAGGCTTGGGAGTCAGAGGATATGGGTTCTAATTCCGGCTCTGCCACTTGTCTGCTTTGTGACCTTGGGCAAACCACTTAACTTCTCTGGGCCTCAGTTACCTCATCTGTAAAATGGAGATTAAGACTGTGAGTTCCACGTGGGACAACCTGATTACCTTATGTCTATCCCAGGGTTTAGAACAGGGCTTGACACATAGTAAGTGCTTAACAAATACCACTATTATTATTCCTTTTCCACAACAAGCTTAAAGCCTAGCGTGGAAATTTACAGTCTAAAGGGCTCAAATGCTGAGCAGAGGTTGAGCCGAAAGAGCGGAGCCTTTGGATTTTACCATGAGGAAGTCCTCTAGACTATAAGCTCTCTGTGGGCAAGGACTTTGTCTATTAACTCTCTTGTATTGTACTCTCCCAACTGCCTAGTACAGTGCTCTGTACACATGTGCTCAGTAAATACCAGTAATTGACTGAGGTTATTGATAGACTTAGAGTCCTATGCGTGGCTCAATGGAAAGAGCATGGGCTTTGGAGCCAGAGGTCATGGGTTCAAATCCCAGCTCTGCCAATTGTCAGCTGTGTCACCTTGGGCAAGTCACTTAGCTCCTCTGTGCCTCAGTTACCTCATCTGTAAAATGAGGATTAAGACTGTGAGCCCCACACAGGACAATCTGATCACCTTATATCCTACCCAGTGCTTAGAACAGTGCTTTGCACATAGTAAGTGCTTAACAAATGCCATCATTATTATTATTATTCACATACTACCTGATAAATCGCTCTAACCATAAAGCTTGGAGGTCTTCCTAGATCCAGATTCCTAGATTTTCCAATGTCTCAAACATCTTTGTCTCTTCCCAAATCAGAATTATGCCCATCCAAAAGGAGAGATTTGACTTTTCGGTGTTTGTTTTTTTTTTCTGTGCGCTGAAGCAAGCAAAGAAACTTGTTAATCGGATCAGTTTTCCTCTTAAGCTCGCCTCACTATTTGTGTGTGTGGGAAGCGGAGGGTGAGGGGTGAGGGTGGGGGAGGGAGATTCATCTCAGTATAGAATACGCAATAAGCTTTAAACAGAGTTAGAGTGCTAAGACTGATTTCCACAGGAGCACATAAAAACAGCATCGCTAATTATACTTTAGTAATTACCTGAAAATTATATGTTTATTGTTTTTTCACTAGCAGATAAGACTATTTTTGAACTTTACATTGTTCACTCCCGTTGCTGGAGTCATGCTGTCTTTAAATGTTCCTCCAATCTCCTGATTAACATACTTTTAGAAATGAAATAAGTTATCTGAAACGGCAATTTTCTGGAAAAGCTGCACTCGATCTTGAAGCTTTTGCAAAAAAAAAAAAAAAAAAAAAAAAAGAAAGAAAACTTTGCTGCTTCCCTCCCCTCATCTACTCAACTCTTGGGGAAAAAAAAAATCTTGTAAAAATAAAGCGTGACAAATGGTTCAGTCTGCACTGTTTGAGTTGCTATCTTTGCTCCTGGATTCTAGAAATATCACCCAATGGAGAGACAACTTGGCTTGGTACCTAATATATTTGTGTACCCTCAAATTATGTTCCTCTGTTAATTGTGCCTTTCCTATGAGCTCTTCTTAGGATGGCAATATTGTGAAACATGCTTGGAATTATAGTGAGAAAATTCTGCTGTGAGATTTCAAAGAGAATCCTAAAATGGGCCTCAATTTTAGAGGAAGTCGGTCAGCTGACTGGCCACATCACTCTGACAGTGGGGCCTAGTTGATAGAGCACAGATCTGGGAGTCTGAAGGGCCTGTGTTCTAATCCGGACTCTGCCAATTGCTTGTTTTTGTGACCTTGGGCAAGTCACTTGACTTCTCTGTGCCTCAGTTTCCTCAACTATAAAATGGGGATTGAATCCCTTTACTCCCTCCTATTTAGTCTGTGAGCCCCAAGAGGAACAGGGTCGTCCCACCCAGTTTACCTGTATTTACCCCAGCGCTCAGAACAGTGACACAGAGTAAAGCTTAACAGATACCATAAAAAAATAAGAGAAAGAGAAAACAAAACACTCCATTAAAGTGTGGGCAGAGGAAATTCACTGCACTAATCCTACCTCAGTTGCTGGCTCTCATGGTGTTTACTCTAGGGAAGGAGAGGGAGAGAGAGAGAGAGAGAGAGATGAGAGAGAGAAAGGGAGAGAGAAGGGGGAGGGAGAAAGAGAGAGATTGTGCGCGTCACTAAAATGGAAATTGGAGAAGGTCAGATTGTCTAATAGGTAAGGAATGAGACCAAAGTAGGAGAATTGAATTTTATTCCTGGCCCCTCCAATGATTTACCATATGACCTTGAATAAGTATTTGGCCTCTCTCTGCTCATTTCCCCATCTGTCAATGGGGAATTCTCTCTCCCAGGGCACTGGGAGGATTAGCTTTGGTAAAGTGCTCTGACAAAGGGAAATGCTAAGTAGTAGTTGTAATGTCCTTTAAACGAGCACTCTTCCAGGGTTTTGCCAGGCTTTCAAAACCTTGCTGACCTCACCACCTGTCACTGTCCTCTCAGAAGTAGCTGTTTCAACTAGGCCATATTGGCCTTTTCAATTTGCTGAAAATCAGGGCGGAGGGGTGGGGAGGGCAAGGATTTTGGTCGGGGAGATGGGGAAAAGGAGAATGAGTTTGGGTCACCTGGGAAAAGAGACTGAATGAACGAATGAATGAAAAAGAGGGAAGTAGAGAGGGAAGAGGACAGAAAAGAAAAATAAAATTGAATTCAGGACCAGGCTTAAGAAAAAATAACCGTTTAACACATTCTTCCTGTTCTATTGTTGACTTTTTACTGCACTTTCAAGATAAAATGGGGGTGGTGTGAAAATTGTCTTAATTCCATTAAGTACTGTTATTCTTCCTTCTGGGTGGAGATAAATGATGTTATTTGTTTAGAGCCTGTATTCTAAAGAGCAACATTATCAACATTATGCATTTATGGTCCTGTTAACATTTTGCCCAAATCTTTTCTAACAGTGAGCTGCATTCTCCGATCTGGAGCTCCTGAGGGCAGCACAGTGCTCCTCCCCCAAGAAATGGGCCACAAAAAACCTCAAGTCCTCCACCAACCCTCTCCCTGATTCTCCCTATGCCGGAACTCCCTCCCCTTCTCGGCTCTATCAAACCACATCTTTCCTTCCTTCAAAGCCTTCCTAAAAAGTCAGTTCCTCGCTACTCTCCTACTCCAACCCAGGCCTGCACACTTCGCTCTTCTAATGCTAAGCTTCTCTCTGTACCTCCATCTTGCCTATCTTGCCACCAACCCCGCACCCACATCCTATCTCTGGCCTGGTATGCCCTCCTTCCTCATATCCGACAGATAATTACTCTCCCCATTCTCAAAGCCTTATTGAAGACACATCTCCTCCAAGAGGCCTTCCATGACTACGCCCCCTTTCCTCCTCTCCCACTCCCTTCTGCACTCTCTCTCTTTATTCATCCCCTACCAGCCCCACAGCGCTTATGTCCATATCTGTTATTTATTGATTTCTATTAATGTCAGTCTCCCCCTCTAGACTATAAGTTTGTTGCAGGCAGGGAACGTCTGTCTATTCTTCTATTGTATTCTCCCGAGTGATTAGAAATGATTCTGATATTTGTTAAGTAATAATAATAATAATAATAATAATAATGGCATTTATTAAGCACTTACTATGTGCAAAGAACTGTTCTAAGCCCTGAGGAGGTTACAAGGTGATCAGGTTGTCCCATGGGGGACTCACAGTCTTCATCCCCATTTTACAGATGAGGTAACTGATGCACAGAGAAGTTAAGGGGCTTAACCCTAACCCCAAGGTCACCCAGCAGACAGGTGGTGGAGACAGGATTAGAACCCAGATCCTTCTGACTCCCAGGCCTGTGCTCTATCCATTAGGCTGCTTCCCAAAAGGTATTTCATCCCCATTTTATAGATGAGGTAACTGAGGCACAGAGAATTTAAGTGACTTGCTCAAGGTCACCCAGCAGGTAAGGGGCAGAGGCGGAATTAGAACCCAGGTCCCCTGACTCCCAGGCCCGGGCTTTAACCACTAGGCAATGCTGCTTCTCTGTGGGCAAATACCCAGATGTCTAGTTCTGGCCATTCCTTCCCTCACAGATGAGAAAGATGAGGCAGAGAAGGGTGACATTGCCACCAACAGACTCCAAGAAAGTGCCCTAGTGACAAAAGTAAAGACGTTTCTAAGGAGGAAAAAGTGGATTTTAACTAATACAAGTTCAGCTGCTACCTGATATCAAAAAATCCTTACAGTCAGAAACATGCAGTAAATGCAGTATTCGAAAAAAAAAATGCAAACTGGCTAATGTGAGTCTGCTGTGGTTTGGCTAGGATATTGACACTCTTCAGTAAATATTGGAGTTGGATTTTTTTTTCCTTGTGATCCAGATGAAATTAATGACTTTCTGCCCTCATTCAAGATAAAGCCTCATACACATTTTATAAATAGACTGTAAATTGATTCCTATAAATAATTTGGTATTGTGATCAAGTGTTTGCATTGCTGTTCAGCAATCTCGTGATGAATGTTTAATATTTCCTAGAAGTAACGAATGGTTTCATCATTTAAATCTCGTTTGGGTTACCGTATTCAGAGGACAGAGCGACCCCCTGCACAATCAATGGTTTTTATGGCAGTAACGAAGTGGTGACAGATAGAACTCAGATCTTCCAACTGAAAAAAAATTAAATAAATAAAGCCAAGCTAATTTTCCGTTTTACAAAATTCTCTCCCCTCCTCCAACTCCCACCTCTCTCCTTCTTCTTTCTCTCCTTCCCTTTTTCTCTCTTTCTAAAAACTTATGCCAAAGAATTGGTAAGAGCTGCTAACATTTAGAAATGTTTCCAAATACAGTACAACGAAGCACCACTTAAACCCATGATTTTTCTGTGCTTCTCAAAAAACAAACTGATAATCCTATTTGCCAGTAAAGAATATCCCTCACAGGTCTATGAGGTAAGGTGAGTAGTGGAAGTAGCGATGGTATTTAATGAGCACCTATTGAGCTCAAAGCACTGTAATAATACAATAAGGCTTTGGGAAAGTTACAGCAGAGGCAAAAGACTGCAAGATCTAGCTCCCTCTAGATTCAATCAGCTTTCCCCATCAATCAATCAATCAATGGTATTTATTAAGCACTTTGTGCAGAGCACTCTTCTAAGCGCTTGGGAGTGTTCAAGAGAATAAGCGCACATCTTTCCTGCCCATAATAATAATAATAATTATAATAATACTGGTATTTGTTAAGCTCTATGTGCCAGGCTCTGTACTAAGCGCTTGGATGGATGCAAGTAAATCAGGCTGGACACAGTCCTTGTACCGCACGGGGCTCCACTTGACAGATGAGGTAACTGAGGCAGAGAGAAGTGAAATGACTTGGTCAAAGTCGCACAGTCAAGACGTGGCAGATTTGGGATTAGAACCCAGATCCTTCTGATTCCCAGACATGTGCTGTATTCACTAGGCCATGCTGCTTATAGTCTCCATTCTACCTCACTTTGTTAATCTCCAACTACATCTCAGCCTGCATACTCCGCTCTTCTTTAATGCCAGCTAACTCACTGTGGTCCAGTCTCATCAATCTCACTGCCAACCCCTTTCCCAAATCCTCCCCCTGGCCTGGAAGTCCCTCCCCATGCATATACACCAGACCACCACTCTCTCTACCTTCAAAGCATTGTTAAGATCACATCTCCTCCAAGAGGCCTTCCTTGACTAAGCCTTTTTTTCCCCCCACCTCCCTCATCATCTATGCACTTGGATCTGTGACCTCTGGACATTTGATATTCGTCCCACTCCCAGCCCCACAAGACTTATGTATATATCTTTAAATTTTATATTAGAAATTATTTGTTTATATTAATGTCCTTCCCCTCTATACTGTAAACTCGTTATGGGCAGGGAATGTGTCCACAAATTCTGCTGTATTGTACTCTCCCGAATGCTTAGTACAATCAATCAATACCATTGATTGACTGACAGAATGGCCACCTTATGCAGATTCCACTTGCCAGCCCCAGAACCAGCCGCAAGCCGAGGAGGAGCATCAGTTATTGCACATTTTACCATTTTATTCATCATTCCCAGCTGTTTCAGACTAAAAAGTTACATTATGTTATTAATTCATTTATTCAATCATATTTATTGAGCACTTACTGTGTGCAGAGCACTGTACTAAACGCTTGGGAAGTACAAGTTGGCAACATATAGAGACGGTCCCTACCCAACAATGGGCTCGCAGTCTAGAAATTCCAAAGTCTGAAGAAATTTAACTGTTCCCCTGACTGTCTTCATCCTGGACTGCTAATGTAAAGGAGATGAGCTTCCTTGGGGGTCTCTTAATAATACTAATAATAATTATTATTCATATTATTATGGTACTTGTTAAGCACTTAGTATGTGCCAAGCTCTGTTCTAAGCACTGGGGTAGATACAAGCTAATCAGGTTGGACACAGAACTAGTCCCACATGAGGCTCACAGTCTTAATCCCCATTTTACAGATGAGGGAACTGAGGCCCAGAGAAATGAAGTGACATGCTCAAAGTCACAAAGCAGACAAGTGGTGCAGCCAGAATTAGAACCCATGTCTTCTTACACCCAAGTCCGTGCTCTTGCCACTGGGCTATGCTGCTTCTAATGAGCATCATTTTGCACTCCTGAAGTCAGAAGACTTCCCAGTCCTGGGAGGAGAAATCGTAGGGTCAGGAATCATCTGAGTTGAGCATCATCTCATACATCCTGCTAATTACACATTCCTTAACAATCCACCCAAACAATAAGCACTTCCACAATAAATCAGAGCCCTGGAGATTAGCCACTAACTGTTGCCTCTCCGGAAGAAGGGAGAAGCAGTGTGGCCTAGTAGATAGAACACAGGCCTGGAAGTCAGAAGGACCTGGGTTCTAAATCCGACTCCGCCACTTGTACTTCCCAAGCACTTAGTACAGGGCTCTGCACACAGTAAGCGCTCAATAAATACGATTGAATGAATGAATTAATTAATTCATCTGTATTTATTGAGTGCTTATTGTGTGCAGAGCACTGTACAAAGCGCTTCTGAGGGTTCAATACAATAATCAGAGACATTTCCTGCCCACAACGAGCTTACAGCCTAGAGGTATTAGTTAAGCGCTTACTATGGGCCAGGCACTGTACTAAGTGCTGGGGTGGATACAAGCAAATTAAGTTGCTTTCCCATGTGGGGCTCACATTCTCAACCCCCATTTTACAGATGAGGTAACAGAGGCACAGAGAAATGAAGCAACTTACCCAAGGTCATACAGCAGACAAGTGGTGGAAAAGTCAGTTACCATGGAACTGACTTTTCAGTGGGGTCCAAGATTGAAGAAAAGAGAAGTGATTGAAGGAAAATGGAGGAAGGATAGAGAACAGGATCTTTGGGAAGTTGAAAAGGAATACAAAGAGAGGGCCATCTCTAACACTTAAAACTCATGCTCATCACTGGTGTTGACTCAGCAACACATTCATTCTGGGCAAATCACCCAACCTCCTTGAGGGCTTGTTTTTCCCCATCTGAGGAAATGTGGAGACTGTTGGCCGACAATGATCAGCGCAGCCTAATGGATACAGCATGGGCCCAAGAGTCAGAAGGACCTGAATTCTAATCCAGGCTCTGCAGCTCGTCTGCTGTGTGACCTTGGGTAAATCACTTCATTTCTCTGGACCTCAGTTCCCTCATCTATAAAATGGGGATTAAGACCACGAGCCCCATGAGGGACATGAATTGTGTCTAAGATTATCAGCTTGTACCTACCCCAGCACTTAGTACAGAGCCTGACACATAGTAGGCCCTTGAAAAATACCATTATTATTATTATTTTTTTAAAAAAGGTCACCACTTAAGGTTCTTCGGACTGCCTTCTGAAAAACCCCTTTCCCACTCTTCCATTTTCCCATTCTCTCTGCCCATGAAACCCTACCTCAGTTATAAAGCATCTTGGGGCCCTTGATCAAAGATATAACATAATGTTTGGGGAAATAAACTCCTTTGAAAGAATGAACCCTAAATAGACCATTTGGGTCATTGCCTTCCAAGTGGTAAACCCAAGGTTTCTTGGGAAAGGAGTTCATTGTATTGGGCCCAGAATTTATTTGTATTTCAAATAAGAGACAAGAGGAAAGTGGGGTTGTTATTTTTATCTGCCCTCCCCTCTGTTATCTCTGTCTACCAGCTAGGCTGAGGCAGGGAAAAGGGAAGACGGGTGGTCCAGTGTCAAAGCAGGAGCTGAGACGCAGACCTTGTTAAGGGCCCCTGAGGTGGAGTGGACATAGGAACAGGGCGGAGGACAGGGGAGGAAAGGGGACTTTTCATGATGGAATTTGCTGTTATCTGAGTCTGCCAGCTGCAAGACTGTGGCAGAGAAATCAGGAGAGACGTGGTGTGGAGTTTTCTGGGTTGGGGGTGGGTGGCGTTTGCTACTTTATCCAGTGTAATCTGGATTGAGTTGTTGGCAGCACAAAACCCCCGACTTTCTCAGGCTACCAGAGATGATCCACTGACCCTAATTAATCAGTAGCATTTATTGAGCACCGTATGCAGAGCGCTGTACTAAGAGCTTGGCACTGCACTAAGCACTTCGATGACAAAACCATGCCTGTATGCCTATTAGGGTGGTTGAGAGAAGAGTGCATGCAGGTAAAATGGAGTCTGGATTTTTATGGCTCTGCCACTTGTTTGCTGTGTGACCTTGGGCAAGTCACTTCACTTCTCTGTGCCTCAGTTACCTCATCTGTAAAATGGGGATTAAGACTATGAGCCCAGTGTGAGACAGGGACTGTGCCTAACCTGATTTGCTTGTATTTCCCCCCCAGCACTTAGTACAGTGTCTGACACATAGTAATTGCTTAACAAATACCACAATTATTGTGGCCAAGCAAAAATCAACCAATCAATCAATGGTATTTATTGAGCTTTAACTGTGTGCCAAGCACTATATTAAGCACTTGGGGGAGTACAACAGAATTGGTAGACACGTTCCCTGCCCACAACAAGCTTTCAATCTAGAGGGGGAGACAGACATTAATATAAATAATTTATGATATGTAATTTATTGACATGCACAGATCTATAAACAGCTGTCAATCACATTTTTAAGTGCTTACTGTGTTCAGGGCACTGTACTAAGTGCTTGGGAGAGTATAACATAACAGACACATTCCCTGCCCACAGTGAGTTTACAGTCTAGAGGGGGAGAGACACAATGAGCAAAGCTTTTGCCCTGGGAGAGCAGACAGGGAGGAGACATGATGGAAGAAGTGGAGGTATCCATCAGCTCACAGTTACCTTATTTTAAAGGCATCTGTTAGGCACTTACCATGTGCCAGGCACTGTACTGTAAACTGGGATACATACAAGATAATCAGGTCAGACACAGTCCCTGCCCAACCTGGGACTCACCAACTTAATCCCCAATTTACAGATGAGGTAAACAGAGGTGCAGAGAAGTGAAGGGACTTGCCCAAGCACAAACACTAGATAAGTGGAGGATCTGAGATTAAAACCAAGGTCCTACTGACTGCCAGGCCCAAGCTCTTTCCACTAGGTCATGCTGTTTCTTATAAGAAGGAAGGCATAGGACTCACAATCTTAATCCCCATTTCACAGATGAAGTAAACTGTGGCACAGAAAAGTGAAGTGACTTGCCCAAGAACATGGAGCAGACAAGTGGAGGAGCCGGGATTAGAACATAGGTCCTACTGTCTCCCAGGCCCGTACTCTATCCACTAGGCTACACTGCTTCTAACAAGGAGGAAAGCCACAATGATCAATCAATCAATCAATCAATCGTATTTATTGAGCGCTTACTATGTGCAGAGCACTGTACTAAGCGCTTGGGAAGTACAAATTGGCATCACATAGAGACAGTCCCTACCCAACAGTGGGCTCACAGTCTAAAAGGGGGGAGACAGAGAACAGAACCAAACATACCAACAAAATAAAATAAGTAGGATAGAAATGTACAAGTAAAATAAATAAATAAATAAATAAACAGAGTAATAAATATGTACAACCATATATACATATATACAGGTGCTGTGGGGAAGGGAAGGAGGTAAGACGGGGGGATGGAGAGGGGGACGAGGGGGGAGAGGAAAGAAGGGGCTCAGTCTGGGAAGGCCTCCTGGAGGAGGTGAGCTCTCAGCAGGGCCTTGAAGGGAGGAAGAGAGCTAGCTTGGCGGATGGGCAGAGGGAGGGCATTCCAGGCCCGGGGGATGACGTGGGCCGGGGGTCGATGGCGGGACAGGCGAGAGCGAGGTACAGTGAGGAGATTAGTGGTGGAGGAGCGGAGGGTGCGGGCTGGGCAGTAGAAGGAGAGAAGGGAGGTGAGGTAGGAGGGGGCGAGGTGATGGACAGCCTTGAAGCCCAGGGTGAGGAGTTTCTGCCTGATGCGCAGATTGATCGGTAGCCATTGGAGGTTTTTGAGGAGGGGAGTAATATGTCCAGAGCGTTTCTGGACAAAGATAATCCGGGCAGCAGCATGAAGTATGGATTGAAGTGGAGAGAGACACGAGGATGGGAGATCAGAGAGAAGGCTGGTGCAGTAGTCCAGACGGGATAGGATGAGAGCTTGAATGAGCAGGGTAGCAATTTGGATGGAGAGGAAAGGGCGGATCTTGGCAATGTTGCGGAGCTGAGACCGGCAGGTTTTGGTGACGGCTTGGATGTGAGGGGTGAATGAGAGAGCAGAGTCGAGGATGACACCAAGGTTGCGGGTTTGTGAGACGGGAAGGATGGTAGTGCCGTCAACAGAGATGGGAAAGTCAGGGAGAGGACAAGGTTTGGGAGGGAAGACAAGGAGCTCAGTCTTCGACATGTTGAGCTTTAGGTGGCGGGCGGACATCCAGATGGAGATGTCCTGAAGGCAGGAGGAGATGCGAGCCTGGAGGGAGGGGGAGAGAGCAGGGGCAGAGATGTAGATCTGGGTGTCATCAGCGTAGAGATGATAGTTGAAGCCGTGGGAGCGAATGAGGTCACCAAGGGAGTGAGTGTATATTGAGAACAGAAGGGGACCAAGCACTGAACCTTGGGGAACCCCCACCGTAAGAGGATGGGAGGGGGAGGAGGAGCCTGCAAAAGAGACTGAGAAAGAACGACCGGAGAGATAAGAGGAGAACCAGGAGAGGACGGAGTCTGTGAAGCCAAGGTCAGATAACGTGTGGAGGAGAAGGGGGTGGTCCACAGTGTCAAAGGCAGCTGAGAGGTCGAGGAGGATTAGGACAGAGTATGAGCCGTTGGATTTGGCAAGCAGGAGGTCATTGGTGACCTTTGAGAGCGCAGTTTCCGTGGAATGAAGGGGACGGAAGCCAGACTGGAGGGGGTCGAGGAGAGAGTTGTTGTTGAGGAATTCTAGGCAACGCGTGTAGACAACTCGTTCAAGGAGTTTGGAAAGGAATGGTAGGAGGGATATGGGACGATCATGATGGTTTATTACTCAATCCACTGCTGAGCTCAATAAATACCACTGATTGATAATATCTTTGCAGCCTGGAGTCCTGACTTTTATTTCTATTAATTGTGATATTTGTTAATTGCTTAAAATGTGCCAGGCACTGTACTAAGCACTGGAGTGGATGCAAGCAAATCAAGTTAGACACAGTCCCTGTCCCATGTGAGACTCACAGTCTCAAACAGTGCTCTGCACATAGTAAGCACTTAATAAATGTCATTATTATTATTATTATTATTATCCCCATTTTACAGAGGAGGTAACTGAGGCCCAGAGAGTGAAGTGACTTGCCCAAGGCCATACAGCAGACAAGTGCTTGTACCCACTCTAGCGCTTAGTACAGTGCCTGGCACACAGTAAACATAACAGATACCACTAGTATTAATAGATACTATAATGTGACATATAAAGATGCAAAAGAAAAAAAAAGTCTCCCTTCAAGCAACATAAAATTTTCCCAGCTCTGGCCTAAGATGATTCTTTTGCCTTAATGAGGAGAAATCTTGACAGGAAGTTAAAAAACAAAAAAATAAAAGCAGCTAGTATCTCTTCTCTATTTAGACCTTAATAGGAAACAGTCCCCTAGCCCAAACGATGTAGGTCAGCAATTGAGAGTCTCTCCCATGCTACAGGTTCACAGTGTTCAGTACAATGCGAACAATAAGTAGACATCGTCGGCTAATTACAGTCCGCTCCTCTTTATCAGCCCTGAACTGTCACGGGATGTCTGCTTGCCTTTTGCCTTCTAAAGTGCTTGGCGGAGAAAAATCTATTACCATCAAAGACGCCTCAAGAGTCGTGGTAACAACTCCAGGCTCCAAAGCCTGACACTAAGTGCGAGTCACTGCACACTCCAGACACTCACAATTCGCACTACACACTGCTCTAAAAGAGTCTCGCTAAAAGAGATCGCCAACACATGAATTGCAACTGGATGAAGTAATGCAGAAACGAAGTCCACTAATACTATTTTCACAGAGGACATACACACACGCACAAACGCACTTTCAAAATCTCTGTTAACTCTAAAAACCTTTGCAAGGAGTTTTTCCAATATTTTAGCAACTCACACTTACTAAGATGGTTAACTATTTAATTAATTCGGTGTTACCATTAGCTCATGTTTGAAGCAGTTTACTTTCCCTGCTGAAAACTTTACCTCAGTTCATCGGGCTGGTAACAATGACTCCTTTGTTTTCTGGAGTGTTGTGCGACCAGCTGGAGAGGGATAGCTTCAGCCCAGAATTTTCCATGACCCAGAGGCCACCACTCTCTCCTAAACCCCTATTTCCCATTTTCTAAGGTATTACTTAAGTGCTTACTATGTGCCAAGACACTGTTCTAAGTGCTGGGGTAGACACGAGCTAAACAGGTTGGACACAGTTTATGACCCATGTGGGGATCACAGTCATGTTCCCCATTTTCCAAATGAGGTAACTGAAGCCCAGAGAAGTGAACTGACATGCCCAAGGTCCCACAGCAGACAAGTGGCAGAGCTGGAATTAGAGCTGGAATTAGTTGGTCCTTCCAACTCCCAGGCCTGTGCTCTATCCACTAAGCCATGCTGCTTCCTGTGAAGTTACTGAAGGTTGACTGAAGAGTTATTTAACTGCCTACATATTTCTGGAGGGCTTCTCTGGGGAGGGTGCTACCCACTTGTTTTCTGGGGCTATGAAGAATCAAAAAAGAGGAACGGTTTAAACAAATCTGTATGGATGTGAGGAAAAACTTCCTGTCAGGTGACAGCAGTGGGGGGGCTGAGCTATACTGCATGCTGTCTCCTCTTGGAGAACTCTCATTGAACAATAACCACCTTTTACTCAGAGGGTTGAGTGAAATTACCTACATGAACAAGATTCCCTTGAAGCTCTAGGAGAGAGGCTATTGGGGATTGAAACCTTTTAGAGCAGGTAACCTTTTTCTTGACACATATGAACTGCTTTTTGAAGCTGCAACAACAATAGACCCATCCTATGAATTGACCAAGAACCAAGTGATCGAAACATGGATCAAAATCAATGGCAGAGACTCAAGATTTTACTCCATGGAAGAAGGTGATGGTAAACCACTTCTGTATCTTTACCAAGAAAATTATATGGATACATACACCGGAATGACTTTACAGCACAAGATGGGACATTCTAGAGAGTGTGTGTCCATGGAGTCTCTATGGGTTGGAAATGACTTGACAGCATTTGAAGAATGAAGATGGATTAGATAGATCACTGGGAGAATCTGTGAGCCTGACTTTGAACACTTAAGTCTTTTTTGTTAAGCACTTGCTAGGTGTCAAACACTGTTTTAAGTGCTGCAGAAGATTCAAGTTGATCAGGTTGGACAGTCCTAGAACTGCCTAGCAGTCACACTCCAAGTAGGAGGGAAAAAAGGTATTTAATACCCATATGACAGATGAGGAAACTGAGGCACAGAGGAGTGAAATGTCTTGCACAAGGTCACCTGGCAGGTGAGTGGCAGAACAGGGACTAAAACCCATGTCTCAAGACTCATTCCTCTAATGCTAACCTTCTCACTGTACCTCGATCTCGCCTATCTCGCTGCTGACCTCTCGCTCACATCCTACCTCTGGCCTGGAATGCCCTCCCTCCTCATATCAGACAGATAATTTCTCTCCCCTACTTCAAAACCTTATTGAAGACCCATCTCCTCCATGAAGCCTTCCCTAAGCCCTCCTCTCCTCTTCTCCCACTCCCTTCTACGCTGCTCTTACTTGCTCTTTCATTCATCCTCCCTCCCATCCCCACAAGACATATGAACACAACTGTATTATTTATTTATTAATCTATTTATTTATATTAATGTCTGTCTCCCCCTCTAGACTGTTAGCTCATTGTGGGCAGGAATGTGTCTTTTTGTTGTTATATTGTTCTCTCCCAAGTGCTCAGTACAGCACACAGGAAGGGCTTAATGAGTACGATTGAATGAAATGAATGAATGACTCCCATGTTTTTTCCACTAGACCACCCAGGATCTGCCCTCCTGGCCCTGACTAATGTCACTTCAAGCTCCCCAAACCATGATCACTGTACTCAAAAGAGTAGAGCAAATCTTCAAAGCCACCACCCACTCTTGGAGTCAGTAGCTCAACATTATTCAGTGATCTAAATTTTTTCAAAGCTGCAGACGACTTGCTCCACCTGTCCTCCACTCCTCTAAGGCGCAATGGTGCCAAAATGGCCAGTAGTCCTGTGGTGGCGGTCAATAAAACTGCACCACAGAAGCCGCGTGGCCTAAAGGCTAGAGCCCGGGCCCTGGAGTCAGAAGAACCTGGGTTCTAATTCTGACTCTGCTACTTGTATGCTATCTGATCCTGGGCAAGTCACTTCACTTCTCTGGGCCTCAGTTACCTCATCTGGAAAATGGGGATTAAGACTGTGAGCCCTAACTGGGGCAGGGACTGTGTTCAACCTGATTACTTTGTATCTATCCCAGCACTCAGTACAGTGCCTGGCATATAGTTAAGTGCTTAACAAATACTATTATAATTATTGTTATTATTAATAATTGTATTCTCCCAAGCTCTCTGTGCAGTTTTTTGCACTCTGTAAGGCACTTAATTGATATTACAGACTGGTTTAATCTTGCCTACCAACTCTATTATATTGTACTCTCCCAACCGCTTCATATGGTGCTCTGCACACACTAAGCGATTGATTGACGTGATTGATGACTGAAAAGAAACACTGGTTATTCTGGACTGTCCTCCATACCTAAAAGAGCTGGTATTTTCCATCAGCCTCCAGCCTCAACAAGGTACACTTACTGACACGCCATCTATAAGGTCTTATCTTGACTTATACTGTTGAGTCATCTCTGACCCATAGCCACTCCATGGACACATCTCTCCCAGAATGCCCCACCTCCATCTGCAATTGTTCTGGTAGTGTATCCATATAATTTTCTCGGTAAAAATCCGGAAGTGGTTTACCATTGCCTTCTTCCGCTCAGTCAATTTGAGTTTCCACCTTCAACTGTCTTCCATGCTGCTGCTGCACAGCACAGGTGAGTTTGAACTTGTAGCAGATTGCTACACCCGCTAGCCACTGGCCAAGCTAGGAATGGAATGGCTAGGCCTCTTTCTTGATTCTCCCTCCTTTAGCCAAGACTGGTAGAGTACTGGAAACTTTCCAGGTGCACTCTGAGAGGCACATCTATAAGGTAGCATGGTGAAAACCAGAAAATTCTTGCCTCAGACAGATCCCTGGCAATCAGGAAAGAAGCATATCTTTCTGAGCAGAAGTCTCCTTAGGATTACAATAATAATAATAATGGTATTTGTTAAGCACTTCCTACATGCCAGGCACTGGATTAGGCACTGGGGTGGATACAAGCAAATCGTGTTGAACACAGTCCCTGTCCCACAGTGGACTCATAATCGCAATCTCCATTTTACAGATGAGATAACTGAAGCCAAAGAAATGAAGTGACCTTCTGTCTCCCAGGCCCGTGCTCTATCCACTAAGCAATGCTGCTCCTCCTTGTGAAACAAGAAGGCAAAAATGAAAATGGAGGCAGGCATTGCAAACAAAAAACTAGCAGAGCAAAAAACAGAATTTGTTTGGATACCATATAGTAAGGCTGTGGGTTCCCATATTGGCCTTTTCTGCCTGCAAGGCACCTATGTGTGAACTAAATCTCCATTCATGGTTTAGGTGAGGACAAACAAGGGTATATTTATCTAAAAGAAAACTGATATTGGTCCTCCACCAAAACTCCCCACATAAACTCCAAAGGACCACTTCAACTCACTTTCAACATAAACTGGATGGAGTGAACACTCAGGGAAACAGGCTTATTCTAACTCTGCTTCCAAACCATCACCCACAAACTCCCGTTCTTTTCCACAAAAATCCCCAAACTCAGGGGAGGTCACTCAATATACTGTTACCAATTGCTTCCTGACTCATTCTTTCTCATCGAGTGGATCAGAGGCCAATCAATTGTTCAGTTCTAAACCCCAGCCTGAGCTCTAGAGAAGTCTTTTGGCTTTCCTTTTTGGCTATTCATTTAGGTCTGAATTCGTTGGAAACTCTCCCTTCTTGAAATCTGAGTTTTCAGACATGAAACTCATTTCCTCTTACACCGCATTTCATACATAGAGGTAACTGTTACAATCAATCAATCAATCAATCAATCGTATTTATTGAGCGCTTACTATGTGCAGAGCACTGTACTAAGCGCTTGGGAAGTACAAATTGGCATCACATAGAGACAGTCCCTACCCAACAGTGGGCTCACAGTCTAAAAAGTCTAAAAGTCTAAAAGTTACAAATAAATAGAGTACAGAAATTGGGCTGGGATCTTGCTACCTGAAGACAGTTCCTTGGCCACAAAAGTCAGGTCTTTCGGGAGTGGAGAAAAAAAACTAAGAAAGCCCCCCTGAACCTGACAAATGCCTTTTCCTTCCTTCCTCACAAAAGGGACAAAGATCTGGGGAATTTTTTTTTTAAGGCAATCGTTAAATGCTTACTATGTGCAAGGCACTGTACTAGGCACTGGGGTAGATACAAGCTAATTGGATTGGACACAGTCCAGGTCTCACTTGGGGCTCACAGTCTTAACCCCTATTTTACAGATGAGGGAATTGTGGCACAGAGAAGTAAAGTGACCTGTCCAAGGTCACCGAGCAGACAAGTGGAGGAACTGGGATTAGAAACCAGGTCCTTCTGACTCCCAGACCTGGGCTCTATCCACTAGGCCACACTTCTGATGATCCTACAGAAGGTGCTCTCCACGGACTGTTCCAAGTTTGTTTTTTGGGGGGAGGGAGGCCACCTCAACACCTGTACCCCGAGAACTTTATTCCTGGTGGTGGAGAGGAGGCCCATTTCCTGAGTCTTGGTGCCCACACGGGCTTCTTATCTTAGGCAAAAATAATTCTACCATGGGGCTGCTCCCTTCAAGAGAAAAACCTAGTGCTGAGAACTAACTACTGTTTTCCCAATACCTACAGGAGGGTGAGAGTCAGCAGGGCTTGGTCCAAGTCATGGTGGTCCTGGAAGCTCCAGATAATTCTGCTGCCAAGACCCCAACAAGTGAGTGGGGCGGAAGGTGCCTCTTCTTTCCCCACTCGTATCAGGGAACTGGGGCTTGCTTTGGATTCTTGAAGGAAAGCAGGCTCCAGGCCCATTGTCAGAGACATGCAACAATGGATTAGGTCATGATCCACCTCAAACATTCCACGAGCCTGAAAGAGAGCCTACAAGGCTGCCCCTCACTCACAAACCCCCACCCCCGCCCAGAATATGTGTGATGTCATTTAATCAAGCTGCACGCACACGTAACATTTCAGCAGCAAAAAGCAGTATGGCCTAGGGGATAGAGCACAGCCCTGAGAGTCAGAAGGACTTGGGGTTCTAATTCCGACTTTTCCACTTGTCTGCTGTGTGACCTTGGGTAAGCCACTTCACTTCTCTATGCTTCAGTTCCCTCATCTGTCCCCCACAGGGGACAGGGACTGTGTCCAACCCAAACACTTGAAGAAAGGAGGGGGTTTTCAATCCTCTAGACTGTAAACTCGTTGCGTGCAGGGAATGTGTCTGTTTATTGTTATATTCTACTCCCCTGAGCGCTTTGAACAGTGTTTTGCACACAGTAAGTGTTCAACAAATACGACTGGATGAAGGAATAAATGATTGAATTAATGCTTCCCTCTGACTTTAAAAGAAAAAAAAAACTTCAACTATGATCAGATAACCAGTATTTCACCTATCTCTAATAGAAAAGGGAGCCCCTAACTCAAAGATATGGATGAATACTTTAAAAAACCTGGATATTTTCAAATCAGTAGACTTGCTTTCTTGAGGGGTTTAAGGAGTTAATAGGAGTTACTTCCCGATTCCCTTCATTTATTGTTGAGAACTCATGGATGACAGAACTCAGTTGTGAGCAGGAAACGTGACTACCAACTCTATTATTTTGTACTCTCCCAAGCACTTAGTAGTGTTCTGCACACAGTGAGTGCTCAATAAATAGGATTGATGATTGATGGGAGGAGTCCCTGAAATCTGGCCAAGGACAAACGGAGTTCTCATCCTTTAAAAGGGGAAGGATGGCATTCATAGGTTTGAATCCCAGGCAATTAGAAGCAGCAAGACCTTGTGGAAAGAGCATGGGCCTGGGAGTCAGAGGGCTTGGGTTCTAATCCCAGCTTCCCCACTGGTCTGCTGTGTGACCTTGGACAAGTCACTTCACTTTTCTGGGCCTCAGTTCCCTCATCTGCCAAATGGGGGTTAAGACTATGAGCCCTAAGTGGGACAGGGACATATTATCTTGTATCTACCCTGGTGTTTATTGTTATATTTATTCTCCCCAGCACTTAGTACGGGCCTCTGCACACAGTAAGCTCTCAATAAATACAATTAACTGACTGACTGCTTAGTACAGTGCCTGACACACAGTAATTGCTTAACAAATACCACAATTATTTTTATTCATCATTTCAGGCTTTCTGTGGTGGGGCAATAGGATTTCGTTATCATCAATGATATTATGAGCACTTGGGTGCAGGGAAATGAAGGAACCTCCTGGATCCCCCTCTAGACTGTGAGTTTGTTGTGGACAGGGAATGTGTCTAACAACTCTGTTATTTTGTCCTCTCCCAAGCCCTTAATACAGTGCACTGCAAATGGTAACTGGTCAATAAGTACCAGTGATTGACTGATTGACTGGTCCAAGAGGAGCTCTCCAATGCTGAAGGGGAGGATGGAATCTGTAGTAGTATACTAGTAGTAGTAAATGGCATTTATTGAGCACCTGAATGCCATGCACTGTAATAAGTGCTTGGGAATCACCACACACCAATGCACATCAAGCCATCAGCTAGGTCTAAGCCCTTAATAATAAAAATAATAACAATTATAGTATTTGTTAAGTGCTTACATGTCCCAGGCATTGTACTAAGCACCTGAGTGGTTACAAGCAAATTGGGGTGGATGCAGCCCCTGTCCCATGTGAGGCTCACACTCTCAATCCCCATTTTACAGATGAGGTAACTGAGGCACAAAGAAGCAAAGTGATTTGCCCAAGGTCACATAGAAGACAAGGGACAGAGCAGGGATTAGAACCCATGACTCTCTGACTCCCAGGCCTGTGCTCTATCCACTACGTTGCGCTGCTTCTCACAATTTTAGGATCCCACCAAGATTTGAACTCAGATTGCTGGATTCAGAGCGCTAAACATTAGACCATGGGGCTGCTGCTCTTGCTTATTGATTTATGCCCTGCCTCAGTGTTTATGGATATGAGCTTGATTTATTGTTCGGCCCATTTATTTGTTCTGAATATCCTATTTGTAAATATTTTTAATGTCTGTCTTCCCCTTGGAATGTAAACTCATTGGAGGCAGGGAACATGTCTTGTTTCCATTGGACTGTCCCAAACTCTTAGTATAGTCCATTATTCTCTGTGGGAGCTCAACGAATACTTTTATTATGACCACTTGCACTTGGATTTGCACTTCCTTATTCACTCCCACCCTCAGCCCCACAGCACTTATGTACATATCCGTCAGTTATTTATTTCTATTAGTGTCTGTCTCCCCCTCTAGACTGTAAGCTCACTGTGGGCAGAGAACGTGTCTACCAATTCGGTTGTACTGCACTCTCCCAAACTCTTAGTACAGTGCTCTGCACACAGTAAAGCACTCAATAAATGTGACTGATTGACTGATTGACACTTCAACAGAAATACAAGTTAAGTAGCCAGCCTGACAGGTGCTTACACAATAATGAGGGAGACAGACATACAAATATAGAATATACATATATATACAAGTATGGAGGAAGGGCACTCTCCAAAGCAGTTAGTATAGTGCTCTGCACCCGGTAAGCGCTCAATAAATATGATTAACTGATTGATGAATAGATACATAAGTGTAAGTGATGGCCGGAGTGTTTATAAGAATCTTTGATTCTGACCCAGAATTACAAGCAAGTTGCACCACTTTGCCCAATGCCTCCAGCTTCAAAATCATACCAGATTTTAAGGGTGATATGTGGCATTATTTTTTCTGCCATTGATCATATATTTGAGGGAGGAAGACAGATTTCTAAAATGTTACAGCATTATGTGAAAGGCGAACAGGCAGAAATTAATCATGGGGTATTCCTATCCTCTCTGACTGTCTCTCCTGAGCTCAAAACTCAGCAATTCACAGTTTCCTTTGACTCTGATGTCAATCAACTAAATCAATAGTATTTGTTCAGCACTTATGGGGTAGAACACTGTTGCCAAGTGCTTTGGAAGAATACAATAGAGGTAAATATCACAATCCCTGCCTCAAAGAGTTTGCAATCCAGCAGCAGTGAGCATTTATTTATTATTTTTTAATGATATTTCTTAAGTGGTTACTATGTGCCAGACACTTTACTAAGGCTGGGGTAGAGACAAGATAATCAGGTTGGACACAGCCTGTATCCCACATGGGGCTCACAGTCTTATACCCCATTTTACAGATGAAGTAACTGAAGCACAGAGAAGGTAAGTGAAACAAGAAGCATCTTGGCCTAGCAGATAGAGCATGGGCCTGAGAGTCAGAATGACCTGGGTTCTAATCCTGACTCCACCACTTTTCTGCTGTGTGACCTTGGGCAAGTCACTTAACTTCTCTGTGCCTGATAGCTGTAAAATGGGGATTAAGACTGTGAGCCCCACGTGGGGCAACCTGATTACCTTGTATCTACCCCAGTGCTTAGTACAATGCTTGGCACATAGTAAGCACTTAACAAATACATCATAATAATCTGTAATAATGGGGATTAAGACATTGAGCCCCATTTGGGGCACAGACTGTTTCCAAACTAATTAGCTTGTATCTACCCTAGTGTTTAGTACAGTACTTGGCACACAGTAAGCACTTGACAAATGCAAAAAAAAAATTGCTTAGGGTCACACAACCAGCAAGTGGCAGAGCCAGGATTAGAACCCAGGGCCTCTGGCTTCCAAGCCCATGGTCTTTCCACTAGGCCACATACTTGTCTCCTTATTTGCCCTGATTTCCATTCTGACATCCCTAACTCCTTAAACTGGGGTGGGAGAGGTACTGTGTCCAACCCGAATATTTTGCATCTACCCCAGCGCTTAGTACAGTGCCTAGCACAGAGTAAGTGCTTCACAAATACCACAGCTGTTATTATTATTATTAGACCAGTTCCCATTGAGCAGAGGGTGCGGGGACTAGGGGGAGGTCCTTCTTCCATTCAGACAACCAGATCTAATTCATTCATTCAATCGTATTTATTGAGCATTTACTGTGTGCAGAGCATTGTACTAAGCACCTGGGAGAGCACAATACAACAATAAACAGACATATTCCTTGCCCACAATGAACTAACAGCCTAGAAGTTTCAAACAACGGAACTAAACCTGTCTGTTCTGAAAAAATGGGATGTGGCTTCTTTCGGAATGGGGCTTCTGCCAACACAAATGCATTTTGCACTCAAGGTTAAAGATTTGATTCAATTTTTATATTCCTCGCCCTGCTCTTCATTCTACTGCCCCGAGTTTACTAGCACTCTTTAAAGTTTCTGTTTGGGCTCTTGGCCATGGAATTCTTCCTGCTCATGCATTTCTGAGATTAGCTGAGCCTGCTGGTATTTAAAGCCACACTCCAGCATTATCTTTTGAAGTCTGCTCATAGTTGCCCCAGCTGTTATTTTAAGGTAATGCTTTACTGCTGGGATTTTTATGGAGGGGTTATATAGGCTCACGCTGTATCATATAATTCGACGTACATTCACAATTAGCAGCCTATGCATACTCAAATCTCCAGCTCTGCCCCCAACTTTTATTCCCTTCTTTAAGACAGTTTGGAAAGCCAAAGCAAAGCACCTCAGCTGAACGCCCCTTCCCTCCTGCAAACTACCCTGCTTTCTAGGGACTGAGAACAGCAAGAGTATGTATTTTTAATGGTATCTTTTAAGAGCTTACTGTGTGCGAGGCACAATTCTAAGCGCTGGGGTAGATACAAGCTAGTCAGGTTGGACACAGTCCCTGTCCCACATAGGGTTCACAGTCTTCATCCCCATTTTACAGAGGAGGGAACTGAGGCACAAAGAAGTTAAACGATTTGCCCTAAGTTCACCTAGCAGATAAGTGGCGGAGCCAGAATTAGAACCCAGGTCCTCTGACTCCCAGGCCCATTTTCTTTCCATTAGGCCACACAGCTTCTCGGTATTTGCCTCAAACGTCTTCCTTTGCATATAAGGATATATTCCAGCTCCCAGAAGTGTGACCAGAGCTCTGAGATTTGCCCTCGGACTAAGGTGAGCATCAGCTGGATATAAATCTCTCTGAAATCCTTTGGCATGATGACCCCTACTCATGGAGCACTAAAGATGAATTCTGTGTTCACAGAAGGCTGCTTGGGATCTAGGAACAAAACTGTTTCCCTTCATTGGCTTTAATAACAATAAATGAGATATTTATTAAGCGCTTACATTATGCCAGGCACCGTACTAAGCACTGGAGTGGATACAAGCAAATCAGGTTGGACACGGTCCCTGTCCCTCATGGGGTTCATAATCTCAATCCCCATTTTATAGATGAGGCCCAGAGAAGTGAAATGACTTGCCCAAGGTCACACAGCAGACAAGTGGTAGAGTCAGGATTAGAACCCATGACCTTCTGACTCCCAGGCCCATGCTTTATCCACTACGCCATGCTGCTTCTCAGAGTTTCGAAGAGTTTCTAAGATTTCCCTTACAACAGTACTAGACACTGTACTAAATGCCTGTGGGAGTACAAAAGTAGCAAGACACACTTTCCCTGCCCTCAAGGAGCTTACAATGAAATGCGGAGACAGATGAAAATTATTTTCACAGAATTAAAGCCACAGGAAGAACAAGCGTAAATAACCGTGCTATTTTTGAAGCACTTACTTTGTACCAAACACTGTGCTAAAATGCTGGGACGCATAAGGACAAATAATTGGATTTTCAGATAAATATACTAATGACATAGAAATAAATGCAAATATGCATGTCCTCCTGAGTGCTGAAGATAAGATTGAAACCTACAAGTGCTAAATGTAGGTGCTAGTCCAATGCAACTGGGGTCCTCTGAATAATCAGGGGAGGCTTCCAGGAGGAGGTGGGATTTTTTTTTTGAAGAGCTTTAGAGACAGGGAGGGCTGTGGCCCAGCGAATTATAATTAGGACCTCAATCGATGGTTTTTATTGAATGCTTACTCTGTGCAGAGCCTCCTGACATCCCAGCCTTCTGTTTCTCCCCACTCCAGTTTATGCTTCACCCCGCCGCATGGATCATTTTTCTAAAAAATCATTCAGCCCTTGTTGCCCGACTCCTTCAAGAACCTCCAGTGGTTGCCTATCGACCTCCACATCAAACAGAAAATCCTTTCCATCGGCTGCCCAAATCATTCTTCTTCACCTCCCCTTGGCCAATGTACAAATTCCACAGCAGGCCTGGAAACCTAACAGATACGCCTCCAGCCTCATGAGTTTTGCCCGGGACTCAGGAGTGACAAGCCTTGACTGGCATCCAGTCTGCATCTCTAAACAGGACCTTCCCGGAGGCGTGGGCCCCTTGAGGCGGTGCCGTGATTCCCACCCGGAGTAAAAATGTCTTCCCCGTCACTGACACGGAGGTGGCAGACCAACACGAGGTGATCTACCAGGACCCCTAGGGAGCTGTGAGGCACACTGTGTCCCCCCAGGGTGGCAAGGCCAGAGCCCTCTCACAGGACAAAGCTCATGTGCCCAGGCCAGGGACTTCAAAAACCCCTGATGGAGCTGGAGTAAATGGCTGGAACCACCACCTGCAGAGTGGCAGTCACTGAGGTGGTCAGAATCCCTATAATCCTACACTCTCCCTCAGGATAATGATACCCCTTCCCCAGGATGCAGGTGGTACCATCCTCCCCACACACACACCCAGCTCTGGGGCCCACAGTCTAGACTGTGAGCCTGTTGGGTAGGGATTGTCTCTATTTGTTGCCAAATTGTACTTTTCAAGCACTTAGTACAGTGCTTTGCATACAGTAAGCGCTCAATAAATACGACTGAATGAATGAATGAATTCAGAATCCCACTGCAAATGTGCAGGAGTTATCCCAAGCTGGCACTGGGAGAAAAACCAGAAAGCAGGGAAGGACAACTGTATATTCTAGGGTGGCTATTTCAATCAATCAATCAGTTGTATTTATTGAGCATTTACTGTGTGCAGAGGACTGTATTAAGAGACTGTATTAGAGAAGCAGCTTGGCTCAGTGGAAAGAGCACGGGCTTGGGAGTCAGAGGTCATGGGCTCAAATCCCTACTCTGCCACAGGTCTGCTGTGTGACCTTGGACAAGTCACTTAACTTCTCTGAGCCTCAGTTACCTCATCTGTAAAATGGGGATTAAGACTGTGAACCCCAAGTGGGACAACCTGATCACCTTGTATCTCCCCCAGTGCTTTGAACAGTGCTTTGCACATAGTAAGCGCTTAACAAATGCCATTATTATTATTATTATTATTATTTTTAAGCGTTTGGGAGAGTAATTCAATTCAATCACATTTATTAAGCATGAGAGTACAGTACAACAGAGTTGGTAGACACAATCCCTGCCCACAACAAGCTTACAGTTTAGAGGATTGTTGTCTGGGGAATGTGTCTGTTAGGTTGTTATATTGAACTCTCCCAACTGCTTGGTCCAATGCTCTGCCCACAGTAAGTGCGCAATAAGAGAAGCAATAAGGGAAGCAGCATGGAGTAGTGGACAGAACATGGGCCTTGGATTCAGAAGGTCATGGGTTCAAATCTTGGCTCCACCACTTGTCTGCTCTGTGACGTTGGGCAAGTCCCTTCACTTCTCTGGGCCTCAGTTCCCTCATCTGTAAAATGGGGATTGAAACTACGAGCCCCACATGGGACAGGGACTGTGTCTGACCCGATTTGCTTGTATCCCCCCCAGTGCTTAGTATAGTGCCTGGCACATAGTAAGTGCTTAACAAATACCATAATTACTATTATTGTTATTACTGTTATTATTATTTCCCTAATAATGAAGGCCATCAGTGGCTCCCCCTAGAGCATGCATGGAAAAATTCCAAGATGGTAGCACCCAGAATTGGCATGCCCCCAACCAAAACAAGACGAGAAGTATGACATTACAGACAATTTCCCTAACTGGTCATAGCTAAAACCACTGTAGTGTCTGACGTGGTGAGAAATGAATATATATTTTGATGACTTAGCTGACCGCATGATTTCTGCCTTCAAGGTCTCAATATAAATGTCTCAAGCCTTAGTTTTAAACAAGGTTCTAAGATGTTCTCTTCGAAAGCAAACACCGATAAAGAAGCAATAATCTTCAGAGGGAAAAACACACATCTTTAAGTACAAAGTTGCCCTCTGTTTGGTTCTGAAAAGAAGTCTCCAAGGAGACCAACTTTTGGCCTGAGGCTTTGAATTTGCTGAGGTTTTATACCAAGCCAGTCACCTCTCTACGATGTGATCATAGTTTTCGCTTTAGGTGAAGCAGGCCACCAAGAACTATGGAAATTTCCATCCTGGCACCTCTCTAATGAAAAACTAAATCTTGCCCTCCTGGGTCAGATATCCTGAATGCAGTTTCTAATTTGGACCACTGCTCTGGAAAACTTGATTAGGGTTGTGAAAACTTGGATTTTATTAGGTAGGACTGAATTCTTGCCATGGTTTGTTTTTCAAGGGAGTGGAACCATCCCCAAAATAGTTCCAGAATTGGACTATTACGGATGCCCAGCAGTGGAGGAGGGCAAATAATGCCCAACAGAAACCAGGACCAAGAGCCAATGTTTACTTTGGATGGGTTACCGTAGATTGTAAACAATTGCAGAGTTTTCTACTTTGGGGCAGCTGTTGCAGAGAGGAGCGCTAAAAAAAGGCATTTTTAACATTTTATCTATTTTGAAATATATATTCTCTTTTCCTTTCTCTTCTTTCACTCTAGACCATGCCCAGAACCAGATGAAACCTTTCATTTTTTGCTTTGTTTTTCTTCAGGGGTTACAAGTTTTAAAACTGCTCCGGGGCAAGTGAACAAATAATTCCCAGCAAAGAGACCTTCTAGTCCCTGCTAAGAGTTTGGTTATGCTTTAGCCTTTTAAAGTTTTTCATATATTACATTTTCAGCCTTCCACCACAATAAAATCTGCACACAAGAACCAAGAAAACAATAAAAATAAGCCAACTAATAACCTCTTGGTATGAACAAAGAATGCCAGATCTATGGACTGATGAGACAGATCTCCCCAACTCTTAATAGTCACAAAATTAAAAAATAAACCAGTCCATCTGCAAGGAATCATTCATTCAGTCAGTCAGTCGTATTTATTGAGCACTTACTGTGTGCAGAGCACTGTACTAAGCACTTGGAAAGTACAATTCGGCAACAGAGACAATCGCTACGCAACAATGGGCTCACAGTCTAGAAGGGGGAGACAGACAACAAAACAAAACAAGTAGACAGGCATCAATAACATCAAAATAGATAAATAGAATTATAGATATATACACATCACTAATAAAATAAATAGAATAATAAATATGTACAAATATACACAAGTGCTGTGAGGCGGGGAAGAGGGTAGAGCAGAGGGAGGGAGAATCAGACATCTGTCCTCTGTCACCCCACGATAGAATTGTGGTATTTGTTAAGCACTTGCTTACTAAATGCCAAGCACTATGCTAAGCACTGGGGACTGTAAGCTCTAGACTGTAAGCTCCTTGTGGGCAGGGAATGTGCCCGTGTATTGTTGCATTGTACTCTCCCAAGAGCTTAGTACAGTGCTCTGAACACAGTAAGCGCCCAATAAATACAACTGACTGACAGCCTGGGGTAGATATGAAACAATCGGCAGTCCCTGCCCTATATGGAGCTCACAGCCTAAGTGGGAGGGAGAACAGATACTGAATTCCCATTTCACAGCTGATGAAACAGACAGAGAATAGTTGCCCAAGGTCACCCAGAGGGAAGTAGCGAATCTGGGATTAGAAACCAGGTCTCCCAACTCCCAGCCCTGTGTTCTGACCACAAGGCCACACTGCTTCTCAATATACGCGACCGAGTAGGGGTGAGTTACTACCTACCTTTTGCTCCCTATTTCCCCTGATCCCTAATGTATTTTAATGTCTGTCTCCCCCTGCAGACTGTAAACTCCTTGTGGTCAGGAATCGCATCTTAGCCTAGTGGATAGAGCATGGGCCTGGGAGCCAGAAGGATCTGGGTTCTAATCCCAGCTCTGCCACTTGCCCACCATGTGACCTTGGGCAAGCCGCTTAGCTTCTCTGGACCTCAGTTCCCTCATCTGTAAAATGGGGATTAAGACTGAGCCCCATGTGGGACAGGGACTGTGTCCAACCCAATTAGCTTGCATCCCCCTGAGAGTTTAGAACAGTGCCAGGCACACAGTAACCGCTTATTAATAATAATAATAATAATAACAACAACAATAATAATAATGATACCATTTATTAAGCGCTTACTATGTGCAAAGCACTGTTCTAAGCATTGGGGAGGTTACAAGGTGATCAGTTTGTCCCACGGAGGGCTCACAGTCTTAAACCCCATTTTACAGATGAGGTAACTGAGGCATAGAGAAGTTAAGTGACGTGCCCAAAGTCACACAGCTGACAATTGGCAGAGCCAGGATTTGAACCCATGACCTCTGACTCCAAAGCCCATGCTCTTTCCACTGAGCCACACTGCTTCTCTAACAAATATTTAACAAATACTACAAGTATTATTGTTATTTTTCCAAGTGTTTATTCCTCTTCACATCGTTTGGACTCAATAAAAATCACTGATTGATTGATTGGCTAAGAATTTGCACCTTTGCACGTGTAAGGATTGTCTCTGTTGCCAAATTGTACTTTCCAAGCACTTAGTACAGTACTCTGCACACAGTAAGCGCTCAATAAATACTACTGAATGAATGAATGAATGAAAAGATCCCCAAGCCCAGGGCAAAGGTACCAAGCATGATCCAGGGGATGCCCGAAAGGTTTCTGGCTCCTCTGCTCAGCGATCCCTTGGGAGAGTCCTGGAGCTGAAAAAGCAGCATTGATGAGGTGTTAGAGATGAGTTGGGAGGAGGAAGGCCTGAAATGTGCCTTGGAAGGAAACTGACATTCTGCAGAGGGCTTTGAATTCACTTGCCAAACTCCCCCAGCATCATTAGCCCTGCATTTTTCAGCTCGATTTCCAAATCTGTGTGAAATAACTGGGTCTTTCTGGGCCAGGCCTTTATCACCCTCAAAAAAAACAAAATAAAGCCCCCCAAGCTGTTTATGTTCTTGGGTTTAAGCATGGCTGCAAGATCATGTGGGGTCTCTGGTGGGTGTGAGTAGACTCATAGGTTGGATTCATCATAATAATGGTGGTATTTTTTTAAGAGCATAATATGTGCCAGGAGCTGTACTACTCACTGGGGTGGATACAAGCAAATTGGCTTGGACACAGTTCCTGCCCCATGTGGAGCTCACAGTCTCATTATTATTATTGAAGGCACATCTCCTCCAAGAGGTCTTTCCTGACTTGGCCCTCAATTCCTCTTGTTCTTATTGTTGTTAATGGTATTAAGCATTAACTGTGTACCAGGCACTGTTCTAAGCACTAGATAATAACATTATCTTTGTTTCTATGTGGTGCTTTTATTACCAAAGTGCTTTGTATTAGCTAGTTATTTACTCCTCGCAACACCCCTGCGAGGTAGGGTTCAGGTATTATTATCCCTTTTTGTAATAATAATAATAATAATGATGATGGCATTTATTAAGCACTTACTATGTGCAAAGCACTGGGAAGATTACAAGGTGATCGGGTTGTCCCTCGGGGGGCTCACAGTCTTAATCCCCATTTTACAGATGAGGTAACTGAGGCACAGAGAAGTTAAGTGACTTGCCCAAAGTCACACAGCTGACAATTGGTGGAGCCAAGGTTTGAACCCATGACCTCTGACTCCAAAGCCCATGCTCTTTCCACTGAGCCACGCTGCTTCGTACAGTGTTCTGCACACAGTAAACACTCAATAAATATGATTGAATGAATATAGTGCTTGGCACATCATAAGCACTTAAATACCATTCATTTATTCATTTATTCAATCGTATTTATTGAGCATTTACTGCACTAGGAGCTTGAGAAGTACAAGTTGGCAACATATAGAGACGGTCCCTACCCAACAACGGGCTCACAGTCTAGAAGGGGGAGACAGACAACAAAACAAAACATGCGGACAAGTGTCAAGTCATCAGAATAAATAGAAATAAAGCTAGATGCACATCAGTAAAAAAATAGAATAGTAAATATGTACAAGTAAAATAAATAGAGTAATAAATGTGTACAAACATAAATAAAGGTGCTGTGGGGAGGGGAAGGAGGTAGGGCGGGGGGGATGGGGAGGAGGAGAGGAAAAAGTGGGAGAGGAGAGGAAAAAGTGTGGGGAGAAGCAAGACCCATTTTTTTTTGTTTTAATGGTACTTGTTAAGCGTCTTCTATGTTCCAAGTACTGAACGAAGGCCTGGCATAGATACAAGACAATCAGGTTGGACACAGTCTCTTTCCACAAAGGGCCCACAGTCTGAATAGGAGGGAGAATAGGTATTGAATCTCTATTTGACAGATGTGGAAACTGAGGGTCAGAGGAGTGACTTGCCCAAGGTCACACAACAGGCAAGTGGCAAAACTGGGATTAGAACTCAGGTCCTCTGACTCCCAGGCCTGAGTTCTTTCTGTCAGGCTATTCTGCTTCTCACTTTGCATTCTGTTGGTGCTTAATAAATATTCCCTCCCCATTGACCCGACCTGCTCCCTTTGCTCTCCCCCACCCCTGCCCCATAGTACTTGTGTATATATGTACATATTTATAAACATGTTTATTTTTAGTAATGATATGTATATATCTATAATTCTTTCTCTGTGCCTCAGTTACCCCATCTGTAAAATGGGGATTGAGACTGTGAGCCCCACATGGGACAACCTGATCACCTTGTATCCTCCCCAGCGCTTATAACAGTGCTTTGCACTTACTCTGTTTACTTGTTTTGAGGTCTATCCCCCCTCTTCTAGACTGTGAGTCTGTTGTGGGCAGGGATTGTCTCTATTGTTGCTAAACTGTATTTCCCAAGTGCTTAGTATTCATTCACTCATTCAATCGTATTTATTGAGCGCTTTCTGTGTGCAGAGTACTGTACTAAATGCTTGGGAAGTACAAGTTGGCAACATATAGAGATGGTCCCTACCCAACAACGGGCTCACAGTCTAGAAGGGAGAGACAGACAACAAAACAAAACATGTGGACAGGTGTCAAGTCATCAGAACAAATAGAATTAAATTAATTAGTACAGTGCTCTGTGCACAGTAAGCACTCAATAAATACAATTGAATGAATGAATGATGGGCAGATTCCACTGCATTCAGAAGGTGCTCTATAAATATCATTGGTTGATATTCAGTAGGCACTCAATGAATACCACTGATCAACTGATTGAGTGACTTCACTGCCTATCAATAAACACCACTGTTTTATTGACAGCTCTGCATTGGAGAGGTATTCAGTAAATACCATTACTAGTACTAATGAAGGGTTAGTAATAAATTCACCCATTCTCCCTCCTACTTAGACCATGAGCTCCACATGGGACAGGAACTATGTCTGATCTGCTTATCTTGAATCTACCCAGGCCTTTAGGGCAATGCTTAAAACATAGTAATAATAATAATAATGACATTTATTAAGCACTTACTATGTGCAAAGCACTGTTCTAAGTGCTGGGGAGGTTACAAGGTGATCAGGTTGTCCCAAGTGGGGCTCACAGTCTTAATCTCCATTTTACAGATGAGGTAACTGAGGCACAGAGAAGTTAAGTGACTTGCCTAAAGTCACACAGCTGACAAGTGGCAGAGTTGGGATTTGAACCCCTGACCTTTGACTCCAAAGCCCGTGATCTTTCCACTGCACCACACTGCTTCTCTACCCCTCCTACCAAATCTCTCCTTATCTCTCTACCCCTCCTACCAAATCCCTTACTACCAAAGGGTAGTAAGACCCTCCTATCAAATCTCTCTGATTTCCTGCTACAGCCCAAACCTCATACTCCACTCCTCTAACAGCAACCTACTCTCTGAACCTGAAATCTCATTTATTCTGCCCTCAACCCTATGCCCTTGTTACAGCTGGGGCTGCCCTCGTTATGTGGCTCAGTGGAGGGAGCGCGGGCTTGGGAGTCAGAGGCCATGGGTTCAAATCCCAGCTCCACCAATTGTCAGCTGTGTGACTCTGGGCAAGTCACTTAACTTCTCTGGGCCTCAGTTCCCTCATCTGTAAAATGGGGATTAAAACTGTGAGCCCCCTGTGGGACAACCTCATCACCTTGTCACCTCCCCAGCGCTTAGAATAGTGCTTTGCACATAGTAAGCGCTTAATAAATACCATCATTATTATTATTATTACAGCTGGGGCCTGGAACTCCCTCTTCTTTCATATCTGACAGTAAACCATTCTCTTCAGAGAAGCAGCATGACCTAGTGGAAAGAGCATGGGTCTGGGAGTCAAAGGACCTGGGCTCTAATCCCGGCTCTGTCATATGTCTGCTATGTGACCTTGGGCAAGTCGTTTCTCTTTTCTGTGCCTCAGTTATCTCACCTGGAAAATGGGGATTAAGACTGTTGAGCTCCATGTGGGAGAGGGACTGTGTCCAACCTTATTTGTCTGTATTCACCCCAGCACTTAGTACAGTGCCTTGCACATAATAAGCACTTAACAAATATTACAATTATTATTAAAACCCTTCCTAAAATCACATCTCCTCCAAGAGGCCGTCTCAGACTATGCTCTTTATTTCCCCTATCTGCCTTCCCCTCTGCATCAACTATGCACATGGCTGGGTAATAATAATAATAGTTAAGCACTTACTATATGTCAAGCACTGTACTAAATGCTGGGGTAGATATAAGATAATCAGGTCCCACATGGGGCTCACAGTCTAAGTAGGAGGGAGAATAGGGATTGAATCCTCATTTTGTAGATGAGGAAAATGAGGCACAGAAAAGTTATGCAACTTTCCCAAAGTCACACAGTTGACATGAGGCAGAGCTGTGATTAAAACCCAAGTCCTCGGACTTCCAGGCCCGGGATATTTTCTCTAGGCCACACTGTATCCCTTAACCATTTTGAGACTCACCCCAGCCTCACGATACTTATGGTAATAAATCTTTCACTCTGCTGTTTCCGTCTCCCTAATCTATCTTAATGTCTGTCTCCCCCTGTAGACCATAAATTCCTTGTGGGCAGGGATAACAGCTACCATCTCTCTTGTACTGTAGAGAAGCAGCGTAGCTCAGTGGAAAGAGCATGGGCTTTGGAATCAGAGGTCATGGGTTCAAATCCCAACTCTGCCCATTGTCAGCTGTGTGACTTTGGGCAAGTTGCTTAACTTCTCTAGGCCTCAGTTCCCTCGTCTGTAAAAGCGGGATTAAGACTGTGAGCCCCCCGTGGGACAACCTGATCACCTTGTAACCTCCCCAACACTTAGAACAGTGCTTTTCACATAGTAAATGCTTAACAAATGCCATCATTATTATTATTATTACTGAACTTTTCCAAGTGCTCAGTATAGTGCTCTGCCCATATTAAGTATTCAATAAATACCACTGATTGACTGAGATTATTGTTGCTCAGTGCCTATGACACATTCACCCCACCTGCCAAAACCAGAAAGAAGCTCTAGGGGTGCCACACAGGAACCGTGGAGAACACCAAGTGAACGCAAATAATTGAAACAGGCATATAAACCTAATAATAATAATTATGGTATTTGTTAAGTGCTTACTATGTAGCAGGCAGTGCTGTAAGCACGGGTGTGGATACAAGGTATTTGAGTTGGACACAAACCCTTTCCCACATAAGGCTCACAGTCTTAATCCCCATTTTCCAGATGAGGGAACTCAGGCCCAGAGGTGTGAAGTGACTTGCCCAGGGTCACACAGCAGACAAGGGGCAGAACCAGGATTAGAACCCATGACCTTCCGACTCCCAGGCCTGTGTTCTATCCACTAGGCCATGTTGCTTCTCCTTTTCTTCCTTTAGTTGAATCTGTCAAATCTTCTCAAGGAGCATTTTTATTTAAGCAGACCCGTGTGCCCTTTTCATCAGATGTCAATAGCCACAAGATTCTCCTTGCACCAGGAGTTTGCCTTACCTTCCCTGTTAAGTCCCATACAAGAAAGTGTGTTTATCTTTCACTCCTGTAGGAAGTGGGGAAAATTCCAGACGCTTTGAAGAAACGTGAATATATTTGTCTAAAAGACATTTGTAAACCTCCTCTGTCCCCAGGGCTTTACTAAGTGAGATGAATGAAAAAGGTCATGACAGCTTTCACTGATTTCCATCTATTCCTCTTTGCTGTGATCTGTGTCAGGATTTTAATATTTTATTAACTTTTCAATTTATTTTTCAAAAGGCCTGGCGATAACCAAAAAAGGCAGGGGAGGATTCTACCTCTAATGGAGGGAAACATAATGTTTATTATTTATTAATGTTTATTATTTATTCTAGAACAATAATGTTTATTCTAAATCTACTACACGGGTTGTGGGGTGGGGTGGGCAGAGAGGGGAATGGTGTTTGCTCCTTGTGGGCGGGGAACGTGTCTGCCAACTGTGTTGTACTGAACTCTCCCAAGCATTAAGAACAGAACTCTGCAAATAAATACTACTGATGCCTTCTGTCTCTCTCCACACCAGCCCGTACTTTGCTGCCTGGATCACTTTCTACGAAAATGTTCACTCCATGTTTCCCCACTCCTCAAGAACCTCCACGGGTTGCCCATTATCCTCCACATCAAATAGAAACTCCTTACCATCGGCTTTTTAAAGCCTTCAATCACCTTGCCCCCTCCTACCTCACCTGGCTGATCTACCACTACAACCCAGCCCATGCACTTCACTCCTCTAATGCCAATCTACTCATTGTACCTCAATCTCGTCTATCTCACCACCGACCTTTCACCCATGCCTTGCCTCTGGCCTGAATGGCCCTCCTTCCTCATATCCAACAGACTATCACTCTATTATCGAAGGCACATCTCCTCCAAGAGGACTTCCCTGACTAAGCCTTGATTATTCATTCATTCAATCATATTTATTGAGCACCTACTGAGTGATGAGCATTACCTCTTCTCCCACTCCCTTCTGCACTGCCCTAGCACTTTGATTTGCACCCTTAATTCACCCGTTCCTCAGCCCCACCGCATTTTCGTATGTCTCCATAATTTATTTATTTATATTAATGCCTGTCTCCCCCTCTAGGCTGTAAGCTCATTGTGGGCAGGGAATGTGTCTACCAACTCTGTTACATTGTTCCCTTCCAAGCTCTTAACATACTGCTCTGAACACAGTAAGCACTCAATAAATACCACTGACTGATCGATGATTTGCTGAAGCCCCATTGGATATAATGCAGTGTCCTAAGTGTTTGGGGAAATAGGAGAGAAACACTGGGGAGGCAAAAGCTTTCCTCTCTAGACTGCAAGCCCCCTGTGGGCAGGGAACGAGTCTACCAACTCTTTTATGTTGTGCTCTCCTAAGCACTTAGTACAGTGCTCTCCCATATGATAAGCACTCAATAAGTATGATCAACCAATCAATGATATTTACTGAGCACTTACTGCACAGAACACTGTACTAAGAGCTTGGAAGAATATAATGTACCAGAAAGGGTAGGCTTGTTCCCTGCCCACAGGGAGCTTAGAGTCTACTGACTAAGTCTAGGGAAGCAGCGTGGCTCAGTGGAAAGATCCTGGCCTTGGGAGTCAGAGGTCATGGGTTCTAATTCCGGCTCCGCCACTTGTCAGCTGTGTGACTTTGGGCAAGTCACTTCACTTCTCTGGGCCTCAGTTACCTCATCTGGAAAATGGGGATTAAGACTGTAAGCCCCACCTGGGACAACCTCATCACCTTGTATCCTCCCCTGCACTTAGAACAGTGCTTTGCACATAGTAAGCGTTTAACAGGTGTCATCATCATTATTGTTATTACTAGTGAGGATAGCTTTTGCCTCCCAAAGATGATCCCAGTGTTTCTGTTCTACCTTCCCAAACACTTGGCACACACGTTGTATGCAGAGCATTGTACTAAGCGGTTGGAAGAGCACAATATAACAACATAAGAAAGTCGGTAGGCACATTCCTTACCCACATCGAGCTTACAGTCTAGAGAGGGAGACAGATGTTAATATAAATAAAGAAATTATCGATAGGTGGGTAAGTGCTGTGGGGTGAGGGAGGATGAATAAAGGGTGCAAATCCAAGTGCAAATTGATGAAGAAGGGAGTGGGAGAAGAGGAAATGGGGGGCCTAGTCGAGGAAGGCTTCTTGGAGGAAATGTGCCTTCAATATGGTGTTGAAGGGAGAGCGCATAACCGTCTGTCAGATACGAAGAGGGAGGGCGTTCTGGGCCAGAGGCAGGACGTGGGCGAGAAGTCAGCGGTAAAATAAATGAGAATGAGGTACAGTGAGAGGGTTAGCATTAGAGGAGCAAAGTTTCAGGAGGCTCCCATCCCAAGTACCATTCTATGATTCAGCAATTATTAGTTACCTGGAATTATCAGCACTTATCTTATCCTGCCTTGATTACTGCATCAGCCTCCTTACTGACCTCCCTGCTTCCTGCCTCTCACCACTCCAGTCTGTACTTCATTCTGCTGACTGGATCATTTAAAAAAAAAAATTCAGTCCACGTTTCCCCGCTCTTAAAGAACCTCCCATGGTTGCCTTTCCACCACTGCAAACAGAAACTCCTTACCATCGGCTTTAAAGCACTCAATCGCCTTGTGCCCTCCTCTCTTACCTACTGGATTTCCTACTAACACCCGCAAGCTTACTTTGATCCTCTAATGCCAACCTACCTTCTATACTTTGATCTTGTCTATCTTACCTCCGAACCCTTGACCATTTTGCCTCCCCCTGCCTCTCTCCCCCTTCGTACCTGATGGACCATCCCTCTCCCCACCTTCCAAGACTTATTCAAATCAAATCTCTTCCAAGAGGTCTTCCCCAACTAAGTTCTCATTTCCCTTATTCCCTCTCCCTTCTGCTTCACCCTTGTGCTGGACTTTGTACCCTTTATTCATTCCTCCTGCGATCCCAAAGAATTTACATACATAGCCATAATTTATTTTAAAATCTGTCTTCCCCTCTAGACTTGCAAGGTCCTTGTGAGAAGGGAATGTGTCTACCAGCGCTGTTATAGTGTCCTCTCCCAAGTGCTTAGAAGAGCATTGTACACCTAGTAAGTGCTCAACGAATACAATTGGTTGACTGATCATCTCAGTCGATCATCTCAATTGGGAAGCAGCGTGGGAAGCAGCGTGGCCTAATGGATAGACTATCACATGCTTAGGAGTCAGTAATCCTCACTCTGCGACTTGTCTGCTGTGACCTCGGGCAAGTCACTTTACCTCCTTGAGCCTCAATTACCTCATCTGTAAAATGAGGATTAAGACTGAAAAACCCGTGTGGGACCTGATTAGCGTATATACCCCAGTGCTCTCCTCTCAGTACTCTGCCAGTCTCAGCATTACAAGAAACAGCTTGGCGTAGTGGATAGAGGTCAGTCCTGGGAGTCAGAAGGATCTGGTTCCTAATTCCTGCTTTGTCACTTGTCTGCTGTGACCTTGGGCAAGTCATTTAACTTCTCTGTGCCTCAATTACCTCATCTGTAAATTGGGGATTAAGACTGTGAGCCCTCCCTCAGGGTTGCACCTAGAGAGTTTCCAGTACTCTACCAGTCTCGACTACAGAAAGGAAAGTAAAGCAGAGGCATACCCATTCCATTTCTAATTCGTGCAGTGGCTAGCAATTGGAAGGCAATATGCTAAAAGTCAAAACTCACCTTTGCTAGGGAGCAGCAGCATGGGTGAGAGCTGAGGGCAGAGACTCAAGTTTACTGCACGGAAAAAGGCGATGGTAAAATACTTCCGTATTTTTACCAAGAAAACTCTATGGATCCACTACAAGAACAATTGCAGATGGAAGTTGGGCATTCTGGGAAAGATGTGTCCATGGAGTCGCTATGGGTCGGGGACAACTCGATGGCATAAGACAAGATGAGACCCCAGTGTTCAGTACAGTAACTGGCACATAGTAAGAGCTTAGGGAATACTATAAAAAGAATATGCCCATTTCTGTCATAACACAGCTCCTGACTGAGCCCCCTTTTTCCCAGACTGAGCCCCCTTTTTCCTCTCCTCCTTCCCCTCCCCACAGCACTTGTATATATTTGCACAGATTTATTACTCTATTTTACTTGTACATAGTTACTATTCTATTTTGTTAATAATGTGTATATAGCTATAATTCTATTTGTTCTGACGATTTTGACACCTGTCTACATGTTTTGTTTTGTTGTCTGTCTCCCCCCTCTAGACTGTGAGCCCGTTGTTGGGTAGGGACCGTCTCTATATGTTGCCGATTTGTACTTCCCAAGAGCTTAGTACAGTGCTCTGCACACAGTAAGCGCTCAATAAATACGATTGAATGAATGAAGGAATGAAATAGCTACAGTCAAGTTCACTTCTTCAGAGGGATAAGTGAAAACATCTCCACACTTCGGTGAAAGATGGTTGGGGCAAAAAGGACTTCACCCTGAAAAAGAGTCTACCAGTTTGGGCTTAATATTGAGCCTTTTGAGAACTGAACGGACCAGGCTTTCTTACATTTTCATCCTACATTTCTCACCGGGGAGAGAGCAGTAGGAAGGTACTCATTTGGAGAGGGAAGCCACCTTGTGGCCATTGGAAGAACTACACCTGTTCGATTTTTCCTTTTCCAGTACCGGACTCTTCATTCATTCAATCGTATTTATTGAGTGCTTACTGTGTGCAGAGCACTGGACGAAGCGCTTGGAAAGTACAATTCGGCAACAGATAGAGACAATCCCTACCCAACAACGGGCTCACAGTCCCCCCCGTCTTACCTCCTTCCCTTCCCTTCCCCACAGCACCTGTATATATGTATATATGTTTGTACTTATTTATTACTCTATTTATTTTACTTGTACATATCTATTCTATTTATTTTATTTTGTTAATATGTTTGGTTTTGTTCTCTGTCTCCCCCTTCTAGACTGTGAGCCCACTGTTGGGTAGGGACTGTACAGTGCTCTGCACACAGTAAGTGCTCAATAAATACGATTGATTGATTGATAGAAGTCAATCAGTAGTATTGATATGATAATAATAATAGTACTCTTTAAGCATAAAAGTGCTTATGTGCCAAGCACTGTTCTAAGCACTGAGGTAGATACATGTTAATCAGGTCGGATACAGTCCCTGTCCCACCTGGGGCTCACAGAGCACGGGCTTGGGAGTCAGAAGGCGTGGGTTCTAACTCAGGCTCCGCCACTTGTCTGATTTGGGAGCTGGGCAAGTCAATTACCTTCTCTGGGCCTCAGTTATCTCATCTGTAAAATGGGGATTAAGACTCGGAGCCCCACGTCGGTCAACCTTGTATCTACCCCAGCGCTTAGAACAGTGCAAGTGCTTAACAAATACCATACCATAATTATTACTATTATTATTATTAATCCCCATTTTACAGATGAGGGAATTGAGGCCCAGAGAGGTGAAGTGACTTGCCCAAGGTCACACAGCAGACTTGTGATGGCGTCGGAAATAGAACCCCTGGCCTTCTGACTCCCAGGCCCGTGCTCTATCCACTAAGCCACGCTGCTGAATCGTTGGGAGAGTATAAAAGTGTTAGCAGACATGATCCCTGTCTTCAAGAAGCTTACAATCTAGTTGGGGAGGCAGACATAAAAATAAATGACAGGTAGGGGAAACAGAGAAGAAAGACAGGTAATCATTTTCCTCCTCATCATCATATCATTTTTTAAATGCTTCCAAATGCCAATCACTGTACTAAATACCGGGGTAGATACAAGATAATCAGGTCAGGCAAGGTGGCCTCTCTCCCATGCAAGACTCACCATCTAAGTAACTGAAGCAGTGTGGCTTAGTGGAAAGGGCACAGGCCTGGGAGCCAGAGGACCTGGGTTCTAATCCCAGCTCCACCACTTGTCTGCTGTGTGACCTTGCACTAGGCACTTCAATTCTCTGGGCCTCAGTTACCTCATCTGTAACTGCTGATTAAGACTAGGTCCAATTTGATCATCTTGTAGCTACTCCAGTGCTTAGTATAGTTCTTGGCACATAATAAGCACTTAAATACCATTAAAAAAAAAGTAGGATGGAGAACTAATAATAATAATAATAATGACGGTATTTGTTAAGCACTTACTATGTGCAAAGCACTGTTCTAAGCGCTGGGGAGGTTACAAGGTAATCCGGTTGCCCCACGTGGGGCTCACAGTCTCAATCCCCATTTTACAGATGAGGGAACTGAGGCTCAGAGAAGTGAAGTGACTTGCCCAAAGTCACACAGCTGACAGTTGGCAGAGCTGGGATTTGAACCCATGACCTCTGACTGCAAAGCCCATGCTCTTTCTGCTGAGCCTCGCTGCTTCTCCATTCTCCATTCACCTAGTATTGAATCCCTGTTTTTCAGATGAGGAAACTGAGGCATAGATAACTGCCTGCACAAGGTCCCTCAGAAGGCAACTGCCAGAGCCAGGATTAGAACCCAGGTTCCTCTGACTCTTAGGCCTGTGACATTTCCCTACATAAGTAATAATAAATAATAATTGTGATATTTAAGTTCTTACGATGTGCCAGGCACTGAACTAAGTTCTGGGGTGAATACAAGCAAATTGGGTTGGACACAGTCCCTGTCCCATGTGGGGCTCACAGTCTAAATCCCCATTCTATAGATGAGGTAACTGAGGCCCAGAGAAGTGAAGTGAATTGCCCAAGGCCACACAGAGGACAAGTGGAGGAGGCAGAATTAGAAACACATGACCTTCTGATTCTTAGGCCAGTGCTCTATCCACTATGCCATGCTGCAAAAGGAGAGAAGAGGGGGATGGGATGAGGAGCAATAAATCAGGGAAGGTCTTCTGGAAGAGATACCATTTCAGAAGGGCTTAGAAGATGGGGAGAGCAGGTACCTCCTGGATTTGAAGCAGCAGGGCATAGTGGATAGAGCATGGGCCTGGGAGTCAGAAGGTCATGGATTCTAATCCCAGCTCCACGCTTGTCTACTGTGTGGCCTTGGGCAAGTCACTTCACTTCTCTGGGCCTCAGGTACCTCATCTTTGAAATGGGGATTTAAATTGTGAGCCCTATGCGGGACAGGGACTGTGTCCAACCCGATTTGCTTATATGCACCCCAGCGCTTAGTACGGTGCCTGGCACTTGGTAAGCACTTCACAAATACCATAATTATTATTATTATTTGAAGAGGGAGGGATTTCCAGGCAGAAGAGATGGCGTGAGCAAAAGAATGGTGGCGGGAGAAATGAGAAGGCGGCACAGTCCAACGACAGTAGCCACAATAGTATTTATTAGCTGCCTGCTAAGTCCGTATTTGGTGCTGCTATTCAATGCCCACTACTCCAAGAGCCTGGAAGAATACAATGTCAATCTATCATATTTATTGAGTGCTTTCTATGTTCAGAGTACTGCACTAAGCGCTTGGCGGAGTACACTATAACAGAGTTGGTAGACACGTCCCCTGCACACAAGGAGCCATAGTCTAGAGGAGTTGGAAGACAAGATCCCTGCCCTTAAGGAGCTTACAGTATAAGAGGGAATTATTATTATTATAATACTTAAATCAGTCAGTCAGTCAATTGTATTGATTGAGTTCTTACTGTGTGCAGAGCACTGTATTAAGCTCTTGGAGGAGGACAATACAACACTAAACAGGTGTCTCTGCCCACAAAAGCTATGTGCCAGGCACTGTTCTAAGCCCCCGGGGAAGATACAAGATAATCAGGCTGGACGCAGACCTTGGTTCATATGGGGCTCAGATCTAATTAGGAAGGAGAACAGGTAGTGAAACCCCAATTTACAGATGAAGAAACGGAAGCACAGACAGGCTAAGTGACTTACCCAAAGTCATACAGCAGGCAACTGGCAGAGCCAAGATTAGAACCCAGGCCTTCTTACTCTGAGGGGTATGCTCTCATTCATCCATGTTTTGAGAAATATAGGCAGTTCCGAACCTGGGTTTTATTTCTCACTATTGTATGCATAAGAATGAGTAAAAACAAAGTCAGATAGCCCCACACAGACCCACTCATTGTAATTCCAAGGAAACAACCCCTCATCGGGCAGCAGACTTGGCCAGAAGCAAGTTTTGGTTGAAGGATGAAATGGGAACGACCAAAACAAGTTTTTAAGAAGCAATGTGTTGGGGTGTTTGTACTAAACACCGGTGTGAGCTAATCTTCTGAGACAAGCCCTAACAGGTGTGATTTCACAGTGAATCCTCTGCTTTAAATTGCACCTTCTCTCCTGTGAAATTCACTTTTCTTTATGAAACCTATCATTTGTGGCTACAAGGTGAGGCTGGTTTCCCCACGCCTCCAAAACATAATCCCCTCAGTGGATGTCAGGCTCCAAAAGCCTTGGGTAGCGGAAGGAGTGGGAAGCAGCACAGCCTAATGGAAAGAGCTTGGGCCTGGCAGTCAGAGGACCTGGGTTCTAAATCTGCTCTGCCATGTGTCTGCTGGGTGACCTTGGGCAAGTCACTTCACTTATCTGTGCCTCAGGTATCTCATCTGGAAAATGAAGTTTAATAATAATAATAATGGCATTTGTTAAGAGCTTACTATGTGCGAAGCACTGTTCTAAGCACTGGGGGGATGGATACAAGGTGATCAGGTTGTCTCACGTGGGGCTCACAGTCTTAGTCCTCATTTTACAGATGAGGTAACTGAGGCTCAGAGAAGTTAAGTGACTTGCCCAAAGTCACACAGCAGACAAGTGGCAGAGTCGGGATTAGAACCCCTGACCTCTGACTCCCGAGCCCGGGCTCTTTCCACTGAGCCTTGCAATGTGGGACAACCTGATCATCTTGTATCCTCCCAAAGCACTTAGAACAGTGCTTTGCACATAGTAAGTGCTTAACAAATGCCATCATTATTATTAACTCACTTAACTTCTCTGTGCCTCAGTTACCTCATCCGTAAAATGGAGATTAAGACTGTGAGCCCCATGTGGGACATGAACTGTGTCCAACCTTAGCACTTAGTACAGTGCCTGGCACATTGTAAGCCCTTAAATTATATTAGAAATAATAATAATATTTGTTAAGCACTTGCTATATGACAAGAACTGGGCTAAATTCAGTAGATACAAGATAAATCAGCTCTGACAGTTCTTGTCCCCCATGAGCTCACAGTCTAAAGGGAAGGAAGAACAAGTATTTAATTCTCCATTTTATAGATGAGGACTTTGAGGTACAGAGAAGTTAAGTGACTGCCCAAGGTCACAACAGGCAGTGGGCTCTGGTGGTAAAAGCACAAATCTGGGAGTCAGGAGATCTGAGTTCTAATCTGCCTGCTATGCAACCTTGAGTGAGTCACTTAATTTCTCTGTGCCTTAGTTTCCTGTAAAATGGAGATAAGGTATCCTTTCTCCTTCTCCCTTACACTGTGAGGCCTGTGTGGAAATGGGACTGTGTCCAATCCGATTATCTTTTACGTACCCCAAGACTTCATACAGGGCTTGTCAAACATTAAGTGCTTGGTGTAGTGGATAGAGCATGGGCCTGGGAGTCAGAAGTCCATGGATTCTCATCCTGGATCCACCATTTGTCTGCTGTGTGATCTTGGGCAAGTCACTTCACTTCTCTGGGCCTGTTACCGCATCTGTAAAATGGGGATGAAGACTGTGAGCCCTGTGTGGGACGGGGACTGTGTCCAACCTGATTTGCTTGTATCCACCCCAGCACTTACTATGTGCTGGACACTGTACTAAGCACTTAACAAATACCGTTATTATTATTATGTGGCAGCACTGGGCAGAGCTGACCCCTTTCCCTCATCCTCCCTCTTTCCTGGAACTCCCTCCCCCTTCATATCTAACAGACTAACACTGACCCCATCTTCAAAGCCTTATTAAAATCACACCTCCTCCAAGAGGCCTTCCCCAACTAAGCCCTCCTTTCCCCTACACACCCTCCCCTCAACATCACCTAGGCACTTGGCTGTGCTTAAGCCCTTTGATCTTCACCCCAGCCCTACAGCACTTATGTCCACATCCTTACACTCTATTTCCCTTATCCGTAATTTATTTTAATGTCTGTTTCCCCCTGTAGAACATAAACTCACTGAGGGCAGGGAATGGGACTACCAACTCTGTTGTACATTCCCAAGCGCTTAGCACAGTGTTTGGCACCCAGCAAGTGCTCAATAAATGCCACTGATTAACTGACTGATGATTCCTAGTCCTGTGCTCTTTCCACAGTGCCACACTGTTTAAAACATGTTGTTTCGGTGTTTCTATATCCTATCCCTGGCCAGAGACAGCATTATGTATAAATCTGCATTAATCAATCAGTGGTATTTATTGAGCACTTTCTGGGTGTGGATTAAGTGCATAGGTGACACAGAAGGGAGGGAGACTAGGATAGGGAGATGAGAGGTTAGTCACTTACTAATTCATTCATTCAATTGTATTGATTGAGCGCTTTCTGTGAGAGTACAATAACAGACGCCGTCTCTGCCCACAATGAATTTACAGTCCAGTACTTTCCTAACTGGTTGGATCACTACTTTTCCCTTAATAGTTGCTCCATAAATACCACCATAAATGCACCTCTAGACTGTGAACTCACTGTGGGCAGGGATGAGTCTGTTTGTTGTAGGTACAAGCTAATCAGGTTGGACACAGTCCCTGCCCACATGGGCCTCACCTTCTTAATCCCCATTTTTCATATGAGGAAACTGAGGCACCAAAAGGTGAAGTGACTTGCCTAAGATCATACTGCAGACAAGTGGCAGAGTCAGAATTAGAACCCAGGTCTTTCTTACTCCCAGGCCTGGGCCCTATCCACTAGGCCACGCTGCTTCTCTTGTTCCAGAGCCAATCCCTGTCGTTGGCCTGGGCAGGCAAATGTCAGCACTCGACACTCCAAGAGCCTAGATTTTTTTTCCAGATTCATGTTCAGGCATTCCAGGTTTTAGCTAAAGATCCTAATTTCTGGGTGTTTATTTTTGGAGATTACTGTGGTGGCTTTAGCTACTTTCAGGCATTATGAGTGAAGTCCTTCCTTCACTTGGCTGCTAAAGTTTAATTCAGTCTAATTATTTCATATTACGTAGACTATAATAGTTTCATAATTTCTAGTATATTAAGCACTTAATATGTTGTGTCATTTGAAATCACATATTAAATTCAGCAAAGTACATTTTAATGAGAGTTAAGTGGTGTGAAAATATTAATATAATGCAATAGTTCATTTTTGTGCTCATATTTTGTAAGCCTTATCACACTGTCCTAGCTCCTGCTAAATCAGGTATGGATATTTATCCCTCTGTTGTTTAATTTTTGGAGCCACCTGGATAAAACACCCTCTCACACGGGGACTGGGTTACTAATAATAATGATAATAATTGTAGTATTTGTTAAGCACTACCTATGTACCAGGCACTGTACCTAGCACTGGGGTAGACACAAGGCAACTGGGCTGGACACAGTCCCAGTCCCACGTGGGGCTCATAGTCTTAATCCCCATTTTATAGATGAGGGAACTGAGGCACAGGGAAGTGAAGTGACTTACCCAAGGTCACACAGCAGATAAGTGGAAGAGCCAGGATTATAACCCACATCCTTCTGACTCCAAGGCCCACGCTCTATCCACTAGGCCACGCTGCTTCCCACTTCAGATATTTGTCCACCTTGGATTAGGGGGAGGGGATGGAGATTTGTCTCTCAACTCCATATGATATAATTACACTATGCTGAGTACCATAGTATGTAATGATTCATTCATTCATTCAATCATATTTATTGAGCACTGACTGTGTGCAGAGCACTGTACTAAGTGCTTGGGAAGTACAAGTCGGCAACATATAGAGATGGTCCCTACCCAACAACAGGCTCACAGAAGTGGGAGACAGACAACAAAACAAAACATGTAGACAGGTGTCAAAATCATCAGAACAGATAGAATTGAAGCTATATGCACACCATTAACAAAATAAATAGAATAGTAAATATGTACAAGTAAAATGAATATAATAATAAATCTGTACAAATATGTATATATATATATATATATATATATACACGTGTTGTGGGGAGGGGAAGGAGGTAGGTCAGGGAGGATGGGGAGGAGGAAAGGAAAAAGGGGGCTCAGTCTGAGAAGGCCTCCTGGAGGAGGTGAGCTCTCAGTAGGGCTTTGCAAGGAGGAAGAGAGTTAGCTTGGCAGATATGTGGAGGGAGGGCATTCCAGGCCAGGGGAAGGATATGGGCCAGGGGTCGACGGCGGGACAGGCGAGAACGAGGCACAGTGAGGAGGTTAGCGGCAGAGGAGCGGAGGGTGCGGGCTGGGCTCTAGAAAGAAAGAAGGGAGGTGAGGTAGGAGTGGGTGAGGTGATGTAGGAGTCCCTCCCAAATCCCTGAAATTTTCTCAGCGGGACTCATGATTCCCTCCCCAACCCCTTGCTTCAGAGCTACTGCGTCCCCCTGTGCCAAGAACTTCTGAAGAGAGACACTGCTTTTGACTCAGGCAGAGAGTGGCTGAACACATTCTGATCAATCAGTCAATCAATCAATCGTATTTATTGAGCGCTTACTGTGTGCAGAGCACTGTACTAAGTGCTTGGGAAGTACAAGTTGGCAACATATAGAGACAGTCCCTACCCAACAGTGGGCTCACAGTCTAGAAGGGGGGCTCACAGTCTAGAAGGGGGGCTTCTAGACTGATCTTTAACCACCGCTCTCTGTGGTTAATCAAATCAATCAATGAAGCAGTGAGGCCTAGTGGATAGAGCACGGGCCTGGGAGTAGTAGTAATAGAAGTAGTAATAGAACTTATTAAGTGCTTATGGGGTTCAGAGCCCTGTACTAAGCACTGGGAGAGAATACACTGAGAATCAGAATCCAGTTCCCGTCCCTCAGGGGGCTCATGGATAATCAGAAGGACCTGGGTTCTTACACCGACTCTGCCACTTGTCTGTTGTGGGACCTTGGGCAAGTCACTTTGCTTCTCTGAGCCTCAGTAAAATGGTGATTAAGACTGAGATTCCCATGTGGGACATGGACTGTGTCCAGCCTGATTAGCTTGTATCTACCCCAGTGCTTAGTGCCGTGCCTGACATATAGTAAGCTCTTAACAAATATGATATAAAAAAATTGGTATTTTTTAAGTGTTTACTGAGGGTAGAATACTGAACTTGGGAGAGTTCAATGCAACAGAGTTGTTAGAAATATTCCATTTAAACAGCAAGCTTACAGTATATCGGGGAAGACAGACATTAAAATAAATTGTGAATATGTACAGAAGTGCTGTGGGGCGAATGTCAAGGGCCTAAAGGGGACAGATAATAATAATAATAAGGATGGCATTTGTTAAGCGCCATGTGCCAAGCACTGTTCTAAGCACTGGGGGATACAAGGTAATCAGGTTGTCCCATGTGGGGCTCACAGTCTTAATCCCCATTTTACAGATGAGGTAATTGAGGCACAGATAAATTAAGTGACTTGCCCAAGTGGCAAGTCCTGACCGTGTTCAGGACCTTATGGCTGTTCATGCCACAGCGATATTAAATTCCACATTCCTTGTGCCTCAGTTTCCCTGCAGTTTGAAACTGCAACACAGGCCTCTGTCGGCTCTTCTCCCCTTCACCCAAGCACCCTGCTTTGAGGTGGACCCTGAGATTTTTCAGGCCTTTTCCCAACTTAAGGTTGATTTTTTTTTTAAACTGGGGAATGAGAGCAACAGTTTCTCAGTTATCTTATGAGCCCAAAGAATAATAAACAGGAAATGAACTATTTTTTGAATGCTCCAGAACTTTCAGCTGTTTAGAGCTCAAATGCTCAAGCAGACATATTTTCCATCACCTATTCCCTTTATGAAAATTGGCTGGGAAGTCTATGGTATGCCTCCATGGCATAGGAGAGGTGTTCAAAGCAGGGCTTTGGGGAGTTTTCCAAGGAAGCCATAATGACTTAACCAGAGCCCATCTGAGAAATATCTTGCTGTGTGGGAGGGAAGCCAGGAAACCTGCCAGGGGCATAACTTTGTGTGAATGGCTTTTTCACAGGTTTTGTTGGGGAATAAAAATTTTTGGCCAGGAGGGAAAGTTGTGACCAGGAGTGAAAATAAGTGAAGTTTTTACAGTTCTCTTTGTTTTATATAAAAGCAGGGCCAACTTCAGATGGTAAGCAAGAAAAGCAGTGAGGTCAAGTGGATAGGACACAGATTTGGGAGTCAGTCGAACCTGGATTCTAATTCTGACTTCACCACTAGTCTGCTGTGTGACCTCAGACAAGTCAATTCACTTCCCTGTGCCTCAGTTACCTCATCTGAAAAATGGAGATTAAGGCTGTGAGCCCCATGTAGGACATGGACTATGCTCAAACTGACTACTTTGTATCTGCCTCACTACTTACTACAGTGCCTGGTGCAAAGTAAGTGTTTAACAAATATCATTTTAAAAAAAGCAAAGGAAGCAAACTCAGGATCAGAGTTCAAGGGGTCAGGACTTGGATCTTGAGAAGCAGCGTGGCTCAAAGAAAAGAGAGTCAGGGAGTTGGGAGTCAGAGGTCAGGGGTTCTAATCCCAGCTCTGCCACTTGTCTGCTGTGTGGCCTTGGGCAAGCCGCTTCACTTCTCTGGGCCTCATCTGTAAAAATGAAGATTAAGTCTGTGAGTCCCATATGGGACAGGGACTGTGTCCAACCCAATTTCCTTTACCCACCCCAGAGCTTAGTATAGTGCCTGGCACCTAGTAAGTGCTTAACAAATACTACAATTATTATTATTATCGATAAAATTGATTGACTGATTACTTCCTGCCCCTCTGCAAACGTTTCCCTTTCCCCTCCTCCTTTCTTCTCCCCACAGATGTAGACTTCCAGAAGGGCAGGAGCTGTTCTGGATGGGGAAGGAAAGAGGAACTGGCTTCTCACAGGCAGGATGGTTTAGGGAGTGAAGGTGGAGTGGAAGGTGGGAAAAAAAGGAAAGGGGAGATGGTTTGGAGGGAGGGAGGAGCAGATAGCAGGGTGGGGCCCCCACAGAGGCTGGGATATCTAGGCAGGGCTCTGAACCCAGAGTGCAAATAGTCTGAATATGTTGTGGAGGGAGCTGGTGGGATAATCCGCAATTCAATTAGAAGTAGCGCCGGCTAGTAGAGAAAGTCCAGGCCTGGGAGTCAAAAGGACCTGAGTTCTAATTCCACCTCTGCCACTTGTTTGCTATGAGACCTTGGGTAAGTCACTTCACTTCTCTGGGCCTCAGTTACTTCATCTGTAAAATGGGGATTAAGACTGTGGACTGTGTTCAACCCGGTTACCTTGTATCTTCCGCAGTGCTTAGAATAGTGCTTGACACATAATAAGCTCTTAACAAATATCATCATCATCAGCTATAAAACGGGGTTTAAGACTGTAAACCCCAGGTGGCACTTATGTTCATAGCTGTAACTCATTTATTTCTATTAATGTCTGTCTCCCCTCTAGACTGTAAGCTCCTTGTAGGCAGGGGTTGTGTCCATTGTTATATTGTACTCTTCCAAGTGCTAAGTACAGTGCTCTGCACACAGTAAGTGCTCCATAAATACATTTGAATGAATGAATGACGTGGACTGTGCCCAACCTGATTATTTTGAATCTACCCTAAGGAACAGATCTACCAACTCTGTTATACTGTACTCTCCCAAGCGCTTAGTACAATGCTCTGCACACTGTAAGCACTCAAGAAATGTGATTGATTGATCCCGGGCATCCAGGGCAGCCTGAGTCGACACACACTTAATTGAAACCGGGTGCAAATCTCAACCCCCTCCGCTCAGCTCTAAAAATTTTCAGGAATAATTGGTTGCTTAAAAGGCAAAACCAAAACCACCTACGGCTTAAAATAACACAAAGCGCTTCACTGCTAGAAATGGTGAACGACAAGCAGGTATGTCCCCTGCTGATTTCGGCAATAAGCCAGTTATGAACCCGTGAGATGTGACCATTTCTTAGGCACCAGTACGCACTGGAGTGTATTGCAAATTGTGCTCATTTTAAATAAAAAAAAAACCTGCAGCTGCTAATTGAAGATTAAGATCGTCCCCATCAATGTTAATATGCTTTTTTTATTTGCAATTCCCGTTTGTAAATCTAAGAGAAACATCATTGCCCAAATGAGCTCTATTCCCTTAATAAAGCCCATATTTGCATTTCTGTGTTTTTGTAGCAGTTATTTAGAGAGAGGTCAGATGAGAAGTTGTGCGGCCAAATCGTGGAATTCCACTGCAATGACGTGTGGGGAAGAAGCCAAAAGCCAAACCACAAGGAGAAACGGGTTTGCCCGGCCAGGATTTCCTCCTGATCTACCCAGATGCAAACCGGAGCTTGGGGAGGGAGTTAGGGGAGTTAGGAGTTAGTGCTCTATCAGTGAGAGAGCACCAGGCTGCAGATTTCCCCATCCCTAACTTCCCAATGGGGTTTTGGGGCAGAGTAGCCAGCAAAGACATTTGTGGATATTGGCCCCACAGATGTGAATGTTAGTAATTGTGGTATCTGTTAAACGCTGACTGCGCGCCAGGCACTGTACTAAGCGCTGGGGTGGATACAAGCAATTTGGGTTGGTTGCAGTCCCTGTCCCATGTGGGTCTCAATCTCCATTTTACAGATGAGGTAACTGAGGCCCAAGGAAGAGAAGTGATTTGCCCAAGGTTACCCACCCGACAAGTGGTGGAGGTGGGATTAGAACTAATGACCTTCTGACACCCAGGCCCATGTGCTAACCACTAGGCACGCTATTTCTCAATGGAGACCCAGATCCAGTTCCTCTGGAGGACCCATCAATTAATAGTATTTCTTGACTGAGTGCAAAGTACTACTAAGCAACTAGGAGTGTATAACAGGAGCAATATACAAATTCCTTGTCCTTGAGGACTCTACAGTTTAAGGGGGGAACTATAAATGGAATAAAATTACTAACAAGTAGTGGGAGGAGGAATAACTACAAGAATTAACAGGTAATATATCTGAAGCAGCATGGCCTAGAGGAAAGATCATGGTCCCGAGAGTGAGGAAGCCTGGGTTTTATTCCTAGCTCTACTATTTGCTTACTGTATGACTTGGGGTAAGTCACAATTTCTCTAGGCCTCAGTTTCCTCATCTAATTATTGTTAAGTAGTAGCACAAAGAAGTCAGGATGAAATAGCTGAGTAAATAACCAGATACACCCAACTCTCCTATAACGCAAGAGCTGCATTCTTTCCTCCTTTCCTCTTCTCCCATTCTCTTCTTCTTTGCCCTGATTTGCTCCCTTTATTCATCCCCGCTCCCAGCCCCACAATACTCATGTCCCTAGCCATCATTTATTTATTTCAATAAATGTCTGTCTCCCCCTCTAGACTGAAAGCTCATTGTGGGCTGGGAATGTGTCTGCTTATCATTCTATTGAACTCTCCAAGCACTTAATGCAATGCTCTTCACACAGTAAGTGCTCATTAAATATGACCAAATGAATGAATCTCCTCGGCAAACCTCACATTAAGGAAAACCAGTTCTGCAATGGTCAACTTTTCCCTCACTGTGCTCAGGTGCACAGCTTTCTTCCAATGTCACAGCACCCCAACCCCAAACAGGCTCACGCAGTTAAAAGATCCTTCCCTATCAATGTTCTACCCAAAATGCCGAAAAAAATGTTATGAACTAAATATTTACCAACAAATGGATACATGATTTAGAGTATGAGCTACTGATGGTCAAGGAACATGTCTCCTTTTTTATGGTATTTGGGAAGCGCTTACTATGTGCCAGGCACTGTACTAAGTGCTGGGGTAGAGACAAGCTAATCAGGTTGGACACAGTCCATGTCCTTTGTGGGGTTCACTGTCTAAATCCACATTTTACAGATGAGGTAACTGAGGCACAGAGAAGGTCCCACAGCAGACAATTGGGGAATCCAGGATTAGAACTCAGGTCCTTCTGACTCCCAGGCCTGGGATCTGCCCACTAAGCCATGCTGCTTCTCAAGTGTTCAATACACTGCATTGCACTCTGCAGGCACTCAATGGATATCATTACTACTACTTTAAAAGTGTTGAGAATGGGAATAGAATAAGTGTTATATTAAAAAAATAGAATGAGAAGCAGCATGGCCTAGTGGAAAGAGCACAGGTCTGGGAGTTAGAGGATTTGTGTTCTAATCCCAACTCGGCCGCTTACCTGCTGTGTAAGCTTGGGCAAGTCACTTCCCTTCTCTGAACCTCAGTTGCCTCATCTGTAAAATGGGGATTAAGACTGAGTGCTCCATGTGGAACATGGACTGTCCAACCTGATTAGTTTATAGCTGCCCCGGTGCTTAGTACATTATATGAGACATAATGAGTGCTTAACAGATACCATTAAAAAAGAAAATTGCTAAGAGTGGCTGTTGGACTGCCACGACTATAGTACTGTCAATTATTTGAAGAAGGCTTCCTGGAGGAGATGGGATTTCAGACCATTGTTAGGTAGGGACTGTCTCTATATGTTGCCGATTTGTACTTCCCAAGTGCTTAGTACAGTGCTCTGCACACAATAAGCACTCAGTAAATATGACAATGAATTTCAGAAGGCCTTTGAAGATGGGGAAAGAGCCCATTTACATTTCCTGGAGGAACTGTGACTGACCTAATAATAATAATAATAATAATGGTATTTATTAAGCACTTACTATATGCCATGCACTGTACTAAGCACTGGGGTGGATGCAAACAAGTCAGATTGGACACAGTCCCTGCCCCACGTGGAGCTCACAGTCTCAATCCGCATTTTACAGAAGAGGTAACTGAGGCCCAGAGACATGAAGTGACTCACCCAAGGTCACAAAGCAGACAAATGGCAGATCCACAGGAGGAGAAGCCCACAGGTTGTGAACCACAATCAAGTTTCAACGAAGCTCTCTCATGGGTGTAAGGTGAATTTTACATTGGCCAATTATAGATGAGATCTTAGTCTGAATTCCTTTTTTTAAAAAATGGTATCTGTAAAGCACTTACTCTGTGCCAGTCGCTGTATTGAGTGCCAGGGTTGATACAAGATAATTAGGTTGGACACAGTCCCTGTCCCACATTTAACTCACAGTATTAATCTCCATTTTGCAGATGAGGGACCAGAGGCCCAGAGAAGTGAAGCGACTTGCCCAAGGTCACACAGGAGACAGGTTTTGGAGCTCAAATTAGAATCCAGCTCATTCCAACTCCCGGGCCCATGCTCTACATCCACTAGGCCATGCTGCTTCTCTATTCACACCATTATGTGGCTGCACTCAAGTTTGGTGATTGTTATTAAGTCCCAGACAAGAAAACTCATTTTCTCCTCCAGATAAGTATCAATGCTGGCCCTCAGCAGTATAAATTTCATTCATTCATTCATTCATTCAATTGTATTTATTGAGCGCTTACTGTGTGCAGAACACTGTACTAAGCGCTTGGGAAGTACAATTTGGCAACAGAGACGGTCCCTACCCAACAGTGGACTCATCTCTGAAATCTCTAGGAATATCTATCCCTGAACTCATTTTGCAGATTGATGCTGTATACAGTCCCTTAATTACACAAATTGGTTCTACAAATTTAAGCTGGGTCCCTGCCCAAAGTGAGCTTCTAGAAGGGAAATAGTTGTTTAAGAGATCTTCAGAGCTATTGACACCACAGAGATACCCTGTAATGGGGGAAGGGTAGGAGAAGCAAAATGGCCTAGTGAGTAAAATGGTGAGCCTCATGTGGGACAGGGATTGTGACCAACCCAATTACCTTGTATCTATTCCACTGCTTAGTACAGTGCCTAGCACATAGAAAGCACTTAAATACTGTAGTTATGATTATTATTATCATTATTATTATTATGAGGGGATGCTTGGGAGATGCTTGGGAGGGGATGCTCCCAAACCCCTGACAAGGAAAATAAAATCAGTAATTTAAAGTGCAAAGAAAGTGATAGATGTTTGATAAAGGTGAAGAAGTGCCAAGGAATGGCCCTGATCAAAGTTGCCAGTGAAGAGGCAATTAATCAATAGTATTTATTGAGCTCCTTCTTTGGTCAGAGCACTATAGTAAACACTTGAGGACCATAATTGAGAACACAATCTCTGCCATCGAAGAGTTTACAATCTAGCAGGGGAGACAGACACTGAAATAATTTACAGGTAGGGAAAGAAGGAAAAGTGAATAGGAGGCCAAAGTGACTCAAAAGGGAAATCTGAGGTGATGTCATAAATTGGCAGGATCTAGGTGCTCTCCCCAAACATGGCCTTCTGTTTGAGCAAAGACTTCATTCAGGACTGAAAGCTCACTGTGGACAGGAAATGTGTCTGTTTATTGTTATATTGTACTCTCCCTAGTGCTAACTACAATGCTTTGCTCAAAGTAAGTGCTCAATAAATACAATTGAATGAATGAATGTGGAAGTCGAGCCTCCCCACCAAATGCAAATAATCAGAAACTTGAGTCTCCACGGACAAGAATCATGTGGCCACATGAAAGGAAAGAGCTCTTCTTGATGATTCAATCAGGAACAGCAGCAGGAGATTTGTGCCACCGCCCCCCCCACCCCATCTTATAATAATTATAGTAATTGTTAAGCATTTACTATGTGTGGAGAACTGTCAGTCAGGTTGGACACAGTTTCTGTCCCATATAGGATCACAGTTTAAGGAGGATGGAGAACAGGTATTGAACCTGTATTTTATCATTGAGGAACTGAGGCCCAGAGAAGTTAAGTGACTTTCCTAAGGACACACAGAAGGTAAGTGGTGGAGCCGGGATTAGAACCCAGGTCCTCTGACTCCCAGGCCTGTGTTCCTTCCACTAGGCCCCGCTGCTTCTGATCTCATAATCTGGTATCTACCCCTGCAATATCAATCAATCAAGTGTATTGAGCATTTACTGCACGCAGAGCACTGTATTAAGCACTTGGGAAGATACGCTATAACGGACATTCCCTGCTCACAACAAGCTTACAGTCTAGAGGAGGGGACAGTCATTAATATAAACAAATTCCAGAAATTGGAATTAGTGCTGTGGGTCTGGGAGGGGATGAATAAAGGGAACAAGTCAGGGCATCGCAGAAAGGAGTGGGAGAAGAGGAAAGGGGGACTTAGTCAGGGAAGACCTCCTGGAGGAGCTGTGCCTTCAGTAAGACTTTGAAGAGGAGGGAGTATTATTGTCTGTTTGATATGGAGAGGGAGGATGTGCCAGGCCAGAGGCAGGATGTAGGTGAGGGGTTGGGAGAGATAAATGAGATTGAGGCTCAGTGAGTAAGCAGGTTGGCATTAGAGGACCAAAGTGTGTGAAATGTTACTATCATCATCATTATTCTTATTATCATTCTCATCTTGTTCAGTACTTCTGATCAAAGTCCATCAGAACACAATTATCCAAGATTTGGCACATAGATCCAGCCCCATTTATTCATTCAATTGTATTTATTGAGTGCTTAACTGTGTGCAGAGCACTGTACTAAGCGCTTGGGAAGTACAAATCGGCAACATCTGGAGACGGTCCCTACCCAACAATGGGCTCACAGTCCCACAGACAAGCAGTGTGGTCTACTGGTTAGAGCACAGGCCTGGGAATCAGATGGACCTGGGGTCTAATCCCGGCTCTGACCACTGTTTGCCGTGTGATCTTGGGCAAGTCACTTAACTTCTCTGTGCCTCAGTTACCTTAACCGTAAAGTGGAGTTTAAGACTGTGAGCCCCATGTGGGACTTGCACTGTGCTGATTACCTTGCATCAACACCAGTGCTTAGAAGAGTGCATAGCAAATAGTAAGTGCTTAATGAATACCATAAAAAAAATCCAACACAAACAAAAATACATCGTTCCGAAATAGCTTAAAGATGCTTTGCCTTGACAGTCCCAGTGACGTTTCCTCTCTAGGCCCCGGTTTTCGGCAACTGTGAAGTGCCCACACCTAATCCACTTTGGGAGATTCATATGGAAAATTCTCCAGCGAGGTACAGCAGGCGAAAGAGAGCCAGCACTTGGAAACTAGATGGGTCTGATCCCGCATTCGGTCAAACCCCCACTCTCCCATGTGACATGGGCATTTAAGCACTCCAAGGAAGAGTGCTTGGCACTTCGGTTAATCTGCAGGTAAAATGCTAATGAAATAGAGATGTGCTGTTTTAGGGGAAGAGAGATGAAACTGTCCGGACCATTGCACTTCCATCTAAAGCCACGTCTGTCGTTGACTTTATTCAGCAGAACAGTACAAACTGGGCCACTGGGAATGAAGGTGCATCTTGGAAGGCTGGGGTTAAGACTGGTTTGCAAACAAACTCCCCTGACCCAAGGAGGCTCACGTTTGCCCGCAGAAGGGATGCCCTGGGCGCTATCTGAAAAGGGAATAATAATCATCATAATAGTATTTGTTAAGCACTTATTATGTGCCAAGCACTGTTCTAAGTTCTGGGGTAGATGAAAGATAATCAGGTTGTCCCACGTGGGTCTCAGTCTTAATCCCCACTTTACAGATGAGGTAACAGGCACAGAGAAGTTAAGTGACTTGCCTAAAGTCACACAGGTGATAAGTGGAGGAGCTAGGATAAAAACCCACGACCTCTGACTCCCAAGCCCCTGCTCTTTCCACTAGTCAGGGCTTGATAAGAATGTCTGGATTACAGACAGCCGATCCCCTCCATCCCCGAGAGGGAGAGGAATCAGGGAAACAGAAACACCAGCTGCCTTGCAAATCCCGTCTCTCGCTGGAAACCAACGTTTGGAGCCCAGGGATCCGATCGGCTGTAGTTCCCGCATACATCCGCAGGGTGGCAGCCTTGGGGCGAGAAAGAACCAGTCCCTCCCCCTCCAAAAAATATTATTTTTCACTTGCAAAAAAGCATATTTTCCCCCATTAATGCTTGTTTCATTTAACTTAATTGGAATCTGGGAAGCTAATTAAAATAGCTACCAGCTCCACAATCAACAGTAATTTGTATAATTATTGATAATTATATACATACCGAGAGTTTTGTTATTAATCGTCTGAAAGGCGTCGTCACTTGTTTTTCCCCAGAATGACTGTGAAACTCCGTGCCCTTGGGCTCCTTGCGACCTCCTGAGAAGGCATTGGTACTTCAGAGGTCCAGCGAGCACCCTTTTAGGGGCTGTCTTGAAGCAAAACCCGGAAGAAAAAAAAAAAAGAAGTCACGACAACATCCCGCAGCACCCCCTCTGGGGATTTTGATTCGCTTTAATTTTGGACAACCGAATTCGGAGTTTGGCGTCCATCTGCTGACGGATCTTCTCTGCCATAACTCCAGATATTGTCCTATTCGGGCCGGCTGCGATGGTTTGTTACAACACCGGCAAATACTTTGGCTTTTTGAGGAGGGGAGGGAAAGAGGGAGAACTCATTCTTCTGTGTGCGTAGAAAGCAAAATGTTCTCCATCTCTTTTTAGGGTTTTATTAAGCGCTTACTCTGTGCCACGCACGATACTGGGTACAAGCTAATCAGGTTGGACTCACTCCATGTCCTAAGTGAGGCTCGCAGTTTTCAACCCAGTTTTACGACTGAGGTAACTGAGGCACAGAGAAGTGAACTGACTAAGGTGGCACAGCAGACAAGGGGCGGAATCGGGTTTGGAGCCTGGGTTCTTCTGACTTACCATAAATCTTACTCTTTCCTTTTCTCCTGTAAGGAGAACCTGATTTTCCTACCTCCAAAGGTCGGGAACGCAGCAGCCTTCGAAGGTTCTTCACTGCGATTAAACTTTCTTGGAGCAAACGATGAGGGCAGTTGCTTTTGAGGGTCGAAGCACCTATAGCAGGTGGGATACTCTTACTATACGATCTTAGTTGTCTGCATACCATAAGCGCTCAATAAATACCACTGATGGATTAATTTGAAATACCTTGAATTTCTGAAGGCTTGTTTAGACCTCCCGAGGAATGAAAAGTACTACAGATTGCCTGCAAGAAGAGAGACAGATGTGAAGGAACAGCAACAGTGGGGTGAGGCCAGAGAGGACAAGGAAGGCGGGATTCAGAAGAAGGGCTGCCTTTGGAATTCTATTCTGCCCTTCCAGAAAGCAGCTTACACTGCGAGGGGGCTGAGCAAATATTTCTGAACCCGAAAACTTGGCTCTTTGAGTGTTTCATGAAATTACCCGTGGGACTCATCTCCTTACAGAGCGCAAGTCCAAGAGCCATAGCGGACTCCCTCCATTCAAGCATTTCGGTCCGCCAGTCACTCGAATTTATTGCGTGCTTACGGTGTTCAGGGTACTGTACTGAGCGCTTAGGAGAGTACCATATAACCATAACAGACACATTCCCTGTCCACGACGAGCTGACAGTCTAGAGGTGCCTACCTTGTTTTGAAGTTGGGGAGATCAAAAGAAGTGGGTCTTCGACTTCCTCTCAGTGGGACCCATTTTTGACTGAATACGGTGAACTTGGCCCGGTTTATATGCCCCACGCGGGGAGTGGGAGGGGGGAAAACGGTTCCCCCAAATGGGTGGGGGGCTGCTGCCTCGTTAGTCTCGGGTGCAGCTCCTCTACTTTCTCCCCCACCCTGAGAAACAAGACCCTCAACGACCCTGAATCCTACCTGTGACACCCCCTTTGGAGAGTGAATTGGGGACCCCGTGTGAAGGCTGGGGACCATTGGTCTCCTTTGTTGGTCCAAAATACTTGCCAGGGTAATTCTGGTCTAAAAACAGGTATTTAGGGCTAATAGGTGTGTAAACCACCTTCAAAAAGCACTCTCGGAGCTCATTAGCGTTTTACTTTCATGTGTGAAACAAGCATATAAATGGGCCATTAATGAACTCCCGGCTCTTCCTCCACCAGGGGAGGGGGGAACTCCCGAGGAGAGAGCGGCTGCTGCAAGGGTGCGAGGCTCCAGCCCGCTTGGCTCCTGCCCCTGGACACCAGCCCAGGCCCCCCGGCTATCCCTGGCCCCTTCCCCAGAAATGGAACCCTCATCCTCCCTCCCCAGCGTCTCAGCTCTATAGGAAATCTTGTTCACAAGATGGTTGCACGAGTGGTGGGGGAGGAGGGCAAACTCTTCCCCCCAGGTCGGGTGGGGGGTGGGGGGCTGACAGGTCTCCCAGCCCAGTCCCTGTCCCCCAACTTCCATCAAAGCTCAACGAGCAGTCGCGACCCCTCATGAGGGGGAGGAGGGTGGACGAAAAGCTCCTCCCCCCTAAAAAAACCACCGGTCTTACTCACCCCCAGCAGCTGAGTTTGTCCCCTTCTTTTCCCGAGACCCTGCCCCGATCCCCACGGCAAACGCAGCCGCCCGGGCCCCCCACCTCGGGTCTTCCGACTTTTTATTAAAGAACCAAAATCACTTATACAGAGTTTTCTCCCAAAACAAGTTGAGTTTGTCGTTGAATCGGTAGGCGCCCTTTAAAGTGCTGTTACATCAATAATTTACAAAAAAAAAGGGGGGGGGGGGAGAGAATGGGAAAAGCCAAATAAATTACATCATAAATAAATTAAATTAAACCAATACTGTACCAAGAGAATCACAGTACATTTATATCCATTGCACATAGCCACTTTTTCATTAGGAACAAGAGTTTAAGAAGTGGACATATAGGTAGAGATGAACAATGAACACGGCCAGGATCGTTTGCAGGGGCGGTCAGAGCGCAATCACCACGGACAGTCTCCTCCAGGCGGTTTTTTTTTTTTTTTAGTGGGGAAATTTATTTATTTATTTTTGGTCCATTTAACCGTTTGTGTTCCGATGTCCTGAATTTCAACTTGGTTTTAGGCGATATTTACACTCTTGGAAAGGTTGCCCCTGGCTCCCAGGGTGGGGGCAGGGGAAAGGGTGGGGGCGGGGCCGGGGTCTGGGTCTTCAGAGTTCGGTATTTACACGGGGCTGATATAAATGGCTTGTTTGTCGTTTTCCGTCGCTGCCCGGTATTTACAGAGGAGGAGGATGGCTTGTAGGGGCCCCCACGGCGGGCTCGCCACGCCGCGGCTAGGGCAGGAGGGGAGGTTTGAAGGAACAGTTGCCTGTGCAGTGGCGGGGGGTGAGCATCTTACAGGAGAAGTGGTGGAGGGCGTCGTGGGCTTCTGGGGGGCGAGAGAAACCAGGGAGGGGGTTACTCGTGCAGGTCCTCCCCACTCGCGACCGGTCCTTGACCCTAGCCTTGTCTCGACCATTCCCTATATGGTTTTCTCCTCTTCTCGGGCTAGGAGCCTTCCCGGACCTCTAGCCCTTAATTCCCGCTTCCCACCACCCTAGGAGGCCTTCATCATCCCCTCTACGCCCCCAAAATCCTTTCTTGGCAGCGTGACCAGAACTCGGGCCCCGTCACCAACCCAAACCTCCACCCATCCACCCTCCGATGAACCAATCCAATGGATTTATGGAACGCTTACGGTGTGCACAGCAATGTACTAAGCGCTTGGGAGAGTATAATAAAAGAGTTCACTACGGCTGGGTCTTGCTTGACTCCGTACCTTTTAATTTCTGTTGAATGGCATAACGTGCCTTCCGTTCCTGATCTAGTTCATTACACAAGGTGTCTAGAAGAAAAGAGGAGAACAGAATTTTAAAAAGACAAACAGAGAGCTCCCCTCCCCTCTTCTACTTTAGCGGCAAATGTCATAAATCATTACACAATACACCGGGTTTTATGTTCACTGAAACAATTCTTTGGAGCTGGAGATATAAAAAAAAAGAGGAGAAGCAATTGCTTATGATTGCAGTATGGTATGGGAAAGTAATGGTTGGGAATTGCGCTTAAAGGCAGATGGATCCAACCAAAATTAAAGCAAACTTAGGCATTACTTCCCAGGTAATTTTACGCCTCGATTTTTAATTTAGAAACCATGGAAATTGCCGTGATAAGAAGTTCAATCACTCTATGTAATGATGCCTCCAAGCCGTTCGCTGGGCTTCCTTGCCATTCTGAGGCTAATCAGAGTATACAAAGGATATTAAATAAGAAAAATAATTGTTAAATTACCTTCCATTTAAATCCAAATGACTGAACTAACATTACAGCTTTCTACCAGACAGAGGTAGTTACGGCCTCTTGCAGGCTCTCACCTGACTCCCGTCTTACCTCTGACAATTTGCAGCTGTTGCACCATTTCTTCTCTATAAGCCAATTCCCTCTTCATCTGATCCTGAAAATTATCTGTGCAAATTGATTAAGTGAGAACCGTTAAGTACAGTCGTCCTCCACAGCGCGCTTGGGCCTTGTTTGTGTGTGTGTGTGTATTGGGGGGGGGGGGGGAGGCTGCTCGGAGAGAGGAAACCAAGGCGGCGAGCGAGACCTCGGGCGGTGAGGGACGCCGGACTAGCGAAATCAAAGCAGCTGAGCAGCGGAAAGGTGATGCAGGTGTGAAAGAAGAGGAACTGAGGCTCTATATTGAGGCTAAGGAAGGGAAAGAAAATAGATTTACCTTTGAGACTCTGAAACTCCCGTTCTAGTTTCTTTCTCAGTTCCATTTGCTCCAGAAGCAATTTTTGCAATTCGTCTGTTAACGAAAGACAGACTCTCGGTGAGAGGAGGGCACTTTACACAAGAAAAGAGAGAGGACCGATTTTCTAGGGCCTCGTATTTACGTTACTCCCACGTGGTAAATGCTCTGTACTGGACAACGCGAAAACATTTCCTCGTCCCTGATGCGAGGTAGGGATCAGAGAAAGAGAGCTCCCCAAATCCAACGCCCTCTGGCCTTTCCCGGCTTCAGGCACCAGAAAGGACCAAATAAGGCGAAGCAGGTCACGGGGAGTGTTTAAATAGGTGTTTAATGCTACCGCAGCATAAACTGGGGAGCTAAAGTAGTCCCCCAAAACCTTGCCAGGCCTACAAAGTGAACCTCTCTCTGAAGCACCCGGCTTCCTCTCTCTCTCCAAATATAGAAAATAGTAAGACGGTTTTGAAGGAATCTCTCTCTCTCTCTCTCTTCCCCCCACCCCCGGCCCTCTCTCCCCGCCCCCTTCCCGTTATATAACAGGGGCTGGTGTGCTGGGTATTAATGAGGTGGGAGAGGGAAAGTTCTGGCCCAAACGACTTTGGCTAACAAGAGTGAGGACCCTGAATCTCTGATTCATTTTCTCCATCCCCTTGTCCCTGGGGGAGGCATGTGGGGAGCGAGAACTAGAAAAGACCACAGTTTGCCCGTGGCCATCTCTCCGAGGCGCCAAACCAGAGAAAACCTAAGTGGGGCAGGGGGGACCCCCGAACCGGCCCCCAGGCTGGGACCCTTGGGAGAGATCGCCCCACCCGAAATCTGGTTTGCTCGAAGGATGGTCAGTGGGGAAGCCGCTGGGGAGAAGGGGCTCGGGGGCTGACCAGGCCCGATGTTGCCGCCGGGCCGAGAGGCCTCGTCCTACAGAGGAGCAAATGCAGCCCCAACCCTCCCACCACCTGAGAGCGGGGGACACAATCCCGGCAAAAAATGCCCAAAACAAAAAAGAACTATTGCAAAAAGGGCGGGATCTTGCTTAACTTTTCTTCTCACTTTCCTCTAAAGACAAGCGGATGGGGGGGGGGGAGGGTCTCTATCTCTCTCTGTCACTCTCTCTCCAAATCCTGGAAGGGCGGCAACTTCCCCATCAAAAAAGCCTCATCTCCAATTCTTGCCCCAATAGACTGTGAGCCCGTTGTTGGGTAGGGACCGTCTCTATATGTTGCCGACTTGTACTTCCCAAGCGCTTAGTACAGTGCTCTGCACACAGGAAGCGCTCAATAAATACGATTGAATGAATCTCCACGACCCCTCACCCAACACCCCATACACACTCTTTGGTTCCCCAGAGTTCACAAATCTCACCTTTTGCCAGGTTCTCGATGTCTTTCTCACCTAGCGGAGTTCCAGTTACATCCAGAGTTAGTCCTTCGTCCCCTAATAATAATAATAATAACAATTACGGTACTTGACACAACAACGAGGAGGTGGTCAGACCTAGGCACTGCCCGGGGAGAATGTGTGTGTGCGACCCAGCCACCCACCCACACGTTCTGTTTATCTTTCTCTTTTGACGCTCCGTCTCCTTGTCCTTGTCCCGAAATAACCAGCCGCGGGCCGTGACGGAAGGAGACCCGGGGTGGAGCGGAAATCAAGGAGACAGCAACATATGAAAACCGACTTACAATTCACCAACTTATTTAAATATTTATTCGCCTGGAGCTGGAGGGGACAGCCTTTTACTGTTGATTTAAATCATTTCCTTTCCGGTGTGAATAAGTGGTGTCAAAATATCTATTATTTATGCGGGCCTTGCAACAGCCTGGTCTAGTCTTCTAAACTGTGAGCCCGTTGTTAGGTAGGGACCATCTCTACTATAAGTTGCCAATTTGTGCTTCCCAAGCGCTTAGTACAGTTCTCTGCACACAGTAAGCGCTCAATAAGTACGATTGAATGAATGAATGGATGAATGGTGAAGAAGTTCGAGCTGCGCGGTGCTTCAGCCCCCAGGGTTGGGGGGGACCCCCATACCTCCCCTCAACCTCACCAGGGAGAGGGGGGCCGCTCAGGGCTAGGGAAACGAGTGAGCCTGTGTGCGGCTGGGTGAAATGGGGAAAGGGAGAAGGGAGAAGAGGGAGGCGGCGGGAACGACCGCTTACCTCGGTCAGTATTTACAGGGCTAAGCTGCGAGACATTCCTTTGGTCTTGATAGGATTTCCTCGTCTGTAAATCCTCGGCTGTTGAGTGATTGTCTTCTTTATCTTGCTCTTAAAAGTAATAAACCGATTTTCAACTATAAGCAACGAAAGTATGATCGTGAGATATCCTTAATTACATAATTAAGGACAAAGTCCTTATTAAAGCCTTCTTAGGGGAGCCCCTAATCCCCTTGCTATCGAAAGAGCGGCTTGTTCTCTGGGAGCGTTGTTAACTCGAGGTAAATCTATGTTACCTTGCTCTGTGCAGCGGGCACCTCCTCCCTCTGTACCCCCGCCCACCCCCCCACCCCCCATCATCGGGGAGAAATGACCTACATCGAGTGGAGAGACTGGGCCATGAGCTACACTGCAGTCATCTTGGGAATTAATAAATAGATTCCGGAGCCGCGCCGGTCACCGAGATGACAAAAGTTTCGTTCGTGTTTTCGGTGAGGAGAGGGTGGAAGGTGGGTGGGTGAGGGGCTTTTAAACACCCAGGTCTTTTTACAAAAAACAGTAACAGATTCCCACTGGCGACTGGGACGTACCTTTACAACAAAAACCCAAACTGCTTTCTCACAGCGAACACACACACACACTCTCACACATATTCACCTCCCCTATCATCCCTCACCCCTCTTCCACTAAACCGGGCAAACATATAAATAAAAACACCCTCATGCGTTGCTTCGTTGAGAAACTGATTACACGAGCTACCCTGCTTTGAAGGTGGTGCCAAAATGGAAATCATTTGACTAAATGACTATCAACACGAACAGTTTGGGTTATTTTTTGGGGGGACAAAAGCGATCAGAGGTTTGAATACAGACCTCCTCTCCCCCGCCTTCCCCTTGCCCCTTCTCCCTGTCTCTCCCCCGCCCATCCCCTTCCCCAGTGCAGTTTCAGGCCTCTGGAGTCTTCGGTGAGAAGGTCAATTTTACCATTTGCCTCAGGGTTGCAGTGGTAAGTGGCTGCGGGCCCCAACGTGGAGGAGCTCTTCAGCGTCTGCAAATGCTCGTCCCTTGCCTGTGTGTACACCTGCAAAATGGATGAAAAATGAAATGCAATTAGCCAGGGGTTTGTCCGTTCGCTGCCGGGGAAAGAGGCAGCTCCAGCCAGATTTCGTGGAAAGGGGACAGGGGTGAACGGTGGGGGTGGGGGTGCTCCCGCTGGGTTTTCCAGGCCGCCTCCGAGTTTGTGACGCAAGAGAGGTTAGGTCTGCCCCCCCCCCCACCCCCCGGACGAAGGTCCATCTATTTGAGCACGGTCGTTTGAATGAAATGCAATTATTAGTGCTCTTGAGAAAATTACCCAAATTAAAATTCAGCCGCGGAAAACAAGGGCTTTTCAAACCCGGCCAGCCCCCACAAACTCAGCATCCGCCTAATTTTAGGTAATTTATCCTCTCCCCGTTCCTGCCCCCCCCCCGCCCCCATGGTAAAAGACGGGCCTTCTAATCCGGTTAATTATTTGTGTTTTACTGGGAAAAGATGCAAATTTTCCGGTGTTAAGAATCACCTTTAAAATATCGAATAATTAGGGCTCTTATTCAGCATCCAGATCCATCACCGCCCCCCACTCTCCTTTTTCCTCTCCTTTCCTCTTCTCATCCCTGTACCTGAGGCTTACACCCCCGATTCATTTTCTATCTTAGCTTCTCTAAAATTAGGAAAGTTGCTCCCCCCCACACACACACACACCAAGAAAAATGGGAAGGAATTTTTTCTTATGTGTTTCCTATCAAGCTACCCCGTTATAACAGCGAGATGGTGGGAGTATGGACATTCTAGATTGCTCGAGACAGCAACATGCAGGCAGTTAGTTATCTGGGTGTGGCTGGAGTCGGCCGTAGGGGCCCGAACCTTAGATTTTTCCGCTTTAATTCTGTCCAGCCGCCCTACTCTCCAGACATTCACCGTCGCAACCCCGCCGAGCCCCGCGATCTGGGGAACGATGGTCCTCTCGACGGTATCTCAAGCCCTCCATTGAGGCGCGATTTAATAATGGGAAGGAACGTTATTTTGCAGATCACCTCCCCACCTTTCCGGTATCCTAAACCCCGCGGAGCAGGCGAGTGCGTGTCGTGAGCACTCGGTTTGCATTACTGCTCTTTATTTGCTTTACCTAGTCACTCAATAAGCGCACTGTGTAATAGAAGAGATACCTATCGCTCCCATAAAACCCGGGAGCCTTCGGGGACCTATACGTTGCCAACTTGTACTTCCCAAGCGCTTAGTACAGTGCTCTGCACACAGTAAGCGGTCAATAAATACGATTGAAATACGATTGAATGACCTGTCAGCTTGGAGAGGGGGTCGGGCCCATTTTCCCGGCGTGTTCGCCCCCCAGACCCCGGCTGCGGAAGTAGCTAAGTCTCGGGCATCGCCCGGCCAACATAAATCGATGGACTTTAAGCCAGGGGCTGCGGCGGTGTGCCCACCCTCGCTCGCCCGGGGGGCATTAAAGCCCGCATCGAGGGGCACTCGGGGGGGGGGGGGGGTGGATCGTCCTAGACGCGGGTCGGGAGGCGCGAGGAAAGCGGGTCGGAGGGGTGACCGGGTGGCGGAGGGACGGGGGGGGCGGGTGTCCGGAAAGATGAAGGGCGGGCGGGGAGGTGACGGGCGTGCGGAGGGGCGAAGGGAGAGCGGTGGGATGAGGAGTGAGCAGAGGGGTGAGTGGAGGGGTGGGGGTGGGGGGGCGTCCTGAGGGAGGAGGGGCGTGCGGAGAGGTGACGGGCGTCCCGAGCAATGAGGGGCGTCCGGAGGCATGAGGGCGTGAGGACGGATGAGGAGCGTGAGGAGAGGTGGGGGGCGTGAGGTGAAGTGAGAGGCCTGTGGAGAGGTGAGGGGCGTGCGGAGGGATAAGGGCCGTGAGGAGGGATAAGGGCCGTGAGGAGAGGTGAGGGCCGTGAGGAGAGGTGAGGGGCGAGAGGAGAGGTGAGGGGCGAGAGGAGAGGTGAGGGGCATGCGAGGGATTAGGGGTATGAGGAGAAGTGAGGGCCGTGAGGAGGGATAAGGGGCACGAGGAGAGCTGAGGGCCGTGAGGAGGGATAAGGGGCATGAGGAGAGGTGAGGGGAGTGAGGAGAGGTGAGGGCCGTGAGGAGAAATGAGGGGCTTGAGGAGAGGTGAGGGCCATAAGGAGAGATGAGGGGCGTGAGGAGAGGTGAGGGCCGTGAGGAGAAGCGAGGGGCGTGAGGAGAGGTGAGGGCCGTGAGGAGAGGTGAGGGCCGTGAGGAGAAATGAGGGTCTTGAGGAAAGGTGAGGGCCATAAGGAGAGATGAGGGGCGTGAGGAGAGGTGAGGGCCGTGAGGAGAAGTGAGGGGCGTGAGGAGAGTTGAGGGCCGTGAGGAGAGGTGAGGGCCATAAGGAGAGATGAGGGGCGTGAGGAGAGGTGAGGGCCGTGAGAAGAAGTGAGGGGCGTGAGGAGAGGTGAGGGCCGTGAGGAGAGGTGAGGGGCGTGAGGAGAGGTGAGGGCCGTGTGGAGAAGTGAGGGGCGTGAGGAGAGGTGAGGGCCGTGAGGAGAGGTGAGGGCTGTGAGGAGGGATAAGGGCCGTGAGGAGAGGTGAGGACTGTGAGGAGGGATAAGGGGCGTGAGGAGAGGTGAGGGCCGTGAGGAGAGGTGAGGGCCGTGAGAAGGAATAAGGGCGTGAGGGGCATGAGGAGAGGTGAGGGCTGTGAGGAGAGGTGAGGGCCGTGAGGAGGGATAAGAGCCGTGAGGAGAGGTGAGAATTGTGAGGAGGGATAAGGGCCATGAGGAGAAATGAGGGGCGTGAAGAGAGGTGAGGGCCGTGAGGAGGGATAAGGGGCGTGAGGAGAGGTGAGGGCCGTGAGGAGAGGTGAGGGCCGTGAGAAGGAATAAGGGCGTGAGGGGCATGAGGAGAGGTGAGGAGCGTGCGGAGGGACAAGGGCCGTGAGGAGAGGTGAGGGGCGTGCTTGGGCGGCCTCCTGGCTTGGGGTGCGGGGCCCGGCCTGGGTTCCGGACCTCACCTTGGGGCCCGCCAGCGTCCCGCCCGGCTCCCGCAGCTCATAGTCGGGGCTCCTCTCGGGCCGCCGCGAGTTGTCTTCGCCCGCCGGGGGCGGCGGCGGCGGCGGCGGCGGCGGCTGCAGGACCTCGCCGAAGCGGTGTCGGAGACGGCGGGGGCTGCCGCCGTCGGAGGAGTCGGCCGGGCCCTCGCCCGAGGAGGACGAGGAGGCCGAGGACGAAGAGGAGGAGGAGGAGGAGGAGGAAGAGGAGGAGGAAGGGGCGGCGGCGGCGGCGGAGATGATGGCGACGGGGTCGCCGTCCCCGTCCCGGTCCCCGGGCAGCGCGGGCAGGGCCGCGGGGTCGGGCCCGTCGTCGGGCTCGGGCTCGTCGTCGTCGGGGAAGCGGTTGGACTCGACGTCCACCTCGGGCTCGTCGCCCGTGTCGGCGTCGGGCGAGGCGGACCGGTAGCTGGAGCTGCCCTCGCTGAGGAAGTCCGGGCTGAGGTACCCGCCGGCCCCGGCCCCGCCGCCGCCGCCGCCGCCGCCGCCGCCGCCGCCGCCGCCGCCGCGGACCCCGGCCCCGTAGGCCTCGCGGGTGGTGCCGTACAGCTTGGCGATGCTGTCGCTGTCCTTGACCACGGGTCGGAAGGCGGACACGTAGGGGGCCTTGCGCGCCGCGGGCCCCGGCGGCGGCGGGGGAGGCGGCGGGGGCGGCAGGGGGCCCAGCGGCGGCGGCGGCGGAGGCGGTCCGCCCTCGTCCGCGCCCTCTTCGTCCCCGCCGCCGCCGCCCCCGCGCGAGGGGGCGCTCGCGCACCGCTCCTCGCCGCCCTCCTTGGCCGCCTCCACCCCGACCTCCAGCGGCTCGGACCCGACGCCCCCGCCGGCCCCGGAGCCCCCGCCGGACCCGGCTCCTCCTCCTCCTCCGCCGCCGCCGCCGCCGCCGCCGCCGCCGCCCCCGGATCCCCCTCCGGCCGCCGCCGCCGCCGCCGCCGCCGCCGCCGCCGCCACCGCGGCCGCCACCGCCTTGGCCTGGCTCTGGCCCGGGTAGGGCGGCACCGGGAGGCTGCCCGCCGCCGCCGCCGCCGCCGCCGGCCAGAACATGGGGAAGGTCGGGTAGACGGCGGCGGCGGCGGCGGCGGCGGCCACGGAGGCCGCGTCCTTGGCGGCCCCGGCCGGGGGGTGACCCCAGAACATGGCCCCGCCGCCGCCGCCGCCGCCCCCGCCGCCGCCGACGACGACCCCACCGCCGCCGGCCCCGGCCCCCGGCGGCAGGTGTCCCCCGCCTCCCGCGCCCCCGCCGCCCTTGGGCTCCCCGCCACCGCCGCCCAGCACCGGGTCGTCCTTCTTGGGGCACAGGCCGAAGGCGGTGGGGAAACCGTAGGGGTGCGGGAAGAGCGGCGGCGGCAGCTTCTGCAGCAGGCCGAACCCCTTGCTGGGCACCGGGATGACGGGGTAGCTGCGCACGCCGGGCCCGGCCGGGCCCCCGCCGCCGGCCCCGGGACCCCCGCCGCCCCCGCCCGCCCCGGCCAGGCCCAACCCCCGCGGCGGGTGCGGGGGCAGCGGGGGCGGCGGAGGGTGCGGAGGGTGCGGGGGCCCGGGCGGGGGGACGGGCGGGCCCGGGGGGACGGGCGCGTCGTCGTCGGCCGCGCAGCGGAGGCTCTTGTGCGGGGGCGGCGGGGCCAGCTCCGCCCCGCAGCCGGAGACGGCCCCGGGACCCCCGGCCTTGCCGCCTCCTCCTCCCCCTCCTCCTCCTCCTCCGCCACCGGCCCCGTGCAGGGAGAAGGTCCGCTTTCGGGTCCCGCCGTTGAACATGGCCTTGACGTCCTCCCACGCGTGGCTCAGCTCGTCCGTGGCCGTCTTGTCGCTGAGCTTGAGGTGTCGGCGCCACGAGTTGAAGTTGGCGGCGTCGGGCTGCGTGTACTTGGCCTCGGGCGTGCGGTGCGAGTGGAAGATGAACTTGTTGGGCGAGAAGTACATGCTGCAGTAGCCGCACTTGATGCACTTGGCGCGGGAGCTGTTGTAGCGGGCCGGGATGAAGCTGCCCCGCGAGCCCCAGGCGCACTCGTGCACCACGTCGAAGGCGAAGTTCTCGGGCAGCTTGGGCGGCTTGTGCTCGCCCAGGAAGGACTTGCACAGCCGCTCCGCCTCCCGCTTGGTGATCATGCCGCAGCGGCGAGACGAGATGGGCATGGCCCCGGCCCGCCGCAGGATCTCCAGCTGCACCGGGGTGCACTGCACGCACGTGATGCCCAGGGCCACCCGCCGGTTGTGGATCTCATTGTAGCTGTAGTTCTTGAGCAGCGTGTTGGAGATCTGCGCCAGGCACAGCCGCTCCTGGCCGTCGATGACCAGGGAGACGATGGGCACCCCGTACAGGGACGTCTCGCCGACCTGGTTGGGCTTGAGGGGATTGGAGCCCGAGTAGGGCTGCAGCTCCTGCTTGGAGTTTGGGGAGGAGCTTCCATCGCGACCATTCCCCATCTGACTGGCGAGAGCCTCCATGCCACCGCTCCTGCGAAAGAAAAATCAGAGAGGAGATGAGCCATTTTCAGCGCCGCCGTCGCTCAGTCCCGCCCCGCTGGGCGCGCGGACCGCTCGCCTTCGTGGGGATTTCGCATTTGTTATTCACCCCGGTAATCACCCCCCGTAAGAAGTTGCTTTCCGTATTAATACGTGCTCTGGCGCCGGGACAAAAGCAGGCAGGGGTGAGAGTCCTGGGCGGAGTGGAGGTAGGGAGGAGCGGCAGGAGGAGGAGGGGACGAAGAGGAGGAGGCGGAGGAGGAGGAAGGGAGGGTAATAAATCCATCCTCCCCCCCCCCCAACCCCCCCAAGCCCCTGAGAGACCCCGAAGTCCTGCATCCAGGGCGGTGGTACTCAGCCAACCCCTACCTCCCTGTCGGGCAGGGGGCACCGGGGAGGGGGGGGCACCCAAGGGGCACAGGCAAAGAGGAAAAGGAGTCCCCAGGAAGGCAGAAGGCAAGGAAGGTATCGGTCACTGTCCCGTTTCCCCAGGCGGGGAGGCGGAGGCGGTTTGCTGTCCAGGGTCCTGAGCCGGTCTCCCGGCGCGGCCCGGCTCTCCTCCAGCCTCTGGCCGCGGGGGCGGGAGTCCGGCCTCAGGCCCGAGCCTTCCACCGGACCCGCCGCCGGGCCGTCCTCCGGGCTGCAGTCTTTGCCGGACCGTACGATATGGACTGGGGACGCATCCGTTCCTTTGCTTTCACCACCATCTCCCCGCTCCATTGTCAGAAAGATTAAAGGCGGCACGGAAGATGTTTTTTTCTTTTTCTTTTTCCCCTACCGTGGATCCGGCTAAGCATTGCTTTTATTTACCCTCCCTGGCGAAAAGTGCCATTTCCACAGTACCGACCGGTAGGCTGTCGTTCAAGTTCGAGAGACCGTACCGTCCTTTTTTTTTTTTTACATTTCAGTCCCCACAGTCTCGGATTTTTCGCAAATCAAATCCCGCTTCGCCTTTCACCTAAAGAGTAAGGTTTAAGGCTTTGGGGTTTCGATTTTAGGTGTGCATTTCCCACCCCTTTTTTGTTTTGTTTTGTTTTTATTTTTTCTAGACGCGGCAATTCTCCCAAGTTGGGAGAGGGACCTGCGGTTGGCCCCCAGAGCCTCTCAGAGGTGCACGGTATTTACATGTCCGAGGAGCGGCTCACGCCTCCTCTCCAGTAAATAATCGAAAATCCCGGCTGCCCCTGTAGGGATAAGCTGACGGGGACTTAAACGAAACGCTCTTTTAAATAAAGTCACCGTCTCTCGCCACCTCGGAGTAATCCTGGTGGGACGGCCAGCCACGTGTCCTCTGTCATCAAGAACGGGGACCTGGCTGGTCCAGAAATAACGTACCCCCCCCCCCCGCCAAAAAAGCGGATCAACACAGTCCTACGGGGAGGCTAATTTCCGAAAAGGCAGCACCCGCCCCTTCAAAGTTGCCATTTTCCCAGGGACCCGCGTCCAGGTGATCTGATAGAGAAGCAGCGTGGCTCAGTGGAAAGGGCACGGGCTTTGGAGTCAGAGGTCATGGGTTCGAATACCGGCTCCGCCACACGTCTGCTGTGTGACCTTGGGCAAGTCACTTAACTTCTCTGAGCTTCAGTTACCTCATCTGTAAAATGGGGATTAAGACTGTGAGCCCCACATGGGACAACTTGATCACCTTGTAAACCCCCCCCCCCCCAGCTCAGAACAGTGTTTTGCACATAGTAAGAGCTTAACAAATGCCATTGTTTTATTATTATTATTATCTGTTTAGCTTCTCTTCCACCCGCCCAAGCAAACGGTCTCGAAACAAGGTGACGATCCTCGGAAACTGAGCCGCTTTTTTAAATGTCTTTGCAGGAGATTAGGAGCGAGGAAGCCGGTTTAACGGGGCCACTCGCCCTCCAGCCCCGGGTTAGAGCAGAAGGAAGCCCGAACCCAGCGGACGAGCTTACTGAGGAGGGATCAGGAGGCCGAGAGGCTTTCTCCCTGATTACTCTACGTCGCCCAAGTGAGGGGTACCCGAAAACGGGAGAGACAACTTGGCCCGTCTCTAATGAAAGTCTGGTGGCCCCGCTCCCCGCCGGCCCCAGATTTTTTTCTATTCTTTATTTTTCCTATTTCGTCCCAAGTAGGGAGAGGACGAAATGAGGTGGGAAGAGGCGGTAACGTAAGGGGGGAAAGAGGGGCCAGCGGGGAAGTGGTCCTAGGAAACATCCGATTCTCTTCGATGATATAAAGCGAGCGGAGCGCCCCAGCTTCAGCCCGCCGGGGACCTAAGAGCGGGGAAGGATCCCCAGGAAGAAGCGGATCGAATTCCAGGGTCGGGAGCGAGGAGCCGGGGCTGGGAGGAACGGGAAGTCCGTCCCGGGCCGAGACGGAGGAGGAGGAGGGAGGACACGGGACGGGTGGGTGGTTCGGGGCGGTTGGCGTCTCGGAAACCCCGGCAAGAAACGGACAACGAAAAAGGCCCCCGGAGGAGGCGAAGGGCAGCGGCGGGGGTCGGGGGTCGAGGGGGGTCGGGGGACCGTGCGTACTCACCGGTGCGGTCCCAGGAAAGCCCGGTCCCTCGGTGGCGGAGCTGTGGGCGGCCGTGCGGCCCCCCTCCCCCCGGTGGTCCCCTCCCCTCCTCTTCCCCCTCCCCTCCCCCTCCCCCTCGCGCGCACTTCCCCTCTGACGCCCCCTCCCCCCCGCCCCCCGGGGGCGCGGCCGGGGCCCGCTCAGGGGCCAGCCCGCCCGCAGGCCCCGCACCCGGACCCTCACCGGGCCCCGCACCGGGCCCCGGCCCGCATGGCCCGGGACAGGGAGGAGGCCCGGACCCGCGCTCAGCCGGGGACGGCGCCACGAACGCGCGGGAGGGAGCGCGCGCGGGGGTGGGGGCGGGAGCGCGCCTCCTCCCCCTTCCCGGGCCCCCTCCCTCCCTCCCCCGCGCCCCGGGCCGCCGGGCGATCAGCGCCGAGCCGCTGCCACCGGAGGGGCAGCCCGGAGGGCTCCGGGGGGGAGGAGGGCTCTGGGCCGCCTGGGGCACGAGCAAGGTAAGCGTCCAGCACGGGGACACCTGCGGCGGCCGCCCACCACGGCGGGGAAGGGAGCCGGGGGGCCGGGGGACAGGGGGGCGGGGGGGGCTCCGGGGGTCGGAGGGAGGGCCCGGGCCCGGGCGGGGCGGGACCCAGGCGGAGGGAAAGTTCTTCGGTCCGGGGAGCGGCGGAGGCTGGGCCTGCGGGGCTCGTCCCACCACTGTGCGGGAAGAGGGAAGTGGTGCGGGAAAGGAGGGGCCGGACGGGGCGAGCCCGGGCTCAGGCACCGGGAACCCCGAGCAAGCGGCCCCCGGGCCCCTCCCCGACCCCCCTCGGCCTTGTCCAGCCCGCTCGCAGCCCGCCGCCACCGTCGGTCGATGGCCGGAGAAATGGCAGCGTGTTTTATTTATGTCCCGCGGTCCGGTCGGTGAGGCCGATCGATGCCCGCTGGGCAGGGGAAGCGCCGAGCCCCGCACCCGGAGCCGAGGGGGGAGGAGAGACCTAAAGCCCCCTCCCCACCCCCGGGCAGCAGGGCGGGCCAGGCCTGCCACCCCTGACCTCCGACCCCGGGACCAGGGCCTGCCCGACATCTGGGACCGGCCAGGGGGAGGGGCGGCCTACCTGGGCGGCCGCGGTAAAGGGGGGAGGGGGCGCCAAGGACCTGGCCCTAGCGGCCCCCTTCCCCGCACCCAACCTGTTAGGGAAAACCCAGTCCTACCCTGGTCCCTCCGCCCTCCCCATGCCGAACGGTGCCACCCGAGGGGCGCGGGGAGCTTTCCGCCAAGCCCCGCAGGGGCCTCCGGCCCAGGCGCGGCCCCGCCGTATAACGGGGGAAGAAGGGAAGCCTAAAACGCGCCTTAAGGCCGCCCCCCTCCAGGCCGAAAGTCCTGGGTTCGACGGAGCAAGACCCGGAGACCGGCAAGAACAACTGGGAAGCCCATCCCCTTCTCGGCCTCCCGTCTCTTTCCCTATCTCGATTTCTCTCTCCGTCTCTGGGTCTGTCGCTTTGCCTGCTTCTGCTCGTCTCCATCTCTTTTTCTCCCCTCTTTCAGTGGCTTGTGGGATCTTTTTTCCTTTCTCCGTTTGCGACTCGCTTCTCGGGTCTTTTCGATTGATGGTGTCTCTTCCTGTCTGAATTTCTTTTATTCATTCATTCAATCGTATTCATTGAGCGCTTACTGTGCGCAGAGCACTGGACTAAGCGCTTCAAAAGTACAATTCGGCAACAGATAGAAACAATCGCTACCCAACAACGGGGTCACCGTCTGTCTAGAAGGGGGAAGACAGACCGCAAAACAAAACAAGTACTCTTTTCTCTTCCTCTGTATGCTCCCGGGGGTCTCTGTTTCTCCCTTTGTCTGTCTCGTCCCTCTCTTTCTCCCTCTCTCTGTGTCTCCCCATCTCTGCTTCCTCTCTCATCGTCTCTGTCTCTTTCACCGCCTTCCTCTCTCCGTCTCCCCATCCCCACTGTTTCCTTCTCTCTGTCTCTCACCGTCTCTCTCCCTGCCTACTTCGGCGTCTCTTTCTCCCTGCCATTTAAATTACAAATCACCGACCCCGTGGGTAGAAGGAGGGAAGCTTCGCTCTCCTCCACAACTCCCCGAGCTTTCTCCTAACGCTTCGTGGCATTAAGTGCCCTTAATGGACACGTTAATTAAACTGTAATTAATCATACTGTCCGGCCCAAGTTTGAACAATTACCCTAATCAAACAGAAGTTAATAACGGCCGGGGATAGCCCGGGGCGCTGACTTCGGAGCCTCCGCCGTCGCCTCTGCTGGCCGCGGGAACCCCCGGCACATGCGGCCCGGATAGGCCCGGCCCGGGTGGGAGCGGCTGCCCGCCTGCCATTTAATGTGTCATTAAGTGAGGTTTGTCCTTGGAAACAGATTTAGGGCCATAAATCTTCCCCTACCAACGGCATCCAGTTCATCCCCTTTATCCTCTCTCCTTCCCTTTCTCCTTTTCTTCCTTCCCTCCATCTCCCTTTTCTTTCTCCCTCTCCCTCCTCTCTCCTCTTTCTCTTTTCTCCCCCTCTCTTTGCCTCCTCCTCTTTTCCCTCTTTATCTCCTTCTCCTCCCCTCCCCCTGCCCGTCTCTCTCCCTCTCTCGAAGGCAAAGTGAGGGCCTGGCAGAGTTGTTACTTTTGTTTTCCCGGACCCCCCTTTCCCTCCGTATGATTATTCTCTAATGGAGACCAACTCTTCCCCACATGAAAGTGATTTTTTCTTTCAGCAAAGCTAGCTCGGCACCCCACCCCTCTCTTACACAAATCTTCTGTCTGCTTCCCTAACTTTGTTTCTATTTTTCTATTTCTTTCCTTTTTATTTCTATTTTTGCATGCTCTCCTCTCTCTCTCTCTCTCTCTCTCTCTCTCTCTCTCTCTCTCTTCTCTACCTCTTGTCTGTTTTGCCTTTCACTGAGAGAGTCGCACCCTACTCCTGCTCTTCCCTATTCTCCTGGCCCTGACTCCCTGCTTACTCCCCCCACCCCATCCCCACACACACCATAATTACAGTCTGGGTTGTTAATTATTCTTCTCCTTTTAGTGACTCGGAGCCTCCTACAGAACTCAGCCATCAACGGTTGCCGGGCCAGGTTTGGGGAAGGAAGAGGAGTAAAAGCGGGTTCAGAGCCTAGTCTCCTTCATCTTTCCTCCCCCACCCCAATTTGAATCCCCTCTTGGCCCGCGCATCCATCATCAGAGGTACAGGTGCAGCTGTGTAAGGCGTTAGAGCTAGCCCTATGGAAACTCGTCAGGGCGATCCTCTGTCCCAGCTAAGCAGGTTGAGGGAGGTGGGGCGGCCGGGCCACTTTGGGGGGCTTAACTAAGAGGCCTGGGGGCTCTTCTTCAGAAGAAGTGAGCCCCCTAGCTCTATTTCCTCACAGGCCCCTTTCCTCAAAGCTGGCACTCTACCTCTGGAGGTACAGAGGGAGGGAACGGGGGGAGGGGTGGTCGGAGAAGGAAAAGGCCGCAGGACTGTCTGACCCCCGAAGGGGCGGCCCAGTCCGGGTATCCTCCCGCTGAAACGCCCCGGGGGATTCAGGACCGACCGCTTCCTCCTAAGGCCCAACGGCGGCTTGGCCCGTGTGGCCACTTTCCTAACCCAGGTGAAAGCAGACAGTGGCAGTCCGGGGCCGGGACCCCTAGCTCCTTTAGAGCCTTTCCCTGGGTCGGGAAAGGGTCCCCAGACCGACCTCGGCCCCACTTTCTCCTCTTGCTCCTTCCTCCAGGCCCGGGATTGTCCCAATCCCGGCAGGTGCTGGGAAGGGACAGAAAGCAAAGGGCTCGGTTCCCACCGGGGCGACCCCCGGACTCCTCGGGCTCCCCGCCCCTCCTCCCGCCCGGACCCCTCACCCTCCGCATCCTCTCGCCTCCCCACCCCCCGCGCCCCCACATTTGGCTCGAATTTGGAGAGCTCGCCTCCTTCCTCAAGCACATATCTTTTAACAGTTGAATTAACGGCAGTTTTCGTCAGTTAATTAGGTTTAATTTACATAATTAGTACAGTATAAAGAGTATTGGGGATAATCATGGGGTACGTATCGCTTACTGTGTAAACACGTATTCTGAATTAAAAATCAGATGTAATTAAGGCGTGTGGGCTCTGTTTAGGCAGGGTTTTAATTGTAATGAATTTCTAATTAACACTCAACGATCACCAAATGCAAAGGGCTGTAAAATTTTCTCGTAGTTTTGCTAATTTGTGGTTTACTTAATATCTGGATATTAATCCGGCGGACCCGATAGTCGGGAGTGTGGAGACGGAGCCGCCGGGGCCGGGCCGCGGGGATGGGGAGTCCGGCGGAGAAGAAGGAAGTTGGGGAGGCTCGGCGGTGGCGGTCCCGCTCCCGTTCCCGGGCACTCGGCGGCCGAGCGCCCCGGGAAAGCGTCGTCGAGGCGGGGCTTCAGGGACAGGGGTGGGGCGTCATCAGGTGGTGAGTGGGGCTTCAGCAGTGGCAGACCACTTTTCCTTCTCCGACCACCCCTCCCCCCGTTCCCTCCCTCTGTACCTCCAGAGGTAGAGCTCTCTTCCTCCCTTCAAAGCAGTGTCCTCGGGAGTCAGAGGTCACGGGTTCCAATCCCGCCTCTGCCACTTGTCGGCTCTGTGACTTTGGGCAAGTTACTTCACTTCTCTGGGCCTCAGTGACCTCATCTGTAAAATGGGGATGAAGACTGAGCCCCACGTGGGACAAGCTGATAACCTTGTATCTCCCCCAGCGCTTAGAACGGTGTTTGGCACAGAGTAAGTTAACAAATAGCATCATCATCATTATTATTATTATTATGGGCGGGGCTTCAGGGAGAGAGTCGGGGCGTCGTCGGGGAGATGGGCGGGGGGAAGCTCCGGGTCAATCGGGGAGGGGCGTGGCTCTTTCGGGCTGCCCCGAGCCGTCCCTAGGGGATGGTTTTTCACCCTCTCCCCCGGGAATCCCCGGGCCGGGTGTCTTCTGCCTGGAGACCCCCTGATCCCGCCGGATTTATTCCCTCCGGATTCGGCCCCCTCCCCCAGCTCAACACTTTGTGTTAAGCGACTTTGGGCAATTCACTTCACTTCTCTGTGTCTCAGTGACCTCATCTGTAAAACGGGGATGAAGACTGGGAGCTCCACGTGGGACAACCTGATCACCTTGTATCCCCCCCGCGCGCCCCAGCGCTTTGAACGGTGCTTGGCACATAGTAAGAGCTCAACAAATGCCATTAGTATTATTAATACAAACGGGCTACATGGGAACGGCCCCGCCCACCTACCCCCATGGCCGCGCCCTCCTCCTGGCCTGGCCCGGCCCGGCCCATGAAGGCAGAGCAGCCTTCAGGCGGTCTCCGTGGGAAACCCGAGGTTAACTCGAGGTCAACGGTGGGGAAAGCGTGGCGTCCGGCGGCCCCGAGGACCCTTCTGGGCCCGTCCCAGCTGGGCTGCCGCTCTCCAACAAGGCGGCCGCCCAAGTCCGGCGTCTTGGCGGGGCGGGGGGCGGGCCGCAATGGCCTCTTCTCCCCTAGAAGCCCCCTGCGGGTGGGAATCAAGGCCGCTCTGTGCTCTCCCAAGCACATAGTACAGTGCTCTGCCTCCACTAAGCGCTCAATAAATGCCATCCATGGGGCAAAATGTGGTGCGGGCACATAGCATCCCATCATGCATTCGTAGGTGTAGCCCCACAGCGTTTATGGCCATAGCTGCCATTTAGTTATTTGTATATATTCATTCATTCAATCATATTTATTAAGCACTTACTGTGTGTACAGCACTGTACTAAGCGCTTGGGAAAGTATAATCCAGCAACAGTGACAGTTCCTGACCAGAACAAGTTTACAGTCTAAAGGCGGGGGAGACAGACATCTGTCTGGGAATGGACGTGTTTATTGTTGTAGTGTACTCTCCCAAGCGCTTAGTACAGGGCTCTGCACTCAGTAAGCGATCAATAAATATGAATAAATGAATGAAGGGAGGTGGTTCCTTTGGCCTTTTCTGTTCTGCACTCTGAGTTCACCCCAGCTCACTTCCCAGGGATTCCCCAGCCTATCAGCTGCACCCCCAACAATATTTCCAGGTAGGCATGGAGATCACCCAGAATAAACACTCACATCTGTCCCCCTCTTGACTGTAAGATCGTTGAGAGCAAGGAAATAATTCATTCATTCAATTGTATTTATCAAGCACATACTGTGTGCAGAGTGCTTAGTCCAGTGCTCTGCACATGGGAAGCACTCAGAAAATACCATTGATTAAGAGTAGGGAGAGCACCAAGAGCCAGTTAAGGAAGGGGCAGGAGGTTGATGGTATTAACTAAGATGATTTCAGGTGTTCATCATCAGTGGTATTTATTGAGCACACACTGCGGGCAGAGCACTGTACTAAGCACTTGGGAGAGTACAATACAGTAAATACCACAACGAGATTGTTCACTCCATTTTGTTTTATCTGGGTTTTTGCAGCCCCCAGTTAGGCAGTATCACAGGCCTTTAACTCATTCTTATGGTCTAGAGAGAAAAGTGTGGACCCATGCTGATTGTGAAAAGCAGCGTGGCTAGTGGATAGAACACAGGCCTAGGAGTCAGAAGGACCTGGGTTCTAATTCCTGCTCTGCCACTTCTCTGTTGCGTGACCTTGGGCAAGTCAATTCACTTCTCTGGACTTCAGTTTTCTTCTCTGTAAAATGGGGATTAAGGCTGAGCCCCATGCTGCTCAGGGACTGTGTCCAACCTGACAACCTTGTATCTACTCCAGCACTTAGAACAGTGCCTGGCACATAGTAAGCACCTTGTATCTACTCCAGCACTTAGAACAGTGCCTGGCACATAGTAAGCACTTAACAAATGCTATTAAAAAAAAGGCACCAAGAGAGTTAGCACCATTCTTCATTCTTTAGCCATCCTCCTCCCACGTCTCCCGATAGGAAGCTACTGGGACAGTTGCTCTCCAGTTGCTTAAAGACCCTTTCCACATGGGGTACAGTTGGTACTTTAGATTTGCATTATCCTTTGTATTTGATCCTGTATAGTGGAGGGGGCTCAAGGCTCAGCTAGATGGCTTCTTCCTCATTCACGTTTCAGCAGTGTGTCCGGGTCTTGGTGGTCCTTCAACATCCAGTTCTTCCCTTCCGGTCGGTTTCATTTGGCTGCATTCAGGCATAGTCCATTTAAAATGGGTGAAACCCAGAGTTGGACATTTGCTTCGCGCTGTCAGAAGGGGTGGATGAGGGAAACATGGAATTGTCGTTTCCCATGAGCACCCAGGGTGAATGACTGACTGTAATTGCTCAGACATGACCACCTGTCCACCGTGGCGGCCTGGTCTTCAGTCTGGAAGAAAGGCTGGGTTTTCAAACTGCGATATCTGGCAGGTTGTTTATCAAACCTTCTAAGGTCAGTGGTTGTCAAATCAGTTGTTCCTCCTTTGATGGCTGAGTGTGTCTCCAGCTGTCTAAAACCACCTGGACCTACCCCAGCCCCCCCTCGTGGGCTCAGCTTCCTTCCCCAGCTCCTCTGCAGCCCCTTGACTCCTTCATCCAGCCCGTTGCATGCCTTGGACCAACCAAAAATGGCACTGGGAACTGAAGTCCTGTTGGTATGGCTGGAGTAATTAGCGTCTGTTGCGCCCCCACCGGGCACTGTATTAAGTTCTTAGGCAGTACCAAACAAGCAAGTAACACATTCCCTGCTTGTGCTCCATGGTCCTGCACCACTTGAAAGATACTGGTGAGGGGCAGGGAGCTCGCTGAGGGAGTAGGGTGTGAGGCTGGGAGCCACCAGGGAGCCCGATGAAGGGGCTTGGGGGTGGCCCAAGTCCCAACTCTCTGCAAGGGGTGATCCAGAAGCGGAGGATTGGATCCTGCCTTTACTTCCAGATCTGTGTCTTCAAAATTCTATCTAAGAAACCTTCCCTGAATAATCTCTCATCTCCCCACCTCATTTTCTCTCCCTTCTGCATCTTCTATAGACCTAGGTCTATACCCCACCTAAGCACTGTGATACTTACCCAACTTCTAGCCCCATACATATTCCTATATGCGTGCCCTATCTGTAATTCATTTTTATGTCTGTCTACTAGACTAGATGGGCAGAGATCACGTCTACCAACTGTATTGTACTCTCTCAAGTGCTTCGTACAGTGTCCTTCTGCACACAGTAAGCACTCAGTATTGTGAGAAGCAGCATGGCCTAGTGGATAGAGCATGGGCTTGGGAGTCAGAAGGTCACGAGTTGTAATCCCTGCTCTGTCACTTGTCTGCTGTGTGACCTTGGGCAAGTCATTTCACTTCTCTGTGCCTCAGTTTCCTCATCTGTAAAATGGGGATTAAGACTGTGAGACCTAGGTGGGAGATGGACTGTGTACAACCTGATTATCTTGTATCTATCCCAGTTCTTATTACAGTGCCTGGCACATAGTAAATAATAATAACAATAATTTTGGTATTTAAGCACTTATGTGCCAGGCACTGTTCTAAGCATTGGGGTAGTTACAAGATAAGTGGGTAGTACAAAGTCGATGTCCCACATAAGGCTCACAGTCTTAGCCCCCATTTTACAGATGAGGGAACTGAGGCACAGAGAAGTTAAGTGACTTGCTCAAGGTCACACAGCAGATGTGTGGCAGAGCCACAATTAGAATCCATGACCTTCTGACTGCCAGGCCCATGGTCTATCCACTAGGCCATGCTGCTTCTATTCTGTAAAAGTAAATAAATAAATAAATATCACTGATAGGTTGATTGATCATGTAGCCTTTGAAGGTCACAGGGTCAAACCTTCCCCGGCTAAAATACAAATTGGACAACTAACCTAATCACTGGCCTTATTCCTGACCTAATCTGAAAGCCCAACAACTCCAGCCCTTGCCCTGACCCTGGACTCAATGAGGTTTTGGTAAGTTGCCGGTTTCAATTTTCAGTCAAACAGAATTTATTGAACCCCTCCTGTGTGCAGAGCACTGCCTTAAGAGCTTGGGAGAGTACAGTATAAATTAATATCCAGAATCCCTGCCCTCAAAAAATTTTCAATTTAGTAAGGGAGGCAGATACTAAAATTACAGGTAGGAGGAAGAGGAAGTAATAGAGTAAAAAGGTCTGTGTATCAGTGCTAGTGAGATGGTTTGAGCACTTCAGAAGTGCTGAAGTGGCAGTGGGGAGATGAGACTAACTGGGGAAGGCTTCCTGGAGGAGATGTGACCTTGACGATGGGAGAATAGTTGTCTCAGATGTGGAGTGTTTGGGAGTTTCAAGGGTGAGGGAGGTAATGGGGTAGGCTAGTGGTGGCAGAGATGAGGTAGGGCTCAGTGTGTTGGTTAACTTGAGAAAATGAAGCTTGTCAATTTGGATATATTAGGAGAAAACAGTGTATAAGTACAGGGCGGGGGCAGAGAGAGCTGCTTAAATGCCTTAAATCTGATGGTGAGGAGTTACTGCTCGATGCCGAGAGTAACAGGTAACCAATGGAAGTTTGAGGACTGGGAAGATGTGTGCAGAATGACATATTAGAAGAATGATCCAGGCAGAAGGGTGCGAAGTATGGACTTGAGAAGGGAGAGATGGGAGGCAGGGAAGTCAGCAAGGAGGCTGATGCAGTAGTCAAGTTGGCTGATGATAAATGCCAGGACTAGTGTGCTGGCCATTTGGTTGGGGAAAAGGGGCCAGATTCTGAGAAAGTTGTGGAGGAAGAATGGATGTGATTTGAGGATTTGGTGGCAGATTGAAATATGGGGTTAAAAGAGGGAGGAGTCAAGGGCAGTGCCAGGGTTGCAGGCTTGAGGAATGGGAGGATGATTGTGTTAATAACTGTGATTGGGAAAGTCAGATGGAGGGAAGGTGAAGAATTCAAGTGTGGACAGGTTTTTTACGGTATCTAAGTGCTCACTATATAATAACTATGGTATTTGTTAAGCACTTACTATGTGCCAAATACTGTTCTAAGCTTTGGGGTAGATACAAGGTAATCAGATTGATCCATGTGGGGCTCACAGTCTTAATCCCCATGTTACAGATGAGGGAACTGAGGCACAGAGAAGTTAAGTGATTTGCCCAAAGTCACACAACAGGCAAGTGGCAGAGTCAGGATTAGGACCTATCTTCTATGACTCCCAAGCTCGTGCTCTTGCCACTAGGCCAAGTACAAGCTAATCAGGTTGGACACAGTCCCTGTCCCATATAGGAAGCAGCATGGCTTAGTGGAAAGAACACGGGCTTGGAAGTCAGAGGACCTGGGTTCTAGCCCTGGCTCCACCACATATCTGCTGTGTGACCTTGGGCAAGTCCTAACATCTCTGTGCCACAGTTTCCTATTCTAAACAATGGGAATTCAGTACCTTGTGCTCCCTCCTACTTCATTCATTCGTATTTATTGAGCGCTTACTGTTGTGCAGTGCACTGTACTAAGCGCTTGGGAAGTACAAGTTGGCAACATATAGAGACAGTCCCTACCCAACAGCGGGCTCACAGTCTTGAAGGGGGAGACAGACAACAAAACAAAACATATTAACAAAATAATAGAGTAAATATGTACAAGTAAAATAAATAAATAGTAATAATAAATATGTACAAACATATATACATAGTGACTTGAACAGATAGCACACCCCTCTAAATGTTTATCACAACCAAAAATTTGGTAACCCAGTTTTCTGGATATGCACATGCTAGGCATCTAAGCATGGGGACTTTCCATTTTTCAGAGCAGTAGTTGCCCAAAATCAATCAATTAATCAATGGTATTTATAATAACAAGAATAAGAATGGCATGTATTAAGCAGTTATTATGTGCTGAACACTGTTATGAGCGCTTGGGAGGTTACAAGGTGATCAGGTTGTGCCACGTGGGGCTCACAGTCTTAATATCCATTTTACAGATGAGGTAACTGAGGCACAGAGAAGTTAAGTGACTTGTCCAAAGTCACACAGCTGACAAGTGGTGGAGCCAGGTTTTGAACCCATGACCTCTGACTCCAAAGGCCGTGCTCTTTCCACTGAGCCACGCTGCTTCCCCTAATTGAGTACAGACCGTGCAGAGGTCTGTACTAAGCTCTAGGAGAGAACAATATAACAGAGTTGGTAGACACAAGCATAAAATCCAGAGATGAGTTTACAGTCTAGAGAGCAGCTTACCATCTACCCTAAATTTGAAAGTCCTGGTGCTCCCCTATTGCCCCTGCATCATTTGAGATGAGTTTGTTCAATCCCAGAGAGATAATTTATCTCTTATACTTATACTTTGAGCTCCATGTGGGACATAATGATCTTGTATCTACCCCAGAACTCAGAGTTAACAGACCCAGGGTCTTTGTCCTTCTGAAGCCAGTAATATTTCTCCCCGCAGAGGGGGGACTTCAGGGGCTGGGGCCTGGCTGGCTTGGGGTCTCTGTGGTAGGTGGGTGCCGAGCCAGAGACACTGCTTAACTTTGTTTCCTCTGGAGGTGATAACTCAGCAAATGTAGCATTAAAGTTTCAACACTCCTAATCTCTTTAGGCCAGGGGAAGGAAGTGTATGCCCTCTCTGTATCACAAGCCCCCAGCTCATACAAGCCAAGACTTTCCTGGACCTGGGGAGCCTCAGTGACATGTATGAGAGTCAGACCACACCACCAACCACCAAGGTTACTATGGAAAGTTTTTTTTACATAGTTTTACCAACATGCAAGGGAGTGACACATACATACTCTCACTCACTCCACCAAAGGCCCAGTACCAGCCTGCTGGTCAAAGGAGCCCATTCTGTCGATCCCACGGCAGAAGGTTGGGAAAAGCTCTGGTAACATCACCAAAACGTCACCAAAACCTGCCAGTCTCAGCTCCGCAACATTGCCAAGATCCGCCCTTTCCTCTCCATCCAAACTGCTACCCTGCTCATTCAAGCTCTCATCCTATCCCATCTGGACTACTGCACCAGCCTTCTCTCTGATCTCCCATCCTCGTGTCTCTCTCCACTTCAATCCATACTTCATGCTGCTGCCCAGATTATCTTTGTCCAGAAACGCTCTGGGCATATTACTCCCCTCCTCAAAAACCTCCAGTGGCTACCAATCAATCTGCGCATCAGGCAGAAACTCCTCACCCTGGGCTTCAAGGCTGTCCATCACCTCGCCCCCTCCTACCTCACCTCCCTTCTCTCCTTCTACTGCCCAGCCCACACCCTCCGCTCTTCCACCGCTAATCTCCTCACTGTACCTCATTCTCGCCTGTCCCGCCATCGACCCCCGGCCCACGTCATCCCCCGGGCCTGGAATGCCCTCCCTCTGCCCCTCCGCCAAGCTAGCTCTCTTCCTCCCTTCAAGGCCCTGCTGAGAGCTCACCTCCTCCAGGAGGCCTTCCCAGACTGAGCCCCTTCCTTCCTCTCCCCCTCGTCCCCCTCTCCATCCCCCCATCTTACCTCCTTCCCTTCCCCACAGCACCTGTATATATGTATATGGTTGTACATATTTATTACTCTATTTATTTATTTATTTATTTTACTTGTACATTTCTATCCTATTTATTTTATTTTGTTGGTATGTTTGGTTTTGTTCTCTGTCTCCCCCTTTTAGACTGTGAGCCCACTGTTGGGTAGGGACTGTCTCTATGTGTTGCCAATTTGTACTTCCCAAGCGCTTAGTACAGTGCTCTGCACATAGTAAGTGCTCAATAAATACAACTGATTGATTAACATGGACCACTGATACAGCAAGCCTCCTCTGCATGCCCCTTCGCCCAAACGCTACTTCCAGGTGCTGCTGCCGTCTGCTGCTTTCTTCCTGCTTCTCCTCTGCGTGCTTCTGCTTCAGTGCTGCTCTCCTACCTTGCTTCTGCTCCTCTTCCCTTGCTTTTCTCTGCATGCTTCCTCTTGAATTTAAAACGACCACCTTTCATCTGCCTCAGGCACTGCAGCTGTGGATCTATGAGGCAGTCATTGATTGGTCCAGGCCCATTACCCAGTAGAACAGGGAGAGAAAGCCATGCCTCAAACACCTGTCCTCAAGTAGACCACATCAGTGCCTTTCCCACTCTCTTCCATGTTGTTGCTCATGGGATCAGAAAGAGTCATTAGTAAGGCATCTTGGTGTGGGCTCACCACACTCTGCATATTTTTTTCCCCCAGGAATAGAAGAAAAAAATGAGAAGCAGCATGACTTAAGTGGGAGTCAGGGGACCTCGGTTCTAATCTTGGCGCTGCCACTTTTTGCATGATTTGGGGCAAGTCACTTAATTTCCCTCTGCCTCAGTTTCCTCATTGAAAAGGGGGATTAAATTCTTCTCCCTCTTTCTTAGATTTTGAACCCCATATGGGACAGGGACTGTGTCCAACCTGTTTATTTTGCAGCTACCCAGTGCTTGGGATATAGTAAGCGCTTAACAAGTATCATAATAATGTTGGGGAAAACTTGACAACCTTGAGCTAGCACTGATGTTCATTAGTTTTAGTTACAGAAAAAGACTTAATACTGAGGTGAAAATGATCAGCTGGGAGGGGAAAGAGGAAGAGTTAGGGGGTGCTTGTGTTTGTGGTGGGTGGAGGTATCTGCCTATTTTTGTATTATAATCTTCCAAGCACTTAGTAGAGTGCTTTGCACACAATAAGCATTCAATAAATATGATTGAATGAATGAGTGAATTAATAGAAATGTGGATAAAAGTTGGAGTAATGGGGAGATCTCTTCAGGGTGTGAAAGAGGCAACCTGAATATTCTCAAAACCAAATTTGTACTCTGTCCATAAGTAAAGTGGCAAAATTGGTGACTAAAATGCCACTTGAAGAATGAGGATGCCCCTAGCCCCTCTACATGTCTGGCTCTCTGGGCCACTCCTGTGTTCTCTTCTTTCCCTCCAGCCCCCATCTCTTTCTCTCCCTTCTTCTCAATCTGCCCTTTCTTCTCTCATTTCCTTCCTCTCTTCTTCCCTCCTCCCCTCCTCAAGACAACTCCCAGGAACAACTGGGAGAAACCTTGCTTTTTTTTTTTTAAAAAAAAAAAGTAAGTGTGGATAGGAGAGACTTTTTATCCATCGTGAAGTGAGCTAATGCAAACTGTTAGGGAGATAAATAAATGAAGGGGCTGCCGATAGACTGTTTGGCTCAAAGGAGAGAAATTTGTCTCACTTTGGAAGAAGGACCTGGAGGGATCAACTCCATCGACTCATTCTTTGGACTGTTATCTGCCAGGGAGGTTGTGACACAGGAGCAATTAAGACAAACTTTAGTCTATAAGTTCACGCCTGCAATCTCAAGGTTTCCAAACAAGATAAATGATACCTCCAAGCGGGGAAACAAAGTATTTTCCAGACTCTGCCCAAAGTCACGGCAAATATTTGCAGCGGTTCCGCAGAATAGTCCTCTCTGCCCAGGTGTCGCAAACCATCAATCAATCAGTGGTATTTATCGGGCGCTCACTATGTTCAGAGCATTGTTCTCAGTACTTGGGACAGTATGGTACCACAGAATTAGCAGACACATTCCTGGCCAAGAATGAGTTGACAGTCTAGAATGACCCATGCATTCTCATTCACTCCAGTTGAACTGATAATAATAGTAATTATGGTATTTGTTGAGTGCTTGCTATGTGTCAGATGCTGTTCTAAGCGCTCGGTTAGATACAAGCTAATCAGGGTGGATACAGTCCCTGTCCCACCCAGGCCTCACAGACTTAATCCCCATTTTACAGATGAGGGAACTGAGGCTCAGAGAAGCTGAATGACTTGCCCAAAGTCACACAGCAGACAAGTGGCGGAGCTGGAACTAGAACCTGGGACCTTCTGACTCCTAGGTTGTTGCTCTTAGCCACTAAGCCACACTGCTTCTCTAAGTCACACAGGGTCTTCAGGACCAAGACCACTTCAAGGAGGAGAAATTGATGTTGGTGGGGAGGATTGATGTTAGTCGGGAGGAGAGGTTGAAGGGAAAGGAGTTGGCCAGAATTGAAAGCCAGCTGTGGGTGGTGAAAACCTGGGACTAGCATCCCAGGATGAGAGAGTATAGTGGGGCAGTATGCAGTAGCAGGAGGAGACGTTGCAGAACTGTCAGTGGGGCCATCACTCACAATCAGAGAAGCAGCATGGCCTAGCGGCAAGGGCACGAGCTTGGGAGTCAGAGGACGTGGTTTCCAATCCCGGCTCCGCCACTTCTCTGCTGTGTGACCTTGGGCAAGTCACTTCACTTCTCTCTCCCTCAGTCCCTGTAAAATGGGGATTAAGACTGTGAGCCCCAGGTGGGACAGGGACTGTGTCCAACTTGATAACCTTGTATCTACCCCAGTGCTTAGAACAGTCCTTGGCACTTAGTAAGCGCTTAACAAACACTATTATGATGATGATTATTACCATATCCGGATGACGGGACCTTCAGGTTTAGGTCAGGCTAGAGCCCAAGAGTTTCGGTGTGTTTCCATCTCTGTTGCTGCAGGGTCGACGAGCCACGTGGCTGGGGAGGACAGGCAGCAGAAGTCAGTTGTCCCAATTAAGGTCATTTTGGTAGGCTGTTGCAATAGGGTGGGAAGGTTCTTTTTTGCTTCCCCACAACCCCCAGGGTGTCATGGGGCAGGGACAGCAGCTTCAGAGGAAGGATTGTTAGTTTAGGAAAGTCTGGTCTCTTGAGGTTTGTTTCCACATCCCGTTCCAGCGACCGAGGCTGACTTGGGCAGGTTTGAAGACTGGCGGTCATGTGACCCTTGTATTTGGCTCTACGAGTGGTGCAGAAACTAGTAGCATTCCCTTTTAACATTGGCTCCTGCAACTGATCCTTTTTAGGGCACAGTCCCTTAGGAGAAGCAGCATGGCCTAGTGGATGAGCACGGGCCTGGGAGTCAGAAGGACCTGGGTTCTAATCCTGACTCTGCCAATGATCTGCTGTGTGACTTTGGGCAAGTCACTTCACTTCTCTGGGGCTCAGTTACCTCATCTGTAAAATGGGGATTGAGACTGTGAGCCCCACATGGGACAGGGACTGTATCCAAATTGATTTGGTTGTATCTACCCCAGCGCTTAGTACAGTGCCTGGAACATAGTAAGCACTTAACAAATGCCATCATCATTATGATTATTATTTCCCCCACTCCTCATCCCCTTAACCACAGAGACTAATCCAGCCTCTCTTGCCTCAGTTTTTAAAAATTATTTTAAGGTATTTGGTAAGTGTTTACTGTGTGCCAGTCACTGTACTAAGCGCCAGGGTAGATACAAGGTTGGACATAGTCCATGTCCCACATGGTGCTCACAGTCTCCATCCCCATTTTCCAGATGGGGTAACTGAGGCTAAGAGAAATGAACTGACTTGCCCAAGGTCACACAGCAGACAAGTGGTGGAGCCGGGATTAGAACCCAGGTCCTTCTGATTCCCGAGCCTGTGCTCTATCCACTAGGCCATGCTGCTTCTCAGCTAGGGAGGAGCAATAGCTGAGGGCACCCTCTGACTGGGTTTAACCTTGGGGAGCCGCTGAGAGGTTCAGGCTGCCTAAGGCGGAGCCCTGGAAGTGCGCCCTATGGAGAAAAGAGACCGGCATCAGTGAAGCTGCCAGCTGAGGGAGCCCAGCCAGGACGAGGGACACCAGAGGGTCAGCGCTGGGTCCACTCCCTGGGCCTCATCCCCTCTCCCCAAGAAATGGGAAACTGGCTGACCCCTCCCCAGGCTCAGTCTGGCTTTCAGCTTCTCTGACCAAGGGTCCGTTTATTCCTTGTGTCGGTGACCTAGAAGCTTTTGGGGGTGGGAATTGAGCAGGATACACTCCCCCCTCTCCACCACAGCGTGGGAAGCAGCATGGTGTAGTGGATAAAAACAGGCCTGGGAGACAGAAGGTCATGGATTCTGATCCTGGCTCCTCCACTTGTCTGCTATGTGGCCTTGGGCAAGTCATTTCACTTCCCTGTACCTCTGATCTCTCATCTGTAAAATGGAGATTTAGACCGTGAGCCTCACGTGGGTCAGGGACTGTGTCCAACCTGATTGGCTGGTGTCCACCCTTAGTATAGTACTTGACACATAGTAAACGCTTAACAGATACCACCATTATTATTATTATTTGCCCTTTCTCGGAGACCTTTGGCTCTGTTAACTGGAAGGAGATAGCCAGTTTCGGGTCCGGAGGAGTCAGTTGTCTTTTAGTCAAATGACAATTTGGCTTTCTTGTTGGCCATCACATCACTGGTGAGAAGGCTCTTTGTCAGAGTTAGAGCGAGTTAGCATTATGGTCTCGTGGCAAGAACATGGGCTGGGGAGTCATAGGACATGGGTTCTAATCCCAGCTCTGCCACATGTTTGCTGCGTGACCTTTGGCAAGTCACTTCACTTCTCTGGGCTGCAGTTCCCTCACCAGTAAAATGAGGATTAAGACTGTGAGCCCCACGTGGGACAGGGACGGTGTCCAACCTGATTACCTTGGACCTACCCCAGCGATTAGAACAGTGCTTGGCACAAAGTAAACACCTACCAAATATCACTATTATTATTATGTGGCTGGGAAGGGGCTGGCGCAGGGGGCTCGTGACTCCAGAGCTGACCCACCTCAGAGCTGATGGGTTTCCCAGAAGCAGAAAACATTTCAAACACTCAACCCTTGAAAATACTGCACCGTGCAGTTGTTACCCACCCCGCCCCACACCCTGAGCAGGTTTGATTCAGTGGACATGGGCATTCCCAGTGAACCACTCCAATCAAGCCCTCACCCTAACCGAAAGACTCAACACAAAACATAAGTCTCCAATAATGTAGTAACATAGCTGGAGTACTTTTATTTCCGTCAGCCGGCACCCTGACCTCTTTAGGAGTCAAGTGCCCCCTCCCCCCACTTTAAAAATTTGATTGGAGCCGCCACCCCCCCCAAGAATGGCAGTGCCCGAGGCCAGCCGGCGGCGGGCCGGCCCTCACTTACGCCACCACCTCGATGTCTGGATGGTAGCAAAAGCCTTGGGTGAGAAAAAAAGGTCCCAAAGAGCCGAGAAATCTGCATAGTGCACCCAGCAGCCAGAAACCAAAAAACGCAGGTTCTTCATTACTTCTGGCTCATGTTCATTGGGACAGAAGGTAACTGGAGAGCGTTGAGTGAGGCAGCAATGCAGGAATGGGGGCGCCTGGTCCCCCCAAGTTGTGACGAGGCGTGGGTACCCCCAAAGGCTTTCTTGGTGCTTACAGAGGGTGCTGGGTAGCAACACAGTGGCGATGGGGCAGGTGGGCGGTTCAGCCTCAGTGCCCCCAGGCCCGGGGGCTCCCAGTCGATCTTCTGTGCTTCACTGGGGCCCCTGCTGGGCCCGCCGCTCTTCCAGCATCCTGCACACCCACATGGAGACCACCTCAGCGTTCCCGTCGTTGTACTGCAGGACAAATGGGTGGCCCTGAGAGACGCGGTGGAAGGGGGGAGACAGGAAGCACGGTTAGCTGGGGTTAGCGGGGGCCGGCCCGGGAGGTGGCATAGGGTGGGTAGGTTGGTGGGTTGGGAGGGGGAGGACTCCCCTCTCTTCCCCCCACCTCCAATCCCTTCCCCAGAAGGGTAAACCCCCCTGTCCCTCACACAGCTCTTTCCCTCCAGCCGCTGACCCCCTTGCCTTGCAGCAAGTCGAGTGGCAGGCGGGGAGGCTCGGGATAGAATTCCGCAGGTGGAAAAGGGCTGAGAGAAAGTTGGGAAGCTGCCATCTGGGGAGAAGAAACAGCGTGGCCTAATAGAGATAGCCTGGACCTGAGAGTTGGAAGGACCTGGCTTCTAATCCCGGCTCTCTCACTTGGCTGCTGCTGTGTGACTGCTCTGGGCCTCAGTTATCTCGTCTGGGAAATGGGACATGGACTGTGTCCAACCTGATTACCTTGTATCTATCCCAGCATTTAGAACACGGCCTGACACATGGTAAGTGCTTAACAAACACCATTAAAAAAAAGTGAAAGCCCCCTAGAAGAGATGGGATGATCTAAAGTCTGGTGGATTTGAAGCAGGAGGGGAATTCCATGCAGGAAGAAAAGTGTGATCCAGGAGGGTGTACCCTTCTCATGTCCAGTGAGAAGGTAAGCATGGGAGGAACAGGAATTGCAAACTGGGGTGTAATAGATGGGGTAAGGAAAGAGAGAGAGAGAAAAAGAAAGAGAGAGAAAGAACAAGAACATACTGATGGCACTGCTCTAAAGCCAATGGTCAAATGCTTTTGTTTGATGCAGACAAGAATGGGTAAACATTGAAGGTTTATGAAGAGTGGAGAGATGGGTGCAGTAAGAGGATTTAGAAAGGTGAGCCATTAAGTATAGACAGGACAGGGGAATCCTCTAGACTAAGCTCGTTGTGGACAGGGAACATGTCTACCAACTTTGTTCTATTGTACTCTCCCAAGTGCTTAGTACAGGGCTCTCAATAAATATAAATAAGTAAGCACTCAATAAATATGATTGAGAATGGAGAGAATGCAAGCAGGGAGACCACACAGTGGGCTGATGAAAATAGTTCCTATTTGTCTTGTGAGCGAATTTATGTTTACTTGAGTGTAGACATGTTTTGGTTCTAAGTTTTTAGGCATGCCCTAATAACAGGTACTTTCCAAGCACTTAGTACAGTACTCTGCACACAGTAAGAACTCAATAAATATGATTGAATGAATGAACAGGTAATGTTGGAGACCATAATTTCAATATAGCATGGCTTAGTGGCAAGAGCACGGGCTTGGGAGTCAGAGGTCGTGGGTTCTAATCCCAGCTCTGCTACTTGTCAGCTGTGTGACTTGGGACAAGTCACTTAACTTCTCTGTGCCTCAGTTACCTCATCTGTAAAATGGGGATGAAGACTGTGAGTCCCACATGGGACAACCTGATTCATTTGTACCTATTCCAGTGCTTAGAATAGTGCTTGGCACATAGAAAGCATTTAACAAATGTCATTAGTATTACTATTATTGTGTTAAGGGTTTTTTTTGTGCATTGAGTACTCATTTTATTGAAGTTTTGCCTGGATCGCAAGTATGAACCCCAAAAATGCGTTGGACAGCAATCATTATAACCTACATTTGAACAGAACCACGATGGTAGACAAATTAATCAAATGGGAATTTGTTCATATTCTGTTCTTCTAAGGAGAATATTCCAAAACCATACTTTGAGAGATTGAAAAAGTACAGTGTAGAAGAGAAGTTGAAATAAATGTGGTGATTGAAGAACAGTAAAATAAAAATGAATGAACATTTCAGCCTTCGAGTGGTTGCTCCAACCCCAAACATTTGAAAGACTTTGCGGGGCAGGGATCAGGCCAACCAATTCTAGTGTACTGTACTCTCTCAAGCACTTAGTATACTGCTCCGCACACAGTAAGTGTTCAATAAATACTATTGAAATATGCTTCAATCGAGAAGGTGGTATTTCAGGAGATTTCTGTCTTTACACATTTTACCGTGGGCATTGCCATGTACATTATAATTACTGTTCCGATTAACCCGAGAGATGCCAATAATAATGAGTAACAATAATAGATATCGTGGCATCCCAATTAGACCTAAGCAGATTCAATCCCTCCACCTGTTCTTCTCTGACTTTTTCTGGCTTTTAGCCTACCCTAGATACTCCTTCTATTTACTCGTTTGGAATCCTATAGGACTTTACCCTGAAGAGAAGGGAAAAGGATTATTAGAGCCAGAGCCTCATATGGGGGGCTCAAAACCCCAAATTCCCATCCACCTTTTATTTTTAACCCAGACTGTGGGGGTCAAGATAGCAGCAGGCCCCAGGCTCTGGGATGCCAGGCTCCAGCTTACCCACAGCCGGCTAGTCTGGGCTCGCAGTGGCTGGGCTCATCTGGAGCAGACACCCGACGGAGCTCAGGTGTCCTCCAGGGGACCCGCAGGGAAACCAGTTCCCAAGCCAGGCCCTTGGGCTGGATCTTCTAGTGTGGCCGCAGGGCAGGATTCTGGGAGAGTCTCCCCCCAACACAGGACCGGAGGGAGGAGGTGGAAGGATGTGCAGAAGATGCCCCTGGGGTTGGGGCAGTCCATTGGGAAACTGACCTCTGGGGTGCTCAGGGCCTCTGCATTTCCCCACCTCCTGCAGCTGGGGCGAGTTCTGGGGCCGCGAGAACCAAATTAACTAGGGAGCCACGGGGAATGAGGGCACCTGATTTGCGGTCGAGGCCGACCGTCCAATTTTTTTTTGTTTTTCCCCCGGGAGACCCTCCCCTGACACCCAGAGGCACCTTAGCATCCTCGGGTGCAAAGGAGTCTCAAGGCTGGGGGCAAGGCCAGGGGCAGGGCAGACCTGTCGCTGCCGCTCAGTGATCACTTTCGCCTCATCACAAGCCAGTCGGAGTCTCTCTCATCCCCGCAATCCTCGCGGAGCCGATTCCAACAATCAAACCAGTGAGTGTTGAAGCACTGTGGTCCACAAAACTTCCCAACGGAAGAGGGCTGGGCCGGGGAAGGGGATAATAAAGAGAAAGGGGTAGGGGCCACCAGCCGGCAGGCGGGTCCAAAAGTGGGACGGGGGGAGAGCAGCCCAGAGGGAGTCGGGACAGCTGCCAGAACCCGCGCTGGAAATCAGTCCCATCCGGGAGATGGAGGGAACTGACCGAAACCTAATGGCGCATGGAGAGCAGTCGCAGCCAATTCCGCACACTTCCACCTTTACCTGTGCTTCTGTGTCCAAATCGGCTTTGCCGGCTTCCGCTCACCGAACCTTTGTCATCATGCCCCAATTCTTGCTCACCCATTTAATTGGGATGGTTTTAAAATAGCAAATGGCTCCCAAGCCTTTTGCATGACTCTGGGTAGCCTTTCGGGCTGAAAGCCTGCCATTTCCCGCTTCTTCCTCATTCTTTTTAAGGCACGGGGCTCCACACTCCTTTCATGGTCAAATCATTTTTAACCTCTTGGCATCAAACCCAGTGAACTGGGATTTACTGAGACTAGAAGATCTAGTCCCTGCAGAGCAGTTGCCCTGGCCAGCGAGCCAGAGAGTGACTTTCTGCCAGGGGAGTATTGGGTGGGTAGGTGGGTGACGCCAGGCGGGGGTCTCTTCAAGGGGAACAATCCTTAACTTCCATTTTTGGGTGAAAATGCATTTTAAAACAAAATCTGGGAAATACAGAAACAAAACCGAGTGTAAATCTCCTATGGTATTGAAGAAGCAGCATGGCTCAGTGTAAAGAGCACGGGCTTTGGAGTCAGAGGTCAGGGGTTCAAATCCTGGCTCTGCCAATTGTCAGCTGTGTGACTTCGGGCAAGTCACTCAACTTCTCTGTGCCTCAGTTTCGTCATCTGTAAAAGGGGGATGAAGACTGTGAGCCCCACGTAGGACAACCTGATCACCTTGTAAACTCCCCAGCACTTAGAACAGTGCTTTGCACATAGTAAGCGCTTAATAAATGCCATCATTATTAAATAAGGACCTCAAGACCTCTCCCCTTCCCCCTTAGCCCTTCTGAGGGGGCTTCATTTCAGTCTCTCTGGGGGTCCTCCAGGGTGAGGCAGTCCCCAGTTCTAACCCTGTTGGCCTTTGCCGAAAAGCAGAGAGCTGGGCGGTCCTGTTGGGAACAGGTAGGCCAGATCCAGACAGCGGTGCATGGCTTCCTCTCCCAGTAACTAAGTGGAACAATGCAAACTGGAGAAAAAACTTCCGGTGGGTGAACTCTCAATGGACACATCCTACCATGTGCACTCCTGTCCCCCTGAGGTGGGATGTGTTCTAATAATAACAATAATAATGATGGTATTTAAGTACTTACTATGTGCCAGGTACTATACTAAGCACTGGGGTGGATACAAGTAAATCAGGTTGAACACAGTCCCTGTCCCATGTGGGGCTCACAGTCTCAATCCCCATTTTACAGATGGGGTAACTGAGGACCAGAGAAGTTAAGTGATTTGTCCAAGGTCACACAGCAGACAAGTGGCAGTGTCCGGGTTAGCACCCATGACCTTTTGACTCCCAGGCCTGTGCTCTATCCACCTTGCCAAACTATTTCTGCCTTCTAGGGAAGAGGCCCAGCCCACTGTTTCACACCTCACCCACTTCTCATTGGGCACTGCCCCAGCTTCATGCTCCAGACCTCTTATTGAGTTGGGGACACAAAATGCCCCCAACCCTCCCCGCTGTAATCTGCTGGGGAGGGCCGACCATCCTCAGCTCCTCTTTCTGCTTGGGGGAGGCCCTCGGCACTCCCAGGATGGGAAGCGAAACCACTGACCAATATCCTGGGAGCTCACCCTGCTGTGGAGAACTGGCCGCTGAAACCAACCGCAACAGCAAGGGGAAAAGGTTTACCAGTGAGACCTCATATCAGTCCCACTGGTGGCCCCTCCCACAGCTGGGTGCAGCCCCAATGGTCACCCTGAGACTCGCTGGCAATTTTCAAGTCTTCAGTGCCAAGGATTCGCCTCCCAGACCTCCAAAATATCTCGGCCTTTGGTCGGGGTGGCCCCTCCCTCCCGGCCCTGATTTTTATTTTAAGGCCTTCGAAATGGAGTGCAGCTGTGCCATTCCATTTCAATCAACCTTCCCGGGTTCATTCTTCACAATTGCTACAGAAATAGATGTTTCCCCCAAATATTCAATTATTAGCAGTAAATTGCTTACCTCTAGCCATTCCAGGCTGTACACAGCCAACTAAACAGGTCAAGGAGCTCTCAACCTTTCATCTGAGTAGATCTATGTGTTCTCCCAGACAGTAATTGGTCAGAGAATGGCCCATTGAGAGAGCCGAGTGTTTCAGAGACACCCATGATTCATCCTGGAGCCCTCACTTAGAGCCCGCAGTCGAGGGATCGCACTAGCCAACTTAGGGGAGGAGAAAGGGAATGACCTTTTTTTTTAAATGATATTTTTTAGACACTTACTATGTGCCAGGCATGATACTGAGCACTGGGGTAGATAATAATAATGGTGATATTTCTAAGGTGCTTACTGTGTGCCAGGCACTGTACAAAACGCTGGGTAGGTACAAGCAAATTGAGTTGGACACAGTCCCCGTCCCATGTGGGGCTCACAGTCTCAGTCTCCATTTTACAGATGAGGTAACTGAAGCCCAGAGAAGTGAAGTGACTTGCCCAAGGTCACACAGCAGACAAGTGGCAGAGCTGGAATTAGACCCCATGACCTCTGACTCCCAAGTCATGCTCTCTCCATGACACCATACTGCTTCTCTAGGTACGACCTAATCAGGTTGGACAGAGCCGCCCGGCCCATGCAGTAGCAGAGGGAGATGCAGCCAGCTGTGATCCTCCGGGTCCTCAATGTTGGGGCACCCAGACTTGTCCTGCCTCAGCAGCTAAGGGTTCGGGTTTGTATGGGTAAGAGCAACGTACATCAGGATACCGAAGAGAGGGGTGGAGGAGCCTCCCGTTCTAGACCGTAACCTCGTTATGGGCAGGGATGAGTCTTCCAACTCCTGTTATTTTGTAGCGATGAGGCCGAGTGGATAGAGCACGGGTTCTAATTCTAGGTTCTAATCCTGGCTCTGCCAAATTGCTTGCTGTGTGACCTTGGGAAAGTCAACTGTAAAATGAGGATTTAATGCCTGTTCTCTCTCCTACTTAGACTGTGAGCCTCATGCAGGACAGGGACTATGTCCAACCTGATTAACTTGTATCTATTCCGGGACTGAAAACAGTGTTTGACACATGGTAAGCTCTTAGCAAATACCATAAGAAAGAATTAGATGAATTGTCTTATTGAAGAACTAAAGAGAGAAGCAGAGTGGCTCAGTGGAAAGAGCACAGGCTTGGGAGTCAGAGGTCATGGGTTCTAAACCTGGCTCTGCCACTTGTCAGCTGTGTGACTTTGGGCAAGTCACTTAACTTCTCTGCACCTCAGTTACCTTAACTGGAAAATGGGGATTATGACTGTGAGCCCCAAGTGGGACAACCTGATTACCTTGTATCCCCCCTAGTGCTTATAACAGTGCTTGGCATATAGTAAGCGCTTAACAAGTACCATCATTATTAATACGGGAGATTGGAGCTTCTTAGTAGAAAAGGTGGGTTTGGTGCAAAGATCCAAGTTGGCAGATCAAAATTCTAGGTAATTTTCAGTGCTGATTCTACAGCCCCGCTCTCTTTTGGACGGTTGTTTTTCATTTGAAACTGAACTATTCCTTGGAGAAAGCTATAAAAAGGATGAAAACTAGTAGGAAATTTTGGCCATTGTGCAATCTATGAACAAATAAAAGAAAACTCCATCACCAGAACCCACTTTTTGCCTTAAGCTACATTTCCTCAAACAAATCACCAACAACCTGCGGTACTCAAATATTCTGTTCTTAATTTCCTTTAGTTCTCAAGGTAACATTGGAGAAAATTCAATGAATGTTAGCTTTTCTGTGGTATTGAATGGGGTGACCTGGTACTCTTTGTTTGGGGAAGTGGCCTGCATGGCCTTGAATTATTTTAGGGTGGTGATGACTTTTGTTTTCTCAGGGAGGTCACTTAACCTTGGAGACCTTTCAAATTTAACAAATAAATTTTCAGTCTTACTGGGGTGGGACTTTAACCAGCCAACTTCAAAAGGTACTTAAGTTTCTAGAACTAAAGTACCGTTGGCTTTTCTAAGTTCAAACTCTGAATTACGTCAATAGAAATTGTTCCTTTCATCCGTGAGTGCTCCTTTGTGTCCCTAGGAGCAATCAATACTGTTCGTCCTAATAGAAATATACCTCAATCATGAGTAACCTCTATTTCTTTGAATCGAGTGAAGTGGTCACACCAAAGTGAGTGGTTAAAATAAACCTTATGCAGCATCATGTAGATTGCAAGCTCCTCAAGGACAGGGATTGTATCTATAATTGTACTTTTTCAAGCAATACGTTTCAGTGCTTTGTATACAATGTGAGCTCATATTGATCATGTGGGCTCAGGTTTGTTTGGTAGAACGTTACTTTGGCAGAAGCAATGGGTATCAGGATGTTAATGTGGGAGAGGAAGCTGGCCTAGTGGATAGAGCCTGGGCCTGGGAGTCAGAAGGACCTGGTTTCTAATGCCGGCTCTGCCACGTATCTGCCGTAAGACCTTAGGCAAGTCACTTTTCTTCTCTATGCCTCAGTTCCCTCATCTGTAAAAAAATGGGGATTAAGAGTGTGAGCCCCATGTGGGACAGGGACTGTGTCCAAACTGTTTACCTCGTACCTACCCTAGCTCTTAGTACAATACCTTGCCCATAGTAAGCACTTAACAAAGACCACAATTATTATTATGATTGCTATTAATATGAAAGCCACCACCAAAAAGATGCACCTTCAGTGATATTTGCCTCACATTTTCCTGCCACATTAAAGCTGCCATTTAATACTGTTCAGGGCCCCAGAGGCACACAAAGCTACCTGAACTTTCAAACTCAGTAATGATGCCTGGGGCCACTGTACTCCCAAGTTTACCCATTTTTGGTGCTGTGATGGTTACATTACACCTAGAATCGGCAGTTTTAGAGGTGGAAAACAAAAGAAAACAAAGAGAACTGTTTCACTGAGCAGATCAATTGCCTCATTTATATTGCACTTTCCCAAATGCTTAGCTCAGTGCTTTGCACACAGTAAGTGCTCAAGAAATACTACTGATTGATTTTAATGATATTGAAAAAGCCATTGTATGACCTATGATTACTCAGGTGCTTGGAAGTCAGCGGGAAGTTTTATATTTTGGGGGTACAGAGAGCTTTTGTATGCGCAAAGGTCAGGGAGGAAAGGGCCGGGGAAATGAGCTGGAAAGATAGCCACCGAGTGAGTGTCGGCCTGGCTAATTTTCTGTGTCAACTCTGAAAATTAGCTAAACAATGACAAACCAGGCTTTTTAAATGAACTTGTCACTTCTGGTTTTTGTGATAAAGGGTAACGTTTTTCAAGTCTCAGTGGCCCTAGTAGGGTATTTCTAGACAGGTTAACCCTTGACAGGACTAACGCCTATTAAAGGGCTACAGTGGCTTTTAGGGGTCTGAGCTGGAAACAAGAGATTCAGCCCAAACCTGTGATCCTTCAATAGAAAGCTAACTCTCCTTGAAACTTTAAATCATTCATTCAGTCGTATTTACTGAGTGCTTCCTGGGTGTACAGCACTGTACTAAGCGCTTGGGAGCGTACAATTGAACAGTAAACAGACACATTCCCTGCCCAATTTCCTCCTGCCTAAGAAATGGCCAGAGCTGAGAGGGCCCCAGGATCCTGCCCTAGAGTCAATGGGTCATCTTAGTTCCTCATTCATTCATTCAATCATATTTATTGAGCACTTATTGGGTGCAAACCACTGTACTAAGCGCTTGGCACAGTAAAATACAACAACAAATAGACACATTCCCTGCCCACAGTGAGCTCACAGTCTAGAGAGGGAGACAGACATTAATAGATATAAATAAATTACAGATATTTCAATAAATTACTTCCTGCCACAGTTCTTTTGCCCATACACTGTTGCCTTTCTTTGCCACCAATCCTCCCTCCCAACTTGGGGAGGGGAGAGTCCCAAAGTGAGAAAGCCAGAGCCCTCATTCTTTTCCTCCCCAATGCTTGAAAGCACACGACGATTCCCCCAGCTGTGCTTGGCTATGCTCCTGTTAGAAAGGAGGGGCTGTTCTGAAATGGCGACAAACTGTACCGTTGCTCCTGAGGACAGACCCCTCCGTTAGAGACAGTCAAAACGTTGGTCTGGACTGAATGTCCCTTAATGGCCAATGCAGTGAGCCCTCAGGTATGTGGATCCCGGCGTGGCACCTCAGGGGCTCTGTGAGGTAACACCCCTCGCCTTGTTGGTCCCCCGCACCCTGACACGCGTGTACTGCGCCGACCCGAGACACGGATTTGCTGATTTGGAGTCGAAAAGAGATCGTTGCCAGGCTAATGGCTGTTTAATGCTGAGTACATTTTCCTCAGAGAGTCTAAAACGGCCTAGGCCTTCTGAATGTATTTTGCTTTTTTATTGCAGAATGAAAAGTAATGCCAGGGAATGCTAGATGGGAAATAATTCCATAATCGAATTCCACCAAATGAGAAAGCTAGGGGTTATTAAGAGTCCCATTCATAAGCGATCCCTAGTCCGACTGGCAGAAGACATCCCCCCTCCTCCACCTCCACCAGTTTCCATTGGCAAATAAAGGTGGGGGAGGGAAGGGGCTATCCCGACAGAAGGCCGCTGGCCAGACCCTGAGGCAGATATTTAGTCTCTAATCGAATCACAGGGCTGAACCTAACTGTCCCCTTCGCAAGCCCCCTCCCATCCCACTTCCAGGGGAAGGTTGGGGCTGGGGGGGAGGGAGGAATGCAAGACTTCTCCCCGCTCCTTCCCCCATCCTCCCCTGGTTCTCCCCTGGCAGCAGGCCTGTTGTCTGCTCTCTCCCTACCTCCCTACTGTGTCACTTTAAAGCCTGTTTAGGAGCTACTACAGGGACAGTAGGGAAGTAACTACTTTGTGAGCCCCATGTGGGGCAGGAACTGTGTCCCATCTGCATGTACTATATCTGCAGCAGTGGTCAGTCCAGTGCCTGGCATAGAGTAAGTGCTTAACAAGTTCCATTTAAAAGAAAAAACAAAAGGAACGCACTGCCCTGGTGGTAAAAACACAGGAGCACTCGTGCCTCTATGGTCTGGTCCTGAGCATCATCTTGCTTCCTTTGTGCCACGCCTGGCTAAAGGAAGCCACCCACTGTCCCTCTCCCGCTCAAGCCCAGGGGAGGCCCTGTCCCTAGGTGGGCTGGGGGTGGACTATTTACTCTCTGGAAAAAAAAATTCCCAGAGCTGGAAATAAAATAAGAATGATACTCCACCCTGGATTTTCAGAGTACCTCTTCCCTAAGGATTCAGGACACATACAATCTCACACAAGTCTTCCCTGCTTAATTCCCAACACCCCAAACTGAATCAACTCCACAGCCACCTTTAGCCCTTAAGTATTTATTTATACCCATCTTTGGCACTTGGAGATATATGCAGATTCAACTGTACACCCAATTGTTTACCCTGATTCACTGTATTTGTAAATTTTTTTGTCTATCTTCCCCAATCAGTCAGTGGTATTTGTTGATGTGCAGAGCACTCTACTAAGCACTTGGGAGAGTGCAATACAAAAGAGTAGGTTTAGATGATCCCTGCCCACAAGGAACTTAACAGACTAGTGGAGGGAGACAAACCTTAAAAGAAACTGCAGAAATAAATTACCAAAGGAATGTAAGCTTTTTGTGGACAGGAAAGAGGTTTCTTGCTTCTGTTGTATTTTCCCAAGCATTTAGTACACTGCTCTGTACTGTGCATGGAACCTATCAACTCTGTTGTATTGTTTCTTACAGGGGCATAGTACAGTGCTGTTCACATCGTGCTTAATAAATATCACTGATTACAGTGTTCAATAAATACCAGTAGGTGCTCAGATACCATTACTATTGCTGCTGCTATTACTAATACTCCTATTACCACAACTCTCAATCTGTGATCTCATTTATCCTCACAATGTCAATCAATCACTATTTATCGATTACTTGATGTCGAGAACTGTCCTAGGCACTTGGGAAAATACAAGAGAGTTAGATCCAATTTTTGCTTGTGAAGACCTTACACAGGTCCCCTAGCAGGGGAGACGAACACTAAAAGAAAGCAAGAGTGTACAGGTATGTACATGAGTATTGAGGTGCATGTGTTTTAGTGGGGTGGGGGAAGAAGGGTGAGTAGGTGCTTAGGGGATGAAGAGTCAATCAATTAATTGTAGTTATTGAGCACTTATGTGCAGAGCACTGTATTAAGTGCTTGAAAGACTACAGCATATCAGAGTAGGTGGCCATGTTGCCTGCTCACAGCTAGCTTACAGTCTAGAGGGGGAGACAGACAATAATATAAATAAGTAAAATGTAAGTGTTGTGGGGCTGAAGGAGAGATGAATAGAGGGATGCAAATCCAAGTGCAAGGGGGAGAGAGAGAAGAGGGAATGAGGACTTAGTCAGGAAAGACCTCTTGGAGATTTGCTTTTAATAAAGCTTTGAATGTGGGGTGCAGTCATCTGTTGGATATGAAGAGGGAAGGTACTCTAGGCCAGAGAGAGGTGAGATAGATGAGACTGAGGTACAGTGAGCAAGTTGGCATTAGGTTAGCAAAGTATGCGGGCTGGGCTGCAGTAGGAAATCAGGGAGGTAACGTGGCAGGGCCAAGGTGACTGACTGCTTTAAAGGTAATGATAAGGAATTTCTGTTAGATGCAGAGGTGGACAGGCAATGACTGGAGTTTCTTGAGGAGTGGGAAAACATGGACTGAGCGGTTTTGTAAAAAACGGTCCAGGCAGCAGAGTGAAGTATAGATTGGATTGGGGAGAGACAGGAGGCAGGGAGGTCAGCAACGAGGCTGATACAGCAATCCAAGAAGGATAAGATAAGCGCTTGAATTAAGGTGGTTACAATTTGGATGGAGGAAAGGACAAACTTTAGTGATGTTGTGAAGATTGATCTGACAGGATTTGGTGATAGATGGAATGTGGGTTGAATGAGGGAGATCAGTTGAGGATAATGCCAAAGCACAGCACATGTGTGGCAGAGCCAGGATTAGAACCCAGGTCCTTCTGACTCTGAGGCCAGTGCTCCATCCACTAAGCCTCACTGCTTCTCTGTAATAATAATGATGATAATATTACTGTGAGCCAGGGTGGATGGTGGTGGGGTTGGTGGTGATAAGAAAGTCTGAGAGTTGGGTGGCGGGGACAATGGGGAGCTTAGTTTGGGAGGATGAAAGGGGCAGATGCTTTTTCGAGCAGGGAAAATTGAGCAAGGAGCAGAGCTGGTCTGACCCCAATGGCTTCTGACTGTCAACCTGGGGATCTTTCCCAGTAAAGCCCCACCTTGTCCAAACTTATCTCCCAGCTGGCCATGAGAAAGCGGGGCTCTCCCCTGGCATCTGTCCACAGTGCAACTCAAAATTCAAAACAGCAAAAGGAATCCCAACTGTTGCACTCGCTCACAGACTTGTGACAAGATAGCAGGTCCCTCAGACAGCATTTCAAATACAGATTATTAGTGTGTGATATGAAAAGGGTGTTTTTATTGCATGATATAATGCAATGGGACCTTGGGCGCTCTGTGGAAAGACCTTACACTCAGAAGTGTAATGAACCCATAGTCCAAAAAACATTATACTGTACATTAACCTATCATTAATGGCACATTAGGGCTAGGGGCATTGCACGCTTGCTGGTCAGGGCTCCATCAGGACAGTATAGAGAAAGCCACCCGGTCTTCACAGGCTTAAAAACAAATAGAGAAAATAAATATTCCTGATGTCTACGGGCAGCTTCGGCACGCGCTCAATCCCTGCTTTGCGTACAATTTCCAAGGCTTAAAGGTGGGGGAAGGAAGAAGGGGGGAGAAAAAGAAATCCACAATTTAGTAGTTTGTCATGGAGGCATGTAAGGATGACCTTTCCAGGGCTTTGAGAGAAGCAGAAAACACCTTTAATATGAAAAAGGACTGAATTTTGCAACAGCCCTAGCCTACTTCTCTACGCTAGGCAGGGTGGGGGAGGTGTTGGAGGGTCGTTGGCAATTCCCCATCCTTTACTCACCTATTTCCTTTGCTCTTCTTTGTAGGGCCTCATCCTTACCGAAACAAGGGGTGCAAAGAAGATCCTTATAGAGTTTCGGTCATTGCTGCAGGATTCCTTCCTTGTTTCTAATTAGTGGTAGTCACTGAATGTCAATTGCAAGGGTGCTACACCGTACTGAGCGCCTGGGGAAGTACAACACAAGGAAGAACCACGTTCCCTGCCCGCAAGGAGGTTACAGTCTACTGGAGGGAGATGGACAAAATTATTTACCAAGAGAGGGAGGGAGGAAGAACAAGGATCAGTAAAGGTGGTAGGACAGATGCGCCCAGGTGAGATAGCAGAGTAAATCAGAAGCCTTGATTGTTCAGTTGAACAATAAATATTTGTGGAAGTGCTGAGGAGGGTGTCTAAACTGGGTCCGTGGTCAAAGGTGTTAGTCAGATGAAGCTCTGACTTCCATGATCAGAATTCCGGTCACCGATTGGTATTCTGGGAAACAAAAGAAAGTTGAGGGCTCTGATGAATTTGTGGATGAGTGGCCCATAATGTGTTAGTAGGAAGAAAAAATCAGAAATGTTAGGTGATTCTTCCTTAACTGAAGTCGGGCATTGAGGAGGGCAAACACTATCCTGTTTCCATAGTCGGAGACAGAATTCTGGGCAGGATGGATAATTGCTGCCCTCTAGAATGGAAGCTCCTTGCAGGCAGCCAGCCAGTCAGTCATATTTAGTGAGCACTTACTGTGTATGGAGTACTGTACTAAGTGCTTGGGAGAGTACAACATAACAATAAACAAACACATTCCCTGCCCACAAGCATACCGTCTAGAGGGGAGCTTACAGTCTAGAGGGCAGGGAACCCTGTCTACCAACTCTGTTGTACGATACTCTCTCAAGTGCTTAATATAGTGCTGCGCATGCTGTAAGCACTCGGTAAATACCACTGATTTATTAGTGTGACCCAGGAATGGCATTTCTTAGGTCAGTACGAGCGTGGAACCAATTCCACATCCAAGCAGCGCAGGGCTACGGATTCTGGGGGACGCGGAGACTCCCAGCTCACCCAGCATTTGTGTCACACACAAATCCACTGGTCACACACATTCCTTAGCTCGATGTACTTGGCTGCTCTAGATAGCCCTTTTGTTAGGTCTCTGTGGAACATCAAGGTTTACCGGATGCATCGCTGCCTTTTTCTCTATGTGACTTAGACCCCTGAGTAGTTCTCCTCCAACCAATCCTTAATGGCTTCCTGGTAAACAGCTGCTCAGAGGACAACTCCATCCACAGTTCAAGGGTAGAGCTGGGTACTGTTTTTTGCTTTGTCAAGTCCACAAAAGAGTCAGTTAATAATAATGATGATGGATGGAAAAGCAGCGTGGCTCAGTGGAAAGAGCACGGGCTTTGGAGTCAGAGGTAACGGGTTCAAATCCCAGCTCCGCCAATTGTCAGCTGTGTGACTTCGGGCAAGTCACTTCACTTCTCTGGGCCTCAGTTATCTCATCTGTAAAATGGGGATTAAAACTGTGAGCCCCCCCTGGGACAACCTGATCACCTTGTAACCTCCCCGGTGCTTAGAACAGTGCTTTGCACATAGTAAGCGCTTAACAAATACCATTATTATTATTCAATCAATCAATCAATCATATTTATTGAGCGCTTACTATGTGCAGAGCACTGTACTAAGCGCTTGGGAAGTACAAATTGGCAACACATAGAGACAGTCCCTACCCAACAGTGGGCTCACAGTCTAAAAGGGGGAGACAGAGAACAGAACCAAACATACCAACAAAATAAAATAAATAGGATAGAAATGTACAAGCAAAATAAATAAATAAATAAATAAATAGAGTAATAAATATGTACAACCATATATACATATATACAGGTGCTGTGGGGAAGGGAAGGAGGTAAGATGGGGGGATGGAGAGGGGGACGAGGGGGAGAGGAAGGAAGGGGCTCAGTCTGGGAAGGCCTCCTGGAGGAGGTGAGCTCTCAGCAGGGCCTAGCATTATTATTATTATGTTTTGGATGACATCTCTGTCACCTCACTAGGGAATATTTGGGCCAGAGCAAGGAGTGGGGAATCCAGAACTCGGCTCTCAGCACAGGGGTAATAATACGTACCCATTTCAGGCTCTGTGATTTAGTAATTAGGTGCTGTTATTAAAGACATTCCCATTAATATGTCTCCCCCTCTAGACTGTACACTCGTTATGGCCGGAGAACACGTCTGCTAATTCTGTTGTACTCTTCCAAGTGCTTAGTATGGTGCACTGCACATAGTAAGCGTTCAATAAATAGGATCGACTGATTGAAGCGTGGGTAGGGCCCCGCTCTCCCCCTTATTCAGGAAGCAAAAGATCGTATGGTGACTTGTAGCTGACCAAGAAAAGCCCACTATTCTTTAGCTTTTCAGTGTTGTGTGTTTCTCCACTCCCCCAATGCTGGAATTTCATTGCCTAAACGTGCTTTGACTGAGGTAAGCTTAACTGAAGTTGGAGAGGGTGCAAAGGATCTATACAAGTCTTTGTGGAATCCTGCTTTTCTCCTTGTCGGTAGCAGGCAAAGCAGCAAGTGTCCGTGTGATGGGGCTGGTAGGCCCAAACTTCTGGTTTACGGACAGTCGGTGGGGTCGTTAGGCATTCCCTAAAGACCTCTGGGCAACTCTGAAAGACAGGAGACAGGGTACTTTCCAAATGAAGCTAATGTTTGAGAGCTTCCTTGCAGAAGATTCCACTATCCAGGAAATGGGGTGTCCAGCACCTCTTTCCCTGAACTGTCTGTCATCCAGAAGGCCTGCTTCACGCAGTGCTGAACTCCCTTGTTGGCTAGCCTGAATGACCCACTACCATTCTCCTCCCCAACTTGCCTCTCTTCTCCAAGGGGTAAATCGAATACTCTCTCGGCAAGGGGAGACTCTGAGAGGTGTGGAAACCTTGGTCCTTGATGAGAGGCATTAGAAAAGCGACTCAGGTCTCCTGTCCAAGCTCTTCCTCACGATTAGGCATCCTCTGCCCCACTTTATCCTGCTGTTCACAAGGGAACATTCACATACTGCTCCCCTCTAGACTGTAAGCCCAATGTGGGCAGGGAATATGTCTGTTATACTGTTCTACTGAACTCTCTCAAGAGCTAGGTACAGTGCTCTGTACACAGTAAGTGCTCAATAAGTCCCATTGATTCAATGCCCCAGTAGGAGCCATTTGATGAGAAAAGGAGCCTTCTCTCATGTATTTTATACACTTAAGTAGGTGTGGGAAAGGTAAAGTTACTGATTCTGGTATCACTTGAAATGCAGCCACCTCTGGGCCACAACATCAGCACAGGCTTTTTTCTTTTTTTTTTTTATGGGATTAAAAGAGGTGAAAGAGCCTTGTGGTTGAATGGGGTGGGGAGAAGACCTGCCAGCATTGAAGTAGACTTAGAATACCCACGAGGGCCCTCTTGTCCCTTCCCTCCACTCTGCCACTTGATTTCAGATGCTCCAGGAAACCTTTCAGCATGCAGAAGAAAGCTCCACCCCCCAACAGCTCTCACCCAATGCGGATTTCACTTAGAATGGCATGGGAAAGGAGCACCGGGAAAACAGGCAAGCTCGGAGTCGGGGAGATAGAGATTGTCAGGATGTGGGGAGTGGGTGGCTTTTCCCTCTTTCCAACTATTCTGGGGTCTTTGACCAGTCCAGTGGAATGTGCCACCTAAATCATCAGGCAGGTGGGCCCTCCACGTTTAGGCCACCTGAGAAGGTCAGCATTCTGATGACAATTTAATCACCCCTGTGAAATTCATCTCCTTAAAAGGGAAGCAGGTCACGGTTCAGATCAGCTTCCCCCGACCCAGGCAGTTGTTCGGAAGCACCGGCGTCAGAACGATTCCAACGCTTCCATCTCTGCTCTGGGGTCACCCAAGAGTTTGTCCTCTGCTATCTCTTCTCCCCACCCTCTTCACTGTAAACCGCTCAGTTGATGTCAGACAACAGACATCCCACCAACGCTTTAAAATGTTCAATTCTTATTTGTCGTATGGTTGGCTAACATACACTGTAATTAAAATGTTGATTACTAAATGGTTTAAATATATGAGAGACAATGCAGTTAAAGCCTACAGTTAGGTCAATATGTGATTTAGATTTGCCATTTAAAAACTCTCATTTAAATTTTTCATACATTAATCACTACCGTACTTCAATGTTCTGATATCCACCTGACTACAATATTAAAATAAAACTTGCTGCCCCAGGGAAATCCTACTTATTCTTAATTGTTTTGAGGCTTTGATGGGCTTTTAATCTAAGATTAATTTATGCAATTTTAAATAACTCTTCCTATGATTAATAAGCTTGAAAATTAAAAGGAGTCTAAAGCAATTATAATGAGCATTTGGTCATAACCTCATTAGGGGAAGGAGTGAAGGATACAGCTCTGGAATTCTTACAAGGCTGGAATTTAAGGTTACTTTTAGAGAAGTCAAACATAGTTCTTGAAATTGCAGAGGCAGGTCAGCGAGGGTCAGCGTTAAAATGATGGCTGGCTCAATTAGCATACTAATGATTTTTCCCTATAGTGACAGAAAGGACGCTGGAAAGATGCTGAAAACAGACAAATGAACTGGGCTGAAGAGACTGCAAGCTCGGAGTCACCCTTTCTGGTACGTGATGTGAAATGAGACCCACAAGGAATTTCAGAAAACGCAGCAGTGCCATGGAGTTTGGAATTATAAAAGGCCAAAGCCATTAGGTCCTTCTCGGTGGCTGAGAGGAAGTTAAAAGAGAGCTTTTTTGAGCCTGAAAACCAGTCGTTGCTGAATTTTTGTTTGCCACCCCCAATCGATGGTCTGGATCCACCTGAAGATGGCTGGGATTTCAAATTTCCCTTTTACCTACCTGTCCCCGGACAGGTTTTTTAAACCCAAGAAACAGTCTTTGTGGGCCAGGTGAGATAGACTACCAGCACAATATCCATCAAATGCAGTTTCTGAAAAACTTCTATATGCATCTAAAACAGCCATGCAGATAAGCCAGTGCCCAGGATAAGAAATGGGTGCCTACTAAATAGCATAAAAATAACAATAGTAATAATAATAATTATGGTATTTGTTAAACAGTTACTATGTGCCAGGGACGGTACTAAGCGCTGGTGTGGATACAAACAAATCAGGTTGGATACAGTCCATGTCTTAATCATCTTAATCCTCATTTTATAGAAGAGGGAAGAGGCCCAGAGAAGTGAAATGGCTTGCCCCAGGTCACCCAGTAGACAAGTGGCGGAGTTGGGATTAGAACCCAGGTCCTTCTGACTCCCAGGACCATGCTCTACCCACGAGGCCACGCTGCTCCTCATGACGTTTCATGACATTTCCTTATACCATTCTGTGGTAGCACTGGGCAGGTTGGTAAAGACAAGAATGGTCTGCCAATTGGGATTACTATGTGGATTGCCAGTGTGGGAGGGGGATGGGAGCGGAGAGAGCCTGAGAGGCAGAAGATCTGGGTTCTAGCCTCAGTTCCCCCATGAGCTTGCTTTGTGACCTTGAGCAAATCACTTGCCCTCTCTGGGCCCCCATTTCCTTATCTGGAAACGGGGCTAATAACACCTGCTTCTCCCTCTCCTCAGGGATGTTGTGAGGACAAGATGAGCGGTAATGCGCTTTGGAAAGATAAATATGCCCTAAAAATTCCAAGTGTTGGAATTTTCAGCCTTACTGCAGTGAAGCTTTCTATTAAGGATGCAGAGTCCAGAGTGCCATCAGCTGCTGGTGGTTTATGTTCCTCCTCCAAACAGACATTTCTGTGGAATCTCAGAATTCCACAGAATTTCCATTCCCACCAGCTTCTCAAACGGATGTGCAGTCTTGCTTGTATGACACCATTTGAATAGGAAGCTTTCCTTTCCCGAATCCGTAGCGGAATAACGGGGAAGGTCTTGCAGCCTGACTGAAAGCTGCAAGAGAAAGATTCGCCTTCAATTTCAGCTCAATTTGCTAGAACATCAATTGCCCTCAGCATCACTTAGGGTGGCTACCAAACCAATGGCTAACTGTTGATAAAGGCTTTTTCCCCGCAGGGGTTATTGCTTCCCATAAGGTCTCTCTTTTTGGTAGGCCCAGGAGGAGTTGGGATGTGACATGGAAGAAGGGGACTCCTGTCCCTGTTGTCAAATTCTAGGCGTAGAAATTGGGCCTACTAGATAATAATAATGATAATGACGGTATTTATTAAGCACTATGTGAGGCAGCGTGTCTCAATGGACAGAGCACAGGCTTGGGAGTCAGAGGCCGTGTGTTCTAATCCCGGCTCTGCCTCTTGTCTGCTGTGTGACCTTGGGCAAGTCCCTTTACTTCACTGTGCCTCAGTTACCTCATCTGTAAAATGGGGATTAAGATTGTGAGCCCCATGTGGGACAACGTGATTACCTTGTATCTACCCCAGCGCTTAGAACAGTGCTTAGCACATATTAAGCACTTAACAAATACCATTATTATTATTATATACAATGTGCCAGTGCCAGTGTACTGTACTAAGCACTGTGGTGGACACAAGCAAATCAAGTTGGACACACAGTCCCTGTCCCAAGTGAGGCTCATCCCCATTTTACATATGAGGTAACTGAGACACAGAGAAGTGAAGTGACTTGCCCAAGGTCACCCAGCAGACAGGTGGCAGAGCCAGAATTAGAAGTTATGACTCTCTGACTCCCAGGCCTGTGTTCTATCCACTACTCCATGCTACGTACTCATGCTTCCTTAATACGAAAAGCCACGGCAATGTCCTTGGCATCATGCCAAGCGTGCATATACACCTGTCTTTCATTTCTGAAGATGATGCCACCGAGAGTGCCGTCCTGCTCCCATGCACGAGTCTAACTGATGGATGGGGGATGGTCCTGTTCCCCTCTAACCCGCCGTGGGACACTTCCTCGTGCCTCTAGAGGCTCCATCCCCCTGAAATGCTGTTTTCATTTGTGGCCTTGAACTTAACCCAGTTTCCAAATAAGCCAGCCGCTCTGGGCAAAATGGACACAACGCCTAAAAACCCGGGAGGAAGTGGAGCGTTTTAAAGCCAGAAGCTCCTCTGAAACTCTCCACAGGCAGAGGAGCGGGCTTGGGAAGAAGAAGCTTTCTTAGCTGAGACATCAGCCCCGACTCCTTGGGGCCGGCGGGCTGGCCTGTCGACCCGCATTCTAGCGCAGGGGACCCGGTCTACTCCAGGAGCCCGAGCTGAGAACCCTAGAGGCCAGCCTGCACTTAGAAGGAACCAAGAAAAAAAAAATCATGTTTAATTTAAAAATTAGAAACTGGAGCAGGCTGTGAGCACAGGGGTTGATTGAAACAAAATTTAAATTCCTGTCAAGCCCATTTAAACACGGGAGCCCTTCATAGACAATTAGCTGCTCCCTGTGAACGCTGAATCAACTCAGGCCTGGTCACTGCTAGGAAAGAGGAGGCCTACTGTGAGGTGCAGGAAAAGAATTAACTAAAATCCGGCTGTATGAAATATTTAGTCTTCCCCCGTTTATCACAGGGGTTTGCAAGTGTAAACAAGACAAAAATCGATTCCTCGGTGCCCTCCAATCAATCCCCCAAAATGGTTAGGGCATCTGTTTCTGCTAAATTTTGTTTACTCCGGCAGATTTGCCTTAATTGCAGTTGTTTATCTCCCATTGTCCCCGGGGCCCTAATCTCACGATTACTAATACTTAACACTCATTTCACATCTAAAGCTACTTGGAATCCTCAACAGGTTTCCGGGGCTCTTAAAATTATTGAAACCGCAGAGATGGGAGACACAGGCTCTTTGTGATAGGAACATTTTCTTATCTCCTACCAGCTGGGCCCACTCATCACCAGGGATGGCTACAACAAAGGTGCTCAAAGGCTCTTTCACAATGACTGCGGGTCTACTGGGGATTCAGCCACGGGGAAAAAAAAAAGAGCTTTGATGGAAAAATCGGAACAAGAGGCTCTAACAGTCCAGCCAACTAAAGTTACTGTCATAATCAAATGCTGTCAATCACGATGAAAATCCAATTAAAAATGTTTCCACACGGCCCTCTTTAAGGGGAAAAATGGACCCTACTTAGGTGAATTCTGGTCAACGCCATGCTGATTGTACAATTAGTAATTGATTTCCATGTCTCTCCCCCCCAACTTAAAGAATGTGGGTTACCCAGACCCCCCCTCTTTCGAGGGATGGGTAACATGGGTCATACTGGTTTACCGAGCTCCATTTCTATGGGGCTTATGGGAACCTTTGTATTAATGAACACAGGGCCTCTATTTACATGCCTCTGGACTGGCTGCCACCTCTCTTGAGAACAGATATGTGGCAAAACCAAAATCCTGGCTAGAAACCAGAATAAACAGGTACCCGCTAATGTCTTGCACTTGTTCACTAGCTAATTCGTTCAATCCGATTTATTGAATACTTAACTGTGTGCAAATCACTGTACTGAGCACTTTGAGCAGGTAAAAAAAATAAATAAATGATGGCATTTATTAAGTGCTTACTATGTGCTGAGCACTGTTCTAAGTAAACTCTGAAAAGGTCAATAGTGAAGAAGGCTGAGAGGTTTCGATTCCCATTCCTTAGCTTCCGAGTGGCCAAAGGTACCTAAAGTTATTTGTATGCACTGTTTTGCCCCTGCCGATAATTACAGAAAAGAGGGAGGCCCCCGAGTCCCCACAGACTGCTCTAAAAAACAGCTCCAAATTAAAAAGTAAACATCCCATTAAACAAATCCAGCTGGCACAACTATAAATAGATGGTTTCTAATAATCTCCTTTGAGTCCTTGGAATTCCTGGTCAGGACAGTTAATCATTTATAAGAATCAAATCTATTTAGGGTCAGTACTTATGGTCAAAACAGCTTGCCACCTGAAAAGGAAATGGCTGAAACCCAGGGAGACCGGGCTGTCAAAGGCCTATCCGCCCCCCGCACTCCCCAAGCTGTAGTCCACCTGATCATACTTGGGAGTTGTTCATGCCACATACAGTTGGGGTGAGCTTTGCCCCTGTCCTGGTGTGGTTCTGAAGCTTTGAATTAGAGGGTGTTGAATGTGCGGGAAAGAGAAAACCGCTGCTTTTCTGTGTCTCTCCATTTGGTGGTGGAGATGGCGCAGGCTGCCCGTTTTAACCCTGGCAATGCCAGCAGAGATAAAGTCACCTCAGTGTGCCAGCTGTTCTGGATTCCATGGTATCGGCCAAACACATCTCTGGATGCTTCTACCTGGTTTCTCCTTGATGACACTGATACATTCCCAAAGGCCAGACCCAGGGGACAATTTCTACTCAAAATTCGAGGCTTGGAGAACCTGCCTCGGTGCCAATAATGTAAAAAATGCCACTTGCCTGCTGAGTGACCCTGGGTAGGTTACTTAACCTCTCTGAGCTTCAATTTCATCATCTGTAAAATGGGGACTGGATACCTGTTGTCCCTCCTTCTTAGACTGGGACCCCCCAGGAAGACGGGGACTGTGTCTGACCAGAGTATCCTGTATCTACCCCAGTACTTCGTACAGGGTTTGGCACATAGGAAGGGCTTATTATTATTATTATTTACCAAAAAACAATGACAACTCCCTCTGAGGTTTTCGATGGCTGAACAATAAATTCAGCAATTAGTATAGGGGAGGACACAGAAAAGCAGCAGTTTTCTCTTTCCCGTGATAATCCCACTGTGGGCAGGGAACGTGTCTACCAACTCTGTTATAGTGTTCTCTCCCAAGTGCTTAGTATGGTGCTCTGCACACAGTAAGCACTCAATAAATGCCATTGATGGATTGGTTGATTCAGCTAAGTACGGAACTGAAGAGTGGTCGGCTCAGTCAATCAATCAGTGGTTTTTATTGAGCACTTACTATGGGTAGAGCATAACTTCGCCAAACCTAGAGTAAAGCAAACAGGGCGGTGTGAGGTGATTCCAATAACCTTTCACCGTCCCTAATTTCAGAAGCAGCAGACCACGCTGCCCAAACCTTTCCACTGCTTGAAGGTTCCCACTGAGGCAAGGGCACTTAGCACAGCCACGTCACCAGCCTAGTAAGAAATGTTCTGAAATGGACATCGCTGTTGGAGGTGGGGGTGGAGAAGGAAGAGTTATCTTTAACTCACTGAGAAATGAAAAGTGTCAGATCATTGTGATCAAGGAATGGCAGATTTGGGCTATCTGTAGCTACCTCTTGTACTGTGGGCACAGAGCAAAAAATATTTATCCGTTATAGTCTTGTCAAAAGATTAAGGAGTCGGAAAGTAAAGCTTGTTTTTCAGGGTTATAATCTCTCTGTTCACATAGAAGTGTTAACATGTCAAGAAAAACTCAAATTAAAGCTGTTTGATTTAGTGCGATCTCAAGCATTCAGCCCATGAGCCCACTGTTGGAATTATGTGCAATTAAAAAGCCCCAATCAACTTACTTGCTGGTGAATTCCTACTTCCAAGGAGGCACAAACAAACTCCAGCGACCCTAGATTTCTTTCCTTCCAAATTTTAAAATCCCAGATAATTTTGAGATGGCCATTTCTGTTTTCCACTGTATTACTGCCAGCCGCTATTGTGGGCGATAAGGGTAATTAGCATCGTCGATCTGCACCCACAGCTGACTCTCAAAATGTAGAAATCGGGTGTGTCAGTCAGTTAGAGAAGCAGCTTTGCTTAGTGGCAAGAGCCTGGGTTTGGGAGTCAGAGGTTGTGGATTCTAATCCTGGCTCCGCCACTTGTCAGCTGTGTGATTTTGGGCAAGTCACTTAACTTCTCTGTTCTTAGTTCTTTCATCTGTAAAATGGGGATTAAGACTGTGAGCCCCACATGGGACAACCTGATCACCTTGTATCCCCCCTAGCACTTAGAACAGTGCTTGGCACATAGTAAGCAAGCGCTTAACAAATAACATCATTATTATTAGTATTATGATTATTGTATTTATTGAGTGCTTATTGTGTGCAGAGCACTTTACTAAGCACCTGGGAGAGTACAAAATAAGAGCTGTTTCAGGCCCACAGCAAGTTTACAGTCTAGAGGGGGAGAGGGATATGAATATAAATGATGTATATGTAGGTGGGGGGAGGGAGAGGAGCCATGTATCTAACACCCTCTAACCCTTAGGCATGGTCTAAACATACATCCCAGGCAACAGCCCAATCCGGTGAATTGAAACCGAGTTTAACGACCATTAACTGGTTGAAGTCTCAGCTGGGGCAATGGCAGGTCAGCTGACAATCCCGGCCCGAGCAAATCCAGTATACGGCAGTGGGCAGTCCTGGACATCTGAAATCCTGTCGTCTCCACGCAGGGAGAAGCCAAGCACGACTGACACAAGCATGCACATCGCCGACGTACCGAATGAGCTCGCCGCAGCTCTTCGGGTGGCAACTCTGGGCCTCGCTGAGGAGGACACCGCTTCCGAACCCCAGAACCGTGGGGCTGGCGTTCCAGGGGGTGCTGGGACAACAGCTGACTAGGGAGGACCACCCCCTTTCTAGTGACTCAGAAGATCTCCAATTCTACTGAAATCTTCCTTAATTATGGAGACAACGACGAACCACAAACACTGGTTTAAAACGTAATTCGAATGTCCCATATCGAAACAGATGTCGAAAAGGCAGACAAGCTCCCAGTGCCCATTTACTTCAACGGGGAATGTAAGTGACTGTTCAAGCCGGTTTGGCGGGAACAGCTTTGCTGTTTAGTAGTTTCCAAACATCGTCGCCTCTCACACACGGAGCATTTCAAGGAGAAAATGTGTGTGTATATAATAATAATAATAATGGCATTTGTTAAGCTCTTACTATGTGCAAAGCACTGTTCTAAGCGCTGGGGGGATACAAGGTGATCAGGTTGTCCTATGTGGGGCTCACAGTCTTCATCCCCATTTTACACATGAGGTAACTGAGGCCCAGAGAAGTGAAGTGACTTGCCCAAAGTCACACAGCTGACAAGTGGCAGAGCCGGGATTAGAATCCACGATCTCTGACTCCCAAGCCTGAGCTCTTTCCACTGAATCTATACACATCTTTCCACTGACTCTATACACATACATGTTTTACATAACATAAAAGATATAATACTTTATATATTATATATAATATATATATGTAATATGCATTCCCACAGCACTTAAGTTACTTATTTATTCATACTAATGTTTGTCCCCCCTTCTATACTGTAAGCCTGTATGGGCAGGGAACGTGTCTGTTAATTCTGTTGTTATTATCCCTCCCAAGTGCTCAGTACAGTGTCTTGCACAAAATAAGCATTCAATAAATACTACTGATTGATTGAAACACACACACACACACACACACACACACACACACCCCACACACACTTAAAGTGCTGTATTTTTGGACTTAAGGGAAAAATCTAATTGTTTAATTTTGACTGAAATTCTCCCACAAATGTACCCCAACTTTTCTCATTTTAGGCCAGCAATCTCCTATTTCTTCTCACTGACAAGATTCAGATTCAAAGGGAAAATGTAGCTGACAGCTGCTTTGCCTGCATCTGCCCCAGATGGACAGTGCAACCTCGGAAAATGTTTACTGGTGGCTGCGCTCTGGAATGTCTGAGGAGATGCACAAAGCGCAAGGCCCTCTTAACAACCCAAGGAGAAGTGTCTTTTTAAACAATTACCAGAGCACTATAGTAACAGCAGAAAGATAATTTCTGCACTAGCCTGTTTTCGGAAGAAAAAAAGAAAAAAAAAAACCCAAACTCTCTTTCCCACTGAACAGCTAGAACAGATAATAACTATTAGTAAATCAAACTCCTCTGCCATATCCAGCTGTGTCTCCTGCATTTACATACAGATAGAATGGGTATATGTTTTTAATATGTATGTGATACGTACTTTTACCACAGCTGAAGTGCACGCTACAAAGGAGGAGGAGAATGGGAATGGAATCAGCATGAGATAATAAAGTGGCCTAGATAAAGTATTAGCCAGCGATTGATCTCAAACAGGGGATATGCTGCTTCTTCCTGACCTGATTACTTACTATGCATAGGTTCCATTAAATAGAGCTTAGACACGGAAAGCTTCTGAAAAATACTCTAAATGCAGAGAGAGATGGACAATGCTCGGAGCCAAATTTGTAAATGTTACTGTGAATACACACTCACACCCACTGGGACTCAACTTTCACTCAATTCGGCAAAGGCCCAATGAAGGATGCCTCGGGGGGAGGTGAGGAGGGAGGGGAGAAGGGGAGAGAAGAGGGGTGAAAGGCCTGTGCCACAGCTCACCTTATTTATTCACATTACTATCCTGTCTCCCCCTCTAGACTGTCAGCTCATTGTGGGCAGGGAATGTGTCCATTTATTGTTGCATTGTACTCTCCCAAGCATTAAGTATTGGTTTGAATCCCGCTCTGCCACTTGTCAGCTGTGTGACCTTGGGCAAGCCACTTAACTTCTCTGGGCCTCAGTTACCTCATCTGTAAAATGGGGATGAAGACTGTAAGCCCCATGTGGGACAACCTGATCACCTTGTATCCCCCCAGCGCTTACAACAGTGCTTCGCACATAGTAAGCGCTTAACAAATACCATAATTATTATTATTATTATTACAGTGCTCTGCCCACAGTAATTGCTCAATAAATACTACTGACTGAATGAATATACCCTCCTAAGCACTTAGTATTCATTCATTCATTAGTACGGTGTACTGCCCTAGTAGGCACTCAAAGAAATAAAAAACCCAAAACATTTCTGGATTGATTCCGAAAAGTCAAGAAGGAGGTCCTGAAAAAGGCCTCATCACACCCCTGCTCTAGGGATCAATCAAGCAATCAATGGTATTTATTGAGCGCTTACCATTTGCAGAGCACTGAAATAAGAGCTTCGAGAATGCAGCAAAGAAAGAGTTCACAGTTAAGGAGTTTACAGTTTAGTGGGGGAGGCAGACATGGGGAAAGTCCAATAAAATGGAGTTGGGAGATGCGCTCCCTGCCCACAAGGAGCTTCTGGTCTGCAGGGGACCAATCCAACTCTTGTTCCCATCTGGTCAGCTTGAAAGATGTGACAGCCCCTGACTTCCCCCACCATACATTTCCAGACATGGTTAGGATGTGAATCCCAGCCGCAAACACTTTTGATCAGTTTACAACTTAAACAGATGAATAGATCCACTGTGGCCAGGGAACCTGTCTATATTAACAATAATAATAATAATAATAATAATAATAATAATGATGGTATTTGTTAAGCACTTACTATGTGCCAAGCTCTGTTCTAAGCGCTGGGGTAGATACAAGGTAATCACGTTGTCCCATGTGGGGCTTACCATCTTATTCCCCATTTTACAGATGAGGTAACTGAGGCACAGAGAAGTTAAGTAGCTTGCACAGGTCACACAGCAGACAAATGGCGGAGCCAGGATTAGAACCCATGTCTTCTGACTCCCAAGCCCATGCTCTTGCCACTAAGCCACACTGACTCTGTTCTATTGCACTCTCCCAAGCGCTCAGTACAATGCTCTGCATGCAGCAAGTGCTCAGTAAATACCATTGATGGATTGATTGATTGATTCATTCATTTATGTCCTTCCCCCCACAGGACTCCATAAACAGCGCCGGTTTTAAGAATTTGCTGCCCGCCCTCGACCCTTTCTGGACGGCGGCTACTAGCCAGCCAGACACCTGGGAGGCCCCGCACGGTGTGTTGACCCACAGATTGACAAGTGATAGCCTGCGGAAGCCGATCCATAATCGCCCCCACCATGGACCCTTTGAGGTGGCTGCCTCTCTTGGTATTGCCTGAAGCTGGCTCTGCCTCCTTGGCCGTTTGGGGATGACAGCACTTCGCCTTTCCTATTTCAGACAAAGGGGTTTGTTTCCTTCCTTCCATTTCAGAAGGACGGGCTAAGGGAGCAGCTGGGCTGGGCCACCGCCATATTCACCATTCAACTGTATTTACTGAGCACTTACTCTGTGCAAAGCACTGTACTAAGTCCTCAGTAAAGGACAATAGAACAATATAACAGACACAATCTCTGCCCACAATGAGCTCACAGTCTAGAGGGGGAGACAGACATAATAATAATAATAACAATAATCATGGTATTTGTTAAGTGCTTACTATGTGCCAAGTACTGTTTTAAGTGCTGGGATAGATACAGGGTAATCAGGTTGTCCCACGTGGGGCTCACAGTCTCAATCCCCATTTTACAGATGAGGCAACTGAGGCACAGGGAAGTTAGGTGACTTGCCCAAAGTCACAGTTGACAAGTGGTGGAGTCGGCATTAGAATCCATGACTTCCAACTCCCAAGCCCATGCTCTTTCCACTAAGCCATACAGTTTTTCTCAAGGAGCCAGCTGTCCATGTAAACAATGAATCCGTTGTAATATCTTGCTCCTTCCTTTCTGTGGCCCCAACACCTCTGCTTCTACCTGGGAGGCAGAGACCAGACTGGGCTGTTTTGCCTGTAACTTTTCTTTGCTCAGAGTCTCTCCTAAAGTCTGGGGCACCCACCCTGGAAGCAGTAGTCTGGCCTAGTGGAAAGAGCACAGGCCTAGGAGTCAAGAGGACCTGGGTTCTAATCCCAGCTCTGCCACTTACTTGCTGTGTGTCCTTGGGCAGGTCATTTCCCTTACCTGAGCCTCAGTTCTCTCATCTGTAAAATGAGGATTCAATACCCATTTCCTTCCTGTGAGTCCCAGATGATTAACTTCTACCTATCTGGCACATAAAGAGCGCTTAACAAACATCGTGATTGTTATATGGATTTTCCTACAGATTTGTTTCTCTCGATTTCTATTTGGGATTTCTATAAATAAGATGATTGTAAAATATAAGTATTTCTTCTCCCACCCACTTCTGCGTCACCCCTATTTGCTCTCTTCATTCACCCCTCCCTCAGCACTTAGGCATGCAGCTGTAATTTATTTCTATTAATGTCTGTTTCCCCCTCTAGACTGTAAGCTCTTTGAGAGCAGGGAATGTGCCTGATTTATTGTTCTACTGGACTCTTCCAAGTGCTTTAGTATAGCACTCTGCACACAGTAAGTGCTCAGTAAATACAATGAATTGATATTGGCCTACCTAGTTCCCACCGCCCGGCTTTAATACATGTCCACCAACTTGCCAATTTACCTCCCTCTTGTTTGGGCCTAAATTTCCTGACAATTTCTAGGTACTTTCAGCACCTGGGCCAGGAAAGTTTGTCAGCCAGTGACACTTAAAGCCACTAGTGGGACTTGACTACATACCCGGTGGTCCTCAGTCCCGGTCCCTACAGGAAGCGGCTAGAGTTTTGGCTTTTCTAGAGAAGGATGAAGGTTTGCTAAAGAATACTGTTGATGTTCTTTAAGACAACAAAGTTGGTTTCTATGGCCCTGTAGGTGTTGTTTTAGGTTTTTTAAAAAGTATTTGTTAAGCAGGGTTGGGGTTGGGTGAGCTGGACCACCTCTCCCTGCCTCCCCTGACCTCCCTGGGCTAGGAGTCTTATTGGAATGACTATTGCTCCTTGGCACCATCCCCAGTGTGGTCTGATCAGAATAATCGTCATTGTGGAATCTGTTAAGTGCTTACTATGTGCCAGGCACTGTACCAAGCGCTGGGGAAGATACATGCTAATCAGATCAGACACAGTCCCCATCCCACATGGAGCCTACAGTCTTACTAAGAGGGAGAACAGGTATTGATTCCCCATTTTACAGATGAAGAAGCTAAGGCCCTTAGAAGTGAAGTGACTTGCTCAAGGCTAGAAAAGAGGTAACTGGTAGGGCTGCAATTAGATCCCAGGTCTTCTGACTTCCAGGCTCAGGTTCTTTCCACTAGGCTATGCTGCTTCCCAACTGATTCCAACTCACTCAGTCTCCCTGGGAATCACTGAGCTCAACCCAAAGAAGGGCCAGTTGTCTGTCTCTCTCTCTCTCTCTTTTTAAACGGCATTTGTTAAGCACTTACTATGGGCCAGGCACTGTATTAAGCACTGGGGTCGATACAAGCTAATCAGCTTGGGCACAGTCTGTGTCCCATTTCACAGATGAGGTAACTGAGGCCCAGAGAAGTGAAGTGACTTGCCCAGAGTCACATAGCAGACAGTAGCAGAGGCGGGATGAGAACCCTGGTCCTTCTGACTTCCAGGCCTGGGCTCTGTCCACTGGCCGTGCTGCAGGACTCAAGCCCGAATCTCTCCTCTTAATCTTAACTCTCTGCTGCTGATCTTTCCTTTACACCTGAGTGTACTAAGAGCCCACCTTACCCATCAATCCTCTGGTCTTGGAGCCATAATGACCTGCTTTCCACACACAGAGCTGGAAACATAACTGTGAGCTCCTTGAGGGCAGGGCACGTGTCTAACCAACTCTGTCCTCTCCCAACCAGTCTGTACAGTGCTCTGCACACAGTTAAGTGCTCAACAAATCCCAATGATGGACCAATCAGCTGGGCTGGGTGAACCGTGTCACTGTCTGGCTGCCTGAAGTTTCCCCCGTCCCCAGAGTTGGGGTCTGCTTTGTCTATTCCTTACGGGGGCCTTGCCCCCCTGAGGCTACTTAGGAGAAAATGACTCTAAAACGGAGGTCCGCTTAGGAGAGGCTCGCATTCTGGGTCGGTGGAGATGGAAAAGAACAATGGAAACTACTGATAGGCAGGATGGGGTCCCAGAATATGAACCCCCCTCCTCTCCTGCACCTTCAGACAGGAGCCGGGCCCAGTTGAGAAGTAGTGCGGCTTAGAGGCTAGAGCCCGGGCCTGGGAGACAGAACGACCTGGATTCCCCACTCCACCACTTGTCTGCTGTGTGATCTTGGGCAAGTCACTTCACCTCTCTGGGCCTCAGTTCCCTCATCTGGAAAATGGGGAGTAAGAGTGTGAGCCCCAGGTGGGACAGGAACTGTGATCAACCTGATTAACTTGTATCCCCGCAGTGCTCAGAATGGTGCTTTGGCATACAGCAAGAGCTTAACAAGTACCATACTTATTGTTATTATTTGGCTCCCAATCTTCAAAGGCCCCGCAGATTTCATGACCAAGGGTCCACCCTCTCCCCGGCCCCCCTCAGAACAGGTGAGGGCCCCCTCTTATGAGGCGGTGGTGAGCAGTGCCGGAAATACCGTTAAATAGTAAGTAAAGGACATTGCCCACTGTGCCCATATCTTTCATTAGACTTTATTGATTTATTGATATTTATTAAGAGAAAACTAAAGTAGAACAGCACCCGCCAGGGTGTGTAGTTGTAAAGAGATCTATCTTGCTCTATATATCTTCCTAGATATATTTATACATGCTTGTGAGGCCCTGAAAGTACTCACCCTTTGGCCTCGTCTTTATGGCTGAACACCCCGGAGTGGTGTCCTGCCACAGAAAAGATACACATGTATATTTATGGGTGGACGTGTGACGGGCAGATGTTTTATTTATACGTAGGCCAACTCATTGCATCATGGAGAGACACGTTTACAAACAGATATCTGTTTTCTGAAACCCTATTCCTTTGTTTTAATAGCTAAGCTACCCAGCCATGGCATAATAATGCACAAGGTAAATGGGTCTCCATCTCTAGAACCTGTTCCAAGTTTTCTCAGATGTGACGAACGGCAAGAATTTTCCAACCATCGAAAGATGACAAACCACCACCACCACCACCACCAGCACCACAACCCCCCCTGCAAAAAAAAAAATAAAATAAAAGGAAAAAGGGTCAGTATCACCCTAGGCAGAAAGCCTGTTAGCGCTACAAATCGTCGAGCTTTGGGGGTTCATCTCCAAACCCGAATTTGGAGATTTTGTTCCCCTGGGAGGCTCTGGGCAGGGATAATTACTTTCCCGAAGGGCAGGCCGTGATACAAACGAAAGAGGAGAGGGGAAATATTTCATTTCCAGACGGAGATATGTCAGGTTGGTTGGCTGCTGTGTTTGGAGGGATGTTCATTAGGGGAAAGCTCAGGGAACAAAAAAGCACCAAGTGGTTTTGAGAGGTTTTTCTTTTTTAAAGATAAGAACATTTAGGGGGAATTACTGTGGCGGCATCACTCGCAAGACGGGGAATGGGGTGTGAAACATTACAAGGAGTGGACCATAATTATTATTTACTAATGCTCGATGCTAACGTTATTCTAACAGCTTGCGCATTGTCAAATCAACAATCTGCACGAAATAAATGACCATTTGGGAATTGCCTGGGCCCATCCCTGCTCCTTTCGCCGCTTGACTAAGAACTGTCATTTCCGATCAAAGGAGGCTGCCTCGGAGCTGAGAATACAGCACTTAAGCCTCATATCAGTGGCCTCTTTCTCGGAAAACACCAAAGATACACATTAACTTGATCTTTTGCAGCCAATCTCATCTCATTCCACACAAGTGTAGGACAAACCTATACTGCATTAGAAATTTCCTGAAGAATTTCATTAGAAACCTTCATTCACTGACCATCTCCTCTGTTTCCAATCTTTAGATTTTTCAAAAGGTGACAGTGGCGAATGATGACAAAGAATGACCTACATTAAGTTGTAATCCTCGGACCAGGCCACTGAAATACCTTTGCATTAGGCTTCAAAATGGTTTTTTTGTTTTGTTTTGTTTTTTTAAAAACAAACCAAACAAAAAACCTGAAAAGCGATACTCTATACAGGGGATCTCAAAAATATCGATTAAAAATGAAGTGATATTGCCTCGATGGAGGCTCTGAAAATGATTTTTTTGCTTGTTGGTTTTCTTAAGAGCACGGGTCTGGCAATCAGAAGGTCATGCGTTCTAATCCCGGCTCTGCCACTTGTCTGCTGTGTGACCTTGGGCAAGTCACTTCACTTCTCTGGGCCTCAATTCCCTCATCTGTAAAATGAGGATTAAAAGTGTGAGCCCCATGGGGGTTGGGGACTGTGTCTAACCTGATGATCTTGTATCTACCCCAGCACTTAGAATGGCGCTTGACACATAGTAAGTGCTTAATGTAAAATTATTATTATTATTGCCGATAGAGGAAAAAGAAAGTTTCCATGTAATTTCTACCCATCCTGAGAGAAAGCTGAGCACCGGTTCAGTTCCTGTACTCTCCCGAGCGCTTATTACAGTGCATCTAGTGGGTGTTCCACAAATGCCAGACTACTCCTACTACAACTCCTCACCCTGGGCTTCAAGGCTCTCCATCACCTCGCCCCCTCCTACCTCACCTCCCTTCTCTCCTTTTACAGCCCAGCCCGCACACTCCGCTCCTCTGCCACTAATCTCCTCACCGTGCCTCGTTCTCACCTGTCCCGCCGTCGACACCGGCCCTCCTCACTCCCCTGGCCTGGAATGCCCTCCCTCCGCACATCCGCCAAGCTAGCTCTCTTCCTCCCTTCAAGGCCCTACTGAGAGCTCACCTCCTCCAGGAGGCCTTCCCAGACTAAGCCCCTTCCTTCCTCTCCCCCTCCTCCTCCCTCCATCCCCCCGCCTCACCTCCTTCCCCTCCCCACAGCACCTGTATATATGTTTGTATGTATTTATTACTCTATTTATTCTATTTGTACATATTTATTCTATTTATTTTATTTTGTTAATATGTTTTGTTTTGTTCTGTTCTCTGTCTCCCCCTTCTAGACTGTGAGCCCACTGTTGGGTAGGGACTGTCTCTATATGTTGTCAACTTGTACTTCCCAAGCGCTTAGTACAGTGCTCTGCACACAGTAAGTGCTCAATAAATACGATTGATTGAATGAATGAATGAATGAATACAACCCATGTGTAACCCGAGGCCTCGCCAAATTACTCTGACACAGGAAGAATGAGCCAACTCAGTTCCTTAATGTTGCCAGTGGTGTTGACACTTTCATTTAACGTTCTTTTAGACTGTGGTCCCAATTTGGGGCACAGCCGGTCACTGATCTGATCACTTCCAAACCGCCCCGGTGCTTAGCCCAGGGCTTAGCATGTAGGAACTGCTTAATAAATAGCATAACAAAATGCACTTACCATCAAATCCTCAGGGGCTGGTCTTTCTTTTGGCTGCTTCCTCATGCTGGGGGAAATAACAACAAGTATTTCTTAGCCATTGACTTCAATGGCTTCATCATCTTGAAGAAAATGTTTGCACCCCTTTCCCTAGAATTTAAATGAACTTCAAATAATAATGATAATGATGATGATGATGATAATAATGTATTTGCCAAACACTACCTCATCTGTCATTTGCTACTATGTACCAAACATTGTACTAAGTGCTGGGGCAGATACATCCATCTACTTGTTTTTTTTTGTTGTTTGTCTCCCCCTTCTAGACTGTGAGCCTGTTGTTGGGTAGGGACCATCTCTATATGTTGCCAATTTGTACTTCCCAAGTGCTTAGTACAGTGTTCTATACACAGTAAGCGCTCAATAAGTACGACTGAATGAATGAACGAATACAAGATCATCAGATCCCACGTTGGGCTTCCAGTCAAAGTAGAAGGGATAACAGGTCCTCCATTTCGCAGATGAGGAAACTGAGGCCCAGAAAAGTGAAGTATTGCACCCAAGGTCACAAAGCAGACAAGCGGCAGAGCTGGGATTAAATCCCCTGCTCCCTGACTCTCAGGCCTGGGCTCTTTCCACTAGGCCACGCTGCTTCTCCCTGAAGAAATGTAAGAATCAGTGTTAAATCAGTATTTATACTAAAATCTGTCTCCCGCACTAGACTGTAAGCTTGTTATGGGCAGGGAACATGTCTGCTATTTCTGCACTCTCCCAAGCGCTTAGTACAGTGCTCTGCACTTAGTAAATGCTCAGTAAATATGATTGACCAATTGATTGAAAATCCTGGCTGATGTCTGTCTTTTACCCTTCGACTGCATACTTAGATTGGGAGCCCTTGAGGAGCAGAGGCTGGATCTAATTCCCACCCATGTACTCTTCAAACCCAGTGCTTAGCGTGCTGCTCTGCACACAGGAAGGCCTTAATAAATACTATCACTGATACTTCTACCACCATTCTTATTTGAATAGTGGTGTTGCCACCAAACCAAGTATTCTGAAAAGCCAAAGTCATTTTTTGTAAGATTCTGCAAAGCAGATGAAGAATGAGTTTACATGAGTTTTTTCTGTCTAAATAAAAAAGCAATATGTTCTTTCTGGTTTGCCCCTCAGTGTCTTCCATGGGGGAGGATCTTTTTAACTTCAGAAGGTAGGCACTAAGACAAGGGTGGAGTCAACTGAGAAAGCACCTCACTCCATTATTATTTAGCTTCACAAGTAATACATAAATCAGAGAAGCAACATGGCCTAGTGGAAAGAACACAAGCCTGGGAGTTAGAAGGACCTGGGTTTGAATCCCAACTCCACTGCTCGTCTGGCCCCTCTTCTAGACTGTGAGCCCATCGTGGGCAGGGATTGTCTCTCTTTATTGCTGTACTGTACTTTCCAAGAACTTAGTACAGTGCTCTACACATAAGTGCTCAAGTGCTCAATAAATACGACTGAATGCTGTGTGACTTTGGGCAAGTCACTTGACTTCTCGGTGCCTCAGTTACCTCATATCAAAAATGGGGATGAAGCCCTGGATTGGGTCCAATGGGATTATCCTTGTATCCAGCCCAGCGCTTAATACAGTGCCTGCTACATAGTAAGTGCTTAACAGATACCATTTAAAAAATGGTCAGAAGTCTAGGTAAAACACTAAATTACAAAAATGGGTTATTACCCATTGTCTGTCCTGAGTTTCACTTATTTTGGCTACAAGTTGATAATTCATTACAGAGTTGTTCCAAAACTAACATTTCCCATCTATATATGTTGTGTCATTCTTTGCCAAATAATAGTAACCCCAACAACAACAATTGCGGTATTTGTTTAAGAGCTTACAACACGCTAAGCACTGGGGTAAACACAAAATATTATTAGAACATAGTTAATACCATTAGCATCATATAATGGGCAGTGCTTAGCTGCATGAAGAGTGATAATAATAACGCTATCCTAAAAGTGCTTATTATGTGGCAGGCACTTGGACAGATAACAGATCATCGGTGTCCACTATGGGGAAATGAAGAGAGCCCCTGAGGCCCTGCCTGCAAGGTGACCAAATTTTTTTTACCAACAGAACTTCAGGGAAAAGGTCAAAATGACGTTCTGTTGCTTCTTTGGCCTGCCTGGCATCATTAGAACCTAGGCCTAACATACCATTCTCCGTTAAAGCAATCTGGAACGCAGACAAGAAAACCGTCACTATGTACTGCCATATTCACCAATGATATTACGATTCTGTGATCAAACCCGAAATGATTATGAGGTAAACAAGAACCGTAGTTATGAGCCATTAATGACACGGAGGGCCATTTGCCTTCTCTATAAATAACCATATGCACCTCTCAAATAATGCCCCCATTAGCAAGTAATTCAAGCTGTCTGCATAGTGGGTTTGGTAACAGTCCTAATCTGACATACCCAAGTAGCTGGATCTCTTGGGGAAACAAGGCTATTACACACTATCATTTATGGTTCAGCTTGACATCTGTGGAAATTTCAACACAGGTTATCCCTCCCTCTGTCTCTATAACACTTGGCCTGCCTGCAGTTTCTCTGCTGCAGGATCGATGAGGCCGATCACAGGCTTCTGTGTGGCATCAGAACCAGTGGGCTTCCCCCCTAGGCCTCGGATGGATTAATTCCTTCATTCATATTTATTAAGCACTTACTGTGTGCAGAGCACTGTACTAAGTACTTGGGATAAGACAGTACACAATAAACAGACACATTCCCTGCCCACAGCGAGCTTGTTGCCAGATTCACGCTCTTAAGAGCTTGGGGCCCTTTCAGGGTATCCTATGTGGATGTTCCAAAATGTAAAAACGCCTTAAAAATCCACGAGGCATTTCATGTGGATTTTAAATAATAATGCTGGCATTTGTTAAGTGCATACTATGTGCCAGGCACTACACTAAGTGCTGGGGTAGATACAAGCTAGTCAGGCTGGACACCATCCCTGTCCCATGTGGGGCTCACAGTCTCAATCCCTCTGGAGGTCTTCCCACTGCATCAGGCCACTGCACAGGTTCCCCTTAATCCTTTTCTACCAGTGAAATACTGAGGGAGCCCACCCGCCCTCCTTTCCCCACACCAGAAAGCCGGCTCCCTCAAGAGAAGCAGAGTGGCCTAATGGCTACAGCTTGGGCCTGGGAGTCAGAAGGACCTGGGTTCTAATTCCGAATCCGCCACTTGTCTGCTGTGTGATCATGGGCAAGTCACTTCACTTCTCTGAGCCTCAGTTCCCTCATCTGGGAAAAGGTGATTAAAGCTGTGACCAAACGCGAGACATGGACTGTGTCCAACCTGATTATCTTGTACCTACCCCAGACCGTGTCTACCAACTCCATTCTATTGGACTCTCCCAAGCGCTTAGTACAGTTCTCTGAACACAGTAAGCGCTCAAAAAATACCACTGATTGAACAATTCTGCAGGAAAGGGGTGGCAGGATTCCTCCAAAGGGTCCGCAGAAGGACGAGCGCTCACTCCGTAAGTGGGGAGTTTGGGGGGCGGGTGGGAGGGGCGCCCCAGCAGCTGCTGTTAACTGAGACTAGGAAAACTGCACGGCTCTCTGACCACTCTTCAGCACTCGTATCTGCTAATTCTGTTGTATCTTACCCTCCCAGGTGCCCCGTACTGTTCTGCACGTAGTTAACACTCAATAAATATCGTAAATTGATGGCTTTATTCTCTAAGGCCTTAAAAGCAACCTGAGACTACATAAACAACAAAAATAAGGTGCAGGTGTTTTTTCAAAATGGTTCTCTAAAATTATTTCCCCCTTTTAGCTAATAATAATAATGATCTTAGAAGCAACATTCCCTCCCTTAAGGAGGTTCCCTGCCCCTCAGCAGCTTATTAAAAGGGGAAAACCCTCTGAAGTACATTCATGACTCTGTGTGTAAATAACGTTTACATAATTTCAACCATTTCTTGAGCTTTGCTGGCCCATCTGCCCAGGGCCCCCAAGTCCCTCCTGTCTCGGCAAGGAAGCGGGGCGAGCCAGAAGGTCTCGCGGAGCAGCGGAGTTAATGGCATGTAGCATTTACATTGAGGGCACGGTATGTTTGCAAACTGAGCTCACCACTGAGTGATGAAGTGTACAAATGGCTCGGAGAACTCTCCAACCGGAAGGACTGGCGAAACCTAGGGAGGGGAGGAGAAGGAGGGAAAAAAAAAAGAAGTCCAGAAAGTCAGGAGATTTCTTTCTCTCTTTTTCTTTCTTTTCTTTAAAAAGAAGCCACACAAAAAACATCAATTTCCCCAACCCGGACCACGGCAAATCCCTCCCTCCCCACCTCCGAACCAATTAAAAAGACACACTGCACAGTCACCCGAATAGGTTTTCATAAGAATGCCAAATTTAAACCAGGCACATTTCGAGATGGTGAGGAACATGAGGGAAGACACTGAGGGGAGGTGATAAAAGGACAATGATAGCCACAGGGCAGGAAAGAAGGTAGGGAAATGTGTAAATGAGAAATTAATGATTATTTAAGTAACACACAAATGGTCTTGTAATTAACAAAGAGCTGTGAAATTATTCTTGTGTTGACCTTTGTTTCTTTTACTGGATCTGCTATTTATTTACACCTCCCCATTTATTTACATTTATTTCTATCTTCATCTTCCGTGCAGTTTAGGTAAGGATTGTTTTCTCCCTCCTTCCACCGACCACCCCCACTTCCCACCACAAAGGATTCCCACCTTTCTTCCCCTCCACCCTCCTCCTTGAAGGAAATTAAACCGGTTTGCCAGCCCCAGCCAAACTCCCCAGCCCGCTGACAGAAGTAAATATATTAGGGACCCAAGGAGAAATCAACCAACCAGCCACGGACTAAAAACAAAAGCAAAAAGAGAAAGGGGGAAAACAGCAAACAAAAAAAAAAAAGGCAAACCGAAAAGGCCGACAGCAAACCCCATTACCATTTGCAAGACAGGGCTTTAAGAATTTAGGAGTTTTTCCAAGAATGACAGGGAGCTCCACTGTGTTTATAGTGTAACAGCTCAGGATGTAATGAAATTACACTGCAGAGTATTTTAACAGTCATCTCATTAGCCCTACAGTTGGAACAAGAGCGCCACATAAAATAGGCAGCTGCAAATGACTCCATTCTCATCTATTCTCATTTGCTATTAAAAATACCTTTCGGCGGCTTTCTTCCTCCCTGACATCCCTAACACAAAGTACCCTGCAAAGTATGATACATGCACCTATTTAAATTAACAAAGGAATGACTTATTTTAATCTCACTGTGCTTTGGAGTGCTTTGGCCATTTGGATGAGCAATATATCATTACATACAACCTTCCAGCGCTGCAGGCAAGAAACTCTGAGCGCGCATATTTGGTGGGAGCCAAACAATTTCTCTAGCACACAACTGTGTCAAATGCATGCATGTATTCATTATTGAGAATGCGAGGAAATAGCTTTGATGTAGTGGAGAAAAGAAGATGATAAAAGCACCTCTGCAATATGTGTGTCATTATCAATGGTGGCAGATAGATACAATCGCACGGAGCCTCCTGCGTGATTAGTAAATATACATATAATTGCTGTGGCCAATTATCAGAAAAATGAGATCGGTAATTACAAGACAGAAAATTAACTAGAACTCTTATTAAGGCTTTTGTCTCCAAGTCACACAATTGGAAACTGCTGGAAAATACAATTAAATCAAAAGTAACTGAGGAGTAAGAGCGGTGGCAAACACTTTCGAATTTTCAAAGACTTTTTCTAGGAAATACAGTCGAGGGCCCTTTTATCTCAACTGGAGCTTCTCGTTTTGAGGGCACCCATCTCAGCTAGGTGAGAGGATCACTTGCTTCTAACCTTAAAACAAGAAGAAGCCGTGTTGGAAGACTTCCATCACAGAGGAGGACAAGCGGAGGGTAAGAAAATCCCTGAACTACAGGCACAGAAATCTAAGGAAAAACTAGGGGTGGCTGAAATATCCCACTAGGAAGAGATGAGACCTGCAACAAAATGACCGTTTCTCAGCTCAGAAGCCACAGAGATTGGCGGTGGCAGGAATAATATATACATTATTTATACATTTATACATTTAGACCTTGACTCCGTGATTTCTGTCCATTCTGGGAAATTCTATGAGGTTCAAGTAGAAATGACATTTCGCTGTTTCTAAAGCAAGAAAGTTCAAGGACCTGCTGTAAGAATTTAGAAACTCACCTATAGCAGAGATTTTTTTGAGTCTCTGCTTTTCTTTTTCTTTTCTTTGTTTTTTTTTTGAGGGAGGATGGAAGGGACCACCATAAAGAGGCCATGGAAAATAATACCTTTAGGCAAATAAAAAGCCTACCTCTCTGAATATTTACAAAGATAGTTACAATTCTGGGATGACTTTCGGTAACGATTCGAGCATAGACAGGATGCTAATTTGGGCCTCATTTCAAAGGATACTCAGGGTAAATTAATGAATTATAAACTAGTCAACTTGATGAAGATGTCATTTTAACACGGATGGGAAACAAAACAAGCTAACGTGACATCTTTGCACGGGTAGTTAATTTTGTTTAAGACGTGATATTGTATTCTGTTAAGTTGCACATAATATAAGACTCGGAAACACTGGGTGGTGCCCATGAATAATTTATTTCACTTCTGAAGGTTCCAACTGAACTCTGCTTTGTAGAACTGCAGATAGGAGATGCTCTCAGCCCTGACTGGAAAGAATCAAACATAAAAGACACAGGGCCCAGATTATCGTTATTCACACCCAAAGGAGGGGTTTTGTGGGGGGGGGGGGGGGGGGGGGAGAGCAGGGGGAGTGGAAGCCACCCAGGGGTTTTTCTGAGACCTAGACTGAGGTGAAAGATTAATGTTATAGACATAAGGACCTGGCCCAGGCGTGAAACACTCATCTCAAGAGAAAGGTGCCGTTCTCCCTTACAACATGAAGTGAGTAAGCAGTGTGGCCTAGTGGATAGAGCACGGGCCTGTAAGTCATAAGGACATGGGTTCTAATTCCGGGTCCACCAAGTGTGACCTTGGACGAGTCACTTCACTTCTCTGTGCCTTGGTTACCTCACCGTAAGATGGGGATAAGAGTGTCATTCCCCAAGAGGGACAGGGACTGTGTCCAACCTGATGAACTTTTACCTACCCTGGTGCTTAGAACAGTGCTTTGCGCATAGTAAATGCTCTGTACACAGTAAGCGCTCAATAGATATGATTGAATGAATGGACAAGTACCATAATTATTATTATTAAATTGGAAAAACAAAAACACGCTTAAGACTCTCATTCTTAGGGCTTTGCTCTGGGGATTCATTCAATTGTATTTATTGAGCGCTTGCTGTGTGCAGAGCACTGGCCTAAGCGCTTGATGTTGGGAAGTTTTCTTGGACTAATTGGGTGATTAAAATATGCAGCACATTTCCAGCCGCTAGGCTCTCTTTTCATTGGTAGGGGGAAACGATAGAGCAGGTTAAATAAAGTTAGCTAGGGGAGGTAGGGAGGGAGGGGTGGTGGTGGGTGGGTGGGTGGGTGTGCGTGTGTGCGTGTGTGTGTGTGTGTGTGTGTGTGTGTGTGTGTGAGATATTTGAGAGAGAGAGAAACCCCTAAGCCTATGGATAAGAAGAAGCCTGAAAATACTTTGCAAATAAAACCACTCCTTGTTCATGAACACATGCCCCTTGACACACCTATTTTTTTTTTAAGTGCAGTCCCTGGGCTAAAGATAAAACATCTCAAAAAAATAAAATGGGCTAAGTGGGAAGTCCTGTAAAACTCCAAACAAACCCTAAAATTCTTCATAAAAAGTTACTTTCTAGGGCCCTTTACACCACACTTTCCCTCAGGGTTTATTCTATTATTTTTTCTCATTTTTAATGGCTTTCTACTGCTCGACTTCTACACACAAAGGTGGAGAATGAAAGAGCAGACACCACCTTAACTAAAAGCTTTAACCAAAAGCCTTACCTTTAGCCGACGGCCCCAAATCAACTTTAGCTCCCCTTCAAGGCAACATCCGGCTGGACTTTGTTATTGAGCCCATAGAAGAACGGGCATCGTAAAATATTTCAGCAAGCAATTCTAAGCATTGAGAGGGTCAGCATTAGTCTCCGAGGTTTCCCTAAGTACTTGGTCAGCCTGATTCTCCCACCGGCTGAGACGCTGCAGTACGGAGAAGGGCATGGTAAAAAAAAAATTTGAGTGATGCCTTTGCCTTGTGAATAATGAACAGTTCAAGAAGGTCAACCCATTACAACTGAAACCGTTTAATTATTAATTATGCACAATCTATGAGCAAAAGGACAAGTTCAGAATGTTTAATGTGTGGTAAATCCAACTGGACCCTCTCTGGGCATTTTGTTATTAGCACTTGTCAGCAAGGTGCTCAGGCATAAAGAAAAAGGCACAGCGGCAGAAAATCGGAGGGGAGGGGGGCGAGTGCAAGCGGGGAGGTGGGGTGAGGAGGGGAGGCGGGGAGGGGATACTTCCAACACAGCTGCTGCTATTTAATTTCCAGACTTCAGCCGCCAGCTCATCACAGCTCCCTGCCTTTTGAGGTTCGGACAGGTTAAGTCTGGAGTTTTGGGTGATTTAAAGGGAAGAGCAGATTTCTGAATCCTAATTTTTGGAGTCTCTTGTCCTCAAAGACCTGCCATTTGCTTCAACTGAACTGGGATTTTCTGACACTGAAGAGTTTACTAAAACCAAAACGTCAACTCTTCTTGACCATAGGTGATGAAAAATGGGACTTTTGATGAGGGTCCCTCCAACCCCTTGCTTTCTTCCTTTGCTTTCTGAGAGGGGCTGGAAAAGGCCCTAGTATCTGGAGTTTCTATTCTCCAGGTCCCAGTCTTGCAGGTTCAGAAAGAAACCACTAGCCTGCAAATTTTTTTTTTTAACCAGTCTTGCCTACTTCCCAGATCCAATCCTCTCTAGCCCCCCGGCAAGTACCTGCCTCATTGCCATAATAATAATAATAATAATAATAATAATAATAATAATAATAATAATAATGGTATTTGTTAAGTGCCTACTATGTGCCAGGTACTGTACTAAGTGCTGGGGTAGATACAAGAATCGGCACGGCGTAGTGGATAGAGAGGGGCTGCTAGCGAGAATTTTACGGCTTTATTCTAATAGCAACTTATCTGCAGCCTGATTTCTCTTGGGCTCGTGCCCAAGTTGGGCAGACCCTGGGTCAGGTTGGTTGGGCCACCGTTTTCATTCACTCCTTGGGCACAGAGTTCCTGGGTCACTTGGGAGTCTGTCCGTTCCTTGAAAATCAATCCATCGACCAATGATATTCATTGAATGCTTACTATGTGCAGAACCCTGTACTAACCGCCTCGGAAAGTACAGTACAACGGAGTTGGTGGACATGCTTCCTGCCCACAACGAGCTGCCAGGCTAGAGGGGACTGGTTTCTGAGGTTCCTTTCCGTTTATTGTTGCATTATACTATCACAAGTGCTTTGTACAGTGCTCTACACAGTAAGCACTCAGTAAATACAACTGAATGAATGAATGAATGAGTCTTAGGTATGAACAATCTCCCCACCGTTCCCTTCCCTCTAGAACTGTCACTATCAATCAATCAGTCATATTTATTGAGGGCTTACTGTGTGCAGAGCATTGTACAAAGCACTTGGGACAGTATAATAGCAACAGAACAGTCAGTAAACACCTTCTCTGCTCACAAGGAGCTTACAGTCTAGAGGGGAGACAGACATTAATACAGAAAAATAAATCAAGGTTATGCAATTTATTACAGGAAATCCACCTCCGTATCAAACAGAAACTCCTCACCACCAGCTTTACAGCAGTCCATCACCTTGTCCCCTCCTACCTCACCTTACGGCTCTCCTACTACAACCCAGCCCGCACACTTCACTCCACACTTCACTTTAATTCCAACCTACTCACTGGACCTCAATCTCACCTGTCTCACACCCGACCTCTCGCCCATGTCCTTCCTCTGGCCTGGAACCCCCTCCCTCTTCATAATTGACAGCTGATCACTCTCCCCACCTTCAAAGCCTTCCTGAAGGCACATCTCCTCCAAAGGGCCTTCCTTGATTAAGCCCTCATTTCCTCTTTTTTCAGCACTTTGAACAGTGTCTGGAACATAGTAAGCGCTTTACAAATACCATCATCATCATCTTTTCCCACTCCCTTCTGTGTCACCCTGACTTGCTCCCTTTATTCACCCCTCCCTCAGCCCCACAGTACTTTATGTACATACCTGTCATTTATTTATTTATATTAATGTCTATCTCCCCCTCTAGACCGTGAGCTCGTTGAGGGCAGGGAATGTGTCTACCAACTCTCTTGTACTGCCCTCTCCCAAGTGTTTAGTACAGTCTTCTGCACACAGTAAGCACTCAATAAATACCACTGATGGACTGACTGGCAAATGACAAACATTTTTAAGAGACTTTAAGGCCTATGGTTACAAGTTCAGGCACTTTTGCAAAAGAGAAAGAAATGAAACCAAGCCACAACTTGACTTGGAAGCACGCCCTTCGAAAGAGTAAACGCACAAGCCAAGTTGACAGAATCAAAGCAAGACCAAAATCCCTAATTGTAGCATTTGTTACAGTTTGTGCTGAGCACTACACAAAGCACTATGCCTACCGCAATGCACTCCTGGGTCCAAGTGCCTCGCTTTTGTGTGTAATCGATGTTTTTGAAACATTTAGTATTCCCAAAACAGGGCCATTCTCAGATTGCAATCTAGATTTAAATACCAATAAATGTCATTGGGAATGTCTTTCCCGACCAGATGAAACTGGCTCCCTGGGAGTCTGTGGGGACAATGTGGGGGCGGGGGGGGGGGGACGTTTGGAGTCTGAGAGGGTTTTTGCCAGTGTATGTGACTAGGAAAGGAGCTCTTTTGACCCACCTCACTCGGAGAGCAGGGAACCGTCTTTTAGTCCTCTCACTCCATGGCCAGAGCAGCCAAAGTGAAAGATGACTCAATTTCCACACCGGGTCACCCTATGCTCCGAGTTGCCAGATGTGACAAATTACATGTGTGGGCATTTTGGTGTGAAGTTCTGTCCACTGGGCCTGGGTTGACAGTAGTAGCTCATTTAACAGGTCTCTGATGAGGCTCAAACTAGGGGCAAGAGGCTTGAACGGTAGCCACTGAAATAACCACCTTGCTGGTAAACCGTTAAATCGAGGCAGAATTGGCAGCTAGTCAGGTTATCACCTCAAGACGGTCTTCGGAATCATCAGAATTGTAAAGTGACCCATAAAATCAAGACCAAATTAAACAGACTTGGTAAACACATGTCTGGATCTTGGCCATTTTCCTTTTGGATCTTTTCCGGCAGAATTTGCTTAAGAAATGCCTCGGCACAAACTAATCAATCAGGTCCCACCTGGGGCTCACAGTCTAAGGAGGCGGGAGAGCAGGTAATGAATCCCCACTTTACAGATGAGGAAGCTGAGGCACAGAGAAGCAAAGTAACTTACCCAAGGTTACACAGAACACTCAGAATTATAGCACACCAATGGGTCTTTGGTGGTAGTGGTTGTTGTGTGGTATTTCTTAAATTCCTCAAAGATACATGCGAAGGTTACTTGAAAACAGGGTAATCTGTTGAAATGTAACTGTTACTGCCCCCTTCTAAATTCAAGTCTCTGGTCGATCGTAAGCTACCAGAGCACGACAATGTTTGGGGGTACCTATACAAATGCTGTATCTATGCTTTGAGGGTATACAGTCATGTCTACAGCTCCCCTCCTACCCCCATGCACAACCCTCCCTTCTAAAACTAGGCAAACCCAACTCCTCCAACCCCAAAGGGACTTCATTTGAAAAAGTAAAACCAGTTATTGTTCCTTTTTGCTTCACACGCTTCTTGTGCATTTTTATTGCTTTTTCATAAAAACACTGCTGCAAATAATCAAGCATGACCATTGACATCCACAAGATTGAGTTTTAGGAACCATTAAATGAGCTCACCCTCCTGGGAACCCTCTTGCTCAGGTTGGTCTAAAGGTAATTATTCAGCAATTCCTACCTGTGGTTTTACCTTGTTCCCACACAGCATTCGCCTTTCAAACCCCAGTGAGGTCAAAGCTGGTTCCAGGAGGAGACCAGCTGGATGCGTTTGATCCGAGTCCTAAATGCACATGCAAATGTATCCCCTCCCCACCCCTCCCCGCTCCAGCCCGTCTCACCTCAATACAGCGCTGCGTTGATTAATCCTAGATTTAACTGGGCCCCGTGGTAAAAAAAAACATTCAACGTCTGACATCCTGAAGAAAGATCCAGAAAATAAAATGCCCCAACCGCAAGTTTGCTTCTCACAGATAGGGCACATTTGGATCCCTGCACACAGCCACTTGTCTACTGAGTGACCTCGGGCATGACACTTCACTTCTCTGTGCCTCAGTTCCCTCATCTGGAAAATGGGGATTAAGACTCTGAGCCCGATGTGGGACAGGGACTGTGTCCAACCTGGTTTGCTTCTATTTACCCCAGTGCTTAGTACAGTGCCTGGCACATAGTAAGCACTTAACAAATACCACAATTATTATTATTAGCTGCACTCACAGAGGTGACAATTAAACACTGGCTAAATCCAAGCCTGGAAAAATCAGCCGGCTAGAACATTATCAGGCTGGAAGTACAAATACCAGTGAAAATCCTATATTCTGGCGGCAACATAGCCTCCTGTCCCAACAAACATTCTGACTGTGGACTCCAAAGAGTGCTGTGGCTTGCTGTCTTTATTCTGTGTCCGATGTGGATGAATTGGAATTGAGGGTGACTGGAGGGTTCACGCGGGGCCGTGGCATTTACACGTCCGTATGTAGGGCCGCGTGTGTACACGTGGGCTTAAACATCTCACTGAGATACGGGCTATCCCTGCTGCAAGTGAATGTGACAAGGACTGAGCACACCACAGGAGCATGTGCTCTTTCATGGGCGCGCGAGACACGATTTTTAACCGGCTCTCTGCAGGGACGGGAGAAGCTGGAAATTGCCCCTACCACAGGGGGAAAGGTTGAGAAACAGAGGGAGACAAAGGAAAGGGCCCCACACTGCGAAAATGAGCATCCTGACAGAACTTGTGCCTCGCCATTTGGAAAAATCACTCCGCCATCTGTTATTTTGGATCTGAGCACATCAGGAGCTCTCCTGAGCCCGCCCGCTTCCGTTTCCAGGAGGAAGGAAAAAATCGAGGGGAAGGCGGTACCCGGTTTATTCTCCCCCCACCGCCCCCTGGCTTCGGTCGCCTCGCCCCGTGGGCTCTGGGGACAACTGGCAATGAGTCCTCAGGTTTCATCCAACCCGGCTGACTAACGTCCACGGTCCCCTGAAGCCCCAGCCTGAGCTGCCGGGTAATGACCTTGGCATCCGACTTGGGCTCAGGGTTAAGTCCCATCATGGTGGTGGTTTGAATGAGTCGAGTGTCCTGTGGCCGGATGAGACTTCACAATAGAGCAACACGTGGTAAATGACGGCAGCCAGAACTTGGCCCCACCAGGCAACTGCCCATTCAGAGAAGGCTATTCACTGGCCTCCACCACCAAGAAATGAACTCATTAATAATACATCAGCCAGCACAGACAATTCACTGAGCAAAATCTAAAAGCCACTTCTTAAATTACAGCCAAAGCTTGTGGAATTTCTGCTTCGATTTCAATAATTTACCGCAAGAGAAATTGGCGGGGAAGGGACATTGCCTCCATTTTCCGCCAGTAAGATGGAAAAGAAAAAACTTCTCTTGGTGCTTTTATGTAGAATTTTATCAAAATGAAGGTGTTTTTTTTTTTCGACAGTCGCTTAAAACTCACCTCTTATTTTTCAAAATAAGTCTCTCTCTCAATTACTGCATTTGTCGAGATGACACGCTAGCATCACAACTTTCATTGGTTTTGTCCATGACATTTTAATTTTAACCGAGTTTCTCCTACTCCCCCTCCGTACAACCCACAAATATGAATTAAATATAATTATAAATGAACAGAACATTAATTTTTGGATTACTGCTGGGTTTTGGTGGAATGTTAATGTCATTTCTAAAGAAACAGTTATCACCAATAGAAAAAGTAATTACTAAAGGAATCACGATCTTAATGCTAACCTATTTTCAATCTTCAAATAGCATTAATTTAAACATGCTGGACTTTTAAAGACCGGTATTAGATGCATCTTACATAAAAAGGGCAAGATCAGTTTTCCTTCTCCAATTACATATTCTTAACTCTACAGAACGCTGTTCCAGTTGACGAGATCATCAGAAGAGACAAGTATTGTCTATCCTGCATAATCTTATCAGGTGTCTACCGTACCAACTGGCAACTTGCAGGAGAGGCTGCAAACACCAAAAATATTGGGTTCCCTGCAAAATTTATGGGTGAGAGTATAATTATGGTCGCAACTGTTGGTAGGGCTCCTCCTCTGCCTCCCTCTCTGGACCATACACTCGTTGTGGGCAGGGAACGTGTCTTCCTACTCCATTGTATTGCCTCTTCCAAATGCTTAGTACAGTGCTCTGCACACAGTAAATGCTCAATAAATACAACTGAATGAATGAATGAATGCCAAGCACTATTCCAAGTACTGGGGTAGATACAAGTTAATCAGGTTGGGACATAATCCCTGTCCCGCATGGAGCTCATACTCTTAATCCCCATTTTACAGATGAGGTAACTGAGGCCTAGAGAAGTGAAGCGACTTGCCCAAGGTCACCCAGCAGACATGTGGCAGAGCGGGGATTAGAACCCAGGTCCTTCCGACTTCCAGGACCGTGCTTTATCCACAAAGCCATGCTGGTTCTCATGAATTCATAGTCATGTTCCCTCCCCACAACAAACTTGTTAGCTGGGGCCTGGGCCACTTAAGATAAAAGACGTTCCAACTTTTGCTTTTTTTTTCTTTTAAACCTTTCAGAGACTTAGAAGTGGAAACCTTTACTGAACAGAATTCCACCCCTGCTCTCTTTTACCTTTTCCACTCTCCCACCATTATGGGTTAATTCATTCTTGAGTGAAATATAGTGTCAGAGGAAGCCCGATGAAACCAAATACAAGGCCAATCTCACACTGTTCAAAGTCAGACTTCAGCCCCAGTCATTATAAACACTTGCTTATGAGAAGGCATGTGCCTTCTACAAATGCTTACGACTTTCTCTAACCATAAAATTTAATGAAGACATAACAGATCCTTCTCAATTGACTTGTTTGCCTGGCTGGCATATCCTCATCATTACAGGAACACTAAAAACAATCATTATAAAGAAAAAAAAAATAGTTCGCTCCACACACACCTGAACTCAGTGTCCTCACTTTGACTGAATCTTCCATATAAACCAATTGGATGAGCTATTTTAATGCCTTCTATTCACAATGGATGAATATATTAAGTGCTCTAAGCAGGGTAATTCAGCTTGAACAGGTACTAGGTATTAGTGCTAGCTGGACTTGGGAACACCAGGCCCAGCAGGTCAGAGAATATTGCTAACGGCCTCACTCCAATTCACCTGCTAGAAATGTCACTTTCCTCCAAAGGGCAGGGAGACAAGCTTCTGTATAACACAAAGGATTCTGGATCCTCTGCTTCATCTCCAAAGTGAACGATTACTAGTAACAGGGAACATGTCTACTAACTCTGTTGCACTGTACTCTTCCAAGCACTTAGTACAGTGCTCTGTACACAGTAAGCGCTCAGTATATCCCATTGATGGAAGAGACGGTCTAGCTCACAGTGTTCTCCTCTGCTGGGTGAAACTCCTCTATTCTCCATCACCAGGAAGGGTAATAATAATAATAATAATAATAATATTTTAATAAGAGCTCATGATGCTCTGAACACTGGGCTAAATGCTGGAGAACTGACCAGGTAATCAGATTGGACACATTCCCTATTGTACATGGGGCTCACAATCTAAGAGGCAGGGAGAGATGATACCTTGTCTCCATTTAAAAGAAGAAGAAATGGAAGCCCAGAGAAATTAAGTTATTTGCTCCACATCACCCAGCAGGTCACAGGCAGAGCAGGGACAAGCACCCAAGTCCTCCTACTCACAGCCTGGGCTCTTCCCACTAAGCTATGTTGCCACAATGTGTCAGTTGAGCTACATATGGTCCTCCCAGAGCTGTGATGAACCTGAAAACTCTTAAACTCTTTCCTTACTGTAACTTGCCATTCATCTGGTTCCTTCCCTGTTTATCTGTGGTGGGTTCATACACGTTTTGGATTTAGCAGTCCCTTTGGGCCAAGGCTCATATCTGCATCCGTATCCTTGTGTTTTTCCCCAACGCTTTGCACAATGCAAATGCTCAACAATTTTGCTATAGAGTCAGTTCTCTTACACTGCAGGGGGCCACATTCACAAAGAACCCCACCTTGGGGAAAACGGAGAAATAGTGTGGCCTAATGGATAGAGCACGGGCCTGGAGTCAGAAGAACCTGGGTTCTCATTCTGCTTCTACCACTTGGCTGCTATGTGACCTTGGGCAAGTCACTTAACTTCTCTGTGCCTCGGTTCCCTCATCTGGAAAATGGGGATTAAGACTGTGAGCCCTATGTGGGACAGGGACAATATCCCACCTGATTATCTTGTATCTACCTCAGTGCTTAGAACAGTGCCTGGCACACACTAAGCGCTTAACGAATACCACAATTATTATTATTATTATTATTATTATTATTATTACCTGTTGCACTCTATGCCTGCGCCTGGCTGTTTCTGCTGAAATCCGTACCCTGGGAGAACTGACTGTAAATTCAGCATCTTTCACACTGCGGTGAGTGTTTAGCAAGGTAACTTGCAAGAAGGCCCCCATCGGCACTGAGAGAACAATTAGGTCGATATGGCTGTTTTGAAAACTACTTACTCGCAGGAGCCTATGTTTTCCAAGAAGTCAGCCTTTGAGGCCCATTTTACACATCTGAAGCCCCCAACTTCAAGCTGGGGATAATCAGGTGGGATATTGTCCTTGTCCCACATAGGGCTCACAGTCTTAATCCCCATTTTCCAGATGAGGGAACCGAGGCACAGAGAAGTTAAGTGACTTGCCCAAGGTCACAAAGCAGCAAAGTGGTAGAAGCAGAATGAGAACCCAGGTTCTTCTGACTCCAGGCCTGTGCTCTATCCATTAGGCCACATTATTTCTCCATTTTCCCCAAGGTGGGGTTCTTTGCGAATGTGGCCCCCTGCAGTGTAAGAGAACTGGGAAAAGAACGATGATTGTTTTATTCACTTTTATTCCATTTGCTTCTCTCTGGCCTGTTCTGACCCTCCGCTCATGCTGTTTGTCATGAATGGGCTATTCCTAACTCTCTCCAGATACTAGGCGACAGTGTTCCCTTTCTTCAAAGACCACCTTACAGCTCACTCCCAGGAAGCTCGTGAGACTAAGTGGAATGGAGATATTGCGTTTTAAAATCTGAGGTGCCATTTCGATGGACCATCCACCCAGCCTAGAGTTCTGTCTGAAAGTGGTTCTGAGATGTGGCGTGGCTTAGAGGACAGAACCCGGGCCTAGGGGTTGAAAGGACCTGGGTTTTAATCACAGCTCCATCATGTCTGCTCTGTGACCTTGGGCAAGTCACTTTACTTCTCTGTGCTTCGTCTGTAAAGCAGGGATTGACACTGCAAGCCCCATGTGGGATAGGGACTATGTCCGACCCAATTTCTGTGCATCCACCCCAGCGCTTAGTATGGTGCTTGGCACACAGTGCCTAGCAAATACCACAATTATTATATATGAATAACTATAATAATATATATTAATTATATATAAATAGAGAAGCAGCATGGCTTAGTGGAAAGAGCACAGGCTTGGGAGTCAGAGGTCACGGGTTCTAATTCTGCCTCCACCACCCGTCTGCTCCAAGATCTTGGATAAGCCACTTAACTTCTCTGTGCCTCAGTTACCTCATCTGTAAAATGGGGATTAAAACTGTGAGCCCCCTGGAGAAGTGAAGTATCACACCCAAAGTCAGAGAGCAGACACCTTAGCCCTTATCTTTCCAGATTGATAAGTCCTAATACCCTATCCTCATATAGAAACTGCCAAATACCGTTGGTCATTTTGATTGCCTCATTCTTTTTTTAAAATGGCATGTGTTAACTGCTTACCCTCTGCAATGCACTGTACTAAGCGCTGAAAGAGATACAATTTAATCTGGTTGGAACCAGTCCCTGTCCCACAGGGGCTCATGGTCTTAATCCCCATTTTACAGAGGAGGTACTTGACAGAGAAGTGAAGTGACTTGCCAAGGTCATACAGCAGACAAGTCTTTGTTTCCTGCTGGGAAAAACTGGGATGGCAGGCAGGTCATTTGTGTTGATGTGTACTGATGTCTGTCTCCCCTGGATCTAGACTGTAAGCTCGTTGTGGGCAGGGAATGTCACTGTTTATTGTTGTGTTGTACTTTCCCAAGCGCTTAGTACAGTGTTCAGCCCATAGTAAGTGCTTAGTAAATTCATTCATTCATTAAATCGTATTTATTGAGCACTTACTGTGTGCAGAGCAATGATTCAATATTGAATCATGATTCAAATATGATTGAATGAATCTGCAGCAAGATTGGGGTTGAGGGGGGTGGTCTGGTCACAGTCAATCAATGGTATTTATCAAGTACTTTATTATGTGCAGAACATTGGACTGACCGCTTAGGAAGAGTAAAGTAGAATTACAACAGAATTAGCAGACATGGTGCCTGACCATAACAAGCTTATATGGGAAGGAGAGAGATGGTGGAGAGTCCCACATTAGCCTCACGGTCTAAATTGAAGGGAGGAGAATTTAATCCCCATTTTACAGATGAGGTAACTGTGGAACCGAGAAGTGAAGTGGTTGCCTACAGTCACATCGGCGGACAAATGGCGGAGAAGAGATTAGAACCCAGGTCCTCTAACTCCCAGGTCTTGGTTCTTTCCAAGAGGCCTCACTGCTTTCCATAACTAATCCAAGCTGATTCCCCTGGTACTCTCTATGATAACCTTCCTAAAATTGGATGACCAGGAATGCATTTGGTTTTCAAGGTTTGGCCACTTAATTCTTTGATCGTGAGCCCCTTGAGGGCTAAGACCATGTCTAATTTCACCGTGTCTAATTTCCCCTTCTGTATGCTTTCCCACATTTGGTATAGCATTCTGCTCATATGGTATGTGCTTAAATAATATTACTACTGATGTCTTTGGTCTGATTTCTTTGGTTTCCTGATTATGCCCAGAATTATATTTGGGTGTATATCATCTATTTGGCCTTGAAGATATTTAAATGTATTGTCTGAATGAAATGGTAAGAACAGTACTTTAATAGTAGGCATCATATCTTCTTTATGTTCTGAATCCCTCAAAATAATAATAATAATAATAGTGGTACTTGCTAAGTGCTATGTGCCAAACACTACAATCAGATCAGACACAGCCCCTGAACCAAACGGGGCTCACAGTCTACGGGACAGCAGGAATTGCACCCCCATTTTTCAAATGAAGAAACTGAGGCACCGAACAGTTAAGTGATCTGCCCAAGGTCACACAGCAGGCAAGTGACAGAGCTGGGATTCAAACACAGGTCTCCTGACTCTCAATCCTGTGGTCTTTCCTCTAGCCTATAAGCTCATCTCTGGACTGTAAGCTCATGGGGAGGGAACATGTCCACCAACTCTGTGATAGTATACTCTCTCGAGTACTTAGTATGGTGGTCTGCACAAGTAAGCACTCAATAAATATGATTCATGGACTGACTGATTTTTCCATTAGACCAGGCTGGTTCTCAAGGGGCAAAGGAATAAGGTTTGGGGTTTGTTGGAAAAGAGTCTGCCATCTATCAAGCCAACAAGCTGGCACCAAGGGTTCCTGGATGGACTCTGAGCCAGGACTAGGGGCACATAGGACAATCCCTAAAGAGAGTTATTTGGTCCTGGGCAAAAAATATAGGCATTTCAACTGGAAAAAGCCACTTTCCAAAAAAGAAAAATTAAACTCTTGCCCCACACTGCTTCTCACCAAACAGAACCTGGTACAGTGTCTGTCCATCCATCAATCATAGGTATTTATTGGGTAATACAGGGCTTGCTGTACAGAAGACTTTTGTAAGTGCTTGGGTGAGTACAGCAGAAGCAAAACACATAGTTGGCACAGTCTTTCCCCTCAAGGAGCTTACAATCTACACATACGCATAAGAAATGCCACGGTGGGTCAGAATCAGTGTGTGGCCTAGGGGACTGAGCATGGGCCTGGGAGTCAGAAGGACCCGAGTTCTAATCCCAGCGCCACCATTTTTTTGCTGTGCTTGATTTGGGCAAGTCACTTCTCTTCCTCTGTGCCTCAGCTATTTCATCTGTAAAATGGGGGATTAAATCCTATACCCGCCTACTTAGACTGTGAGCCCCACGTGGGACATGGACTGTGTCCAACCTGATTGGCTTGTATCTACCCCAGTGCTTAGTAGGGTGCCTGGTACATAGCGAGTGCTTAACGTATATCATCAAAAGAACAAAAATCAACCAAAAAAGCCCATGACCAGTCTAGAAGTGCAGGGTTCTGACTCTGACTTTCCATCTCCATCAGCTGCCCTTCTAGCCATTGATCACCACTATCAGGGAAGTACCTCATGTCTCTTACAACATCTCAACATCTCTGACTTTCCTCTCTCGCCCCACTGCCTGCAACCCGAGGGCATTCAATAAGTACAGAAACAAAGCCCTCGAAAATTGGTTCCCAAATAGATCCCCACAGTTTCATTACCAAGAGGTTTTACGGTCCTGTAGGTCATAAAAAGGTTTTACTGTATCGATAGAATTGAACTGAACTGGCGGAGACCATCCATTTGGGGTTGGGGTGATGGCCAGCCTGAATTCTAATAGAGTGACCGGTATAGTGAATGCCACAGCAGGGAAGGAACACAAGCACACGCGCGTGTACACACACACACACACACACACACACACACAAAAAAAAAAAAAAAAAAATCCCACCAGGAATAAATCTCAGATAAGGCATGAGTGCCCCAGGGCTGCAAGTCAGAGACACTGGTGATACTGTCCCACATCCAAAGTATGGGGCCCCTGACCAGCCAACCCCCCTCAACCCCAATCTTGCTACAGATTCATTCAATCATATTTGAATCATGATTCAATATTCAATATTGAATCACTGTTCTGAGCACAGTAAGCGCTCCATAAATACAATTGAATAAATGAATGAATTTACTAAGCGCTTACTGTGGGCTGAGGACTGTACTAAGCACTTGGGAAAGTACAACACAACAATAAACAGTGACATTCCCTGCCCACAACGAGCTTACAGTCTAGAGCCAGGGGAGACAGACATCAATACACACCAACACAAATGACCTGCCTGCCAAACCAGTTTTTCCCAGCAGGGAAAGGAAGTTGCAGTTTCTTCATGGAAGGGACCTTAGACCTGTCGTCAGCGAGGAGATGATATGGCAAAATCAGGAAAAAACCAAAAAACTCTCGGGGTCCTCTGGAGGCCATTAAAATGAACTATCCCCGAGCATGCCACTTTCTTATGAGCTGTAATCTGGACCTGAGATAAGAGTAAGGCCACTGAACATTTTGCAATGCTGACTGGCCTGCAAAGGAATTTTTTCTTTTTCCCCCATTTGGGTCAACATTTGGTTTCCAAGGCTTTTCCTGGAAGGTTTCTATTGACAATAGCAGGTTGTGCCCTTCTGTTGGTTCAGTGGGAAGAGCTGGGCTCTCGGAATCTGGAGGCATGGGTAGAGAAGCAGCGTGGCCTATCACGCTGGGTCAGGCACTGAATTAAACGTTGGGGTAGATACAAGGTAGTTGGATTGGACACGGTCCCTGTCCTGTATTGGGCTCACAATTTTAATTCTCATTTACAGATGAGGTAACTGAGGTCCAGAGAATTGAAGTGACTTGCCCAAGGTCACACAGACAAGTGGTGAGCCAGGAGGAGAACTCAGGTCCTTCTGACTCACAGGCCCATGCCTGACCCATAGTAAGTGCTGAACAAATACCACAATTATTATTATTATGGTTTTTGGCTGCTGTATGACCTTGGGCAAGTCACTTTGTCTCTCTAGGCCTCAGTTCTGTAAAATGGGGATTAAGACTGTGAGGCCCATGTAGGACAGGGACTCTGTCAAACCTGATTAGCTTATATCTACCCCAGCGCTTAGTGCAGTGCCTGGCACAGAGTAAGCATTTCACAAATCCCATTAAAAAAGTCAATCAATCACTGGTATTTACTGAGCACTTACTATGTGCTGAGCACTGTACTAAGTCTTTAAGCACTTGGTAGTTCTGGATTTGCAACAGCAGTATACTTTCTGGTACTGTGCCATCAGCAGAGAAGATTGCTGGCTAAAGAGGCACTTAAGATGAGAGGGCGATCAAATTTATTGAGTGCTTACCATGTGCAGGGTACTGTTCTAAGCACTGGGCACTTAGGGCATCCTGTGAAGCAGATGTGCCCAGCAGGACTCCTGGACAATAATATCCAGACAATTTATTTCGCACCCACCTTCCCCTCTGCGTCAACTACAAACTCCTTAAATCCTTTGATACTCACTCTAGCCCCACAGCACTTACGTCAATATTCTTATCCTCTACTACTTATTCTATCTGTAATTTATTTTCAAGTCTGCCTCCCCCATTAGAATGTAAGGTCTTTTGGGCAGGGATCACATCTACCAATGCTGTTGCACTGCATTTTCCCAAGCGTTTAGTACAGTGCTCTGCAGGTAGTAAGCGCTAAATAAATACTATTGATTGATTCATTGGTCAAGACATCGTACAATAGCAGGTCGGGGTCGGGTGGGGTATAACATAGGAAGGTATCGTACTCAGCCAAATGATTAATATGATACTGTGCACACAATGGGTACTCAATAAAGAGTTCTGTTTGATTGATTGAACGGCCAACTATAACACAAACCCGCAACACTGCAATGTCATCAGTCATTCAATCAGTCAATTAATCAATGACATTTATTAAGTGCTTTTGTGCAGAGCACTGTACTGAGCACTCAGGAGAGTACAAAACAACAGAGTCAGTGGACACATTCCCTGTCCATAAGAGCTTACAGACTAGAGGGGAGTCTGAAATTAATAGAAATAAATAATTTATGATATATAACTTACAGATATGTACAATAAGTCCTCTACGGTTGGGGCAAATATCAAATGTCCAAAGGACACAGATCCAAGTGCACAGACGGACGCAGAAGGGAGAGCGGGCCGGGGAAAGCCTTTCCCCATTCCAGTCCATACTTCACTCTGCTGCCTGGATCATTCAGGACACGCCACCCCCCTTCCCCCCCGCAAAAAACTCCAGTAGTTGCCCATCCATCTCCGAATCAAGCAAAAACTTCTTCCCTTTGGCTTTAAAGAAGTAGGCACCACTTTTAAAGAAGAAGGGCACCACCTTGCCCCCTCCTACTTCACCTCGATTCTCTCCTACAACCCAGCTGGCACACTTCATTCCTCAGGTGCTAACCTTCTCACAATGTCTCGCCACTGATCCCTAGCCCACGTCTTGCTTCTGGCCTGGAATGCCCTCCCTCCTCAAATCCGACAGACAGTTACTTTCCCTGCCTCCAAAGCATTATGGAAGGGACATCTTCTCCAAGAGGCCTTCCCAGACTTTTCCCACTCCCTTCTGCATCGCCCTGACTTACTCCCTTTGCTCTTCCCGCCTCCGAGCCCCACAGCACTTCTGTACATATCTGTCATTTTATTTATTTGTATTGATGCTTGTTTGCCCCTCTCTAGACTGTAAGCTCATTGTGGGTAGGGAATGTGACCGTTTATTGTTGTATTATACTTTCCCAAGTGCTTAGTACAGTGCTCCACACACAGTAAGCACTCACTAAATACAACTGAATGAATGAATTGAATGAGACATGACCTTAACAGTGCTTCAAAGTTGGGGAGAAGGGTGGTCTGGCGTAGAGAGACAAAGGCAGAGACACAGAGAGAGAGTGAGAAAACCAATGTCCACAAGGCCCCCAGTCTCAGACCTCAGCCCCATACAAGATGTCCTGATAGCTTATCTCTCCACCTCATATGGCACGAAGTCTTGAAAAATTGTTTTCAACCCACTTCGCGAGTCTGTAAATGCCACCATTTCACTGGCTTAGAATTTAGCCGGGGCCATTGCTTAAACCATCAGAAACAAACCCGGGCTCAAAATGTTCTCATCGAGCAGACGGTGGGTTACAGGCGAGAAATGACAGCACCCAGATTTACCGTCCTTTGCACTCGGGTACTCGACCTGGCTGAGCTCAAGAGGAAATCAGCAATCAAGGGCTATTGGATTTTGCCAATTCAGTTCCGGTGTCTACGGAGTCCTGGCCTCCATTCCAGGCAAGACACAGGGGGGAGGATAAAAATACTTATGGAACAGTGTAATTGGAATGAATCTGATGGGGATGGAATGGTTTTGGACCAGCTGACGATCAAGACAGACATCGATGCGCTATTTAATCCAGGAAGCCTGTCTGATATTTGAGATAATGTCGCCTCCATTTGCTTGAGGATGATGGGTTCATTTTTGCACCGACACATGGTTTATGGTGTGTGGGGACTATGCGGACTGACGGATGTGCCATTAAGGATGTTAGCTCCCCATTCTTACTGTTCCTGGGATACGGGGGCGGGCTTGTTTTTTTCCTGAGAGGATCTTTATCTTGCCTCTCCCAACTCTCATAACTAGTTTTACAGATGTTTAATTGAGAGGAATAATTATGAATTCCAATTTGTTTCTGTTCTTCAAATATTTTTTCCAATCTGAATCATTTATCGCCTTTTCCCTCTAGTTAAAAGTGTTTCAAAGACAACGGAATTAAAGTTTCAACGGAAACATGGCTGGTAGAGAAGCTTGGCTTCGATAAACGAGGCAAGATGTCTTCTTCTACTTTTCTGACAAAGTTTCCTAATCAGGAGTCTCCTGCCAAAGACCAAGCGGCAAAAGTTTGCAGGGGAAGAGGACCTTTCGGGTCTATGGATTCCAGGAAGGAATCCTGGAAGGGAAAGGAAAAAGCCTCTCTCTACTGGAAAACAGGGGGACATCTTGATGGGAGCCACGTGGATTTAAATCAAAGGGTACTATTTAAAAGACCAGGAAGATAGAGACCCTAATTCTGGTGAAATGTCTAATTAGGAAAATACAGCTAAATGGGCAATCTACGGTTTATCGACAATTATATACTCAATGTGCTTTAGGTAAATAAGGGAGACAAATTTCACCCCACTTAGGTTGGCTATTTGACTCTTCCCTCAGCCCTCAGACTGGATTTTAATATCTCATATTGAGGGGAGCGGGGGCGGGGGGCGGGGAAGGATCCCACTTTAATTTCCTCTGCTCCAACCCCATCTGGCAAGGGAGTGGATCAATTAATACGACCGCATTCTGTCTTTAGGGCTTCAGAAACCCAAAAGAGATGGCCTTTGGGGCCGCCTGTTTGGCAAAGATTCCCCGTTAAAACCAGAAGTGTATAATGTGGGATGAGGCCAGTGCGTGTAATACAGCTCAAAGCCATACCAGACAACTTGCTCTGAGGATGTTGGGCATTGTGCTTCATTAGGAAACAAAATATAAGCTTTCCACACCATTAGGGATGACTTTAGGAGTGAAAGCACATAAGACGACAACTCACCTCATCAACAATGCACTGCAATAACTGGAGAGGTTGCGATGGAAAGAAGAGAAGGGAGAAAAAAAAGTATTAGCCTATATGCAATATCTTTACAGTGGAGTGGAAAGAAAAAAATCATTAATGCAATAAAATATAGCAAGATTAATCAACAGCAGCAAACTCTTATAAAAACATTGATGCTCAGGATATTCTATTATTTCTAATGGTACCTAATCTAATACAGGCAGTTAAAGGTTTGCATTTTCTTCAAAATGCAATTTGCTAAGTTTAAAACAAGGCATTCAAGCATGCAGAGGAAGCAGCCATCAGGAAAAAGAAAAGTGAATTTTTTTCTGAACTCATAAAGCTTACCATTAAAGATCCCTGGTTTTTCTGAATCTGAAAAAAGGCAATATGTAATTAGCATGTCATAATCAAAATGACTCACTTGGACACATTATGATCACTGAGAGAAAATTATTGCATTGCTGGTGGCAATTTGTGGGCATGTGTTAACACAATTTACATAATGAAAATACACAAATGTTAATAGCTCGCTTCTCATTTATAGGCGAAAGTCAGCAGAATGTTAATTTCACACAACACTTTTTAGTACCCTCCAGGTTGTATTAGAATAGGGAGAAAAACCATAATCCATTTCAAAAGGCTGTTTACGATTCAGATATAAATAATGTTTTATATTGCTAGATTGTGAACACTGGGCTTAATGTTGCAATCATTGCTAATGTTATGAAGCTCACTCTTTTTAAATTAAAAACCGATTTATTTAAAATTGAAATTAAATCATAGTCAGAAATTAGAATTTTGGATTCCTGCCAGAGTAGGCTCGCCTTCCCCTATTTTGTGAAGAAAACTTTAATTATGTGTTTGAAGTATCTCCCTCCAACTCAGGAGCGGGGAAATCTGCCACCTTCTCCAAAGTTTCTCCAGTCTGATTCTTGGGCTGTAATGCTCTCTGGGACTTGGTGTGTTTGTGTGCTTGATGGTATTTCTTAAGAACTTACTGTGTGTCAAGCTCTGCTCTAAGCACGGGGTAGATACACAGTTTATCAGGTTGGACATGGTCCCTTTCCCACATGGGGCTCACAGTCTAAGGAGAAGGTAGTTGGATTGAATCTCCATTTTACGGCTGAGGAATGGGAGGCATGGAGAAGAAGTGAAGTGACTGGCCCAAGGTCACATGGCAAGCAATTGGCAGAGCTGGGGTTAGAACCCAGGTCCTCTGACTCCCAGACCCATGCTCTTTCTGCTCATTTCCACATACTGCTTCTCACTGAAGTTGTACAGGGTTGTTTGCTTTTTTTAAATGAAAAAGCAATGACTCCCAAAGAGTCTCCTCTTCATCAGCATTCTGAACCACTGACTCTGCACATCTACTTAAGCTCATTGTGGGCAGGGAATATGTCTGTTATATTGTTGTGAGTACTCTCCCAAGAATTTAGTACAGTGTCCTGCATACAGTAAGCACTCAATAAATACTACTGAAATATTTATTGGTCCTCCTCGACTACGTTTCACAGAAAGCGTGGCTAAGACTATTAAGAAAACACCTACTTTGTAATTAAAGTATTATATCTTGAAAATCAAAGTCAGTAGTTCTAGATTGTAAGCTCATTGTGGGCAGGAAATGGGCCTGTTATATTGTTATATTGTACTGTCCCAAGCATTCAGTACTGTGCTCTGCACACTGTAAGTGCTCAATAAATACTGTTGACTGATGTGCTCTAACCACTCCACCATTCTGAATCACTCCTACCTACTGAAAATCCTTAGGTGCCAAGATGATTTGATTGGCTGTCCCTTTGATGGAAGATTTTCAATCTTAACAGCACCACTCTAGTGAACCTTTGGTTCTACTTCTCCCAGCTGGGAGAAATCTCTTTTGATAATGATTTATATGTGGCAATGGTTAAAATTAAAAAAGGGAATGGGGCTGAAAAGGAAACCTACTCACAGAGGGGGACCTACCAAGAGAAAATTTTCATTTCGTGGTAACTCCACACACCCTATACCAAATATCATCCTCCCACTCAAATCCTGTCCTCCCAATGACATTCCTGTCCCTGTAGACACCACCACCATCCTCCCTGTCTCACCAGCCCAAAACCTCAGCGTTCTCCTTGACTCATCTCTATCAACCCAAGCATTTGTTTTGTCACCAAATCCTGACGGTTCCCTTCGCGACATTGCTAAAATCGGCCCTTTCCTCTCCATCATTCATTCAATCGTATTTATTGAGCGCTTACTGTGTGCAGAGCACTGGACTAAGAGCTTGGGAAGTACAAGTTGGCAACAGAGAGATGGTCCCTACTCAACAATGGGCTCACAGTCTAGAAGGGGGAGACAGATAACAAAACAAAACATGGAGAAATCCCAACTGCTACCACGCTGCTCCAACCCCTTATCATACCCTGCTCTGACTACTGCATTAAGCTCCTTGTTGACCTCCCTGCCTCCTGGCTCTAACCTCTCCAGTCCATACTTGGCTCTGATCCTCAATTCAATTTTCTGAAAAACCGTTCAGACCACCTCTCCCCACTCCTCAAAAACCTCCAAAGGTTGCCCATCCACCTCCGCGTCGAGTAGTAACTTCTTACGGCCGGCTTCAAGGCACTCAGCACTCTACCTCCTTCCTTTACCTTGCTGATCTCCTACTACAACAAAATCTGCCCACTAAGCTCCTCTAGCACTAACCTACTCTCTGTACTTTGATCTCATCCATAATAATAATGATGGTATTTGTTAAACACTTACTATATGCCAAGCACTGTTCTATCTACCCCCTCACTGATCCTTTGGTCAGGTACTCTGGCCTGCAACTCTCTCCCCAATCACACCTGACAGATCACTGCTCTTCCCACCTTCGAAACCCTACTAAAAATCAAATCTCCTCCAAGAGGTCTTCCCTGACTAAGAGCCCTCGTTTCCCCTACCCGTGTTCCCCTCCGTGTCACCTATGCACATGGCTGTGTAATCCTTAAGCACTATGATATCCACCCCCACCCCACAGTACTTATGTGACTATCCTTAAACTCTACTATTTCCCTTATCTTTACTTTATTTTAATGTCTAGCTCCCCCTTTGGACTCTAAGCTCCTTGTGAACAGGGATTGTGTCTTCCATCTCTATTGTAATAAACTTTCCCAAGTGCTTAGTATGGTGCTTGGCAAATGGTAAGTGTTCAATAAATACTACTGATTGATTGATGGTATTAAGCACTTACTCTGGGTCAGATACTGTACCACCACCATTTATGAAAGGCCCAAAAGCTTTTTTTTCTGTGATTGAGGTACTTCTGTTTCTCTTAACAGACAGGCAGGCATTTTATCTTACATTTTTACACCTAAACTGCAATTATCACGATTAAACCAAAATCAAAGAACCATTTAACATTAGTCGATAATTTAAAATGCCTAAAATAAAGCAGCAACTTTCATGAATGCCCATCAATTAAAAAGGATGAATGTCAAAATCAGGGTTTTGTTTGTCAGTTTGGGTTTAAATGGTATTTGTTCAGTGTTTACTATGTGCCAGGCACTGTTCTAAGCACTGGGGTGGATACAAGCTAATCACGTTGGGCACAGTCACTCTCTTACGTGGGGTTCACAGTCTTAATCTCCAATTTACAGATGAGGTAACTGAGGCACAAGGAAGTGAAGTGACTCACCCAAGGTCACCTAGCAGCCAAGTGGTGGAATTGGGATTAAAATCCAGGTCCTTCTGACTCCCAGGCCCGGGAACTTTCCACTAGGCCATGCTGCTTCTCATTTGAGACATTTTACGTAGCCTGGGTTCCTCAAATTATCTTTAGAAAGTGAGGATTTTTCACCATTAACATACGTAAAAACATTCTTCAAAAAAGGTCATTCGAGTGATTTGAAGGGATAAATACCCCTGCTAAAACCTCCTCAGACTGAGATAGTAGGGAGAGTGGCAGCCTTAAATGACAAGTCTTCATCTCCCCTTTAAAAAAAATAAATGCATTAATACGGTTCTGACTTAGTCCTTGCTGCCTCTATATCAAGTAATCATGAAATGGACAGCAGCCTCAGAAGCAGCTTTATGTTGCTATAACTGTACAGTGTGCCCAGGTTTTCAAAGGGAGGCATCGTTACCAGATTTTATTACACAATTTTGATAGCAACATATTATTTGAGATCATCTTCATAAATTTTGCATTAAGGTAGCTGGGCCACTACCTGGAATTGATTCAAAATGCTTAAGACACTCAATTACTTTTTAACACTGTTATACAATGTGATGACTTACACCTTCTATTTCACTAGAATTTGATGATGCAACATCATTGTAATTGATTCATTTTCTCAATTAAATAAAGCTACTGTGCTTTTTTTTTTCTTGAATGCCACAGAGACCATAAGAGTTAGATGTATTATCTATTTTCTGCATCTCAAATATATTGCCTGAAAGGCGGCACTCTGTTCCTCTGTTAATTCCACTGGAAAATTTAATGCTACAGTCATATTTTTCAAGTTCTGAGCTGCACTGCACTCGACTGTATTTATATTAGGCCTATTTTTCACTGTTAAACTCTGTTGTTTACCTTTTTCAAGATCACATGACTGCAGAGGCTCTGCAGCCATAAAACAAACCTAAGCAAAGTCAACTTCACAGTCAATGCGTCTGCTTTCGCACACAGTTCAGGGAGAAAAGTGACGGCTCTAGTTTTAGAGAGCGTTAAAATCAATCCATGGTATCTGAGTTCTCATCGTTTGCTTTCATTCATTCAACCGCATTTATTGAGTGCTTACTGTGTAAAAAACACTGTACTGAGCACTTGGGTGTGCAGACCACTGTATTAATTGCTTTAGAAGTTCTCAAGATAATACATTGGTTTTTTCGGGTTCCTCTTTTTGTTCTGTCTTGAAATCAACAGTAGTCTGTGACCTCATTGTGGAGATGTAATGTATGTACCAACTCTGTGGCGTTGTCCTCCCCTAAACGTGTAGCACAGGGCATTGCACTCAGTGAATACTTTGACTGATTGATCGATGGCTTCCCAAAAAGACAGCGGTGACATCGGAGTTCAGGGGCAAATATTCCTTTAGAAGCAGATGAATCGCTCCCGTCTCACAACAGAGAAAATGCTATTTATAACTAACTCGTTTCAAAAATGCAAGGATGAGGACTTCGACGATTGTCTACTCTGCGCTGAGGGCTTTCAATATGTAACTACTACTTTGGGACAGGGAACAGAACTATAATTGCCACGATCAGACACTTCACTAATCAGCCTCTAGAACTAGTAGTGTTTTGATACATTAATTAGTGGATTCTTTCCCTCTCCTAGGCATTCCTTCAACCCTCTGCCAGCAGCTGGGTCCAAAATTTCAAATGGCAATAGCGAGAGGGAGCTTCACTTTGAGGCGAGAAGGGATGAGGATTCGAATGAAGATGCATGACCTCGTAATCACCATTTGGGCCCTAAATCATTGCTAATGTTTCTCTTGTAGCTATCATTTTATTGCTGAAGAATTTGCATTTTGGAGTAATTAGTTCGCCCACCCAAAACACACAAAATAAACAAAAAAGAAAGCACCCCCCCATTTAAAAAAGCTATGGTCCTTAAAAATATTTTTCATTTATTCATTATTATTATTATTAATAATAATAATAATAATAACAATAATGATGGTATTTGTTAAGCACTTACTATGTGCCAAGCACTGTTCTAAGCACTGGGATATAGGTAATCAGGTTGTCCCATGTGGGGTTCACAGTCTTAATCCCCATTTTAAAGATGAGGTAACTGAGTCCCAGAGAAGTTAAGTGACTTGCCCAAAGTCACACAGCTGACAAGTGGTGGTGCCGGGATTAGAACCCATGACTTCCAATTCCCAAGCCAATGCTCTTTCCACTAAACCATGCTGCTTCTCAAATAAATAAATAAATATTTATTTATTATGGTATTTGTAAAGCGCTTACTATGTGCCAGGCACTGTTCTAAGGACTGGGGTAGATACAAGCTAATCAGGTTGGACACAGTCCACATCCCACATGGGGTTCACAGTCTTAACCCCCATTTTACAGATGAGGTAACTGAGGCATAGAGAAGTTAAGTGACTTGTTTGTTAAGCATTCATTACATGTCCCACACTGTTCTAAGGGCTGGGGTAGATACAAGTGAATTAGGTTGGAAACAGTCTCTATCCCGCATGGTCTGTCGTTCCTAACAAAGGAACCCTTGAAATTGTTAGCTAACTGATGGGAAAGAAGAGGCTGGATAACGCTCTTAGCTTTCTAAAATGAAAATGTTTCCCTGAAAAAGTGGGACGAAGATATCTCATGCCCTACTTCGAAAAGGCTGTTTGTTCAGGAGGTTGGTGAGCGCAAATGCAAAAGTTCTCCTCGTGGTCCTTCTCCTTAATAACCTCTGTTGGGCTACAAAAAGCATCTTCTGTCACACTCACTGTTCACGTTAGATTTTGGTCTCCATGGAGATAGTTTTGACTGAAAGTGGCAGAGAAGAGTTCTACTGGTCCTTTTCACATTTCGCACTGAACCAGTCAGAAAACGCCAATAGATTCCACCGAGGTAATGGAGACAAGTCACCAGGCTCAAGCCTTCGTTTCTCTTTAACTCTCTGGAATTACAACTTGCCCTGGAGCTCTTGCCTGAGAGATTTATGAGTGCCCGGGTCAAATCTTCCCATACGCATTGAAAAATTTTGTTTTTACATATTTACTGCTTCCCAAGTTGGTGCTATTTTCTCTTAAATAGAAAAAGGATACATTCGAAATGCAATCATCTGAGCAGAATTTCCAGGGGATGGTCCTTTTTATTTGCTATGCCATTGCCATGACATTCCAGCTTCTATTGTGGAACTTTTTTTAGTAGAATAGCATTTATTGAGTGCTCACCGAATGTGATGCACTTTAATGAGCACTTGGGAAAATATACAGGAGCACAAGGCACATTCCCTGACCACAAGATTATACTTTACCAGAGGAGATACATGTTAAAATATTTATGAACAGAGTAATCACATTAATAATACTAACATGATAATAATAATTGTGGTTTTTGTTAAGGACTTACTATGCGTGCCTGCTTCAGTAAACATATATACACAAGTGCTGAGCGTGGGTATAAATACTTGAGTAATAGAGGTTGGCAGCTTGGCATGACACTTCCCCAACTAAAGGCAAATCTCAAGAGCAGCAAATATTTCCCTTAAGATTCAGCGTCCAAACTGGATGTAATGACCAGTGACCCTCGATGGACTTCCAACATACCAATTTTACAGTTTTCTGTAGGTAATTAGGACATTTGAGTAGTAGATTATTTTGGCAGTTATCTATATATTTTTTAAAAATGGTCTTTGTTAAGCACATAATTTGTCAAACACTGTACTAAGCACTGAGGTACAGACAAGCTCATCAGCTTGGACACAGTCCCTGTCGCACATGGGGTTCTCATAGATGAGATAACTGATGCACAGAGAATTTAAGTGACTTGCCCAAGGTCACACATTACATTCAGAATCTACCAGGTATCCTTAGGGATGATGGGATGGAATCTTTCTTTTTCCAGATGGACAAATGATACATGCATACTAGATTAAAATTCTTGAGAGGACCTGCACAAAGGAATTGAGTCTAGAGCTAAAATTACTTCGTGCCTTACCAGTGTGCTTACCACTTCCCTTCTCCCCTCCCGAACTGCCATCTTCAACTGTTCACTCTCCAGTGGCTTTTCCCCCACTGCTTTCAAACATGCTCACGTCTCCCCTACCCTAAAAACCCCCGCCCATGACCCTACGGCTCCCTTGGGTTATCTACCCATCTCCTTCCTACCATTCCTCTCCAAACTCTTTGAGCAACTTGTCTACATCCGCCATCTCCATTTCCTCTCCTCCATTTCTCTCCTTGAGCCCCTCCAACCCAGCTTCCATCCCCTTCACACCACAGAAACTGCCCTAGCAAAGGTCACCAATGATCTCCTTCTCGCCAAATCCGACATCCTCTATTCCATCCTAATCTTCCTCGACCACTCAGCAGCCTTCGACAATGTTGACCACCCCCTTCTCCTGGAAACGTTAGCCAACCTTAGCTTCACTGACACTGTCCTCTCTTCATTCTCCTCCTATCTCTCTGGCTGCTCATTCTCTGTCTCTTTTGTGGGCTCCTTCTCTGCTTCCCACCCCCTAACTATGGAAGTCCCTCAATGTTCAGTTTGGGTCCCCTTTCATTCTCCATCTACACCCACTCCCTTGGGGATTCATTCACTACCATGGCTTCAACTACCATTTTATAGGGATGATTCCCAAATCTATATCTCCAGTCCTGATCTATTTCCTTCTCTGCAGTCTCCCATTTCCTCTCCCACTCCAATCCACACTTCACTGCTGACTGGATCATTTTTCTAAGGACCTGGGTCCTAATCTCAGCTCTACCACTTGTCTGCTGTGTGACCTTGGGCAAGTTACTTAACTTCTCCGTGCCTCAGTTACCTCATTTAAGGGGGAATTAAATGGGAGTTCCATGTGGAAGATGGATTACATCGATCTGATTAGCTTATATCTATCCCAGCACTTCAAACGGTGCCTGGCACTAACTGCTTAACAAATAGCATAAAAAACCAAATTCATATTGTAGGCTATTTCCATGGCTTCCGAGAGTCAGCCATTCTTTAAAAATAGGGCAACAGAGCAAGGACTAAAAGATACGGAAATCTTTCTTTCCAAATTGGGAAGCAGTCTGGTTTAGTGGAACGAGCAGGGGCCTGGAAGTTAGAGGACCTAGGCTCAAATTCCGGTCCCAACATTTGTCTGTAGTATGACCACGGGCGAGTTGCTTAACTTCTCAGAACCTCAATTACCTCATCTTTAAAATGGAGATTAACTCCTCCCTTCAATTTAGACTATGAGCCCCATGTGGGAGAGTGTCTGTTCCAACCTGATTACTTTGTATCTACCTCAGCGCTTAGTACAGTGCCTGGCAAATAGTAATTGCTTAACAAATCTGTTGCCGAATTGCACTTTCCAAGTGCTTAGTACAGTGCTCTGCACACAGTAAGTTCTCAATAAATATGATTGAATGAATAAAAGTACCATTATTATTACTTAATCAATCACTAAATCAATCATATTTATTGAGTACTTACTGTGTACAGAGCACTGTACTAAGCACTTGGGAGACTACAATATAACAGATTTGGCAGACACACGTCCACTAGGAGTTTACAGTCTAGAAGAGGAGCTTACAGTCTAATGGATAATTATTGTTATTTTTTAAATTTACATGGTCACATATTCAGAAGTCATTATAAAATGAATAATAGTTTGGATTTTCTCCTCAGTTGAAATGACCTGACACACACTAACCCTTCCACAGATCAGAGTTTAGAACAGTGCTTGGCACATAGTAAGTGCTTAACAAATGCCATCATCATTATTATTATTATCAGCATTTTTCTTCATTAAGCCAGCCAGGTAGGTGTATTCAAGCAATTATCATTTCTGCAAGTCTATCAGCAAAACTTGTTTAATGCAAAAAACAAAAATAAGTCACCAGAGAATTCAGTGGAAACTGAGTTGCAGGGGAATACTAATCTGCAGAGACTTCCAAGGATTTAGTCTCCTGACTTGCCCTCTTCTTCCTCTTCTAAAGCTTCCACTTCCTGGACACGAGAATCTTTCTCACCTGAGGTAAGCAGCAGTGGTCTTGAATGATTTTGCACGGACTTGGCTGATGGGTTACGGGGGGCCAACCTCTCAAATGAGATCAATCAGAAAACAGGCATGGCTATCGCTCTCTCCAACCATCGCTGCCAAAGCTCTGTCACGTGAAGCAGAATAGCTTCATTCATTCATTCATTCAATCGTATTTATTGAGCTATTACTGTGTGCAGAGCACTGTACTAAGCGCTTGAGAAGTACAAGTTGGCAAAATATAGAGATGGCCCCTACCCAACAACGGCCTCACAGTCTAGAAGACTGACCTGAGTAGGTGTTCAACTGACCTGACTAAAGGTGCAGGAGAACATTTTTTTGCTTTTGTCTGTTTCATGGTATTTGTTATGTACCAGACACTGTGCTAATCGCTGGGGAAGAGATGAGCAAATCAGGTTGCACACAGTCCTTTGTCCCTCGTGGGGCTCACAGTCTTCACCCCCATTTTACAAATGAGGTAACTGAGGCACTGAGGAGTGAAATGACTTATCCGAAGTCCCAAAGCAGACAAGTGACGTTGCTTGGATTGGAATCTAGGTCCTTCTGACTTTCAGGTCATGCAATATCCACTAGACCACACTACTTCTCCTTTTCTGAACATTTTCTTCCAACCACAACAACAGTAATTGTAACAATAATAACCTTTGCTAAGAGCTTAGTTATACGGTAAGCACTGTACTAAGGGCTGGGGTAGATACAAGAAAAACAGGTCCCACATGGGGCTCGCAGCTTAAGTAGGAGGGAGAACAGATACTGAATCCCCATTTTGCAGATGAAGGAATTGAGGCAATGAGAAGTGAAGTGACTTGCCCAGGCTTCATGGCAGACAAGTAGCAAGGCTGAGATTAGAACCCAGTTCCTCTCCCAGGCCCACACTCTTTCCACTAGGCCAAGCTGCTTCTCTTATATATTGAAAATCTACCAATTCTGTTTTATTGCACTCTCCCGAAGACTTACAACAGGCTCTGTGCACAGTAAGTGCTCAATAAATAACACTGACTAATTGACTGACTCATTTAATATGAAAGTACAGGACTTGAGTTAAATCACTCTCTGCAGCAGCAGAGGAAACTCTTTTGGGGGAAGATACTAAGCTTTCTGTCTCCCCTTCTAGAATGTAAGCTCACTGTGGGCAGGGAATGTGTCTGTTTATTGTTATATTGTGCTCTCCCAAGCGTTCTGTACACAGTAATCACTCAATAAATTCAACTGACTGACAATTGGTTTTTATTGATCTCTACGATATGAATCACAAAATGAGCTTTTTTTTCATATGTAGTGACCAGGGCCTAGCCCATGCACGAACTACAGATTCTTACTCTTCAAATGAAGTTTGGGGATTCGTAAATAGAAGTTGAGAATCAGCACGGAGTAGTGGATAGAGCACGGGATAGAGTAGTGGATAGAGAGTCAGAAGGTCACGGGTTCTAATTCTGGCTCCATCACTTGTCTGCTATGGGACTCTGGGCAAGTCACTTGACTTCTCTGTGCCTCAGTTACCTCATCTGTAAAATGGGAACGGAGAATGTGAGCCCCGTATGGGACAATGACTGTGTCCAACCCGATCTGCTTGTCCCCACCCCAGCGCTTAGTACAGTGCCTGGCACACAGTAAACATTTAACAAATACCACAATTATTATTACTATTAAGTTTCTCTCACAGATTACTTAGACTGCGAGCCCCATGTGGGCCAAGGAATCCGTCCAACCTGATTATCTTCTCGACCCTAGTATGACGAACAGTGCTTGGCACATATTAAATGCTTAACAAGGCCCAGTATTATTATAAATTTGCAGACAGAAGCTCTGGCAGCCTCTTTGGCTCAACCTCAAAAGAGGTGCTTACTTGGAATCAGTGAAGTTGTCTAGGGGCCTACTGGTCTGCTTTGTGGAGAAAAGTCTGTTTTCAAATAAATCCTGTGCACGGCAGGTTTTCCCTGTTTTAGTGGATGCCGTTAGCACTCCCTCCTTCTTGCCTCTTCATCCTACGCTGAACAGTGAGAAAAATCTTCCTTGAGAACTTGGATCCTGTCACCTCCTTCCTCAGGATGCTGCAATAGTTCCCAAAGCCACATGTGTCCTGACTGAACCAACTGGCCCCTCATTAGATTGAAAGCTCCACCATTAAACTGTGAGCTCCCTGAAGGCAAGGAGGAGCTTTTGCTTCTATTGTACTTTTCCCAGTGCTAACTAAACTGCACTGCACTCAATAAATACCCCTTTTACCACTCCACTATTACTCAAGCTCATTGTGGGCAGGGAATGGGTCTGTTTGGTATTATATTGTACTCTCCCACGTGCTTAGTACAGTGCTTTGTACACCGTAAGGGCTCCATAAATATGACAATGAACGAATGAATGATAATGATATAATAATAATGGTATATGTTAAGCACTTACTTTGTGCCAAAGCACTGAGAAGCAGTGTGGCCTAGTGGACCTGGGCTCTAGTCCCAGATCTGCCACTTTCATTCAATCGTATTTACTGGCTGCAATGTGCCCTTGGACAAGTCACTTCACTTCCCTGTGCCCCAGTTCCCTCATCTGTAAAATGGGGATTAAGACTGTGAGCCCTACGTGAGACACGGCCTGTATCCAATCTGATTACCTTGTATCTACCCCAGTGCTTAGTACGGTAAGCTTGTTGTAGGCAGGGAATGTGTCTGTTTATTTTTAGTTTAGTTCAGTGCTCGGTGCTTAATAAATACACTCGGCTGACTGACTTACTACAGCGCCTGGCACATGGTAAGCACTTAAGAGATGCCATTTAAATCATTTAAAAAAGCACTGTATTAGGCAATGGAGTAGATATAAGGCCATCAGGTTGGAACATCCCCTGGCCTACAATTCCCTGGCCACAGTCTAAGTAGGAGGGAGAACAGGTATTGAATCCCTATTTTACAGATGAGGAAACCGAAGCCCAGAGAAGTTAAGTGACTTGCCCTAGGTCACACAGCTTACAAGTGGTGGAGCCAGAATTAGAACCCAGGTCCTCTGACCCCCAGGTCTGTGCTCTTTCCAGTAAGCTATGCTGCTTCCCATCTAGCTACTTTAATCTCCTGCTACACTCCAGGATGGCCGAGTGGTTAAGGCATTGGACTTAAGATCCAATGGACATATCGCGTGGGTTTGGACCCCACTCCTGCTAGCAAGAATTTTTCAAGCTCTTAGTACAGTGCTCTGCACACAGTAAGCGCTCAATAAATACAATTGAATAAATGAATGAAAGTCACGTAACTTCTCTTTTCCTTAGTTTTCTCATGTGGAAAATGGAGATAAAATATCGGTTTGCTTTCCTACTTAGACTCCAATTCCTCATGTGGAACAGGTACTGTGTCTGACCTATCTTCTATTTCCTCTGATGCTTAGTACAGTGCTTGGCACCTAGTGCTCTTAATAAATGACAAAATTGTTATTATTATTATAATTTTTAGTTTTACTTAGACTGTAGTCCCATGTGGGACCGAGGTCATGTCCTATCTGATCATTATTATTATTTTTTTAATGGTATTTGTTAAGCGCTTACTATGTGCCAGGCATTGCACTAAGGGCTGGGGTGGATACAAGCTAATCGGTTTGGACACAGTCTACGTCCCAAGTGGGGCTCACAGTCTTCATCCCCATTTTACAGATGAGGTAACTGAGGCACAGAGAACTTCAGTGACTTGCTCAAGGTCATTTGGCAGACAAGTGACAGAACAGGGATTAGAACTTAGGTTCATTCATCCAATCGTATTTATTGAGCGCTTACTGTGGGCAAAGCACTGTACTAAAAAAAGCTCGTTTTGTGATTCATATCGTAGAGATCAATAAAAACCAACTGTCAGTTGCATTTATTGAGCGCTTACTGTGTATAGAACACTGTACTGGGCGCTTGTGAGAGTACAATATAACAACAAACAGACACATTCCCTGCCCACAACCAGCTCAGAGACTAGAGGAAGCTTGGGTCCTTCTAGACTCGCAGGCCTGTGTTCTATCCACTAGGCCACACTGCTATTTACCTTGGTGTTTAGCACAGTGCAATTGAAAAAAACCCAACATGATTATTATCAATATTATTATTACCTGCACATCTTATATGGGGCAGGACAGCTTTTCACTCTCTGTCCCTCTTCCCTCTATTGATCAAAAAGTGCTCAGGTATACACGATTCATATAGCAACAGAAAGGGGAAAGTTTCATGAAATATGGTCCCTCACAGCCATGCAAAGAAGCATGTGACCACACGGCTGAACCCCTTAATAACAGAAATTCGAAAGCAGATCTAAAAAAGTCAGATGAGCCTCCACAGACAAAGAGAAAATGTTCTGCCTCTCCTTTCCATGGCCTTTTGGTTAAATTTTGGGAAGCACTTCAGTTTGTGGATGGACTGAGGATTTTTGGCTGCCACAATTGTCTTTTTTCCCCTTGTGGTGCAGGGTAAAGAGCAGGAAGAGAGGAGATAGGAGCTGCACGTCTGGATGGGATCTCCCAAGATTTTGCAGGACTAGGATTCTTTTTCTCCCATTCACCTCATAATAGCCATTAAAATCACAGTTACCGAGTTTTATCATATTTGCCTCAAACTGGTCAGTTGATCAAGGATAAAGATGACCATGAGCCCCGTATGGGACCTAACGCTCACAATGGAAGGGAACAAAAAAAGTTCTGAGGATTAAATGTCAACAGTATTTTCAAGTGCAGCGTTGAAAAAATGAAAAAAATTGTGTAGGACACAAATATGCAGCATTCAGATTTTGGGACTCAAATGTGTGAAGTCCATGGTTTGTGATTTATTAGGCCTATGATGAACTATGGGCTAGACTGAATAATAAGAATAATAATAGCAATAATAATAGTATTTCTTAATACCTTACTATGTGCCAAGCGCTGTACTAAGCGCTGGGGTAGATACAAAATAATCGGGTTGGACACAGTCCCTGCCCCACGTGGGGCTCACAGTCTTAATCTCCATTTTCCAGATGAGGTAACTGAGGCACGGAGAAGTGAAATAACTTGCCCCAGGGCACACAGCGGACAAATGGCAGAGCCGGGATAAGAAGCCAGGTACTTCTGACTCCCAGGCCCATGCTTCTCTTGTTTCCATCCTTTATATCCAGTAGCCATTGCTTTTCTAAGTCCTCCTGAAACCTCTCCTATAGGAAGCCTTCTCCGCTTAATCTCCCACCCCATTTCCACCCCTTACTGCCGCTTCAGCACTTCTGTATTCTCGAAGTCCTTGGGAAGTTACCCCTGCTGTAGCACTTACGCACATATCTTCACATTCTACTCCCTCTTTTTATTTCATTCATTCATTCATTCAATTGTATTTGAGCGCTTACTGTGTGCAGAGCACTGTACTAAGTGCTTGGGAAGTACAAGTTTGCAACATATTGGGACGGTCCCTTCCCAACAGCGGGCTCACAGTCTAGAAGGGGGAGACAGACAACAAAACAAAACATATAAACCAAATGAAATAAATAGAATAAATATGTACAAGTAAAATAAATAAATAGAGTAATAAATATGTACAAACATATATACATATATACAGGTGCTGTGGGGAGGGGAAGGAGGAAAGGCGGCGGGGATGGGGAGGGGGAGTAGGGGGAGAGGAAGGAGGGGGCTCAGTCTGGGAAGGCCTCCTGGAGGAGGTGAGCTCTTAGTAGGGCTTTGAAAGGAGGAAAAGAACTAGCTTGGCAGATGTGCGGAGGGAGGGCATTCCAGGCCAGGGGAGGACGTGGGCCAGGGGTCGACGGCGGGACAGGCGAGAATGAGGCACAGTGAGGAGATTATCAGTGGAGGGTGCGGGCTGGGCTGTATAAGGAGAGAAGGGAGGTGAGGTAGGAGGGGGTGAGGTGATGGAGAGCCTTGAAGCCGAGGGTGAGGAGTTTTTGCCTGATGCATAGGTTGATTGGTAGTCACTGGAGATTTTTGAGGAGGGGAGTAACATGCCCAAAGCGTTTCTGCCCAAAGACGATCCGAGCGGCGTGAAGTATGGATTGAAGTAGGGAGAGACAGGAGGACGGGAGATCGGAGAGGAGGCTGATGCAGTAATCCAGTCGGGATAGGATGAGAGATTGTACGAGTAGGATAGCGGTTTGGATGGAGAGGAAAGGGCGGATCTTGGCGATGTTGCGGAGGTGAGACCGGCAGGATTTGGTGACGGATTGGATGTGAGGGATGAACGAGAGAGCAGACTCAAGGATGACACCAAGTTTGCGGGCTTGTGAGACGGGAGGGATGGTAGTGCCGTCAACAGTGATGGGAAAGTCAGGGAGAGGGCAGGGTTTGGGAGGGAAGATAAGGAGTTCAGTCTTGGACATGCTGAGTTTTAGATGGCAGGCAGACATCCAGATGGAGACGTCCTTGAAGGCAGGAGGAGATACAAGCCTGGAGGGAGGGAGAGAGAGCAGGGGCAGAGAAGTAGATTTGGGTGTCATCAGCGTAGAGATGATAGTTGAAGCCGTGGGAGCGAATGAGTTCACCAAGGGAGTGAGTGTAGATAGAGAACAGAAGGGGACCGAGAACTTGACCCTTATTTATCATTTATTTTCACGTCCGTCTCCTCTGAATGATTGTCAGCTCCTTGAAGGAAGGGGATAGTGTCTGGTAATTCTAATAAACTTGACCAAACACCCAGTAAAGTGCTCTCTGTAAGTGTTCTGTTGTACTCTCCCAAGCACTTTGTACAGTGCTCTGCACACAGTTGGCGCTCAATAAATACGACTGAATCAATGCATTGCTCCTTGTGGGCAGGGAACGTTTCTACCAAATTTGTCCTCTTCCAAGCACTTGCTACAGTACTTAGCCCACAGTAAGGGCCTCACAAATTCCATGGACTGCTTGATTCGATTACTAACATGGATAAACTATTCACCCTTTTGGAAAAGATCACTTATTTATTCTTCCCTCTGCCTGAATACGTTAGCTAGACACGGCTGTTAATCATTTTATTTGCTTCTCTACCTGGAAATCCAAACAGCCAGGTCCCAAGGCATCACAGTGGTAAGAGCATGGGCTTAGGAGTCAGAAGATATGGGTTCTAATCCCAGCTCCGCCACTTGTCTGCTGGATGACCTTGGGCAAATAACTTCACTTCTCTGGGCTTCAGTTACTTCATCTGGAAAATGGGGATTAAGTCTGTGAGCCCCATGTGGGACAACTTGATTACCTTGTATCTATCCCAGCGCTTAGAACAGTGCTTTGCATGTAGTAAGTGCTTAACATATACTATCATTATTATTATTAGTAGTAGTAAGCATTCAATAAATACCACTGATTGACTGAAAAACTCACGTTTCTCAAACATTGGAAAAAAAAAAAGCACAGAATGCTTCTGGCTAAACTTCCTCCAAACTTCTCCAAGTCATTTTCAAACTTAAAAGCCTTTGATCGTGAATTTCTAATTTGAACAGTCCAGTAGAAGGTGAGTGAACCTCTTCCTTCCACAGGATAAGGACACACTGACATCTAGGGTGAAAACTTAATGGAGACCATAGAATATTAGGTCACCAAACTAGCAGCCCAACTTGCCATCAGGAAAGTTTTACATACCAGCCAGATCTTCACGATATTATAATTAAGTGGAAAATACTACTATTTGAGCATTAGCACTTGTAGGGTGTTTAATGTCTTTTAAATGGTTCAAAGAAGATCCACATTTTTCCCCTATTATGATACGAATGCTATATCCACAGTCCAATTTGTTATTACAAAATAAATGAATGCTTAAAAGACACTCTGTCAATTGAAAAAGATAACATTAAAATGGCTGATTTCAGTGCCAAGTTAAACAAAATATATTTTCCTTGACAAGCTGCCTACATTTAAATGAAAATAGGGCAAATCTGGTCAATAATATGGATTGCATAGAACAAAAAGAACCTTAGATCATGCTAACACGAGGATCAGAAAGCTGTGGCTTCAATTAAAACCACCCAATTATTTAGCTCACTCAAAGAAATGGCAAATAAATTAATCTGTTTTAAATGAAAGTACTCAGATAAGTAGCTTTTTGACCCATGAGGAACTCTCACCGGTGGAAATTACAATGAGGCAAGACATTGCTGAAGGAAGGCTAAAATGAATAAACAAATAAAAAAAATCAAACAAACGGATTTAGAATCAGTAATCGAAAGGCATTTGGAAAATATTTAGCTTGCTAGTTGTAGAGGGGTTCCAGAACTGGAGGGCCAGGGTGGTCTTCTCTTTTAAATAGAGAGGTGCAAGGAAATAGCACGGTCCCTCAGCAGCAAACAATTGGAGGGCCTTATTTTTAACAACAGGATGTTTTCATTTCTGAACTGTCAGATAAAACATGCCAATGGTAATACTATTATGAATGTGCTGTACTCCTTTAAAATCCTCTATTATCCACTTATGCTTTCCTTGCACTGGGATTTAAGAATGCCTCTTTATTGAGACAAGTAATATGTCATCATTTTGTTCGGCTAACAGGCTTGACAGCCCTGTCTCTTTGAGTTAAGAATAGTAGATCTCTATTTCCTACATTGCTGGCAAAAGCTGGCAGAATGAATAGGAATTAGCCAATTGGGGGTAAGGATTTTTTTTTTTACCCCTGCAGATCCAGATAATTTACTTTACTCATGATTAAGCTGGCTGGAGAATTATATTTTTTTAAATAAAAATGATCTCCTCCATATTTTATGATAATGTCTCCGATTGCCAGTCTTTTGAGTCTTTTGTGTTTTAACAAATACTGCTCTTCACCAGTTCTCTTGTCTTTTTGATCCCCTTTTTCTACTTATCATGTTCTTTATTTGAAACAGATTTTTAACAGATAATCCTGATCGTTACAACAATCTCTGGCTGGCATTTTCTTCAAATAATTCTTAAAAACAGCTTAAAAAGCCGTTTGGAATAACATCAAGCTTGCCATCAATCAAATGAAAAAATTCCGCTGGCGGTTGTATAAACATCAGATCAAGTCTGATGTCTTCAAGGATTTCAGAGTGAACCATAAAAAACTCCATTAACTTCTGACAAAGAATGCAAATTAATCACAACATGGGGTGAAATGAAATTAAAGGCTCTTTTCTAATCAATGACAAGGCAGGATGAAATATTTTGTTACTCTCTCCGCACTCAGGCTGGCTGGATATTTGCACTTTTCCTGCAATGCCCCAAATGGAAGGTGTGACTACAGATTCACCCACACATTGGCTGTTTAGTGCCACACACACATATCCTGCCCCCTCCCTCCAATTTTGGTCCCCCAAAGCTATCTGCTTACAAGGAGGGGAGATTCACTAAACACACTAATCATCTGAATCTCAGGTGCATCCAATTTGTTATTCACACTCTCCCATGCCAGTGAAAAAGCCTGGCACAGACAGATGCACCAGGAACCTTAAATGACAGTTTTGGCCTCCGGAAGTGCGATCACTACAGCAAAATCTAGTACAGCCTCCAGGTGAAATGTCTGGAGCTCCATATGGAGCAGGGAAAATTAACAACAAGATGAAAATCGCTGCAGCAGCGGGGAGTCTGAATTTTTGAAAAAAAAAATGAAATTTAAAGATGAAGAAAGAGAAGTAATAAATTAATGGGGTGTGAAAACATTCAAAGCTTTACAATACCAGGGGCACTATTTGCTCAGATTTCTGCCCCCCCCTTTTTCTTTTTTTAACTTCGGGTCATTTTGACGTAATTTATTAACCAAGATCAGGAATTGAAGCCAAAAAGAAGCTCATTTTTCTACATCCAAAAGTACTTTAAATACATTTGTATCCGAATTGCCTTCACTTCCTTGTGCCTTCTTGCTACCAAATTCCCAAGCGTGGAGGCTGGTACAACACATGAGACTATCTTCTTAATGGATTTACTATCCTGCTAATGCCCAGCCCCTGCTGTAAAATTTGACTGCCAGATGATAATATTTAGCAGGCGATTCTTTTCATTTCTCCTAAATTGCATTGTCATTAAACAAGCCATTGCCTGCTATCGTGTCTTTTAAATCTCCCAAATTTGGTTCAGCGGAATTAACTGTATGGCTACGTTTGCTGCCCAAACTGTCCCTATTTCCCCCGGCTGGAGCGTAAGCTCCTTGTGGGCAGGAAACGTGTCCTTTCTTTGTTTTGGCCTTCCCAGATGCTTAGTATATAGTGTCCTGCATTAAGTTGGCGCTCAGAAAATACAACCATTAGTAGTGCTAAGAAGCACTATCGTGGAAAGAGTATGGGCCTGGGAGTCGGGAGACCTGGGTTCTAATTCTGGCTCTGCCATTTGCCTGCTGGGTGACCCTGGGAAAGTCACTTTGTTTCTTGGTGCCCCGGTTATGTCACCTTTAAAATGAGGATAATGTATTTTCTCCCTTCCTCTTAGACTATGAGTCCCACGTAATACTAATAATAACTGTGACATTTGTTAAGTGCTATGTGCCAGGGACTGTACCTTACTGATTGTTTGGAAACTGTCCTAGTGCTTGGCACAGAGTCAGCACTTAACACATTATTATTATTTTATTCATAACATCATCATCACTACAACTACTACTGCTTCCATTACTACCTGGCTTCATCTGGATGCCTTGGACAGAATGTCTCAATCAATCAATGGCATCTAATAATAATGATAATAACTGTGGAATTTGTTAAGCACTTACTATGTGCCAGGCAGTGTAGTAAATGCTGGGGCAGATACAAGCAAATCAGGTTGGACACAGTCCTTGTCCCATGTGGGGCTCACAGTCTCAATCCCCATTTTACAGATGAGGGAACTGTGGCACAGAGAAGTGAAGTGACTTGCCCGAGGTCACACAGCAGACAAGTGGTGGAGCTGGGATTAGAACCCATGACCTTCTGATTCCCAAGCCCATGCTCTTTCAACTATGCCATGCTGCTTCTATTAAGCACTTACTGTGTGCAGGGCTCTGTACTAAGTGGCTGGGAGAGTACAGTACAACAGAGTTGGAAGACACATTCCCTGACTACAGCAAGCTTACAGTCTAGAGAGGGAGACGGACACTGATATGAATAAATCACTTACAGATATTGCTATAAGTGCTGTGGGGCTTGGGGTGGGAGTTAGTCTCCTTATGGAAACTCATCAAGTCTCTAGATAAAATTCGAGTAGTCAGAACTGGGAGAGGATTAGGGGTTACAGACTACACTCAGCAAATAACGATACTTGCTCACAGTTAAACTTGTTCAAGAAATCTGAGAAATAGGCGATAATAATAATAATAATGGTACTTGTTAAGTGCTTACTATGTGCCAAGCACTATTCTAAGTGCTGGGGTGCTAATCAGGTTGTCCCACATGGGGTTCACAGTCTAAATCCCCATTTTACAGATGAGGTAACTGAGGCACAGAAAAGTTAAGTAGCTTGCCCAAGGTCACACAGCAGACAAGTGGCGGAGCCAGCATTAGAACCCGCATCCTCTGACTCCCATGCTCTTTCCACTAAGCCACACTGCTTCTCTAACAGTAGAGTAGTAAGTATCATTTTACCACTTGGCTTGAACACCTTGGAAGTAGGCTAGAGTCCAGGTGGCTTAATGGATAGAGCACAGGTTTGGGAGTCAGGAGGACCTGGATTCTAACCCCAGCTCTGCCACATGTCTGCTGTGCGACCTTGAGCAAGTCACATACTTCTCTTGGTCTCAGTTACCTCATCTGTAAAACAGGGATTAAAAGTGTGAATCCCATGTGGGACAGGGACTGGGTCCAACTTGTACCTACCCCAGCACTTAGAACAGGGCTAGGAACACAGTAAGTGCTTAATAAGTACTATTATTATTATTATTACTATTCACTGCCGGCTCACAACCCATTGTAACTGCTGAGAAAGCAGTTACAGTTATATAGAAGTAGCGTGGCCTACTGGATAGAGCATGGGCTGGGAATCAGAAGGACCTGGGTTCTAATTCCACCTCCACCACAGGTCTGCTGTGTGATCTTGGGTAATTTACTTCACTTCTCGGGGCCTCAGTTCCCTCATGTGTAAAATGGGGATTGAGACTGTTAGCAGGATATGGGACAAGGACAGTGTCCAACCCGATCAGCTTGTACCTACTCCAGTGCTTAAAACAGTGCCTGGCACATAGTAAATGCTTAACAAATTCGACAGTTATTATTATTATTATCATTGTTAGAAAGCCAGGGGATAGGACCCTGCAGCTCTTTGGTAGCTACTTTGAGCACTGGGGGCCTCATTATTCTGCAGGCAATCCTGATCCCTCTCAATGGACTGTTTCCAACCCGATTAACTTGTATCTACCCCAGCGCTTAGTGCAATGCCTGGCACATAATAAGCACTTAACAAATACCATAAAAATGCAAATCTCAATTTGGTGCCAGGAGGCATAAGGAATCAGAAACATTTCTCATTAGGGCACAGAGGTCAATGATAACTAGGGAGCTAAAAGTATTTGAATTTCCTACGGGGCTCCTAAGGCACTTGCAGAATTAGAAGTGCTATTTGGTCTGAACTGACTAATTAAGAAGTTTTCTTTACTTATCCTTACTGAAAGGAGATAGTTTCTTTCAAAGTTAAGCCTTGATATTAAATTTTCTCTTAGGGTTTAGGAGGTACCACAGTTCATACACATAGTGCTGTGGGAAGTCTTCTAGACCGTTAGCTTGCTGTGGGCAGGGAACAAGTCTACCAACTCTGCCATAGTGTAATCTCCCAAGTGCTTAGAACAGTGTTCTGCACACAGTAAATGCTTAATAAATACCATGGATTGATGGGGCTTAAAGCCCTTCACCTATAATAGCTAGTGTGGTCTAATGGAAGGACCCTGGGCCTGGGACTCCGAGTGCCTGGGTTTTAATCCCGGCTCTGCCTCTTACCTACTGTGTGACCTTGGGCAAGTCACTTCACTTTTGGAGGCCTCAGTTTCCTCATCTGTAAAATGGGGATTCAATCCCCATTCTTCCTCTCCTCTAGAGCCTCACGTGAGAGAGGGACCACATCCGACCTGATGAACTTGTATCTAAGCTCAGCGCTCGGTCCTGTGCTTGGTGCATAGAAAGTGCTTAACAGATCTCATTAAACAAACCAGAAGCGTGGCGATCTTGCAAATCCTCGATCTGGGGGAAGCTGGCGTTCTGGTACTCACTTGTTCTGATGCCAGGCTTTTGGGCACAAAGAATCCCTCTGGCAACATGGCAGGTTGAAGCCTGAACAGCTCGCGTCATGAGCATTGCCCTGCTTCCCAAGAACGCTCCCACCAGACGCACCTTAAAACAAGGCCTAGTGGAAAGAGCATGGGTCTGGAAGTCAGAGGACATGGGTCCTACTCCTGGCTCCACCACAAGTCTGCTGTGCGACCTCGGGCAAGTTACTTCGCTTCTCTGGGCCTCAGTTACCTCATTTGGAAAACGGGGATTAAGACAGGGACCCCCATGTGGGACAGGGACTGTGTCCAACCTGATTACCTTATATCTACCCTAGTGCTTAGAACAGTGCTTGGCACAGAATAAGCACTTTATACCAGAGTTATTATTATTATTATTATTATTATTATTATTATTATTACCACCTTAGGGAGGAACTGAATGTATTAGCTCTAATCATCTTCCTGCATTTCCCTTCTACGAAATGGCTTACGTACTGACCGGAAAACTGCCCTCTAATTTTACCCAAGTGGGAGACTACTTAATTCAACAAAGAGCTCCCCAGAATAAATAAAATGCCTCGCCTATTTTGGCATTTTTCAAAATGACCTAGATGTTAACGTCCTGCTCAGTAAAATAACCTGATGGGTCACCCCTAGGAACACTTCCTATTTCATCAGCAAGAGGCTGGACAGCAAAATACCCTTAAAGGGATCAGTCAATCCGGTTACATCTTGGACCGCCTTTCTAGGAGGCAGCATGGCCAGTGAATAGAGCATGGGCCTGGAAGTCAGAAAGACCTGGGTTCTAACCCTGACTCCACCACCTGTCTGCTGTGTGTCCTTGGGCAAGTCATTAAATTCTCTGTGCCTCAGTTACCTCATCTGTAAAATGGGGTTGAAGACTGTGAGCCCCTTGTGGGGCAGGGTCTGTGTCCAACCTGATTAGCTTGTATCTACCCAGCGCTTAGAACAGTGGTTGACACAAAGTCAGTGCTTAACAAGTACCATCATTATTATTATTACTAAGAAAAGAGTTCAGTTTTTTTTTTTAATAGAAGTGGCCCATTTAAAAACCAAGCCTAAAGCATGTTAGCAGAATGTGCCAACTTGGAGAGTTTTGTTTTTAGTTATCAAATGGCTTTAGCTTTCAAGAGAGACAGAGAGAGAGAGAGACAGAGAGAGAAAGTGGAAGATGACCTTTCTACAAGTGCAGAATCTTTAAATGTCCACACTTGGTACCGGGGGAATTGGCTTAAAACAGCTTATAAAAATGGTAGCGAGATGGAGCCCCATCCTATTATTCAATAACCATGTTTGTGATACATCTGCATAATCTAACCACGCATAAATTAGTATGTGTAATACAACACTTATTTGCATAATAATAGCAAGTTAATAGATGCTTAAAGAGCACAGACCAACACCCCCTTTAAATCAGACATGCCTCTAGGCACTCTAGCCTGTATAGACCACGATGCCAAGAAAACACTGAACGAAAGAGAGAGGAAAACATTCAAGTCAGTCATTTTTCATCCCCCTGGACATTTCACTTAATTTTTTCCCCACAAAGAGAAATGTTTTTCAAACTACAAGGTAGCTTAATATTTTCAATTCGAACACCCATTTGAAAGAAATGGTTTTAAAGCAACAGTCCTTGTCGCTTCTGGATTTAGCAACCTTTTTTCGGGGGAGGAGGGAGAGGAAAAGAGTAGGGAGGAATTGCAAGGGGCAAGGACACATTCAAACTCAAATCTCTCAACGAACTGTGATGCCATTACATTGAATTCCGTTAGCAGAACATTAAAATGACAATCTCTACCAGATTATTTTCCTCCAAGGAGGCTAAAATCAAGCCATTATATCTAAAGTCAAGATCTGAAAGATCAAACAGGAAAAGGGAGCTTTTATATTCCATAAACTTGAGAATATGGTGTGGGATCGAGCTCGGTGATGGAAAACAATGCCAAAAATCTCACAAAGAAGGGGCATGAGGAACCCTTCCAGTCTTCTGAGAAAGAAAGAAAAAATCCGGAGTCAAAATATACCACCAAAAAAAATCAATAGAGATTTCCAAATGACTCTAAGATACCCACTTTTCAATTTAACAGGACAGATTTATTTGTATGTGGCTCAAATGTTCACAATTGCTCCCTGCACCTTCATACATAGGAATGAATGTCACAGTGGCAAACGACAGTAATGAACAATCTTACCTGAGGATATGGAAACCTCCCAAGAGCAAGCTGGGAAAGGAAATAATATTTGTCTAGTTATAGATTTGCATGCAGGGCAGATTCCCTTAAAACAGACAAGCGCTAAAATTCACCATTGTGCCCTGCAGTCTAAAAAGCCCCCCAAACCCACACAAAATTGTCATGCCATTGCACTGAGCTGTATTTAGAATGGACAGTCAAAGGCTGTTTGCCTGATGAAAGGTGTCTTTTGCTTAGGTTTCTGAATATTCACTGAATTTATTTTCTGGAGGGATCATCCAAAACTTCCCCCCCAAACTGCACATATTATTCAGGTTTTTGTGTGCACCCAAACATTTCAATCTGATTACAACATATGACACAACCTACTTTGACACCCTTCGTTTCTTAGACCCTTTATGTGAGACCTGTTGGTATTTAGTTAGCGTTTCTCTGCCTCGATCTTTCAGTCTACAAAATGGGGCAAACAATCATCTCACAGGGATATTCTGACCCTTCGATAAAGTGTCAAATGTGTTTCAAGATCAAAGAATGTCCTCTTCTATCCAATGGCAAAATAATGCTCCTATTACCATTTGTCTTCTCTAATCAGTTCCTATTTGGGGTGTTTCTTATGTGGCAGCAAAGCGATTTTGCCCATCATTATGCATGTATGAAAATATATCTGCACTTCCTGAAGTGGGGGAAGACAGGAAGGATTGTGAAACACTCTAATTAATCAAATCAGTCAATCGCAGTTGATGCATTTGATGTGACCTTGGGCAAGTCACTTCACTTCTCTGTGCCTCCGTTATCTCATCTGTAAAATGGGGATTGAGACTGTGAGCCCCAAGGGGACAGGGGCTGTGTCATAGTACAGTGCCTGGAACATAGTAAGCACTTAACAAATACCATAATTACTGCTGTTATTATTATTATTTTTTGAGTGTTTGCTGTGTGTGCAGGGCACTGTACTAAGCACAGGAAAGTACAACACAACAATATAATCTACACATTCCCTGCCCACAATGAGCTTACAGTCTATAGGGCTCAAAGTTGGAAACTGGACACCTGGCTTTTCAGGACTCCTAGCATCAGAACTATCTTTCATTCATTCATTCATACAATCACATTTACTGAGTGCTTACTGTGTGCAGAGCACTGTACAAAGCGCTTGAGAGAACACAATATAACAATAAGCAGAAGCATTCCCTGCTGCTCTAAAAACTTTGGGTAGTTTCTTAACCTTGCCCTTAGGTTCCTTGTTAGCTCGTTATGGGCAGGGAACTTGTCTGCTGTTGTACTGTACTCTCTCAGGTGCTTAGTACAGTGCTCTGCACCTAGTAAGTGCTCAATAAATACCATCGATTCTGAAAAATAGGAAGATGCAAAGGGAACATTTTAAGGCTTGGTGAATTGATACGTTTAAAGGATTTTAGGAAATGTCAAGGGTAGAGACATGGGGTTGGCGTTATTTTATGGGTTCGGGCCAGTGGTCCAGGGGGAAAGACCCTGCTGCTCTGGGAATTGGGAGACCTGGGTTCTAGCCCTGGTTCTGCCTGCTGTAGCTGTGCCATCAGTGGGGAAGGTTTCTGACTGAACAACCACCCGGGTGGACAGGCCCGAAACGTTGGCAATGACCACAGCAGCTACGAAGATAACTGTCACTGTAAGCTCGTTGTGGGCAGGGAATGTTTCAGTTTATTGTTGTATTGTACTCTTCCTAGCACTTAGTACAGTACTCTGCACACAATAAGCACTCAATAAATACGTTTGAATGAATGAATGAATGCCATTTGGGTCATTCACTCATTCATTCACTCAACTGAATTTATTGAGAACTTACTGTGTGCAAAGCACTCTACTAAATGCTTGGGAGAGTACACCATTACAATAAACAGACACATTCCCTGCCCACAATAAGCTTGTGGGTAAGAACGAGAGAGTGAATGGCTCCAGTCGCATCATTCTCAATCAATGGTATTTTTTTAAGTATTCGCTGTGTGCAGAGCATTGTACTAAGCACTTGGGAAAGTAATAATAATAACTGTGGTATTTATTAAGCCCTTACTATGTGCCAGGCACTGTTCTAAGTGCTGGGGCAGATACACGATCATCAGGTTGGACACAGTCCCTGTCCCACATAGGGCTCATAGTCTTAATCCCCATTTTACAGATGAGGGAACTGAGGCCCAGAGAAATGAAGTGACTCGCCCAAGGTCGCACAGCGGACAAGTGGTGGAACCGGGATTAGAACTCAGGTCCTTCTGACTCCTAGGCCCGGGCGCTATCCACTAGGCCATGCTGTTTCTCTAGGCCAATAGAGTTGGCAGGCACCACAGGGAGTTTACGGTCCTCAGGGGAGGCAATGACATCAATTCCTTAGTGCAGGTTCTCAGTCCTGGATCTCAGGACTGAGGTTCTTCCGTCACTCCTGACGGGGAGCTTCACTGGCATTAAGTTAAAAAAAAAATCCTACTTCACGATTCAAGATCTATACATCTCTTCTCACCCAAACGGGAGTCTAAGGAGATCCCGGGTGAAAGTTTCCTTTCTCCTGAGATTTTTTTTTAATAGTAAGTGTGCTTATTGCACATGCTCATAAGAATTCCCATTAATAACTGGAATCATGCAGCTTAATCTCCTTACACCATGCTGAACGTTAACCCTTACTATTCTGTAAATACATGGCTTCATGCCAATGGGAGTCTGCATAATGATTTAGGAGTCACCATCCTGGTCTGTCATGTCAATAATGTGCTGATTAAGGGTCCCCTTCCATTCTCTTTTGACACGACAGAGTGACAGTTTAGATAGAGCTGCTGCCTATTATCCTATTGATCTGTGGGGTATTAGTTTGGCACATTTATTTATTCAGAGTTAACCCCCCTATCCATCTCCAAAGGGAAGTTCTCTCAACTAAAAAGGGCTAAAGATTATTTTTTTAAAATATAGAAATTTTAAGGTCCCAGAATTCAAAGCATTTTCACTGCCCCTCCTGGGCTAATAGGGTCAGGTTTGGCGAAGGACCTCGTTGTGGCCAAAGCCTGTATTTCAGATGGCTGCCAAGCACCAATCAATCAATTCATCATATTTCTTGAGCAGTTACTGTGTGCAGAGCAGTGAGTAATAGTAATAATAATAATGGTATTTGTTGAGCACTTACTATGTGCAAAGCACTGTTCTAAGAGCTGGTGTAGATACAAAGTAATCAGGTTGTCCCACGTGGGGCTCAAAGTCTTAATCCCCATTTTACTGATGAGGTTACTGAGGCACAGAGAAGTTAAGTGACTTGACCAAAGTCACACATCTGATAAGTGGCGGAGCTGGGATTAGAACCCATGCCCTTACTCCCAAGCCCGTACTCTTTCCCCTAAACCATGCTGCTTAAGTGCTTGGGAGAGTACACTATAACAGAGGTGGCAGATACATTCTACCAACATATCATGAGAATTAGCATGGCCTAGTGGATAGACCACGGGCTTGGGAGTCAGAAAGACCTGGGTTCTAATCCCAGCTCCGTCACTTGTGTGCTGTGTGACTCTGGGCAAGTCACTTCACTTCTCAGTGCTGCAGTTCCCTCATCTGTAAAATGGGGATTGAAACTGTGAGCCCCACATGGTACAGGGGCTGTGTCCACCTTGATTTGCTTGTATCTGCCCCAGTGCACAGCACAGTGCCTGGTACATAGTACGCGCTTAACAAATACGATCATCATCATTACCATATGTTCCCTGCCCACAACAAGCTAGTGCAACTTGTTAGTTAAGGTGCTAGGCCAACTCTAATGCACCACAGAGGGCACTTGTCACAATTCAGTGGCTCCAATGAGAGGCCTATTCAAACTGGATTCAGGTTCTGGACAGTGCCTCAGTCTTGACAGTGAAAGCAAAGAAAAAGTGGTCAGATCAAACTCTCCGTACATTTCGTGAATCTCCCGAAACTCCAACAATCATTTTGTCTTCCTCTGGCAGTATCTTCTGAAAGATCAGGCTATCGCAGCCTTGTAAATTCCCACTTTCCTACTTGCCCAGAGAAGGCCTGAGAATGGCACAGGTAAGAACAACACTTTTGCCATTTAACTACTTGGGTAAATCTCACAATATTGGGTGGGAGAGAGGAGTTCACAAAACTGTAAATTCCCCCTTTAGACTTTAAGCTCCTTGTGGGCAGGGACCAATGTCTACTAACTCGGTCGCATTATAATACTAATAATAATGATTATAATTGCGTTACTTGCTAAGTGCTTACTGTGTGTCACACAACTGCTATAAGTGCTGGGGTAGATACATGTTCATCAGGTTGGACACAGTCCCTGTCTCACATGAGGCTCACAGTCTAGGTAGGAGGGAGTAGAATTTAACCTCCATTTTGCAGATGGGGTAACTGAAGCCCAGAGAAGTGAAGTGACTTGTCCAAGGTCACAAAGCAGACACGGGGCAGAGCTGGGATTAGAACCCAGGTCCTCTGACTCCCAGATCCGAGCTCTTTCCACTAGGCTGTGCTGCCTCTAGCAGTCTACCAAGTGCTGAGTACAGTGTTCTACGTGCAGGAAGTGCTCAGTAAGTGCTCACTGATGAGAGGCTTAGGTCACTTTGAATTAAGGAAATTTTCATTTAGTGAGGAACCACACATTCCTTTCATTACACCTTCTCATCACAACTTGCCAAATCCTGTCCCTTTTCAACAACTATCCCTCGGGATGAATGGGCTTGAAGATCAGCAAGGCCTAACAGAAAGGGCCCGGGTCTGGGATTCAGAGTCCCTGGGTTCTAATCCCAGGCCCGCCACTTGACTGCTGTGTGAGAGTGGGCAAGTCATTTAGCGTCTCTGTGCCTCAGTCTCCTCAACTGCAAAATGGGGATGCAATCCTGTTCTCCCTCCTATTTAGAATGTGAGTCCCGTGTGGAACAGGGATTGTTTCTGACCTGATTGACAAGTATCCACCCAAGCACTCAGAACAGTGCCTGACACATAGCAAGCACTTAACAAATATACTACTACTACTATAGTATGCCCCTGAGCAGTTTTACGGGATTCCAGACCCTGCCACTGGAAGGGAGAAGGCCTCCGTTCTCTATTCATGACTAGCAGGGGCCACTTTTCCAGCAACATGATGTCCTCCTTCCCAGAGAATGGCATTCCTAAATTTTATTAATCTTGCATACAAATTGTGACCTCTCCTATGGAAGCAGATACTCTTACTATTGGGCTGTCACAGAAGACAGGACATTTTTTTAAGACAAGAGTGAAGATTTCCTTAACTTTCTTCATTTACCGGCATTTCTGGGCATCATACGCCCAGAATGTCTGTCTCCCCATCTATACTGTAAGCTCCCTGTGGACAGAAAACAAATGTCAACTCTATTTTACTGTCCTCTCCCAAGCGCTTAGTATAGTGCACTTCGCGTAGTAAGAGCTCAGTATATTCCACTGATTGATTTATTGACAATGACATGGGAAGCAGTGTGGCCTAGTGGAAAGAGTACAGGCCTGGGAATCAGGGGACCCAGGTTCTAATCCCCACTCTGCCCTTTCCCTGCTCTGTGACTTCTTAGTTTGTGAACCCCTTGTGGGACAGGGACTGTGTCTCCATCTAATTATCTTTTATCTACCCTAGTGTTTAGAACAGTGCTTGGCATAAAGTAGGAGCTTTACAAATACTATAATTATTATCATTACTATTACTCATAATAATAATAATTTTGTACCACTTTGTATGAGAAGCAGCGTGGCTCAGTGGAAAGAGCCCGGGCTTTGGAGTCAGAGGTCATGGGTTCAAATCCCAGCTCTGCCAATTGTCAGCTGCGTAACTTTGGGCAAGTCACTTAACTTCTCTGTGCCTCAGTTACCTCATCCATAAAATGGGGATTAAGACTGTGAGCCCCCAGGGGACAACTTGATCACCTTGTAACCTCCCCAGCACTTAGAACGGTGCTTTGCACATAGTAAGCGCTTAATAAATGCCATTATTATTATTATTATTACTTCCCCACTTACACATTCATAACTACCCACGCTTCTGAAAACAGTGATTTACACACTCTACTACTAGTTAAGCACGTACTGACCCACATATCCATCTTTCCATTCTTCTTTTCCTCCACTCCAAAATTATTTCACATCCTCTCAGCTAGACTGTTAGCTCCTTGAGGGCTAGTGATCGTGTCTTCTCACTCTACTGGACTTTCCTAAACACTTAACGACGTGCTCCGCATCCAATCGGCCTTCAATAAACATCATGGATTGATTGATAATGAAATTTCCAGTTTCGTGTTTTATACTACTGCCCGGTAAAGGAAAAGGAAATACAGAGCTACCAAAATAACTGTCCTTATAAGATGACACTTCTGATGGACTGCTTTTATCAGAATGTGTGGTAGATGATGGACAATCACGTCCAAATAGCCACAGATTATGATAATGTTTTCCCCAGACATTCTTTTATCAAGCTTTTATCTGAGACTAAATAAGGAAAAGGCCTTTGAGTAGACATGAGGAACAAGTTCTTGATGAAGCTGTCATAAGTTAAAAAAAATAAAAACAAAGAAGGCAGTTCAGGAAAGAGAGAGCAAACACTGGGTGAAAATTTCTAAAATAGCCCAACCCACGGCAATTCTGCGCCTTCTACCCCTACTGCTCTATTGATCTCTTCCCAGCTTCTCTTTCCTCCTGTTTTTATTGTCAAGGTATTATAAATTAGGAAACTTACCAAAGAGAGTATGTAATCTTCCCCGAAATGGCCTGCAGATATGTCACTGTACTAAATGTGTTTCAGATTTAATGAAGCTTTAATGTCCTTTTTAATTTTGCCTGTTTCTGTATCACCAGGGGTCGAGCAAGGCAATCAGCACTCAAGAGGGTGGTTTGGTTTAAAACTAGGAAAAAACTCATTTGCTTATGAGTTGCACTGTATTTTCTTAATTAAATTTACTGAGTAAAATGGTTTAAGTTCAGCCAACCAATGACCTTTGTGTGTAGATTTAGATTTATAAATAGGTTAACAGTTAAGGCAAAAAAAAAAAAACCAAACAAAAAACCCAAACCCAAGAAAACAAACAGATTAAGGGCTACACCAATAGTTTTGCTCTCTTTATAATCTTTACAAAAGAAGCACTTAAATGTAGGCAGTTTAACCTCCAATAATAAAAAAAAGCACACAAAAATATAGAAGCCCAACAGCTATGGCAATCTATCAAAAGACTCTCACTTCCCTTCTCCTCCCAGGTGGGAACAGCTCACAAAGTGAAAGCTGTGGAAATCTTTTTGCCCCCCTTTACTGGGTTCTATTTAGCATTAAACAATAAAAAAGCTGTATTTTAATTTGGAATACTTAAGATTCAGCAAGCTGCTGAGCACTGTGTTCGTTGTGGGGAACTTACTATTTGAAAGGAGAAAAAGGGAGGCTCCAAAAAGAACTGCTAGCTGGGAATACATTAAATAACACTGAACGGCTGCAAAACCACAACATTCCTCTGGTTTCATTGCATACTGATCTTTAGCTGTCTCCTGGATTCCAGAGGAAACTCTGCAATACTCGGAAGGATTTATGTACTTTTAAGTGCTCGAGTCTTGACGTCTGAATCAAGAAGATGTGAAACTCATGAGGAATGTAAGAGGAAGAAACAGTAAAGTTTAAGCGGCAGAGTTAGGAAAGAGAATCCTTCTATTTCACAGAAATGAAAGTGATCTCAATTGACAGTAAGAGTGATTACCACTAGGGATGCCATAATTGGTGAAAGGAAACTACACGATCAATAAAAAACTGCAAAAAGTTCACGGTCCTGTTATAGATCATAGCACTTCTTCCTTGGATCGTCGACTATGTTGGGCAAGTTGTTTTTTAAGTTTACACTTACACTCCCAATTTGGGTGTCTTCAAAATTCCTAATTTAGATACATTCTGTGTTTCTGTACAACTGCAAATTGAAAATAAACTCTTACAATACAGTCAATGATCTAGCTGAAGGGGGGCTTTATAGTCTGAAATGCTCTAAAATTTGTTCTTAATTACCTCATACACATTTTACACAATTAAATTTCCATCTAAGGATTTTGCATTTAGACTGTGCACTGCAGTTAAGCCTGCATTTTATGGAAAAGCAACAGTCAGTGTGTAACATTCACACACAGGAAACTTTTAAAAAAATCAGACTTAAGTACTGGATTAGGTAAAATTCCCTCGTGACATTTCACTCCAAGACTAATTCACACCTTCCCAGCCAGATAGATAGCTTAAATCATCTGAAACTATCCCAGCAAAGGACCTTAATAAATATTAAAGACCTCAAAATCTGCCCGAAGATTTTTACTTTTCTTCTCATAGATCAATTTCACTGTCCTCTTATTGCACAGTTAAAAAAAGCATCCAAAGAATATAACAGCAATTTACCAGTGTTAAAGTGCTTGGGAGGTGAAACTGACAACAAAGAACAACCAAAACACAAAGCATCTTGAAGTAGGGTTTCAATTAAATGTGCAGGATTTAGTAATGTGGGACAAAAAAAAAAAAGAAAAAAAAGAGTTACAAATTAATTTAATCTTCTGCCTATAGTTTGCAGCTGCACTCCAAAGTGTCTAGGGCTTAAGAACAAAGCCTTGAAAGGCCTCAGTGTGAGGGAAGCTTCAATTTTTAATGTATAACGCCATTAGCTGATAACTTGTGGAATCTACAACCCCCGCAGAGGGGCATAAGTGCGAGTAACAGAGACGGATGAAGTGACATATTTGTTCACGTCGAGAACTATGAGGAAGAGGGTTATTACTGACGCCATCGGGCCCAACAGAAATATGCCCTAATAACCTTTGGGACGCTTCCCGTTATCAGTTCCCGCTACATAAACTATATTAAAATCGAAACCTAATTCACTTTAATTAAAGACAATTAGTTTGGTTCCACATTTTTTTAGAACCCGTGCGCTATTAAAATACATGGCCAATGTGAGCCCACTGTTGGGTAGGGACCATCTCTATATGTTGCCAACTTGTACTTCCCAAGCACTTAGTACAGTGCTGTGCACACAGTAAGCGCTCAATAAATACAATTGATTGATTGATATACGATATGACAAACTTAATTTTCAAGGTCCACAGATTCACTGCATCCTCCTTTAATCGATGGCCCTTGAACATTAAGTTTGTCACTGATGAATACGTCCATCCAGAAACTGGCTATTAAAACTATTTATTTCCACCTTCCTCTTCTTCAAGGGGAGAGGAAAATCACGAATCCGCCAATACTGGATTTCTGTACTCTATTACCTTCGAGAACCTTCAGGAGTCTCATAACCACAAAAACATTTGGGTCTTTGCTCTGCAGATGGGGAAACTGAGGCACCAACATTTACATAAATTGCCTGAGCTGAGAGAGACAGGTTGGGTTCAGATACCCCTCCTTCTTGATGACTGTTTGCAGGTAAACAAAGTGTACTGGCTCTTGAGCCCCATCTCGGGATGGAAACTGGAGACTTTCCAGTTCTCTACTGGTCTCAGTTGTGGGAGGGAGAGTCAAGCAGAGGCCTACCCATTTCATTCCTAGTTTGGGCACTGGCTAGTGAGTGGCAGGCACTCTGCTGCTGGTCAAAACTTACCCATGCCGGGCAGCAGCGGCATGGGAGAGGGTCGTGGGTGGAGACTCAATTTTACTGCGCAGAAGAAGGCAATGGTAAACGGCTTCTGGATTTTGACGGAGAAAACGCTACGGATCCACTACCGTAAGGATCACGGATGGAGGGCGGGGGCCTTCTGGGAAAATTGTGTCTGTGGAATTGCTATGGGTCGGAAACGGCTCAACAGCATAAAGCAAGACAATTTCTAGATTAGCTCTAGAAAACACAGTGTCTTCTTCACGTGCTGAAAAATAAAAATGTGGGCATTTTCGCCAATCATCCTGCCTGAAGTGAAAGCACTGTCCTCTGGAGTTTCTGCGGCCAACACATTTTATTTTCCTGGAGTAGAAACTGCTCGGTTATGAATGTGCAAATCACTAGAGAAGCAGTATGATGCAGTGGATAGAGCAGGGGCCTGGGAGTCAGAAGGTCATGGGTTCTAATCCCGCTATGCCACTTGCCTGCTGTGTGACCTTGGGCAGGTCGCTTCACTTCTCTGGGGCTCAGTTACCCCTTCTGTAAAATGGGGATTGAGACCGTGAGCCTCATGTGGGGCAAGGACTGTGTCCAAACGGATATATTGTATCCATCCCAGTGCTTAGTACAGTGCCTGGCATGTAGTAAGTGCTTAACAAATACCACAACTATTATTATTATTATTTAGGCCTTTCTTCCCAACAAGATCACTCAGACCATTAAGCCCAGGTCTGGGTTGCAAAAAAGAGGGTATGCCTTCCCTCTAGACTGTAAACTCGTTGTGGGCAGGGAATGTGCCTGTTACATTGTTGTACTGTACTCTCCCAGGAGCTTAGTACAGTGCTCTGCACCCAGTACGCACTCAACAGATATGACGGACTGAATGAATGAATACAAGTGCCTCGTGTCTGTCAATCTTGCAGCACAACTGTAAATAATGACTTTAACTTAAAGGGCTTGAATGTGGTCCTTCCCAAAATGAAGCAATCCAACAGTACACTCCTCTGCCACGCCTAAGGTTCTGGGTTCTTCCCAGCAAATTAGTACTAATAATCATAATACAGTAAAGAAGGCATTCCAAATAAATGTCTCTAATAGTGTGAGGTTTTTTTTTAATTAGAGATGGGCTTATTACAGTGGGTACTTAAATGGAGGGCAACAGTGATTCACAAGTACAATATCCTAATGCTGTTCCTTTAATTGCTTTATTTGTTTCACCATTCAAAACGACTGCCAGCTGCAGCCTCGCTCAATGCTGAAAAAAGCATGATACATTGAGGTCTCAACCTGGGCAAACTGTACCTAAACTTACACTTTATTGCCGCTTAGTTCACAATCTTCGCCTAATATAGGGTTACCTCCCAGTGCAGCAAGAGGATAAATCATCCTGGAATATTACTCGGGCAAAGTTTAGCTGTGACTGGAGCATATGGCCTTTCGAGCCACTGAAGCAAAGGCCCATAAAATACACTAATTACTGGAAGTTATGGTCACTGAGTGATTGATAGCGCTCTGCAAGGCAACTTCCTCATTTTCAGCTCATCCGCCACAGAGCGATTATTAATTCATGACCCAGCCCTTGGGCACTTCTACCTTTACCTCGAATTCTCCCTCTCCCCAACTACTGCAGCAGCCGGACACCGTCTTTTTTCATGGCGATGGCTGGGTAAAGATGATCCCAAGTGGATTTCCTGCTGAGGGCCATTGTTCTGATTCTTTAGCTCCTTCGCCCCCAGTAGTAATAATAATTACGGTATTTGTTCGGCGCTTACTATGTGCCAAGCACTGTTCTAAGCACTGGAGTAGATACAAGGTAAATCAGGTTGTCCCACACGGGGCTCACAGTCTTAATTCCCATTTTACAGATGAGATAACTGAGGCACAGGGAAGTTAAGTGACTTCCCCAAGATCACAGAGCTGAGAAGTGGCAGTCTTTCACAATTCCCAAAGCCTCCCCTCACTCGCCCCCTGCCCCTCAAATAATAATAATAATTATGGCATTTGTTAGGCACTTACTGTGTCAGGCACTGTACTAAACGCTGGGGTGGATACATGCAAATACGGTTGGACACGGCCCCTGTTCCACGTGGAGGTCGCAGTCTCAATCCCCATTTTGCAGTTGAGGTAACTGAGGCACAGAGAAGTTAAATGAATTGCCCAAGGTCACACAGCAGACACTTGGTGGAGTCGGGATTACAACTCATGACCTTTGACTCCTAGGCCTGTGCTCTATCCACTATGCCATGTCAAAAGCCCACCCATACAGAAATGGCTAAAAGAAAAAGCTATCTACGTGTGCTTGTCAGTCCACAAATTCAAGGCTAGACTGCAGTGGCCCCTTTCAATTATATTATAGTAAATACGGGACCATTACCAATCATTCCTCCGAGCAACAACAACAAAAAACCCTACATAGTGTTTCCCCATGCTGCAGCTCAGCAGTTACCTTACTCATTCTGTGTTGATTACGATCGGTTGTTCTACTCAGTGCAATGGTAATTACAATATTTGAGTAGATCTCTCAATCTCGAATCATTAAAACAGAACTACAAAGACCTCTATGATGGGTACTGGACACACAGGAAATGCAGGCTTTGAATTTTACTGTAACAATGACAAATGAGTCCATTTTTAAACTTTATAACTGAAACATGAATTTACAGGGGCCAAGTTGATAGATCGGACAATCCTCTACTAAGTGTGGCCCTCTTAATATGAAGATATGAGCTCTGGCACACCTGCGGTGATAAGCATTCTCAGCATCAGGTGCTTATCAACTTCCAAAATTCTGGACTGGAGGTGTGATTTCAGGCTGACTAGCGGAGATTCTGTAGAGTCATTTTTTTCATGTTATACCTTTTTCTGGGACTACCACCCAGAGAAGACTCGAATAGCAAGGGTTGTCAATCATCCGTAAATAAAAAACCTCTGCTTATTTGTCATTATTATAGAATGATTTGTAGCTACTGAAATAACTATTCTTCAACCTCTAAGCACCATTGGTTATTTGCGTAGTCGCTCATAAAAGTAAGGGTGATTTTTATTAGTTTAGAGAAGGTTGGGCTGTGTCCAGGAAAAAATGTAAAACACATCATATTGAATCTACTGCAATGTGCCCAAATCCATCTAATGTGTTCAATTAGTTTAGCAAATATTTTAACCCCCAAAGTTAAGAGTGAGGAAATAACACTCTTTTAACATGTTCATTTCATGTTGACCTTGTATCTTCTGGGAACAGGCATTCTTCATTATTTTTTTCTATGGCATTTCTTAGGCACTTACTATTTGCCAGACACTGTACAAAGCGCTGGAATAGAGGCAAGCTAATCAGGTTGGACACTGTCTTAATCCTCATTTTACAGATGAGGTAACTGAGGCAACAGAAACGTGAGGTGACTTGCCCAAGGTCACACAACAGATGGAAGGCGAAGCAGGGATTACAACCCAATGACGACAGCAGTCTTTCAGGCACAACTCTGATGAATCAATCGTTCATATTTACTGAGCACTTACTGGGTGCAGAGCACTGTACTAAGCGCTTCGGAGAGTACCATATAACAGAGCTGGTAGACAGGTTCCCTGCCCATGGCGAGCTTGCAGTCTAGAGATGAGCTCACAGCATTTCCTGTATTTTTCATTCTGAGCCCACAGTTTTGAAACGGGCTGTATGAATTTCAGATGCCTCTGTTCACACCAGGCTTCGGACTGGTCTTCAGACCTCAATCTGACCGGTGGTATTCACTTTCTTCGGTCGCTTCAAAGCCAGTCAAGTTCAAACAGAACTGACCAGATCAAGTCCATTTACTGCCTCGATCCCTGAAGAGAATCCAATGCAAATGGACCCTCTGCTCTCTTCATGCTCATTTAACTGGCTCTTGCCATGTGGGGGGAGACTGGAGAGAGTTAAATCCACTGTCCATGTCTCCTACTGGCATGGTGGAAAGAGCATGATGCTTGGGAGTCAGAAGAAATGGGTTCTAATCCCAGTTGTGCCTGCCCTGTAACCATGGACAAGTCACTTAGCCACCTCCTGCCTCAGTGTCCTCATCTGTAAAATGGGGGTAAAATGTCTCTTCTCCCTCCCTCTTAGACTAAGTCCCATGAGGGTCAGGAACTCTGTCTGAACTGATAATTCTATATCTACCCCAGTGCTGGGCAAATAATGGGTGCTTATTGAACTCTGTGATTATTATATTATTAGTTTGTCCACGGGAGATCAGATGCAGGCCTTTTATTATCCCACTCGTCCCGGAGAGGGGGGTGCCTATGCTCTTTTTGGTTTCAATCTTTGGGGGTTCTGCTGGGAGTGAGTGCCCACCAATGCCAATTTATTGCTGACCATTTTGACCTTGAAAGCTATCAGCAATGGACCGGAGCAGTATCTCTGCGAATGGGCAGCAAATAACTCATCAGTTGATAACCAGTTCTCTTCCCTACCAATTTGGGTGGTCCGTTTAGCTAAAGCTGCACTAATAATCTTCCAGAGTGATCACCTGATCGACTGATGTACATCAGAGTCTGTGACTTCTAATTAATGTCTTTTTTGGAACATCTCTATATTGACAACATCTCCCTTCTTAGATGGTAAATCCTTTGAGGGCAGGGATTTTGACAAACCTGATTTTATAATTCCATGGTCCTTGGGACAGTACTCTGTGCCCAGTAGGTGCTCAGTAAATATCCGATAATGATACTCTTTGATGATGATGATGATAAGAGTGAATAATACTATGTGGTGAAGATTTATTCATTCAATCATATTTATTGAGCACTTACTGTTTGCAGGGCATTGTACTAAGCTTCTGGGAGAGGACAATATAACAATAAGTAGACACTTTCCACACCCATGTGAGTTTTCAGTCTACAGGACAGGCTTACAGTCTAGAGGACCATTGCTAAGGGCAATATGAAGCTGAAAACCGGGCCACGAATGGGAATTCCTCATGACTGAAGAAAAATGGCCAACATTCCTTTTCCCTTGGGATTCAGCAATTAAAAGCAGTGTGGCCTAGTGGAGATGGTTCTAATCTTTGGAAAATAACAAATGCCATTAAATAAACCCGAATGGCAGGTGACAAAATAGGTTGCCAACACCAGTGCTAAAAGAAATGTAAGTGCATTGCCATTTTTATTATATCTGGTTCAGTGCATTGCTTCTGTGTTCTCTTTATGTGCTCTTTTCTTGTTGCCTCATGAGTCTGTTCTGGCATCTTATTTGTTTCTGCATGCTGACCAACACCAAAAACCAGTTGGGCTTATCTACACACTGAAACAGTTTTAAAGATCTTAATCTGCAGTCTGTCAACCCTTCTTGGGAAAAAAGTCTTTCCTATTACAAAATAAATATGTGCATACATATCGCTCAATTCTTTTATAGTCCTTGCCTTATCCACTCCTTTCTGCCACTTGGAAAAATGAAACGGCTTTGTATTATAGAAGTATTACAAAGAAAAAAAACAATCAAGATACATAGCCTACCTATGCATATATATAGGATATGGATATACATACATATCTATGGGTAGGTATCTTGAATCACCACAACATAGATATGCAAATGATGTTACTTTGCTGTCAACTCTTAAGACAATCACCCTGTGAAGTAAGATTTCATTTAGATAAAATTTTTATTACTAATTTATAAAATCACAGGGTTCATAATGAAAATTCAGACATAACCTTAACTTCAGTGGCAGCAGAAAAAATGCTGGAAATTAATTTCACTTGATAACCAAAAAAGAGTCTTAAAGAAAAACAGTCAACAAGAATTTATCGAGTGCCCCCAGGGTACACAGCACTGTACTGGCCTCTTTAAATAGACTTCAGATTAATTCATTTTACAAAAAAAAATGCCCAATTTTACCAAATGGAGTCTGATAATATATCTTGGTGTTCTAATATATGAGAGCAGGAAAGCTATTTTTTAAGGCTTCTTCCATTTACGTTCATTTCTTTACCTTAAATCTACTTTTCAAGCTAGGTCCTTACACAACCTTGAGGTGGAATATGATGGTAGCTAGAAGGTTTTGTCTGACAGGAGAGGAGATGGGCCCATGTAGAAAGGCTCGTGACTATGTGTGTATCTTTCAACTAGATATTATAAATGACTTATTTATCAATATTAATGTCTGTCTCCCCCACTAGATTAGCTCTTTATGGGTGGGGAACGTATCTGCTAATTCTGTTGTACTGTACTCTCCCAAGTGCTTAGTACAGTGCTTTATGGTAAGCGCTCAATAAATTCCATTGATTGACTGACTGACCTATCAAAACGGCATTTGTTCCTCTGGATTCTGTTTTGGCTATAGCTTAGGACCCGAGGATGCTACAGGTATGAGAGAGTGCTTGTCCTTCTCTTCCAAATCCCTTCTGCATCACCCTGACTTGCTCCCTTTATTCACCCCCGAGCCCCACAGCACTTACGTCCATATCTGTCATTTATTTAAATCTATTAATGTCTGTCTCCCCCTCTGGACTGTCAGTTCCTTGTAGGCAGGGCAAATGTCTGTTATATTGTTCTACTGTACTTTCCCAAGTGCTTAGTACAGTGCTCTGTACATAGTGCTTGATAAATATGATTGACTGACTGCTGTGACTAAGGGCTGCAGCCTTCAAAAAAAACCCCCAACCCCCCCAAAAAAACCTATAAGTTAGTCAACAGACACTTAGAGTAACACCCGTCCCCATGTTAATAGATGTTATTTCTTTAGTGACCATGACCTCGTGCAGTTCTCCATATCTTTGCTTGTCTTGAGACACCTTCCTCCTCCGCCTCCTTGGCTTTCATCATTTAACACATCACTCAAACCACTTCAATGAAACAGTGATCATGTTGAAGAGAGGTCTCCCAGGACCCGGTGACATACCAATTAACAAAGCACACGGAGCCAAATTGTTCTGTGCATTGGACCCCAGAGACCAGCACGGAGGGGGAAGGAAAACAAAGAGGTGCAAAGGGCACTGGAGCGAAAAGAGCAAAGATACGTGCACCAGAAATGCTTCCCTGAAAATGCCGGTGGTTGAAAAACTCATCCACAGCTCAACTAGCAAGATCCTTTAAATGAGTCTTCAGATAAAGTTCCAAGCAAGGCATTCATCCTGAGCACTATGCAACCTAGTCTTGGAAGACAGGAATGTCACACTTCTCATTTTACCGTTGGACCAGAATTGTGAGCTGTTTGAGAACAGGGATCATGTCTACCAACTCTACTGCACTGTACTCTCCCAAGCGCTCAGTACAGTGCTCTGCACACAGAAGGTGCTGAAATGTGACTGAAGGACTGATTGATTCCCCATTGGTCTATCGTGAAACAAACATGGTCTTAAGCTGTGGATTTGCCATTTAAGGAAGAAGGGACTGGGTATCTGTTGCATCTTATTCTTCATTCATTCATTCAATCATATTTACTGAGCACTTACTGTGTATACAGCACTATACTAAGCACTTGGGAGAGTACAATATAACAATAAATAAACAAATTCCTTGACCATGGGCTTACAGTCTAGAGACGAGCTTACAGTCTTGCATATAAGACTCTCAACCCAAATTAATTTACATGCTAATTTTGCACTCTGACATAATACATACATATATATATATGAATATACATATACACAAATTCAGTCATTGCATATATATAAATGTCTATATATGTAAACATATACAATGACAATTCGCATATGTACATGCAGTGACTGAATTTGTTAAAATCATCAAAATGAACCAACACCCTGGGAATTTCTAATGGGAAGTTGGAAGTTAAACATGCAGCATGGCGTAGTGGATAGAGCATGGGCTTAGGAGTCAAAAGGTCATGGGTTCTAATCCCGGCTCTGCCACTTGCCTGCTCTGTGACCTTGGGCAAGTCACTTCATGTCTCTGGGCCTCAGTTCCCTCATCTAGAAAATGGGGATTGAGTCCGTGAGCTCCATGTGGGACAGGGACCGTGTCCAGCCCAACCTGCTTGCATCCACCCCAGTGCTTAGTACAGTGCCTGGCACAAAGGAAGTGCTCAACAAATGCCATAATACTTCTTCTTCTTATAATTATTATTAAGTTCTTGGCAACTTCTGCAAATCATGTAATAATGGGCAGAATTTTTGAAGTTACAAAAACATGAATCCACCAAGAACACCTAAAAATTAACCCAGAACCAGAAAACCCAGTGACTTGGTCGCCTTCCTCTTCTACTCAGTGCTTAGAACAGTGCTTTGCACATAGTAAGCGCTTAACAAATGACATCATTATTATTCTACACCAGAATTCCCCAAATCTCCGTGATGCAGTCAGAGCTCGATCCTGCCCGCCTGTATACCCCAACCAGGAGGCTGCAGAGCCTGTGTAATCATCATCAGAATGAGTACACAGAAGAGCTGATTTTCCATGATATGCACACGAATATCCTGGGGCAGGATTCAGTCTTCTGCTTTGTCCTAGTCCACAAATTCTGCATTATAATTCTACTTAAACCTCTTGTTAGCTAAACTCGCCTGCCCTGGGTTTAGGCAAGTCTGTAGCCTCGCAACCTGAGGGATCCCTGGATGACGAAACAGACTCTGGGATTGTCGGCAATCCCCATCAAAATCACTGTACCTACTCTTCCTGCCCCCGGAAAGGGAGGACAGGAGCATCCTCTACACATGTAGACAGTGCCTTTTACACTGCTAAAAAAAACCCCTATACATACTGTAAAAACATGTCTTAGTTCTTCACTCTTTTACCCCACTGTTGTCCCTTTGCAACTGTTTCATATTCAAGTGGGAGGAATGGCACCATTATTTTATGCCCTGCATGCCCATGTTAGCATTTTAGGAGTTTTTAACACAGAAGCTCATAGAGAGGGTAGGGACCTTTGTTTATCTTGCCGTGCATGGCATTTAAGCCCTTACTAATTTTAGACTGTGAGCTCCTTCCTTCCCCTCCTGCAACACCCTGAGGGACAGGGACCATGTGTAATTAATAATAATAATAATTTGTAATAATTATGGTATCTGCTAAGCGCTTACTATGCGCCAGGCCCTGTACTGAGCGCTGGGGTAGATACAAAGTAGGTTGGATACCTTCTCTGTCCCATATGGGGCTCACAATCTTAATCCCCATTTTACAGACGACGTAACCGAGGCACAGAGAAGTCACACAGGAGACAAGTGGTGGAGCTGGGATTAGAACCCAGGTCCTTCAGACTCCCAGGCCCATGCTCTACCCACCGCTTCTCTAATTATCTATAGCCACATCTGTAATGTATTTATTTATATTAATGTCTGTCTCCCCATCTAGACTGAAGCTCCTTGCGGGCAGGAAATGTGCCTACCAGTTCTGCTACACTGTACTCCCCCAAGAGCTTAGTATGGTGCTCTGCAGGCATTAAGCGCTCAATAAATAACCACGGATTGACTGATTGATCACTGTGTATTCTTTCTCAACACTTAGTAAAGTGCTCTGCACACAGCAAGTGGTTAATAAATACTACTACTACTACTAAGAGTTTTTAGATGTTGTTGATGATGGCTTTAATACGTTTTAAAATGAACAGAGTGCCAGAATTGTCAAAACAATAAAAGAACCAAAGTTTGGGGCATCAATGGTTAATCTTTAAGTGCTGCAATTTATTGCTATCGAGCAGGACATGAGCCCTAACTTTGGAGCTGGTGAAATGACACCTTCAATTCTGAGTTTGCCTATAATTACAAAAGCCTCTGCCAAGATAGGCTTCTCTCTTTGACGCCCCTTCGTAAAATGACCCCTCAAACCATGCGGTCGATAGAAATAGAGAAATTAAAGATTTCTTTTGCAAGGGCAAAAGGGAATCTCAAGAGGGTTTCTTACATCTCTGACTGCAGGCAAGAATTGGTCGATTTCAAGCCACATAATTGACTCAAAAAGTTGGTGAGATGGGCACTGTCACCAAGGCTTCTTCTTTGACCCATTACTTAAAAAGCTCTTTTCTACTGGAGAAAAACAAAACAAAACAAAAAAAAACCACATCCAAAACCCCAAAGAGCAGCCACGTGGACGTCTACTTTGGAACCAAAGGTGTGAGAAACCGTTTCCAAAGCAGTAATGAGTATCCAATACCCAGTGAGCAGAACTGACAAGAACCGTGGCTTAGTGGAAAGAGCCTGGGCTTGGGAGTCAGACGTTGTGGGTTTTAATCCCAGCTGTGCCGCTTATCAGCTGTGTGACTTTGGGCAAGTCACTTAACTTCTCTGTGCCTCAGTTCCCTTATCTATAAAATGGGAATGAAGACTGAGAGCCCACATGGGACAACCTGATTACCCTGTATCTACTCCCGTGCTTAGAACAGGGCTTGGCACATAGTAAGCGCTTAACAAATACTATTATATATATATATATATATATATATATATACATATATAAAACTGGGTAAATAACTTGGCAGGAATTTTCCTCCAACACCCCATGATCAGGTCTTCATCAGAATGAGTCCATTCTAAATACAGCAAAAAATTTAGATGGATTGAGAATTGTTCTAAAGTAGAATTTGAGTCTCACTCGTGAAAAATATTTCAATCTTAAACTTACTGGCATGACTTCTTGATCCTACTGGTTAACCCCTCAGGGACTAAATTTCCCAGCCCCAAACCATCTTTCCAACGTACCTCCATGAAAGAGATTCCTAAGCTCCAAACATCGGAATGGATTCCATACTGTTCCCCTGAAATTCTTTCAGGCTAAAAGAGAAGAAACAGAAGTCTTTTTAGAGTCTGGGAAGTTGCTACAATCAGGCTCAATCAAGACTGTTAGTCACTTGGTAGGGAAAATAACCGAACGCTGGATTGGGAAAGATGTTTAGAATTCCTGGTGAGCAGCGTGCCATATTCTCTTTTTCCCTTTGAATTCTGCTGTGTCAGGAAGGCCAAGCTCTCCAGGGTTTACTAGGCTGTGCACTGCTGGGTAGCTTCAGCCCTGCACGTGAGGGGCCATTGTTTCTCATTCCCGCTCTCCCTGTGCCGGAATGTCGGGGAGCGACTTTGTCCTTTCGGATTTCTATCCTTAGGGTCTCCCGTTCCAATATGGCTGCAGAGCTGGGACCGCCGACGAGCAGAGGGGAGTGCCTGGAAGAGGCTGATGGCACTACCTTGGGCAAGTCACTTCACTTTTCTGGGCCTCAGTTCCCTTATCTGTAAAATGGGGATTAAGTCTGTGAACCCCATGGGGGACAGGGAATGTGTCCAATCTGACTGCCTTGTATTTACCCCAGTACTTGGAACAGTGCTTGGCATATAACAATAATAAGGATAATAATTATAGTATTTGTTAAGCACTTAGTATATACCAGGCACTATTCTAAGCACTGGGGTAGATGCAAGATAATCGGGCTGGATACAGTTCCCGTCCCACATAGGGCTCACAATCTTAATCCCTTGTTTAAGGATGAGGGGCCCAGAGAAATGAAGTGACTTGCCCAAGGTCACAAAGCAGACAAATGGCAGAGCCGGGATTAGAACCCATGACCTTTTGACGCCCAGGCCCATGCTCTATCAACTGGGCCCAGGCTGCTTTATAAGCACTTTACAAATACCATTATTACTATTATTATTATTTTGTGCTTTCACAAGCTAACTGCAGCAATAAAGACCCCAGCCCTCGTTGGGATTTCCACTTACCACGCTGACTCGAGGAGCCTTACCAAAGACATGTGCTTGTACTTCTGGGCCATTTGTGCCTTAAGCTTGTTGTGGAGAGGGAATTTATCTGTTTATATTTCTATTGTACTCTCCCAAGTGCTTAATACAGTGCTCTGTACATGGCGAGTACTCAATAAATACAACTGAATAAATGAATGAATTCTCCTGCTACCCCTTGCTGGATGGTGCAGAGAAGGCCTGACATCTCTGCTGTTCCTGCTCCTCCCAAATGCTTGTGGGCATATTACTGCAGCCATCTCCCATCTGTAATTATCTTTTCTGCCCAATCACCAGGAACTGTATTCAATCGTATTTATTGAGCACTTACTTTGTACAGAGCAACATATGGAGACGGTCCCTACATAACAACGGGCTCACAGTCTAGAACTATAGCCATGGGACACACTTTTTTATGGTAGCCATGTGCCAGTCACTGTATTAAGTGCTGGGGTAAATAATCCCACACTTCGCTCCTCTAATGCTAACCTTCTCACTGCAGCTCAATCTCATCTATCTCGCCATAGGACTCTTGCCCACGTCCTGCCTCTGGCCTGGAATGCCCTCTCTCCTTATATTCAACAGACAACTACTCTCCCCTGTTTCAAGGGCTTACTGAAGGCCCAAGTCCTTCAAGAGGGTGTCCCTGGCTAAGCCCTCCTTTCCTCTTCTCTCACTCCCTTCTGCATCGCCCTGAGTTGCTCCCTTTATTCATTCCCCCGCTCCAGGCCCCGTGGTGCTTATGTAGATATCTGTAATTTATAATGTCTGCCTCCTCCTCTGGACTGTAAGCTCATGGGCAGGGAATGTGCCTGTTAACTGTTATAGCGTACTCTCCATAGTGAGCTTAGTCAGGAAAGGCCTCTTGGAGAAGATGTGCCTTCAAAAAGACTTTGAAGGTGGGGAGGGGATCATCTGTTGGATTTGAGAGGGTTGTCACATGACTACCTCTGTGCTTCTTAGAAGCCCACCTGTTGCCCCACCCCCAGAAAAGCCTCCAGCTTCAATTTCTAAGTCATAATAACCTCACGCCCTCTCTAAATAAATTCCAGCAAGTTCAAATGGTCCATGGGTATGATGACTTGGAGGGGGGTGCTGCCAGTTGTAGGTTTTGAATGAAAGGAGCTTAAGGGTTAAATAAAAGTCCTGGCCTAGAAGGGTGGAGATTTTATTACGTATGCATCATGCTAAACCACAATAGCAGAACAATAATAATAAGCAGGGCTAAATCTCCTTAGAACAAGTTCACTATCTGGGACAAAATGAATCACATTATTTACATAACATGAGAGTCTCTCTCGGTGCACCCTAAAATGAACTATCAATAAATGGGATTAGCATAAGAACTTGCCAGACAGCCATTTATGAAAATAAAACAATAGCATTACATGGCAGAAGCAGTGTGGCATAGTGGAAAGAACATAGGCCTAGGAGTCAGAAGGACGTGGGTTCTAATCCCAACTCTGCCACTTGTCCGCTGTGTGACCTTGGGCATGTCACTTAAATCCTCTGTGCCTCAATTCCCTCATCTGTAAAATGGGGATTAAGACTGTGAGCCCTAAGTGGGACAGGGACTGTGTCAAATCCAATTATCTTGTGTCTACCCCAGCGCTCAGAACAGTGCCTGGCACATAGTAAGTGCTTAACGAATACCACAATTACTATTATTGTTATTCACACCCTTCAATGGGGTGATCAGTTCATCAACCTACAGCAGCATGCGATAGGCCGACCCATGTACAGTCAGTCGATCGTATTTATTGAGCACCTTCTGTGTCCAGAGCAGCATACTAAGCGTTTAGGTTCTGCCAGTCCAGGAACTCCAAGATTAAACACATTCATTTCCTTCACCCACTGGAAACAAAACCAAAAAAGCCAACATTTTATCCCCCGAAAATGGAGAATAATTGGAAAGCGGAGGATGAACAAAATGAGCGCTTGTGTTCCAGCACGGATATCAGGTGGCAGATGTAGAGAAGCTCCTAGTGGACACGGTTGTGACAGGCTCTCGTCAGCGAAATGATCCTCGCAATAAGCGGACCAGCCGAGATTGCGGTAGGGATGTAGAGCTCGGGCAGTGATGCACCGCACAACCAGGTAGCAAGCTCCATGTGGCATTCGGGAGGTAGAACGGGGCTTGGCTCCAACGCCCAAGCCAGTGAGGCAGATGTAAAGTCCCAGGGAGGCCCGCTTTCCATTCGCAATCTATCCTGACAGTCTTCGACGCCCTGGAGCAGTGCTTCTGAGCCCACCTCCTTCTTGAAACTAAAAAAGCCTGCCCCCCAAAACCCACACAAACCAAAATAGGCTCATGATCGGCTGGGTTGGATGGACACTTTGCAATTAAGGGCTAAAGCCGGGGTTGCTGCCTCTCTGCTCTGACTGTTACTGCCCATGAGGAAGAATGGCTAATAAAGGAGAGGAAAAAAAATAACATGTAAAAGCACCTGCAAAAAGGTTTAAATACAATTCTACCAGGTTTTTATTATGAATGATAAGAAACTGTGAAACTCCGATTCAACCGCCCTCCCCCCACAAGATTTATGCAGGAATTTAAAGGTTTAGGGTCTAATAATAGAGAAATATGAGACAATTCTCTCTCTTTAGCTATTAGAACAAGGCCATGAGATTTAGAGACTATATATCAATGGATGGAGCAAATCCCAAGGGGGTTATTTTGTTAAATCATTCAAGAATTGTCTGGAATTTTCAATACACTATTTCAGCATCTCTATGTCACGACAGCCCAACAGCCAGAAAGATAGCTAAGTGAACAAACTAATTGGTAAATGGATTAACGTGTCTCTCCACCACTCCCCACCCCGACAAATTAAACCGACATCTGAAGTATGTACAGCAACCTGAAGGAATAATTTAAAAAAATAAAAAAATCCACACGCTGTCTACTTCACCAGCACCAATTCTTTTTGTATCCTGCAATATTGAAGGACCTCATTCAGAGGTCAAGAATCACAAGGGGAGAAAAGTGCCTGAAATCCCCAAGTCCATGAAACACTGGTTTCCTGTGGGATTTCCTGAACCCAAAACAGATGTTAGTAACATGAATAATTTTAAATGTTCACAGGGATGGAAACAAAGCAATAACTCTACCACCAGCTTAGTAGATGTACACAACTTTCTGTTTCTAAAGACTTGAGTGATTTCATGGGCTCTTCCTGGGTCTAGGAAAAAAAGACTCCATCTTCCTTATCCTCATTCTCAGAGTAGCAACATGGCAAAGGGGACAGAGCATGGGCCTGGGATTCAGAAGGTCGTGGGTTCTAATTCTGACTCCCCCACTTGTCTGCTGTGTGACCTTGGCCAAGTCACTTGACTTCTCTGGGCCTCAGTTACTTTATTTGTAAAATGGGGATTAAGACTGTGAGCCCCTTGTGGGACAGGGATTGTGTCCAACCTGATTAGCCTATACCTACCCCAGCCCTCAGAACAGTGCTTGACACAGAGTAAGTGCTTAACAAATATTATTACTATTATTATTACTATGATTACTACTGCTACTTGGCCTTGTCCTTGTTTAAACTGACTGGCAGACTGAGCTTCTATTGACAAAAGGTCTTCCTTGAATAGACGCTCAGGCCGTAATTCACATTCTTCCGAAATCTTTCTATTGGAGTTAAAATGTGGGTGTTCATCTGGAGAGAGGTCAAATACTTCAAACATAAAGGTTTTCCCTAAGAAGTTATCATTTTTGGTTACCTTGATTTTCTACACCTGAACTGTAAATCTTATCACCAGGATTCATTCAGCCAACAAGTAAGGCAATTTTACCACTGCAAATCAAATGTGACATTTCAAATATTTTACTCCTTACTTTTTCAATTAACGAATGGATGCCTCACATTCACTCATAAATGATAAGGGGAAACACAGGTCTTTCTTTAATGTATGCTGGGGGGGAAAAAAAAGTCTTTCTTTAATGTATGCTGGGGAAGGCCAACTGTAATCTGGATTTGTTCATAACGCAATTACATTATTAGAACAATTTAAAGCTACTGAGAACAGGGTGTGCATTGAGAAGTTGATCATTTTGAGGGTTTCCGGTACTCTAACAGTCTTGACTTCAGGAGAGAGATTCCAGCAGAGGCATGCCCATTTCATTTCTAATTTAGGCAGTGGCTAGTGAGTGGAAGGCAATCTGCTACAAGTCCAAACTCACCTGTGTTGGGCAGCAGCGACATGGGAGAGAGTGAAGGGCGGAGACTCAAGCAGACTGTGCGGAAGAAGGCAATGATAAACCACTTCCAGATTTTGACCAAGAAAACGCTACAGATCCACTGCCAGAACAATCGTGGATGGAGGCGGGGCGTTCCGGGAGAGATATGTCCACGGAGTCGCTATGGGTTGGAGATGACTCGACAGCATAAGACGAGAAAAGTCAGAGGATCCTAACCTCTTTCAAAGACAGATGTGGCCTCAACTGGCAGGCTGCATTACTGAAAGCAAAATTATTTGGCCTTCTTTATGTTTTTCTCGATAAGGTGACGAAGGTTTGTTTAAGGTCTGAAGTAGGGCAACATTGTGAAATGTGCTCATCACTGCTCCAGAGAAGCCAGTGTAGAATACTGAGCAATTCTCCTACAGGATTATACCTCAATATTACCTTTAGTCAATGGTTTCCGACACACAGCAATACCTCGTTAAGTCCCTACTGGCAAAAAGTCAGGGTGGGAGCTTCAGCAACTTTGGGAAAGATTTATGACTAGAATTGTTACTGACCGTAGTCATTTATGACATGTTGGGAAAAATGTCCAGGATTTGAATTCTAGAATTCCACATATCAAAGCAGTATCGAGAGATCAAGTATCGAGAGATAAAGACTCCCGATTAAATGTGCCCACTTACTGCCATATAAGCGTTCGTCCCGACGTACGTCTTGGCTATGGAATTCACCAGCTACGAGAGACAAAACCGTCTTTGAGAACAATATAATGATAATGTGGAAATAAAATGGGCAATTATTTCTCATTTAACTCACACACATCATGCTTATCAATCAACCAAAAATGACGTAAAAGGGAACAAATTTATCTACAGAGACATTAAAAATGATTAAATCTCTTTTTCCTTTGCAATCCGGCTTCCGATTTAAACGAGTGCAGCATTACGTTTTATAGCAGACAAACTAAAACGACTCCGTTACATGGGACATTTAAAGCTCCGCTACTCCCAAACTGGTTTGATACTTAAAAAGAAAAAAGAGAGAAGAAATCAACTGGAAGTAGAAATCTGACCATGCTCATTTTGGAGTCAGAAGGCTCGCGGAGCGCCCAACATTACTCTAGGATGAAGCAGACGCTAAATCTGCTGGAGGGATAACGGACTCTGACAACTCATAATGCCACGCTGACCTTCCCTCTGGTCTCCGTGTTTGGCTGAGAGGAAAGGTGGCTGCAATTCAAATCCACATCACAGCCCGCGCTTGGGGTCACTCTTGCCGGGGTTCTCGGGGGAGGCCCCAAATGGAAATTAATTAAAATTTGTGCTTCACATTGTAATGGCTCCCTGCCATTGTTGCTCCCAATATTAATTTTTATTGTGGGCCAGTTGGACTCCCCAGGCACAGCACTCTCTTTGCCCTCCCTTTTGTCTGGCCCAAACGCTTTCATATCAGAGCTGCATATTAATGAAGTTTGCCATTCGTCAGTAGTAATTACAATATCGGCAGTTTTTCCTGTCATTAAACAATGAACAATCATATTCTGATGAAGAAAGCCCAGTTGGAGATTAAAAAATGAATTACACCCTCCCAGCCATGGAAAGTAAACTAAGGTTCTGTCTGTCTGGCAGCTAGGTGATTTTCACTGAAGGAAGGAGGAAAAGGGGAAAAAAATGAAGAGAAAAGAAAGCGGGGACGGGAGAGGTTGAATGAGAAGGGTGTGTGTTGGAGGGTGAGACAAGGTAGAGAGACAGAGTTCTACCTGAGTGCTAACTCCGAAATCGCACAACTTGACCTGTCCTCTCGTGTTCACCAACATGTTTGAGGGCTTGACGTCTAGAGAGAGGAATAGAAAGACCATAGAAAAAATTTAGATTTACATTTGGCTCCTACAGAGGAAAAGAAAAAATGGTAGAGGAAAAAGAACTCAATTTTTGAAAATGAAATTCCGTCGACTGTAGATAACCAAATCGGAATCACAATCTCTGTGTTTATTCCATCCTGGGGGGCGGAGGTGGGCTGGGGCAAAGAACATAAGTCTAAATAGGCACTCTTGCGATTCCTTTTCCAGTCCCTGCTGAAACAAGGATACTTCTCCCGTGACAATAAAATCAAATCTTGTCTTCCGCTGTCATTAAGCTCATTCTTCAACCCACCCCCAAACTCCCAGTGCGACTAGGAAGCTTGGCTTACTCAGAAGATGATAAAGAACTTAGATCTGGGCTCAGAACTAGCATGGAAACTGCGAACAATCGAGTTTCTTAGAGTGCTGGTCTATCAATGAACAGAAAAATCTGTCGGAAACTCTACAGAAACATAACCTGCTGCTGGAATTGGGTCATTTCTGGATTAAACAGGAAGACGGTGAGGGGACTTCACAGATTCTTCCTCAAGCAGCAGTGATACCATGGTCTTCCTCCATATTTTCTTCAATCAATTAATAGCATTTATTGACCACTAATTCTGTTTAGAGAATTCTACTAAGCATTTGGGACATGATCCAGCCTTCAGGGAGCTAACAATCTAGTGGTTTTCATTTCTCTTCTCTCTAAATCATTTTTTTGTTGTTGCTGCTGAGGTTTCTGGACAAAGAAATGACAAGTCACAGCTACAACAGGTAGGCCAAAATGGGGTTCTGTGGAGTAACACCCTCAGCTATTTGGGGTCCTTTCAACGTGAGAAGCAGCAAGGCCTAGTGGAGAGAGCATGGGCTTGGGAGGCAGAAGAACCTGGGTTCTAACCCCAGCTCCACCACTTGTCTGTCGTGTGGTTTTAGACAAGTCACTTCACTTTTCTGGGCCTGTTACCTCATCTGTAAAATGGGGAGTAAGACTGTGAGCCCTATAGGGGACAGGGACTGATTAGCTGTATCTACCCCAGCACTTCAGAACAGTGCTTGACACTTAGTAAATGCTTAATACCAACATCATCGTCATTATCACATAGTAAGCGCTTAACAAGTACCATAAAAAAAGCAAATGAATCCACTGTTACCACCTTCATGCTGCTGAGAGGTCATCAGATATTCTTTTGAAACCAGCTAGGGAGATCATTCATACATTAGCTCGTTGTGGGCAGGAAATGTGTCTGTTTATTGCTGTATTGTCCTCGCTCAAGCACTTAATACAGTGCTCTACACACAGTAAGCACAGAATAAATATAATCAAATGAATTTACTTAGTGCTTACTGAGTGCAAAGCACTGTACAAAGTTCTTGGGAGTGTAAGCCTGCCCTGGTGACTCAAATTCTTGGTTCTGGCACCTCCATGGGAAGGAGTGGTAGCCTTTTTGGACCACTAGGGCCCCCTGCATCACAGTGCAACACCAGGTGCCCCATGGATGCAGCAATCCAGTAAGCGGATTCTGGCTATCAGAAAGCAAGAGCGCTTCTCTCAGCGCCTGCAATTTCCTCCCAGGGAGTAAATTTAGATGCCAGAATTGGGCTCATTAGCTCCAAAGTTCTTTGACCCAATAAGAGAGAGGGGGCAGAGGGAAAACTATAATTTCTTTGTAAATTACATAGCAACCAGCAAACTTAGCAAGGAAAACATTTGTGTCCTACTTCTTTAACTGGCGCTCCTCCAACATCCTGTATGGATGCTATTTAAATAATCCCTAAGGGGCACTGAGTCCAGGCCTGCTTTCACCTTTAACTACTTAGTCATAAAGATCTAATGACACCTGGAATCTATACCAGGATAACTCTGACTGTACACAAGATAATGATTTCAATTGGTGCAGCCCCATCATTAGAGGCAGTTGAGTCACATGATTCGCCAAGTGGGTGAGATGCAGGGTATGGGTAGGGAATGTGTCCGTTTATTGTTGCACTGTACTCTCCCAAGCGCTTAGTACAGTGCTCTGTACACAGTAAATGCTCAATAAATACGACTGACTGACTGATAAAGGGCAATAAGGTCAACAGAAGTTCAAGAGCCCTTGAATGGGAGATGCTGAGGAACACCTTTCAGCTAAATTTCAATTAGCTTGTAGTTTCTTCACAGGTACGTTTTTCATAACTTCCAGGAGCATATCAAGCCTACTAATTCCGACAATCAATCAATGGTCTTTATTGAGAATCTACTGTGTGCAGAGCACTGTACTAAGCGCTTGGGAGAGTACAATATAACAGGGTCCATAGCCATGTTCCCTGCCTGCCAGGAGTTTTCAGTCTAGAGGGGTGAATGGGCAAATGCACCCAGAATTGCCTTGCCTCAGTCTGTTGAGTTGTTTCCAACCCCGAAGTGACACACATCTCTCCTAGAACACCACATCTCCATCTGCAATCATTCTGGTAGTGTAGCCATACAGTGTTCTTGGTAAAAATCCCTAAGTGCTTTACCACTGCCTTCTTCTGCGCAGTCGACTAGAGTCTATGCCCTTGACTCTCTCCCACGGTGCTGCTGCCCAGCATGGGTGAGTTTTGACTTGTAGCAGATTGCCTTCTCCACTCAGTAGCCACTGTCCAAGCTAGGAATGGAATGCGTATGCCTCTGCTTGTCTCTCCCTCCCATAGTCGGTAGAGTCAGAAGCAGCGTGGCTCAGTGGAAAGAGTACGGGCTTTGGAGTCATAGGTCATGGGTTCGAATTCCGGCTCTGCCGATTGTCAGCTGTGTGACTTTGGGCAAGTCACTTAACTTCTCTGTGCCTGTTACCTCAACTGGAAAATGGGGATTAAGACTGTGAGCACCCTGGGGGCCAACCTGATCACCTTGTAACCTCCCCAGCGCTTAGAATAGTGCTTTACACATAGTAAGCACTTAATAAATGCCATTATTATTATTATTATTAGAGTACTAGAAACTCTTCAGGTATGATCCTGAGAGGGGGGCACCCAGAATTAGCCACCAGGTATATAATGTATGGACCCTTCTTTACATTCCACTTGTATCAACTCACTGATCTCCTACTCCAGCCCAGCCCAGACACTTCACTCCTCTAGCGTCATCTTACTTACTGTGCCCCAATTTCGTCTATCTCACCGCTGATCCCTTTCCCACATCCTGCCCCCTAGCCTGGAACTCCCCTCCCTCTCCCTTACCGCCCCCTTATATATCAGGCGCTTAGAACAGTGCTTTGCACATAGTAAGCACTTAACAGACACCATCATTATTATTATTATACCAGACATCACTCTTCCCACCGTCCAAGCATTATTAAGGTGCCATCTCTCCCACCTTTCCAATTAAGCCCGCTTTTCCGTGGCTCTCTCTCCCTTCTGTGTCATCTATGCACTTGGATCTGTGACCTTTGGGCATTTGATGTCCTCCCCTCCCTCAGCCCCACAGCACTTACATCCATATCCGTGATTTATTCATTTATTTATTTATATTCATGTCCGCCTCCCCCTCTAGACTGTAAGTTCGCTGTGGGCAGGGAATATGTTTGCCTACTCTGTTACCCCAAGCAGCATGGCGCAGTGGAAAGATCCCGGGCTTTGGAGTCAGAGGTCATGGGTTCAAATCCCGGCTCTGCCAACTGTCAGCTGTCATGACTCTGGGCAAGTTACTTAACTTCTCTGTGCCTCAGTTACCTCATCTGTAAAATGGGGATTAAGACTGTGAGCCTCCCGTGGGACAACCTGATCATCTTGTAACCTCCCCAGTGCTTAGAACAGTGCTTTGCACATAGTAAGTGCTTAATAAATGCCATTATTATTATTATTATAACAGTGCTCTCCACACAGTAAGTGCTAAATAAATACGATTGACTGACTGATAGTAAGCACTCGATAAATATCACTGATGCTTATGATGTCACTTCTGGGCTGCAACTCCTTTTCTTCAATGAAAACTGGCACCATTTCAGTAAGTGGTGTGTTTTTCCCTTCAAAATTGTGTGAGAACAACCCTCTGAACAGTAACCTTCTTCTTCTTATTTCTCCCTATTTATTCCAAATAGCATTTCGGAGTAAACATTTAGTATCTAGGGCATTTTTGAGGCACATCCGATAGCTGAATTAAAACTCACCCTGGGCAAAATTTGTGGCATTTGCATTTATCAATATGTTGAGAGGAGGGTGGAAGCACCTAAGTGAAGAATGAAATTTGCATTTCCTTCTGGGTAAAACATTTCACCTTTACACTTGGGATATACCTATTCTGGAATGAAACAACTGAGCCACTGTTTCCAAGCCCCTAAGAAACACTGATTTACAAGCCAGCCAACCTTAAACTTCCAAATATAGCTTTTCTGGGAAGAAGCTGTGGTGATATTGGATTTGTTATCATTCTGGTTTAAGTTCCGGTAAAGGAAAACAATGTAGTGGCCAGAAAGATCGCTTTTAAAAAAAGGTATTTCAATTTATGTTTTACTAGAAGCATATCATTTTTCCTTTAAAATGCTTAAAAAGAGTTGAGCATTTCCTCTGTAAACAATGGAACATCAAAGATAAATTTAGATGATGATGATGGTATTTGTTAAGCGCTTACTATTTGGCACGCACTGTTCTAAGTGCTGGGGTAGATACAAGGTAATCAGGTTGGGCACAATCTCTATCCCACATGGGGCTCACAGTCTTAATCCCCATTTTATTTTATAGATAAGGGAACTGAGGGACCGAGATGTGAAGTGACTTGCCCAAGGTCACACAGCAGACACGTGGCAGAGCTGGGATTAGAACCCAGTTCCTTCTGATTCAGGCCCCTGAGTGGGGGCAGATATGGGTCTTATTTGTTTAAACAGGACTCAAATGATAAGGTTTTATTAATTAGTTACTTAGAAGGCCAAGGAGTCTTGCCAAAGAATAGTTATTGATTTTATCAAGTCGCCAACTGGCCGATTGGCTGAATTAGGTTTATTTTGAAAATACATAATTATAAGTGCTTTGTGGGCCACTAAATGTGAATACATTCCCATATAATGATAACAGAATTCTACTGCAGAAATAGAAAAACTAAGAAATGAAGACATTTTTCAGGTTAAAACCCGAGGTCAACATCATGACTGCATTCCTTAGTCAACTCTTAAATTGCAGCATGGGCGTGTCTAATTTGGTTTCAGAGGGTGGCCAAGGCCAGGGATCTAAAGTCTTTTTTTTTTAAATGGTATTTGCTAAGCACTTACACTATGTGCTAGGCACTCTACTAAGCGCTGGGTTAGGTACAAGCTAATCAGGCTGGACAAAGTCCCTGTCCTGCATGGGCTCACAGGCTTAATCCCCATTTTACAGATGAGGGAACGGAGGCACAGAGAAGTTAAGTTAAGGGGGTAGGATTCAAACGAGGAGGTGAGAGACGGAGAGGGTGAGGTAAATAGCCTTCAAAGAGGAGGACAGCAAACTGAGCTATTCAGTGATGAGTAGTGAAAGGACTCTGCCACATAACCCTAGGAGATGATGGTGGCTTCAAAATGCTCTGATCAATCAATCAATCAATCAATCGTATTTATTGAGCGCTTACTATGTGCAGAGCACTGTACTAAGCGCTTGGGAAGTACAAATTGGCATCACATAGAGACAGTCCCTACCCAACAGTGGGCTCACAGTCTAAAAGGGGGAGACAGAGAACAGAACCAAACATACCAACAAAATAAAATAAGTAGGATAGAAATGTACAAGCAAAATAAATAAATAAATAAATAAATAAATAGAGTAATAAATATGTACAACCATATATACATATATACAGGTGCTGTGGGGAAGGGAAGGAGGTAAGACGGGGGGATGGAGAGGGGGACGAGGGGGAGAGGAAAGAAGGGGCTCAGTCTGGGAAGGCCTCCTGGAGGAGGTGAGCTCTCAGCAGGGCCTTGAAGGGAGGAAGAGAGCTAGCTTGGCGGATGGGCAGAGGGAGGGCATTCCAGGCCCGGGGGATGACGTGGGCCGGGGGTCGATGGCGGGACAGGCGAGAGCGAGGTACAGTGAGAAGATTAGTGGTGGAGGAGCGGAGGGTGCGGGCTGGGCAGTAGAAGGAGAGAAGGGAGGTGAGGTAGGAGGGGGCGAGGTGATGGACAGCCTTGAAGCCCAGGATGAGGAGTTTCTGCCTGATGCGCAGATTGATCGGTAGCCATTGGAGGTTTTTGAGGAGGGGAGTAATACGTCCAGAGCGTTTCTGGACAAAGATAATCCGGGCAGCAGCATGAAGTATGGATTGAAGTGGAGAGAGACACGAGGATGGGAGATCAGAGAGAAGGCTAGTGCAGTAGTCCAGACGGGATAGGATGAGAGCTTGAATTAGCAGGGTAGCGGTTTGGATGGAGAGGAAAGGGCGGATCTTGGCAATGTTGCGGAGCTGAGACCGGCAGGTTTTGGTGACGGCTTGGATGTGAGGGGTGAATGAGAGAGCGGAGTCGAGGATGACACCAAGGTTGCGGGCTTGTGAGACGGGAAGGATGGTAGTGCCGTCAACAGAGATGGGAAAGTCAGGGAGAGGACAAGGTTTGGGAGGGAAGACAAGGAGCTCAGTCTTCGACATGTTGAGCTTTAGGTGGCGGGCGGACATCCAGATGGAGATGTCCTGAAGGCAGGAGGAGATGCGAGCCTGGAGGGAGGGGGAGAGAGCAGGGGCGGAGATGTAGATCTGGGTGTCATCAGCGTAGAGATGATAGTTGAAGCCGTGGGAGCGAATGAGGTCACCAAGGGAGTGAGTGTATATTGAGAACAGAAGGGGACCAAGCACTGAACCTTGGGGAACCCCCATAGTAAGAGGATGGGAGGGGGAGGAGGAGCCTGCAAAAGAGACTGAGAAAGAACGACCGGAGAGATAAGAGGAGAACCAGGAGAGGACGGAGTCTGTGAAGCCAAGGTCAGATAACGTGTTGAGGAGAAGGGGGTGGTCCACAGTGGTCTGATCAACACTTTAGAGAGGTTCAAGGTTACCAAAAAATATGAGGTAGTATATTATAAAACTATAATATAAACCAAATTCTCACATCATTCTGAAGGTGGCCTCGTGGACAGTGCACGAGCCTGAGTGGCAGGAGGACCTGGGTTCTAATCCTGACAGCCACTTGTCTGCGGTGTGACCTTATGCAAATTATCTCTGCGCCTAAGTCCCCTCATCTATAAAATGGGGATTAAAACTGTGAGCCCCATGTGGGACAGGGACTGTGTCCAACCCAATTATCTTGTCTCTACCCCAGGCCTTAGAACAGTGCTTGGCACCTAGTAAGCAGTTAACAAATGCTATTATTATTATTAAGTGGCTTTTTAAGGTAGCTTAGCTGTAATGGAATGAAAATCAGCCATAAGAAAGCCAATTTTGTTTATTATCAACTTTAGCTTTGCTTAGCAGATGTTTTCTAGGCACTACGTTAGCCTTCTTTTGTCTTAACCAAAGACTGAAACTCCAGTTAATGAACTGATTAAAAATTTGATGTCATGGTAACACATGATCATACAAAACCAGTATACTCTTTTCCACTGTGAATTTTAAGATGAAAATAATACAGATGAGGGAATTTAAGATTTTCTTTTTCAGCTAACTATATCTCAGGCAAAATTCTGTATTTTTATTGGAGCCAACTGGCTCAGTCATTAAACATCCACATAAACCCACTAAAATATTGAAGATGGAGGAGGATGGCCAAGAACATATAGACATTCTGATGTCAAATCTCAAAAGGAGTTCCACTGCATGTCACCTGATTCCTTTCACAGCTGAATTCCATTGGGAGGTTCGGGTCTTGAGCTAAGGGAACGGGAGGTGAGGGAAGAAAGAGAGGAGGAGGAGAGAGAAAGAGAAAGGAAATGAGAAGAAAGGAGGGTGAAGAATGAAGCTGTCAGCCTGGTGGCTAGAGCAAGGGCCTAGGGGTTCAGAGGGCCTGGGTTCTAATCCCGGCTCTGCCACTCGTCTGCTGTGTGCCTCTGGGCAAGTCACTTTTACTTCTCCAGGCCTCGGTTACCATATCTGGAAAACGGGGATTAAGACCATGAGCCCCACATGGGACCTGGAATGCGTCCACCCTAGTATTTACCTCAGTGCTTGGTATACTGCCTGGCGAATACTAAGCACTTAATACATATCTCTGAAACAAAATGACAAAGAGTAGGCTCGATCGCAAAGAGACGTGTGGAGCTTCGTTGAGAGAAGAAACTGTACAATTATAACTCTGGCCGGAGGAAAACGCCAGCCGTCCTCCAAGTTTTCCTTAAGTAAATCAATAACTCGGGTGCCTGCCCCACAGCTGCTAGGAAGCCATTTCAGTTTAACATGAACCGGAGGGAGTATCAGCAGGCCTTCCCCTCTTAGTGACCATGAAAAGCAGCACAATGGCAAAAGCGGGACAGTAACCCTCTTCATTATGTTTAATTGTCATATGAAAATCCGCTAACCAATTTATCTAGCTAGTTATTTCTCCAGGATGGCATTCTAATGAACTAAAACAGCAGGTACAATTAGATAGAGAATACACTGGCATTCCACACTTGCAAATTCATCTGTGCACAATGGGAATGCACTTAAGAGGAAAACTTCAATGCGATATAAAAATTATTTTCATCACCAGATCCCCTAATAATGGGGAGGTCACCCAAATATCTGTTCAAGGGCTTTAAATAAAATTAAACTGCAATAATTAACTATGTCCATTGGAAGGTGCCATCAACGGGGTTTCAGGATTTAGTTCCGGAGAGCAGAAACACTGAATATGTGCCTAAGATGGGATCTTTTTGGGAGGGCTGTGCTAGTAAAAATGATATGCACTATGCCTCCAATGTGTGCAAAGAGCAGTACCAAACCATGGGAAAAGGACAACTCCTTCAGCAAGCATTCTTCAATGAATTTTCCAAGAAAATTAGAAGAACCTTGAGCTACAGCAACCCATCATCCACCTCTAACCCTTGTGAACTCACTTACACTCACTCAAGCACTCAGAGAAGAGCCACAGGTTCTAGTCCTGGCTCCACCACATGTCTACTGTGTGACCTTGGGCAAGTCACTTGACTTCTCTGTGCCTCAGTCACCGCATCTGTAAAATGGGGATTAGACTGTAAGCCCCATGTGGGACAGGGACTGTGTCCAACCTAATTACCTTGTAACTACCCCAGCACTTAGTACGGTGCCTGGCACATGGTAAGCGCTTAACAAATACTGTCATTATTATTACTATTATTATGATGATGTATATCTATCTGCTTCATATATTTTTTTACTTCTCTAGCTGTAATTATGTTTATGTTTGTCTCTCCATTAGAATATAAGTATCTTGTGGGCAGGGAGCATGCCACTGGGCTATCCTGTACTCTCTAAGTGCTTAGTACAGTTTGCTTTACCAAGTGGGGGCATTCATTAAATGCTACTATTATTCCCAAGTATTTATAGGAGGGGGGAAGGATAGACAAATAAGGGAAGATGATAAACAGTGGAAAAAATGGATAGCGCATGGCCTAGTGAAAAGAACACAGACCTGGGAATCAGAGGACCTGGGTTCAAATCCCAGCTCTGCTATTTGCCTGCTATGTAACCTTGGGCAAGTCACTTCACTTCATTGTGCACCCTCATCTGTAAAATGGGGATTAAATACCTGATCTTCTTCCTACTGAAACTGGGAGTCCCAGGTCTATGTCTGACCAGATTATTCTGTATTTACCCCAGTACTTAGTAAAATGCTTGCTAGATAATGATGATGATAGTAGATAACGAGCACTTAACAAATACCACCATTTAAGTCTCTTCTCAGACTTTCTCTGACTCCCTAAACCATAGGTCATGGGTTCTAATCATTACTTTGTCACTCGTCTGCACTGTGATCTTGGGCAGGTCACTTCACTGGGCCTCAGTTCCCTCGTCTGTAAAATGGGGATTAGGACTGTGAGCCCCATGTGGGACAGGGACTGTGTCCAACCTGATTTACTTGTATCCACCCCAGCACATAGCTCAATGTTGGGCATATAGTAAGAACTTAACAAATACCACAACTATTATTACTATTATTAAACCAGGCCCTTGGAAACAGAGATCGAAGGGAAGAGATTATTTAACTGCAGAAATGCCATAGCCCATTAGGGTCTAAAACAGTTCTAAAATACCCCACCTCCTGCTTTGACGTTAAAACAAGAAATGGAGGGTAGAGAAATATGATTTCAAATTTGATTATGCACAGCAAGCTCCTCAAAAGTGAGCCTACTATGATCTATTAACCCTTCATTCTTAAATAAATCTGTACAACCATCCCTGATTTAAAGATAACCACAAGAAAATCAGCCTAGCCTGGCGGGGACATCATATTCTCTTTCAATGGACAATGCATTGAGTTCACCACTTCCATATATACTGCAATCCCCAGAACTTTCCAGGGGCAAAGAAAGGGCCCTGCATAAAAAAGGAGCCTTAATTTTTAAAGACATCCGTTTGGGTAGTTGAAGCTGAGGAAAAAATCAACATCCTAGAGTCATTAAACTAGTTTGTTTACCTCAGTTAATGGGCTAAGTCTTTTTTTTTTTCAAAAACACAAGTGTTCATGAGTTATGATCTACTGCTGAATCGGTGTGTGATTAATATTTGCATTTGGAAGATAATATTTAAAGGATTTTTAAACAAGAGCCAAAAGGGGTCATTATCCTCTCATCACTAGACCTTGTAAATAGAAATGATTTTTTATGAAGCATCATTATGGCGAAGGAATATGTTCCTATTTGTGATGTACTCTTCTAGGCAGCATTTCTGTTTACGTAGGAGAAGCAGCATGGCATAATAGGTAGAGCAGGGCCTGAGAGTCAGTAGGTCAAGGGTTCTAATCCCAGCTTCTCCATTCGTCTGCTGTGTGACCTTGGGCAAGTCACTTCACTTCTCTGGGCCTCAGTTACCTCATCTGAAAAATGGGGATTGAGCTTGTGAGCCCAGCATGGGACAGGGACTGTGCCCACCCCGATTTACTTCTAACCACCCCTGCGCTTAGAACAGTGCCTGGCACATAGTAAGTGCTTAATAAATACCATATTTTTTATTATTATTACTATATACATGGGAAGTAAGAGCTATAACATTTCAGAAAATGGCTTTGTCAAAGAACTGGGGGAACCAAAAGGCTGAAAGTCTCTATATAAAGCCAGGATAATAATGACTTTAGATAGACAATTTTAAATGACTCATTTAAAATGTACCTTGACTAAACAGATTTTATACGCTTATTTGATTTTGAAAACTGCATCATGTAACATAGGGGGACTTGAAGTGATTAAAATGAAGAAAACAATTTTAAAATGAAAATTTTTAAAGAAAATGATTTTAAAATTCCCCGAGTCACATAGGAATATGGGCTACACTGGTGCCCAGCTAGATGACAATTCACAGGTTCTCCTACTGTAAGACCTGGTACATGACACCGCATAATGAGATCCTTTCAAAAGAACAAAGCCCAGAGCCATAATAAATTCATTTTTATCTATAATTTTGGGGCCAAGATGGATTCAGGGTATGCCAAGTTCTTATATAGACATTTTACCCCCCGAAACTCAAAGTGCTTTCATATCTACCATTCACGCAGCTTCATAGTTCTGTTTTTAGAAGAAACATGTTTCTGGAAGTGGCTAACAATATTTTCCAAATATTTTAAATAGACATTTCTTTAAGTTCCTCTCTTCCTGCCTTTCTGGAACACAATTCCACTTTGGATCACAGATCATTTGGACCTTCTTTAAAACCCTCAATTTTAAAACTGCTCAGAAATGGATAATTATGAACGTACATTTTCCTAGCTGTACCCCTTCTTTCCTGCCCGCCATTTCCCTTCCCATCTCCACTAGTTGGAGGCAACTCCTTTCTTAAGAGTTCTGGCATGATTCCACACCATCCTTCCGAAAATCCTATTATACACCAACCTGGTTCATAAAAACACATAACATTTATGGACATATCCATAATTTATCTACCTTCATGTCAGTCTCCCCCTCTAGACTGGAAGCTCGTTGTGGGCAGGAAAGTGGCTGCCAACTCTGTTGTACTGTACTCTCCCAAGTGCTTAGTATAGTGCTCTGCACACAGTAAGCGCTCCAATAAATATGATTGACTGATTAAAAACAGTCACTGTCGTGGGTTCCCTGGAATGAGAATTCCACATATAAGGATCACTTTTAATGCCTCTGTCATTTTCTATGAAATGTAGTCTTTACATCAATCAGTGAGTGGTACTCATTGAGCACTTACTCTGTGCAGAGCTCTGCTCTAAGCACTTGGGAGAGTACAATATAAGAGAAGTAGCAGACACATTCCCTGCCCAAAATAAGCTTACAGTTGACATCCTTGCCAGTTCCCTCATCTCTGGGATTCTCCTATCCCCCTCAAGTTGCTCCCCTAAACCTTTTCCCATTTTAGCCACCTCCATGTTGCTTCTGTGTCTTTTTTTCCCAGCCTGTTTTACCCCTTGTCCACTAAAACCCCAAATTTCCCTTGATCAGAAGTTCCCCTTGCAGGATAAAAGTTGCTTTTTGACCTTACTTTTCACAATAAGCGCTTAACAAATATCATTTTAAAAAAATGAAGGAGCTTGCATACAGAATGAATAATTGCAGCTACAAATGAAAATCCAAGTAAAATTACATACATGTACATTTGTGCTGAAAATAGGAAATATCTGTCACCAGCTCTCTCTCACCTGTTAACAGTACAACAATATTCCTTGGCCAGAGAAAAATGTACAAAGTTGAAAGCTGGCACTCCAAACATTACAGACCTAGGACACAGGAGGTCCTGGGTTCTAATCCCAGTTCTGCCACTTGCCTGCTTTGTGACCTTGGGCAAGTCACTTGGGCAACTATTCTGTGCCTCAGTTATCTGGTCTGCAAAATGAGGACTGAGACTGTGAGCCCCACGTGGGACATGGACTGTGTCCAGCCCGATCTGCTTATATCTGCCCCAGTGCTTAGTACAGTGCCTGGTACATAGTAAGCACTTAACAAATATCACTACAATTATTATTATTATAATTATTATCCATTTAGCAGGAGTGCTTGGGAACTTGAGGATTGGTGTTCTTGGCATCAGAAGTGCCATTCAGTTATTTGGTCTGTTGAGGAAAAGCGCATTGCTGGAGTAAAGGAGAACAGAGATTTGTGAAAGGTGGTTTCAAGTGCGGCAGAACGACCAGAGTTGATTCTTGCATGTACACCGACTGAAGCCAGCTACGTGCCTCATGCTTCAGACTCCACGCACATCTCATTCCCCAGAGAGCCCATCATCATCGACACACACATATCATCTGGATATGCTATAATCAGGTACAATGTACACGATGTACAGAAGCAGTGTGCCTTAGTGGATAAAGCATGGGCCTGGGAGTCAAAAAGGGCTGGGTTCTAACCCTGGCCCTACCACCTGTCTGCGGGGTGACCTTGGGCAAGTCACTTTGCTTCTTTGGGCATCAGTTATCTTATCTCGAAAATGAGGATTAAGACTAAAATCCCCATGAGGGAAAGGGACTGTGTCCAGCCTGATTAGCTTGGATCCACCCCAATTCATTCATTCACTGTCGTATTTATTGAGCACTTACTGTGTGCAGAGCACTGTACTAAGTGCTTGGGAAGTACAAGTTGGCAACATATAGAGACGGTCCCTATACTTAGTACAGTGCCTGGCACCCTCTAAGCACTTAACAAATACCCTAAAAAAATTCCTTTCTCTTACTGTCTGCACAATGGCCTTCTAAGTCTGCTCTCAAAGAACACTTGAGGTCGCCTATTTGCCTTTGACTTATTCCCCAGTGATTAATCAGCAGCATTTATTCTAGGCAGAACACTGTGTTTTTTAAAGCACTCAATCAGCTTGCCTCCTCCTGCCTTAGCTGGCTGATCTACTACAATCCACCTTGGACCTTTTGCTCCTCCAGTGCCAGCTTGCTCACTGTGCCCTGATCCAGTCTATCACACCACCGACCCCTTGCCCACATCCTCCTCCTGGTCCATAGTTCCTTCCCCCTCCATATATGCCCAAACTTCACTCTCCCCACCTTCAAAGCCTTATTAAGTTCACATCCACTAGGCCACACTGCTTCTCTTTAATTACTAGCAACTAAAGGCTTGCCAAGATTTCTCCCATAAACCTCCTGCACAATGACTGCCAATATTTACTCTCTGCCAAATAACAGATTATTTTGAAATGTCATTTCAATTGATTTCATCACATTGTCTTATTTTGTAGTATTAGAGCTGTCCTTTGGTTTGAAGATACCACCAGGTCAAAGGAAGAGTGTTCAAATTTGGGACTTTAAAACTGCTTTCCAAATGGAATCGTATTTTCTTCAGGAGAAAGTGGCTAAATCGAGAAAGAAGGAAGTCAAAATTCCAGGTACTCTGCGAGATTAGCAACTTCAGTGAGATCTGGCAAATCTAAACATTTTTAAGGAGTCCCTCATTTCTTCTAAGTGGTGAGAAAATGAAGAACAAAATGAAGATAATGAAAAAAAAAAGGAAGACCAAAGTCCCTTTCTGAGTTCTGGGTCTTCATGATGACCCATGGCAAAAGTTTGAAGTGAAGGTCATTATAGTAATGTCAGATAAAACCACACACAACTTCTGACAGAATTGAGACAATTTGAAAGAATTTTCCCTCAGCAGAGCTTCCTCCTCAAAGTCAAGGCTTGGCAGGAAGGGCCACAGAATTTCTGCCTCTGAAATTATCTTATACTAGGACTATTTAGCAAAACATATGAGTGGCACTGAGCTAGCCAATTTGCTTGTATTCAAAATCCAGTGCTTAGTACAGTGCCAGGCACATAGTAAGTGCTTAACAAATACAGAAATTATTATTGTAATTATTAGTAATGGGTTCTTGACTGTGGTGACCATCAGAACACTCTTAGAAGGCTAGGAAGTCCTGTGGTGAGATGAGCTCCTCTCAGGGAAAGCCTAGTGATAAAGAACAACAAGAGTAATAAACACAGAACTTATCAGACTGTAAGTTCCTTGAGGTAAGGTTCATTTCTACCAACATTATTGTAACGTACTCTTTCAAGGGCTCTCCCTGGGTCTTTCCCATCACTGTATACCCCACCAACCTCTCTGCCTCACAAACCTGTCACCTTGGCATTATCCTGAACTCATTTCTCATCAAACCCACACACTCAGTATCACCAAATCCTGTCCGTTCTACCTTCGCAATATTGCTCACATCTGCCCTGTCCTTTCCACCCAAATTGCTTCCACAATGACCCAAGCACTTATCTTATCCTGTCTTGACTACCACATCAGCAACCTCGCTGACCTCACTGCCTCTCTACTCCAGTCCATACGCCAACTGTGCCGTCTGGATTGTTTTTCTTAAATAAAGTTCCGGCCACATTTCCCCAGTCCTCAGAACTTCTAGTGGTTGACCATCCACCAGAAACTCCTTACCACTGGCTTTAAAGCCCTCAACCACCTTGGCCATTCCTACATTACCCTGCTGATTTCTTATCATCCAGTCTGAAAGCTTCGCTCCTCTAGCGCCCATCTCCTCCTGTACCTCAATCTCATCTATCTCGCCGCCCACCCCTTGCCCATATCCTTCCTTTGACCTGGAACTCCCTCGCCCTTCATATCTGACAGAGCACCACTCGCTTCACCTTCAAAGTCTTCCTGAAATCACATTTCCTCCAAGAGACCTTACCTCCCTATTCCCTGTACTTTCTCTGTGCTGTGTTGCCTAGGCACTTGGATTGTATTCACCCCACTCTCAGCTCCACAGCTCTTATGCACATAACTGTAATTTATTTTAATGCCTGTTTCCCTCCAGACTGCAAGCACCTTGTGGGCAGGGAAATGTCTACCAATTCATTCATTCAATCGTATTTATTGAGCGCTTATTGTGTGCAGAGCACCAATTCTGATGTATTGTACTTGTGCTCTGCACACATTAAGCGCTCAATAAATATGCCTGAATGAATGAACTTTCCCAAGTGCTTAGTACAGTGTTCTGCATACAGTAAGCACTCAATAAATACCACTGAGGGATTAACAGGTTTGGCACTAGGCTGCACATGGGGAGATCCTAACAGTGTTTGACACAGAGATGACATTCTCAGAGAGGTTTGGCAACATAAGAATTTACAGTGAGACTTATCATTGACTCAGGGTTTGAATATGGAACTCCTCACCCTGAGACTTCACCCATAACCACAAGAGTGGGACCAGCTTCAGAGGGGACACCATCTTGTTGTGGAGCGAGGGGGCCCGCTGCGGTTGGACCCGGGGGTTGTGTATGTGGGAATGGGGACTGGTGGGGGAACTCGTGGGTCTGAACTATGGGAGGGGTAAAGTCTTCTTTACTCCCCGACTACCCCCAGGGCGGAAATACTCTCGATTTGGGGATTCTAATGGACTCATGAATGACATCATATAAATGGGAGAAGGCTGAACATTTTTCTCCGCCTCAGTGGTGGCTAAATGTCTGAAGCTGGACCTAAAAAAAGACTGTACCCTTCAAGTCCAAAAACCATGCAAATAATATTTTTACTGGTACAACAAGGGCTCCAAATATTTGAGGTAGGGAAAACACTTATATTAGAGGAACACTTGCATTATGGAAAACAAACAAATACTAATTCAGATCCATCCATATATATATATTTTCCTTGAATTCCAAGTCTCTTGACTGATTTTTTCACTCCCCACATATGGCATTTGTATAAAACTACTCTAGCTAATTATAAAATACAAAAAAAAAATCTAAATTTCCCTTCCATTACCCTTCCATTTCTCCTCTTTATCCTCGGGGAAAGAGAGAGCAGTTACTGTCAGAGCATTCTCACATCTTCCAGAAACATGGTTATAGGTGTTAATCTTGCAGTTACGTTTGATGTGGGTAATGATAGTTAGGACTCTGGCTTTAGGTTTATTAATATGCAGGGCTAACACCTCATTAGTGGCGATGTATGTTTTGAAGTGAAGCTGTAATGTTTGCTGAAACGTCTGTTCTGGCAAAAAGACTTGCTCATTGTTCATTTCCTTTGTTTCTCTCCTCTTTATATTTCTGTTCTTCTCACCTGCCATTCCCCAGCTCACATTCTTTGTTCCTCCCAAGCCCAGCACCTAACTCTACCCGGCTCTTAATCTCTCTTGCTTCCAACTCTTTTCTCTGGCCGGGTCCCCAACCCGGAACTTCCTTCTCCTTCAAATTGACCATTCTCATTTGGGAATATACGAATCTATTATTTACCTGTCTATCTGTTTTAAATAGATAGATAGATAGATAACACTGTGGGATAGGAATGCGTCTGCTAACTCTAGAACAGTGCTTTGCACATAGTAAGTGCTTAATAAATGCCATCATTATTATTATTCATTCAATTGTATTTATTGAGTGCTTACTGTGTGCAGAGCACTGCACTAAGCGCTTGGGAAGCACAAGTTGGCAACATATAGAGATGGTCTCTACCCAACAATGGGCTCACAGTCTAGAAGGGGGAGACAGACAACAAAACAAAACATGTGGACAGGTGTCAAGTCATCAGAATAAATAGAAGTAAAGCTAGATGCACATCATCAACAAAATAAAAAGAATAGTAAATATGTACAAGTAAAATAAATAGAGCAATAAATCTGTACAAACATATATAAAGGTGCTGTGGGGAGGGGAAGGAGGTAGGGCCGGGGGGATGGGGAGGAGGAGAGGATAAAGGGGGCTGAGTCTGGGAAGGCCTCCTGGAAGAGGTGAGCTCTCAGTAGGGCTGTGAAGGGAGGAAGAGAGCTAGCTTGGCAGATGTGCAGAGGGAGGGCATTCCAGGCCAGGGGGAGGACGTGGGCCGGAGGTCGACGGTGGGACGGGCGAGAACGAGGCACAGTGAGGAGGTTAGCGGCAGAGAAGCGGAGGGTGCGGGCTGGGCTGCAGAAGGAGAGAAGGGAGGTGAGGTAGGAGGGGGTGAGGTGATGGAGAGCCTTGAAGCCGAGAGTGAGGAGTTTTTGCTTGATGCGTAGGTTGACTGGTAGCCACTAAAGATTTTTGAGGAGGGGAGGCACATGCCCAGAGTGTTTCTGCACAAAGATGATCTGGGCAGCAGCGTGGTATTATTACTATACAATATTATTATTGCACTTAGCATTTAGTACAGTGTTCTGCACATAATAAGCACTCAGTAAATACAATTGATTTATTTTTAATGGCATTGTCAGTCAGTCAATCACATTTACTGAGCCCTTACTGTGTGTGCAGAGCACTGTGTTAAACGTTTACTATGCTCCAGACACTGTCCTAAGTGCTGGGGTAGATACAAGATAATCGGGTTGGGCACAGTCCATGACTCACATGGGGCGCCCAGTCTTAATCCTCATTTTAAAGATGATGCAATTGAGGCCGAGAAGTGAAATGACTTTCCCAAGGTCACACAGCAGATAAGTGGCAGTGCCGGCATTAGAACCCAGGTGTTCGAAATTGACTACTTTGGCCTTTTCTATTTTCAATCCTCTCAGGCAGCCTCAATATAGTTTTTTAACTCACAAATTCAGATGTTAAAACTTTGATGCTAAGCCGCTTCCTGAGCTTGGGGCTGACAATGACACTAATGAATTCATACTTAAAATCCATACTGAAAAGCCCAAAGTTGGGACTTCTCCCTTATGAGTGAGCAAGGTGAGAAAAGCTTTGTTCTCCTCTCTCATTGACCAACTCCTTTCTAATTGTTTTCTTTCCTCCTCTGCCCTTCACCAGCACAAAATCTGCCCCCATTTCTGGGATGGTGGCTTATTTGGTGGAGCAGGAAAAAAAAAGGGGTGACTAAAGGGCCCATTTCTTGTGCTGAAATCAACGGGAGTTCAGATGCTCAAATCAAGCTGGGAGAGACAAGAGGTTGAGGTGAAAAATGCCTTTTCTCCTCCCAGATCTCTTTATTTTGCTGTTCAACTCCTCGCTGCATTTGCACAATCGGCTTCCCTCTTTGATGCAGAAAGGATTTCAAGAACCCCTTATGACTTGACTCTCTGGCTCAAATGCCACCAGACTGAAAATCATTTAGAGAAATAAAAAATGGGCCAATGTGCTTTTCATAATATGCTGTAATAATGAACTTACACAGCAAAAGTGTATGCTACATCTACATTACATATTTTAATTGCCTGAGCTGATCTTAAAAGCTCTTATCTTTAATTGCCTGATTGAACTTTACCTCAAAAGCTACATCAATTTAGGGAAAAAAAAAAACCTCAAGGTATAATAAAAAAGGGATTTTGGGTAAATAAAATGGGTTCTTTAATCTTTTTGAGGAACCTAACTCATATATTTTTTTAGTTTCATTTGCTATATTAAGATCACAACACGGTAGTACTAACCACACAATTTGAAGCCATTTATCATGAAAATTCTTCACTAAGATCTTCTAGGATGCCTGGATTATTTCATCGAATGATAAATATAACTTTTTTAATCCCACAAGTTAAGAGAATGGATGGCGTAGGCAAGAAACTTGGCACAAAAATGTCTGAATACATTTAATGGGGTATATTATCCCGGCATAATTATTTCTATAGATGGGCCTTCGACTCTTCTGAAAAATAACTATGCATATGTTTTGAAACCCGTTAGTATTTATCTAGACAGATCCGTGTATCCACGCTGGTGCTTATTTAAAAGTGAAATCCCTTGAGGGAAGCATTGCTGGACCATGGGATGTTAACTAGCCCCCCCACATGGTGTTTGATAGCTCGCTTTTCCCTTTGTGCCCACGTAGAAACCTATCCCATGTCAGCCTGGCACGGGGATGGAGCTTGGCTCCGGACAGTGGGCCCCGGGCCCCAGCCGGGACTCCCTCTGCCCCTGGCGGCTGGGATGCCACCGGCCCATTGTACCCGGATGCCAACTCGGACACCTCTTCGCCGGGTCCGGCCTCAACAATGACCATGCATGTGGGGTGATTTGGGATGCAGGTCTCTTCAGCCTGAACTGATGTCTGAAGGGCGATCAATAGATGGCATTAGACGCAGTGTGGCCTCGTGGATAGAGTTTGGGCCTGAGAGTCACAAGGTCATGGGTTCTAATCCTGGCTCCACCACTTGTCTGCTGGGTGACCTTGGGCAACTCATTTCACTGGGCCTCAGTTCCCTCACCTGGAAAATGGGGATTAAGACTATGAGCCCTATGTGGGACAGGGACTGTGTCCAACCCGACTATCTTGTATCTGCCCTGGGGCTAAGAACAATCCCTGGCACATAGTAAGGGCTTAACACATACCATTATTATTATTCATTCAATCACAGTGACTTCACCTCAGTTACCTCATCTGCAAAATGGGGATTAAGACTGTGAGCCCCAAGTGGGACAACCTGATTACCTTGTATCTGACCTTGGCTTCACGTTATCTGACCTTGGCTTCACTGACTCCGTCCTCTCCTGGTTCTCCTCTTATCTCTCCGGTCGTTCTTTCTCAGTCTCTTTTGCAGGCTCCTCCTCCCCCTCCCATCCTCTTACTGTGGGGGTTCCCCAAGGTTCAGTGCTTGGTCCCCTTCTGTTCTCAATCTACACTCACTCCCTTGGTGACCTCATTCGCTCCCACGGCTTCAACTATCATCTCTACGCTGATGACACCCAGATCTACATCTCTGCCCCTGCTCTCTCCCCCTCCCTCCAGGCTCGCATCTCCTCCTGCCTTCAGGACATCTCCATCTGGATGTCCGCCCGCCACCTAAAGCTCAACATGTCGAAGACTGAGCTCCTTGTCTTCCCTCCCAAACCTTGTCCTCTCCCTAACTTTCCCATCTCTGTTGACGGCACTACCATCCTTCCCGTCTCACAAGCCCGCAACCTCGGTGTCATCCTCGACTCCGCTCTCTCATTCACCCCTCACATCCAAGCCGTCACCAAAACCTGCCGGTCTCAGCTCCGCAACATTGCCAAGATCCGCCCTTTCCTCTCCATCCAAACTGCTACCCTGCTCATTCAAGCTCTCATCCTATCCCGTCTGGACTACTGCACTAGCCTTCTCTCTGATCTCCCATCCTCGTGTCTCTCTCCACTTCAATCCATACTTCATGCTGCTGCCCGGATTATCTTTGTCCAGAAACGCTCTGGACATATTACTCCCCTCCTCAAAAACCTCCAATGGCTACCGATCAATCTGCGCATCAAGCAGAAACTCCTCACCCTGGGCTTCAAGGCTCTCCATCACCTCGCCCCCGCCGACCTCACCTCCCTTCTCTCCTTCTACTGCCCAGCCCGCACCCTCCGCTCCTCCACCACTAATCTCCTCACTGTACCTCGCTCTCGCCTGTCCCGCCATCGACCCCCGGCCCACGTCATCCCCCGGGCCTGGAATGCCCTCCCTCTGCCCATCCGCCAAGCTAGCTCTCTTCCTCCCTTCAAGGCCCTGCTGAGAGCTCACCTCCTCCAGGAGGCCTTCCCAGACTGAGCCCCTTCTTTCCTCTCCCCTCGTCCCCCTCTCCATCCCCCCGTCTTACCTCCTTCCCTTCCCCACAGCACCTGTATATATGTATATATGGTTGTACATATTTATTACTCTATTTATTTATTTATTTATTTATTTTACTTGTACATTTCTATCCTACTTATTTTATTTTGTTGGTATGTTTGGTTCTGTTCTCTGTCTCCCCCTTTTAGACTGTGAGCCCACTGTTGGGTAGGGACTGTCTCTATGTGATGCCAATTTGTACTTCCCAAGCGCTTAGTACAGTGCTCTGCACATAGTAAGCGCTCAATAAATACGATTGATTGATTGATTGATTGATTGTATCCACCCCAGGGCTTAGAACAGTGTTTGGCACATAGTAAGTGCTTAACAAATACCATAAGTATTATTATTTATTGAGTGCTTACTGTGTAAAAAAGCATTGTACTAAGCACCTGGGAAAGTACAATATAACAACAGACACATTCCTGCCCACAATGAGCTCACAGTCTAGAGGGGGAGATAATAATAAGTTATTATTATTATTACTTATTGAGCATTTACTCTGCACTAAGTGCTTGGGAGAGTATGATGGAAGAGACATGGTCTCTGCCCATGATGTAGTAGATCCCCAAGGAAAAAGGAGTAGAGCTCCACCTTTATCAACCCTGACTTAGACGGGGCCTGAAAACCAGGTCTGTGAGGGCTCTACTGGCCCCCACTGAAGGGAACACGAAGCTCACTTGCCCCACATGGGACAGCGACTATGTCCAACCCAGTGTCCACCACAGTGCTTAGTACAGTGCTTAGCACATAGTAAGCACTTAACAAACACCACAATTACTACTACTATTATTAGCAATGGTATTTATCAAGTTCCCACTGGGTGCGAAATGCTGTATATATTTATTTATATTAATAAATATTTATAATAAATATAAATATTTACAGTCCCTCTGGACTGTAAGTTCGCTATGGGCAGGGAATGTGTCTGTTTATTGTTCTGTTGTACTCTCCCAAGTGCTTAGTACAATGCTTTGCAAACAGTAAGTGCTTAATAAATACGACTGAATGAATGTTGTACTTGTGGACATCCCCTGTCCCCCAGGAGCAACTGGATTTCTCTTTGACCGGGTCATGCCTTAAGGAAATCGGGTCGACCAAGAATTTCCCATTTTAAATAGCCAATGCGGGTTTAACCTGTGCTTGGGGGAAAGCTGAATTTAAGTAGGGAGGGAAGTTTGGGAGGAGAACTTGTGATTTCTGAATAGTGCCAAAAGATTTCCACTCTGGGATGATTCAGGCACATCTGGGGTAACATCTGGACCCCACCACCTGAGGGGGGTCGGGACTCTGATACCGAAGCATTCTGCCTCTCAACAGATCACGATCTGGGGGTGAAAATCCTTTTAGCCAAATTCCCAAGGCAAAATTTCCACTAATCAACCCGGATTTTTTTCCTTATTCAGATGCAAATGCAACGCAATCCTTCGGAAGCTCATTTCAAGTGAAATACCCAGATCTTCAGAACATTCCTAACAGACAAAACAAATGACTCCGACCGCTGAAAAATAACAATAAACTCAGTTTATTGTTGTACCGTACTCTCCCAAGCTCTTAGTAGGGTGCTCTGCATACACTAAGTGCTCAATAAATGACTTGAATGAATGAATGAACACAGGGAATTTGTGAGGTCCACCTAGAAGTAGCAAGATTACCCTCAGACATGCACACCTCCAAGTCTCCATCTACATTTTGGCTAAAATGCTGTCAGGGAATTAAGGGAGGGTTCTTCTGTTATTGTGAGTCTCTTCTGAATGCCCTGCAATCCCATTTCAGGAGGAAAGCTTGTAAATTATGGGAGAACTGGGCATACTGGCAGCCTTACATGCAGGCAACTGGAAAAGTCTATTCATCTGCACAGCCCACAATTTTGAAGCAAAAGAAGAATCAAACGATGGCAGATGAATAAAATGGTTTTCCTTAACTGTCAAAATACACTTTTCAGAAGAGACGCTTGCTATCCAATATGCTTTGATGATGGGTACATATTTTAAGGACAATAATGATGATGATAATAATAACTGGTATCTGTTAAAGCACTTGCTGTGTGCTGAGCATTGGACTGAGTGCTGAAAACATCTAAGATAATTAAGTTGAACACATTCCTGTCCCATTTAGGGCTCTTAGTCAAAGTAGAAGGGAAATGGGGTATTGAATCGCTTTTTAACAGATGAGGAAACTGAGGCAAAGAGAAGTTGAGTGACTTGCCCAAGGTCACACAGCAGGCGAAGTGGTAGATCCAGAATTGGAACCCAGGTCCCCTGACTACTATGCCCGGGCCCTTGCCTTCTAGACTGTGAGCTCGTTGTGGGCGGGGTATGTGTCTACCAACTCTGTTGGACTGTATTCTCCCATGCGCTTAGTACAGTGCTCCGCATACAGTAAGTGCTTAATAAACACCACTGATGGATTGATTTCCACTAGGCCACAGTGTTTCTCTTTGGAGCTGATTCCAAGGTAAAATGATGTTGTCTGTTCAAAGCAACATCTTTGACACTCATTATGACAATGACTCTGCAACTTCCCTAGTATGGTGGTTTGGTAAATACTCCCCTAACAATAACTGCAGTTTTGAACTATTTTTTTATTTTTATTAATCTAATATATAATTTATATAATAATTATATAATTATTAATTATAGTAATGATACCTGCTAGCTCTAGACTGTAAGCTCGTTTTCTCTAGACTGTAAACTCATCATGGGCAGGGAACATGGCTCCTACAATACAATTCTTCTATATTGTACTCTCCAGTGTTTAGTATAATGCTCTGCACATAGTAAGCACTCAATAAATGTTATGTGCTTATTATGTGCCAAGCACTGTACTGTGCGCTGGAGCAATACAAGAGAATCCGGTCCCACATGGAGCTCACGGTCAAAGTAGGAGGGAGAACAGGTATTGAATTCCCAATTTGCAGATGAGGGAACTGAGGCACACAGAAGTAAAGTGACTTGCCCGAGGGCTCACAGCAGACATCAATCCTATGATCAGGGTTTGCATTAAAACTCACACAACTTCACCATCTGGCTCTGCTGGGTATATTATCATGTAAATGGACTATTATTTCATGCACATAGCTATAATTTATTTATTTTAATGTCTGTCTTCCCCTTCTAGACTGTAAGCTCGTTGTGAACAGGGAATGTGCCCGTCTATTGTTATAATGTACTCTCAAACGCTTAGTACAGTGCTCGGCACACAATAAGTGCTCAGTATGTATGACTGACTGGATGAATGAACTAAAACTGAGCCCAGAATCTTTCGGGAACAGAACCTTTACAGCACAAGGGTTCTGGAAAAAGTTTCCACAAAATCATAGCCACAGGAAATAACCACTTATTTTAACTCAGGGGACAGTGAGTCTTCTGGATGATAAAAATGTTTATCACCATATATTTTGGTATCGCTTTACCTAAAAAAAGATCTCCCAAGTAGTAAATTTTATCCAGGCCAAATCTTGGGAGTATATGTTTCTATTTCTCTCCCCTCTCCACAGAGCCAGTTTTAGATATCTGGATGCTCTAAGGCAGGGAAAAAAAATCCTCTGCTCCATCCTGTTCTGTATGATGTCTGGGTAGATCCCAGGCTCTTGCTCCTGAGCCCCTGATAATAATAATAATTATGGTACTTAATCAGCACTTACTATGTGCCAAGCACTGTTCTAGGCACTGGAGTAGATGCAAGTTAATCAGGTTAGACACAAGCCCTGTCCCACACAGGGCTCACACTCTTAATCCCCATTTTCCAGATGAGGGAACTGAGGCCCTGAGAAGTGAAGTGACTTGCCCAAGGTCACCCAGCAGACATGTGGCTGAGCCAGGACTAGAACTCAGGTCCTTCTGACTCCTACACTCGTGCTCTAACCACTTAGCCTCACTGCTTCTCTGAGACCGTGTGTGACCTCCATCAGATTGCTGGTAATATACAGGCACCAATTTCAAGTCAAGTATGGCAGGCAGTCTCCCCCTGTAGAATATAAGTTCCTTGTGGGCAGGGAATGTGCCTGTTTTCTGTTCTACTGTAACAATAATAATGATGATGGTATTTGTTAAGCACTTACTATGTGCCAGGCACCGTACTAAGCCCTGGGGAGGATACAAAAAAATCAGGTTGGACACTGTCCCATGTAGGGCTCACAGTCTCAATCCCTATTGTAGAGATTATTATTATTATTATTATTATTATTATTATTATTATTATTATGGCATTTGTTAAGCACTTACAATGTGCCGAACGCTGGGGTAGATATAAGGTAGTCAGGTTGTCCCACATGGGGCTCAGAGATGAAGGAACTGAGGCCCAGAGAGCGCTTCATACAGTGCTTTGCATGCAGTAAGCGCTCAATAAATTCGACCCATTGACTGATGTGGGAAATGGGGTGTTTTCCTATTTTTAACCACAGCCAACCTACTATGGCTTCAGCCTGCCCTGTCACACTGCCTTTCGCCTCTGACAGCGGCCCTGAGATGGCTGCCTCACTTGCCCACCTTAAGCTAAACCCACCCCTCCAGGACGGACAGACAGGAGAAGCCTTTTCCTGACTTCTCTCAACTCGGCTAACATTCCTCAGCCCTCTCTGACTATGGACAATGACTCTCCCCCGCTTCAGAGCCTTACTGAAGGTCCATCTCCTCCAAGAGGCCTTCCCAGACTAAGCCCCACGTTTCCTCAGCTCCAGCTCCCTTCTGCGTCACCCTGAATTGCTCTCTTTGCTCTTCCCGCCTCCCAGCCCCCAGGCACTCATTTTATTTAACAGCACTGATTTCTTTTTCCCCACTTCTTGACTATAAGCTCGTTGTGGGCAGGAACCATCACTGTTTTTTATGTTGTACTTTCCCAAGCGCTTAGTACAGTGCTCTGCACATAGTAAGCATTCAATAAATACTACTGATTGAAAGAATAGACTGTGAGCTCCTCATCTAGTCTGCGAGCTCTCTGGGGGCAAGGCACATGTCTACGGACTCTACTGTATTTTTTCTCTCTGGTGTGCTTAGCACACAGAGAACTATCAATAAATACCACTGAGTGCTTGGACCATCTGACGAAAAAGACCCAGCTTTCTGTGAATAACCACGGAAGGAAGGATGTAGACACCTGTACCGCAATTCCTCTTCGACAGAAAAATCTCTGAATTCTCAAGAATTGTACTTCCCAAGCGCTTAGTACAGTGCTCTACATTCATTCATTCAATCGTAATTATTGAGTGCTTACTATGTGCAGAGCACTAAGCACTTGGAAAGTACAATTCAGCAACAGATACAATAATAATAAAAATAATAATAATGTTGGTATTTGTTAAGTGCTTACTACGTGCCAAGCACTGTTCTAAGCACTGGGATAGATACAAGGTAATCAGGTTGTACCATGAGAGGCTCACAGTCTTCACACCCATTTTATAGATGAGGTAAATGAGGCACAGAGAAGTTAAGTGACTTGCCCAAGGTCACACAGCTGACAAGTGGCAGAGCCGGGATTAGATCTCACAACTTCTGATTCCCAAACCTGTGCTCTTTCCACTAAGCCACGCTGCTTCAATCCCTGCCCACAATGGGCTCACAGTCTAGAAGGGGGGAGACAGACATTAAAACAAGTAAACGGGCATCAATAGCAATACATAGAATTTTAGCTGTATACACATCATTAATAAAAATAAACCGAATTATAAATGTGTACATATATACAGAAGTACTGTGGGGTGGGGATGGAGAAGAGCAGAGGGAGCGAGTAGGGACGATGTGGGGGGCTCACAGTATAAGTAGGAGGACGAGCAGGTAGTGAATCCCCATATTTACAGCTGAGGAAAAAGAGGTCCAGAGAAGTGAAGTGATTTGCCCAAGGTCTCCGAGCAAGCAAGCGAACCAGGATTAGAACCACAAACCCCCCGACTCTCAAATCCATGCTTTTTCCACTAGGCCACAAAGTCCTTTGAAAGACGGAAGGAGGATGCAGTATATAGGAAGAAACTATACACAGGACTGTCAAGTCTCTGGAGACAGATGTGATGCAACAACTGAAAATATACATTTTTCCCTGCCTACGATTCATAACTTTTTTGAACAGCCATTTCTTTAATCACACTTCATGCATATGACTGCATTCCCCAACTGTGCATAAGACTAGAATGAGCAGATGTGCTAAATTAAACAGGTCTGTTAGTAACATGAGGCATGGAGGATGCTTTGTTCTAGTCCGTTTCTTACTTTAAAATCTGCTCCATGTTGATGTTTAGGAAACATTGAAATAGCAAGGGGAAGCCCATTTAGCACTCCACTGTAGCACACCTATTCTATTCCATTAAATCTGTAAGCTCGTTGTGGGCAGGGAATGCATCTGTTTATTGTTGTATTGTACTCTCCTGAGCTCCTCTCAGGGTCGCACCTGGAGGGTTTCCAGTATTCTACGAGTCTCGGTTACAGGATGGAGAGTCAAGCAGAGGCATACCGATTCCATTCCTAGTTTGGCCAGTGGCAAGCGAGTGGAAGGCGATCTGCTACAAATCAAAGCTCACCTGTGCTGGGCAGCAGTGGCATGAGAGAGAGTCAAGGGTGGAGACTCAAGTTTACTATGAAGATGAAGGCAATGGTAAACCATTTCCGTATCTTTACCAAGAACGACAGCAGATGGAGGTGGGTCGTTCTGGGAGAGATGTGTCCATGGAGTCGCTACGGGTCGGAAACGACTCATCAGCATAAGACAAGATTCTCCCAAGCACTTAGTACAGGGCTCTGCACACAGTAAGCGTTCAATAAATACGACTGAATGACTAAATCGGCAGGACTCCCTTGACATCCTATTACAGGAAACCACTACTAAAACATGCAAAAATGGAGGGTTATTCTGATGGAGGGTTATGTCTTCATTCCGATAATAATAACACTAACTGTGCTATTTCTTAAGCACTTCCTATACACCAGGCACTGTACTAAGCTCTGGGGCAGATACGGGATCATCAGATTGTCCATGCTGCTTCTCTTCTGTCAGTCTCGCCTTCTAGATTGTAAACTTCTTGTGGGCAGGGAATGTATCTACCAACTCTGTACCATGCTTAGCACTTTGCTCTGTACTGTACTTAGTACCGTGCTCTGCCCAAAGTCAGTGGTTGATAAATAGCGTTGATTGATTATTATCATCTGTAGATAATGCAGCATGGCCTAGTGGATAGAGCCCAGGCCTGGGAGTCAGAAGGTCATGGGTTTTAATCCCAGCTCTGCCACTTGTCTGCTGCATGACTTTGGATCAGTCACTTCACTTCTCTGGGCCTCAGTTTCCTCATCTGTAAAATGGGGATTGAGCCTGTTAGCCCTAAGTGGGACAGGGACTGTGGCCAACTCGATTTGCTTGAATCCACTCCAATGCTTAGTATAGTGCCTGGTACATAGTAAGCGCTTAACAAATACCATCATCATCATTATTATTATTATGATCATCACCTGTACATGAAACTACTGCACTTTTTCTGACCCCTTGCTATTTGGGAAAATTTCCATACAGGAAAGAAAAATGATTAGGCTGAAAATGAAGGTTTTGAGTCGAGTGGGAATTCCTCAATGAAACCGGTATACGAACAGTTACAAAGATCAGGCAATATCTCTGGGCACTTTTACATGAAGAACTACTTCTTAAACATGATTTAGACAAACAGTTCCACTGTGTTTACATTTTCTGAAAAGCCACTGCCACTTTGGTTAGCAACACTTACGTACAAGAACTTAGAATCATTTCTCGAATTCAAGATAAATGGAAAAAATAAATGCACAAACAAGTCTGTCACTTACCTCTGTGCAAAATCTTTAAGCTCCATAAATAGGTCAGGCCTTTAACTACCTGGATTTAGGAAAGACAAAAGGGGTGTTTTAGCAGATGCGTCAAAGAGGAAGAACGAGATGAAGGACCACATTTGACTGGACTTCATTATGGGGGTAAGAACAAGATGAATCAGGAGTGCCTAAAGTCATATGGGGATAGCCAAGAAGGGGGTCACGAGAAACAATGGTGATGATGTGGATGCGCCCACTGTGGACCAATAAACAGATGAGCCTCCGTCTTGAGACTTTGGGGCCGAGAACCTGAGTTTGGGAATGGCTCAGAAAGTTCGTGGTTTGCTCAATGCCTTTTTTTTTCTTTTTATGATACCTGTCAGTAGAGTACCAGGCACTGTACTAGGCACTGGAGTAGATGCAAGCTAATCAGGTTGGACACCATCCACATACCGCAAGGAGTAACAGACTTAGCCCCCATTTTACAGATTAACGTCTCTGGGGCACAGAGAAGTGAACTGACTTGCCCGAGGTCACACAGCAGATAAGTGGTGGAGCTGGGATTAGAACTCAGGTCCTTCTGACTCCCAGACCCAGGCTCTAGCCACTGGGCCACTTGCACTCTCTCACCTGTCAGTTCCATTCTCGTTGGGGCACAATACATCTCTCCTTTTGTTAGGTGGAAAATGAGAGTCTCAATATTAGATATTCCAGTTGAGAAACAGGCCGGATTCTGCATCGTTTCCATTAAGGTGCTTGTTGGTGCCTACGGAGCCCTAGCCTCTGGAAGCCTGAGGGGGCCTTCAAGAAGCAGTATGGCGCACTGGATAGAGCCCAGCCTGGGAGTCACAAGGTTCTAATCCCAGCTCCGCCACTTGTCTCTGTGACCTTGGGCAAGTCACTTTACTTCTCTGGGCCTCGCTACCTCATCTGTGAAATGGGGATTAAGACTGTAAGCCCCATGTGCGACAGGGACTTTGTCCAATCCGGTTTGCTTGTATTCACCCCAGCGCTTAGTACAGTGCTTGGCACATAGTAAGCACTTAATAGATACCAAAATTCCCATTATTAAACCGTACCATTGGGACCTGCAGAGTGGAAAACAGCTTATTCCTGTCTGCCTCCTTCCTCTTTCCCCTGACTCTATGCCTGTCTCTATCAGAAAATCCCTCTGTGGGAGGCAAAGGCATGCTTTATGGTTGGTTGTGCACCTTCTCAATTAGCCCTTCAGGCAGAGAAAATCAATCAATCGTATTGAGCACTTACTATGTGCAGTGCACTATACTAAGCGCTTGGGGAGGCACAGTATAACAGAGTTGGCAGACACATTCCCTGCCCACGATGAGCTTACAGTCTAGAGGGTGAGATGGACATGATATAATAATAATTATAATATGATAATAATACAATATATAAAGGCTTTGTACCTAGTGCTGTGGGTGACAGGTTGTTGGAAGGACAGTGGAGCAGCAGTAAACTCGTCAATGACAGAATCTTGGGGAGCAGAAACCCACTACTCCCATCCCCCACCACATCCCTCTAAGGCACTCTGCATCAACTCTGGCAGACTTACCCGGGGCAGGTCCAAATGTCTTCATTCCGATAGTAATAACATTGTGCTATTTCTTAAGCGCTTCCTATACGCCAGGCACCATACTAAGTGCTGGGGCAGACATGGGATCATTGGGTTGGATCCAGTCCTCAACCCAAACAGGGTCTTCATCCCCATTTTATAGATGAGGGAACTGAGGTCCAGAGAAGTGAAGTGATTTGCCCATGGTTACACGGCAGATATGCGGCACAGCTAGGATTAGAACCCAGGTCCTTCTGACTCCTAGGCCTGCTGATCCCTTTCACCTTCCCTGCTTTCCTTATGTGGACACATGACAGTTCATTGGTTTCACCCTTAAGACGGAACAGAACGTGGGTTCAACAAAAGAATTTCAATGGAAGAGTCCAAGGGAGTGGGTGCAGATGGAGAATAGAAGGGGACCCAGAACTGAACCTTGAGGGACTCCAACAGTTAAGGGGTGGGAGACAGAGGAGGAGCCCATGAAAGAGACTGAGAATGAGCGGCCAGAGAGATAGGAGGAGAACCAAGAGAGGAAAGTTTCAGTGAAGCTACGGTTGGATAACGTTTCCAGGAGAAGGGGGTGGTTGACAGTGTCAAAGGCAGCTGAGAGGTAGAGGAGGATCAGGATGGAGTAAAGGCCATTGGATTTGGCGAGAAAGAGATTGTCGGTGACCTTTAAGAGGGCAGTTTCTGTGGAGCGAAGGGGATGGAAGCCAGATTGGAGGGGAGAGAATTGGAGGAAAGGAAGTGGAGACAGCAGGGGTAGACAACTTACTCAAGGAGCTTTGAGAGGAACGGTAGGTAGGAGGGAGATGGGGCGATACCGGAAGGAGCCATAGGGTCAAGGGAAGGTTTCTTTAGGATAGGGGAGACGTGGGCATATTGGAAAGCAGTGGGGAAGAAGCCAATGGAGAGTGAACAGTTGAAGGTGGCCGTTAGGGAGGGGGTGAGAGTTTTGGTAAGGTGCGAAGGAATGGGGTCAGATGTGCAGGTGGAATGGGTGGCTTTTGAGTGCGCTCACTATCGGAGGCAGGAGATACTGTTAAAGAGACGGCTGGAAGGAGGAGAAACCGAGGTGGGGCAGGGATGATTTTAGGGAGCTCACGCCTGATAGTGTCAATTTTCTTAATAAAGTAGGAGGCCAGGTCATTAGGGGCAAGAGATGGGGGAGGCAGGAGGACAGGGGGCCTGAGGAAGGAGTTTACTTGTGTATATATCTCCACAGGACTTAAATACATATCCCTAATTTATTTATTCACATTAACCTTTGTCTCTCCTTCTAGACTGTAAGACTTCTTGTGGATACGGAACGTATCTACCGACTCGGTTTCACTGTACTCTACGAAGTGCTTAGTACAGTGCTCTGCACATGGTAAATATGAGTAATTGACTATGAAAGGTAAAACGAAAGATAATTACATTTCCATTCAGAAGCACGGATGCCTTAAATGCAGAGTTGCCTTTAGAGTCAAAAAGAACAAGGGAGAGAAAATAGTGATTTTATCAAGCATCTTCTCAAGTCACACGGAAGTTAAAAAGCACGCTATACTATTTTTTTAGCATCATTAAAAGCCCTGACATTTTCCTATTATGAGAAATATAATTCTAAAAAGGAACGGGCAATTTGCTCACAGAAAACCAAGTAGATATTATTGGAATTCAGCAGACTAGGTTTTGCAACAATGACTTGACAAAGCCTTGACACTAAAAGTACTTATAGTTGCTGTCAATCACTCACTATTTGACAGTTCAAGTGCACATCATTTCAGGGACAACTTCAATCAACATTAGCACTCAAAAACATAGTGCATGATGTCATTACTTCTGAAAGAGAAGAAATGGCAGGCAAAGCTAGAAATGGCATCAGAAACAGAATCCGTTCATATAGGAAGGCAAAACATCTTGCAAGCTCATTTCTCTACCTCGGAGATTTCTTTCTTTCTATGGAAAAGCCTGAGTCGCCCATCCCAAGTAATAAAAAATACGGCCAGAAAGGTCTGTGATCCACTGCTCCTTCCATTTTTTTGGTCTCCCTGACTGAGTTGTATACTAGTTGACAGGAACCAGGAGAGAGAGAAAAAATAATCTTGGGGTTTTTGTTGGAACAGGTTTGGGTTGGCAAATTTCCAGGTACGGTTCTCAAATGTCAACGCCACATCGAGGCTATAAGAACACTGGCTCAGTGGCCCATTTATCAGACTGCTGCTTGATTCTCACCACTCTCTGCTTCCGATCATATTTATGATGATTCTCTGGTCCCTAACCTGCTGAAGTGCATCACTTTGCCCATCAGATATTCACCAGCCAAACCTTAAAAACAAATAAATGTTCAGAATCTATTTTGGTTTTCCAGGGGGAAGGAACTTTTTGAGATCTTGCGGGCCAGAGGTGGGATGAAAATTGGGAAACACAACCAAACGGTCAATCATTCAATGGCATTTACTGAGTGCTTACTGTGTGCAGAGAACTCCGTACTAACCACTTGGGAAAGCACAATAGAATAAATACAATCCCTACTCTTGATGATTTTACACCCATTCATTCATTTATTCATTCAGTTATAATTACTGAGAGCTTTCTGTGTGCAAAGTACTGTACTAAGTGCTTGGGAGAGAACAACATAACACTAAGCAGACATATCCCCTGCCCACAATGAGCACCCATGCGGACTGAATGATCTCTCCCTCTTCTTTCTTCTCTCTCTAGCTATCTCCTGCCTCGAGTCCCTGACAGCCTCCCTCGGACATGGTTGTGGAAAGACCTTTTCTTAGATTGAGAGGATTTAGGCAAAATACTAAAATAAGTGAACACTGGTCTGGGGAACCATTTATTTGAAAATCCTCTTTCTTCATTTAATTTCCCAAGTTTTTAATTTCCCAATGTGCGTGTTTTGTGCTCTGAAGCAGGTCGTGTCTGTTTTTCTGCTGACTCCTGAGAGTCTTTTCAGACTGCACATCCCAGGAGAATAGAAAGGACAAGTGGCCTTATTTGAGCAGTGGACATGAGGTGGCTCAGATTTATTGAGTCAGAGAAGAAGTGGCTTCTCTCTGGAGGGAGTTCTCCGTTCTGCTGAGTTACACAGATGATAATTGAGTAGCACAGGCACATTTTGGTCTAGTTGTTGCCTGTGGTTTCATTTTCATTTATTCATTCTTTCATTTGATCGTATTTATTGAGCAGTTACTGTGTGCAAAGCACTGTACTAAGTGCTTGGGAGAGTACAATATAACAACAGACACATTCCCTGCCCACAACGAGCTCACCTTTACTCCATGTGCTGTTGCACTTTAGAGTCTAGCTAAACAGCAACATAACAATCATTGCTCCAGAGATGAGATAAGGATAGGAAATGTGTTTTAGCAAAACGAGTGGTGGAAATCACCAAATTTATAGGAAGAACTCTGCATGAAAATAAACTGATTAGACACTACTTAAGCAGAAACATCAATGAGAAAGAAAGTTCCAAACACCCTGGGCAGTTCACACTCATAATTAGAGAGAAAAAAAGTAAAGCTGTGAATTGCAATGAACTAAACCTAAAGAACTACCCATGCTGGATTAAAAGATTTAGGTTGTCAGTTTGAAGTATAATGAATGTGAAAATCATCCATTTAATTAAATGGTACTTGGTGGAAATGCTTCGTTATGCTTGAAACTGGCTAGATAGTGAGTGCGGCTTCAATTTAGCAATTGTTTAATGCTACCCAACCCTGTGAAGATCTCTCAGATGCGTGTGTTATTCCGAATTGCATGTGGAGTTCACAGGATCGTTTTCGTTCACTTGTTCTCCAGGGTTAGTTAGCAATGTGGAGGCTTGCTCCCTCGCACAATAACAGAATGACATTCTGGGCTGCAAGACGTGGGCAGGATGAAGCCTGCCTCATTTTGTTGTGGGCAGGGGCTGCGTCTACCAACTCAGTTGTGTTTTCTTCTCCCAAGTGCTTAGTCCAGTGCTCCACACAAAGTTCAGTTCTCAATAAATGCCACTGGTTGAATCCTATGATACAGAACACTGTGGGAAGGCTGGGACCACTGGATTGAGGACCAGGAGTCTGGAAACTGCTCTTTTCAGCAGTAATGTCCCGTGGCTTTTAGTGCTGATTTTTCTGCTGCATCTTTCACACTCACACTTTGTTCTCCCCCAATTCCTTTTTAGACTGTGACCTTCCTTTGAGCCAGGGATTGAATTGCCGTGAACCTTTTCCTAGCATTCAGTACAGTGCTCTACAAAAGTGCTTAACAAATGTAATACATGGTGATAGGTGAATTAATATACTTATGTACATATCTGTTATTTATTTATATTAACATCTGTCTCCCCATTTGGACTGTAAGCTCGTCATGGACAGGGAATATGTTTATTGTTATAGTGTACTCTCTCAAGCACTTTGTGCAGAGCACACAGCAAGTGCTAAGTAAATACAATTAAATGAAATGAAAAATATCCAGGTGTTAGGCTGACTTTGACCACTAAAAATTCATCCTCATTTGCTCAAACTCTGGCCTCTCCTGGCTCGATGATCCTTCTGAAACTCCGAGTGTCTCCACCTCCCCCTCTCGACCCTGATGACCTCACCAACTACTCTGACCCAAACGGAAAACACCAGATGTGAGCTCCCCCAGTTCTTCCCTTCCCCACTCTGGTTCCCTCCTGGCTCCTTACCCATTCTCATCTTTATCTGCCAACCTCAACAGATCACTCTCCTGTTTTCAACCTCTTCCCCTGTGCCCCCCTGAAACCCACCCTCCAGTTATCACCCAATTTCCTCCTCCAATTCTGGCTGAACTCAAGTGGGTTGTATACACCCACTTCTTCAACTTCCTCTCTTCCCACAATCCAGGTCCTGCACCCTACAGTCCACTGAGACTGCTCTTTCCCAGCTTTCCTGAGACGTTCTTCTAATCCACCCTAATCCTCTCCGACCTTTTGGATGCCTTGGACACCGTGGACCACTCTTTTCTCCCAGAAGTTCGTCTCTAGACTGCAGGTATCTGACTGGCAGGACGAGAGAGGGCAAGTGGCACTGCACAAACTACTAGAAGCAGAGTCAATTCTTCCACACGGAGCCTTGGGGTTAAAGTCTCAGGATCGAGGCTCAGCCCATGTTCCTGATGGGGACCCCTTCCCCCAATTCCAGGAAGAGGGACAATACTCCTCATTAACATAGGATGTGTGGGAAGCACTGTATCTTTTGTGCCCTGTGGCAAGATTTCTAGCTTACACCAGAGAAAGAGTGGGTAGAAGGGTAAAACAGTAGGAGGTTAGAGGGGCTAAAAGGGGAAGAAGAGAATGTAAGCTCTAGACTGTAAGCTCTTTGTGGGGAGGGAATGGGTCTGTTTATTGTTACACTGTATTATAATAATAATAATAATTATGATTCTTGTTAAGTGCTTAACAGAGAAATAGCATGGCTTAGTGGAAAGAATACGGGCTTGGGAGCCAGAGGTCGTGGGTTCTAATCCAGACACTTTCACTTATCAGTTGCATAACTTTGGGCAAGTCACTTAACTTCTCTGTGCCTCAGTTACCTCATCTGTAAAATGGGGATTAAGACTGTGAGCCGCAAGTGGGACAATCTGATTTCCTTGTATCTACCCCAGGGTTTAGAACAGTGCTTGGCACATAGTAAGGGCTTAATAAATACCATTACTTGCTTATTTATTTACTATGCCCCAAACACTGTTCTAAGCACTGGGGTAGATATAAATTAATCAGATTGGACACAGTACTTGACCCACATGGGCTCAAAATCTCAATCTCCATTTTACAGATGAGGGAACTGAGGTACACAGAAGTGAAGTGACTTGCCCAAAGTCACACAGCAGACAAGTGGCAGAGCCAGGATTCCAAGTGCTTAGTACAGTGCTCTGCACACAGTAAGTGCTCAATGAATACAATTGACTGATGACTTCCAACTTTGTTGTATTGGACTCTCCCTAGTGTTTAGTACCGTGCTCTGCATATAGTAAGCACTTAAGACTGATTTTTACCACAAGAAGACATCGCTGAATATCACCACTGATATCATAAGACAAGGGAGGAAATAGGATTCGCAGAGCTTGCTGAGCCCAAAAAGGGATTTGAAAGATAACATCACCCCAATCTCTTAAGGCCAAAGAAGGGTATACTTACTGCAACAGCTATCCGTCCCAGTACATGTTCTGGAATTTTTGTGTACACATCCAGCGACCCCCCTATAGAAAGAAACAAATGTGCTTAAACTCCATAAATGAAAGCATGGGACTGCAAAAACCGCATTGGGTCAATTCTCTGTGCACCCATCCTTGGGGGAACCGTGTTTTTCCTGTCAGGTTGTAAATGACTCCGGTCGACATTTCAGTCCACAATCCTTTGTGGTGGGCAGGAATTTTGCATCTGTGATGAAGTCATTCACCTTTGCACTTGGCTGCCTGAAAGCACAGGCAACCTGAACTCCCGAGGATGGGATCTGACATGAGAAGCCAGGGAGAACTAGCGAATGCTAGTCTAATGTTCTCTCCCAAGTGCTTAGTGCAGTGCTGTGCACAGAGTAAGTGCTCAATACCACTGATTGATTGAAATGTGGCAGTTAGGCATTCATGCATTCAATCATATTTATTGAGCACTTATTGTGTACAGAGCACTATATATGCATTTAGGAGAGTACAATATAACAATAAAGAAACACATTCCCTGCCCACAAAGAGCTTAGAGTCTAGAGGGGGGATATTTGAACATTTCTAAATGATGGCAGATAAATGACTGAAAAACCAAAGGCTTTGGGATCTCCTGCCTTATACTTCAGTTTCCTCAAATATATGGAATTCATCCCAATACTGATTTATCTGGAAGTTTTGTTCTATCAGGTTTTTTTTGTTTGTTTTTCAAGTGGCAAAAGTCAATGGCAAGCTGTGACCCTACAAGGAGAAGTCAAATTAACTTGGGTAATAGGAAAAGACAAAAAATAACACAGTGCAAAGTATCTTTGATGGAGACCTTTCTTTACCCCCAGCATGTTTACTCTTACTGGCTGAGGCATAATTTTTATGAGACCAGAAGGAGAGGGGGAAACTGAAGTGTCTTCAGTTCATGAAGGGGTGATTATGTTGACTTAAATGGATTGTAGTTAAGAGGTGATGATAATCATGACACTATCTACCCAGGCGCTCAGTATAAGGCTTGGCACATAGCAAGCACTTAACAAGTACCATGATAGTAATACTATTAGTTATTATTATTACAGTACTTGCTAAGTTCTTACTATGTGCCAGGCCCTATAAAAAGCACTGGGGTAGATACGAGATCATCAGGCTGAACACAGTCCCTGTTTATATGGGGCTCCCGGGCTAAGTAGGAGGGAGTAAGATTAAATCCCCATTTTACAGATTAGGAAACCGAAGCCCAGAGAAATGAAGTAATACTAATAATAATTATGGTATTTGTTAAGCATTTACTATGTGCCAAGCACTGTTCTAAGCACTGGGGTGGATACATGGTAATCACGTTGTCTCTCGTGGGGCTCACAATCTTAATCCTCATTTTATAGATGAAGTAACTGAGCCACAGAGAAATGAAATGACTTCCCCAAAGTCACAGAGCAGAGACATGGCGGAGCCAGGATTGGAACCCACGTGCTCTGACTCCCAAGCCCATGTGTTCTTGCCACTAAGCCATGCTGCTTTTTGTCACTTCAAGTCACTTCTTTGAAGTGACTTGCCCAAGGTCACGCAGCAGACAAATGGCACAGCTACGATTAGAACCCAGGGCCTCTGATTCCCAGGCCCAAGCTCTTTCAACTAGGGCACGCAGCTTCAAGAGAATAAACTACCGTAGAGGAATGTGTCTGTTACATTGTAGTGCTGCACTCATCCAAGCACTGAATACAGTGCTCGGCACACAGTGAGAGCTCAATAAATACCACTGCGTGACTGACTGATAACAAGGAAATCAAGGCAAGGGCTACTCTGAGTCTTTGCAAGGGAGCAGGGGAGACAGCAAAAGCATCTTTGGGAATGGAATTCCTTCAGGCTTAGGATCATCCCATCGATAACATGTTCCTCCCATTTACTCAATACGTCTAAAGGAGGAAGTGGGTGGAGGAAGAGGGCAGTGGGCTGCAGTTTGCTGCTGCTGCCACTGCCAAAGAAATGATTCTCCAGAAAGCATCAATCGATCAATGGTATTTATTGAGCCCATACTTTGTGCACAGCACTGTGCTGAGTGCTTGGGAGAGTACAATGCAGCTGAGTTGGTAGACATGTTTCCTGCCTACAATATAGGGGAAGCAGCATGGCCTAGGGGATAGAGCATGGGCCTGGGAGTCAAAATGTTCTAATCTCAGCCCCTCCACTTGTTTGCTGTTTGACCTTGGACAAGTCACTTAGCTTGGGCAAATTACTTAGCCAGAGAAGCAGCATGCCTTAGTGGCTACAGCACGGGCCCAGGAATCAGAAGGACCTGGGTTCTAATCCCGGTACCGCCATATGTCTGCTGTATGACTTTGGGCAAGTCGCTTCACTTCTCTGGACCTCCGCTACCTCATCTGTAAAATGGGGATTAAGAATGAGCTCCATGTGCAACAGGGACTGTGTCCAACTGATTAACTCATATCTACCCCAGAGCTTAGAACAGTTCTTGGCACATAGTACTTAACAAGTACCATTATTACTATTATGATTATTATTCACTTTTCTGGGCCTCAGTTCACTCATCTGTAAAATGGGGCTCAAGACTGTGAGTCCCATCTGGGACAGGGACTGTGTCCAACCTGATTAGCTTGTGTCTACCCCAGCGCTTGATACAGTGTCTGCCACATAGTAAGTGCTTAAGTAATACCATAATGAAAGAAATATAAATCTGTGGGCATAAATCTGTTCCCCGTGGAGACTAAGCCAGGGAAAAAGGGAAGATTTTCCCCTCTGCATCTCTCGAGGCTGGTTGGTGGTTCCCTCAGGAGCTCCAGATGGGAGAATAAGGCTCAAAATGTGAAAAAAAAGCAACACGCATCCTTGTTTGCAGATAAACAATTCATTCTTTAAGCATCGAAAACCAAGGGGATGGTTCCATATTGTCAAGAAATGAAAAGATCTGCTTCTCAAATGCTAAAGAATCGAAGCTCACTTTAAAGTGAATTACTTGGAAGAGGCAGCTTAGACACTTTAATGATGTCTTTCCAGGATTTAGGACTAGAGGTAAAACAGACAATGATGGAAATTTTCTTTTGGGAAAAAAAAGGGATCTTTACAAGTGGAGATAACTGGCCAGATATTTTTACTGTGTGAGGCACGTGGGGGATAAAAAAATATCACCGTTGATATTTTTGCTCACCTTTGCTCATTATTGCCAGTACCTAACAAAAAGTTAGAAAATCACGCTGTGACTAAAACTGTGCGATATCACTTTGACTGTTACAGGGAAGGCAACCATGGAAAAAGACAATCCCACCATGATGTGAACCAACTTTAGTTACTAAAACACGATTTTTATTACAGATATCATAAGAAGAAGCACATTTTACATCCTCATTGATCTTTTGGATGAATTACGCCAAGTGGATCAAAGCTTTAAAACCATGTTTGGCAGCCTCTGACCAAGGCGGTTTAATCTGGTCCATTCTTTTCTATTGCTTTGCTGTGGGGTTGACAGACACCAAGCCTTTCCCAACCAAACATACCCCAGAGGAAACTCTAGCATCTTTTGACATATAGTCACTATATAGTCCCCATAGGGTGGGAAGCAGCATGGTGTAGCAGATGGAGCATGGGCTTGGGAGTCGGAAGACTGTGGCTCTGCCACTTGCCTGCTGTGTGGCCTTGGGAAAGTCACTTCACTTCTCTGGGACTCACTTACCTCATCTGGAAAATGGGGATTGAGACTGTGTGCCCTGTGTGGGACAGGTACTGCGTCCAACCCAATTTGCTGGTATCCACCCCAGCGCTTAGTACAGTGCCTGGCACATAAGGAGTGCTTAACAAATACCATAATTATTTCGGGTCGAGAAGAGGCTAAGGCAAACATCTGAACCAAATGTGAAATTGTGCGGTCAATGAAGCCTGTGATTATAATGCAGAATATCAATGAAAAGGAGTGATACCAAGAGTCTTCAAAGAGTTTTGCAAACTGAATTTATTTTCATTACTGAGGCTGCATGTCTGAAGTTTAAATTGAAATTCAAGAATACAGAGGTGAAGAAGCAGCATGGCCTAATGGCCTAATGAAAAGAACCCAGGCCTGAGATTCAGAAGACCTGGGTTCTAATCTTGGCTGATGACGATGAGTTCTAAAATGAGGCAGCTGTTATTATTAATTAGAAGAATAACATTAATGATATTTGTTTAGTCTTTATTACATTCCCAGCATTGTTCTATGCACTGGGGCATCTAAAAGAGGGTTATCAGTTTGGGCACAGTCCCTGTGGCACACGGGGCTCACAGCCTAGTTAGGAAGGAATAGGATTTAATCCCCATTTTTACAGGTGAGCCAACTGAGGCACAGAGATTTCAAGTGACTTCCCCAAGGTTCCAAGGTAGATAACTGGCGGAGCCAGGATTAGAATCCAGGTCCTCTGACTCCCGGGCCTGGGCTCTATCTACTGGGCCCCATTGCTTCTCTAAGCAAATCTGGGAATTGAGCAGCAGTTGAATCTGTGGTCTTGGAGGGAAGAAGGATGAGCTAGATCCATCTGTCCTGGATGGTTTAGTCATTCACCTGCCCGGAGGCAGGGGGCCAAACCAGCTGATGTCTCCACAGCGCTTTCAGCTCTGTGACACTCTAATTCTATGAGTAATTCGACAAAGCCCTAATATGTCACTGGTTTTATTTTCCCAAATCGGTCCATATGAGCAACACTCCTGGAGATGGAGCATATTTACCGTTCTGATTTCTGACAGCCATCTTGACTGAACCACACACACACACACACAAACTCAACACACCCCTTGCTGAAACAGTGAATGCCAGCTCCTGAAAAATGCTTTGAAAGCCACAGATTAGCGCTTTGGGAATGTGCCGGGCAGCTGTAGACTGGGACCTAGGTGTATGAAAAATGGCGAGCTTTAGCAGGACGGGCTCGGAATACCTGAATCCTTCATCCAGAAGGGCTGTGGAAGATTGAAGGGACTATTCTAGCTTCATCAACAGAAGGGCCCTGGGAGAATCGATGCTTTGCAGTACTTTGCACACAGTAAGCTCTCAATAAAGATGACTGGATGAATGAAAGTCAGTCAATCATATTTACTGAGCACTTACTGTTCAGCCATATTTATTGAGAGCTTACTGTGTGCACAGCACTGTACTAAGCGCTTGGGAAGTACAAGTTGGCAACATATAGAGATGGTCCCTACCCAACAGTGGGCTCACAGTCTAGAAGACTATTTTGTGCAGAGAACTGTACTAAGCATTTAGGAGAGTACAACAGAACGAAATCACAGATACATTCCCTGCCCGCAATGGGCTTACAGTCGTGAGGGGGAGACAGACGTTAATAGAAAGAAATAAAATTACAGATTTGTACATAAGGAAGAGGGAATTGTTCACTCCTTTCAACACTTTTTGGTGTTTTTTTATGGTATTTGTTAAGTGCTTACTACAAGTGCCAGGCATTGTACTAAGCGCTGGGGGATATATGAACTACTACTACTAATAATAGCAATGTTAAGTACTTACTATGTGCCGAGCACTGTTCTAAGCTCTGCGGGGAATGCAAGGTAATCAGGTTGTCCCACATGGGGCTCCCAGTCTTAATCCCCATTTTACAGATGAGGTAACTGAGGCCTGGAGAAGTTAAGTGACTTGCCCAAGGCACACAACAGACAGATGGCAAAGCTAGGATTAAAACCCAGGTCCTTCTGACTCCCTGGCCCGAGCTCTATCCACCAGGCCATGCTCCTCCTACCATTAGGTCACAAAGCAGCAACCACAGTGGTTATGATGAGAAATACAGATGGGGAGGAATTGGGGTAAGAGTCAAAGAAAACTAAATGCAGCTTGGCAAAACAGCTGTTTTGAAAAACAATTTCTTATCTTGCAATTAAGAACCGATTTCTCACTGAAAGACACAGGACATTGGGTTAATAGATTTCTTTCAGAGGAAATCTGTTTTGGCTACTGAAACATTAAAGAAACCTAAACAGCTGTTTTGTCAGTCAAGACAGATTGGATAGAAGAATCAAATATCAAACCACAGATTAGACTAACATTTAATCTGCTCTATTTAAATTTTCAATAAAAGTAAATAAAGCTACGTTCTGGAGAATATTGCAACGCTAAAATGTTTAACATCAATAATCACAAACACTAGGTTAATTTTGGGGAACAGAAGAAGTAATTATTAATATGTTTAATTTTTTAAAATGCTTCTTACTTGTAGGAAAAGTGAATTCCCAATCACTTTTCCAACAGTCAACCCAGAAACTACATAAGATTCAAATAACTCACCATCCATGAATTCTGTACATATCGAGATCCTGTTTTCTACAAAAAATGCACCGTAAAATCCTATGATATATGATGAATCACACTGTAAAGGAAACCAGGAAAAGTTAAAACCCAGTAGGCAAGGCTACTGATAAAAGAGGTGAGAGAGCGATGTGAAAAATACTTTACCTTATAGAGAATTTCTAATTCGGACATAATTTGTTTCTGAAGTTCCACTGTAATATCTAGTGGTATGACCTAAACCAGAGGAAAAGAAAATATCAGAATTGCAGCCCATTCATACCTTCAAAAGAGAATATAGCAAGGAATTGGCATAAAAATATAAGGAGTAAATGTTGGTGCTTTCCTTTTGTATTGGGGGAGATGGGATGGGTGTGATTGATGGGGCAAGGAAAAAAGCCAGTCCGCCAAGGTCAGCATTAATGGCTCTAAAAGTCATTTAAGTTATAATATTCTTAATTTATGTGCCCTATTTTGACCACAATGACTACTTTCAGAAGAGGAAGATAGGAAAGCCTTGTACCTATTAACCTTCCACTCCATTAAAAAAGAACCGCTTGGAAATTTGGGCATTTGAAGAGGAACACGCAGGATGATGAATGTAAATTTAAACCTGGCCCTTTTCTTGGGCTGTGAGAAACGGGAAGGTACGCGAGTACATATTTTACCCAGCCGACAGGAATAAGTGGGCAGTTCTTAATTACTTCCCTTCTACCACGCTCCCAGTTTGTCGCTGTTCATCTCCTGACCTAAAATAGTCACCCTCAAAAGATCTCTGCAGAGGAGGGCGAGTCAAATGAACAGCAAATATGTTACTGGTCAGGCACCCATTTGGTGTGAGGCGCTTTTAAGGCATTTAAATGCAGCCAGATCGCCTATCAATTGCTTCAATTGTATTTAGGGCTCCTCTGGGGCCAACTCCAGGGCAATGGTTATTGTTCTGTACAAGAGGAGACTCTACTGCTGAGAATCAAAATGGTCAAAGACATTTTTTATTTTTAAGGCATCTGGCAGTGACTTTTGACTCCAGGCATTTCTGGGGAAAGGCTTAAGCAGGAACTTCCACTGAACACTAAATACTCCAAGTAGACTGTCGTTTCGCTACACAGTACCCAATATTTAAGACGAGCTTTATGTTATAAAGGAAGCATGCATATAAACACCTTGGAGAATGAGGGGGAAAAAAACCCCCAAAACTGAGGGAAGCATACTACTGACAGAGTCAAGTAAAAAAAGGATAATTTCCAAATCCACATTTTACAGTATTGACACCCGTCTGAGAAACAAAAAGAAAGCATAACCAGTTTCTATCACAAGTTGCTTTAGGGTTATTTATAAAAGCTCTCACTAAACTGGATTGTAAGTGTAATACAGAACCGCCAAGAAACATTTAACATGCTTCTCCAGATCAATAGTCATTTGCCAACAAAATTCACTTACATTTTTTCTACCACAGAAAACTTCCAACAGAATAATTTCCTGTAGCATTATATCAATTCTACACCATTAAAATAAAGAGTGATTAACCCACTGTCAAATACAAAGAATCTTTTGTTCTAATACAAGCTAGTCTTTGTTTTAAGGTTTTGAATAAACTTTGTATTAATTGCTTGGCAATACTTGCGTGAGTTCCACTGTATATCTATCGATCAATGAGTGGTATTTACTGAGTGCTTATTGTGCACAGAACACTTTACTAAGTGCTTAGGAAAGTACAATATGAAGGAGTTGGTCGACTCTAAGTTCCTCGTGGGCAGGGATTGCATCTACCAACTCTTGTTGTACTTTCCCAAGCGCCTAGCACAGTGCTCTCTGCACTCAGTAAGTACCTCGGATAAACATGATCCCTGCCCTCAAGTAGCTTACAGTCCACATATATAGGCACAGATACATATATTCCTGTTTTGCACTTTCAGTGGTAATGTTCCTGACTTAAATCCAGTGGTTAGCACATACTGATGGAGCCAGATTAAAAAAAGGATTATTTCCAAACCCACATTTTACCATATTGACATAATGATAATAAAATTATTTATAATAATAATAATAAATGCCATTTTTATTATTATTATAAATTTTATCTCTGTGTGTGTGTGTGTGTGAGAGAGAGAGAATAATAATAATGATGGCATTTTAAGTGCTTACTATGTGCAAAGCACTGTTAATAATAATAACAATAATAATAATGGTATTTGTTAAGCGCTTACTATGTGCAAGCACTGGGGAGGTTACAAGGTGATCAGGTTGTCCCATGGGGGGCTCACAGTCTTAATCCCCATTTTACAGATAAGGTAACTAACTGAGGCCCAGAGAAGTGAAGTGACTTGCCCAAAGTCACACAGCTGACAATTGGCAGAGGCGGGATTGAACCCATGACCTCTGATTCCAAAGCCCGAGCTCTTTCCACTGAGCCAAATGTGTAAATGGTGCTCCCTTCTGCTTCTGAACCCGGCTCCGCCACTTGCCTGCTGTGTGACCTTGGGCAAGTCACTTCACTTCTCTGGGCCTCAGTTACCTCATCTGTAAAATGGGGTTTGAGACTGTGAGCCCCATGTGGGACAGGGGTTGAGTCCAATCCAATTTGCTTGCATCCACCTCAGCACATAGTACAGTGCCTGGCACAGAGTAAGTGCTTAACAAATGCCACAATTATTATTACTGTTGTCAAGCACTGTTCTAAGTGCTGGGTTAGATACAAACTTGAAGGTCCCTAGAGCAACTCGTGATAGAAACTAGTTATGCTTTCTTTTTCTCAGAGAGATGTCAATATGGTAAAATGTGGGTTTGGAAATAATCCTTTTGTTTTAATCTGGCTCCATCAGTAGTAGTATGCTTCCCTCAGTTTTGGGTGTTTTATTTTCCCCCTCATTCTCCAAAGTGTTTACATATACGCTTCCTTTATAACATAAAGCTCATCTAAAATACTGGGTACTGTGTAGCGAAATGGCAGTATGCTTGGAGTGTTCAGTGAAAGTTTCTGCTTAAATCTTTTTCCAGAAATGTCTGGAGTCAAAAGTCACAGTCTCTGTCCCGAAGAGGGCTCACAGTCTTAATCCCTATTTTAAAGATGAGGGAACTGAGGCCCAGAGAAATGAAGTGACTTGTCCAAGGACATACAGTAGACAAGTGGCAGAGCCGGGACTGGAACCCAGATCCCTCTGCCTCCCAGGCCCGTGCTCTATCCACTAGGCCATGCTGCTCTCTGGGACCCTCTCCCCTTCCTGCCCCACCATTTCTCTCCCCCCAATTCAAAGCTTTACTGAAGGCCCATCTCCTCCAAGAGGACTTCCCAGACTAAGCTCCACTTTTCCTCATCTCCCATTCCCTTCTGCATTACCTGAACATGCTCCCTTTGTTCTCCCCGCCCCCGCTCAGCTTCACAGCACTTATGTATATATCTGTTATTTTATTTATTTGCATTGATGTCTATTTCCCCCCTTCTAGACTGTGAGCTTGTTGTGACAGGGAATGTCAGTTTGTTGTTGTACTTTCCCAAGAGCTTACTGCAACGCTCTGAAGACAGTAAGCACTTACTAAATCTGACTGAGTGAACGAAGTAATATCAGCAAACCAGATACTCTGACCCATTAATTGTCAGCAGATAGTCTCCATAATGCAATATGTAATGTAATAATGAGTAGCAGTGTGGCCTGTTGGAAAGAGCACGAATCTGGGAAATCAGAGGACCTGAATTCTAATCCTGGCTCCACCACCTGCTTACTCTATAACCTCAGGCAAGCCATTTAACTTCCCTGGGAATCAGTTACCTCACCTGTAAAATGGGGGTTCAGTACACATTCTCCCTCCTACTGAAACTCTGAACCCCACAAGGGGCCAGGGATCATGCCAACCTGAATAACCTGTACATACCTCAATGCTTACAACAGCCCTTGACACATAGTGGGCACTTAACAAATGTCATAATCATTTCTCCAGAAAGATGCAACTATAGCAGCACAAGGCCATCAGCCGGTCCCTACAACTAAATTTCACATATTGCAATGGAAATCTTATAAAATGCAATCTTTGGATGGGGGAAAGTTACTGTTGAAATGTCCCAAATAAATGAACTTGGGGGGCTGAGGAGGAGCATAGGGGAAGAGAAAGGAGAAAACAAAATTGCTCAATTGTTCAACCCCATAAATACATTTTGGTCCTGCAAGTCCACTCCTTCAGGGTGTAAATTGGGTCCCAGTTTTTTTGGAATGGTATTTGTTAAGTGCTTATTCTGTACTAAGCGCTGGGGTAGATACAAGCTAACTGGGTTGGACACAGTCCAGGCCCTACATGGGGCTCTCAGTCTTAATCCCAATTTTTCAGATGTGGGAACTGAGGCCAAGAGAAGTGAAATGACTTGCCCAAGGTCATAGAGCAGACAACTGGCAGTGTTCAGATTAGAACCCAGGTCATTCTGAATCCCAATCCCAGGCTGTGTGCACTACAGTACACTGCTTCTCATTATTATATTACATACTACATAATGGAAAAAACCTGTTGACCACTAATAGGGCAGAATAATCGGGTTGACTCATGTTACTTAACCTGGTGGAGCAGGAAGGAGAAAGGATCCCAGAGAAGCAGCATGGCGTGAAGCTCAGGTCTGGGAGTCATAAGGTCATGGGTTCTAATCCTGGCTCCGCCACTAGTCTGCTATGCGACCTTGGGCAATTCACTTCACTTCTCTATGACTCAGTTACCTCATCTGGAAAATGGGGATTGAGACTGTGAGCCCCAAACTGGACAGGGACAGTGTCCAACCCAATTTGCTTGTATCCATCCCAACGCTTAGTGTACAGTGCCTGGCACAGAGTAAGCATTTAACAAATGCCAAAGTTACTATTATTATTGTTACAGAGAGAAAAATCAGGATACCCTGGTAGAGAAGGAAGCCTGGCAGGTCATTTCTGGGAATGAACAAGCGGAGAGGAGGGAAGTAGTTGAAAAACGACATCTTCTTTCCCCTGGGTTTCTGGGTAATACAGAATTGTAGTTGTACAGTTAATTTTCCCTGGCAGATACTTGTAAGTGACCATTAAAAATGTGACGCATAAGCAAAATTCCCTTCCTTGTCCTTTGAGGATCATCCCTCTGCCCATCCGCCAAGCTAGCTCTCTTCCTCCCTTCAAGGCCCTGCTGAGAGCTCACCTCCTCCAGGAGGCCTTCCCAGACTGAGCCCCTTCTTTCCTCTCCCCCTCGTCCCCCTCTCCATCCCCCCGTCTTACCTCCTTCCCTTCCCCACAGCACCTGTATATATGTATATATGGTTGTACATATTTATTACTCTATTTATTTATTTATTTATTTATTTTACTTGTACATTTCTATCCTACTTATTTTATTTTGTTGGTATGTTTGGTTCTGTTCTCTGTCTCCCCCTTTTAGACTGTGAGCCCACTGTTGGGTAGGGACTGTCTCTATGTGATGCCAATTTGTACTTCCCAAGCGCTTAGTACAGTGCTCTGCACATAGTAAGCGCTCAATAAATACGATTGATTGATTGATTGATTGATCCCAATGGGAGAAAAGTAAGAGAGACATTAAGTTTCCATCTTCAAGGATAAGAGCAACTCCAGACACACCGAGCGTGGATTTTAATAATAATAGAAATAAGAACTATGGTATTTGTTAAGTGCTTACTATGTGCCAAATACTGTTCTAAGCACTGGGGTAGAGAAAAGCAGTGTGGCTTAGTGGATAGGGCATGGGCTGGGAGTCAGAAGGACCTGGGTTCTAATCCCAGCTCTGCCACTTGTCTGCTGCGTGACCTCAGGCAAGCCATTTTACTTCTCTGTGCCTCAGTTCCCTCATCTGTAAAATGGGGATTGAGAATGTGAGCCCCATGTAGGACAGGAACTGCATCCAACCCAATTTTCTTATATCCACTCCATGTCTTAGTACAGTGCCTGTCATATAGTAAGCTCTTAACAGATACAATAATTATTATTATTATAGTCAGGTTGGACATAATCCACACTCTCAATCCCCATTTTCCTGATGAGGGAACTGAGGCCCAGAGAAGTGAAGTGACTTTCTCAAGGTCACATGGCAGACAAGCGGCAGAGCCAGGGCTAGAACCCATGACCTTCTGACTCCCAGGCTCTTGTTCTACCTGCTGGGCCGGGGTGAACCCTTCCAAACGTAAGAGAATTGGGATATTAAGCAATCCACGGAGAAAGGGTTAAGTGCGAGACTGAAATACCTGAGTGCATTTCGTCTGCTCTCCACTACACCTCCAGGACAAATAAGGATGAGTTGTCAAGTTAAATACAAGCAGTCAAGTGACTGAATTATAATTTACTCTGGGCTCCATTTAAATTAGTGTGAAGCTATTAAAATATACAGTATAAATACGGCAATTCATCACAAGCTGTCATGGATGACTTCATTTATTTGCTGGAGTGGCACATGTTCCACTGAACGGAAGGCGAGCAAAATCACAGGTCAAATTAAGCTGCTCCTCTGTTTTAATTCCCTTATTTAATCGGGGCGACATAATTGTCTTTTACAGGTAGGTACAACTCAGAAAGAAACTTGGGAGCATTACAGGCAGTATACAAATGATTAATCAAATGATCCATTTAAATGCTAGTTTTAGAGCGGCAGAAACCCAGAGCAGTCAAAGAATGGCAATCGGCACACACGCTATAAGCAGTGCTGAGATTTTTCAGACTTCCTGCGGATAGATTTTTCGCAATTAGAAAATAAGTAATACTAGGAAATCTATTAAATCCTCCAAGCATTACCTAGCTGAAAGGTTTTTATAGAAGATTTTAATGGTATAAGAAGGTTCAGGATTCAAGATGTGTAACAGTAATTTCATTTGTTTTTCTGCTCTACCTACTTGCAATTTTCAAGGCTACCTGTGCAAAAAAAAAAAGCTAGCTACTAATAGGTTTCACAGATTCAATTTCCTTGTCAAACAATTATGTTTTAGGTTGGGTTCTGATTAGTGTTATTTTCAAATGTTGGGAGGCAAATGATTTTGAAGTTCAATGGCTAGACACATTATTTTCCCAAACTCTATTTTTGATCTCGCCAAAACTCAACTGATTTATGACTGATAACCTTTTTCTACCTTTAAAATCACTTCTGCCCCATCGCTGGAAAGGGTCAATCAAATCTCCCAAATATACTGGAAGGCTTTTGTTTCATTTGACTCATATTGTTTCAAACACCACTGACTGAGACCGCTAGTAGCACACTGGTTCGAAGGGAAAATGTTAACAACTCTATCTTCTCAAGTTGATGACAGTTTTAAGAAGCTAAAAAATGAGAATGAAATTGGGATGTACTAACAATGTAACATTTTCCACTCAACTCAATTTATTGCTCCTGTATGGCTAACTGAAAAGTCAAGGTGACGTAATTGAGAAGTATTTTGGGGGCAGACGAAGAAAGGGAGAAGAATGAGTATTGGGTACATCCCTGTAGACTGTAAGCTCCTGTTTTAAAATGGCATTTATTAAACACTTACCATGTGCCAAACACTGTACTAAGCGCTGGTGTAGATACAAGAGAAGCAGCGTGGCTCAGTGGAAAGAGCACAGGCTTTGGAGTCAGGAGTCATGGGTTCAAATCCCGGCTCTTCCAATTGTCAGCTGTGTGACTTTGGGCAAGTCACTTAACTTCTCTGTGCCTCAGTTCCCTCATCTGTAAAATGGGGATTAAGACTGTGAGCCCCCATGGGTCAACCTGATCTCCTTGCAACCTCCCCAGCACTTAGAACAGTGCTTTGCACACAGTAAGCATTTAATAAATGCAATTATTATTATTATTATTATTATTACAAGATTAGCAGGTTGAATACAGTCCCTGCCCCACATGGGGCTCGCCATCTAAGCAGAAGGGACTAGGATTTAATCCCCATTAGACAGATGAGGACACTGAAGCTCAGAGAAGTAAAGTAACTTGCCTAAAATCACTCAGCAGACAGGTAGTGGAATCAGGATTAGAACCCAGGTCCACTGACTCTTGGGCCCCTGCTTTTCTCATTAGGCCATGCTGCTTCCCCTGGGATCTGTGAATAGGGATGGCAGAGAAGCACTGTGGCCTAGTGGATAGAGCCCAGGCCTGGGAGTCAGAAGGATCTGGGTTTTAATCCCAGCCCCGCCACTTGTCTGCTGTGTGACCTTGGACAAGTCATTTCACTTCTCTGGGCCCCAGTTACCTCACCTGGAAAATGGGTATTAAGAGTGTGAGCCTCATGTGGGACAGGGACTGTGTCCAACCTGATTAATGTAGATACAATTAACTTGTATCTACCCCAGTACTTAGAACAGTGCTTGACACATAGTAAGTGCTTAACAAGTACCATAAGTATGATTATTAGCTTGTTATGGGTAGGGAATGTGTCTGTTCATTGTGATATTGTACTCTCCCAAATGCTTAGTACCATTTTCTGCACACAGTAAGCACTCAACAAATACAACCCAATAATAATAATTATGGCATTTTTTACGTGCTTACTACGTGCCAGGCACTGAATTGAATGCTGGGGGGGGATACAAGCAAATCGTGGATTTAGTCCCTATCCCACTGAGCCTCACAGTCTCAATCCCCATTTTCCAGATGAGGTAACTGAGGCCCAGAGAAGTGAAGTGACTTGCCCAAGGTCACACAGCAGACAAGTGACAGAGCTGGGATTAGAACCCATGACCTTCTGACTGCCAGGCCTGTGCTCTATCACTGAATGAATGAGTTTACTGCACTCATCTACAGAGGGGCCTCATCTACACACAGACACAAAATGCAGCCTCCAGCTGCAAGTTCCTTGAGAAGGGGGTGGTTTGGAGGAGAGAGAGATGTGATAAGACAGTCCCATGGACATGTTGGGTCATGTGTTCAGAGGCATAACTTCTCAAGACAGCAAGCTTGGCAGAAATCAGTCAGTCAATCAGTGGTACTTATTGAGCACTTATTCTGTGAAGAGCACTGTACTAAGCCCTTGGGAGAGGATGGTACAACAGAATTAGTGGAGGTTGCAAGCTGTAGTATAATCAGGACACTAGGTAGGCAGGTTAGGACCGGAGGGTGGAGAGCTTTCAGTGGCACTGGTCAGAAGCAAGTACATCCATCCATCCATCAATCAATCCTTCTTATTCAGCACTTCCTTTGTGCAGAGCACTGTACTAAGCACTTGGGTGAGTACAATATAACAATACAACCGACACATTTCCTGCCCACCATGAGCTAACAGTCTACATGGTCAAGAGACAATGGAGAATGAGAGTACTGTGACGAATGAAGAAATCTAGCCCATGTGGTATCCAAGGAAGATGATTTTAGCAACAGGTTGTAGAATATTTTGGATTGGCAAGTGATTTTTTTTAAAAAAATTGTATGCTATTTGTTAAGCGCTTACTATGTGCTAGGCATTGTACTGAGCTCTGGGGTAAATACAAGCTAATCAGGTTGGACACAGTCCATGTCCCACATGGGGCTCACAGTCTGAATTCTCATTTTACAGATGAGGGAACTGAGGCCCAGAGAAGTGAAGTGACTTGCCCAAGGTCACACAGCAGACAAGCGGCAGGGCTTACATTAGAACCCAGGTCCTTCTGACTTACAGGCTTGGGCTCTATCCATAAGTCACGATGCTTCTTTGCAGAGCAGAAAAACAGATGAAGGCTTCCACAAAAGGACTTTGAGAGAAAAGGGTAAATAAAAAAATTTCCAACTGATTTACTACTATGATCAAAAAAAGAAGATGCAATGAAATATCTCCATTTGTGAGTCAGATTCACAGCTAGCGCTAGAGTCCAAATTCTAGTAGATGTATAGCCATTATAACATTTTCCTGGCAACCTCTATACAATGCCTGAGATTAGTGCAAATAATTTCACTCCTTTAATAAATGGGGATGGAAATTAATAACATATCTAAACCCAATAGATAATCACAGAAGAGTTTATAGGGTAAACATCAAGCGTAAATGTTTTCAAAGCAGGGAAAAACAATCCAAACAGCTTACCTTTACAGCTAATATCTTCCCACTGGGGACATGAAATGCTCTGTGGAAGGAAAAAAATATTATGAAATAACCTTCACCTTGGTTTACTGACATATCAGTAACCCCCATCCATTCTACTCTCAGGAAAGGCAAATCTTTTCTCCTAATAAACACTGCTGAAGTATACTTTATACCTTAATACTCCAAAGCAACTAAATGAACAAATGAATCAAGAGATCTTAAAATTATCCTAAAGAGATAGGTTATAATAAAAAAAAATAATAATGATGGTACTCAAGTGTTTACTACATGCCAGGTACTATTCAAAGTGTTGATGTAAATACAAGATAATTGGGTTGGACACAGCCCCTGTCCCACATGGGGCTCAAAGTCTTAACCCCTATTTTACAGATGACGGAACTGAGGCACAGAGAAGTGACTTACCCAGGGTCTTATGGAAGACAAGTGGTGGAGCCAGGTTTAAAACCTAGGTCCTTCTGACTCCTAAACCCATGTTCTATCCACTAAGCCATGCTGCTCTTAGTGGAACCAAACCTGAACCTTAGTTTAAACTCACAATTGTCTCTGTAGGAACTGTACACATGCAATTAAAGAAGGTTTCTGGCTCAGCCTTTGACAACACCCTCAACCACCTGTCTCTTCAGTGTCAAGCTTTCTTTCAGAATATTTTCTAATGGTATGGGATTATAAAAATTCCAAATATGTAGTTAATCTTCTATGAGAGTAAGCTAAATCATTCATTTAATCATATTTGTTGCTTACTGTGTGCAGAGCATTGCACTAAGGGCTTGGGAGAGTAGAATATAAGGATAAACAGAGCTAACGATAGCTTCAGAATCCAGTTAACTCCACTCATTTTTTGTTGTAACATACGCTTTCACCAAGCATTTTGCCTAGCACTCGGAAATCAGGGAACGTCCTTCCGGTGACACGAACCAATCTGGACAGAGTGTTAAGTGGCCTTCGAAGAAACGGCTGGGCTCATGAGTGGTGTCAGTCAAAGGTGGGCACTATAATTACAACAATAATAATAATGATAGTATTTATTAAGTGCTTACTACTTGCCGGGAACTGTACTAAGCGCTGGGATGGATACAAACAAATTTAGTTGGACATAGTCCCTGTCCCATATGGGGCAGACAGTCTCAATCCCCATTTTACAGATGAGGTATTTGAGGCCCAGAGAAGTGAAGTGACTTGCCCAAGGTCACACAGCAGACAAGCGGCGGATCCGGGATTAGAACCCAGGTTCTTTTTACTCCCAGGCCCATGCTTTAACCACTAGGCCATGCTGCTGCTTGACTTGAGAAGCAGCAAGTATTTCGACTATATCTCCTGGGCATAAAAGTGCAATTGCAATTCAACTGCTCTGAGAGAAATACTTTCAAAAATCCATGCCCTTTGTTGTAACGCTTTGCTTACCTAGGAAGTCAAAGCAAAAGCATGTTCTCAACAAACACGCTTTTCCTGTTCCTCTGAAATGGAGATAATTATGTTTGGCCTATTTTTTCCCTGCCAGGAATGTTGGCAGGTTTGAGTTACCATTCGAAAACCGATTATATGTAGATACAGGAATAATTTTGCATTAAAATGCAATATTGTTTACGTGACTCTCCTAAAGACAATTTATTACAGATTGTGGATTAGCAAGTGTGGCCACCGGAAGCACAGAAGTGGAGATGGAGAGAGGAACGCACAGGTGAGGATTCAAAAGTAGCAAAACGAACGGGAGTGTTTCTATGGCGAATGAAAGAGTACGAAACATCTGGAGTTTGAGCTCAACTGCAATGACAAGAAAACGATCAGATAAACGTGTCCACCGCTGGACAGTTTGGCAACTTAATTAGCTTGTCAAGAAAGCGGATCCTTTTTTCTGAAAGAGGGGTCTTTCGTTTCCCCGTGAATTAAAAGCCAAGACTTGATGATTTAATTATGATGCACGCTAATTCATCCGTGCAAGTTTGGGTTGGATTTCTAGCCACGGAGAGATACCGGGTTTGGTTTACAGTGCTCTGACGGTACCGATTTAACATTTAATTATCCGGGAGAACTGGATCCCAAAGTAGATGCCAGGCATATGGGCTATGTTCCTTAGTTTGGCAAATGGCAGGCTACCTGGGAGAAAAGGAATCTGTTGACTTTAGACTGATATTCCGGCTCAATTGCCGTGACCTTCCTCCACACATTAACTGTAAAGTGATTAATGAAGTTTGAATAGAGGCTTTGGTTACACCGAAAGACAACCGTACACCTCTGCAGTGTTTTAATTAACAACTAACACTTCAAATTAACCTGTAGTTGCCACGGTAATTACCTGTTCCAATAAGTGTGATGGGAAACGTTTTTATGAGATATTTCAGGGCACTCTGTGTGCGTGGTCTATTTTTTAGGGGTGGGGCTCAATTCTCCCATGCAGTAACACACTAGGAAGTTTTCCAAATTCTCTGGATCTAGTACTGAAAATTCATTTCTAAAATCTCCAAGACCTGCTTGGAAATGAACTAGCCTCAAGTTCTCAGATTTCCTAGCAACAGGATATTTGAATTTTTTTTTATGGTATCTGTCAAACGTTTACTGTGTGTCAGGGATTGTACTAAGCGCTGGGGTAGATACAAGTTAATCAGGTTGTACACAGTCCCTGTCCCACACGGGGCTCACAGTCTTAATCCCCATTTTACAGATAAGGGAACTGAAGGACACAGAAGCGAAGTGACTTGCCCGACGTCAGCCATCAGACAAGTGGTGGAGCGGGGATTAGAACCCAGGGCCTTCTGACTTCCAGGCCGGCACCCTCCCCACTAGGTCATGTTGCTTCTCTAATTTAATTTCATTTTTTTGTGTTATTATTTTATTTTAGTATTCATTATTTTATTTCTGTTTTTAATTCCTATCCTGAACACTCAAGTTCAGCGACACATTTACTTGTACATTCAGTCATTTATATAGCTATTTCATCCTGGACTTTTACTCCTTTCCTGCCACATCTTCGCTCTTCCTCACAATTCCACTACTGCTCAATAACTTTTGTCCATCTGCCCTCCCCCATAGGTTATAAATAATTTCCTTGAGAGCAGGGGATGGGCTTCTTGTTTTTGCTTTTGCTGTGTTCAGTCCAGAGCTCTGTACTCTGGAATAAACTGTAGACTCTAGACTGTAAGCTCCTTGTGGGAACTGACGGATTAAGTCAGTCAGTCAACTGAGTGCTTACTATGTGCAGAGCACTGTACTAAGTGTTCTGGAGAGTACCATGTAACTATACGACACATATTCTGCCCACAGTGAGTTTACAATATCTACTGACTCTGTAGCTACTCTCCCAAGTGCTTAGTACAGTGCTCTGCACACAGTAAATGCTCGGTATATATGACTGACTGATCATACTCAAAAGGCACTCAAATACCACTGTCTGATCATCATCAACCACTGCCTGCCAATTTACCAGTTCCCAAGAAAGCAATGGTTTTTTTTTGTATTTGTTCAAAAACACCTTACAGGAGACAAGCTATGGAAGAACAAATCTATTGCCCTGCTTTTATATTCAGACTGTATTTTTGCTCCACAAATGACCTGCTCCAAAGTGATAACACAGAAGATTGGAAAAAGACAGCCATATATCATTTATTACGAAAAACTGGGACAGGGAGCGTTACCTCATGTTCAACCAAGTTCTGCGTCAAGGAGTCTGAACAGAATTTCAAACATATTGAGGTACATACACATCATTTCAAAATTCACTGGCTGTGATTTTTTTTTCATTTCTTCCCACTCCTGTGCTCTTTTAACCTATGGCAATGTGTGATAAATGCGACGTTCGGGCTTCATCTTTGCAGAGGTGTCACCCGACAATCATGGAAGCCAACTGAGAAATGTAATCTTGCCTTCTCATGATGTTAATAGACACGTTGTTTTCTTAAACATAAAAAGAGGTGTGGCCAAGTGGAAAACTATACTGTGACTAGACTAGACTGTGAACCTGTTCTAGTGCAGTGATTATCTCTATTTGTTGCCAAGTTGTACTTTCCAAGCGTTTAGTACAGTGCTCTGCACACAGTAAGTGCTCAATAAATATGACTGTATCAGTGACTTGAATGAAAAAGCCCAGGCCTGGAAGTTAGAGGATCTGGGTTCTAATTCCAGTTCTGCCACTTGCTTGTTGTGTGACCTTGGGCAAATCATTTCACTTCTCTGTGCCTCAGTTTCCTCAACTGTAAAATAGGGATTCAATGCCTGTTCTTCCTCTATCCCTTGAGCCCCAGCTGGGACAGGGACTTTTGTCTGACCTGTTTATCTTGTATCTACCCCAGCACTTAGAACAGTGCTTGAAACGCACAGTAAGTGCTTAAGAAATATCATTAAAACAAATAAACAAAAAAAAAATACCATACAGCATTTTGCAGTCATAGTTTTGCCTGGAAGCAGTGGGCTGGATACTTGCCGACCTCCTACCACATCTTTAAAATGGGGATTAAGACTGTGAGCCCCCCAGTGGGACTGGGACTGTGTCCAAGCCGATTACCTCATATCTACCTCAGAGCTTAGAACAGTGTTTGACAGATAGAATCCATTTAACAAGTACCATAATAATAACAACAATAAGGTCTTTTCCAGTCTAAAGCTACTACACTGACCATGAGACTGTCAAATTTATAGAGTCCTCAACGTTGAATTATCAATGCAAAATTTAGAGTACTACTGGCAGCCTTTACAAGAGGGAAGAAAATTACTTCCCCTTGATCCTGGTGATTCACAGGTGGAATCTCGAAGGAGTCATATTTAGGCTAGAGGGATGAGCACGAATCCAATCAATCAATCAATCAATCAAATTTATGGAGTGCTTACTGTCCGTCAAACATATTTACTGAGCGCTTACTGTGTGCTCTGCACTAAGCGCTTGGGAGAGTACAATGTAACAATAAACAGACACATTTCCTTCCCCCAAACGAGCTTACAGTCTAGAGGAGCTTTGCTGAGCACCGTACTAAGCACTTGGGATAGTACGATATTACAAGATATAACAATAAAGAGACACAGTCCCTGCCCACAGCTAGCTTACAGCTAGAGGGAGCTTATAGTCTTGAGGGAGCTTTGAAGATCACTATACTAAACATTTGAGAGAGCACGACAGAAATGCCAGACACGTCCCCTGTCCATAATCAATCAATCAATCGTATTTATTGAGCGCTTACTGTGTGCAGAGCACTGTACTAAGCGCTTGGGAAGTACAAGTTGGCAACATATAGAGACAGTCCCTACCCAACAGTGGGCTCACAGTCTAAAAGGGGGAGACAGAGAACAAAACCAAACATATTAACAAAATAAAATAAATAGAATAGATATGCACAACTAAAATAAATAAAGAAATAAGGCGCTTACAGTCTAGAGGGGGATTGAGACATTAATACAAATAAATGAATCATGGAGATGTACATAAGTGCTGTGGGGCTGAGGGTGGAGTGAATAGCACATACTTAAATAATAATAATGGCATTTGTTAAGCACTTACTATGTGTGAGACACTGTACTAACCAATTGCGTAGGTACAAGCAAATCGGGTTAGTCACAGTCCCTGTCCCATGTGGGACAGAGAAGCATCTTGGCTCAGTGGAAAGAGCCCGGGCTTTGGAGTCAGAGGTCATGGGTTCAAATCCTGACTCCACCACACGTCTGCTGTGTGACCTTGGGCAAGTCACTTAACTTCTCTGAGCCTCAGTTCCCTCATCTGTAAAATGGCGATGAAGACTGTGAGCCCCCCGTGGGACAACCTGATCACCTTGTGTCCCCTCCCCAGCGCTTAGAACAGTGCTTTGCACATAGTAAGTGCTTAACAAATGCCATCATTATTATTATTATTATTTGTTGGGTGCTGCTTCTGCCCTCCTTTTTTTTCTACACCGTGAGCCCGTTGTTGGGTAGGGACCGTCTCTATACGTTGCCAACTTGTACTTCCCAAGCACTTAGTACAGTGCTCTGCACACAGTAAGCGCTCAATAAATACGATTGAATCTGGGGCTCACAGTCTCAATTCCCATTACAGATGAGGTAACTGATGCCCAGAGAAGTAAAGTGACTCTCCCAAGGTCACACAGCAGATAAGTGGCAGAGCCGGGATTAAAGCCCATAACCTTCTGACTCCCAGGCCTGTGCTCTATCCACTATGCTGTGCTGCTTCAGGGTACAGCTCCCAGGATATAGGCGATCCAGAAGGGAGTAGGGGAAAAGAGGAGTTAATTAGGGGAGGACTGTTGGATAGAGGCGATTTTAATACGGTTTTGAAGTTGGGGAGAATTGTGGTCTGTCGTACATAAACGGGGGTCGAATTCCAGGCCCGAGGGAAGGTGAGGGCAAGGGGTCGCTGTCAAGGCAGACGAGACTGAGATACGGAGAGCATGTTGCTTTTGGAGAAGCGAAGAGTGTATGTTTACGGGTGGGTGGGTTGCAGCAGGAAATCAGCGAGGAAAGGCAGGAGGGGATGAGCTGATTTGAGCGCTTGAAAGCCGATGGTAAGAAGTGCCCATAGGACACAAAGGAGATGCAACCTGTAGGTGGATCCCAACATCTGGACCCTGCTTCCATCTGTGGCACAGACCCAAATCCACTGCACCTGCATTTCACATTATTTACTCAACTTGGTTATATCAAGAGTTGCACATTCGGTGAGGAAAATGAAACCGAACAAAAATGAATGGCCCCAGCTGACTCCTGTTATCAAAATTAATAACCTAGAGCTGATCATACATTTTCCGATAAAGCTTGTATGTACCACAACAAATGGAGGCGTAACATTTCCACAGCTCTAGCCCGCCCGGAAACCCCTTAACCTGCTACGATCCAAACTATTTTGCATTACGAGCAGAGGGGATTAGCTAGGGTACCAAGCAACCTATGGAACCAGAATTTCTCAAATGACCATAGGAAGGGACTTGAGTGGCTCTTTGTCTCAACCCAGCCTGACCTTGCTGTGAACGGCACTGGCCTCAGCCTTCCAGTTTGCAAAATAAATAACCTAGAGGTGACCACATATTTTCTGATAAAGCTTGTAGGTACCACACCAAATTAACATAGGCATCACATTTCTACAGTTCTAACCCGCGCAGAAATACCTTCACCTGCCATGACCCAAACTATTTCGCATTACGAGCAGAGTGGATTAGCTGTCATACCACAGGACCAATAGGGCCTGCATTTCCCAAATGATTGTACGGTGGGATAACAATAATAATTATGATATTTATTAATCACTATGTGCCACGCACTGCACTAAGTGCTGAGGGGCATACAAGCAAATCGGGTTGGACACAGTCCCTGTCTCACGTGGGGTTCAGAATCTCAATCCCCATTTTACAAATGAGGTAACTGAGGTACAGAGAATTGAAGCGACTTGCCCAAGGCCACAGATTAGACAAGGGGCAGAGCCAGGATTAGAACCCATGACTTTCTGACTCCCAGGCCCGTGCTCTATCCACTATGCCAGGCTGCTCCCAGCAGCTTTTTTCAGAGCTGACCATATATTTTCCAATAAAGTTTACGTACCACACAAATCAATATAGGCATCACATTTCTACAGCTCTGTCCTGCACAGAAATACCTTAACCTGTTCTGATCCAAACTATTTTGTATTATGAGCTGAATGGACTAACCATCACACATAATAATGATTCACTCAATCGTATTTATTGAGCGCTTGCTGTGTGCAGAGCACCGTACTAAGCGCTTGGGATAGTACAATTCAACAATAAACAGACACTGTGGCATTTGTTAAGCACATTACGCATGTGCCAAGCACTGTTCTAAGTGCTGGGGAAGATACAAGGTAATCACGTTGGACATGGTCCCCGTCTCAAACGGGGCTCACGGTCTTAGTACCACAGGACCAAAGGAGCCTGTATTCTTTAAAATGTAGGTAAGATGGGATCCGAGTGGCTTTCTGTCTCAACCCAGTTCGAACTGGCTGTAAATGTCGAGCAGACAAGATGATGTGGTGCTCCAATGCCAATTCGGGGAGCGATGCGGTCACCAAACTGGACGGGGAAATGACTCTCTCCTCTCGCACATCTCTTGCAACGGCGTTCTCATGAGTAATCGTGTGTATGACTCGCTTTAATCGAGCTGACAAAATGTGAACGGTGATATGATATTACTGCTTCTGGCCTGAGAACAGAGCAGAGCATCCTCCTGCTCCCCTCCCCCTGCCTTGCTCTCCCCTCATAAACCATGTAGAATTATTGCTGTTGGCTTAAACATTGCTTCCCACATAATATGCTGCAGGGATGAGGGGGGAAAGGAGATACAATTACTCTTTGAATTATTTATAGGCGCTCTACCAATTCCTGGGAATATTCCCAAAAGGACGGCTTCGGCTGAGCACGGATCGAGGATGGCGATTTCGGTTATTGCAATGGAGGAAATTAAGAGTTAGCATTCCACCTCTTAAATCGCCCCTCGCCTATCGCAAGGAATAGCTGATGCTGGGCAAGCGAGGAAGAAAGGGAATTCATAGATTTAATTCCTTGAGTGTTTCCTAGGATGAGGAAGAGAGCGAGGGGAGGGAGAAACAGCTGAGGAGACAACTAAGTGGGACAGCAACCTTTTTGTATTTTGGGGACTGTTACTTTAAAGGACTTATCTAACAGCGATCGGTCAACTCCCTGATTTTTGGGAATTAATAAGGTGGATTATTAAAGCCTGCTACTTCCCTCCTCTTCCTCTTCCTTTCTGCCCCTTGTGTTTGACTTTTTAATTCCTTTAGCATCTTCTCATGATGCTCAGGAAAATGAGAGAAATGAAGCTCACCCCTACCTATCTGGCCACTTACTAGGGTCTGGGAAAAGAAGCCAAAATTATTGGCTAGAATGAGTTTTGAGAAGTGAAATCCAAAAATCATCCCATCAATCACAGGGAATTATTGAGCATCTGTCTAGAGCAGAGCACGGCACTAAGGACTTAGGAGAATGCAACAGAAATGTGTTCCCTACCTTCAAGGAGTTTATAGTTCAACAGGAAAGATAAAAATGATTTATGAACAGTGGGAGGAGGCAAGAGAGGAAGAGCAGGACAATGAGTACAGATATGCCTGGGTGAAGTAGCTGAAAAATCGAATATATGAATAAACGTGCCTATGTAAGCGTCCATTGTCGACCATGAAAAACAAAGTTGGCTCTGGCTGGACTTAATACTTAAAAGTATTTCCTTTCAAAAATCAAGTGTGAAACCTATTTGAACAACTGTGCAATGTGGACCATCCACATTGATATATTTTGATAACTGTCATTATCTTCTTTTCCCCTGTATTACTGTGTGGAAAATTAAGCATCAAAATAAAATGGGATTCCCTATAATTTTAGATTATTTAGAACACCTGTTTTTGTCTTCCTTCACCCTGAAAATGTTCTGATATTTTCCCATTTCATAGAATCTGTTGCCCATGTTCAGAACAAAGGTGTTGAGGGAGGGAGTAAAGATAGTTAAGAGCAATGAAAGCATGAAGAGTGAGGATGGGAAGCAGGGAGAATACGGAAGGGCAGATTTATGGTGGAAAAACAGGATGAGGGAGCTAGGCTAGGATGGGGAACTAAAGGTATGTGTGGAGGGGGAGATACAGGATGAAGTGGAAACATCAAGGCAGCAAATGCGTACTTAGGGACAGCAGTGAGAAAGAACCCAAACACAGCAAAGAGAGTAGTACAGCGCTCTGCACCCAGTATGCGCTCAATAAATACGATTGAATGAATGCCCACAGCTTCACCCAGATGGCATGACCCTGACTGAGCACTGAACTGTGTGAATTTAGGCAAATCACTTCACTTCTCTGTGCCTCAGTTACCTCATCTGTAAAACGGGGAATAGGACTATGAGCCCTATGCGGGACAGGGACTGTGTCCAACCCTATTTGCTTATATCCACCCCAGCGCTTAGTACAGTGCCTGGCCCATAGTAAGTTCTTAACAAATACCATGATTATTATTATTATTAACATGGCCCTCCCTCTGCGCCATGGCACTTATGTACTTATCTGGAATTGAATCTGTATTAATGTCTGTCTCCCGCTCTATACTTTGAGCTGGTTGTGGGCAAGGGACCATGTCTACCACCTCTGTTATATGGTACTCACCAAAGTGCTTAGTATAGTGATGATGATGATGATGGCATTTGTTAAGCGCTTACTAAGTGCAAAGCACGGTTCTAAGTGCTGGAAGCTCTGCACACAGTAAGGACTCAGCAAGTATGATTTATTGATTGATTAATACTGTGCCAAGCACTGTTCTAAGCACCAAGGTAGGCACAGAGTTAGTCCTGCTGGACACAGTCCCAAATGGGGTTCCCAGTCTTGAGAACCATTAACCAGAAAATGGACGTCCGAGGAGGGAGAGTCAGGATGATGGCGCAGGGGCTGACGAGGACCAAGTGGCGCCAAGATGGGATGAGAGGAGACTGTGAACCCCATGAGTGACAACCCAATTTGCTTGTATCTATCCCAGCGTTTAGTACAGTGCCTGGCCTACAGTAAGGGCTTAACAAATGCCACTGCTTATTTTATGTTATTACTGCTGTTATTAAAGGAATGGAGCTTGGCTCACTGTGATGAACCCCATCAGGTGGTGTGGAGTGAGGATGGGGTGGCACCCCCATGTGGAGTGGGGCCTGGTGCCAATCAATAAATAATTATTGCTAACTGGAAACTGACAACGCCTGATGTTCGTTGTCTCCAAGTGGTGGTGAGGGGCGGAAACGATGAAAAGTATTAACCAAACGGCAAATATGTCTGGATGAGAACCTGGAGAATAAGTAGATTCAAAGAAGGCTGTCCACAAGGCCTCTTTGGGTTCAGACTTTAAATTGGTAAAATCCATTTTCAAGGGTTTTTTTTATGGAATTTGTTCAGCATTTACTATGTGCCAGGCACCGTACTAAGCGCTGGGGTTATAGAAAGTAATTAGTTTGGACACAGTTCCTGTCCCAAATGGGACACACAGTCTTAATCCCCAGTTTTCAGGTCTTGCAACTGAGGCATGGAGAAGTTAACTGATTTGCCCAAGGTCACACAGAAGATAAGCAACGGAACCGGGACCAGAACTCAGGTCCTTCTGACACCCAGGCCCGTACTCTGTCCACGAGGCTATGCTGACTTTCTATTACAAGCAGCTGTTATCTATCACAAACAACATTTGACTCTGACTTTGGAGAGACAGACCAAAAATCCATCAGCAAGTAGTATTTGAGTGTCTACGGTGTGCAAAGCACTGTACTAACATCTTGGAAGTGTTTCATAGTGGTAAAAACCACAATCCCTACCCTTGAGTAGTTTATAATCTAACAGAAGGGATAGACACAAACTAATTTACAGAGAGAAGGAAAATGAGAAATGCAAAGATGTATAGATGAACAAATAAGTGTCTGACGTGTATGAGAATACTATGGATGGCCGTGTGTTCATAAGTGCTAAGGTAACAGATGGGAAGAAATTACCTGAAGAGAAGAGAAGTGATTTGGAGTAGGTTTCCTGGAGGAAGTGGGATAGCACAGAGCTAAAACAGATGCAAAAATGAAGCCCTTTTTTATTCACACAAAATGGACTGAAAGAAGTGAGAAGCAATGTGGCCTGGTGGATACAGCACAGGTCTGGGAGTCAGAAGAACCTGGGTTCTAATCCCAGCTCTGCCAATTTCCTGCTGTGTGACCACGGGCAAGCTTCTTCACTTCTCTGGGCCCCAATTATCTCATCTGTAAAATGGGGATTAATACTGTGCATCCCATGTGACACATGGACTGTGTCCAACCCTATTAGCATTTATTTCCCCCAGCACTCAGAACAGAGCCTGGCATATAGTAAGCACTTAACAAATATCTTAAAAAAAAAGCCACTGTCATTTTAGAGCTCTAGCAGAAATGCCTGTTCAATGTTTCCTTGCTCCTCGTCTTGTCAATGGCCCTGGCAGTGCTTCCTCCACAGTGGGACACTCTCTATCCACATGGACAGTGTTGCCACCCATCTCTCTGCCCAACTTTCTTGATGATACCAAGCTTTCGGGTCCTAATCCTCCTCCTACCTACTTCTAGTTATACTTGCCTCCCCTTTCCCCTTCTACTTTCCTCTGCTCTTGCTCCTGTCCTTTCCTTCAATCAATGGTATTCGCTGAGCATTTGCTATGTAAAGAGCACTGTACTAAGCGCTTCCCTTGGCCCAGTCCTCCCAGCCAATCCCCTCCTGGGAGCCATCAGAGAGGTCACGTGGATCTAAATTGACGCAACTGATTTACATCTGTACATGAACAAATGTCATCCTTCCAAAATCATCTGTCATTAATTGTCAATTTCCAAAACCAACTGCAAACTAAACACCGCTTTTGCCAACAATTGATTTGTTTTACTGCCTAGTTTTTCTGGAGTTATTTTGGTTTTTGAACACTTACCAATATGTTTAGTGTTAATGGTCAGGCTTCAGAATTTTAATGAGCTTGTTGTCACATATTAAAATGGTCATTCACAAAAAAAAAAAAAAAGCCCAATTCAAACTGTTTCTAGGAAATCAACACTGACAGTTGTTGGCTTCCATAATAGACAAACACATTAGCCTGGCTCTGACTGCTTAAATCGGAAATCCAAAGTAAACAGCAGTTGTAAAAAGGAGCTTTTATGTAATCTGTACTTGTTCAAATAGCAATCTTTGCCAACCTTCCTTCTGTCCAAAAACCCATTACAGATGCTTGATTACTGATTGCAAAATGATTTCTTGAGATAGAACTCCCCCAAAAATGGTTTAATGTAAACTCTAGACTGTAAACTCCCTTTTTTTAAAAATGGTATTTGTTAAGCACTTACCATTGTACCAGGCACTGTACTAAGTGCTGGGATAGCCACAAGCTAATCAAATTGGACACAGTCCATGACCCTCATGGGGCTCGCAGTATTAATCCCATTTTACAGATGAGGGAACTGAGGCAAGTTCAGTGACTTGCCTGAAGCCACATAGCTGACAAGTATGAATTTGGGCAGGGAATATGTCTGCCAACTCTATTTTATTGGACTCTCCTAAGCACTTGATAAAGTACTGTGCACACAGTAAGCACTCAGTATCATCAAATGATCTGATTAAATGTGAAACCTTCGATACTATTAAAACACAGCCATTACCCAATCCCTTCAAAGACACTGCACAAATATGGATATTTTACAGAACAATATCAGACTGTGTTTCGGATTGATTAGTGGCCTGGGAGAGATTGCAACTCTAAATTTTCCTCCCCTTCCCCTTTAACTCTGCTTCCGTAGCCTGGACTCTTGGTGTCTGTTGATACTGATGATGATGGTATTTGTTAAGCGCTTACTATGTGCAAAGCACTGCCATCTATTTACCCTCCTTACTCCCACATGGGTCTTAACTTTACAGGTGGTCATGGCCATCTACAAATTTCTTTCTTCAAGTGAACTATCCACATTCACATCTGTTACACCAGCCAGTCTGGCTAAAGACACTTCTTTTCAGACCCTTCCTGAATGCTTCTGAGATCTGGAGCCAGTAACCAGAATGAACTCCAGACCAAAGGATCTGGAAAAGTGTGCTGGGTGATCAGGGAGGTGTTATGGAACCAGGAACAATGATGAGACTGGAATAATAACTACGGTATTTGTTACGCGCTTACTTTGCATCAAGCACTAGTCTAAGCACTGGGGTAAATCAATCAATAAATCGTATTCATTCAATGCTTACTGTGTGCAGAGCGCTGCACTAAGCACTTAGGAGAGTAGAACAAGTCAGAGTTGGTAGACACATTTCCTTGCCCATGACGAGTTTACAGGCTAGAGGGGGAGACAGATGTCAATATAAGTAAATAACCCATCTGGACGTAAGCTCTGTGGGGGCTGGCGAAGGGGTGAGTAAGGCTACAAATCTGAGTGCGAGGGTGAGGCAGGAGGGAGCGGGAGTGGAGGAAGTAAGGGCTTATGAGGGAAATGAAGATGTATTCAAGTTAACTGGGTCAGAAGAAAGAAATGGGCTTAAAGCAAAAAGCCTGGGGTGAAGAAAGAGAACAATGTGTGGAGTAACAAGGTGGAAAAACTCCTGGCAAAAATGGCCTTCCTACAATTTAACCTCTGCCCTCGTGTTGGGCGAAGGCTCCCAATAAATCGCTCGAGGTCAAGGAAAGCTATTTTTCGGTGAGCTGCTGGAATGTTTGAACACAGGCCCGATCATCATCACATAATTAGAGCTAATTCTAGCTTTGTGGATGGAGCTTGGGATGGAGGCGGCAGAGATGGAATGGCTCGCCTTTTGGAGGGGCTAGAGGGTGTGTTGTTTAGAAAAAAAACCCAAACCATTCCTAGGGTACTTAGTGCCTTTCCAGGGATCGGGAACAATAACTGCACTTTTGAAAAGTGAGTATTAATAATGCTTTTCATAGAGCACCCACTGGGCATAATGCATTACTCTCTACCCCCCAGCGGAATCAAGTCCCACAGCTCAAAAGGTACTCAAATAGGAATGCGTTTCCCCACGGATGCCAAATTCTGTGGCTATGACCAGATTGATTGTCCCCAAGTAATCACAGAACAGATGAACTCTCTTTCAATCTTGGTGGGATTTAGAAGGGCCTGGGTTCTAATCCACTTGTCACGCTGCCATTTGTCTGCTGTGGGTGACCTTAGGCAAATCTCTGGGCCTCAGTTTCCTCATCTGTACGATGGTGATGAAGACTGTCAGCCCCATATGGGACAGGGACTCTGTCCAACCTGATTAGTTTATTTCTACCCCAGCCCGTAGTACTGTGCCTGGCACATAAGTGCTTAACAAAAACCATAAAACCTCCCGAGAAACAAAACAAAGTCATGAAGATTCATTCATTCATTCAATCGTATTTATTGAGGGCTTACTGTGTGCAGAGGACTGTACTAAGCGCTTGGGAAGTACAAGTCAGCAACATATAGAGACGATCCCTACCCAACAATGGGATTCGAGATTGTTTTACCTGGGTTTCTTATGTGAGAGTGGAACATCCCGGAATTTCAAATCAGATGAAAATGACCATTTTCTCAAACTGGTTTGCTTAGGAGATGTACACACAATTTCTTATTTTGCTTAAAAGTCAAATACAGATTACAACTTCTCTTCTCCCTTCCCTAGAAAGGAATAATCCATATCTATCAAGCAGACATAACTCAGCCTTGGCTCACTAGTACAGAGACGGTTTCTTCTTCATTCATTCAATCTTACTTACTGAACCCTTACTGTGTGCAAAGCACTGTACTAAGCATTTGGGAGAGTACAATACAACAACCAACAGACACAATCTCTGCCCATAACAAGCTCACTGTCTCCCTCTGAGAAGGGAGATGCCACCTTGAAAAAGGGTCCAGGATTATTCCTGGGGCTACCGTCGAGAAATTTACGCTCCCCAATCATGGCACATAGTCTAGTAAATTGAATCTAAGTTTTCACTGCTGTTAGCCCCTGTGCTGTTCCGGAAGCTAGCTACACAAGGAAAATAAGGCAACTTTAATTTAAGAGTCAACCGGTTTCTAATTAAACTGCCATAGGCAGCTGGTTGGATAAGTTTTAATCAGTTTCAATCACCTATTGATTGGTATGCTGAAGCTTAAAAAATTAAAAGTAAAAGATGATTGGGGAATTGTCCCATCTCAGAACAACAGCAGAGCCCTCTGTAAATAACTCCTCTTTTAACCATCAGCTAAATGAACACTTCAATACTGCAGTACAAAGTCTTCTGCAAAATTACTTTAACTAACAAGCAGAAATTTATCAGCTTCAGCCAAAATCAATGCTGAAATCAATTTGAACACTGGTTGTGTCTAAAGGGGCTCATTGGCAATTTAGGGAAATTACACCATGTAAATGCCTGTGCTTTAATTGAACAGTTTCATCAACTAGGCTGTGATTGCTGTCCGTTCATTTATTTACTTTCACTGGAGCTCCCATTCTGCAAAGGAATGGCTTTTGTGAAGCTGGAGAGAGGCTCTTTATCTTCATTTTATGCACTTTTGTGCTGAACAGATTTCAACAGGGAGACAAGTGATGGCTGAGGTCAAAATGAGCAAGGGTGTTTTTTTCTTTAAAACCTGCCAACATATATAAAGAATTAAAAAAAAAAACCCAAAACAAACAAAAAAACCCCAACATTTCCACTTTCACTTCCTCCTCTGCCTCCCATCCTCTACCTGTGGGAATCCCTCAAGGCTCAGTTCTGGGTCCCCTTCTATTCTCCATCTACACCCTCTCCCTTGGAGAAATCATTCATTCCCAAAGCTTCAACCACCATCTTCCCAAATCTACTTCTCCAGGACTGACCTCTTTCCTCCTCTGCAATCTCACATCTTTTCTACTCAGACATCCCACCAACACTTCAAAGTAATCAGGTCCAAAACAGAGCTCCACATATTCCCACCCAAACCCTGTTCTCCCACCATTTCTCCCATCACTGCAGACAACACCGTTATCCTGTCTCACAAGCCCATAACCTTGGCATTATCGTCAGCTCATCTTTCTCATTCAGTGCACATATACGACCTGTCATCGCACCCTATTGGTTCTCTCTTCACGATAGGGCTAAAGTCTGCCCTTTCCTCTCCGTCCAGAGTGTTAGTATCTTGACTCAAGCACTTATCTCCTGCCTTAGCTACTGAATCAGCCTCCTCTCTGACTCACTTACCTACTTCTTGTCTCTTCCCACTCCAGTTCATACTTCACTCTGCCTCCCGGATTGTTTTTCTTAAGAACCGTTCAAGTCCACGTCTCCCCACTCTTTAAGAGGTTGCCCATCCACTACCACACCAAACAGAAACTCCTCACCACTGGCACTACTCAATCATCTTGCTCCCTCCTATGTTACCTCATTGATTTTCTACAACAAAACCCAGCCTGCAGGCTTCACTCCTTCCACACCAACCTACTCTCTGTACCTCAGTCTCATCAATCCAGTCAACGCCTTGCCCCCATCCTGCCTCTGAAACTCCCTCCCCGCTTCACATACAAACCACCACTCTCCCCACCTTCAAAGCCTTAAGAAAACCACACCTCCTCCAAGAGACCCTCCCTGATTAAGCCCTCACATCCCTACTCCCTCTCCCTTCTGCGTCATCTAGACACCTAGATCTGTACCCTTTAAGCACCTGATATTCACCCTACCCACCGCCTCAGAGCAGTTATGTATATACATGTAATTTATTCATACTGATGTATGTCTCCCCCTCTAGATTGTAAGCTTGCCATGGGCAGGGAACCTGCAACCTACAACTCTGTTGTATGGCACTCTCCCAAGCCCTTTGCACAGTGCTCTGCATGCAGTAAGAGCTCAACAAATACCACTGATTGATTAGGCTGCCTTGTTTTAGCTAGAAAAGCAAGAAGGAATTTGGAAAAATTTCTCAAGCCACAGCTACTTCCATTGATCATTATACAAGAGGGTCAGGGGAGAACGGCAGTGAGGAATCTCACGGTCCCTCCTCACAGTCTCACGGGGACATCAGCAAGAACCCAAAGCTGATAATAGGAAAAATATCACTTCCAATCAGGTGGGGAAAAGAGCAAAAAAAAAAAAAAGAAGTCAATGAACCAGATGTGAACTGACCAAAACCTGAAGAATTCATTGAGAAGTCAGAGGTTGTGGGTTCAAATCCTGGTTTCACCACTTGTCTGCTGTGTGATCTTGGGCAAGTCATTTAACTTCTCTGCACCTCAGTTACTTCATCTGTAAAATGGGGATTGAGACTGTGAGCCCCACGTGGGACAATCTGATTACCTTGTATTTACCCCAGCGCTTGGAACAGTGCTTGGCACATAGTAAGCGCTTAACAAATACCATAATTATTATACACAGAGATATTTTTAAGGAGCAAGAAATGTGGATCTTTCTGTTGAAGCCTGCAAGATCTGGACAGTATGTTTTTTCAACTACCTTTCCAACACACATCTCAGCTACCCCACCCATCCTACACATAGCCCAACTTGGGTGACATTTCAAAAGCTCAATGACAACCATTTTGTGATGATGGAGAGAATGAATGACTCAAGACCCCAGCAGGAAAATGTCAAAACCATAGGCCAGAGAATGTATAGTTACAGAAATCTATGTGCAGCAGGTTGGCACACATGTAAACCATCCGATATCAATTAAAGGTCAGTCAGTCAGTCAGTCAATCAGTCGTGTTTACTGAGCGCTTACAGTGTGCAAAGCACTGTATTACGTGCTTGGTAGAGTACAATATAACAATAAACAGACACACTCCCTGCTCACAACGACTTACTGTCTAGAGACAGACATTAATATCAATAAATGAATGATAGATATGGACATACGTGGTGCGGTGCTGGGAGGGGGGATGAATAAATGGAGCAAGTCAGGGTGACACAGAAGGGAGTGGGAAAAGAGGAAAGGAGAGCTTAGTCAGGGAAGGCCTCTTGGAGGAGATGGGCCTTCAGCAAGGTTTTGAATAGGCGAGAGTAATTGTCCTAAGTGCATTCCCAACCTCCTGAGAGGACAATAATGCTCTCTCATCCTAAGGAAGGTTTTGAGGAGCAAGGCTGCCTTCTGATTACTCTGCTCTTTTGCTACAGACACAGGCCTTCCCCACAAAATCACCATTTTGTAGGGTAAACTAAGGGAGAAAATGTCGATTCTGTACATAAACGTGGATTTGCATGCACAGTGCACATATGTGGGATATGCTTATATTTTATACTTCAGATATTCAAAGGGCAAAACAGGGTTCTTAATTTTCAACTTCTAACATCCTCTGCTTTTACTCTCATGATTTATATGTATATATATACATATGAACATTATTTATAAATAAATGAAACTTTTAGTTGCTGTGAGAAAATCTGTTTTTAGTCATAATTCTTAGATAACTTTTCTAAAAATGTAATTATGGTTTAATCGGGACTTTATGTTTATTGACTAAGTATACTGTTACATTTTGCTGCTACAGTAAGCAGACAGAATAGAATCAGTATGTTGGCGAACCTTACATAATACATACTTTTCTAAATACACTAAGCTTGTTAAAATGCTATATTGATTGTGCCCTAGAGCAAATTCTAATTTTGTCTCCACATTTTTCATTTTATTATTCGATTTCACAAAACAGAAGCTACAAACTCTGCTTTTAGCAGTAATATCATAAATTCATGTTTAAATACCATCAAGGAAACCTCCTGTTAAAGTTAAGGGAAAAGGAGACAGTGCAGTCTAACAAAGCTATATCAGAAAAAATTTCACTGCAGCTAAATGGTAAAATATGCCTAATGTTCATGGATCAAATATCCCACCTTTTTTTTCCCCCTGAGTTAATGCATTCGCAACTCAAATTCAGTGGAAGAATGTATATGCTACTCTATGAATCAGAATATAAAAATATTTTGCTTCAGTAAGGTATCAAGTTAACAAAAACATGGTCTTGCAGAGCAAAGTAACCAATGATGGAACTAAAAAAAAAATTATGCTGAAAGGTGCATTCAGTAAATGCCTCTTGGACTTGCCAGGGAATTATTTTTCAAAAAAGCAATTTAAGTAAATACCCTAGATGCTGCAGTATACAAATAGTTTCCACTGCTGAGCAGTTACCTAGAGCTTAAACCTTCCACCTCATATCAACTTCTGAAAAATAGCAGGAAAAGATTAGAAAATCAGCTGTAAATCTGGAAATGCACCACAAGCCCTATTGTAAGAATATAATTAAGCTGTGACTCCAATGATCAAATCTTGAGTTTTGGATGCCTGAAGAGATGATGGGGAGAAAAAAACAGTCGAAATCACATTGATCTTTACGCTTTCCTCGAGTAGCACATTAAAAACACATACGCGCACACACCTCTCTAAATTTTGGAAATATTAATGATACTGTCTTTCAAAACCAAGTCCAAAAGCCATTTGCTTAATTTGGCCTGTTTATCACAACTTGTGCACTTGCGCACAGTTGCTTAATTAAGCAAATATCTTTTGAGTTTCCGGGGGAAAAAAACAGTGATAGTATTAAGAGGAAGCCTTAGAACTCTAAAATATATCTCTCGCAAAAGGGGGAAGGGACATTTAGATTCAGCAAGTTCTCACTAAAAATATTGCAATAAAGTATTGATTTTTGCCTGGCTCAATTGACTGAAAAGTTGTTTGTATAGCAATATTGCCCAAGCCAATATACTGGAACAATTTTGTTAGCCACAGTAATCAAGTGTATTTCTGAAGTATAATTATACTGTCATAAAAATAAAGCCAAGATCCCTATCTCCAAAGCGGTAAAGCTATAGAGGCCATAAAAAAAGGGGAGGAAAACAATGACCAAATAAATGAGATATTTTTAATGAAATTTAGTGTCTTTAAAACCCGCCAATGCCCCAGCTTTCTTCCCTTAAGCCAAGGTTAGAGTGAAGAGTGATCAATATTTCCATCTCAATAAACTATTTCAATAATGGTTAATTTGGGTGAAAACAGAGTCTGAAAATTTCTGCTCACAGACCTGCGACACCCTGTCATGTTTGCTGAATGCTGATAATAGATCTTTGCCATAATGGATATGACCAAGTGTAAAGTTGTAAAAACAGGGGAGGAAGGGGGAGAGAGAGGGAAAGACAGAAAGATACATACAGTCACATGAACTCAGCCTAAAAGATACAATCTACATTGTCTTCTGAAACCAACTCCTAATGGTAAATGCTGGGAGAGGGGAGTTGGTGAAACATACATAATTAATTGTATTTGACAAATGCTTATTGATTTACTGAAAGCATAAATATTTGTGGGTGTCAAGGTCTATAATGCAATCTGGCTATATGTAGGTATTTAATTTTGCACTAAGGTGGTGTCTTGTTCGCTTCTTTAAAATATACAGTCTTCGGAGGAAGGGAAAGACACTTCCTTTGGTTGAAATTTAAAGGTCCTGGTGAACCACATAGTTTTGGTGGACTGCAGGGCAGTATGAAGATCTAGAATTGACTTCAGATTTTTCATTCTTTGTTTCATTCATTCAGTTGTATTTACTGAGTGTTTACTGTGTGCAGAGTACTGAACTAAGCGCTTGGAAAGTACAATTCAGCAACAGAGAGAGAAACAATCCCTGCCCACACTGGGCTTACAGTCTAGAAGGGGGGAGACAGACACCAAAACAATAGGCATCAATATAAATAGAATTATAGATTTATACATATATACATAAGTGCCGTGCGGCGGAGGGGGGGGGGGCGGGGGGGGGAATAGATCAAAGGGAGCGAGTCAAGGTGACACGTGTGCAGGGTTGGAACAGGTGCGTGCCACTGACCACGCATTTATGAAAGTGACGTCGCCCAAGATCTTAACTCTCATGTTATAGGAGAACCGGGTGTACTGACCTGACTGGAGGAATCCTTAAACGCCTTAGTTATTAAGTCCTTAATGGTTATGTGTCTAACTACCAAAGGCACAAAGAAGAGAGAGGAGGCCCAACAAATTAGAGGCCAGGAACAAGGCATCGCATCACTCTCAGAAGACAAATTTATCGCTGGCCAGAAGATCAACTTCAGTTTGGTTACAAAGACACAGAACTGTGGCTTCAAAACTCTTAGAAGCAGGTCTTTTTTGTGGTACCTGCTTCTGACCAAGCTTACTTTAAACGGATAGAGATAAAGATGGAAAATAAATATCTCTCAAGGAACCCAGGCCTAGACTTTATTTTTTTTCTAAATCAGACCAGTGTTCCTCCTCTACAGATACCCAGAGTGACAGCATGTCCTTCTTCGCCAGTAGTCACAAGAGCTGAAAAGGAGCCAAATCCCTGGCTGCTGTCAAAGGCCCAGGTGACTGACTCCCAACTAGAAGGCGAGGGCTGGGATGCTTCGTGGCCAAAATCCCACCTCGGATCCATCGCATTCTCTTCAGGTCTGGAGCACAGGGGAGGATGCACTCTTTCTGCGATTAGGGGATGCATTTTCATTTGTATTTGTGCAGTTAGTCAGAACTTAAGGATCTGAAGACATCAGTCACCAATTAGAAAATAAATGGCTTCGTTTACAACGTTAAAATATAGGTTAATATCAAAGTTAAAAATGTCTGAGGTATAAACAAAGTCATAATAGGATGCAGGGTTACTATATATGGTAAACAGCTCTCTGGAGAAAAAGCTTTATTACTCCCTCGGGGCTTTCTTACAGAGTATGGATTTTTTAATTCCTAGTGGAATATTTTTCATACACCACTGCAGACTATTAAGTACCAGATATTACATTATGTAGTTTAAACTTGGCATTACTGCTTGAGAGAGACTTCCCTGTTGAGAAAACTATTTCTTTCCTGTTACAATTTTTTGAATATGAAAATGAACACTCCTTCAGGGTATGATCACTGCAACAGAAATTTGGGGGAAGTTTATAACAACATATTCATCAACGTATGGCAATCCTCTCAGGGGGATGGGGTGAGGAGAGAAGAAAATACAACAGGAAGAAGGTTTTTTAATAACTCTGTTGACACGGGGCGCAGCCGTGGTACTTTATAAGGCTCGGCTTCCATTGGGTATCGTGGGAAGCCCTTGACTAGCATGGGCCACTAGGAAATTTAAAAAGAATAATAGTATTTAAAAAAAGAGTGAAGGAAAAAAATACATTAAACGTCGGTCCAGTTTAAGGTGCACTTAGCCAAAAGTAGACCATTAACGGTTTACCCAGGAGAGCCCCGACCTCAGAAATATTAAAACGGCAATATAAATGCACCCTTCCAAGTGTTAGCTGAGAAAATAGATGCCCTGCAGTATTCGGGAGTAAACTTGGGAAAGGAAATTTCAGAGCAGATGGGGCCCTTAAAAATCTCTCCTAAGAAGGGGCTGAAGGTCCTTGCCCACTTTCCTGCCCAAGAAATTCAGGACTTGGCATAACTAGGTTCCAAAAGTTTAAACCAATTGGACTACTCACTTGTAGACTGTACCTCCGTTGCCGTGACCGAGGGGCTCTCGATTTTCTATGTCTTGTTCATTCATCTCCGTGAGAAAGAAAGAAAAACAAAAGAAGTGTCATGCTGGGGATGGAAATGTCAAGGAAAAGCAACTCTGGGCCATAAACAACAAGCAGTCTGGGTCATTTCAAGTTCAGCTGCAAGAATGAGAAGATCAATACAACATTTGCTGTCCAATTTATAAAAGACGATACCAAGGGACAAAGTGATGGAAAGTTTAATGACAATTTGTTTGCCTGGGTCATTTCATTAAAGTTTGATAAAAGGTGTCAAAATGGAATGATATAATATAGCTCAAAAGGGTCAGGTCAAAGATACTGATAGGAAAAGGGTCGGCAGCATGGAATATACCCAAAGCCAAACCACGCTGCATGGAGCAAAAAACCAAAGTAGAAAAGCCCCAATCCTCTGCACCAAAAAAATAACCAAACCCAAAAAAACCCCTCCAAAAACCAGGCAGCCCTAATACTGTTGTCTTATAAATGACCTATAAATCAGACCATATAAAGCTTTGAGATTAGTTGATAATTAACATATGTCAAGCTAACTGGATAATGTATACTGCTTTTCCTAATGTAAATATAGCTTCTCTTTGAAAAGAGCAAATTACAATTTAGCAATATCTTAGTAGCACAATGCCAGGCCAAGTCATTCGCTGCTGATGGAAAAATGCCAAGGCAATGTGTTTTCAATGCAGCATATACTGTATAAATGAAAAAAAAGGTAGACCAATGTAGTATTCACACCCAACAAACCATTCTTGATTAGTCCATATATTAAAAAAGTATTTCTTTGATTTAGGGCATCTTTGGTTTTTTACGAACCTGATTTAGGTCACAGATAGGTGTTGTGGTTTACTATTTAATAAAATACTATTTAATATGAAAATAGTCTTTTAATAAATTACTATTTTTCTCCACATCTTTTAAGACTAATCAGATTTTATTTGATGCAGTCGGTAATTTTCTACCAACTGGTTCGGTTGCTTAAAAATTAACTGCCAACTTTATCTATTCACTAAGTAAATTCAATAAAAGGCCTGCTTTCCATACAGTTAAAGCCTGAGAGAAGCTATAGTAAGCTGCAGGGAAAAAAAAATCAATTTCCAGGGAATTGCACAGGCTTGCATGAACAGAAAATGGATGGAGTTTTTAATTCAATATCACCTGGAAAAAAAATAGTTTGCTTTCAGACCATTATAGAAAAGCTTTAAATATTTTACTATGCTCTAATCTTCAACCAATTGAATAAAGCAGTGTTTCATTCATCAAGGGAAATATTTTGCTTCCATATATTTCTAGGGCTGAAGCTTCTGAGAGCTGTGATAATTACGAATACATTGGAACCGAACTGCAAGCTGAAGAAACAGCTTTTTTGCCAGGTCCTAGCTCAAATAATTCTAAAAAAAACCCCCAAAAACCCCAAAACACAAAAAAACCCCACGTTGATGGAGGAATGCTTAAACGCTGATTCAGGATACAGATGTATGAAAACGCATACTGACTGATGCTATGTACAGTCAACTAATTACTACATGCTCCTCCGGTCAGTGGATGAATCCTGGACAAACAAAAAAAAAATGTCAACTTTTTCCGTTTTGTAGCTACCTTATCTGCATGCTTCTTTCACTGCCTGTCCGTCACAAACTCAACAATGAGAAGCAGTATGGTCTAGATGGAAAGTACTCAGGTCTGGGAGGCAGAGGACTTGGGTTCTAATCCTGGCTCTGCCACCTGCCTGCTGCGTGGCCTTGGGCAAGTCACTTTACTGGGCCTCAGTGACCGTGGAGAAACAGCATGGCTCAATGGAAAGAGCGCGGGCTTTGGAGTCAGAGGTCATGGGTTCAAATCCCAGCTCCTCCAACTGTCAACTGTGTGACTTTGGACAAGTCACTTAACTTCTCTGGGCCTCAGTTACCTCATCTGTAAAATGGGGATGAAGACTGTGAGCCCACCATGGGACAACCTGATCACCTTGTAACCTCCCCAGCGCTTAGAACATTGCTTTGCACATAGTAAGTGCTTAATAAATACCATCATTATTATTATTATTAAATGAGGATTCAATACCCATAATCCCCCTCCCAGACTGTGAACCCCATGTGGCACAGGGACTGGGCCCAATCTACTCATACTGCATCACATCCCATTCAATCAATAGTATTTATTGACTTGGACAGTCCAATACAACAATATAACGGACACACTCCCTGCCCACAAGCAGCTTACAGTCTAGAAGGGGAGAGGGGCATTAATTCCAAATGTGGACATATGTTTATATGGAATATTGCAGGTGTTTATGACTAAATATCTAGTCTGGGACCAAACTCAAGGGCCCCAAGCTCATTGTGGGCAGGGAATGTGCCCGTTTATTCGTATACTGGACTCTCCCAAGTGCTTGGCATAGTGCTGTGCACAGAGTAATCACTCAATAAATACGACTCAATGAATTATTGGCTTAAACCCTAAAGGGGTGGGAGAACAGGCACTTGACCCCACCATTTGACAGATGAGTAAGCTGAGTCACGGAGAGGTGGGGTGACTTACCCAAGGTCACCTAGCAGGCAAAGGGTAGGGAACATGTTCTCTCCCAAGTGCTCGGAATAGGGATCTTCATGCAGTAAATGCTCAATAAATACCATTGATTGATTGACCAATTGATAAAAGCCATCCAGATACCTAACCATTTGATGAAATGGCGATCTGGCTTAGTCAGGCATAACCAGGACTGCTCCCAGCCTGATGGGATTTCCAGAAAATATCGTCTGGCTTGTACTTCCACAGCTATAAAGTGGCTCAGGAAATGGAAGTCCAAAGGAGGCAGGGGTGGCCACTGACAGCCTTTGTGGGATCCTGGACACACAGCTACTTGTGACGTGACAGGCCATAATGTTGATGATTGTGGCATTTGTTAAGCAGTTACTATGGGCCAGGCACTGTACTAAGCACTGGGGTGGACCCAAGGAAATCGGGTTGGACACAGTCCCAGTCCCACATGGGGTTCTCAGTCTCAATCCCCATTTTCCAGATGAGTTAACTGAGGCCCAGACCCTGTATGCACAACAGCAGACAGACAGCTGAGCCGGGATTAGAACCCAGGTCCTTCTGACGCCCAGGACCGGGCTCCGTCCACTAGGCCGTGCCACTTCACACGCACTGCCATTTGTTGATGTCATAAGCACCGCCTTGCAGCAGTCTAAGTTCACCTGAATTTGCAGCGTTTCTCTGGAGCGACTCCTGGTCCTGGCCCAACCCTCCTCTCTAAACTGGGACCCTCTTGGTTTCTTCCCCAGATCCCCAAACACTGCTTCTGGGCCAGAAGTGCTGAAAACTCCTTGAGGGCAGGTAACCGGATTACCAACTCTGCTGGGTCATCCTCTCCCAAGCGTTTAGTACAGTGCTCTGCATATGGTTAGCACTCAATAGGGTTGCCTGAGTGAGCCAAGGTGGAGGGAGGCTAGGTGCTGAAAATAAAAATACCGGACTCAAAGGTGGCTGTGCCATTTGTGAACCCAATAGGGGATGTGACAATGTGACCATCGGCGAAGGGAATGGGTTTGGGGGTTGGGGGAGGTGGGGAGAAAGAGGAGGTAGGATGGGCTAATGGCAGACAGGAACAAAGAGAGGATGATAGGAGTGACTGACACCAGGGATGATAATGCCGTAAATAACCTGAAAAGCAAATGTTGTAGTGAAGGAGAAGCAGTGCGGCCTAGTGGATATGGCACAGGCCTGGGAGTTGTGTTGTGTCACACTTCTCTGTTGTGTGACCTTGGGAAAGTCCCTTCACTTTTCTGGGCCTCACTGACCTCACCTAGAAAGCGGAGATTATGACCATGAGCCCCATGTGGGTCACGGACTGTGTCCAACCTGATTAGCTTATATCTACCCCAGCACTTAGTAGATTGCCTGGCACAAAGTAAGAGTTTAATGTGCATAAAAAAGGAGTGCTAAAATGAAGGATGTGCAAGGAATATGACCAGACTGTGAGCCCGTTGTTGGGTAAGGACCGTCTCTGTATGTTGCCAACTTGTACTTCCCAAGCGCTTAGTACAGTGCTCTGCACACAGTAAGCACTCAATAAATACGATTGAATGAATGAATGAATGAATGGCAGATGGGGTGTTCATATGAAACATACGAACTCATATCACAAATGCAGGATTAGGTTCAGGACCTGGAATGGATGAGAAGCATCTATGGTTACTGTGTGTTTAAACCTAGCTTTCAGGGACTTAAAGTGGATAACAGTGAACTTTCTACAAAATAAGGAACTTATTTGAAATTTCCAAATATTTTTGTATTTGTTGAATAGAAACGAGAAGACATGACAATAACCAATAAATCAAACCTCCAAAAACAGAGAAGGCAAGACCAGGGTTGCTTTTCACTGGCAGAACTTTGTGTTATGGTCGTTTTTTTTTCAAACTGACTTTTATGAGCTTTTTCTAACTGCTTCAGAGCAAGGAACAATGAGAAGCTGACCTCACTGTACTCAAATTGGGGTGGAGCAAACGGATGTCAATTAATCAACTGATGGTATTTACTGAGCACTTAGTGCCAAGCACTTGGCAGAGTACAATACAAAAAGAGTCAGCACACACAATTCCTGCCTGCCAGGAGCTTACAATCTAGAAAGAAACACGCCAAGAAGTATCTGAGATGCAGCCCGATTTACAGCATCCGATAAAGATGCTGAAAAGTACCGCGATTAATTTATTTTTTCTTGGAAAAATGGAATCCTCCATCATCAAACGATAACAGGACAACTCTGCCTCCAACCCAAGACTGAACGCTAACCTTGAACAGATGAGCTTGATTAGGTAACGATACTAATCAAATGAATGGGAAGATAAAATGAATTCAATTACGGATCAGAAACAAAACTCTCTTTGTTTATGGCTTGCCTGTAATGGTGGAAGAATCAGCGCCCATCTTTTATAAATCATTAAAATCCAAATGCTCAATTAATCCTTATTTTATATGTAAAGCGCCAACATAAACTAAGTCCTGCTACTAGACCTTGGCTTCACGAATCGAAGCAATAACGGTTTCTGAAAGCGGTCACACTCTATGAGCAGACAATTGGAGAGATTTAGTAAATCCCACTTTATAGAGCAGGGGACTAATCGGAAAACACGAGCCAGTCAAATGTTTCTTATGAACTGTTGACACTCTATCAATGCGGAATCAATTGGTGGCATTTACGCTGAGTGACAGAAAAGAAATAAATATTTATATCACATAACCTATATCAATGAACCTAGGCAGAAAGCTATTTCTAACCTGTCAATATTTGATTATCTTGAAGAATCATGTCCCTTTTTTTAATGATTAATATGAATTCCTTATTAAACCTAAGTGGAGGCTAGTGAAAAGGCAAATCATTATTAATGCTTCAGAGTAGAAATAAATTAAAAAACAAACTATGCTGCAATGTTAAAGTAACATTAAGCGTGACTTACGCCTTCCACATCAAGCAATGTCAGCATTCGGACCAGAAATCCATCAATTCGCACAACTGTGCATGTTAAGACATCACTAGGTACGATTGCTTACTGGATGGTTACAATGCAACATCGAACCACTCAAGGATGGGGAACTAAGGAAGGTGTTTTACTTATTTCTGAAGTCCTTTTTCTGGGGGCAAGCCTTAGGGATACCAAAAACAGTGATTTATTTTCATTATAGGAAAGCACGAAAACATTTTACACTTCAATCACCCACGTTTCAAAATCTCCCTTTTATTTGTACTTGACCTGAGATTACTAATCTCATCTAATACACACACAGACACAATTTCACCCTACTCGATAAAAGCGGGAAAACTGAAAACATGAGGATGGCCTTTCTGGTTTGGTGGCTTGTGGCTGACAAAATGGCTGTTAGAAAAAAATCCATCACAGTTAATTGACCACTTCCCGGCATAATGAATTAATAATAATAATGATGGCATTTATTAAGCGCTTACTATGTGCAAAGCACTGTTCTAAGCGCTGGAATTCACAACATCCCACTTTGGGCTAATGCTGAAATACATTTTTCCCCCTGAAGAGCACAGGAGTTTTTCTTCTGTAAATGATAATAAGTACCCAGAATGTAAACACACTTGAGATGTGTGCTGAAGAAACTCTACCCTAATTCCACTCCTTGTGCTTTTGGACAGACTTTGTTTCCAACAGGCACTTCTTCACAACTGCTGAGGCCACGGATATGTTTCGAAATCTACAGTTAATCATACCACACGTCCACGCTTGCATGCACGCATCACCTCCCCACCCCCCACCCCACCCCCAGCTTGGGAGAAAGTGATGGTCTCTTGTCCAAAATGTTTCAGATTAGTAAACAGGGCAGCAGTGTTGCTGCCCTACTGTACCTTACAGAGGGATGCGGGTCTATTAGCCCACAATGTTACAGGTGATTTTAAAGGACAAGCCCGAAGAGTGGGGCTTTGTCTTCTTGACATGCCCCACTCCAACTACTTGATTCATGAAATGCCAATGAGGCTCGGAGAGGTCAGCGTGTGAAGGCACTCAATGCGCATCTGAGATAATTAAGATTTCAGCCTTCTAAACATGGAGGGGAAGTGAACAGCAGTTAAGAAAATCAATAAGAGTCTTTTATTTGCGGTGACACAGATGTCTCAGTCAATACAGCCTAATAGGCAAGCTTGATCGCAACGGACAGGTGCCTGCCTCTAAGCCTCAAAAGGCTCCTGCTACAACAAACATTAAAACTTATTTATGCTCCTACTGAAGAAGGCTGGCTCCTGTAGGCTGCTTCGTTTAGCAGGGTGTCTTTAAAATGATTACCCCACCTGAGATCTGCCGGGCAACATGCATCAAAACTGGAGAGAAATGACTACCTTCGTTCATTCATTCAATCGTATTTACTGAGTGCTTACCGTGGGCAGAGCACTGTACTAAGCACTTGGGAAATGCGATACCCTTGAGTCCCATTTCTCCAACAATTGCAAGGGGAGGGACGCTGGGTTTTTGGATCACCTCCTGTGCTACCCTGGATTAGCCACTGGAGAAAGGTAGGGGGCCGCGGAAAAGCCAGTTTGCTTCCCGACGCGAAGGGAAAGTCAGGAAGGGATGATCTTTCCTTTCCATTTGGAAGGCAACTTCAACGCACCTCCTTCGAAATGCCACAGCCACATCCTCACAATCCAGGGGTGGGCTCGGCTGTTTGGAATTGATGCACATTTTTTAAACCAAGGTAGGGAGCTGGGGGTGGGGATCCGTGTGTGGGGCTTCAATCTACTGGAAGCTTATACCGATTAGCACCATTGAAGCCTGGGCGGCAAATTGCTCTGTCAATCAAATTAAGCCACGGGATTCATTTGTGACACAGGCACATTTGGGCTCCTCGGGTGCTTCCCGAAATAATAGGGTACAAATAAATGGTCGATAATGAGTTAACACCGTGGCCGGATCTTAATAAGCGATAACACCTACCTGGCCATTGGCTAATATTTTCTTCAGTTCAGCGGATGACTTCTTTAAGCTGGAGATGAAAAATAGCGATTTTAATGGCAAGATGTGATCAGGACTAAAAGCACTGTTTCTTAAAGTATCAGCATGAAGAGTATTTACTTGGTTCCTATTGTGTGATCACCCGGCAAAATACATTCCGATGTTTTCTCGTGACTCTTTTGGGTTTAGGCATCAGCTCAAAAACAGAGGAGCAAAATGCCAAGGGTCAAAACATACAAATCAAAATGCTCAGGAAGAGAAAATAGGCATCTCAGCAGGGCAGAGAATAAAAAGTCTAAATGCCTACTAAAAAGCCCACTTTTTTGGCTAGGAAGTAGAAGCAACAGGAGAAGCAGAGTGGTCTAGTGGATAGAGCCCGGGCCTGGGAGTCAGAAGGGCCTGGTTTCTAATCCCGGCTCTGCCACTCGTCTGATGCATGATCTTGGGTAAGTCCCTTCACTTCTCTGGAGCTCAATTCCCTCATCTGTAAAATGGGGACTAAGCCCCATATGAGACATGAGCTATGTCCAACCTGATTAGCTTTACATCTACTCCAGTGCTTAGTACAGTGCCTTGGTCATAGTAAATTCTTGATACCATTAAAAAAATATATATTGTTTCCAATAAGGTATATGAAAACAGAACACATTTCTTAGGATGGTGGTGGATGGCCTTCCTTAGAGATCTGTTGATCTCGCTCCATTAATGAGGGCAAATGTAGGTCAAGTGGTGCTTGTGAGCAAGAATATGGACAAGAAGAAACTCTGAAGTCTCTCCTCCAAGCCCGTGATGCTCTGAACAGCCACCAAAGCCTTCACGGAACAGACTTGACAAGCTACAGAAAACCCTCTGTTCCTCACCATCCGGTCAAGAGGCAAGTGAGCAATGAGCTCCCCAAAGAAAAGGAACAAGAGAGAAGCACCGCGTATGGAGACCACCTGCAGGTGGGAGACATTAAGCTCCTCATGGCCAGGGATTGCCTCGACCAATTCTACTGTACTGTACTTTCCCAAACGTTTACAGAAAACGCTCAATAAATACCACTGATTAGCCTTTCTTAATATCCTGACCCACTCATTCTTAAAAAATATCCAAAGAACATGGAAGTACAATTATAATCCAAAGCTATATCAAGACAAAAAAAGAAATTTGCATCACACCATTTCTTAGTCAATTTCAGTCTAATTTAGTCTTTCTACATGGATGTCTATATGCTCGGTCCACGTGTGGCTGAGCAGATATAACTGTTGAAGTTTTGAAGTTTCTTTCTATTAATTATCCTCCGATTTCTTCTTAAAGAGAAATCCCAGGTAGGCACCCATCAATTACAGACTCTCACCTATTGCCCGGAAGTGACTCTGAGATTGTTGGGCTGCTATGATGAGAGGGCCCGGCGCGTGTGTTCACCTACAGGCAAAGGAAAAAGAAAAAAAAAATCTTTATCAGGCATTTGTGTTGAAAGGACACGGTTCTAATTAACCTGTAATCTGCCATAAATTTCTCATTTCACTATGAAGGTTAATTAGCTTGTTGCTAGGCCCGCCCATGGTTGGGAGCCTATTCATTATGTAGGTTACTGTGCTACATTACCCGACGCCCGACGCACTGCTCTCTAAGCCCTTTACGCTTTAAAATGCCTATTTAAACTACCCTGGGACGAAGGAATAAACAGAGAAAGAAGATGCCATCATTCTCTTGCTCTGGGGGTGGGGGTCGAAAATGATGAAAAGTTCATAAAGGGCACAGATGACTTTCCCTTAAAGAACGCAGCCAATGTTAATGAGTGGTGAGATCAGGATCTTAGGCCCTCTGCTTCTGCCAGAAATTAGGGCCAGAAGTCCCGGATCCCATTGACTGCTTTAAAACTCATAGAAATGCCCTACTAAACTAGCCTGGCTGAATGAAGAGTGGGGTGCGAGTAATTAATTTTGAAATGGCTTAAGAGCAGAAGAGAATCGTTGCCCTTTCAAGTAGCAGCTTTATTCTGTGACACAGAATTTGGGAAATGTAACCAAGCGCCCCCCAAAAATAACATTTATTTTTGGGATAAATGAAATCAAAATAAGAGAATGATGCCATGGGGTACTACTGTTCTATGTTTGAAAAGGTTTCTAGCAATTAACTGGTGAAATACATTCAACGTTCGTCTCTCTCAAGGCAATGTTTGGGTGGTGGGGGGGTGTCAGAGTTAAGAAATTTATGAGCATAAAACTTAAACCCCCAAAAGATTGCACTTTAAAAAGCCCTGCATCCTAACATATAGATATTAAGCATATATTACCGATGAATTTCTCCACCACCCCCATTTAAAAAAATACTGCTTGTCAGAGCCCGAGAAAACGCAGTTTTATTTGACATTTCAATAAGTGGAACACAGCATTACAAATCCATCTAACTTTACTGAAACAATTATTGAAATTCGTACCTTCAGGCCATGTATGTTCCGTTTCCCAGGAGGCTTGCAGGCTGAAACAGTAATTGACTAAATTGTAGAACACATCAGGGCCATTTACAAATTTGCTCAAAATGAATCGTTTAAAAAGAAATGAGGGTGACACCAAAATTAGCAGAGAGAAATGATTGAAAAGTGGCTCCCAAGACCCAAAGTGGGAAATATGAACCAGGGTTTTTAACTTGCAGGAGTGAGCATTTATAAATGCAAAGAGCTTTCTGACACCACTAGTATAAATTCCAATTTCTGCTTAAAACAAAACTAAATCAACTTAACAGAGTTAAAATGATTAGATTTCTTTCCTAATTCAAATTTCAGCCATATCTTTCCCACTCTGTAATACTGTTTCCCCTATTTAAATCACTTAAAAAAAAAGCAGAGTTTAAGAAACACATTCCATGATGGAATTAGTCAAGTTTGGAAGTAAGTTTCCTTTAGGCTTAAATAGATACATTATATTAGAACGGTTATTTCATTGACTTATAAATCTTTGGTAGCCAGTTAAATTTACGGCCAAACAGAAAGTATTACGAGAAAAGAAATGATAATTTCCTGATACCTTCTTGAACTACAGGTTAGCACTTTCCCTATTCAGCAGATGCTTCTTCATCAAACATTAAAAAACAAAAGCTTCTGGCTCCATGTTATGGACTGTTTCCATTTGAAAACTACAGAGGTCTACAAATTGTATGTTAAGGGGCTGTCAATTTTGATTGATTGTTGTGGGAAGGATGAATTTGATTTTTTTCCATCTCAGATGCACATGTATTTTACCTCTTTCTGACAGGAGGAAATAGAGCTGTTTTTTAATAAAAGTAATGGTCCAAATGAGTAATAATTACTAAACAGATCGGATCCGTCTTAATTTGATATATTTTAAGGCAAATTAAAATAAGCCCTATTGTTCCCCAATAAGGAACCCTTCCCCACACACTAATTTGGGTATTTTTTAAATTTTCCTCTTAGGTATTTCAAATTTACTTTCTTTTTTATGGAAATTAGCCTTTTGATCAAAGTAGTAAGTGCATATGCCTACTGCTAGCTTCTCAAGGACCCATCAATACTATCTACCAGCACTCATGGCTGTTCCATATGAAGTGCCCTGGGTAACACATACTTCATTAAATAAGTGTGTTGTTTACCAGGTACAACGGAAAAGCTTTGGCTCTCTCTGCAACAGATCTCTGACAAATTATCGCCTGGGGAACAGTGACACGTACTTTGTTATCTCTAGGTGGTGGCAAGCTGGGGATATGAAGGAGTACGCCTTTTCACATTTTTTTCCTTACATTTAAGGCATAATTTTTAGGGATTCTCCGTATGCAACCACCGCTCTGGGGGAAAACATACCAAAAACTAAGTTTTGGGGAATAAATATTAACGCCATCTGACCCCTCGTCTCGGCCACTCGAGAGGGCCAAGGACCACTGGTCGTTGCCCCAGAAGTCGGTTAGTCAATCGTATTTTATTGAGCGCTTACTGTGTGCACAGCACTGTTCTAAGCTCCTGGGAGAGTACAATATAGCAAACCACTCAATCCCTCAGGCAAGGAGTCAAAGGACCAGGATTCTAATCCTGGCTCTTCCACTTGTCTGCCAGTGACCTTGGGCAAGTCACTTAATTTCTCTGTGCCTCAGTTAACTCATCTGTAAAATGGGGATGAAGACCGTGAGCCCCATGTGGGACAACCTGATTACCTTGTATCTACCCCAGTGCTTAGAACAGTGCTTGGCACATAGTAAGCGCTTAACAACTACCATCATCATCATCTCATCTGTAAAATGGGGACTGTGACACCCACGTGGGACATGAACTGAGTCCAACCTGATTAGCTTGTATCTACCCCAATGCTTAGCATGCTTGAGAAGCAATGTGGCTTAGTGGCAAGAGCACGGGCTTGGGAGTCAGAGGACGTGGGTTCTAATTCCACCTCCACCACTTGTCTGCTGTGTGACCCTGGGTAAGTCACTTAACTTTGTGCCTCCGTTCCCTCATCTGTAATATGGGGATTAGGACTACGAGCCCCACGTGGGACAACCTGATAACCTTGTTTCTACCCCAGCGCTTAGAACAGTGCTTGGCACATAGCAAGCACTTAACAAATACCATCATTATTATTACATTGCCTGCCACATGGTAAGATAATACCTTTTAAAAAATGAACAAATAACCAAAAAAAAAGAGACAGAGAAATTGTGCAACTCTGATCTACCTTTTCATAGTTTTTCTATTGCCAGTCTTGGAGCCATTTTAATTTTGCTATGAGGTTTCTACAGATTTACTCTGAGACAGTCAGAGTCCCTCTTTCAAGTGGCCTTCCAGGATTAGGAATCTTTTTTATAATCTCTGTTTCATGAGATGCAAGCCAATTAAGTAATGTTGCCCTGTTTGAATTGGGATGACATGAATTTCCATGGGTACAACAAAGAGAGCTAGGGTGGGATAACATGAATTTCAATGGGTACAACAAAGAAAGCTAGGGAAGCAATAAAGATTGGAAAGATGACTACAGTTTAAGCCTTCAGCTTTTCTCCGTGTGATAGTTTAAAAACTAGAGCAGAACTTTGTATAAGGAATTCACAGGGCATCATTTCAATGGAAAGATGCTACTTTTTATCCCTCCCCTACTTTGAGGTAAATGGGCACTTCCTTAAAATGTGATTCCTTGTAGCACTCTGTTCATAATAATTGTAGCACTGGTTAAGCACGTACGTGCAGAGCACTGTATTAATCTGTCAAAGATACTTATTGAGCACTTGTGTGCAGAGCAGTACTAAGGCTGGGGTCGATGCAAAATGGGCAGACTGGATCCAGTCTCTGTCCCACATGGGGCTCAAAGTCTTCAGACAGAACGTGAAATTTGATTTCAAGGAAGAAATGTTTGCTCTACACTGTTACTCACAAGAATCTCAGTTCCCTGTTGTGTGTTCCTGCCGTCCTTAGCAGGGATTTTGGAATGAGGACTCAGTAGCTTTAGGGAAAGTCGACATTTTCTGTTTCCTTCTCAAGTTTAAGGAGAGGGTTGATGAAAGATAAGCAAGGGCAGCAAGAAGGTAAGGTTAAGTTCAGATCTGACACATGGGAAAAACAAACCCACTACGACTCAGAGAGAAACTCACAGGGACACACAGAAACACAGGAAAACATCCTAGAGGGCAGCAGAAAAGTAGACCCAGAGGCACACAAACATATAGACAAGGTGAGGGAGTTACCTTAGTAATAATAATAATGATGGTATTTGTTAAGCGCGATGTGCCAGGCACTGTATTAAGCACTGGGGTAGGTAGAAGGAAACCAAGTTGTCCATGTGGGGCTCAGTGTCTCAACACCCATTTAAAGATGAGGAAACTAAGGCCCAGAGAAGTGAAATGATTTGCCCAAGATCACACAGCAGACAAGTGGCAGAGTCGGGATTAGGACTCATGATCGTCTGACTCCCAGGCCTGGGCTCTAGCCACTATGCCATGCTGCTCTTCATTCATTCATTCATTCAATCGTATTTATTGAGCAGTTATTGTGTGCAGAGCATTGTACTAAGTGCTTGGAAAGTACAATTTGGCAACAGCATTTCATGCCTGAACAAATACTTTTAAACCACCGTAACTGCCATTGCTATGACGGATTCACATTTAAATGGTTTTGTAAGTAAAAAAGATAAAAATGTTGTGGAATTTTACATTTGTGCATTTTGTAGTTCCTTGTAGTTCCTTTGCATTAAAGAGAGGTCTGAATATGGCTTCTTCTCCCGCTCCTATTGCTTACAAGACCTTAAGAGTCTCATTATCCATTTTAAGTACAAAGAGCCTTGATTGATTGGTGGAAGGCTCAAATGCCGGTCAAAAATAGGATTTTTGATAAAATGACTGAGCCCTTCCAAACATAAATTCCTTGTTCTTAATGACTCGAGTGATGTGACACTGATTTCCATTACAAGACATCTTCCAAAAACACGATTATGTTAAATAAGGTTTAACTTGCACTGCATATTTTAATTGTTTATGGTGCCTCAGCTACTGAACAAGAGTCTTTCTCCAAAACAATCATGCACTGGTGAATTTGGGAGGGGACAATGTGTTGAGAATTTTCAGGTGATTTTTCCTTTCTTCTTCCTACCCAAGGATTTCACTGAGGGGAACACACCACTTGAATGCAGGTTCTTTCAGGATTAAACTGTGCCTGAGCCACTCACCAGCTGATTGGTCAAGGGAAAAATCACAACCTCTTGATCATAAGTTTTTCTCAATCTCCTAATCTTGTCGGCCACACTCATGGGTGTTGTGGGGAACCGGCTACACGGGGCTAGGAAAATATGACTAGTGGTTCTACATATTCTGTATTTACACATATAACTGTCCCACTTTTTTCCTTACCCCAAACAGGAGAGGAGCTATTATGTGGGGCATTAAAGTACAATGAAAAGGAGAGCAGAAGAAAATGGAGAAGCAAAAAAGCAGGAAAGGAGGGGGGAAGGAAAAGAGGGCATTTGCGACTGCATCTCATTTCTATCACACTCTTCCAACAGCTGCGTAAAACAGGTACTCAATGAATTACAGTAACTCCCACCCCTTCTCCTCTACCTTATGCAGAACATTCCTTGTTCCAAGAAGAAATGCTCTACCACCTGCTTATCAGTGGTGTTTTAGCATTCTGACACCCCTTCTCTACCCTGGTGCACACACTCATGTTTCTAAGAAGAAATTCTCCTGTAGCATGAGCCTTTATTTGGGGCTTTAATTCATTCTGACTCACCTCCTCTTATCACAGTGGGTATGTGCTGCTATTGGTACATTAAAAAAAATCATTCTTTATTTCTTCAAGTGGGGGTGGAGTGGGGAGGATTATGCAATGGAAGCAATTATTCATTCATTCAATCGTATTTATTGAGCGCTTACTGTATGCAGAGCACAGTACTAAGCACTTGGGAAGTACAAGTTGGCAACACAGAGAGACGGTCCCTATCCAACAACGGGCTCACAGTCTAGAAGGGGGAGACAGACAACAAAACAAAACGTGGAAAAATGTCAAGTCATCAGAATAAATATAAAGCTAGATGCACATCATTAACAAAATAAATAGAATAGTAAATATGTACAAATAAAATAGAGTAATAAATCTGTACAAACATATATACAGGTACTGTGGGGAGGGGAAGGAGGTAGGATGGGGGAGGGGGAGGAGGAGAGGAAAAAGGGGGCTCAGTCTGGGAAGGCCTCCTGGAGGAGGTGAGCTCTCTGAATATGGTACTAGTTATCTTCAGGAGCTGAGGATTCCTTTTACAAATGAGGAGTCATTTGCCTTAAACCAGAGACAATCCTTTTAGATATTGGTCAACAAACCAGGACATTAATTTTTTTTAAAATCACTATAACAGTGACATCAGATAGACTGTAAACTCATTATGGGCAGGGACCATGTCAGCTAACTCTGTTGCATTACATTCCCCCAAGCACAACTCCTTACTCTCGGCTTCAAGGCTCTCCATCACCTCGCCCACTCCTACCTCACCTTCTCTCCTTCTATAGCCCAGCCTGCACCCTCTGCTCTTCTGCAGCCGCTAACCTCCTCACCGTACCTCGTTCTTGCCTGTCCTGCCGTCGACCCCCGGCCCACGTCCTTCCCCTGGCCTAGAATGCCCTCCCTCCATGCATCTGCCAAGCTAGCCCTCTTCCTCCCTTCAAAGCCCTACTGAGAGCTCACTTCCTCCAGGAGGCCTTCCCAGACTGAGCCCCCTTTTTCCTCTCCTCCTCCCCATTCCCTCCGGCCTACCTCCTTCCCCTCCCCACAGCACCCGTATATATATTTGAACAGGTTTATTACTCTATTTATTTTACTTGTACATATTTACTATTTATTTTGTTAATGATGTGCATATAGCTTTAATTCTATTTGTTCTGACAATTTGACACCTGTCTACATATTTCGTTTTGTTGTCTTTCTCCCCCTTCAAGACTGACAGCCCGTAGTTGGGTAGTGACCCTCTTTATGTGTTGCCGACTTGTACTTCCCAAGCGCTTAGTACAGTGCTCTGCACACAGTAAGCGCTCAATAAATACGATTGAATGAATGAATGAATGCTTTGCACATAGGATATGCTCAACAAATATCATTGATTGATTTGGCCAATGTTGTGTTGTTACTGTGAAGCAATGAGACTTTGACATTCTCACTGCAAATACCTCCAAGATGCCTACCTCAATTATCCTCTCCTTTCCCCAGCTCCCTCTCCCTTCTGCGTCACCTGTGCATTTGAATATGTGATCTTTGAGCATTTGGTATTCATCCATCCTCAGCCCCACAGCACCTATGTACATATCTATAAATTATTCATATTAATGTCTGTCTCCCTCTTTAGACTGCAAGCTCACTGTGGGCATGAAATGTGTCTACAAACTTTCCCAAGCTCTCAGTGCAGTGCTCTGCACACAGTAAGCACTCAATAAATACCACTGACTGATTGATTAGACCTCAGAACTGCATTCCTATTCTGTGAATGAAAGGAAGGCTAGAACTATGGTGGAGAAAAGCAGAAAAACAGTTTATTACTGGAAAAGACTACAACTAAATGTGTTCTTTCTGGGAAGAACATACAGAAGAGATTTCAAAAGTGGTTTCCAGCAACAAACTGGATGGAGAGATTGGTTGATATATGGTGCCCAGAGTGTGAGAAATTTGGAGGATCAAAAGGATTTTCTGCCTGAATAGGGGAACTCAATTTTTCAGGCCGGGCATGCTACCCAAGAGAAGGTTATCTCAGAGGGTAGTTAACAGTTATGGGAGGAAAAACAGTGATTGGTGCATGTATGTGGGTACACACTGATGTTGCATGGACTGAAGTTTTATTCTGGGGAGAAGTGGTTTTCTTTGATTTGTTTTGTTTTTAATATCAGAACTGGGGTGGAATAGGCTGTGTCTCAAAAAAGGCAGTTTTGTTTTACTCTGCACGTACCAAAGGCATGCTCAACAACTTTCTCTGGATCCACATAAAAATAATAAAAAATTGTATTTATTGAACACCTACTGTATGCAGAGCTCTGTACTAACCTTTGAGAGAAGGCTCAATGGGAAAGCACTTGGCTCATGTTGACAATTAAAATGCTTAAACACTAGGCTACTCGCCTAATGTTGACAACAGCAATAAGAAGAAACTAATAATAATTGCAAAGTGGGACTGGTAGAGGTGTCGAAACAAATATAATTGATGTAAAACAAAGCCAATTAACATTTTGACGGCTGGGGTGATTCCAGGTACAGTGAGTTCGCCTAAAGTGTATATTTTTACAACACATTTCAGATAGAATGCTTTTAAGGAATTAGGGAATGTTCTTCTGACAACATGCATCTGTCAGGATAGAATGTGATGTCAAAAGAAAAAGTTATATGCTTGCGTGAGGCACAAACCGAAGTTTAACTATTACAAATTTTCCTTCACTCAAGATTCCTCAAGAATGTAACCCTTGTGTTATATAGAACTGACTGTATATGGTTAAATTTTGTAGGGATTCAGACACTCCTATGATGGTCTCAGTTGAGAATATGGCACTCTTGCACATCTGCCACTTTAAATGAACATCTTTAACTCAACAGTAGACAATTAGCCAAAAGTCCACATGATTATAATATTTAAAGACTAAGTCAACATGAGAAATAAATTATTATTGTCGATAATTAAGACTGAATCCTACAAATTTCTCAAGTTTTGTTGAGGTATTGCCTGGAGGCAGGTGGATGATTAGACAACTTCTTTAGGGCCCATCTTTTCTATTCCTTAGGATTCCCTTAGGTCAGTCTGACCTACAACCTGACAAATAAGCATGAACTCACAGGTCCTATGACAAAACAAATAAAGTATGACAAACTGAAACCAAATATGAAATGAAATCCGAAGCGGTGATACAGAATTCTTCACGACTATCAAGGCTCATTGTATCACTTAAGAGAATGGTCATAAAGTGAAGCAAGAATTGGTAGAGCTCTATAGGTTGACAAGAACTTTTACTTGAGGAAAGCTTTTAGTAAAGACACCTTCCCTGCACTGGGCCACTGCACATTTTGAGAATCACTGTCATGCCTTGTAGGATACATTAAAAACTCAGATTTTTTTCTTTTCTGAATCCAGGTCTCCTCTTGGAGCCAGCAAGTTTCTTCTGAGATCTTGTTAGTGTAAGGCTCCTGTTGGTTAATTGCCCAATTCAAACTTCAGAGAGCTACAAGTAATGAAAGTCTCGAATGTTTAATTGGAAAACTCATCCTATGATTATTTGTACCGTTTCAGTTAACTAGGATGACTTTAATTTTTAATTATTTTAATTAATTTATTGCTGGAAGATTTACTTGGGAGAATTTAAACGTTTTCCATTTCATCAATGGCTGGAAATTGATAACATCTACATGAATGAGTGGATATGTGTAATTAAACCAGCCTTGTAAGCCATAATTCACACTATAAGAAAATTCTGCGTACTTCCAGGGTTCCTTCAATGTGGTATGTTTGTCCTGGGCTTAAACAACATTCACCTCCCCACCCAAAACCATAGCACTTATGTCCATATCTGGAATTTATTTATTTCTATTAATGTCTGTCTCCCCCTCTAGATTGTAAGCTCATTGTAGGCAATGAATGTGTCCATTTTTTCATGTATTGTACTCTCCCAGGTGCTACTACAGTGTTCTGCACACAGTAAGTGCTTAATAAATACAACTGACTGACTTTGGAAAGATTAGGCATTTAAGCCAAATGGGAATGACCCTTGGGCTATTTTTCATTTTTCTATCACAAATGACAACAACCCCTGATCCGGTCACTTCTGCTGCACTTGGCGATTGATTAATTAATTTGTATTTACTGAGCACTTCCTTTGTTCAGAGCACTTTACTAAGCACTTGGGAGAGAGTATAATACAACACTCCCTGCCCAAAGTGAGCTTACAGGCTAAAGAGGGGGGAAACAGACATTAAAAGAAATAAATTATGGATATGTACATAAGTGTTGTGGGGTTGGTGAGGGAGAGAGGACAAAGCGAGTGAGTCAAGGTGCAGCAGAAGGCCATGGAAAAAGAGGGAAGGAGGGCTTAGTCAGGGAAGGCGTCTTGGAGGATGTGTGTGTGCAGAGGCCCAGGTGGGAGGCCTGCAGCGGGTCTACGAGGGTCCGCCCTGGTTGTTCTGCCCAGCATGAAGCTGCCTCTGGCAGAACACGTCTTTCACGCTTGCATCCTTCAAAGGGCTGCCTTGCCCACAACGAGCTTCCAGGCTACAAGGGGAGACTCGAAATCCCTCCCCCTCAAGCAAAGGGTGACCTACCCAGATAGAACACCAAGAGGACCCTCCTTGGGAGAGCCAGTTTTCACCCCCTCGAGTTGTTGGTGGAGTGTATTTGAGGTTGGTCTTCAATACACCAGCATGATAGCCAGCTAATGTGGGCAGTGGAAGACAGTGGGGTCTGGGGCTCACAGCCCTCGTTGCTGGCATGCTGCTATAACTTAAGCCAGAAATGGGTCTGGCGCCTTCAAACTCTTAAAACCCACAGCACTTAAATCCTTATCTGAAATTTATTTATTTCTATTAATGTCTGTCCCTCTAGACTGTAATCTCACTGTGAGCAGAGAACGTCTGTTTATTGTTATATTGTTCTCTCCGAAGTGCTTACTACAGTACTGCGCATGCAGTAAGTGCTTGATAAATACGACAATGAATGAAAGAATGAATGAATGGGATGGGCTTCACCCCTGTAGCCCTCTGTGCCCCAGAAAGGACATTAATCGATTAGTTGCATTTACTGAGTGTTTACTGGGTACAGGGGCACTATACTAAGCACTTGGGAGATTACAATATAACAGAGTTGGCAGACACATGCCCTGCCCATACTGCTCACAATCTAGAGGGGGAGACATGGCGGGTAGTGATGCAAGAGTGCGTGGGAACTGTGCTCTCTAAGAGTGTCAGTTCCTTGAATATGTTCCTGGTCCTGAAATCAAGTTCACCAATGGACCACCCTGCTAAAATGGCCACCAAAATCTCTATAATTTCATGAATTTTCACATTTAGAACCATTTAATCCTACATCTAACTCTGGCTAAAAACACACCTCAGGTAATAATGGCAGAATCCATCATACACTTTGTCAACATTCAGAATTATTCATCCACATTGGCTCTGAATGCAAACTCCACCAACAAGGAGTTGAGGCATCCATAAATGTGGATTTTGAAAACAAAATGCAATCTAGTTAGTTTAATTTACTCTAGCAAATGAGATACTTTATCTGCCATAACTATAATATACTTGCAATCTCCACAATAATGAATGCTTCCCTTTTTTTTTCAAATTAGGAGTTAAACATCATGTTATGTGCATTTAAACCTTTGGAAAGCATAACTGTTGATGAAGCAGTTTACTGAAATAATCATTGTTGATTAGAATTGGTTAAACATTACCTCTTGGAAATATCTGCAAAGGCTCTATTAACTGTCCATTTACTTGCTGTTCCATTACTGTGGAATAATACTGCAAAGAGATTACAGAAGGAGATTACTCAGTAATGTATGAATATTGGAATGGATACTTGTGGGTTGTTTAATTCCGAGTACTTTTTGAAATTGTGGTTGTACATATCAGCCTTGAGGATACTTTTTTCCCCTACTGGCCCATCCAAATGGCAATGGTGAATGTGGAGGGTTGGAAGCCTGGTCCAATGTGTACTACTCCAGATGGAATGGTAATTTATCTTTCAAAGCAAAAACGTTGATTAAGGTTTTAGCTGGGGATGTGATTTCTGGTAAAGTGTTTTAGAAAGCCATGTTTTAAAGATGCTATAAAACGTTTTTTTAAGGCAATTTCTCAGATTGCTTTCTTGAAAATTCACCTTTTTTGCATTTTGTAAATAAAGATGCACACACCAAACACATGGGATTTTCCCCTATGCTACTAAATGAAATGAATGCTAAATGCACAGGTAGATACAACTCTATTTTTAAATGTATACAGGAGTACGACACAAGAATCGCCCGGACGCACAGACGAACAGGTTGTTACGGGTTGCCAGGAGACAAAAAGATTAAGTAATAGTGTAAACTCTCAAGCTCAAATATCTTTACAGGAATACCCTATAAAAACTGGGTCACACTCCTAGAAAACACGATGGTACTGTGATCTGTGCTTGCCCCCTGACCCACGGAACCTGGTATCTAAAACCCAATCCATGCCTGGTTCAGCCCTCTGCGACCCGCTATATTTTTCTTTGTTTGACCTTGATCGTAGCAACAGCCTTTGCTGCAAACACTACACCTGCCCATCATCGATAATGAACATTTGTCGAGTGTACCGTGCTAAGTCTTTGGACAATACAGATTAAACAAATGACACATTCCCTCACTGTCAAGAAGCTTACCTTCCAATGGGGGAGACAAACAAGCTGGGAATGGGAAGGGAAAGGTGAGAGGCATTGGCAGCAACATGTAATGCTTCCATCCTGCCCTCCCCCTGTTCCCATTGCTGGTGTTAGGGCAACCAGACAGTGTTACAAATGGGAAAGAGAAAGAGGGTTCCGCTGGGGTTTGTGGGGGGCAATGCTGCATGTTCAGTTTGTGATGGTGGGAGCTGGCACCAATAGGATTGGTTGGGAAAAAAAATACTGAAGCTTGGGGATGAACTTGGTGTAGCGCACAGGCCTGGGAGTCAGAAGGTCATGGGTTCTAATCCCAGCTCCGCCACTTGTCTGCTGTGTGAACTTGGGCAAATCGCTTCACTTCTCTGGGCCTCAGTCACCTGATCTGTAAAATGAGGATCACAACTTTGATGCCTACGTGAGACAAGGGATTGTGTCCAACACAATTTACTTGTACCCATGCTAGTGCTTAGTACGGTGTCTGGCACATAGTGAACACTTAAATACCATCATCATTATTATTATTATTAGGGTGCAGCGGGCAGGGAGAGAAAAACTATTGGAGGAATGATTCAGAAGGAATAAGGGGAACAGGAGCCAATGGATTTAGCAGTGTTTTGCTACTTCATCAGGGCTGGGGCAAATGGGCCAACAGCGTAGGACGTAACCCCAGGTAGACTACAATATGCAATATGCCTGTACCTTTCATATTTTAATATTTTGATGTCATTCATTCAATTGCATTTATTGAACACTTACTGTGTGCAGAGCACTGTACTCTGTCGACCAATGTCGACAATTTTCCCTCAAGAATCACTGCCAAATGCACTCAAAGAGGAAGTTTGTGAAATTACACATCTTTCATGACCCTGGTATAAACTATTCAATAGGTTTTCTTTGAATTAAACTGTTCATTCCACTTGTCTATGCCCTCACAAGGTCCATGTTAGGTAGATTTTGTGTGATTTATCTGGAGAGAGGCCCTACCTTTTCAAATCCGCTAATGATGGACATGGTGAAGCAGCATGGCCTAGTGGAAAGAGCACGGGCCTCAGTATCAGAGGACCTGGGTTCTAATACCAGCTCTGCAAATTGCTTGCTTCATGATCTTGGGCAGGTCACTTAATTTCTCTGGGCCTCAGTTCCCTCATTTGCAAAATGTGGATTAAATACCTGTTCTCCCTCCTACTTGGGACTCCTACTCCTCCTCCTACATGGGACTGTGCACCCCACGAGGGACAGGAATTGTGTGCAACAACTTGTACCTATCCCAGTGTTTACCCATAGAAAGTGCTTAAATGCCATAAAAAAATGTTCCCTGTAAAGAACTATGTCCTGGGGGAAAGTGCACTTGCCTGGCTGAGAGTCAGAGAACCTGGTTTGCTTGCTGTGTGTCCTTGGGCAAGCCATTTTACTTCTCTGTGCCTCGGTTACCTCAACTGTAAAATGGGGATTAAGACTATGAAGGACAGACACTCTCCAACCTGATTTGCTTGTATCCACCCTAGAGCTTAATACAGTTACTGGCACAAAGGAAGTGCTTAATAAATACCACAGTTATTATTACTATTATTAAATATGAAGGAAGAGATCTGCTGATTAGATGATTTTACATGACAGAGTATTTGGATCTTTGGCATAATGGAGAACGTATTGGCCTTTTAGCAGGCTGGTCGGGATTCAAAGGTTGTGAGATTGAGTCCTACCAGAGTCCTCATTTTTAGAGAAGCAGGCTGGTGTACTGGATAGAGCCTGGGCTTCAGAGTTAAGGTGGCCACAGGTTCTAATCTCAGTGTCACTACTTGTCCGCAGTGTGGCCTTGGGCAAGTCACTTCACTGGGCCTCAGTGACCTCTTCTGTAAAATGGGGATTAAGCCCTGTGAGGGACAGGGACTGTGCCTAACCCAATTTGCATGTATCCAGCCCAGCACTTAGTACAGGCCTGGCTCATAGTAAGCGCTTAACAAATACCATAATTACTACTATTATTAAAGAGCAAACACAGAAAAATGTTGCCTTTTAAATAACTCTACTCCCCCTTCCTCGGGCACTACTTGATGCTAAATGCATACAAGTTAACTTTACCTATGTCGTTTCAAGGCGCCCTATTGAAGGATTACTAATTGCTGATATCAAAGAACCTCACCAAATATGCTCCACTTATGACTTCATGCACAGGGAAGTCATTTGAACGACAAAGTGATTTTTCAGAAATAGCAGGCCTTGGAGTCCCAATAAATGAGTTCCTCTGACCAACAAAAAATATGACGAAGGTAGAGGTTTTGATTGTCTCTGGTGAAGCCAAGGCAAAAAGGAAATAGGCTTCCGCGTTCCAGAGCCTAAAAGCTCCTAAACACCCAGTACAAACATGCCCTACCTCCTCTCCAGAATATATACCGGAACAAATGCTTTTCGGAAGACTGCGTTCCTTAAGACCACGGGAATACGGCGTTCTCCATTACTCAAACAGTGATGACAAGTAAATGAAATATCAATCATGTAAGCTGTCAACCTTTTGGGACAGCAATAACTGTTAACAAGTAGTCTGGAAAAATTGTCCGAAAATGACTTGTCCCCTGCACATGAGTGTTTGAGGTTTCCATGGAAAATTAAGATGCCAGTGGCTATTTGAAACATTGCTCAGGTATTCTTTTTAATGGAAAATTTGCCAGTTATTGATCCACAGCATGTACCCCCTTGCTTTCAGAAGGCTGCAAGCAACTTTCCAATCAGTGACTGTCAAAAAAATTACTGCCTTTTTATACCGATACAAGACAACGATGGTAGTGGAGCCCTCCCCATACTTAATGCTTTTCTTTAATTAACTGCTATGTACAAATCGGTCATTTCGGCTGACACTTCACAACGTTTCCACCCCCCCACCACCACCAAAAAAGATGCAAATAAAATATATTTATGCTTTATTTAACACATTAATTACAGAGTTGTCTGAAAACGGCGCTTGGGGTCAAGTTTGAAAACAAATAACCTCAAATGTAAAGGGTCAAAACAGGTGCAGTGCATTTTTTTCCTACTATAAAACCCTGCATGCATGAAATTGACCTGTTTGCTTACTTTATTTATTCTCCCTTTCATTTTAGATCTTTGCCAAATCAATGGCAAGCTGCAGCAAGCCAACATTCTGGAGGATTTTTTTTTTTTAAACAATCTCTAAGTGTCTTTATTTTCCTAATGGTATCTGCCACAACTGTTTTCTTACGTGGTCTTTATCTGGAGAAGCAGCATGGCTCAGTGGGAAGAGCACAGGCTTTGGAGTCAGAGGTCAAGGGTTCAACTCCCGGCTCCGCCAATTGTCAGCTGTGTGACTTTGGGTAAGTTACTTAACTTCTCTAAGCCTCAGTTACCTCATCTGTAAAATGAGGATTAAGACTGTGAGCCCCCTGTGGGACAACCTGATCACCTTGTAACCTCCCCAGCACTTAGAACAGTGCTTTGCACATAGTAAGCACTTAATAAATGCCATTATTATTATTATTATCTGGTTGCACTTGGATCTCTGTGACCTTTGGACATTTGATACTCACCACATCCTCAGCCCCACAGAACTTATGTACATACCTATAATCTATTTTCAAATTATTTATATTAATAACTGTCTCCCTTTCAAGACTGCAAGCTCTTCATGGCCAGGAATGGGTCTGCTAACTCTGCTGTACTGTACCCTCCCAAGTACTTAATGCTGTGCTCTGCACAGGGCAAGCACTCAAATACCCTTGATGATGATGATGATCTGCTTGGGCGACATTTCCTAAAAAGGCTATTTGTTCATTTTTCTAATGGCGCAGAAACAAAGAAGCAACCTGTTCTCTGCAGAACAGAGAGGCACTGTAGCCTAGTGGACAGAGCACAAGCCTCAGAGTCAGAAGGACCTGGTTCTAATCCTGGCTCCGCCACCTATCTGCTGTGTGACTTTGGAAAAGTTGCTTAAACTCTCTGTGTCTCAGTTACCTCATCCATAAAATGGGGATTAAGACTGTGACCCGCACATGGGATAGGGACTGTGTCCAACCTGATTTGCTTGGTTTTACTCCAGCGCTTAGTACAGTGCCTGGAACAATGTAAGCACTTAAGAAATACCATTAAAAAAAAGTGTTTGACTCATTATGTTCCTCCTTGACAATGGCAGATTTTCTTACACTGAAATCTGGCACTTGATTCGACTTTCAATGATCTGAGATCTCAGATTGGGCCGACGAAGCTCAGAAATTCAACTAAATCACCATTTGCCTAAAAAAAACCAAACATATTCTGTGCTGGGCACAGATAGAATCTCTCCCTGACTCAGCTAGTTTCCCTCCCTTCCTCTGCCTTAACTCTTCCTGAATCCCAATGCTTTCATTTTCTCCTTTCTTTGTTCACATTCTCTCCCCCGAATGCCTGCCCTATTCTGAAATTAGGCTAAAACCAACTAATCAATCAATCAATCAATCAATCATATTTATTAACTACACTCCAACACTGAGCTTCCTAAAACATTAATCTGAACAAAGTTGAACAAATGCTCTCACATTAACAACTGCAGGGACTCCAACAGGGTTTTCCATTTTTTTTAATCTATTAATAATAATGAACAAAAATTGGGGATTTTGTTAAATACCATGTGCCAAGCGCTGTACCAAGTGCTGGGGTTGATACAAGATAATCAGATCAGGCAGAAGCCCTGCCCCAGAAGAGGTTCACGGTATTAAATCCCCGTTTTAGAGAGGAGGAAACTGAAGCACAGAGAAATTAAGTGACTTGCCCAAGGTCACACAGCAGGCAAGTGGGAGAAGCCAGGATTAGAACCCAGGTTCTCTGATGCTCAGGCTCTTTCCACTAAGCCACACTGCTTCTACTGTTCTAAACTGGTTAGGTGCATGTTGGAGAGAGAATTACGTTGATCCTTTTACACTTGAGATAACATTTTGTACAACCTGGCTAGCCCTTTAAGACATATTTTCTACCATTTAGTGATAGAAAAATAATTTTGAACAACAATGTAAAGGCTTTTCCTCAGAATAAGTTTAGCAGCGGCAATTATAAAATTTCTTTCCTAGCTGAATTCCTTACACAGTCAGTTACATGCTGTAATTGCAGCAATAATCAATAAACTAACCAAGTGTAAGATTAATCAGTTTCATGGCTGCTAATGGAACCTTTTGAACCAGTCTCAGATTAGTTTCAGGGTCCCTCTGAGATGCTCTTCAAAATCCTTAAACAATTTTAATAAGGATGTGACAAAGTTTAGCAGAGTTATCCAAAAATCTAATTAATTTGAAACAGAGGGCCAGATTCAACAAGGGGATAACAAGAACAGTTTTCCTTTGGTTTCTGTATTAAGATTAATCAACAACCTTCCAATTTGTAATGAACCCAATTCAAATTTTCACAGCATAATTCTACAAATTATTTTGGCAGGTTCTGCCCATGGAAAAATCGCCATGGAAAAGATCTGGAGGTCTGGAACAGCAGGGTTCAATTACAAATCACAGATCACGCGTTAAACGGAAGAGAAAATCAAGTCAGCTCCTCATTTTAAGGTCTTAAAATAAAAAAAAAAAATTTGATCTCTGAAGTACCAAGCCTTGGAAGTCAGAACAAACACAAAATATATATAATCTGGACAAGGGACATGAAGCTGTTGTCTTGAAACTACTTTTTCTAGTTCATCGTCAACAATGGAATTTGAGGGCTTATTTTATGCAGACACCGGCCTTGTAAGGTGAGGAATAAGACAACATCCCTCCCCTTAAGGAATTTATTTTATGCTGTCGAGTTGTTCCTACAGGCTCTTGAGAAGAAAAAATAATTCAGAAATTACTATTATTCATTGCGGGGGGGGGGGGGCAGAGGGGGCTCTTGTCTTCTCAAAACCTCTGAGAATTTTGTACTAACGGCAGAATAGTAGTTCCTCCTTGCTGGCTGAAATTGAGGGCATCTTCTTCCTCTTAGTAATGTCATTGGTGCAGTAGTTGATCACGTTCTAAGGAATATTATTTGTATAAAAACTGCTTGGACAGGATCTATTGTTTTTTGGTGGCTTTTTATAGCAATTGTTAAGTACTTACTATGTGCCAAGCACTAGAGCTGGGGTCGAACTGTTCCACATGAGGCTCTCAGTCTAAGTAGCAGGGAGTAGCATTTCATCCAACGTTTTACAGAAACTGAGACACAGAGGAGTGAAGTGACTTGCTCAAGGTCACACAGCAGACAAGTGGTAGAGCCAGGATTAGAACCTGGGCCTTCTGACATCCAGACGCTTGCTCTTTCCACTAGGCCATGCTGCTGCCCTTGAGGCCATCCCCCTGCCCGCCCCCCCATACATACAGTGAAGAGACGGTTAAGGAAAGGTCAGTGCAAGCCTCAAAACTTCAGCCATCATAAATCCAGCAGACCTCAGGAATTATTGCCTTTGGGGAAGGAAAAGGTAAAAAGAATTCTCCCTTGTAGAGCTGTCCATCTATTTCCGGCCCAGTCGGCTCCCACCCAGTTGGAGTATTTCTGTACAGATTTCTTAGAAAGGTGCCAACATTTTTACTTAGAGGGCAAAGCCTAGGATGAGTTAAGCTGTAATTTAAAGCAGATGTGCCTCACGGACTGGTAAGTCAGTGGTATTTGAATGCTTACTGTGGGCAGAGCACTAGCACTAAAGCACTTGGGAGCGCACAATAAAATCGGTAGATACACTCCAGGCCCACGAGGAGCTTACGATCCAGTGGGGGTGACGATAAAATAACCAACACAGTATAAAGATATGAACTTAAGTGCTCTGGAGATGAGGTGAATATCACAGTGCAAGAGAAGCAAGATGCTGTAGTGGATAGAGCACGGCCTGGGAGTCAGAAGGTTGTGGGTTGTAATCCCGGCTCCGCCACTTGTCTGTTCTGTGACCCTGGGCAACTCACTTCCCTTCTCTGAGCCTCAGTTCCCTCATCTGTAAAATGGGGATGAAGACTGTGAACCCTATGTAGGACAATCTGATCACCTTATATCCCCCCAGTGCTTAGAACAGTGCTTTGTACATAGTAAGTGCTTAATAAATGCCATCATAATAATAATAATTCTATGTGTCTCAGTTACCTCATCTATAAAATGGGGATCGAGATGGTTAGCTCCAGGTGAGATGGGGACTATGTCCAACCCAATTTTCTTTGTATCCATCCCAGTGCTTAATATAGTGCCTGGCCCACAGTAAGCACCTAAGTACCATAATAATAATGATTATAATAATCTGAGGTGGGGGAGGGGGGATGGGACTCGAAGATTTTAGGGAGAAACCAGTCCCAAATGTCAATCAATTGTACTTACTGAGAACTTACTGTGTGCAGAACTGTGTACTAAGAGCTAGGGAGAGTATAATACAGCAGAGTTGACAGAAACGTTCACCGCCCCCAAAGAGTCACTTTCCTGGGGATAATGTGGAAGCGTCAACATAGCTACAGATGCTGTAATTCATGGAGCTAAAGAGGAAGTTGGGGCCCATGCAGGAAAAGAAAAGGGGTTGGAGGGGGTTGAGCCCTCAAAGTGAAGTTACGGGAACAGACGGCCTCAAGGCCCATTGCCAGAGGGGTGATCCCAGTTAAACTGGAAAGCATCTGGCATGGGTTAGAAGCGGGGTCTCTGAGGCCAGAAGGAGAATACAAATGGGTCAAGAACGAAGGGGTCTGGGAAGGAGTCACTCACAGAGAAGTGCTCTAAATTCAGAGGGTTCAAATGGATTTCCATATGAAGTCACACTGGAGGGAAGAGAGAGGGAAAGGTTTCCCCACCGCAGGGTGGCCAGATATCTGAAGTCGGCCATGGAGACATAAGAGTACGTGTCAGATGGGCCCGGAGCTTGCGCAAGAGTCAAAGAGGGTGGGCGCAGGTGGACTGCTCCTACTGCCAAAGATTTGTGCTTATTCCGATTTGCTTGCATTCACCCCAGCGCTTAGTACAGTCCCTGGCACATAGTAAGTGCTTAATGAATACCACAATTATTGCCCCGACCATGTATTACGTAGAAACATACAAAACCCAGCAATGACTGAATGCTACCATTCCAGTTTTTTTTTCTTTTAATGGTATTTGTTAACCGCTTACTATGCATCAGGCACTGATCTAAGCACTGGGGTAGATACAGAGAAATCAGGCTGGACACAGTTATGTCCCACCTGGGGGCTCAGTCTTGATCCCCATTTCACAGATGAGGGAACTGAGGCACAGAAAGGTGAAGTGAGTTGCCCAAGGTCACACAGCAGACGAGTGGTGGAGCCAGGATTAGAACCCAGATCCTTCTTACTCCCAGGCCCATGATCCACCCACTAGGCCAAGATGCAGTTGCACAAACCTTAATGCCTCAATTTCTAATTTACCTACCAGAGAAACTTAAAAAGGAAACCAAAAGTACTTGGACTTCTCACATCACAAAGGAAAATTTCTGTCTTTAACCTGTCCTTTCAAAGGGCAAAGTGAACGGTTCAGTTAAAAAATCACCAGTTTATAAAAAAGTATATTCAGTCAGCTTCTCTACTAGCAGTAAAATGATCAAATTCATTTTTGGCCAAGACAGCCGGCACACCCCATTATATGTAGCTCAGTCAGTAATTACAGCAATAATCAATACTCCAACCAACTATCTGCAGTCCACAGTTAATTTTAGTCTTCCTTTTGGAGAACCCAATATTATGAGCCTTCAGGGTGACCAGGAACTCAATTACATTACTATTCTGTTGTGCCATCAGTTCTGATTCTTCAAATATTCCCAATTATTTTGCATTCACATGATTTTCCTTTGTCCGGTTCAACTGTTGAACAATCACCCCAGAGGATCAAAAACATCTGAAGTCCATCTACTCAGACCACAAAATTAATACAAATACAGGATTTTTCCTGGCGTGAGGTCTCTAAACTACCCCTATTGGCTAATGTTCCTGCAGTAAGGTATTTATTTTATTTTATTTTTGAATTCAGGGATTCTCTTTCTTAAATAATCATAAAGTAAAGGGGTCGCAATTTGATCCCAGATTAATTGATTATATGATTAGAAAGATTAATTGATTATATGATTAGAAAGAAAATTAGAGTGAAAGGTGTTCCGGGGGAAAATTCAATAAAGAATGGCCCAGGGGCCTTTTTTACGGACTAGGGTGATCTCACAGGTACATTTATTAATAACCTGGAAGAGAACAAGACAGCAAGTTGGCAAAGTTTAATGACCATGGCATTTATTTTGGATGGTAAAGCCATGTCAAAGTGAAAAGAGATCCAGGTGGTCTTGAATGCACTAGAGGATTGGGTAGCACAAAAGTAAATGAAATTCAACTTAGATACATTTAAGACAATGTATAATAGCAGCAGACACTTCGATTGATTGTACTGGCTGGTGGGCTAAGAACTTGTAAACTCCTTTTAACTAAAGCCTGAGGAATCATCAAGGTTAGCATGAAAGTATATCTAAACTGCCCTGCTAGCTGACTTTCAGAATTCAGCATTCTGTCTCTAATACTAAAGTTTAAAAGAGAAAAGTTTCACTGTTTAAATAGAAGCTACAAAGAATCTGCCACTTGGTATAGGAAAAATAAATGTGTACCATATCACGTAATGAATTGGACTAACAATGCTTTATTGTACATTGTGGGTTTTATTTGACCTGTTTAGATACAGCTTTACTCCCTATCTCTCCCCTCTACCCTGTCACCATTTCAAAAGCATGAGGGGGTAAAAAAGGTTGCCTGGATATATCCTTTAAAGATACTGCATACAACAAGTTATAAAACATAACAGTGAATAATGTTATTTGTCTTCCCTAATGGTGGGTTGTTTGGCCCCTGGGCCTTGGAAATGTTCAGGAAAAAAAAAATAATATTAGTTAGAAATGTGGAGCTGAACAACAGACTATACTGTTCCGAATACGGGTAAACTGAAATGGAGAAAAGAAAAGGTCAGTGGTAAAAGTTATCTCTAGACTGTAAGCTCGATGGGGGCAGGGAATCCACCTGCCAACTCTGTTGTACTGTATCTTCTAAGTGCTTAGTATGGTGCTGTGCACATAGTAGGAGCTCAATAAACACCATTAATTATAGGGATTAAGACTGTGAGCTCCATGTGGGTCAGAGACTGTGTCTACTCCAATTTGCTACTATGCACCCTAGCACTAAGTACAGTGCCTGGTACATAATAAGTGCTTAACAAATACCACAATTATCATCATGGTACTTGTTAAGCGCTTACTATGTGAACAGCTCTATTATTATCATTAGAAGTAAGTGCTTAAATACCACAATTATTACTACTGGGCAAGCATCCTCTATCCTCTACCACCCATCCCTGCTTGATCCCGTACTTCTCACTTCTCTCTTTCCTAGATATCTTTTGGAGATTTGGAGATCTTTTGCCATGCCCCATTAGCCGTACAACTCTGAATCAACTTACTTCCGCCTCTTTAAAGGTATAAAGCAAACAGTTTCAATGTCTGTCGACAATTCTCCCGGCAAGAGAACGGGGAGACTCTTGACAAGTTATTTAAAGGTTAAGCTTAAAACAAACATGGGGACATGTGAAAACTGAGGACCACTTGTCTGACAGATTCTCTGCCACGGGAAGCCGTCTTGTCGAGAAGAACGGGAAATAGGCCAGTCTACAAAATATTTTTTAACTGGCCCATCCTCTCCCTGAGGCACGACACAGATGATAAAATAAACTTCCCCAATATTTTTTATTGCTAGGCTGATGTAAATCATCTCTGGCCCTGGGCACGCAGTTGTCTGCAAGGCTGCTAAAGCAGGATTTCAATGGGGCCTAGGACATTTTATGTCCAATAATATTTGCAGTTATGCAAGCTAGAATAAGACTAATCAAATCTCCGGCTTCAGGGGACTGTACGGGTCAATAATTTATTTCTCCCCTAGTGACTTCCAATATACAACCACGTACGATAGCGTCAGGTTTGCAAAAGGGAATTTTCACATTCCTCTGAAGTATTAGGATATTGCCCTTGATTAGAGGAAAAGAATGGGGCTCAATTTGTTAACGTCACTAATCCTGTGTCCCATCTGCACAAAATTCCCAACAGCAGCAAAACAAATCCTTTATTTACTTAAAAAAGAAATCTGAATCTTTTTTTAATGCAATTCAAACACACACCCACCTGCAAAAAATGCAGCCTATATTTAGTTTCTTAACTCTTACAGCAAGGTTAACTAAAAGTATAGATTACCACTAAAATACATCCCTCCCAGAAGAATGCCAAGATGATGGATAATACTGACATAAAACCGATGAGCATGGAGCAGCCAAGTTGGTTTATGTTCCAAGAAAATAAAACCAGTCCTGACCAAATGTAAAAGTAAAATAAAGAGCAGCACTTGTGTATATATGTACATATTTATTATTCTATTTATATTTTATTAATGTGTGTATATAACTATAATTCTATTTATTTATGTTGATGCTATTGATGCCTGTCCACTTGTTTTGTTGTGTCTCCCCCCTTCTGGACTGTGAGCCTGTTGGGTAGGGACTGTCTCTGTTGCTGAATTGTACCTTCCAAGCGCTTAGTACAGTGCTCTGCACACAGTACACACTCAATAAATATGGCTGAATGAAATGAATGAATGAATGTTTTTCTCCACTTTTCTGGAGAAACAGAGCACAAAATTAAAAACGATATTAAAGGAATACTTAACAGAGTCCCTTAAATAATTAGCAATGATCAGGTATTTAGTTTTCAGAATATGTAGGGTGTGTGGGTTATTTTCCTAATAAAGCATTTCAAGTTCTAATTAAAAAATACTTTATGGGGGAATTAAAAAGATACAATAGTGTCAGAGGAAAAGCCACGATCCCAGTAGTGGAGGAGTCTAACAACAGTAACTTACAAGAAACTATGCTATAAAAACAGATTGTTGATTAACACAAACTCATAACCAAACTCACATAGCTATCACCATACTGCTGTAATAACACTTGGCTGTGGAATGCTTTCAATACATTAAATATCTCCTTGGAGACAAAATTACTTTACATTTTCTTAAGAGACAATTTATTATAGCATTGTTTTCTTCTCATTATGCCTTAAAAATATATCTAATGAAGAAAGGAAACAAAGCCTAAATAACTCACATCAAATGGTACTAATGTCTGATTACAGCTCCTGGTTTAATATCTTATTATTTACAATATGCTATGGCTGACTTTCACGACAAAACCCTGTTGTGATAGAAGATTCTTCTGGTCACACGAACCCGATAGAGCTGAACGCCATTACTGTGGCACACATAAAATGAACGGTCCTGGCTTCCGGCGATTTAAATAATTGATAAGTTTTCAATTAAAAAGGAAACATGGTCTGCTTCGATACCAAAATCTGTTTAGATTACTGCTAAAAATGTTTGCCTGGGTTGGCGCTCACCCAGAAAATGGTTGCTTCCAAGTAAATGTAGAATGTTTCTGAAGGCTACAGCCTACGAACTAGCCATCCTCAGCCAGCAGTAGCCAACAAATTATCTTTAAGTAAAAGAGAATGTTACCTTACTACCTTTAGGCTTAGATGTAATCATTCCTCCTATTTTTTTAGTTGTTGGGGAAACCCTGTGGCTAGGCAAAAACTTTACAGTAAAACAGACTGATAGTGATTTTGTTTTATTAGTAATAATAATATCACTTGTTAAGCACTTACTGTGCCAAGCACTCTTCTAAGCACTGAAATAGATATGAGCTTATCAGGTTGGACAAAGTCCCTGTCCCACAAAGGGCTCATAGTGTTATTCCCCATTTTACAGATGAAGCAACTGAGGCACAGAGAAGTGAAGCAACTTGCGTAAGGTCACCCAGACGACAAGTGGTAGAGCTAGGATTAAAACCCAGGTCCATCTGACGTCCAGCCCATGCTCTATACACTAGGCCAGACTGCTTTTATCAACTTTCTGAACAAGGATGCAGCTGGAAATTCATTCAGCAACTAAAGAAGCAGGCACCTTTGCTTTTTTTTTTCCACTCCCCTTTGCAGCCTTGTAATTCTCCTCATTAAAAAAAAATCTCATATAACCCCAGGGATCAGATATAAATAACCTAAATGTCCAGATAAGCAACAAGTGGAAAGAGCATGGGCCAGGGAGTCAAAGGACCTGGGTTCTAATCCTGGTACCACAATGGGCCTGCTGTGCAACCTTGGGCAAACCACTTCGTCTCTTTGTGCCTCAGTCCCCTCTTCTGCCAAATGGGAATTCGATACCCGTTCTCCCTCCTTCTTAGACTATGAGCCTCCCGGGGGATCTGATTATCTTGTATCTATTCCAGCATGTAGAACAGTGCTTGACATATAGTAAGCACTTACATGCCATTTTAAAAATTATTATAATTATTAGTGCATTGCTCCAGATTGCTAGGACTTACAGTCCCAGAGAACACACATGAACCTTGGTGCCGGGTGTATAAGCTCATTATGGGTAGGGAAAGTGTCTGCTATTCTACTGTACTGTACTCTACCAAGTGTTTAGTTCAGTGTTCTCACACGGTAAGCACGCTATAAAATCCATTGACTGATATCACGATTCAAACAAGGCAGAGCAGCAACACCTTAGCTTCATTCATTCAATCATATTTATTGAGTCTTTATTGTGTGCGGAGCACTGTACTAAGCACTTGTGAGAGTACAACAATAGAGACATTCCCTGCCCACAACGAGGTTACAGTCTAGAGGGGAAGATAGACATGAATGTAAATAAATTACGGACATGTACGTAAATGCTGTGGGGCTGGGTGAATGAAGGGAGCAAGTCAAGGCAATGCAGAAGGGAGAGGGAGAAAATGGAAGCAGGGCTTAGTCAGGGAAGTTCTCTTCAAGGAGATGTGCCTTCAGTAAGGTTTTGAAGAGGGAGGGAGTAATTGCCTGTTGGATTTGAGGAGGGAGGGTGTTCCAGGCCTGGTCGGCTCCACAGTCTCTCCCATTCATTCAGTCATTCAATCATATTTATTGACTGCTTACTCTGTGCAGAGCACTGTACTAAGCTCCCAGCCTGAGGAGGTCCTAATAAGGGGGTTCAGGTGCCCCAATCCCAAAGTGAGGCCCCATCTGACTCTAGCCTTCCTCTCCGGGGTCCCCGTGCCAGGCAGAGCTCTAAGTGAGGAGGGCGAGAGAGGAGAGGCAGGGTGTCCAGGCTTCACGGCTTTATGTGGCTTTCCAGATCTGCAAGGCAAGGGGAAGCCTTTCTCTATAGCAGGGGGGAGTGCTGAAGGAGGAGAGGGACCTCTTAGTGTCAAGGGCCTTCAGGACTCGGGCGTCCCAGCTATAACGGCGGTCAGGGGAAGGTGGTATGCAATACTTCAGTTTTGGAATAGAACAGAAAGCATTCTGATTTTCGAACTGAGACTTGAAGGATCAAACAATTGTGCCGACACATTACAGGTGCCCGTAAAAAGTCAATGGCATTTAGCCTTAATGTGAAACGATGCTGACGCTGAACACAGCTACCCTGCCAAGGACATACCTGGGAGCCTTAGCGTCTTAAGAACAAAACCACGTGACATTGACTGAAGTGTCCTAATTTTACATTATGTACGTTTGCTTACGTATGCTTCATAAGCTCCTTGAGAGCAAGGTCTATACCTTGAACTTTTTTTTTTTAAAGGTATTCATTTAGTGCTTACAATGTGCCAGGCACTGTACTAGATACAAGCTAATCAGGTTGGACACAGTCCCTGTTCACAGCTAATCCACTCAATCCCCATTCTACAGACAAGGGAACTGAGGCACAGAGAAGCGAAGTGACTTGTCCATGGTCAAACAGCAGACAAGTGGTGGAGCTGGGATTAGAATCCAGGTTTTACTGACTCCCGGGCCCGTGCTCTCTCCACTAGGCCATGCTGCATCTCAACTTTCACTGAACTCTCCCAAATGTCCCAAACTGCACGGCACAGAGTAGGTACTCAACATCTACTACGGAATGGAGGTTATGAATTGTGACATTACATTTATTACACCTTATTACCAATACATTTTGTTGACATAACATCAACTCTTAGAAGTGTGGATAACTAGAAAAATTTCTTACTGGGGCCATAAAAGGCTTTTTCTATTGTCAGAACATTTAGCTAACCAGTATACTAGTTCAGGTACTTTCAGAAATAGGAATATCTAGAATGTCAACTTTGTGTAAGATTCTGTTTGGGTGGTGGGGGGGGTGGTTAATGGTAACTGTTAGGAACTTACTATGTGCTTCTTATGGACAGAGAATGTGTTTAATGTTACAGTGTACTCTCTCAAGTGCTTAGTACAGTGCTCTGCATACAGTAAATACTCAATAAATACAATTGAGGGAATGAATGTGCCAGACACTGTACTACACACTAGGGTAGATACACTGTACTAAGCACTGGGGTAGATATAAGCTAATCAGGTTGGACACAGTCCCTGTCCCAGGTGGGGCTCACAATTTTAATCCCCATTTTACAGATGAGGGAACTGAGGCCCAGAGAAGTGAAGTGACCAGCTCAAGGTCACCTAGTAGTCAGGTGGCAGAACTAGGATTAGAACCCAGGTTCTTCTGACTCCTGGGTCCATGTTCCATCCACCAGGCCATGCTACTTCTCCATATTGTTCTAAATCCTGCAGGAAACTGCAGAGAAAACTGCAGGAAATTGCTCCCTGGAAGAGCAGCCCTTATCAATGAGCTCCTTCTTTAAAGATATGGAAGGACCAAATCTTGAATTCTCTGTACACGAAGATGCCCCCGGAAGTTAATGGCAGGTCAATGGAAAATTGGCTCATCTTCCTTCTTAACAGAGCTGCTGCGATACTCTGCTAATCACACCATCTATATTATCATTCTTTTCCCACCCTTCCCTCTAGATAGTATATCAGAGGAACCCGGGTAGAAATCTTACAGATTTTATTACAGTGAAATTATCTGCTTTTTTAAAAAGCCCTCTCCCTCAGAGAAAATACAACTTTGCTACTTGGTCACTTGAGAGGCTTGATCAGTGAGCTGTCATAATACATGGCTAGGTTGACATGTTGGGAATAATAACTATGGTATTTGTTAAGCGCTTACTATGAGTTGTTATTAATAAATAATAATAATAATAATTGTGGCATTTGTTAAGGGCTTACTATGTGCCAGGCACGATACTAAGCACTGGGATTGATGGTGCAGATACAAGCAAATTGGGTTGGACACAGTCCCTGTCCCATGTGGGGTTCACAGTCTTGATCCCCATTTTTACCGATGGGGAACTGAGGCACAGAAGTGAGGTGACTAGACTAAGGTCACATGGCAAACAAGAACTGAACTAAGTGCTGGGTCCCAAGATAATAATCAGGTCAGACACTGTCCTCGGCCCCAGTGGGGCTTCCAGTAAGGGGGAAGGAGACAGTTATAGAATCCCCGTTACAGGTGAGACAGAGGCACGGAGAAGTGAAGTGAGCTCGCCGAGAGGGCAAGTGGCGGAGCCTGGATTAGAACCCAGGTCCTCCGACTCCCAGGCCTGTGCACTTTTCACTAGGCCACACTGCTTCTATCAAGGGGTTGGGAAACACAAGATCAAGAAAGACTCTCCCGCAACAGAGGTTGCAGCTAGTGAAGTTAGCAGCTCCTTTGGATCTCCAACTGAGCTGGACTTTTCAAGCTACGCACCGGAGCCAGAGAGATGCATTTCTCCATCTTGCCTACCTACTTCTGTCAATGAGAAAGATTTATGCAATCTTTCAGATAAATTTAAAATGGGGGAAAAAAGTCATTTCTGGCATATTCAAATCGTTTTGATTCAGTTAGTAACCCTGAATTCTCGTGTGTGTGTTGGGGGGACATAAAGTAACAGATAGATAGTATGTCTTTAAATCACATCTCCCCATTAAGCCTGCAGCTACAATATAACTCTAGTCTGTTTGGAAGGTTGAAAGAGATCCCCAGTTGAAAGTAGATTTTGAAAAATTTTTTAGAGCCCAGGGGTTCATTTTTAATGAGCCGTTACTTTAACTACTGCATAAAAAATACAGGAAATTGATAGTCCATTTAGCCTGTGCTATACCTAATGCAAAAGTCATTAAGACGCATTATTCTTAATGTTCATGATATGATCAGTAAGTGTGCAAGTCTTTGGAAAAGTGTCAACCGTGCCCCTAACTTTCGCATAGGAAGTTTTGGGGTTTTAAAGCTACGCACTACAGGGGGAAAATACTTCATATTGTCTATTCCAACTTTAACGCTTTACAATCCCTGGAGGAAAAGAGCAACGATTCCTTAAATACATCTCATCTACTCGACTTACATAGGACAGCATGGCCTTCATTTCTTCATCACTTCTTACAGTAATTCGATCGCCATCCTCGTCTTCATCTGATAAAGAGCAATGGTACAGATTAAGGACTCAGAATGAAGATGGAAGCCGCGAAGGGGGACACTCGCCCCTTCGGCTGAGCACAGTCTGCACATTGAGCTATTTATGCCCATTTGTGCAAAGCCATGCCCTACTGGCTATTGCCAGCAAAAACTACTTGTTCGGGCCCTTGGTGAATCCTGAAAGTAAAAAAAAAATAATGAAGATGTTTCTAACAGCAACGTTGATGGACCCCACTGCCCCTGCCGGTGAACGGGCTTTCCCGCTTGGTTGGTCAGTCAGTCGATAGAATTTATCGAGCGCTGACTGTGCACAGAGCACTGTAGTAAGCACTGGGGAGAGGACAGTACAACAATAAACACATTCCCTGCCCACAGCGACACTTGGATGGCCAGTGGGCCACTGAAGACACTGAGTGGTCATTTGCGGCCCTGGGACTTGGGGTGCTGTGAAATCAAAAGGGGTGCAGGGAGTAGGGCACTACCAAGTGGCACACTGAAGGAGCATGGCTTAGTGGCTACAGCCCAGGCCTGGGAATCAGAAGGACCTGGGTTCTAATCCTGGCTTGGCCACTTGTCTGCTTGGTGACCTCGGGCAAGTTACTTCACTTCTCTGGACCGCGGTTACCTCATCTAGAAAATGATGATTAAAAGCATGAGCCTCGTGTGGGACAGGGATTGTGTACAACCTGAATGACTTGTACCTACCCCCAGTGCTTAAAACAATGCTTGGCACATAGTAAGCACTTAACGAGTACCAGTTAGTGGATAAAACACAGGCCTGAGAACCAGAGCACCTACAGTCTAATCCCAGCTCTGCCACTTGCATGCTGTGTGACCCTGGACAAGTCACTTCACCTCTCTGAGCTTCAGTTTCCTCAACTGCAAAATGGGGATTCAATACCCGCCCTCTGTCCATGTGGAGCCCCTTGTGGGAAGGGGACTGTCTCCAACCTGATTAACCTATATCTACCCAGCATTCAGAAAAGTGCTTAACACAGAGTAAGCGCTTAATACCATTAAAAAATAAAATAAAATAAAATAGTCCCTTCCCTTGTACAGGGACACCATGTACAACTGCTACTATCCGCCCAGCCAATATCCCCGAATGCTTGTCCCAGAACCTTTTTCTTACCCCGGAATCAAATTCCAGCCAGTTAGAGCTTATTTCCTGAACTGCCCTGGGTCCTTGTGGCACTGGGCTAGTCTCTAGGGAAACTGAGCTAGTTTGGGCCCGGTGATCACTTTTGGCCCAGAACAAAAACCGACCCATTCTAAAAAGGAAATAAAGAGGATATTATATAGGATCAAGCTTCCTTATTTAGCACACTGCCAATGTTGTGCCATAAAGAACGCCAACCTTAAGGTTTGGGAAACAGAAGGAGAAAGAACAGGTTTACACAATGAGTCAATGTTAAAAATACGCCAGGCAGAGATAATAACAATAATAATAATGGTATTTGTTAGGCATTTACAATGTGTAAAAGCACTGTTCTAAGCACTGGGGGGATACAAGGTGATCAGGTTGTCCCACAGGGGGCTCACAGTCTTAATCCCTATTTTACAGATGAGGGAACTGAGGCACAGAGAAGTTAAGTGACTTGCCCAAAGTCACACAGCTGACAATTGGCGGAGCTGGGATTTGAACCCCTGACCTCTGACTCCAAAGCCCGTGCTCTTTCCACTGAGTCACGATGCTTCTCTAATGAGGGGAGAATACAGGAACTGGTATATTGTGCTCTTCTAATCGCTTGGTGCAGCGCTTTGCACATAGTAAGTGCTCAAAAATACGATTGAATGAATGAATAAATAAGGAACCGTTAGCAATTTAACATGAGAGAGAAGGGAAAAAGATGGAAGGGTCAAGAAATGATGAAAACTTAATCACCTACACATAGCCCACACCAAGTCCATTTAATAAAGACAGGTTCTCTGAGGTTCAAATAGTATTATTTTTAAAAAAAAATGCACTCCAAGGCCTTTAAATCTATCAAAACTTAAGATTGGCATTCAGAGTAGCAAAAGATTAGTTTAAAAAAAAAACAAACGAAAAAAGAGACGGCATCATGTCAGTGATTGGTAAAGTTAAAAAAAGTCCAAAAATTTTAGACAATTTTTTTCTTCCACGAGGAGGCTCTTTGCCATCTGACCGAAACGCATAACGGGATACAACCAAACAGAACGGGAAGAATATCTCCGACACACTGGTTCACAAAGAGAATTCCAAGCTTTTCTAGTTGCCCGGAGCACAGTAATATGATTTTCCAGCACATTAGGGAAGCAAAAGTAGAACCAGAAAGTCTATGTACTGGCTGGATTTTGTTAATGTCACTTAAAATGGAGGAAAAAAAATCCAAGCACGATACCAAATAGAGTGCAGCAGATGGTAAACAAATATTATGAAGCAATCTTCTCAAAATCTGCAGTGTGTCACAAATATACAAAATGGCAGAGTTTGGGAAAAGAGAATCATAACCGGCCATATGTTGGTGGTGATTTTATTTGGAGCAACGTGCGTTCTGGAGGAGAAACAATAGAAAGAACATAAAGGCCCAACAGTCGAAGAAATGCAGCCTCAGGTAAAGGGTGGTGTGAATGGCAAACATAATGCTAACTACATAAATAGCTGCAGAGACTTGGTGGCTACCAGCCACAAAACACACTCTTAGCAAGGGAAGGTAAATGAATCCGCCTTATATGAAATACCTAGATTAAAAAAACAAAGCTATTAAACAGAAAAAAGACCAAATTATGCATCAGTTGTCATACACCTTCAATGTTAAGTAGTCACTTGAAACTCAAGCAGGCGCACCTCCTCCAGAGACAGAGGAGGGATGAGAAGCCAAGGACGAAACTAGGAGGAAGAAATATGGTTCCAGAAAGTTCCAATTTTCATCTTGGCTAGGCTCTACGATCTTACCATTGGGTGGGGCATGGGATGCTATAGTTTTCACTGCCCATGTTCCACCAATAGCCATTAGGCAAATCAAATAAGCCTTCTGACCCCTTTGTTTCATCCTCTGCAAAAGGCAATGGTGCTTTTACCTGCTGCCCAGCTAGAACAAGGATGGCTAATCTCTGACTCCTGAGTGATTTGCTGCCCTTCAAAGTGAAAGTGTGGCTCCAATGTAGAGTGTGAGTGGCTTTTTAAAAAAAATATGGTATTTTTTAATAACTATGTGCCAGACACAAACTAATCTGGTTGGACCCAATCCATGTCCCCATAGGGCTCACAGTCAATCCCATTTTTACAGATAACTGAGGCTCAGTGAAGTGGCTTGCTCAAGGTCACACAGTAGACAAGTGGTGGACACAGGATTAGAACTCAGGTCCTTCTGACTACCAGACCCTGCTGCCTTTGAACTTCTGAGCAGGGAACGACCAACTCTGTCATAATGCACTCTCCCAAGCGCTTAGTACAGCTGCTGGGCACACAGTAAGCGCTCAAGAAGTCCCACTGGTTGTATTTTCCCAAGTGCTTAGTACAATGATTTGCACTCAGTAGGCCCTCAGGAAACACCTTTATGACTATCAGCGGTTAGAACAGTTCTTTTCACATAGTAAGTGCTTAATAAATGCCATTATTATTATTATTACTACACACCCCAGAGAGCCCATGCTTTGCATTTATAGTGTTTCGTTCAACTACAACTCTGAAGCAAAGTCTGTCCTTCCTTACTCCCAGTCAGAAAATCTATCAAGTGGAGTGTTAGCAGCAAATAACCACTGTTGTGTAAGAGTCACTTGTGCCTTGTGGCTTTCAAACTTATGAAGTCGCTCAAATTTTGTCTCCCTGGCTTCGTAAGTTTGACTAGCCCCACGCCGCCACTTTCATTCACTCATTCAATCGGATTTATTGAGCACTTACTGCCTGCAGAACACTGTACTAAGCACTTGGAAAGTGCAATTCAGCAATAGAGACAATACCTGCCCACAATGGGCTTACAGTCCATCACCTCTCAGTCCATCAGTTACCTCATCTGTGTAATGGTATGAAGACTGTGAACCCTACGTGGGACAGGGATTGTAACCAATCTGATTAGCCTGTATCTATCCCAGAGCTTGGAAATGTGCCTGGCACATAGTAAGTGTTTAACACATACCACAATTATTATCATTATTATTGTTATTAGAAGGCCCTTTTTCATTCATTCATTGTCTCCTGCATGAAGATGACTGAAATTGGTGTTGGGGACTGTCCTGTAAAAATCAGAAAGACCCAATCTCGGCCCCTGAGGAGTGGGCAATCTTTGGATAAAAGGCACTGAAAAGTGCAAATAAATCCAGCTAAAAATAAGCTCCTTTTCTCATGGTGAAAATCCTCATGGTGAAAATCATTTCTACTTTTTGCATCAATGAAGCCAATGTTTGATTGAGGAACTAGGTTAAAAATAAAATTAGTGAATCCAGAAAGAAACGGCAATGTTCTCTGTGTTGCTGTCCTCGAGCAGAATTTAGTAACGGCCAATTCAAGCAGACTTCTTTAGATTTGAAACCCCTTCCCCCATTGGCTGAGTTTCCCATGGCTGATTTTTGAAGCTTTAGGAATATGATGCATTTTAAAATGCACTGAAAGGTACTGTACATTGCTAAGCTTCAGGTGACTACGTGGAAAAAAAAAAAAAACCTCCTTCTCAAACTGGACCCCTCAGGGACTTAAGAAAAAAAATCAGAAGGGATCTGATTCAATGAAAAAGGAGTTTCTGCTTGTGGTGATTTAAAGGCCAAGTACAGGTTATTTACGCTTAAAGAGGAATCAGATGACTCCCAAATTACTAAGGGGACTTGGGCGGGGAGGTCTTATGGTTCTGGATTTCCATTTTCTAAGCCTGTTCTCCCTGCCACAGCTTTCATTTACAGCACTTTCTGACTTGAAGAAAAGCAGGCGCGTGATCCTACCCATGTGCCTGTGACATATGCACAAGAAACTCATTAGTGTGCACTGTTAATTTTTATCTCCTTGTGTGTTTGTATTCTCATTAATCCACTAATGAAACTGGGGAAAAAAAATCACAAAGGGGGGTGTGGAGGGGAGAACGATCAGATCTCTGTAAATTAGCCCAGTTCTACCATCATGTATACACATACATACACACAGTGCCCCAACAATGCACATTACAGTAACTGTGGATGGTTATGACATTTAAGGCCAAAGGAGACCTAACCCAGACGGTGTCCTCTGAAACTGAAAGAGGTACATGAGGAGAGGGAAGGAGAGAAGCAGCGTTGGCTGAGGAATTATAAACTTAGGCTGTAGATTCATGGGACCAATATGAATGGATTCCTTCCTTCCAGGACAGCAGCGACCAGGGCCTCCAGGAACAGAAAGCCACGGAGAAGCCACTAGATAACTTAACTCTGCTGAGAATTTGCTGCCTAACAGAATTTAGCTTGAAGTAACCTTCAGTTGTTTGGGATCTGCAAGGACCTTAATTTACCAATTTCTGCAGCTAGGTCTCTTGTGAGAAAGACTGTGAGCCCTATGTGCATCCAACCAGATTAGCTTGTATCTGCCCCAGCGTTTAGAACAGTGCCTGGCACACAGTAAGCACATAAATACTGCAATTATTATTATTATTATTAGTCCCAAATAGTCCAACTGATTTTGTTGGAGTGGAGACGGTGGCCAACCATTAATCCATCCTTGATTCACCACAAAGAGAAGAGGGGTGGTATTATTTTGCTCCCACTTTTGGGGAGGAAAAACGGGGCAGAGTAGGGAAGAAAAAGTAGTGGAGGCTGCCAGTTTGGTCTGAGCAATGGTAGTAGAGAAGCAGCACAGTCTAATGAATAGAGCATGGGCCTGGGAGTCTGAAGGACCTGGTTTCTGCGCCTGGCTCTGCCATCTGCCTGCTGAGTGACCTTGGGCAAGTCCCTTGACTTCTCCAGGCCTCAGTTACCTCATCTGTAAAATGGGGATTAAGACTGTGAGCCCCGGGTGGGCGAGGGACTCTATCCAACCTGATTTGCTCATATCTACCCCAGTGCTTAGTTCAGTGCCTGGCACCTAGTGAGCATTTAAATACTGCAGTTATTATCATTGTGTATTGAGCAACCACTGAGTCACCTGACCACGGACACACCGAGTGCTCTAAACCACCTGGCCAAGCCAACAGCAGCCTGTGGCTGGATCCCACTGACAGTCTTAGCCCTTCTCCTTTTCCTTGTCTGTTGTTTTTTTTTCCTTAGGAATCGACAGGAGGTTCTTGGATGTGTGGAAGCTCTCTTTCAGAGTAAACTGAGACCATAATCTCTCCCATGACCATAACTAAAAAGAAACGAGAAAAAAGCATCTCCTGCTTCACCCGCTTTGTTCTCCTGCTTTGCTATTCTACATTCGCCCATCAGTAAGAAGCAGTGTGGCTTAGTGGAAAGAGCACGGACTTGGGAGTCAGAGGACATTGGTTCTAATCCCAGCTCCGCCACTTGTCTGCTGTGTGACCTTGGGCAAGTCACTTAACTCCTCTGTGCCTCAGTTACCACATCTATAAAATGGGCATTAGAAATGTGAGCCACACGTAGGACAGCCTGATTACCCGGTGTCTACCCCAGGGCTTAGAACAGTGCTTGGCACATAGTAAGCACTTAACAAATACTATAATTATTATTATTATCAAGTGAGGCCACCAGTGACGAATGGTAGGAGGAGAAGCCCCAAGAGACCACCCCCCTGCCTCTCAGGCCTTTGAGAGATCTTAGAACACAGACTTGCTGCTGCCTTGGCCATCATCCTTCTCCAACCTTTAATGTCACACTTCACTTGAACACACAACCTGCCTCATCTTGACCTTTTTGGGATCTGACCTCACTTGCATCTAACTTTGTGCTCACCTACAACTCACATGGATGTGACCTCTTGGTGACTGGCCACACTAAGGTCCATATCCGTAACTTATTTATTGATATTAAAGTCTGTCTCCCCCTAGAGAATGTAAGCTCACTGTGGACAGGGAAACTGTCTACCAACTCTGTTATATTGTATATCCCCAGGGCTTTGTACAGGAAGCAGCATGACCTAATAGAGTCTTCTAGACTATGAACTCCCTCTAGAATGTGAGCTCATTGTGGGCAGCAATGTGTCCATTTATTGTTATAGTGTTCTCTCCCAAGCGCTAGTACAGTGCCTTGCCCACTGTATGCTTTCATGTTTGTACATATTTATTACTCTATTTTACTTGTACATATCTATTCTATTTATTTTATTAATATGTTTGGTTTTGTTCTCTGTCTCCCCCTTCTAGACTGTGAGCCCACTGTTGGGTAGGGACTGTCTCTATATGTTGCCAACTTGTACTTCCCAAGCGCTTAGTACAGTGCTCTGCACACAGTAAGCGCTCAATAAATACGATTGATTGATTGAATAAAGATGATTAAATGAATGAATCAAAGTCTGGGCCTGGGAGTCAGAAATAATCGGGTTCTAATACCAGCTCCACCACTTGTCTGCTTCCTTCGGTACAGGACAGGACAGGTACGGTACAGGCTTGTCTACAACCTTCGGTAAGTCACTTCACTTCTCTGGGCCTCAGTTCCCTCATCTGTAAAATGAGGATTAAGACTGTGAACCCCACTTGGGGCAGGGACGGTGTCCAACCGGATGAGTTGGTGCCCAGCGTGGCTTAGTGAAAAGATAACAGGGTTGGGAATCAGTGGACATGGGTTCTAATCCCAGCTCTGCCACCTGTCTGCTGTGTGACCTTGGGCAACCCACTTAACTTCTCTGTGCCTCAGTTCCCTCACCTGTAAAACGGGGATTAACACTGTGAGCCCCACAAGGGACAACCTGATTGCCTTATATCTTCCTCAGCGCTTAGAACAGTGTTTGATACAGAGTAAGTGCTTAAATATTATAATTACTATTATTATTATTATTATTATGAGCTTGTATCTATCCCAGCACTTAGAACAGTGCTTGACATGAAGCAGCATGACTTACTGGAAAGAACACGGGTTTGGAAATCAGAGGTCGTGAGTTCTAATCCCTGCTCCATCACTTGTCAGCTGTGTGACTTGGGGCAACTCACTTAATTTCTCTGTGCCTCAGTTACCTCATCTGTAAAATGGGAATTAAAACTGTGAGCCCCACATGGGACAACCTGATTACCTTCCATCTACCCCAGTGCTTGGCACATAGTAAGCACTTAAATATTATTATTATTATGGCACACATTAAGCACTCAATAAATACCTGATTGATTGGCTGGGATCATTTTTGCCCCTCAATTTCTCTGGCTCTGCCCAAACGAAATCCAGGGCAGCAGCCTGAAGCTTCGATCTTGCTGTTGCCCAGTGATAATGATCTCTCACTACCAAGACTGCCACAAAACTGACTTCTCCCTCCTGGGTATGTTCAAAGCTCCAATGTGTTGCTTTTGGGTTTTATTTATTTATTTATGGGTTTTATTCATTTATTTATTTATTGGGGGGGGGTTAAAAAAGAGGACCAAAATCTCTTAATCAATAATCATCAGCTTACAGGTAGTTTACACTTTTCATTTTGTTCCAGCAGCGTTATTTCGGTGAGGAGCAAGAGCATATAAAGGTCATGCTGGTAATTAAAGCTATATTGTAAAAATATGCACACCCAAAATGTGATTAAATAAGAAAATATTACTCGGTTTGGTCTCATCATTAAACTTGTATTAATGTATAAATATTTAAATATGCCATATGATCATCATAAATAATCTGTATTTGTCTGTTTTAAGAATAACACGGGGCTATAAACCCCTTGAAGAATTACTGCAGAATGGAAGAGCAGGAACCATACTTACATTCAAAGGCTGTTGTTGTTGCATCGGGCAAAACCTGGCCTATCACGTCCTAAACGAGAAGAGAGAGGAAAGAATACCATCAGCCACTTTTTGTATCGATAACATGTAGCAAATCCTGGGTGAAATATGAGAACCAGGAGAAGTGTTTGAAATGTTCCCCTGGATTGTAAAGATTTTTAACCCATAATCACACTGAACTAAGCATATTCAAAGCTTGAGGTGCCAAGGGGTTTAAATCACTAACTATTCCATAGAGGGGGGGGAAAAAATTGTAAAAGCCCTTTCTACAGTATGTTAACACCACACCATTTCCCTCACAATGTAAGCAGTCTACTTACAGTACAACTTGTTTACATAATTTGACAAATTTATGAGGGGATACCTCCTTAGGGTGTCACTGCCTCATGGACAGGGGCTGTGTCAATCAATTGGTGGCATTTATTGAGCATTAACTACATGCAGAACACTGTTCTAAGCGCTCAGGGGAGTAAAGGCAAACGAATTGGGGGATGCGATCCCTGCCCATAACAACAACTGTGGTATTTCTTAAGCACTTCTTATATGCCAGGCACTGTAGTAAGAGATGGGGTAGATACAAGGCAATTGGGTTAGATACAATCCCTATCCCACACAGGGCTCACAGTCTTAATCCCCGTTTTCCAGATGAGGGAATAAGTGACTTGTCCAAGGTCCCACAGCAGACAGGTGGCAGGGCCAGAATGAGAACTCAGGTCCTCTGACTCCCAGGCCCATGCTCTTTCTCCTAGGCCACACTGCTTCTCTGCTGATAAATTCCTTCACACAGGCCCTTGGTCCTGAAGTTTCAGGACAGAAGCTGGTTTCATTTTTCTTTTAAATCATCATAAAACAGAGGCTGTCATTATACCCAAATACTTGAATCATTAAAATGAATTTGATTCATTCAATCATACTTATTGAGCACTTACCATGTGCAGAGCACTGTACTAAGTACTTGTGAGAGTACAATACAACAATAAACAGACACGAATGAGGAAGAAAACTATGTGTACTCACCATAGCAAATAGTATTCCAGGAAAGTCCTGAAAAGTCATTAAATGAACCTAAGTTGTTGTATCTACTCTAGTGCTCAGTACTTTGTAACTGCTTAAATATAACTGAGAAAAAAAGAAAACTGTGCTTCTGTTGATTCATCATTAAGGTGCAATCTCAGACTGGCATGTGAACAAGAGGGAAGTTCTGCCTTATCCTGTGACTATGAACTTTCTACTAGTCTTTTTCCCGTGATTGGGAGAGGGGGAAACAGGCGTGTCTCACCATAATCTACCTTGGGACCACGTGCAAGTCTTTGAAATAGCGAGGAGGGACACCTGCATATGATTTGGGAGTAATTTCCAGGAGTACATAGTTCTGTTAATTGCTCAGAGACAATGGTTCAAATTAGAATTTTGTTATGGCTATCTAGATGGTTGTCATTTCTTGAGTTTTCTCTTGGCTACCCACCATAGCTGTCTCACATCCTTATATCAAATGTTGAATGCTAAGGGAAAGTCAGTGCATGACTGAACTGAAAATGAAAAAGGGGGGGCAACAGGAGGCAGCTGATAAGCATATTTTACATTTTTAATTTGCAGTAGCTTTGAATGTTTAGTATTCTTGTCATTACCCCTGTACATTCAAATATAAGTTTACCTGGGGAAAGAAAGCCCTGATTATTCTATTAAATGAGTAATATATATTTATAAACCAATCAACTGAACGCATGTTTAAGTTTCATAACTGAGATGGCCACCCCAGAGATACTGGGGCTACAAACTGCTATTTCCAGAAATGCCAACGGGGTAGGCTTGGGGGAAGGAAGACTCCCCAGTCGACTACTTACTGAGCACTTCCTGCGTGCAGAGCATTGTACTAAGAGTTTGGGAGGGTACAATATAAAAGAGTTGGTACAGCTGTTCCCTGCCCACAACAACAGGGATGACTGCTGGACACTAAGACCTGTACGCCATGGTTTGGTGATCACCAATCTAGAGGAATGGGTGGAGGAATTTTCTGTTCCTTGTGGTCAGAAAAGTACCAACTCTTTTCTATTGTACTCTCTCAGGCTCTTAGTACAGTGCTCTGCACACAGTGCTCAATACCACTGACTGACTGAAATGGAGCAAGTGTTGGCAGGAGTAATAAAATAGGCCTGTTCCACCATTAATCAGGCCTTATGCTATTCGTTTTTTCAACTGAAACAGTTATGACAACTGGCTGATATTGCCACTCATCACAGACTGGAAAAACAGCTCTGGTAGGGCATATAGCAAATTTTCTTGAAGGAAAACCAACAATATGTCCCTATTATCTGTGGGTTCTAATCCTGGCTCCGCCACTTGTCTGCTGTGTGACCCTGAGCAAGTCACTTAGTTTCTCTGGGCCTCGGTTCCCTCATTTGTAAAATGGGGATTGAGACTGTGAGCCCCACGTGGGGCAGGGACTATGTCCAACCCAATTACCTTGACACTTAGTAAGCGCTTAACAAATACTATTATTATTATTGTTGAATTTGTACTCTCCCAAGAGCTTAAGACAGTGCTCCACACACGATAAGTGCTCAATAAATGACTGAATGAATCTGTAACTTAGTACAGTGTTCTGCACACACTAGGCGTTCAGCAAACACCAGTGACTGACTTTGTTTTTACCCAGTGGAATTAGAAAGCTGCTACAGCTGTTGTCCATTGTCACAACCTCAACTCGCTGCCTCACCAATTGCTTGGTTTGGGTTGGGGACAGTTAAAGTTCAATTCACTCCCAATGGACCACCTGTTCCTGAAATATATGAATGGGGGGGGTCAGGTCACAGGGTTAAGGTTAGAGGTCATTTGGAACTCCAATACCCCCAAGGCCACTTGGCTTCATCGGTTCTAATAAGTGTAATATTTGTTAAGCGCTTGCTTACTTACTAAGCATGGGGAAAGATGCAAGACAATCAGATCACAGTCCCTGCCTCACACAGAGCTCACAATCTAAGTAGGAAGGAGAGCAGATATTGAATCCCCATTTTACAGATGAGGTAATCGAGGCCCTGAGAAGTGAACTGACTCGCCCAAAGTCTCACACAGGAGACGAGCGGCGGAGCAGGGATTAGAACCCAGGTCCTTCTGACCCTGGGCTGGGCTCTGTCCACTAGGCCATACTGCATCCACAGGTGGTTAGGAAACCTAGATTCTAATCCCAGATTTGCTACACCCCAAAGATCCTGTTCAAGTCACTTCCCCACTAAGTTTTTGAGTTTGTCTACTTGTAAAACAAGGATATTACTAGTTCCCTACATCAGGCAAGTGTTTATATTTATATATATATATAGATAAATAGTATTTGATAAGTGTTTATTATGTGACATCTCCATCTAGACCTACCCCGTTGAAGAATTCATTCGCTCCCATGGTTTCAACTACCACCTCTATACAGATACCCAAATCTACATCTACAGCCCAGATCTCTCTCCCTCTCTCTGGGCTCACATCTCCTCCTTGCCTTCAAGACACCTCTACTTGGATGTCCTCCTGTCACCTCAAACTTAACATGTCCAAAACAGAGCTCCTTTTCTTCCCACCCAAACCCTGCCCCACCCCTGACTTTCCCATCCCTGTAGACGGCACCACCATCCTTCCTGTCTCACAAGCCCGTAACCTTGGCGATATCCTCTACTCCTCTCTCTCATTCAACCCCTATGGTCAATCTGTCACCATATCCTGTCGGTCCCATCTTCATAACATCGCGAAAATCTGCCCTTTCCTCTCCATCCAAACTGCTACCACATTAATACAATTACTCATCCTATCCTGTCTGAATTACTGCATCAGCCTCCTTACTGACCTCCCAACCTTCTGTCTCTTCCCACTCCAGTCCATACTTCACTCTGCTGCCTGGATCGTCCTTCTACAAAAACATTTAGGACACGTCACTCCCCTCAAAAAGAACAACAAACCAGTGGTTGCCCATCCACCTCCGTATCAAACAAAAACTCCTCACCATTGGCTACAGTCCATCACTTTACCCCCTCCTACCTCACCTTGCTTCTCACCTTCTCCAACGCAGCCCACACACTTCGCTCCTCTAGTGCTAACCTTCTCTCTGTGCCTCCATCTCGCTCGTCTCACCGCCGACCCCTGGCCCACATCCTGCCTCTGGCCTGGAATGCCCTCCCTCCTATCTGAGACAATGACTCCCCCCATCTTCAAAGCCTTATTGAAGGCACATCTCCTCCAAGAGGCCTTCCCAGACTAAGCCCCACTTTCCCTCATCTCCCACTCTCTTCTGCATTGCCCTGACTTACTCCCTTTGCTCTTCCCCCCTCCCAGCCCCACAGCACTTACGTACAGATCTGTCATTTTATTTATTTGTAATGATGTCTGTCTCCCCCTCACCAGCCATATGCTCATCGTGGGCAAAGAATGTGACTGCTTACTGTTATAGTGTAGTTTCCCAAGTGCTTAGTACAGTGCTGTGCATGCAGTAAGCACTCAATAAATACAACTGAATGAATGAGTGTGCCAGATACTGTACACCAAGTGCTGTGGTAGATACGCGATAATCAGGTTGGATATAGCCCATGTCCCACAAGGGCTCACAGTCTTAATCCCCATTTAGAGATACGATAACTGAGGCACAGAGAAGTGAAGTGACTTGCCCAAGGTCATCCAGCCGAAAAGTAACACAGCGGGATTAGAACCCAAGTCTTCTGTCTTCCAGGCCCAAGCTCTTTCCACTACACCATGCTGCTTCCCCAAGCCCGGGGGGAAAGAATCACTGTACTACAAACATAGTACTTTGAGCACATTAGGAGCTCTAGAGACCCCAGGTGTAACATTTCCATAAAGGTCACTGTGATTGGGGCTTGGCTTTATAAATGGGGGGGGGGGGGGGCGCAGGAAGGAGATCTTTGGGGCCAAAAAGTCCGTGCTAATAATTATAATTGTGGTATTTGTTAAGCACTTACTATGTGCCAGGCCTGTATTAAGGTCTAAAGTAGATACAAGTAAATCAGGTTGGACACAGTCCCTGTTCCACGTGGGGTTCCCAGTCATTCATTCAATCGTATTTATTGAACATTTACTGTGTGCAGAGCACTGTACTAAGCGCTTGGGAAGTACAAGTTGGCAACATATGGAGACGGTCCCTACCCAACAGCAGGCTCACAGTCTAGAAGGGGGAGTCATCCCCATTTTCCAGATGAGGCCCAAAGACAGAAGTGACTTGCCCAAGGTCACCCAGCAGACAAGTGGAAGAGCTGGGATTAGAACCCGGGTAGTTCTGATTCCCAGGCCCGGGCTGTATCCTCTAGACCCCGCTGCTTCTTGGGATCTGGACTTTTTAGAGGGGGGCACCTGAGCACTTACCAGGACATCGCGGAAGAGCAGTTGAGGTCTCGAGTGCACCGTCCAGTCCACGGCTCCGCCGTCGGGGATCTTGATGCGAATCACCAGCACCTGGTTCTCCATGGCCTGGGAGGGGCTGAGGGCTAGCAACAGCATCACCGCCCCTGAGCTACCATCCTGAGGGAGGTGGGGGGCACCTACTCTCTGCCCCGGGGCTGGGGAGCCAGAATGAAGAGGAAGGGAATTGGGGAGGGAGGAGGGACAATCTTCAGGGAGGGTTGGTGGAGAGAAAAAAAAGGGAACTGGGGTGTGTGTGTGTGACAATGAAAAGCGGAGGGGACTCCAGTGTATGTGTGTTTGATACAGGAAAGGGAACTGGGGGGGGGGGGGTGGTGCTTGGGAATGAAAAGGGGGGACTCCTGAGTGTGTGTGTATCAGAGACAGGAAAGGGAATTGGGTGTGTGTGTGTTTGAGAATGAAAGGGGGGGGGGGGACTCCTGAGTGTGTGTGTGTGTGTGTGTGTGTGTGTGTTTGAGCCACGATAGGAAACTTGGGTGTGTGTGAGTTTGTGTTTGAGATGGACTAGGGAATATGTGTGTGTGCCGAAAAGATGAGTAGTGGGAGTCTGAGTTGGACGGAGAGAAGGAGATTAGTGTGTGTGTGTGTGTGTGTTGTACTCAGAAGAAGTGAGTGGGGAAATGAAACAGAAAAGGCAACTGGTGTGGGGCTCGGGGAAACGAAAAAGAGGAGCGTGTGAGCGTGGCTGTGTGTGTCCGTGTCCCCTGGGGGGGAGCGCGTGGTTTGGGGGCGCGGAGACCGGACTGGTGTCACCCCTTCCGCGGAATGGGGATGCCGCCCTCCGGCCCGGCTCCGGCTCCGCTGTGCCCGGGCGGCGGCGGGGAGGAGGAGGACGACGAGGAGGAGAAGGAAGCGGCGGTGGCGTGTTGTTACTCCGGAACCACAAGGCGCGGAGCCGGAACCGGGGTGGGGACCAGCGGCTGCGGGGCAACACTCCCACGTCGCCATGTTAGCAAAGGGCGGCCCGCCCCCGGCCCCGCCCCCCAGCCTGAGACCCGGCCCCGAGCCACCCATTCTACAATCAATCAATCAATTGTATTTATTGAGCGCTTACCGTATGCAGAACACTGGACTAAGCGCTTGGGAAGTCCAAGTTGGCAACATATAGAGACAGTCCCTACCCAACAGTGGGCTCACAGTCTAGAAGGAAGCTGAAGAAAATGAAGACAAAATGGGATATGAGTTCACCTAATCCTACCGTGAGGTTAGAGTCCTCGTTTCGCTGCCACGAATCCAGAGGTACCCAAATAAATGCAGAAAAGCTACACTAAATTTATGCCCCTCAACTCACAAGGGGAAAGAATGAAAGAAACTGGCAGAAGGCCACTCTGTTCCATAAAAAACACAGCATTCAATTTAACCATCCGTAAAAAAGATATAAAGCTGTAACTTCCCCCACGCTAGACCAACCCCATATACAAGTCCTGCCTGCATCTGGCAACATCTGTGATGGACTGAAGCTAGAGACCATCTCCCAGTAAAGGTCGAATTGTTGTCGCCACTCGACCATCCGGTACTCCCGTTTCGACAGGCTGCGGAGGCAGGGCCATTCATTCAATCCTCCCCACCCAATGTCAAGTTTCTGGGGATGAATTTTAAGTCAGGGTCTCTTCGTGCCGCACGTACTCCCCAATGTCGGCTTGGTGAAACACCACGATCACCGTAGGATCCAATTGCCGGAACTCCTACCCCAATAACTCCAATTTCCAGCATTCTACCCCAATAACTCAGGACTTTAGCCTCAGAAAACACCGTTCTTTCTCGCTCGCTCTCTCCCTCTCTCATCTGTGTAACAGGAGGCCCAGAGAAGTGAAATGACTTACCCAAGGTCACACGGCAGACAAGTGTGACAGAGCCGGCATTACGACCCGGGCTCTATCCATTAGGCCACGCTGCTTCTCCCCCTTCACGGTCCGTGGTACTAGTGACCGGTTGGCAGCCTGGAACCCTGAGTGGATTCTCAAGACCCCAAGATATTGGGGCCACATTTTCAGCTACTATTCTTCCCCAGACAGGGCAGAATTACACAGCCATCCCATTCGTGGCTCAGTGGAAAGAGCACGGGATTTAGAGTCAGAGGACATGGGTTCAAATCCCGCTCTGCCAATTGCCAGCTGTGTGACTTTGGGCAAGTCACTTAACTTCTCTGTGCCTCAGCTCCCTCATTTGTAAAATGGGGATTAAGACTGTGAGCCCCCCGTGGGACAACCTGATCACCTTGTAACCTCCCCAGTGCTTAGAGCAGTGCTTTGCACATAGTAAGCGCTTAATAAATGCTATCATTATTATTATTTCCCTCTCAACGTACACATTTAGGATGCAGACTTCTAGACTGTGAGCCCGCTGTTGGGTAGGGACCGTCTCTATATGTTGCCAACTTGTACTTCCCAAGCGCTTAGTACAGTGCTCTGCACACAGTAAGCACTCAATAAATACGATTGAATGAATGAATGAATACAATTGAATTAATGAATGAATGAATCTGTGGGAGGGCATCCTGAGGCACGGGGTAGTCAGTCAGTCAACCGTGTGCATATAGCTTTAATTCTATTTGTTCTGACGATTTTGACGCCTGTCTACAAGATTTGTTTTGTTGTCTGTCTCCCCCTTCTATAATAATAATAATAATGGCATTTATTAAGCGCTTACTATGTGCAGAGCACTGTTCTAAGCGCTGGGGAGGATACAAGGTGATCAGGTTGTCCCACGGGGGGCTCAAAGTATTAATCCCCATTTTACAGATGAGGTTGATGGGGACCCCATGCGCCATGGAAAGGTTCATTCATTCATTCATTTATTCAATCGTATTTATTGAGCGCTTGCTGTGTGCAGAGCACTTGGGAAGTACAAGTTAGCAACATATAGAGACGGTCCCTACCCAATGGTGGGCTCACAGTCTAGAAGGGGGAGACAGACAACAAAACAAAACATATTAACAAAATAAATAGAATAGTAAATATGTACAAGTAAAATAGAGAAATAAATATGTACAAACATATATACATATATACAGGTGCTGAGGGGAGGGGAAGGAGGTAAGGCAGGGGGGATGGGGAGAGGGAGTAGGGAGAGAGGAAGGAGGAGGTTGCAGATACTGTTTGAATGTACAAGGTCCTGTTGCCATATAGACCCTGCAGCCCACTGGCTGGATTGGGGAACCAAACCAAATAAGGAGGTACATTCCGCCCAGCTCTGCACCAAATCTGTACCAAATCTGCACCAATCCAGTCCCCGCTGTTTTCAAATCTGTACCAATTACTGTGATCAACAACAGCAGTATATAAGCTCATTGCATTGGGCATTCGGGGCCTTTTCCCTTAAAGAAATGAGCCCGCTAGGTACGTTACCCCCTGTTTGGTCTTCAGCCTTACCGATAAAACTTTCGGTGGTCACATGCTGTCTGACTAATTCTTTAGTCGCCCAGCGATCTTGGTGGCGATCCAGAACAACCGCCACCATCAAGGTCACTGAGGCACAGAGAAGTGAAGTGACTTGCCCAAAGTCACACTGCTGACCATTCATTCATTCAATCGTATTTAGTGAGCTATTACTGTATGCAGAGCACTGTACCAAGTGCTTGGGAAGTACAAGTTGGCAACATATAGAGATGGTCCCTACCCAACAACGAGTTCACAGTCAATTGGCGGAGTCGGGGTTTGAACCCATGACCTCTGACTTCAAAGCCCGGGCTCTTTCCACTGAGCCACGCTGCTTCTCTCTCAGTCTTCTAGACTGTGAGCCCATTGTTGGGTAGGGACTGTCTCTCTATGTTGCCTACTTGTACTCTCCCAAGCGCTTAGTCCAGGGCTCTGCACACAGTAAGCGCTCAATAAATACGACTGAATGAATGAATGAACCGTGTACGGTGTAATGGCTAGAGCAGCAGCCTGGCAGTCGGAAGCACCCGGGTTCTAATCCCTGCTATGCCACTTTTCTGCTCTGGGCCTTTGGGCAAACCACTTCACATCCCTGGGCCTCTGATCTGTAAAATGGGGATTGAGATTGTGAGCCCCATGTAGGACGTGGACTGATTAGCTTGTATCTTAATTAATAACAATGATGATGGTATTTGTTAACAATAAATGGTGTTAAAGTGCTTACCAAGTGCCAAACACTGTTCTAAACGCTCTGCACCAAATACAGGGTTGATCCCAGCTCTTCCACTTGTCAGCTGTGTGACTTTGGGCAAGTCACTTAACTTGTCTGTGCCTCAGTTATGTCAACTGTACAATAGGAAATAAGACTGTAAGCCCCACGTGGGACAACCTGATAACCTTGTATCTACCCCAGCGCTTAGCAGAGTGCTTTGCACATAGTAAGCGCTTAACAAATACCATTATTATTATTATAATAGGGCAATCAGGTTGACAAATACCTTTACATATATATATATATATATATTATATATATATATGTATACATACACCATATACATATACCATGTATATATTGAGCATAGAGCACTGTACTAAGCACTTGGGAGAGTAAAATAAAATAAAAATGATGGCATTTGTTAAGAGCTTACTATGTGCAAAGCACTGCTCTAGGAGCTGGGGGGATACAAGATGATCAGGTTGTCCCACGTGGGGCTGTCTTAATCCCCATTTTACAGATGAGGTAACTGAGGCTCAAAGAAGTTAAGTGACTTGCTCGAAGTCACACAGCTGACAAGTGGCAGAGCCAGGATTAAAACCAAGACATCCAGATGGAGATGTCTTGAAGGCAGGAGGAGACACGAGCCTGAAGGGAGAGAGAGCAGGGGCAGAGATGTAGATTTGGGTGTCATCAGCGTAGAGATGATAGTTGAAGCCGTGGGAGCGAATGAGTTCACCAAGGGAGTGAGTGTAGATAGAGAACAGAAGGGGACTAAGGACTGACCCTTGAGGAACCCCTACAGTAAGGGGATGGGAGGGGGAGGAGCCCGCAAAGGAGACTGAGAATGAATGGCCAGAGAGATGAGGAGAACCAGGAGAGGACGGAGTCTGTGAAGCCAAGGTTGGATAGCGTGTTGCGGAGAAGGGGGTGGTCCAGTGTCGAAGGCAGCTGAGAGGTCAAGGAGGATTAGGATAGAGCAGGAGCCGTTAGATTTGGCAAGCAGGAGGTCATTGGTGACCTTTGAGAGGGCAGTTTCGGTGGAATGTTGGGGACAGAAGCAGTTGCCTGACCTTCTGGGAAGGCCCTTCTGGGATAGGCATTGTGTCTGACCTTTTTTATCTACTGCAGTTCTTAGCCCAGTGCTACATATTGTTGACACACACACTTCAAGGAGATAATATTGACAGTGAAATTCACCTACAGGGGTGTGTGCGTGCGGCAGTAAAGCCAATCTGAAATCCACAGTACCGACCACACTTTGCCCACGCTGTGAAATCTCATGAGGAAGAAGTGATGCCTGCCTCCGACGCTAAACATTATCTGAGCAGCTGATGGTCATGAATCAGAAGCAGTCTGCATTGTCATTCTGTTTCTTTTACCGGTACTTGTTAAACACATTATTTGCTTGTGGTAAGTGCTGGGGTAGATACAAGCCAATCAAGGTGGACACAATCCATGTCCTAATATGGAGCTCATGGTATTAATCCCCATTTTACAGCTGAGGTTACTGAGGCCCAGATAAGTGAAGTAACTTGCTGGAGGTCGTACAGCAGACATGCACGATACTTTTCTAAGAACGTAGTACAGTGTTCTGCACACAGTAAGAGCAGCACGGCTTAGTGGAAAGAGCCCGGGCTTGGGAGCCAGAGGTAGTGGGTTCTAATCCTGGTTCCACCACATCAGTTGTGTGACTTTGGGCAAGTCAAAACTCCTCTGTGCCTGTTACCTCTTCTGTAAAATCGGGATTAAGACTGTGAGCTCCCACATGGGACAACCTGATTACCCTGTATCTACCCTAGTGCTTAGAACAGTGCTTGGCACATAGTAAGCACTTAACAAATAATATCATTATCATCAAATACTATTGATTGACTGACTGCCAAGGACCGCACATGCCCCCCTCTTCCCTGCAAGCCACGTTCACAACAGGAGCTCGGCAAATTAATACGAAAAAATATTTCTTCTGTGGAGACTATGCTGGCCCCATCCAGTGACATTTTCTTAGTTCTACTTACAAAAATGAAGGTACATTTTACATTTCTGCAGACCAAGGAATGTTACACACACCTTGTCTAGGAAAGAATGATTGAACGAGGACAAAGTGGTGGACTGTAACCTCCTGGTGAGAAGGGAACGCGTTTATCACCTCTATAGTGTTGTACTTTACCAAACGTTTAGTACAGTACTCTGCACACAGTAAGTACTCAAGAAATAATACCTTCATTGATTAATAGTACTTATTAAGTGCTGTGTGCAGAACACTGTACTAAGCGCTGGAAACACTACACAGGCAGAAATTAGACATGAACCCTGTCCCTCAAGGGGCTCACAATCTATGAAGGATTTAAAGATTTAGGGTTGGAGGTTTTGAAGAGACACCTAATTTCTCAATTTCATCCTCTCAGAAAGGGAAATTGGACCTGTCAATTGATGACTGCCAGTTGGTTTGATCAAGTGAAATGAAAAGTGTCTTGTTCTAATGGAAATGTTGTCTGAAATTTCACAGCTGGAATTTAAGCTGAACAACGATCCAAAATAAAGAGATACTTTTAGATAAAATCTCACTAGATACTCATCCAAATCCAGTGGTCTTGACACCTCCACATAAGCTGTAAAGTTTAATGTATGAATTTGGAAGACTGGAAGGAGGAAAGTGTAAATCTTATTCCATCTAGAAAATGAGTCTATGCCTCAGCAAGATCTCCTACTCTGATGATTCCCATTCTTATGTATTTTTTATTTAGAACACTTTCAAAGCACCCATGTTTACAGAAATCTAAATAGCAACTGTCTTCATCATTAAATTCAGTTTTAAATCTATATCAATTTATTTATATCCATTTTTACTCTAGGGCACTGAGGCAATCTCAGAGTCTTGCTTAAGGGGTGGGTTAGGAAAATAGGTTTGATTTCAAGTTATGTACTATCGAGAAGTAAAGAAAAACTGGGGTTTTTTTTGGTTTAATACATTCAATTTTTTGTTTACAAAATGTTTGTGTACAAGATTGAGATATTCCCAATGAACCAGTAAAGCTTATACTGAACAATAAAAAAAAATCAGACTATGCAGTGTTAATGATGTTACCTTAACATACCAGCTTCAGGGGCTGCATAATTGTTTCTGCTAACCTATAAATTTTTGAGTAACAACAAAATTATTGTGATTTTTCTTACTAAATAATTCATACATTACAAAGCATGTATGTAACAAGGTCCATGAATCACTAAAGCATATAATGATCATATATCTAATGACATATTTCTTCTCATAAAAGGAATTCAAATAGATTTATGTAGTTAGGTTAAACTAAGTACTGAGTTTATATTGTTCATAATTCTGTCAACCAAAAACTTCAAGCATTTTGGGGAAGTACTGTAATTTTAAAATATTCATTTAAAAGAAACCTGTTTACAACAAAGATTTGTTCCTAGATCTACTTTTTGTGAAGTTTTATGGCTTTTATATTAATATTACTAATATCATTGAAAGTACAGCAATGAAATAGTACACTGCTCATTAACTGTGTTTAAAATAATGCAAGTACTTTAAAGAATCTTCAATCTGCCCAAGATATTCTATCTCACAATGTAAATAGGAACCAGCATTCCATAGTAAATGATTGCTGTTTGCCACTATTGATGGCTTGACTAAAATTCTAGTACTCACTTTATTTCTGAACGATTGGAAGATGAATATTTTGCAGACACATTTGGTATCATTAAAATATGTTTGGGAACCTTTAAAATAAATAATTTAAGTGGAGAGATTTTCAATTCACCATCTGATCTTTATATTAGGTGGGCTTGAACTCTAGAAATTTCTAGCCCTTCTTTCATAAAGAGGAAGTTGAAAAGCTTTGACATTTTGAATACTTAAAACGCCGCTCGGTGGGACAGTTAAAAAAAAAATCACATTTTAATTTTATTGACCTTTTGTAAGTCATCGTAACTTGCAAAAGGCCTTAAATCTGAGAGTTAGGTTTCATTAAAAGCTCACTGAACTTCTGAAAACATGTTAACTGAAAATCTACTTAACCCCACTTTTTTTTTTGTTTTCGTCATAAAGGAACTCCCAAAGAAAAGAAAAGATGATGCCTGAGGTATGGGGGAGTGAAGATCATGAGCCAGAAGGCCAGAGGTATCACAAAAGCAGCAGCAGCTGGAAACAGGATTGTCTGCAACACAAAGCAACTGCAATCATTCATTCATTTAGTCGTATTTATTGAGCACTATGTGCAGAACACTGTACTAAGCACTTGGGAGAATTCAACAATAAGTAGGCACATTCCCTGCCCATAATGAGCTTACAATCGAAAGGGGGAAGGCAGACATTTATATAAAAAAAAATTACAGATTTGTACAAGTGCTATGGGGCTCAGACGGGGTGGGGGGAAGAACGAAGGAAGCAAGTTGGCGAGTCAGAAGGGAGTGGGAGAAGAGGAAAGGGGAGACAGAGTCAGGGAAGGACTCCTGGAGGAGACGTGCCTTCAATAAGGCTTTGAAGGGTAGGGCAAGCAAGGAGAGAGGCCCGGGATAGAAAAAGATGCCCAGGCCTGACCCAAGAGCGCAGGGTGAAGTGCAAGGTGGCAGCTGCGGAGAATAGGAAGCTCTAGACTATAAACTGTCCCTCCAGAAGTTAGCTCATTGTGGTCAGTCAGCCGGTCAGTCAATCAATTTTACTGAGTGCTTACTGTATGCAGAGCACGTACTAGGCTCTTGGGCGACTACGCTATAGCAATAAACACACTCCCTGCTCACGAGTGTACCCTTTAGACGGGAAGACAGACATTAAGACCGTGCTTACCAACTCCGCTATACTGTTCTTTCCCAAGTGCTTAGTACAGTGCTCTGCCCACAGTATGCACTTAATAAATATCATTGACTGATTGAGACCTCAGATCAGGAGAATTCCCTCAATCCCAGAATGTCTGACAGTAACCCCAGATTGGATAGTGCAGAATCGCAGGGGAGATAGGGGCAAATGGGATGGTGCCCGCCTCCTCTGTACATAACCACGGCTCAACAATACCCCAATAATAATATCTATTATCATTGTTAATAATAATGATTATGGTACTTGTTAAGCACTTACTATGTGCCAAGCTGTAAGTGCTGGGGTAGGAATAAATTAATCAGGTTGGACACAGTCCCTGTCCCACATAGGGTTCACACTCTATATCCCCATTTTACAGATGGGACCTAGAGAAGTTAAGTGACTCACCCAAGGTCACACAGCAGGCATGTGGAGGAGCGGGGATTAGAACCCAGGTCTTTCTGATGCCCAGACCCCGGCTATATCCACTAAGCCACACTTCCTATGTATGCCCAGGGGCCAAGTCAGAAGTTGGGGAGAAGAGAAAGCGGACCTGGAGGCAGAAGCAGGGAGAAGCGTTGGATCCTGGAAGAGGAAGTGAGGCTTAATGGAAAGGCCTCAGGCCTGGGAGTCAGAGGACACAGGTTCTAATCCCAGCTCCACTCTGTCTGCTGGATGACCTTGGGCAAGTCACTTCACTTCTCGGTGCCACAGTTCCCTCATCTGTAAAATGGGGATTCAATACCTGCTCTCCCTCCAATTTAGACCGTGAGCCCCATGTAGGACCTGATTATCTTGTATTTATCCCAACGCTTAGTAGAATGTCTCATAGTAAATGCTTAACAAATACTATTTCATGATTATTAGTAATGAAAGGCACCTGTCCCATGATAATAATTGTGGTATTTATTAAGCGCTTACTGTGTCAGACACTGTACTAAGCGCTGGGGTGGATACAAATTGGGTTGGACACAGTCCCTGTCCCACATGGGGCTCACAGTCTTAATTCCCATTTTCCAGATAAGGGAACTGAAGCCCAGAGAAGTGAAACGACTCGCCCAAGGTCACACAGCAAACAAGTCGCAGAGTTGGGATTAGAACCCAGGTTCTTCTGACTCCCAGGCCCGGCTTCTACCCACTAGATGATAATAATAATTATGGTATTTGTTAAGGGATTACTATGTGCCAGGCACTATACTAAGCGCTGGATGAGAGACCGCCCAAAGTCTCATTGGTGTAAGAGCTGGAATGCCACAATAAACCACGAATTGCTACGTCTCAGTGTCTGTTCATAGTTGGGACAGGTGGATATCTGGTGTGGGAGGTCTTCGTCCTCTCCTAGGTTATCAATATCATTATTAATCAATCAAGTAATCACTCACGTTTACTCGGCGCTTACTTTGGACAAAACACTTAGGACAGTACAAAATGCAGTACAGTTGGTAGACACGATCGTGGGTAGATGATCCCTATGCTCAAGAAGCTTATGGCCTAGTCAGGGAGATATTAAAATAAATCAAACAGCAGGGTTATGAGAGTTGGACATATTGCTGGCTGTGGGGTAGCTGGTAACCACGGTCACTAGTGAAAATTCCCTTTTGGAAGATCTCCAGGGAAACATATTTATCCTGTGCATATTAAGGTACGTGAGCGAAATATGAGTAATTAAGATCTGGGCTTGGTCAATTATGTGACATAAGTCATTTTTCACTACTAACCTAAGATTTGATACAAATAAGTAGTTAAAGATTCTGACTTGGCACTATTCATTAGCATGTAATTGAACTAGTAAGAAAGATCAGTTAAAGGTATGCTGATTACCACCTTATCTTTGAAAGGCAATTAAAGACCTCAATCATGGCAACAAGATTTGACTGTGCAGCCTTTATTGGACATTGATCTTTTGGCAAAGTGCAGTTACATTTTCCATTAATTTACAGTAACACAGTTTAACTCTGATACCCTAGGCTGTTGACCCAAGGAAGATGTAGCGCTAAGCACTTGTTTAGGTTAAAGTACCCCCAGTAGTCATTACTGTTTAAATGGAGAGAGCCCTGTGAAAAAGCAGCCACCTGATGAACTAGTTTTAGGGTAAGGCTTCAACTATCTGCCTTAGCTGCTAAAACAAGAGCTGCTCCCTTTAATGTCCTTTAAACATCACCCTCGTGGATGGTGGAGAGGTGATTCATTCAATCGTATGTACTGAGTGTTTACTGTGTGCACTGTACTAAGTGCTTGGGAGAGTGCAATATAACAAGACACATGCCTGCCCTCAGCAAGATCACAGTCTAGAGGGGGAGACAGACATTAATATAGATAAATAAATAAATCAGAGATATACAGATATATACATATGTGCTGTGGGGATGGGAGGGAGGATGCATTAAGGAGCAAATAAGAGCGGCGCGGAAGGGAGGGGGAAAAGAGGAAAGGAGGGCTTAGTCATGGAAGGCTTCTTGGAGGATTATGTCCATATTCATAATTTATTTATATTAATGTCAGTCTCCTCCTCTAGCCTGTAAGCTCATTGTGGGCAGGGAACGTGTCTGTTATACTGTACTCTCCCAAGTGCTTAGTACAGAGTGCTCAATAAATATGACTGATCGATTCATTACTTTCAGAAACAAAGAATATTTTGACTTGCAAATTTCCTTTGTTTCTTACCACCTGGGTTTACCTGGAAATACCTATATAATGAGTACAAGTTTCAAGAAAGTCTCCAGTGCAAAACATGGTCCACTGAACAGCCAACATGGTCTAAATACAGAAACTTAATTTGAGCGCAAAAAACCTGATAAACTCAAAAAGGAGGTGATGATGGTGGTACTTGTGAGGCACCTACTGGGTGGCAAGTACTGTACTAAGCGCTGGGGTAGACACAAGATCATCAGGTGAATAATCAAATAGGGTTCAAAGTCTATGTAGGAGGGAGAACAGGTATTGATGTGCTTAGTTATAGAATCAAGTAAAATTACTTTAGTAACTGGCAAAGCTGGAACTATTGAAAGTTTTTTCCTCTCCTAGGTAAGAGAATACATTCATCTTATCACCATCAAAAAATCAAAATCCTTAAAAAAAAAAAAAGAATGCTAGGCCAGGAAGGATCTGTGTCATCACCCTCACTTAGCACAGTGCTTTAGCATATAAGAAGCACATAAAAACCATTTTTTAAAATGTGAATTTCAGCAGTTACAACCTGTACACGTAAAGGATAAATATTATATCTTCCTGAGTATTTTACTTCAAAATATCCTTTGAGATAGGAAAATCAGTATTCTCAATTTACAGCCAGAATATATGACAGAGTATTCATTCAATCATATTTATTGTGTGCTTACTGTGTACAGGGTACAGAATGCAGAGTACAATTCAGCAACAGATAGAATCAATCCCTACCCAACAACAGGCTCTTGAGCTATTTGCCTGAGATCACAATGAGTCAAAGCTAAGAACAGAACCAACCTTTACATTGTTAACATCAAGCTTTATGCCACAATGTCTGGCATATTTTTTTTTTCAGTTAAACAAATACTGTTCTCTGGATAGCATCTGTCCTTTAAGTATTCTAATAGGTTGAGCCCAAGTCTTAATGAATCCAGTGAATGATATTATTATATTTGAACTCTGCCCTTATCCATCCCTTGGTTCATCCTTCACCATGAATAACTCCAAAAGAGCAAGAGGTCTATTGATTTTCATGTAACACAAGAAAATATTACATTTGCTTAATTGTTACACACAGAGAGCATTGGACAAGAAATCAAGTCTCTATTTAATGCTGCAAGCAGCACAGAATTGCAGTGATCAATTGGGTAGTTTGTCAAAGATGTTCTCTAAGGAGACTTGCCCATCACTGTATGGACAAAAAGTCACACTGGCTGTAGTTATTGAAAAACAGGTAAGCAAAGTCAGCACAACAAATTATCAGAAATCAACCAGGCCGGATTGAAAGGAGGACCAACTCCAATGAAAAGCTGTATTTATAGTCTGGTAATTAAAAAACATTTTATCAGCCTTGTGTTGGGAGCAAACCTTTACAACAAAGTATCGACAAGAGCAGTAGCAATGACTGAGCAGTATTTGACTCGAAACTTATGAGTTGTAGTTATTTAACTTTGCCCATTAGGTAGGAAATCTGTTCTCGCCTTCCCAGCAAAATGCTAATAGTCAGTTTTATTATTAATGAAGCTTAATGTAATACTATTCCTTCCTTTGTGAAAGCCATTCATTTAACTTGTGTCAAGTATATCCTTCGGTACTAAATATATTGGCATTAGTCCTTTCTCAATTAAAGTTTTATTAGAGTTGCTTTTAGATAAGCAAAACGGTACTTAGATATTTTGAATGGTTCACTTTTTTTTCTTTTGCTATTTGTTAAGTGCTTACTATGGCCAGGCACCATACTAAGCACTGGAGTAGATACATGATAACCAGGTTGGAAACAGTCTATGTACTATATGGGTCCCAGTCTTCATCCCCATTTTACAGATGAGATAACGGAGGCACAGAGAAGTGAAGCGACTTGCCCAAGGTGTCACAGCAGACAAGTGGCAGAACCAGGATTCATTCCAGCATATTTATTGAGTGCTTAATGTGTGTAGAGCACAGTACTAAGCACTTGGGAAAGTACAATATACCAGTAAACAGACACATTCCCTGCCCACAATGAGCTTAGAGTCTAGAGGGGGAGATAGACTTTAATCCAGATCCTTCTGACACCCATGCTGATTGCACATCATTTACCACATGATTTCTTCGGATGGATTTGGTTTGTATTACCTTCATTTTGTTTGCTATATTTATGTTTTCATCTTGATGGCTTTTGCTTATTTTCTACCCAGTCGTCAGTTGACAGCACCTATCAGGCTCTCTCCGTGTTCAGAGCACTGAGCTTGGCATGAAGGTTTCAGAAAAAGAAACGAAGATCATACCTTCTGGGAGGTTCTAATCCAATGGGATTAGTAGGCAAAAATCAAGTGGGAATAGCACACAATAGGAATATCTACATCTGATACACTAGAAGACAGAATCAAAATAGAAACAAAAGAGGAAAAGACATAAGAATGACCAGCTGCTTGATAGCAGGGAGGCTTTTTAGGAAGATGCCAGAGAGTCAGTGATTTTAAAGCTTCCTTAGCAGTAAAATGGAGATTCAGTATCTGTTTTCTCTCCTATTGAGACTGTGAGCCCCATGTTGGACATGGACTATATCTGAGCTGATTCTCTTCTATCCTCCCCAGCACTTAGTAAAGTGCTTGGCACATAGTAAGCATTTAACACCACTATTATTATTACAGTGTTTTAAGGATGAGAAATTAACATTCCTCTAGACTGTACGCTTGTTGTGGGCAGGGACTGTAGTTACATTGTACTCTCCCTAGTGCTTGGTACAGTGCTCTGCATGCAGTCAGCGCTCAACAAATATGATTGATTTAGCTGAACATTTTCACAAAGAGGAATAACAACTTTTTTTATCTTGCATATGGGAATTAACTTTTGGGGTCAGATTGGGCATGACACTGAACAGGGCTACCATCCTAAGAGGTATTGTGTTAATCCAGTTCTACTTTATCTTCATTTTTCACCCAACCAAAAACCTTAATACTCCCTATGGTGCTGTCTGGAACCTGAGTATTCCCTCTGAAATTTATTTTAAACTCTACACAGTGAATGGCTTTAACAGCCATTTTAATGAATTGACTAAAACTACATACCCATAAGAACAGGAACCTGCATTTTCTAATCAATCCACTGAATCATCCATCAGGTCCATATTTACACATCACTTGACTTGGTCTATAAATTTAAAGTTCCTATTAGCTGACTAAAAAAAGAGAATCAAATGCAAAGGAAGTGTTTCAAATAAGTTATATTTTAAATCATCCAAAATAAATTACATACATATACGAACATGAAAAACCCACCAGTCGGTATGCTCTTCAATGTCTAATTTCAATATCTGGCCCCTTCATCTTCTTTATTTAGAAAATACACCGTTATTGGCCCATAACGAGTGTGAACTGTCTCCGTGACCCTGGCAAATAACCAGGAGCCAAGTCCGTATAAGAAAGTTGGAATTCCTGGAAAAGAAATGAACAATCCTTATATATTACTAAAAAGAGCACTCACATCATCATCATCAATGAATATTTATTAAGCAACCAACAGTGTGTTAGACACAGTTAAGAAGTCTGTGACAGCCTGTGCTTATGCATGAGGAACTTCAACTGAAATGGAAAAAATGTTCGAGATGATCCTTGGCACCAGAACTGATGACAAATGCCACCACCACTGATTTTGGTATGGGTAGAACAGTTGCTGAAATGTCGTGGCCTGGGAGATTTTTGTTTGCTCTACTTGCATGGCTGATACTAAGGATTTCTGGCACCCAAGCATCGATTCTGAAAAAAACCCGGTAGGTAAGTAATCAAATATTTCATCAAGCCAAATTTAAAAGCTTCTGATTACCGATCCCATTGCCGGGACTATGAAGAAGCAGCAGAGAAACAGTGTGGTCTAGTGGAAAGAACACAGCCCTGGGAGTCGGAAGGACCTGGGTTCTAAGCCTGGCTCTGCCCCCTTGTTTGCTGTGTAACCCTGGGCAAGTCACTTCACTTCTCTGGACCTCAGTTATGTCATCTGTAAAACAGGGATTTAAGATTGTGAGTTCCACGTGGGCCATGGACTGCGTCCACCTGATTGTCTGGTACCTACCCCAGCGTTTAATACAGAGCTGGGAGCACAGTAAGTGTTTAACAAATACCAAAAAAAAGATTCACATGATGTTCTAGCATTAATGCTATTTGTTCCATTTGTGCATGCTTGCACAAGGAAGTAGAGAGCAAAGGTTCTGAGCTGCCCGCTGAGGAAAGGTTTGGGTAGTTCGAAAAATCATCTAGTCTTCAAGGTTGTAAACACCGTCAGATTGTTCCTTTTTGCAGCAGGAAGGCAGCTGTGCCCCCCTCCTTGACTGCCAAGTGAGACTTGTCACCCTGTGCCAGGAGAGAGGGAGAATCCCTAGCCAGGAGACTACAGGCTGGCTAAATGGCTTCAGAATCTCTTTTCCCTTATCCAAGCAATAATAATAATAGTAAAAACAATATTAATAATAATAATGGTATTTGTTAAGCGCTATGTGCAAATAACTGTTCTAAGCTCTGGGGAGGTCATAATGTGGTCAGGTTGTCCCATGGGGGGCTCACAGTTTTAATCCCCATTTTACAGATGAGGTAACAGGCACAGAGAAGTCAAGTGACTTACCCAAAGTCACACAGCTGACACTTGGCAGTCGGCATTTGAACCCATGACCTCTGACTCCAAATCCCGTGCTCTTTCCACTGAGCCACGCTGCTCGTTCATATTGGCAATGCGCTGTGGCCAGGTACATCCTTTCCCTTTTCCAGGAATGTCTTGGGGCAACAGTGCCAACTTTCCATTTTGAGGGCAAGGGCAAAGAGGGAGTGGGAACTTTAGGGAGGGACAGGCTTCATAGAGGTCAGAAAGGCACTATTTTTAGACTGGAAACTTTCAGGTCTCTAATCAGAAACCTGGGGTGAGCAAGTCTGGGGGGAGTCCAGCTCAAATAGGCTGGGACCACCGATGTCTTGGGGCGCGATAGACTAGCAGGAAGTTGGTCTCTCTGTGCTCCAGCTGGACCCTCCTGGCTCCCTTAAGCCCAGGCCCCATTATGTTCTGCGAGGAGGTTATGGGGAGATTTGGGGTCAAGCAGTAATTACTGGCCTGCGTTTAAATGAAGTTGGAAAGCACGCTCTATTCTCACCCATTTCTGCTACATTGGCTTTAAAGGTGGCTGGACAAATTGCAGATATTTTTAGTTTGCTGTGTAGATTCCATTTTTCTGAAATAAACCATTTATAGTTTCAGTTGTGTTGCGCTCTACTGTTACTTTTTTATATCCTCTGTAAATGTTGGAGAATTCAAATATATGACTTCTACATGTTAAAGAATAAGCACATTGACAGATTATTGAATCAAATCCAATTGGTAAGAACACTTGAACCCCAAAGAACGAATCAATCAGTTGTATTCGTTGAGTGCTTACTATGTGCAGAGATCTGTACTAAGTGCTTTGGAGTGTACAATACAACAGTGTGGCTTAGTAGACAGAGCACAGACGTGGGAGTCAGAAGGACCTGGGTCTTAATCCCGGCTCCACCACATCTGCTGTGTGACCCTGGACGAGTCACTTCACTTCTCTGTGCCTCAGTTACCTCATCTGTAAAATGGGGATCGTGAGTGTGAGCCTGACATAGGACAGGCACTGTGTCCAACCCAACTTACTTATATCCACCCCAGCTCTTAGAACAGTGCTTGGCACAGGTTAAGTGCTTAACAAGTACCATTATTATTATTATTATTACCAGAATTAGCAGAAACGTCTCCTGCCCATAATGAGTTTACAGTCTACTGGGAGTGAATGGAGCACTAAAATGAGTCCAAAATTCTGTTTTGTTTCTTTTTTTGCTATTCATTTGTTCAGTGTGGGCCCGATATCAATCTCTGTGCCTCATTTTCTCCTGTCAGATAGAGATGGGTGACTAAATGCCACAAAGGGGTATTCTATTCATCTCGATGCCCAGGCTGCAAAATGCTTAGATTTTAGTATCTGGAAGACACGGTCTAAAGTCTAGACTTAATTACAGCATATGTAGAGACCTTGCTAAAAGACTTAAAATTCCTTTACATTCAGGAATCAGACTCATTCTTGACAGTTCGAAACTTATCTCACAATCCGAAGGAATGGAAAATCAGGGGCTCGCATAATTTATTTAGATTCTGAAGAGCAGTAGGTAAACCTCTGTCAAATTAAGCACATTAAAAAAAATTAGAACTTCATTGTGAGACTCCGATTACCCATTCATTCCAATGGTGAGTTGCTTTTACTAACTCTCAATCTACATCCCAGCAGGACACCCAGTCTGAGAAACCATCAGTAAGATGTCAGCTCCTACTGAGAGAGGCAGAGGAGGAGGACAAGTTACGAGAGACACCAAATTGATATGACCAAATGGAAAAATGTCTTACTATAAAAGGCATTATTTGAGGAAGAGAGAGAAGAGATTTTTGAATATATTACTCAGGAAAGGCTATAGAGTGGCATGTATACCCTGTACATAGATAAAAACTTCCATTATAACCACATCACAATGACATGTTTTTCATTTTTCAGCTCACGTTTTAAAGTGTGATTGTGTCAATCTAAATTGAGTTAGTTAATTTAGCTAGCTAAATTGAGCTAGTTTCGGATTTAAAAATATGAAGTACTTACTCTCTTACCTAGTCATCCTGTTTCCTAACATTGCTTTCATAATAGGACACTTAAGAACAAAACACCATTTTCTCTCCGGAAATGAATCCTATACTACCCATTTCTATAGTAGCTTGAAAAAGTCATGCTGAATTCAAATCTCTAAAATGATAGTCGACTATAAACTCCAGACTGGAAGCTCGTTGTGGGCAAGGAATGTGTCTGTTTATTGTTGTACTGTACTCTCCCTCGTGCTTAGTAGAGTGCTCTGCACACAGTAAGCACTCAATAAACATAACTGAATGGTCACTCGTAACATGGTGTTTTCTAAGAACTTATGAATTTGCTCCCGATATCACAGATAAAAAATATTATACAATAACATATACAGGGCAGTGTATGCCCCTAGTGAACATTAAGTGAATCTGAATTGTTCAGCAATACCGAACAATCCCTACTGAATATCACTACTATTTACTGAGTGCTTACTGTATGCAGAGAACTGTCCTAAGCATTCATTCACTCGTATTTATTGAGCTCTTACTCTGTGCAAAGCAGTTATCTGAGTAAAGGACTAATCTGTAAAGGTCTAGAATTAAAGTTATTTTGTTCATCAAATTCAGTAGTGACAAATACTGAAACTTGGTAGAATTTCTTATACAGCAGTTTACAATGCAGAACATTGCACTTAGCGTTTGGGAGAGTACAAGAGAGTTGGTAGACATGTTCTACCCACACATTTTATAGCTAGGGAAACTAAGGCACATACAAGTTTGTTGGTTGTTTTGAAATTATACTTGTAAAGTGTTTATCATGTGTCATATTGTACTAAAAGCTGGGGCAGATACAAGCAAATCAGGTTGGACACAGTCCATGTCCCACACAGGGTTCACAGTCTTAATCCACATTTTACAAACGAGGTAGACTGTGAGCTTGTTGTATGCAGGGAATGTGTCCGTTTACTGTTCTATTGTACTCTCCCACGTGCTTAGTACAGTGCTTTGCACAAGGTAAGGGCTCAATAAATACAACTGAAAGAATGGAGTGAAAAGGTAATTGAGGCCCAGAAGAATTGAAGTGACTTATCCAAAGCCACCCAGCAGACAGGTGGTGGAGCCGGTATTAGAACCCAGGTCCTTCTGAATCCCAGGCCTGGGCTCTATCCACTAGGCCGCGTTACTTCTCTAAATTAAGTGACTTATCCAGGGTCACACGTCAAGCAAGTAGGGGGTGACAAGAATAGAACCCAAGCCTCCTATCTCCCAGTGCGAATTCACTAATATTTATTTATCACCTGTGTAAATAATAATAATAACAATAATAATAATATAAATGATGGTATTTGTTAAGCACTTACTATGCACCAAGCACTGATTTACATGCTGGGAGAGATACAAGGTGTATCAGGTTGGACACACACATGGCCCTCTAGACTGTGAGCCTGTTGTTGGGTAGGGACCGTCTCTATATGTTGCCAACTTGTACTTCCCAAGCGCTTAGTACAGGACTCTGCACACAGTAAGTGCTCAATAAATACGACTGAATGAATGAATGAATACAATGAACAACAGGTCAATAAACAGATGCATTCCCTAATCATTCAATCGTATTTACTGAGAGCTTACTGTGTGCAGGCACTGTACTAAGTGCTTGGGAGAGGACACCACAACAATAAAGAGAAGCAGCGTGGCTTGGTGGAAAGAGCCCGGTCTTGAGATCTAATCCTAGCTCCGCTGCTTGTCAGCTGTGTGACCTTGGGAGAGTCACTTAACTTCTCTGTAAAATGGGGATGAAGACTGTGAGCCCCACGTAGGGGCAACCTGAATAGCTTGTATCTACCCCAGCACTTAAAACAGTGCTTGGCACATAGTAAGCGCTTAAATACCAACGTTATTATTATAAAAGGGCCGACTCCCTGGTCACAAGGAGCTTACAGTCTACACTAGGCCCGGGGATGGTCAGGGCTCACTGTCATTCATTCATTCTATCGTATTTATTATGCTCTTACTGTGTGTAGAGCACTGTACTAAGCGCTTGGGAGAGTAAGATGCAACATTAAACAGTGACATTCCCTGCCTGCAACGAGCTTATAGTCTAGGGTGGGGGAAACAGACATGAACATAAATAAATAAAATGACAGATATGTGCATAAGTGCTTTGGGGCTGGGAGGGGGGAAGAGCAAAGGGAGTAAGTCAGGGAGCCGCAGAAGGGAGTGGGAGATGAGGACAGGTGGGGCTTAGTCCGGGAAGGCCTCCTGGAGGAGATGGGCCTTCAAGAAGGCTTTGAGGGGGGGCGGGGGAGTGCGTGTCTGTCAATTTGAAACAGTGTGGCTCAGTGGAAAGAGCCTGGGCTTGGGAGTCAGGGGTCATGGGTTCTAATCCCAGCTCCTCCACTTAGCTGTATGACTTTGGGCAAGTCACTTCACTTCTCTGGGCCTCAGTGACCTCATCTGTAAAGCGAGGATTAAGACTGAGCCCTATATGGGACAACTTGATCACCCTGTATCCTCCCCAGCGCTTTGGATAGTGCTTTGCACATAGTAAGTGCTTAACAAATGCCATCATTATTATCTGAGGGAGGGAGGGCGTTCCGGGCCGGAGGCAGGACGCGGGCCAGGGGTCGGCGGGGAGACGGGCGAGATGGAGGCCCAGGGAGAAAGCTGGCATCAGAAGAGTGAAGTGTGTGGGCTGCGTTGGAGAAGGAGAAGCATAGTGGCTTAGGGGAAAGAGCCCGGGCTTTGGAGTCAGAGTTCATGGGTTCAAATCCCAGTTCCATCAATTGTCAGCTGTGCGACTTTGGGCAAGTCACTTCACTTCTCTGTGCCTCAGTTCCCTCATCTGTAAAGTGGGGATGAAGACTGAGTCCCCTGGGGGACAACCTGATCACCTTGTAACCTCCCCAGCGCCTAGAACAGTGCTTTGCACATAATAAGTGCTTAATAAATGACATAAAAAAAAGGAGAGAAGCGAGGTGATAGTTTCCTATGTGCAGAGTACTACACAGTCTTCTGGGAGCCCGCTGTTAGGTAGGGACCATCTCTATATGTCGCCAACTTGTACTTCCCAAGCGCTTGGTACAGTGCTCTGCACACAGTAAGCGCTCAATAAATACGATTGAATGAATGAATGAATAGTGTAGTAAGCGCTTGGGAAGTACAAGTTGGCAACGCCTCCCCCTTCTAGACCGTGAGCCCGCTGTTGGGTAGGTACCGTCTCTATACGTCGCCAACTTGTACTTCCAAGCGCTTAGTACAATGCTCTGCACACAGTAAGCGCTCAATAAATACGATTGAATGAATACTGTAGTAAGCGCTTGGGAAGTACAAGTTGGCAACGCCTCCCCCTTCTAGACTGTGAGCCCGCTGTTGGGTAGGGACCGTCTCTATATGTTGCCAACTTGTACTTCCAAGCGCTTGGTACACTGCTCTGCACACAGTAAGCGCTCAATAAATACGACTGAATGAATGATTGAATACTGTAGGAAGGGCCTGGGAAGTACAAGTTGGCAACGCCTCCCCCTTCTAGACTGTGAGCCCCGTTGGGTAGGGACCGTCTCTATATGTCGCCAACCTGTACTTCCCAAGCGCTTGGTACAGTGTTCTGCACACAGTAAGCGCTCAATACATACGATTGAAGGACTGAATGAATACTGTAGTAAGCGCTTGCGAAGTACAAGTTGGCAACGGCTCCCCCTTCTAGACTGTGAGCCCGCTGTTGGGTAGGGACCGTCTCTATATGTTGCCAACTTGTACTTCCAAGCGCTTAGTACGGTGCTCTGCACACAGTAAGCGCTCAATAAATACGATTGAATGAATACTGTAGTAAGCGCTTGGGAAGTACAAGTTGGCAACGCCTCTCCCTTCTAGACTGTGAGCCCGCTGTTGGGTAGGGACCGTCTCCATATGTTGCCAACTTGTACTTCCAAGCGCTTAGTACAGTGCTCTGCACACAGTAAGCGCTCAATAAATACGATTGAGTGAATGAATGAACATGACCGTCTCTATATGTTGCCAACTTGTACTTCCCAAGCGCTTAGTACGGTGCTCTGCACACAGTAAGCGCTCAATAAATACGATTGAGTGAATGAACGAACACGACCGTCTCTATATGTTGCCAACTTGTACTTCCCAAGCGCTTGGTACGGTGCTCGGCACACAGTAAGCGCTCGATAAATACGATTGAGTGAATGAATGAACATGACCGTCTCTATATGTTGCCAACTTGTACTTCCCAAGCGCTTGGTACGGTGCTCGGCACACAGTAAGCGCTCAATAAATACGATTGAGTGAATGAATGAACATGACCGTCTCTATTTGTTGTCAACTTGTACTTCCCAAGCGCTTTGTACGGTGCTCAGCACACAGTAAGCGCTCAATAAATACGATTGAGTGAATGAATGAACATGACCGTCTCTATTTGTTGCCAACTTGTACTTCCCAAGCGCTTGGTACGGTGCTCGGCACACAGTAAGCGCTCGATAAATACGATTGAGTGAATGAACGAACGTATTTATTTTATTTTGTTAGTATGTTTGGTTTTATCTCCCCCTTTTAGACTGTGAGCCCACTGTTGGGTAGGGACTGTCTCTATATGTTGCCAACTTGTACTTCCCAAGCGCTTGGTACAGTGCTCTGCACACAGTAAGCGCTCAATAAATACGATTGATGATGATGATGATGATATAGCAGCGGGCCCCGGACTCACCCAAGTTAATGACCTTGAGGGCGGTGAAGCAGCGGTTGTGGAGGCGCAGGTCCTGCCAGGGGGCCTTGGAGCAGTGGTACTTGATGAAGGGGAAGCAGCCGGTCCTGAGGACGTGGTAGTTGGCGCCCGGCACGGCCCAGTTGAAGTGGGACAGGCCGAATTGGTCGTTGCGCACGGCGCTGTAGGGGACGCAAAAGGAGGTCCATGGGGGCAGGCCCCGCTGCACCAGGTGCTGCGTCAGCACCTCGGAGGCCCGGGGCTTCGACCGGGACCGGGACCGGAGCCCGCCGGCCGAGGGGTCCCGGGCCCTGGCCCAGACCCGGGCCCGGGCCGCCAGCACCAGCCGCACGGCCGCCTCGTGGGCCTTCCGCGCCGCCTCCATCAGGCGGGGCGGGAGGGAGGGAGGGAGGGAGGGAGTGCGCCTGCGCGGGGCGACCGGCGAGGCTCCCGTGGCTCCGCCAGGGGGCGCGCGCCGGGGCTGAGCGTCCCCTCGTGCGGTGGGCGGGGCCCGCAGAGGGGAGGGCGCCCTCGCGTGGTGGGGCCTGCATAGAGGGAAGGGCCACCCGAGGCGGTGGGCCGGGCCCGAAGAGGGGAGGGCTCAGTAAGCGCTCAATAAATACGATTGATTGATTGATTGATTGAATCCCTCAGGCCTAGCCCACCGCCCTATTGAGAGCTCACCTCCTCCAGGAGGACTTCCCAGACTGAGCCCCTTCCTTCCTCTCCATCCCCCCCTTCTTACCTCCTTCCCTTCCCCACAGCACCTGTATATATGTATATATGTTTGTACATATTTCATCATCATCATCAATCGTATTTACTGAGCGCTTACTATGTGCAGAGCACTGTACTAAGCGCTTGGGAAGTACAAATTGGCAATACATAGACACAGTCCCTACCCAACAGTGGGCTCACAGTCTAGAAGGGGGAGACAGAGAACAAAACCAAACATACTAACAAAATAAAATGAATAGAATAGATATGTACAAGTAAAATAAATAAATAAGTAGAGTAATAAATATGTACAAACATATATACATATATACAGGTGTTGTGGGGAAGGGAAGGAGGTGATGGGGAGATGGAGGGGGGACGAGGGGGAGAGGAAGGAAGGGGCTCAGTCATATTTATTACTCTATTTATTTATTTTACTTGTACATATCTATTCTATTTATTTTATTTTGTTCGTATGTTTGGTTTTGTTCTCTGTCTCCCCCTTTTAGACTGTGAGCCCACTGTTGAGTAGGGACTGTCTCTATATGTTGCCAATTTGTACTTCCCAAGCGCTTAGTACAGTGCTCTGCACATAGTAAGCCCTCAAAAATACGATTGATGATGATGATGATTGATTGATTTATTGATTGATTGAATTCCTCAGGCCAAGCCCACCGCCCCAGGGTGCGCTTTCCCCTCCAGGCCCCGCCCACCGCCCGAGGTGGCCCTTCCCCCTGCGCAGGCCCCACCCACCGCGCGAGGGCGCCCTACGGTCTGCGGGCCCCGCCCACCGCACGAGGGCGCCCTCCCCACTTCGGGCCCCGCCCACCGCCCGAGGGCGCCCTCGCGCGGTGGGTGGGGCCTGCATAGGGGGAAGCGCGCCCTCGGGCGGTGGGCTAGGCCTGAGGAATTCAATCAATCAATCAATCAATCAATCGTATTTATTGAGCGCTTACTGTGTGCAGAGCACTGTACTAAGCGCTTGGGAAGTACAAGTTGGCAACATATAGAGACAGTCCCTACCCAACAGTGGGCTCACAGTCTAAAAATTCAATTCAATTCAATTCAATTCTATTCAATCGTATTTATTAATAATAATAATAATTATTATTATAATAATAATAATTAATAATAATAATAATAATAATAATGGCATTACTTAAGTGCTTATTAAGTGCTTACTATGTGCAAAGCACTGTTCTAAGCGCTGGGGAAGTTACAAGGTGATCAGGTTGTCCCACGGAGGGCTCACAGTCTTAATCCCCATTTTACAGATGAGGGAACTAAGGCACAGAGAAGTTAAGTGACTTGCCCAAAGTCACACAGCTGACAATTGGCGGAGCCGGGATTTGAACCCATGACCTCTGACTCCAAAGCCCGTGCTCTTTCCACTGAGCCACGCTGCTTTTTTGAGCACTTACTGTATGAATGTATGAATGAATAATAATTATGGTGCTTATTAAGCACTCACTATGTGCCAAGCACTGTTCTGGGCCCTGGGGTAGGTACAAGTTAATCAGGTTAACAGGACCACGTGGCTTGATGGATAAGGCATCTGACTTCGGATCAGAAGGTTGTGGGTTCGAATCCCTTCGCGGTTAATTTCCCCCCTTCTAGACTGTGAGCCCACTGTTGGGTAGGGACTGTCTCTATATGTTGCCAACTTGTACTTCCCAAGCGCTTAGTACAGTGCTCTGCACACAGTAAGCGCTCAATAAATAGGATTGATTGATTGATTGATTGAGGTTGGACACAGTCCCTGTCCCACATGGGACTCACAATCGTAATAGTGAAGTCACTTGACCAAGGTCATACAGCAGACACGTGGCGGAGGCGGGATTAGAACCCATGACCTTCTGACTTCCAGACCCGTGCTCCATCCATTATGCCATGCTGCTTCTCTTGGAAAAATGTGTCCTGAAAGGGCAAGCGGTGTGGGAGATGAGCAGATGGTCAAGGCCTGTGGACGCCCTGGTTTGAAAAATTAATCAATCAGTGTTTATCGAGCGCTTACTATGTGCAGAACATTGTACTGTACTAAGCATTTGGGAAGCAGCCTGGTCAAGTGGAGACAGCACAGGCCTGAGAGTCAGTGGACCTGGGTTCTAATCACAGCCCAGCCACTTGTCTGCTGGGTGACCTTGGACAAGTCAATTCACTTCTTTGTCCTCAGTTACCTCATCTGTCAAAAGGGGATGAAGACGGTGAGTCCCACGTGGTACATGGACTGTGTCCAAACCTGATTAGCTTGTCCAACCCCAGCATTTAGTACAGTGCCTGTTATATAGTAAGCACTATAAGAATATATATTATAATAATAATAATAATTTAAAAAGTAGAGTACAACAGAACTAGCAGACACAGTTCCTGACCATAACAAGCTTAAAGTCTAAACAGTAAACTTACGGTTTAGAATTGGACCAGGACTGGGGCCTCCTCCACAGGCTGGCCTCAATTGCCTAACATTTAGGCCAAGTGCCTTGTAATTCCGGGATCCCCGGAGTTGATTGTTCCGCAAAGCAAGGAAGCGTCTTCTCAGGGGTCCCCTTGGTCATTTCCTTGTTTTTTGTGTTTAAGCACTTAAGATGTGCCAGGCACATAGTATCTGTAAAATGAGGATTTAATCCTACTCCATCTACTCAGACTGTCATTCATTCATTCATTCATTCATTCATTTATTCAGTCCCATTGATTGTTTACTGTGTGCAGAGTACTGTACTACGCGCTTGGGAGAATACTGTAGAACAATAATCAATCAATCAATCAATCAATCAATCAATCATGGACACATTGCCCAAAACGATCTTACAGTCTTAATAATAATAATAATAATGGCATTTGTTAAGCGCTTACTATGTGTGAAACACTGTTCTAAGCGCTGGGGGGGGGATACAAGGTGACCAGGTTGTCCTACGTGGGGCTCACAGTCTTAATTCCCATTTTACAGATGAGGTAACTGAGGCACAGAGAAAAGTGACTTGCCCAAAGTCACACAGCAGACAAGTGGCGGAGCTGGGATTAGAAACCATGACCTCTGACTCCCAAGCCTGTGCTCTTTCCACGGAGCCACGTTGCTTCTCTTGGGTTGAGGGTGGCGGGGGCAGACATTAATATAAATAAATAAATGACAGATATGGACATAAGTGCTGTGGGGCTGGGAGGGGGGGATGAATAATAGAGGCAAGTCAAGATGACGCAGAATGGAATGGGAGAAGAGTAAAGTCAGTCATTCATGCAAAGCACTATGCTAAGCACTCAGGAGAGTATACTATAACAACAGACACATTCCCTGCCCACAATGAGCTTACAGTCTACAGGAGCCCCAAATAACTACCCCAGTGTTGGATACATAGTAAGCGCTTAACACATACCATTAAAAAATACCATACTTATAACTATTATCAGTTCAGCTCACTATCTTGGTGAGCCACAATCTGTCGTTCATCTCTTTCGCTTTATCCCTTATTGTTATTTCTAACAAAACAAGATGTTAGAAGCGAACTATATGCTCTACTAATTACGTGAAGGTGAACTTGAGTCATATTTGTAACTGGAGATGATTAATAATTACCAGTTCTGCACACATTTCTAATGCATCACAGTAAATAAACAGGATACATTGTTGGGTAGTAATTGATTAATTAGCACATTCATACCACACAGCTCAATGGTCTAAAGATGCTGAGTTTGAGATATTGCTCATAATTATTTCAAGGAAAAAATTGGTTCCCATTTCTCAGTTTACTCTTCTGGAGTACTTTTTTTTCCTTCAAATTGAATGCTTAATTGGTTCAAGACACCAGAGGTTTTATTCAGATAAATCAAATCTTGAAGAATTGCTTGAGACTACCTCCAAACTTTGCTTTTATATGAAGTAGATTGAGAATCTGATTAATCCTAGTTCAAAGTATGGATCTCGAGGTGAATCTGGATCACCTGTCAATATAGGGAACTACACCGCCAGGCACATAATGCTTCCTGATCATTTAGGTGCAATCTCATTTGCTTCCCAAAGACATTAAATCAACCGATCAATCAATCAGTGGCATTTATTGAATGCTTACTGGGTGCAGAGCACTGTACTAAGCACTTGGGAGAGCACAACAATCTCCAGTGATTGCCTATCCACCTCCGTATCAAACAAAAACTCCTCACTATTGGCTTTAAAGCTGTTCATCACCTTGCCCCCCCTCCTACCTTACCTCCCTTCTCTCCTTTTAAATCCCAGCCCACACACTTCGCTCCTCTGGTGCTAGCTTTCTCATTGTGCCTCAATCTCGCCTGTCCTGCCGCTGTCCCATGGCCCGCATCCTATCTCTGGCCTGGAATGCCCTCCCTCCTCAAATCTGCCAGGCAATCACTCTTTCCCTCTTCAAAGCCCTATTGAAGGCATACCTCCTCCAAGAGGCATTCCCAAAGCCCTACTTTTCCTCAGCTCCCACTCACTTCTACATCACCATGACTCACTTCCTTGGCTTTTTCCCCCCTCTCCCAGCCCCACAGCACTTATGTGTATATGTATATAACTATAATTAAATTATTTATATTGATGCCAGTTTAGTTGTATTGATGTCTGTCTCCCTCCCTCCCCGCCCCGAGACTGTGAGCCCGTTGTGGGGAGCGAATTCATTCCTTCATTCAATCATATGTATTGAGCGCTTACTGTGTGCAGAGAGCACTGTACTAAGTGCTTGGCACTGTACTAAGCACTTGATGATGGCATTTGTTAAGCGCTTACTATGTGAAAAGCACTGTTCTAAGCACTGGGGAGGATACAAGGTGATCAGACTGTCCCATGTGGGGCTCACAGCCTTCATCCCCATTTTACAGATGAGGTAACTGAGGCACAGAGAAGTTAAGTGACTTGCCCAAAGTCACACAGCTGACAATTGCTGTATTGTACTTTCCAGGTGCTTAGTACAGTGCTCTGCACACAATAAGCACTCAATAAATGCAACTGAATGAATGAATCAATGAGATGGACGGGGAACCTTGATATTTTTTCCTGCAAGATTTCTCCTCATAATATAAACTCTTTCCCACCTTTCCTGCAACACACTACTGCCATCGTGGTGGCAAAATTGACCCTTTCTGGCCCATCGACAAAGCAAGATTCTCATGGCAACATATGGAGATAAAATGGTTCGGGATGATCCCATAGCCCTCCATTCTTCGAAAAGTAAGAGAAAGGATTATTGACTTAGTGATGTTAATAATAATAATGATAATAATTGTATTTTTAATTGCAGTGCATCATACTAAGCTTTGGGACAGACATGAGATGATCAGATTGGACACAGTCCCTGTCCCAGCTAGGCCTCATAGTCCAAGTAGGAGAGCGTAGTATTTAATCCCCATTTTACACATGACGAATTAAGGCCAAGAGAAGTTAAGCAACTTGCCCAAAGTCACACTGCAGACAAGAAGAGGAACTGGGATTAGAACACAGATCCCCTGATTCCCAAGTCCATGCTCTATTCATTCAATCGTATTTATTGTGCGCTTGTTGTATGCAGAGCACTGTGCTAATAATAATAATAATAATGGTGGTATTTGTTACGCGCTTACTATGTGCAAAGCACTGTTCTAAGCGCTGGGGGGAGGTACAAGGTGATCAGGTTGTCCCACTTGGGGCTTACAGTCTTAATCCCCATTTTACAGATGAGGGAACTGAGGCACAGAGAAGTTAAGTGGCTTGCCCAAGGGTCACACAGCTAAGTGGCGGAGCCAGGATTCAAACCCATGACCTCTGACTCCCAAACCCCTCACTTTTTTTCCACTGAGCCACGCTGTGCTAAGCGCTTGGGAAGTACAAATCGGAAATTTATAGAGACGGTCCCTACCCAACAACAGGCTCCCAATCTAGAAGACTGTGTCACCCTCGCACTTGGATTTTCTCCCTTTATTCGTCCCCCATCCATCACAAATGTCCACCTCTAAAATGTATTTGTTTACATTAACATCTGCCTCCCTCTCTACAGTGTCAGCTCCTCAGGGGGCAGGAAATGCATTCCAATTCTCCCAAACGCCTCACATAGTGCTTTGCACAGCTAAGCGCTCACTAAGTGCGACTGATTGATTGATTGGGGTGCAGGCTATGCTGTTTTTATCAGTAGTAGTAACATGAACTAGTGGAAAGAGCACAGTCTGAGAAACAAGACCTCTGGGTTCTAGTTACAACTCTGGCACTTGTCTGCTGTGTGACCTTGGTCAGGTCACAATGTCTCTGGGCCTCAGTTTCCTCATCTGTAAAATGCTGATAAAATATATTTTCTCCCTCCCTCTTAGGCTGTGAGTCTGATCTAGGACGGGGACTGTGTCCAATGTGATTGTCTTGAAACTACCTTGCTGCTTGGCACATAGTATAAGTGCTTAATACATATTTTTATTATCATTATCCTCACCATCATCACTTATTGCACACACAAAGGGTGCAATGCACTGTCCTAGCCCCTGGGAAAATCTACCATAAAGTAGATTTGCATTCCCTGGACACAAGGAGCTGACACTTGAGTTCTGCTTCTAACATGCACAAGTTGAAGTAATGAGAATGTGCTGACAGACAATATGGACAAAGACGAAAATTAAAACCCTACCTGTAACTTTACTGCACTGCTTCGTGCTAAGTTGTCATGATGCAGAAAATATACATTGTGCCTACGCAAGCATATACTTTTGAAATAAAATGGTTTACCTACACGGAAAATGTTTGACTTAGTTCTGCCTGATCAGTCCGTATTCTCTTTCCAAGAGAAAGCTGTTTGTTGCCATATACTTTCAAATTGAAAAGCTGGTTACATGCACTGTGGGCTGAGAGACAGTATGGTTTCAAAGCAGTTTCACACATTACTGTTGGTAGGAAAGGTTTCATCTAAATAAATTATTAGTGTCCCAGTTTTTGCCATCAAAATCCTTTTGAGATACATAACAAGGAGAAACAGAGAAAAACTAAAGGACCAAAACGTATTCTTAGAAGCAATCCAAATTAAAGAACTAATGACAACTTTCTTAGTACCCAAATATATATGCCAATCAATCAATAGTATTTAATGAATGCTTTACTCTGTGCAGATATGTTTGCCTTATTTATTTTTCACTGTCTAGTTATGAATACTTCTCCGTTTGCATCCTTGCTAGAATGTAAGCTCCTTGGAGACAGGAAACTTGTCATTTCATTAGTCTGAACTTCCCAAGTGCTTCACACAGTGCTTTGCACCATGTGGGGGCTCAATACATTCTAATACTACTATCAGTACTAAAGAATCCTGCCCCTTAGAGTCTCTATAAAATGATTTGGCTAACCCTGGCTTTTGACAGTGGCAATGAGATGAATCATTCATTCATTCGATTGTATTTATTGAGCACTTATTGTGCGCAGGACACTGTATAGAGCGCTTGGGAAGGTACAACAGAACACTAAACAGACACATTTCCTCCCCACAGTGATCTCTTCACTCGGCCTAGAGTTGGACTTTGGAAACCACACAGTCTTGGCAGCCTGTTGAGCATTTATTATATGCAGAGCACTGGACTAAGCACTTGGGAGAGCAAAGTATTAACAGAGGTGGTTGACACATTCCCTTCATTGTAGCTGTCCCTGACAGAGCCTCTCCCAGGGGCAGATTGAAGCTTCCAGAGCCCTCGACGCACGTGGGGTTTGGAAGCGAAAAATTGAGCCTCCCAACTGAAAAGCGCCTAATACAGTGTTCTGCACATAGTAAGCGCTCAAAAAATTTGATTGACTGACTAAAGCAATTCAGCATTTGGCAGGGGAGAAAATGCACACGAGCTTTTAGTATTTGCCAAATCCAGTCAGTACTGCAGTCAGAATGCTGAATTCCTATCAAAATTAGTAGAAATTTTGCTATGTCCATGACAGGATAACAATAATAATAATAATAATCACAGTACTTGTTAAGCACTTACCATGTGTCAAGCACTGTTCTAAGCACTGGGGAGGGTACAAGATAATCAGGCTGGAGACAATCCCTGTCCCACATAGTGTTCACGTTCTTAATTCCCATTTTACAGAAGGAACAGAGAAGTGGAGTGACTTGCCCAAGGTCACACAGGAGACAAATGGCAGAGCCGGGATCAGAACACAGGTCCTTCTGACTCTCAGGCCCATGCTCTAACCACTAGGCCTCACTGCTTCTCTTGGCCTAGTGGTTAGCATGGTCTTCATTTCCATCTTAACTAGGTTTCTGAAACAAACTGTAGTAATGGTTTGGGATGGGGGATAGTTCTTTTTATGCAGTTATTTCTTAATGTCTTTGTGACCTAGTGAACGTCCTATCAGTTCGTTAAATAAAAAGTTCCTGGAACTGGAGTGTTTCACTTTGAAGAGAGTCAATGAGGGTATGATGGTGGAAACAGGATGCTAATGTTTGGTAATAAAAAAAAACTTGCACAATGCACAATTTAAACTGCTGTAATCTTTCAGCGATATGTTGTAGGTCTTCTTACCATGGAGCAAAAGTTGTTTTTGCCAACAGATTTTTAAACAGCAGGGACATGCCCGTTATTTACTGTTTTGGTATCTCTTCTTCATTTACATAAATACCCCAGAAACCAGCAGTTTAAAACTAATAAAAACCAGAGCCCTCCATCAACCGTAATAAACTTTCACAACCATGAGTTACGCTGCTTCAGTGAAAAAAATAAACCTATATACGTGGTTATGAAGGGCTTTTTCAGAAAACTGTATAATCACATTTCAATGTTAGAACTTCCATCTGAAGCAGCAATGTAATAATAATACTTAACATTTATGTAGAACATTTCCTCTCCTCAACATTTTGCCAACATTGGCCAATTCATCGCTGTAGCTTCTGAAAGTAGCCGGTATTACTAGGCACCATTTAGAAGACTGGAACACAAATGTTAAAACAAAAAATTCAGGACCCAGAAGGCAGGACCCAGAGTTCCTAGCTGTCAATCTGACTGGGAAGGAAGCCAGGCTACTCTCCTTAGCAAAAAGACACCCGGATTTGAAATGAATCAAGTTCTGTGAGAAATATCTACCCTCCAGGCCTATGTACCCATTGGAAAAAGCAAAATGATCCATTTGGTTTGAATTACCTAGGTATTTGTGTCAACTTTCTGATCTTCCTTTTTTATGGTATTTGTTAAGTGCTTGTCTTGTCTTATGCTGAGTTGTTTCCGCACCATAGTGACTCCATGGACACCTCTCCCCTAGAATGCCCCACCTCCATCTGCAATTGTTCTGGTAGTGGGTCCACAGGGTTTTCTTGGCAAAAATATAGAAGTGGTTTATCATTGCTTCCTTGGGCGCAGTAAACTTGAGTCTCTGCCCTCTATTATTCGACTCTCTCCCATGCTGCTGCTGCACAGCACGGGTGAGTTTTGACTTGTAGCAGATTACCTTCCACTCGCTAGTCACTGCCCAAGCCACGAGTGGAATGAGTATGCTTCTGCTTGACTCTCCCTCCCTTAGCCGAGACTGGTAGAGTACTGGAAACTCTCCAGGTCCAATCCTGAGAGGGTTCGTTAAGTGCTTACTATGTGTCAAACACTTTTCAAAGTGCCAGGGAAAGTGCACATTAATCAGGTTGGGCACAGTCCCCGTCCTGCATGGTGCTCACAGTCTAAGTAGGAGGGAGAGCAGATATTTAATCCCCATTTGACAGTTGAGGGAGTGAGGCACACAGAAGTGAAGTGACTTACCCAAGGTCACATGGCAAGCGGTTGGCAGAGCCAGCATGAGAACCCAGGTCCATGCTCTTTCCACTAGACCATGTTGTTTCTCTGCGTTTGACATCCAACCTAGGTAGAATGCATGGAGTAAATGAAAGTTCTGGTATAGAGAAAGAGCTGTGAGATGATTTCAGGCCCCTATCTGCCACTAGATTGATTAAACTTTACCAAATGAGGAAAAAATTCACTATGCTTTTTTCTCCTGTCATCTTTTCCTTTGCAATTTAATTGTATCGTTTCCCAAACAAGACTTACTACAGTTAAACACATTTTCCAAAGATGAACAAATCTGCTGATGCACGTTAAAGCCAGAGGAACAGTAAAATAAAACTAATGAACATTTACATTTTTGGAAATATAATTAATGTATGGTTGAGGAGCTCAGAGAGATAAACATTTAAATGTTAAAGTACTTGTTACCTTCCCCACAGGGACATTGTGAGGATTAATGAGATGGCATATGTAAAGTGCTTTGAGCTCTTCTGGAAGAAAGGTGCAGAATGAATACAATTATTAGTGTTGTTATTGGATGATTGGTAATATATTAATAGTGAAAACAATACACATTTTTCATATGACAAGTCTTTTCAGAGGAGAGCACTTGTCAAAACACTGAACTAATTTCCCTTCAACTCTGATAAGCATGCCAACTTCATGAGCTCATCTCTTGAACCCAATTCTAGTTGCTCTTGTTTCTCTATCACCTTTGCTGCAAGGCAGGGTATCTTCCGAGGGTTGCCTGACTGACCTTGGGAAGTGCCAAATCCTGTCAACAGGGCCAGCAATAGATCAGTGGATTCTTTGGCAAAGCATGATGGGAGAGAACTGAGTGGTGGGTTAGGGGCACGGCCAGCTTCAGTCGATAAGCAGAGCAAGTTGTTGCCTCGGGACACCATATGGCAAGGCCAATTGTGGGCCACTCTTCAAAGATGGAGCCTGGATGGAAATTCCTGGCAGAAGTCAGGGTCATGGTGCCCAGCTGTCCTGGAAGCTTGGTTGAAGGACAGCCAGGGTGGGGGCAGTGAGGATGGGGTGACAGAGAAACACCTTCTTGCCAAATGTTGCAAGTGACATCATTACATTACACTGAGTGCCTGTGCAGGGATACAATTATGGAAGCATGATGTGATGTGTCATGTGGCCCTTGGGAGTGGGTGTCCATTTTGGTGTCACATCAGGAAAGCTGAATGGCTGAAATCAGGCCTGCCTGAAGAGGTTGGAACACTTAGGCTCACTGTAGGCAGGGAACTGGTATACCAACTCTGTTATATTGTACTCTCCTAATAATAATAACTATGGTATTTGTTAAGCACTATGTGCCAGGCATCTGTAAAATGGGGATTAAGCAATGGGGTAGATACAAGGTAGATACAAGTCTCTGTCCCACATAGGGATCTCAGTCTTAATCTCCATTTTACAGAGGAGGTAACTGAGGCCTAGAGAAGTTAAGTGACATTCCCAAGGTCACAGAGCAGACAGCTGGTGGAGCAAGGATTAAAACCCAGGTCCTTTTGACTCGCAGGCCCAAATCATTCATTTGTTTGGATTTTCTAAACATCATCGAATACCTTACTTTTTGTAACACGCTTAGTAAGCAGTATCCCATCAGTGATCTCATTTTGTCCTCACATCTCTGGGACGTAGGAAGGCTCCAGGATTCTTATCTCCATCTTACAGATGAGGAAACAGAGGCCCAGAGAGGTTAAGTGATTGCCCAATGTTCACAAAGCAGACTGGGGACAGAGCAGGGACTAAAAGCTAGGTCTCCTGACTCCCAGCTTCATGCTCTTTCCATTCTTGTCTTGTTTTGTCGAGTTGTCTCTGACCCATAGTGACGCCATGGACACATCTCTCCCAGAACACCCCACCCCCATCTGCAATCGTTCTGGTAGTGTGTCCAGAGTTATTATGGTAAAAATATGGAAGTGGTTTACCATTGCTGCCTTCCACGCAGTAAATTCGAGTCTTCACCCTTGATTCTCTCCCATGTCGCTCCTGACCAGCACAGGTGAGTTTTACTTGTAGCAGTTTGCCTTCCACTCACTAGCCACTGGTCAAGCTAGGAATGGAATGGAATGGACAGGCCTCTGCTTGACTTTCCCTCCCCATGGTCAAGACTGGTAGAGCATAGGAAACTTTCCAGGTGTGACCCTGAGAGGGGACTCTTTCCATTAGGGCATGCTAAATAATTATAATATATTATTATATAATATAATAATCTAACATATAATTATACTATAATATATAATTATACATCATTTACAATGATAATTGTGGTATCTGTTAATCAATCAATGGTTATTTATTGAGTGCTTGCTATGTGCAGAGCACTGCACTAAGCGCTTGGGAGAGGAAAATACAGAATTAGCAGACACATTCCTTACCCATTAAGTGCTCACTACGTGCCCAGCACTGTACTAAGGGCTGGGTAGATACAAGATAATTTTGTCGGAAACAATCCATGTCTCACGTGGGGCTCACAGTCTGTCTCCTCTAATATAAGATTAACTAGACAAATGGATTTCTTGTAATATGCTGTCCAGCCGTTTTCCTTTCCGCTCATTCCTAACAAATTCAAACCTTAAATGCTACATTTTTTTCGTCCCCACAGTTCAAAATGATGAAGTCTAAACTGTGTCCCTGCAATCTGCAAGTCATCTGAGAAGAATCCTCTTTCTAAGATCTTTTTTTGTGATGCCTCACTAGGACAGGCTGGAAACCATATGAAATCGCTTTTAGATCTCTCATTTGGAACAGGTCCACCTGGGGTCTTTAACTGTGAAGCTGAGAATTAGAAGGCAACGTCGACAGTTCCAGCCCCCGCCTTCAGAATCGTCATCCTGTGCCACAGAAATGAATCTGAGAATGAATTGACATTTCGCGGTTCTCGATGAATAGAAGAAACGAGGGCATAAAATGACAACGTTGGAGATAAGTGACATCGTTTGAGGTATAAGCAACACAGGCGTCCAAGGTAAACAAGAGTGAACTGATTTCGCTCTTACCGGTTGCCAGCGGCTCAGAGATGCTAATCAAAATTCAAATGGAAAAAAACCCCTTCCCAAATAGATTTAACAGTTTTTACTGTTAAGAAGGGTTTCCCACCGTGTGAACCATTCCACTGCTGTGTTGAACCAAACCGAAACAGTTTTCTTTTAAAGTCTAGAGCAGATGAGAGACATAAGGACACAGAGGGTTTCATTTACTCTCAGGACGCTACTGTGCCAGTGAACTAATGAGTCTCTTGGACCTTATGTTGCTCTGGCTTGAATTGCAGCTTGACGCTAATGGGTCTGGGTACTTTCTATCAGTCAAGTGTCTGGACAATGGATTTCTGATATGGATTGGAGCTATCTGGCAAGAGAGTAGGGTCGTCGCTGCACCTAACTCAGGCGGGAAACCTGGCTAATTAATGCATTTCCAACTGCGGTGAGACAAAGCCCAAGAAGTCAGCTCGTTGTCTTTTCGCAAAAGTCTGGCCTGTGGCTGAAGTGGATGAAATCTTACAGAATTGCTGAAATCTCTTGGAAAAAGAAAAAAAAGCCCTCTCAAATACCTGTTTTTATTGAGATAAAGTTTATTTGAAAAAAAAAATCAGCATTCATTCGATGTTTTGATTTGCGTTTTTAAATACTTCCTCACTGAACATGGATCATAGTCGTGCCCATCTGGTCTTTGAGGGGTATGCTCTGGAACAGTGGATTTTTAAAAATCATAAAAGATTTTGGGGGCTTCATGACACTACACATCCAACCCCATGAAGGGAGAGGATGGAGAATGTTTACTGAATCTTTAGGGCCGGGGTTTCACTGTAACTTCAAATGAGAGTGTATGCTGCCACTTATGTCAATTCTGCAGCCTCCATTAGTTAGATTTTATCCTGCCAGGAAGCTTCCCTTGGAAGGTGGCAAAAAACAAAACCAAAAAACCCAGAGGCTTGGCCCTAGGAAAAAGTAATAAAGAAAAAGGGTGTCTTTTCTCACCTAAATTGTCTAATGTATCTAACTTGTCTAACAATTTAGGTTCCCAAAATGGGTGATGATGAATAGCCTCCAACCTCATGGGGGAAAAAGAAAATAATTAGGAACAAGTGAAAAATCCTTTATCTGAATGTACTGAAAGTATTTATCATGCTCAAAAAATAACTTCTAAGAATAGAGCTACTGGAAAAGTGTTGCTGGGTTTATTATGCTTTGATGGGTAGCAAAATTTTTTGGGATTCACCACACACAATTTAAGCATAACAGAGGGTGGCAATTAGAATGGAAAATTCAGGTCATTATGCAAAATGAACAAGAAATACTCTTCTCATTTCTAGTTTCGACGGGTTCTAAATCGGCTGTTAGTGAACTTGGAAAATTGACCTATTCTTTTTCCTTTGGCTTCCTAAGAGTGAGATACTCGTTCTTTCCTACAGCTCCACAAAGAAGAATCCAGATTTCAAATTGTGATCAGTTCTTTATCAGAAGGGCCTGTTACATTGTTCGCCTCCTCCTCCTCCTCCAACTTCAGTTTGTTTTCTGCTGTAATTCCCAGGATTGTTTCCATTTCATCAATGCAAGACTACAATGAAGATTAAAATCACACACATTATTTAAATCACTATAACCCACCCGAGTTCAGCAATGACAATGATAATATTTATTAAATGCTTTCTGTATGCAGAGCACTGTACTAAGCATTAATGTCAAGCAGTGGGGACAGATAAGCAATAAAATATAGGAAGAAGGAAAAGTGGAGATGTGGAGTTCGCCGAGTGTTTGAAGTTCCCTCTAGACTGTTGGCTCATCGGGGGCAGCGAACCTGACTGATAATTCTGTCGTATTGTATTCTCCCAAGCTCTTAGTATAGTGCTCTGCACAAAGAAAGTGCTCAATAAATACCACTGATTGAACGACTGATTTTGCTCCTTTGAATTTGGGGTAGTCTTGCCACTCGCAAATTATGACAGGGTCACAGGGAAGAGATTGTAATACAAAAACCAAGTCACTCCACAGAAAACAAAACAGAATCTCTCCCCCTTTAATTAAATTATTCATGATTTTCCAGGTATGACCATCATCCCCTGGGGAATGTAGAAGATGTTCTACTTAATTTCTGTTTTTGCTATTTCTATCTGACAGAAAAGAACATTTCTAGAGGGAAAATCAGGGAACGTAAGGGGGAAAATATGTTAGGTGGTCCACTGCCAAACAACGGAATCGATATCACAAAGGACACCATCACGGTGCTATTTCCAGAGACAGAAAACTGGGATGGGAGGGCCATCTATCTGACCTAATAATGCATCCACAAAGTGGACACATCTGGCATGACTCAATCAATCAATTAATCCTATTTACAAAGTGCTTACTGAGCAGAGCACTGTACTAAGCCCTTGGGAAAGTACAATGTAACAGAATTGGTAGATACTTTCCCAGCCATGACGAGCTTACAGTCTAGCATGATTCCTGAAAAATAACTGTACATTATGGACAGCAAAGACTGCAGCAGAGATCAAGACAACTGTTGTCCAGGGGGTGGCTCTACGGTACAGTTGGCCACTGGAATCAATCAATCAGTGGTATTTACTGAGTGCCTACCGTGTGTAGAGCACTGTACTAAGCACTTGGCTGAGTACAGGAGTTGGTAGACATGTTCCCTGCCCAAGATGAGCTGTTGTCCCTTTGCCATAAATGGGGACTGCCTGTGAAAAAGAAAAAGCCTGCAAGTGCTCTCAGCAATATGATGCACTCCCACCTGGCCCGCTTGCTCATGCGTTACATTCTAGACTGTAAGCTTGTTGTGGGCAAGGAATGTGTCAGTTTATTGTTCTGTTGTACTCTCCCAAGTGATTAGTCCAGTGCTCTGCACACTGTAAGTGCTCAATAAATACGATCGACTGACTGACCGACTGCACTCCCTGCCCCAGTGGAACAAAACTGGCAAGGAGGAGAGGGCATGAGTCGTGCTATACAAACAACTAGCACTGTAATCAACGCCTTTATGCAGGTTCCAGATGGGAGATGCCATCATTTAGAGAATCTGCTTATTTTCCTCCAGTGTGAGACCCAGTGAAATCTTTTACTTCCACATCCGGAAACTACAAGTCTTGGGAATTTTGATTTCAAAATGGCCACCAGGTAAGGCCAATTTACTCTATTTCAAAGAGAAAGTTTCCAACTATTAAATTTAACTAACAGGTTCAGTGGGAACCTTGTAATATTGACCCTACACATTGTAAAATATGTACTGCTAACAATAAAAAAGGATGGTTTAGCACTTGTTTACAATACCGCATGAGGTATTCTCAGCCCTTGTACACAAATTAACCAGGATCGTTAGTTAATTAACACCTCACCTTAAAATTGGTCTTGCCTTGCATATTAGGTGCTGATATTTCTTGATGGATGATGAAGAGATTGTGGGCAAAGGTCATGAGGACCCCCTGGAGATCATCTCCGATTGTTCTGTTAATGATATCCAAACAAATGAGTTTACCAACGATTCCCCTCACATGCTTAAAAACAATCACCCTCTCATTTGGGCCTGTCTGGTGATGGAATTTAATGAGTATTTTCAATCTCGCAAGGTGGCAATCTTCAGGGAGATATGAAAGATGAGGCTCCATTTTAACTTGTCAACCCAAAGGATTTGTGTAATAAATATATTTCATTAATCAACTTAGAATATCACAATGGGTGCAGTCATACAAAGCAAGGGGACAGCAGGACAGCTCAGTTCATTTTCTTGATGGTCAAATTAGTTGGGGAGAATTGTTGCACTTATATGGGTAAGTATGTGGGTGTGTGTGGGGGGGTACTAGGTATGTCTTTTGTCTTTAAAGATAACACTACAACTCTAAGTTCTTCCTCGGGTGGCAGGATAAAGGTTCAACAAGCACAGTCCTCCACAGAGCCAGCTTTGAGGTTGGTGAGACAGGCAGTGTTTAGGAATACCTTTCCTAGTCCCTTTCCCACTTCATAATAATGGTTGTATTTGTTCAGTGCTTACTATGTGCCAGGTACTAAGAGCTGGGGTGGATATAAGCAAGTTGGGTTGGAGAGAGTCCCTGTCCCACGTGAGGCTCATAGCCTCCATCCCCATTTTACAGATGAGGGAACTGAGGCCCAGAGAAGTGAAGTGACTTGCCTAAGGTCACCCAGCAGACAAGTGGCAGAGCCAGGATGAGAACCCATGACCTTCTGTCTCCCAGGCTCATGCTCTATCCGTGCCACTTCTTACCCTATTAATGTGTCCCTAAATAAGGTGGCTAAGAGACAAAGGATGTTACTGGGTGCTGCTTCTGCCTTATCAGTGATTAAACAACCAAGATCCTGTGCTGTCTACTTGCACAGGACTAAATGCCAATGAAATTCAGTAGCACATCTCCTGAAAACAGAGATACAGAGATATATTTGAACCGAGGTATTTTGGAGATGGTTGTTTTATACTTGCAATGAACAGTATTTATCTTTAGGAGCTTAGGTGTTCTCTCTGGCATAGGTGAAGGTTGTTGACCAGTTAGCACTTAGTACAATGTTCTGCACACAGAAAGTGCTCAATAAATAACCACACACTCTCAATTATTTCTTGGAGAAGTTTTCCTAGGCAAGATCACATGCTTAACATTTGAATGAGTTAGAGCCACTGAGCTGCCAAATTATCTCCCCCAAAATCAGTAGTTTCACTAAATGGCAGAGAATCCTTTTTGGTTTTGAGTCATCCGTTTCTTTGCTTATTTGACATTGCATCGATCTTTTATACTTACAACATTCCCAACCTCTGTCTCTTCTGGTTTTCGTACAACATAAAAATTGTTCCTTGCTTTTCCTGTTGAATCAAAAAAGATATTTTATTTTGTTTAAAGGCAATACAGAGGAACTTCTTTCTAATCAAGTAACCAAACCAGCAAAATAATGTCTTACAAAGAGTACCAAGGATCTGTCGGTTCAAACTCCCAAGCTCCCGCTTTCCTTCGGCGACAAAGACCTTGGGCCTTTCCGACAGCCATATGAAGTTATGAAAATTTAGCAGGACATCGAATGGTTTAGGAGGGAATATATACTGACAGTTTCTCAAGACCCATCTCTTCAGTCTCAAAAGAACAGTAGGGCATGCCGGTAGGCTCTGAGAGTCTGGCGATGCACCCAGAGATCAGGAATGGGATGCTTATGGCACATCCTGACAACAGGAGGCATTTTAATATCGCGTTTCTACCATTGGCATTTATGAAAGAATGTAGGGTATATTTTGATTTGGCTTTTCATTTGTATGCTCAGTTCCTTATTAGGATGGGGCACTTCAAAATTGGAACCTGTTGTACGGGGTGCCTGAGAGGACGGGGGTACGAGGAAGGGAACACAATCACTTTGGAGGAAGAGAAGAGGTGAGGAACCCCCACCAGAGAAATGCTCAGGGTTTGGGGGTCTGAACGGCCTTCCACGTGATGTCATCAAGGTATGCGACATATAAAATAACAGCGTCTTACAGACCGTAGAGTATACCCACAGCATAGAGAACGATGAATGGAAGGGGAGGGAGTAGCACCTTTGTCCCTGCCTGAAGCTGACCCTGTGAGGCAGAGCATCGGCCTCTGTGAGGACAAAATAGCCAATTCCAAGAAGATGGGCCATCCACGAGTCAGGACCATGTGCTCTATGAGAGCCATTGATGAAAACAGACATCTCACCTCTGTTGGGAAGTGCGGTGACCGCAGGCAGCTTCGAGTGACGTTTGGGTTTTTAAAAGCCTAAAACCTGTCCAGGAGAGGGTGAGGATTAGATGTGGCCATTAGGTCACCGGGTCAAACTGGGCTGGGCCTTCCCTTTCAGTGATTCACGCCAACAGCTGGAACTTTGAGAGGGTTTGGCTTTCCTACCTTGATGTCGAAGCCAATGCCATGTCCCTGGCACATCTGGAGGAAAACGTAATAGAAGACCAAGGAGAGGTTGGTGTGCCTCAGCTGGGAACTCATCACGGCCCATCGATGGTTTTGGGGGGGCTGAAAAAGACCGGGTGCCCTCCGTTATGACCCGTTTGATAGCCAGCCCCTACGAAGAGCCATTTCATTGGAAGATCTTTTCCTCATCTCACAAGCAGCATGGCGGAGTGGATAGAGCACAGGCCTGGGAGTCAGAAGGGTATGGGTTCTAATCCCGGCTCTGCCACTTGTTTGCTGTGTGACCTTGGGAAAGTCACTTCACTTCTCTGTACCTCAGTTACCTCATCTGTAAAATGGGGATTGAGACTGTGAGTCTCATATGGGTCAGAGATGGTGTCCAACCTGATAAACTTGTATCTACCATTATGCTTAGCAAAATGCTTGGCACATAGTAAGTGCTTAACAAATACCACAGTTATTATTATTACATTAATGTAATTAGCTCATAATTTCTGAGGGGTGAGGGTGGGGTGAATATCAAGACCTTAAAGGGGGCAGATCTAATGTAGGACTGAAGATTTTTGCAATATTTACTGAAAATATCTCAAATGAAATATTCAGACAAAAAAGTATAAGAACCTGGCAACCATTCAGTACCTTTCAAATGTAAGCTTGACAAATAGCCATATCTTAATCAATTCCCTTTCTGGCCAAAAATACCTGGACTGTAATTTTCAGGGAACTCATTTAGTTTAGCTAATACACCGACTCCCCCATTTCCTTTGCTGCATGGGTTCACGGAAAGAGTACAAGACTGGGAGTCAGGAGACCTGGGTTCTAATCCTGAATCCTCTAATAGGCTGCTGTATGTTCTTGGGCAACTCACTTAACTTCTCTGTGCCACAGTCTCCTCATCTGTAAACGGGAGATTGAGTTCTACTTCTTTCTGTTTATAGGGCAGAGACTGAGTCCAACCTAATTTTCTTGCGCATGCCCCAGCGCTTAATACAGTGCTTGCCACAGAGTAAGCACATAACACCTATATATAACTATCACACGGCGACCAGTAATGAGAGTTTACAAACCGAGGATCATTCTCCCTTGGAGAATTACTGACTTGAAGCAGACAATTAAGGGACTTCCAATCAATACATGTTTCTACTTTTACAGGAACAGAATTCCATAAATACACAGGAAACGGTCAACCTCCCTCAAAGTCAAAGAGTGATGCTGCTGAACTTCAGCAGAGGGCTACAATGACATAAAATATTAGCCTAATTGGGTCCTGAAAGAATAGGCCCTCTAGATTAGACTGTAAATTCATCTCTGTAGACTGTAAGCTCGCTGTGGGCAGGGAACGTGTCTACCAGCTCAGTTATATTGCAATAATAATAATAATAATAATAAAATTGTGGTATTTATTAAACACTTACTATGTGCCAGGCACTGTACTAAGTGTTGGGGCGGATACAAGCAAATGGGGTTGGACACAGTCCCTGTCCCATATGGGGCTCACAGTCTCAATCCCCATTTTACAGATAAGGGAACTGAGGCCCAGAGAAGTGAAGTGACTTGCCAAAGGTCACACATTAGACAAGTGGTGGGGCTGGGATTAGAACCCCCGCCTTCTGACTCCCAGGCCTGTGCTGTATCCACTAGGCCATGCAGTACTCTTCGAAGTGCTTAGTATAGTGCTCTGTACACAGCAAGAGCTCAATAAATACCATTGATTGACTGAACGATTAGGCAACTGACCGGTCAGCCAATATTGAGTATAACCACCACCGGGAGTATACAAGGGTGAGCATTCTGCTACCCAAACCCACAATATCTCCTGAAAAAAAAAAAAGGAGCAGAAGCCAGAGTTAACTGCAAGTAAACGTGAACTGTAAATACTCCAGAATTCTATTGTGGTTACTGAGCATGTAATTGCATGGTAATTACCATGAATTCACAAGACAATTCCAAGTTTATTTTTGTCTTCTAAACTTGTCTTATACTCCCATCGTAAAAAACCCGAGAAAATCCAGGATTAGGCCTGAGTCACTAGGAGAGAAAGAAATAGGCATTTGGAAAACTGGATCTGGTCTAGTGCAATGTACCTATTTCTCAAGCAGGTGAGAGGTGTGAGAGGTTCCCTATCTCACCATTATTTTGGTGGATGTTGGATGTTGAGTGGATGTTGAGTCCTGGGTGGTGATTAAAACCAAGGGCAGTGCATCTTTAGGTTTCTTATTTTTTTTGCTGAAAAATGGATTCTGGCTCTTACTCCTAAAAACTAGGAACTGGTATACCAAAAGACTGCAGCCTGGAAATGTATTTTGCATCTCAGTGTGAATAGATGCATAAAAATATCCTGTCAAAGCAATTATGAAAATATCCTAAATTTTAAAGACTTAACTTCAACACGCTATGCAAAAAAGGAAGTGTCTAAAACAGAAGCTTTCATTTTTGACCTTTATCAAACTGGAGAGTAAAGGAAATCGGGGTCACTGAATTATTTAAACTATATGAATCCCCCCAAACCATGGTCAAATTATTTTTGGCCAGAAAGAGAATTGTTTAAGATTTGGTTTACATATTCACTTCTCTGTTGATGCTTGTAATCAATATCTATTTATCTAGTGTGAAAAAAATATCAAAATGGTTTTCAAGCTGGAATTGAGAAGACATTAAGATTTCATACTCATTTCTATTTTGTTTCAGGAATTTTGAAAATCATATCTGTTCATAAATATTCGAATTACTCCTCGTGGGCATGGATGGAGATTATCATCTCTATTGTATTATACCTTCCTAAGTGTTTAGTACAGGGCCCTTGCCCACAGTAAAGGCTCAGCAAATACCTCTGATTGATTAAAATAGTACTCCACCCACTAATGATTATTATCTTCACTGAATGAGGAAAAGTATTTTCTTTCCCCCAAGAGCCCCAAGTCTTGAATTTGACTAAGGTTCGGGTCCGTTCATGTTGCCTCTACTTCTCACCATTGGAAGTTCAATATGTCATAATAAAAGAAAAGCCACAGCTACAAACAATCCAGAGTAAGTTTCCTAAAACACTTTTGCTCCAAGACAGGGAAACCCGCTGGCCAATACTGTTCAAGCACGTGGGTCAGATAGCAAAGACACTTAACTAAGGCTCTAATTCTCCCAGTGGGTTCATGAACTGTCCAAGACGCACATCCCTTATGAGTAGAGAAGGTTTTTTTAAATGCTATTTGCTAAATGCTTATTCATTCACTCATTCATTCAATCGTATTTATTGAGCACTTACTGTGTGCAGAACACTGTACTAAGCACTGCGATGGCCTAGTGGATAGAGCATGGGCCTGGAGACCTGGGTTCTAACCCCGGCTCCACCACTTGTTTGCTGTATGACCTTGGGCAAGTTACTTCACTTCTCTGTGCCTCAGTTACCCCTCATCTGGAAAATGGGGATTAAGACTGTGAGCCCCATGTGGGACAGGGACTGTGTCCAACTTGATTACCTTGTATTTACCCTAGTGCTTAGAACACTGCCTGGCACATAGTAAGCGCTTAACAAATACCATTAAAAAAAAGTGGCAGAGCCGGGATTAGAATTTAGATCCTTCTGACTCTAGGTGTGGGCACTGTCCACTTAGCCACACTGCTTCTCAGTGTTGCTTCTAATCCTGGCTCCACCACTCTCTGCTGTGTGATCTTGGGCAATCAATTCACTTATCTGTACATCAGTTACCTCATGTGTAAAATGGGTATTAAGACTGTGAGTCCCGTGCAGGACAGGATTGTGTCCAACCTGATTGTCTCGTATCTCCCCCGGGGTTTAGAATTGTGCTTGGCACATAGTAAGCACTTAACAAATACCATAAAAAAGCGGCAGTGCCGGGATTAGAACCCAGATCCTTCTGACTCCCAGGCCTGGACCCTATCTACTAGGCCATGCTGCTTCTCTACCTGTAAATGACTAACAGACTGTTGCAGAAGTTGTGCAGACAAGCTGAGAGGATTCAACTCTCTCTTACTCTATTCCATTTCATACTTTCTCCCTTGAAACACTTGGCCAATGTTTATTAATCAATCTTCATAATGGTGCTCCGAGTTCCTGTGGGCACTTTTATGGCTGTTTTCCAAATGGGAAAATAAAGAGTGAATAGTCAAGGGCCGTTCCAATATCACCATCTAATCGTTGACCTACTCAGGAAATGGAAGACACCCATACCGTTGCCCATCTAGGCTTTCTCTGGAATAGCTCAAATTGAATCGGGACCTGATTCTGCAATCAGTGAACAGACACACCTTCTCCAACATCGGCAGGTGTCTGAAGCGAGAAGGCGACGGCAAAAAGAGACACCCGACCAATAAAAAAAAACCAAATGCCATAAAGGCCCGTGTGCTAAACCTGTCTGACTATGGCAAGCTACCTTTCCAAATCACACACGAATAAGAATTCTTGAAGCTGAGTAGAGAAAGCCTGAAATATTCTTTTTCACTGGAGAATATAATTTTGCTCCGGTATCAGCTTAAATTGACTGAATTCCGGGTGCACCGGCTTGAATTACTGAGTGTGTTTTATTTTCAACATGATACTTGTTTTGACAGTGATGCATTTAAGTTGACATAGTTGAAATCCTTATATAATAAATCTCTGCCTGAAAATTAATCATGTTTATAATATTCTGAGAATTAATAACACCCATTGCTTAAATCATTAACTTAAACAAGGAGATTCCAAAATCTGTTCTCTGCAGTAAGGGACCATACAAATAAATGGATGTTTGATAAAATAATCCAAGTAGCAGTTTAACAAGCGTAAACTTGAATATGGCTGCAACAACACAGAACTATTGTTTAAGGGTTGGCATGAGGCTGATGAGGTGCTTATTTCAGTTACAAAGCATGCATACACATGCATAATGAACTGCACTCTGAATTATTAATGTGTTGCTTATTTAGCCTCATCTGTCTAGAAGATAATGTAACCTAACTATAATGAGTGATTGGTTTTGTACATAATTACAGTAGCAGCAGTATCTAGGAAATTTGTTCTTTCAAAGGAGGATTTCTAAAAATAAAATCAACACATAAACTCCGTTGTTGTTCCAGTTTATCAAAATCAAACCTGGAGCATTTGAGAGGCTGTAATAAATTAAAGGAGACAGAATCATTATTAACATCATAATTTAACAGAAAATGTTTTACTTAATCATTCATTACGGATCATGTGCTGTTAAAATGCCTATAACTGCCTCTGGTTATTTTTAGATGTTTTGCAGGGTGGTATTTTGGGTTCCTTATTGACAATTTGGGTGAGAAGAGACCAAAAGAGTAAAAATTGATAGAAAAGGGTGACCACTTATGTTAATTCTGACAGAATTTTAATTAAAAAAGTTGCTACTTGATTATTTTTCCATCCTAAAACATGTACTGTGGGGACTAATCGTATCTCATTGACTCCTTCCTCCACTTAAAGTGGTTGCTTGACGAGAACAATAGATCAGGAGCTCATTAACCTCCAAATTACAATTCTTTGACACTTTTTCTGGGTGGCACATCTCTTCTCAAGAGCCCAGGAAAAGTTCTTCCCCTGCACTGCACCTTCCTCTGAAAGGTACTCGCCCAAGTCGGAGAGGCACGGTGGGTGGCTCTCAAGAAGCAGTGTGGCCTAGGGAAAGGAGCAGGGGCCCGGGAGTCCCAGAACCTGGGTTCTAATCCTGGGACCGCCAAATGCTTGTTGTATGACCTTGGGCAAGTCTCTTCACTTCTCTATATCTCAGTTTCCTCAACTGTAAAATGGAGATTAATTACCTCTTCTCCCTCATTCTTAGACTGGGGGACAGGGACTGTAACCCAGCCTGGCTTTAGTGGATAGAGCACAGGCCTGCAAGTCAGAAGGACTGGGGTTCTAATCCTGGCTCCGCCACCTGTCTGTTGTGTGACCTTGGACAAGTCAGTTCACTGGGCCTCAGTTACCTCATCTGTACAATAGGGATGAAAACCGTGAGCTCCATGTGGGACAGGGACTCTGTCCAACCCAATTTGCTTGTATCCACCCCAGCGCTTAATACAGTGCCTAGCACATAGTAAGCACTTAACAAATACCACAATTATTATTATTAAACTGTACTTACCCTAGCACTTAAAAAAGTGTTTGAAACATAGTGAGCACTTAACAAATACCATAAAAAAAGTCTCCCTCGATTTCCACCAGGGTTTTGTTTCGTGTCTTCTTCCTGGACACTCTTCAAAGGTGCCCAGTGAAGGCTGGGAGACTGATGCAGTGCTTAAGAAAAACAGCATCGCTGCCCAGTTCTCCCCAAAACTTCAATTTGGCTTAACTTCGGGCACCGACACGGACACATGCCTTGTCACGCCAGGACCAAGATGCTTAGTTATCTTTTAAAAGTCAAAAACACACCTGTTTCAAGCTCAACGGTCATAAATCAGGCTCCAGTTTTTCTTCCATGACTAGAAGGGCATGGGAATTGGTCACAAGCTTAATGTTTTTCCACTGTTGTCCCTGTTGTTTTCTCTCTTGCGTGCAAAGCGGCAAAGTGGAATTTATAAGATCTTGCTCTCTCGGTAGAATTTCATTATGCTGTCTATCTACAGGAATGACACCAACAGGCACGATGGGAAACAACCGTGTGTACCTCTAAATCAAAAGTCCCTGAAGAATCGTATTGAAAATCAGCCATTGAATTGTCTTTTGCTACTGCTTATTTAATACCAGTCCCACCACTTTTTCTAGAAATAACTTGAGTTAGCTCTCCCCTGTGAGCAGAAAGATGTGGGATTCAAGCCAGCCCTTCTCAAATAGCACTGAATGACCAACAGGTGCCAGAAGTATTGCCTCATGGGCTCTGTCCTTGGGAATGGGGTTGGGGCCCAGTTGGCAAGGTGGAAACCTTTTCTCCTGGGTTCGGAGGTTGAAGGTTACATGTCTGCTAAGGCCTTTTCTCCCACTCCCAGTCCCCCTTCCTATCTTCCCTCAACAGTTCTCTCTTCTCCTCAGCCTTCTTCTTCTCCTTCGCCTATGTGGTCACTTTGACAGTTCACTGACTTTACACACACACTCTCTCTCTCCCTCTCTCTCTTTCTGTCTGTCTGTCTCTCTTTCGGCTGACTATATATCCGGCAGCCTCAACCCAGACTGAATTAAGGAAGAGTGAAGGGAGTAGACTGCGGAATGGGGAGGAGCAGATGTGAAAGAGCTTAAATTCCACCACATCACAGGGAGGGTGGAATTCAAGATTATCCGCAATGTCCCACATTGTTAAATTGCCTTAATGAAAAGGAGAGAGCAGCCACAAAAACACACCCCAAGCATTCCCCTTCGAAGGGAACAAAATCAGTGAAGTAAAGGCCAGAAGAAGGCTAGCCGAATGTTAGGTTAATCCTGTAGAAGTAGTAGTAATAGTATCTATTAAGTGCTTACTGTGTTCAGAGCACTGCCCTAAGCGTTGGGAGAAAATACACAAGTGGGAATTATACATGGTCCCTGTCCCTCATAGGGTTCACTCTCCCTTTGATGAGGGAAAGAGGATAAGACAATGAAGGAAGAGATTGATCTTGATGTGAAGCCCTAGTTCTTTTCTCAAGCTTGCGTAGTCCTTTGATCCTTACAGGTTTGTGATGCCGGGATGGACTGGCACACTCACCTGCCCCATTTCTTTCCTTGTTCTGAGCTGCAGTTTCCATTTTGAATGGCTCCACCGCCCCTTCTCCACAATGCAGCTGACTGTCCAGCATTAGCTAGAACTGCTTCACCCTCTGAATCTAGCGAGGGGTTTCTGAAGGATCCTTGCCCCACAGCATTTCTTAAAACCCTGGAATGAAACCCGCGCTGAGCCGGGAGCGGTCATTTTAAACAAGACAGTGCTCCACTATCCTTCCCGTGAATTTTAGATGCAAGGCCCCATGCAGATCGATGAAGAGGCCACATGGAAATTACTGCCAATTAACCCTCTCCTGCTGGTCTTCTGACCCTCTGGTAAACTGCTGGAGGGCTTTGAAGAGCCACCCAAATTTGAGATTGTAAGGCCTGTTGACTGACATGAGTACTATGCAATCTGAATGTGAGGTGGGTGAACTGAGGTGATTTACACTGTAAATTCGTCCCCTCTAGAGTGTGAGCTTGTTATGGGCAGGGAATGAAATTGTCTGCTAATGATTATTACTATTATTATTATTAATAATAATAACTGTGACATTTGATAAGCACTTACTAGGTGCCCGACACTCTACTAAGGGCTGGGGTGGATACAAGCAAATCGAGGTGGACACAGTCTCTATCCTACATGTGGCTCACAGTCTTCATCCCCATTTTGCAGCTGAGTTAACTGAGGCACAGAGAAGGGAAGTGACTTTTTCAAGTTTAAACAGCAGAACAGTGGCAGAGCCGGAATTAGAAACCAGGTCCTTCTGACTCCCAGGCCTGTGCTCTATCCACTAGCCCATGCTGCTTCTGTATCGTGCTCTTCCAGGGTGCTTAGTACAGTGCTCTGTACATCATGGCTCAGTGGAAAGAGCCCAGGCTTTGGAGTCAGAAGTCATGGGTTCAAATCCCGGCTCCGCCACTTGTCAGCTTTGTGACTTTGGGCAAGTCACTTCACTTCTCTGTGCCTCAGTTACCTCTTTTGTTAAATGGGGATTAAGACTGTGAGCCCCCCGTGGGGCATCCTGATCACCCTGTAACCTCCCCAGCGCTTAGAACAGTGCTTTGCACATAGTAAGCGCTTAATAAATGCCACTATTATTATTATTATTATTATTATTATCATAAGTGCTCAATAAATACCAATGATCGATTGATCGATTGATTTGAGCTGGTATTTGTGGGGCAAGCTGTAGGGAGGGAAGCAGACTTACTGTTTTTATCCTCTCGGGATGAAGTCCCGGACTTTTCACTTTCCTCACAAAGGGCGGCACTTCCAAGAGTCCAGAACAGCAATCCAGATTTCCATTTGTCACGTACAACAGAAGCTGAGTCAAGGCAAGCTGGTCACTATAAAAAAGGTCAAGGTCTGTTGCCCATACCTAATCAAAACATGAACAGAAAAGAGAGAGGGTGAAGCTGGGGGGAGAAAAATGTGATTTAATGGAGCAAATATCCTTCGGTTTCCATTTCTACATCACTCACTGAATGATGGAGCTGCCAAGAGATTCTAATCAGAGCAGTCAAGATGATCATTGCATAGTTACGGGAGAGGAAATAACCTAGCGGAGGAAATCTAATCTGCAGGTCCATTACCTTATTTGTAAAGAGTAACTAAACTCATTTCACCAAGGCCGGAGGAGGAATCAAAGATTTCCTGTCCTCGGCTTCACAGGACTAAAATGGCCCCTCTCTGGTTTGCTGGTGAGAAAATTCATTCATTCATTCATTCGTATTTATTGAGCGCTTACTGTGTGCAGAGCACTGTACTAAGCACTTGGGAAGTACAAGTTGTCAATATATAGAGATGGTCCCTACCCAACAACGGGCTCACAGTTTAGAAGGGGGAGACAAATAACAAAACAAAACGTGGACAGGTGTCAAGTCGTCAGAATAAATAGAATTAAAGCTAAATGCACATCATTAACAAAATAAATAGAATAGTAAATATGTACAAGTAAAATAAATAGAGTAATAAATCTGTACAAACATAAATACAGGTGCTGTGGGGAGGGGAAGGAGGTAGGGTGGGGGGGATGGGGAAGAGGAGAGGAAAAAAGGGGGCTCAGTCTGGGAAGGCCTCTTGGAGGAGGTGAGCTCTCACTAGGGCTTTGAAGAGAGGAAGAGCGCTAGCTTGGTGGATGTGTGGAGGGAGGGTATTCCAGGCCAGGGGAAGGACGTGGGCCGGGGGTCAACGGTGGGACAGGCAAGAATGAGGTACAGTGAGGAGGTTAGCAGCAGAGGAGCGGAGGGTGCGGCCTGGGCTGTAGAAGGAGAGAATGGAGGTGAGGTGAGGTGAGGTGAGGTGAGGTGAGGTGAGGTGAGGTAGAAAATCAAAGTGAAGATAATCCAATGAATGGGAAGTTGAAGAAGAAAGCCTTTAATGGAGGATCTGGAGTGAGAAAGCCATACCCAAGATGAAGGCTGTGTGGCCTCGTGGAAAGAGCTGAGTTGAGGGAGTCATGAGAGCTGGATTTTAGTCCCAGTCCTGCTCCTGGCCTGTTGTGCAATCTTATGCAAATCCCTTAACCTCTCTAGGCCTTCTCTAGATTGTGAGCTCAGGATTATGTCTATCAACTCTGTTGTAGTTTACTCTCCCAAGCGCTTAGCACAATGCAGTGCACACAGTATGAGCTCAATAAATACAATCAATCAATTGATTGATGGGCATAAGATACCTGCTCTCCTTACATTTTAGATAATGGGACAGGGACTGTGTCTGGAATTGATTTTCTGGTATCTCCTATAGCGCTAAGTATAGGCTGAAGGGCATTCCATCTTTATTATCATCGTTCTCATTCTTCACAGAGCTGTCTGTCTGGGAAAGGCTAATCCACCCCACGATGCTTCTGGAATTTTAGCATGCTGACCCAAACATTTGTAATATTGAAGAGAAACTGAAATTCCCTCTGTGTGGAGGTTAATGAGCTAGTCACTAGTGTCTTGGGTGAGAATAACTAGTACTGAATTTTATCCTGGAAGGGGTAAAGATTATACCTTCCCGTTCTATTTTTCCTTCCCAACTGCCAATGACTTGTGTCTGTTCTACACTGAAAGCTTCTTGGGGGCAGGGAAGGTGTCTCTGAACTCGGTTGTATTGTACTTTCCCAAGCATTTAGTACAGTGCTCTGCACACAGTAAGCACTCAATCAATCAATCATATTTATTAAGAGCTTACTGTGTGCAGAGCACTGAACTAAGTGCTTGGGAGAGTATGATATAATGGACACATTCCCTGCCTATAACAAGCTTACAGACTAGCGAGGGAGACAGATATCAATATAAATAAATAAATTACAGATATGTACATAAGTGCTCTGGGGCTGGGAGTGGGGATGAATAAAGGGAACAAATCAGGGTGACGTGGAAAGGAGTTGAAAAAAAGAAACGAGGGCTTAGTCAGGGGAAGCCTCTTGGAGGAGATGAGCCTTTAATAAGGCTTTGAAGGTGGGAAAAGTAACTATCTGTTGGATATGAGGAGGGAGGGTGTTCCAGGCCAGAGGCCGGGCGTGGGCTATTCGTTGTGAACATGGAATGTGTCTATTTACTGTTTTATTGTACTCTCCCAAGCGCTTAGTACAGTGCTCTGCACACAGTAAGCACTGAATAAATAACGACTGAGTGAATTAATCCTGTCGACTGATTTTCATCTAAAGTTCTAGGACTCTATACTCCTCTCCCTTTAAAGGCAGGGAACTCTGTTGTCTGAAACCTATCTGCCAACTCCCCAAAACTTCCAGTGGAATCAAGACCAAACCTGGGAGCTCTGGACTCCGGCCCCCAGCTCTCAGTACCAGACCATGTTAATCTCTGCCCCTTTAAACCAAAACTCCCCACGTGGTAATTATGCTCATTAAAAGAGGAATTTCTGTAATCAAAAACGTGCTTCTTGAACATAACACATGCACTCCACTACAAAATGTCTTGCAGAGAAACAGCGACGGACTGTATATCTGAAGTATACAGTAATTAGTAGTAATGCATTTTCGCTGTAGGAAATTGGAGTGGAACACATTTTCATGAAGACTTGATTAAGTTTTTTTTTCTGATAAAAGGAGTACATGTGCCTAACTCACCAATATATGTTAACATACATAATACATCTGCCCTAGAGTGGACTCTTTTAAAACAAATCTAACAGTGAGTGACTTGAGTAAGCATTGAATAGTAAATGGCATCATTATAAGGACATTAAGAGGTCATACTGTCAAGGCCTCTTGCTAAACTGGAGCTAATTTCTGAGTCATATTCACATAGTAATGCCCTTTTTATAACAGCAAATAAATCACATTTGTAACAATTGTTAAAAACTAACTGCCAAGTATCTGTTGCAGTATTAAATATCCTATTTGTCAAGTTAAATATTTCCTGCCACATGGTATAAAATGCAAATCAGAAGGCAATGATGGCATTTCTTTAATAGTCAACTGAACTTTCTTCCACAGGAAGACCTTCGTTTTTCCAGAAATTTATGGCTTCTCTTCTTAAAATTTTTAATGTTACTGATAAAGCAGAAATAGCAATATGCAACAGAATATTGTGGTTTATTGCAATGCGTATTGACCTTTTGACAATCCACAAATTTCCTTTAAAGGGCATGGCTATTTGAAGGTGTCTTTACATTTAATTTTGTGGCTAGCAGGATTTGGCTTTCACAGTCCACAATAAAGGCAACCTAAGGGTCAGATTCCTTTTTTCTCCCTTTTGACCCCAACCCACAACGATGAGGTGGGCTCCAAATAGAAGCAAAGTAAGCTGTTGCCTCACGGTGCCGCACAATGTGGGTGGATATGTGGGGCTTTCTAAAGATGGCCACCCTTCCGGCCTTTCTCAAAGACAGTTGTGTCACTGCCCTTCCCCAAGATGGTGGCACTGGTGCCCTTTTTCAAGATGGCGGTAGTGTAGCTCTTCTCAAAGATGGAAGCCTCACAGCGTAAAGATGGTAGTGATCTATCAGTGGAATGTTAGGTCAGAGTTTCAGGGTCGAGCAGCCTGGGCTACTGAGTAAAGGGGCCACTGAAACCAGCCCTTTTTGCAATTTGGTGGACAGTCATATCAATTGAGAAGCTTGTGAGTATTAGTTTCTATGTCAAGAGGAAGCCCGGTAATGTTGGATCCACATACACCACATGGAATGGAAAAGGAAGCAATGATCTGGGGCCTTCAGTCAGTGTAGATGGCTAATCCGGATAATTCAGAACAAAAAAAATTCCAGTCCCTACAAATCTGAATGCAACTTGAATGTTTCCCTCAGGCAAAAGACATGTAAAATGAAACTCATGTAAGAGGCACTCAATAAACACTACTAATCGATAGACTGAGTTTCTTAACATTTGAAGCTATTAATCCTCAACCGGAATTTTTTAAATGGCAGACAAGCTGGCATTAGAAATGATAGTCGGCACAAAGGTGTTTTAGAAATAATACTATCTTTTGACAGGGGAGGCAGAGAGAGGTGAACTTAGAACCATTACGGATGTCGACGATGTTAGGAAGTAAGTCATCTGTCTCTGAAATGGTTGGGGATGAAGATGGAGTTTCCCAGTGGGAGCAATGGGTAAGCCTCAGGCCTAGGACTTCAGGACCAAGAATCTGCACAGAGGAATTGATTCTAGTGCTAGTGACTTGCTTGGTGCCACTCACATTCTCTCCTCTCTGCCAATCAGGCTCCTGTTGGGGCCCAGAACACGGTGACTGCTAACTTCCTCACTGTGCCTCTTCCTCGACTGTCCCGCCATCGACCCCTGGCCCAAGTCCTACCTCTGGCCTGGAACACACTTCCTCCTCACATCCGCCACACTAACACACTTCCACATTTCAAAGCACTACTGAAAGCTCACCTCCTCCAGGAGGCCTTCCCAGACTGAGCCCCCCTTTTCCTCTGCTCCTCCTCCCCTCCCCATCGCCCCAACTCCCTCCCTCTACTCTATCCCCGTCCCTGCCCCACAGCACTTCTGTATATATGTACATATGTATTATTCTATTTATTCTATTAATGACGTGTATATATCTAAAAATCTATTTATTTATATTGATGCTATTGATGCCTTTCTACTTGTTTTGTTTTGTTGTCTCTCTCCCCCGCCTCTAGACTGTGAGCCCACTGTTGGGTAGGGAATGTCTCTATCTGTTACTGAATTGTACTTTCCAAGCACTTAATACAGTGCTCTGCACACAGTAAGCGCTCAATAAATACGAATGAATGAATTAATTAATGACTAAGTAGGCGGGTAGGAATATAGCACAGTGAATTTGCTGCCATGCAGTAATCAAGATCATTTACTGAGACAAGTGTACATGAATCCTTCAGAAATCTAAGGAAGAACCTTAAAATCCACTAGAGGAGCTTGCCTGACCTTCAGTTTTCTGTGTCAAGTTCGTCGGCACTCTCTCAGAAAAAACTGTTTCCCCTGCAGTGAACCAGCTTTTTCAGCATGCGGAGGACAAAGCTGAATCACTGAATCACCGTGGCTGGAACCACCAGCCGAGAAGTCACAGCAGTAGGGGAGGAGAACGAGAAGTAGCAAAAATCTACTTAACTCATTCATTCAATCGTACTTATTGAGTACTTACTGAGTATAGAGCACTGTACTAAGTGCTTGGGATATTCATTCATTCATTCAATCATATTTATTGAGCGCTTACTGTGTGCAGAGCACTGTACTAAGCGCTTGGGAAGTACAAGTTGGCAACATATAGAGACAGTCCCTACCCAACAGCAAGCTCACAGTCTAGAAGGGGGAGACAGACAACAAAACAAAACATATTAACAAAATAAAATAAATAGAATAGTAAATATGTACAAGTAAAATATAGTATTATTATTTATATTATTATAAATATGTTATAATAAATATATTATATATTATATATAAATATAATTATATTATAATAAATAAATGAATAGGGATAGTCCAATATAGCAATAAACAGACACATTTTTCTGCCCACAATGAGCTTACATTCTACAGACAAACTTAAGGTCCAGAACATGGGAACCAGAGAAGGGGAGAAGAGAACGCAAACCTAGAACTGTCCTATCTCCCTGTTTCATGGCCTTTTCATGGCATCCACTTGGTGGTAGCCTTCCTTCACCATGAACTGGAACCACAGGGTTGCCAACATTAGCTTCCCCTCCACAATGTTTTGGAGAGGAACACCTGGCCCACCTAGCCCCTGAGCCAGAGAGGACTGAAGTGGCATTAGATGGAGGCTCCATTTATCGCCTTCCGTGGGCAGGACATAGCTCCTACTCTGTTCTCCCAATGGTCCATGTCTAAGCAGCCCTAGCATTTCCATTTAGAATAATGATGGTATTTGTTAAGCACTTACTTTGTGCCAAGCACTGTTCTAAGTGCTGAGATAGATTCAAGGTAATCAGGTGGCCCCACATGGGGCTCACAGTCTTAATCCCCATTTTACAGATGAGGTCACTGAGGCACAGAGAAATAAAGTGATTTTCCCAAGGTCACACTGCAATGGGGAGGAGGGGAGGAGCAGAGGAAAAGGGAGGCTTAGTCTGAGAAGGCCTCCAAGAGGAGGTGAGCTTTCAGTAGGGGAGTGTGAGCCCCATGTGGGACAGGGATTGTGTCCAACCTGATCTGTATCTACCCTAGTGCTGAGAACAGTGCTTGGCACATAGTATGTGCTTAACAAGTACCATTATTATTATTATTTATAATTTTAAAACAATATGCTCTCTCTTCACTAGTACAGAGAGTCTTAGCTTTTTTAAACCACTATCTACTAATTTAAATAATAAAACCCCAAGGTTTTCACTTGCACGACAGCCAACACTCTTACCCGGTACAGATTCCAGGACTATATTGAGTCATTCTATTTATCTGTATGACTAATCGTTCCTGAACGTATGTGTTTCATTTCCAGTTCAAATCACAATATTTTACATTGCACTTACACTCCTGCATATAATGGAGCTGGGATCATCTCCAGCTTTGTGCAGACTTTAAATAAAATAAATCTCATCTCACCCAACCAACTTTGTGACAAAGCGCATGTGGTTTTCCTATTATAATGATATCACTTTAAGTCTGAGTGGCAGGCTCTGAAGAGCTGGCTGGGGAAGAACTGAATAGGCTTTCTTCATTGTTAGTAGCAACAAAGATAACTGCAATCTGATCCCAAGCGCCTACCTGTTTATATTGTGCACTTTTACACTTACTGGTACAATCTAACAGCTGGGGCTTCTTCAGATCCACAATATACCACAGAAGGGGGCATTCAAATGACCCACTTATTCTTTTCTTCATCTTTCTATTAAAAAAACAACAACCCCCCACCAAATGCCAAACCTCCAACTTTTGGCTGCAGCCTCGGGAATAAAACCAAATGTTCAGTTACCATTCATTCATTTAACTATATTTACTGAGCGCTTACTGTGTGTAGAGCACTGTATTAAACGCTTGGAAAGTACAATTCGGCAACAGATAGACACAATCCCTACCCAACAGCGGGCTCACAGTCTAGGCGGTGGGGAGACAGACAACAAAACAAGTAGACAGGCATCAATAGAATCAAAATAGATAAATAGAATTATAGATATATACACATCATTAATAAAATAGAGTAATAAATATGTACAAATATACATAAGTGCTGTGGGGCAGGGAAGGGGTAGGGCAGAAGGAGGGAGTAGGGGTGAGGGAGGGGAGGAGGAGCAGAGGAAAAGGTGGGGCTCAGTCTGAGAAGACCTCCTGGAGGAGCTGAGCTCTCAGTAGGGCTTTGAAGGGAGGAAGAGAGCTAGTTTGGCACCAGTGGCTCTGTCTTGGGCAGTTGACTGGATTACAATGGCTGGGGTGGCAACCAGGTCTTTGACTGTTAATGAGAGGCGCTCCCCGAAAGGCTGGATGGAAGAGTGACTCGAAAGGCCTAATAATACTGATAATTATGGTATTTGTTAGGCACTTACTAGGGCCGAGCACTGTTCTAAACACTGGGGTAGATACAAGGTAATCAGGTCGAACACAGACCCTATCCCCCATGGGGCTGATGCTCTTAATGCCCATTTTACAGATGAGGTAACTGAGGCACAGAGAAGCAAAGTGACTTGCTCAAGGTCACACAGCGGATAACTCTCCCCCTTCTAGACTGTGAGTCCGCTGTTGGGTAGGGATTATCTCTATCTGTTGCCTAATTGTAATTTCCAAGCGCTTAGAACAGTTCTCTGCACACAGTAAGCACTCAATAAATACAATTGAATGAATGAACTGATGGAAATGGAAAGGCCTTCCAGAGTTCCTGCCACAATGTAGATGTGGTTGGACAATTGTCCTCTTTTTTTTTTTTATTGTATTTGTTAAATGCTTACTATGTACCAGGAACGGTACTAAGCACAGGGGAGAAACAGCATGGTATAGTGGATACAGCAATGGCCTGGGAGTCATAAGGTCATGGGTTCTAATCCCGCATCTGCCACTTGTCTGCTGAGGGATGACCTTGGGCACGTCAGTTCATTTCTCTGGGCCTCAATTACCTCATTTGTAAAATGGGGATGGAGACTGTGAGTGAGTGAGTGAGTAGGTAGTCAGACCACTTGTCTGCTGGGTGACCTTGGGCAAATCACTTCACTTCTCCGGGTCTCAGTTCTCTCATCAGTACATGGGAATTCAGCCAGTCAGTCAGTCAATGGTATTTCTTGAGTGTTTACTGTGTGCAGAGCATTCATTCAATCGTATTTATTAAGCACTTACTGTGTGCAGAGCACTGTACTAAGCGCTTGGGAAAGTTCAATACAACAATAAACAGTGATATTCCCTACCCACAATAAACTCACAGTCGGGGGTTGCGGGGTGGAGAAAGACATCAATACAAATAGACAAAGTGACAGATACATAAGTGCTGTGGGGCTGGGAACGGGAAAGAGCAAAGGGAGTAAGTCAGGGCAATGCAGAAGGGAGTGGGAGATGAGGAAAAGTGGGGCTTAGTCTGGGAAGGCCTCTTGGAAGAGATGGGCCTTCAATAAGGCTCTGAAGTGGGAGAGGTCATTTTTTGTTGGATTCACAGTACTAAGCACTTGGGAGAGTACAATATAACAACAGAACAGACACATTCCCAAGCTTCAGTGAGCTTATAGTCTAGAGGGATTCATTCATTCAATTGTATTTATTGAGTGCTTACTGTGTGCAGAGCACTGTACTAAGCGCTTGGGAAGAACAATTCAGCAACGCAGACAATCCCTGCCCACAACGGGCTCACAGTCTAGGAGGGTTGGTGGGGGATTCCATACCCGTCTTCCCTCCTGCTTGGACTGTGAGCCCTGTGTGGTATCTAATTATCTTGTATCTACCCGAGTGCTTAGCACAGTGCTTAAAAAGACCCCTGTTATTATTAACCAGCTCCAGGCAGAACCAGTCCTAGAAACCAAGTCTCCTGATACCCAGAGTAGTGTCCTTTCCACTAGGGCAACAGCAGGGGGATAATGGAACTAGAAGTCATCCCAATCTCTCTGCCAGATCACTTTCCGGGGCCTGACCACCAAACTCCAAGTCTTGACTCCCATCTTGGGACTGGCTTTCTATAGGCCGCAGGGAGAGAATCTGCCTTCCCGGTTGGTTGATGAGCAGCTTGGAGAAATGCAGGATTGTTCCAAGTTTGGAAAGCAGTTGATGTTCTCTAGGGTGGGGGAGACTGGGCAGGGGACACAAACGGGACCCTTGGGTTCTCGACTCGGTGCTGCTTCCGGCCTTCAGGGGAACCTGGAGCAAGTCATTTGGGTTCTCAATGCTTCAGTTTCCCCATCCAAAAGTGGAGATTTTATTACTTGGGTCTGCCTCCTTCATCAGAACAGCATGAGGATTAAATGAACCAAATTTAGGGAAATCTTCGACTTTACCCGCAGCTCTCACCTCTCACATTCCAGAGGCCAATTTCAGGCACTTACTTCTCCACAACATCAATGCCCAAGCCCCTCTGCGCCCATCACCAACAACTTTTCCAGGTCTTGGTCACCTCATGCTCACCATTTCCTCCATGCTACCCTTCCAGACTCCAGTTTCATGCCATTCCAAAATAACAACAGTAATAATAATTATGGTATTTGTTAAGCACTTACTATGGGCCAGGCGCTGAGGTGGATACAAACAAATCAGGTTGGACACAGTTCCTGTCCCATGTGAAGCTCACAGTCTCAATCCCCATTTTACAGATGAGGTAACTGAGGCACAGAGAAGTTAAGTGATTTGTCTAAGGTCACATAGCAGACAAGTGCCAGAGCCTGGATTAGAACCTATGACCTTCTAACTTTGACTTTCTAACTCCCAGGCCTGTGCTCTACCCACTATACCACACTGCTTCTCTACCAATTTAGGCATTCCAGTTAAGGTCTTCTATCACCACTGTCACAGACGATTGGTTACTCTCTCTTTCCAGACTTCCAATGATTCCTTTCAATCAATCGATCATATTTATTGAGAACTCATTGTTTGTACAGCACTGTACGAAGCACTTGGGAAAGTACAATATAACAGAGTTGATAGACATGTTCCCTGTCCACGATGAGCTTATGGTCTAGAGGACGAGTTTACAGTTTAGACTCCCCTGCACTCTTTTGTTTAGAAACAAATTGTGTTTACCTGCTCAATTGTACTGTATTCTCCCAAGAATTTAGTACAGTGCTCTGCACACAGTAAGCATCAATGCATACCACTGATTAATTAAGTGTGGCCTTCAAGACCCTCAGTCACCAGTAGGACTCATTCTACCACTCTGCTCTCATCATTTTTTTTTAATGGTATTTGTTAAGCATTTACTATGTGCCAGGCACTGTACTAAGATACAAGCTAATCAGGATGGACACAGTCCCTGTCCCACAAGAGGCTCATAGTCTTAATCTCCATTTTACATAAGAGGGAACTAAGGCCCAGAGAAGTGAAATGACTTACCCAAGGTTACACAGCAGACAAATGGTGGAGCCTGGATTAGAACCCAGGTCCTACTGACTCCCAAACCCATGCTCTGTCCACTAGGCCACACTGCTTAATCTCTGGCGGAACCCCAGACTGAACTCTCTGTTCTAGTCTTATTCATTCATTCAATCATATTTATTGAGTGCTTACTATGTGCAAAGCACTGTACTAAGTGCTTACTCCCTTCTTAACTTGGTCCTGCTTCTTCGATCTCCAAGATTCAGCCCATCTTATCCTCTGTTCCTGTACAAGCTTCCCTGACCCTACCTGTCGCAACAGCAACTCTCCCCTCCTTTAAATCTCGGCTCAAGGCCACCTCCTCCAGGAAGCTTTCCACAGGGAACCACATGAATTCTCCTACCTCCCAGCATAATCTGCGACCCATTTCTCCCTCAATCAGCCTATCAATCAATGGTATTTATTGAACACTTACTATATGCAGAGCCCTGTACTGGGAGAGAACAATACCATAAAGTTGGTAGATATGATCCTTGCTCTCAAGGAGTTAACATTCTTACAACTTTTCTTGTAATAAAGATTCTCAGTTCTACCATAACCTGTGTTTTTATTGTGCAGTTTGGTTAGAACACAGTAACGGAATTAAAGAACATTCTGCCAACAGCGAAAGTCTGCTTGGGCTTATCAAAAAAACGACTGGCATGACTGCCTGTGGTGTCAGACTGAGTTTTCCTTAATATAAGGTTTCACAAAAAAACCAAAACCCCCCAAAACTCAATGATATATGTGTATTTGTCTATCTTGCATCTCCTATTAGACTCTAAACTCTCTAAGGGCAGGAGACAGGTTTACAATTTTTTTTCATTGTATTTGTTAAGTGCTTACTATGTGTCAAACACTGTTCTAAGCGCTGGGGTAAATACATAGTTGTCAGGTTGAACACAATTCCTGTTCCACATGGGGCACACAGATTTAATCCTCATTTTACAGATGAGGGAACTGAGGCCTAGGGAAGTGAAATGACCTGCCCAAGGTCACCCAGCAGACACATGGCAGAGCTGGGATTAGAACCCAGGTCTTCTGGCTCTCAGGCCTAGGCTCTTTCCACTAGGCACACTGCTTCCTTTTTTTTGAAGTGTTTTTTCAGAAACTCATATCAGGCTCTGCATTCTGTAAGTGTTCAATAAACACAACACCAGGTGATAATTAGTGCCTGTAATGTTGCTTTGAAGCAGAAGGACATGGCTAAGTTTATGGAGCTGGAATCATGCTTCAGACCTAATCTGTAAGCTTCTTGAGGGCAGTGAAGCAGTTTGGCGTAGTGGAGAAAGCCTGGGTCTGGGAGTCAAAAGGAACTGAGTTCAAAACCACGCTCTGTCAGTTGTCTGATATGTGACCTTGAGTAAGTCACTTCACTTCTCTGGGTCTCAGTTACCTCATCTGTCAAATGAGGACTAAAACTGTGAGCCCCGTGCGGGACAGGGACTGTGCCCAACATGACAACTTTGTATATACCCCAAAGTTTAGTACATGCCTGGCACATAGTAAGCATTCAAGAAATACCACAAAAAATAATAATAAAAGGAATGTGTTTGGTTCCTCTTCCAAGAACGTATTACAGCGCTTTGCATTCAGTAAAATAAATAAAATGACTGATTAATCTAAAATTCAGTCTGAAAACAACCCCTCTGGGTGACAGAATTGGCATCCTGAAGTTCTGATAGGCTTTGCTAAGATTGAGGCCTGAATTTTTTCCTGACTATTCTGGAATTTCTAAGGAATTAACTTTGATGGATACTAGGTGGAATTCTGTAAGGAAAAATACCTGAGGCATTTCTGAATATTACTGTAGGCAGGGAACGTGTCTACCAACTCTGTTGTATTATACTCTGCCAAGTGCTCAGTATAGAGCACACAGAAAATGCTCAATAAGTACCATTGACTGATTGATAGTTAGAAAGTTACCCATAGTCAGCAGTACCTCTAGGGAACCACAGAAGCCTCAATCATAATACCATTTCTTACGATTGCAATAAATAGTAAACTTTAAAACCTAGGCTAGAAAGAAAACATAAGTTCAACAGTTGAATTCCAATACAGATTTTCTTTCCCCAGTCCGATGATTCTATCCGCATGTAGTATTGACTTTGATGTTATTGTACCCACGAACTTGCTACATTTAAATAAATGGGTGTATTTATTACACAGTGAAATGCCAATTATTCAAGTATTTACTTAGCTTTCCTAAAGAGTTATGCGCGTTACTTTTAAAATTCACAATAGAATCGAACATTTTGACAGTCGTCGCTTTCAGCGTCTTATTAGATTGCCATCTAGTGGTAGCAGGCAAGATAATCCTAAATAGTTTTTAAACTCTAAATAGGCAGATAATAATAACAATAATAATCTTTCCCCCTACTTTGACTGTGAGCTCCATGTGGAGCAGGGACTGTGCCCCACCTGATTAACTTCATTCATTCATTCAATCATATTTATTGAGCACTTACTGTGTGCAGAACACTGTCCTAAGCGCTCGGAACATCTTGCTTCTACCTCAGCACCTAGAACAGTGCTGACCCATAGTGAGCACTTTAGAAAACCATAATTTTTCATTATTTAACCAATACAAAAGAACTCTTGAGAAATCCTTTGGAACCTACTTCTTCTTAAGGAAAACACTTTATTGCATACCCTCTAGTTCGGCTCCTGGTCCTCTGTTGATTCTCATTGAATTTCAGATGATAATGGTGATGATAAATATGAAATTCCCAGACAATTTTAAAATTATATACAGTGCTGTATTTCGAACCAGAAAGGCCTGTGTGAAACCCTCATTTAATAAGAACAACTGTGGTATTTGTTAGGCACTATGTGCCAAATACTGCACTAAGTGCTAGGGTAGATACAAGAACATGAGGCTCACCTTGTGAGTAAGAGGGACAACAGGTATTGAATCACCATTTACAGATGAGGGAACTGAGGCCCAGAGAAGTTAAGTGACTTGCCCAAGGTCACACAGCAGGTCAGTGGTAGGGATGGGATTAGAATCCAGGTCCTCTCACTCTTAATCCCGTGCTCTTTCCACTAGGCCATGCTGCTTCTCATTTCTGTTTGCAAATGCACCCGCAGAGACTGCACCTTACTGTCCTGACAGTTCCTCCTCCCTTCCCCATCGCCCCTACTCTCTCCCTCTGCTCTACCCCCTCATCCCACAGCACTTGTATATATATGTACATATTTATTATTCTATTCATTTTATTAACAATGTGTATATATCTATAATTCTATTTATTACATTGATCCTATTGATGCCTGTGTACTTGTTTGGTTTTGTGATCTGTCTCCCCTCTTCTAGACTGTGAGTCTGTTGTTGGGTAGGGATTGTTTCTATTTGTTGCCAAATTGTACTTTCCAAGCACTCTGCACAAAGTAAGTGCTCAATAAATATGATTGAATGAATGAATGAATTAAGGGCAAAAAAAGAGATGTTTACCTGGTCTCAACAGCTGCCTGTTTAAGAATACTTTTAGGGTAAAGAAATGGAAGAAAATAAGATTCTAAAATTTGTGTCCCTCTAGACTGTCAGTTCCTTATGGGCAGGGAACATGTTTGCTAATTCTGTTGCATTGCACTCTCCCAAGCACTCAGTACAGTGCTCTGAACATAGCAGGCACTCAAAAAAATTCATTGATGGATTGTTCCTTATCTTTCCTATTGCTGGTCTTCCCTCCTCTTCTTCCACTTTGCTCCCAGCTGCCCTGGTCTAAGACACAGGGTCTTCTTTCAAACACAGTATCTACTCTGAGAGGCATAGCATCATCCGGACTCTGTACAAACATATCTTCCCATTGGCCCCCTAATGCATACTTTGGAAGGCTACATTCTTATTTTGACATTAAACATGGAACTATAACAAAGACGTAAACCCCATTTTTATAAGCCTATTACAGGCTTCCAGGTCTAGTGATGCTATATAGTTCTTCTATAGCAATTCGATAGAGTAATTCCATATTGTAATATGGTTATTCTCAAGCTTTAATTTTAATGCTGTAAATGTCAGGACTGGTAAATGATTTGCTTAGTTCAGAATTGTTCTTTTTTAACGATGCCACAGATGATCTGCGAGGGGCTTTCATGTAGATTTTCAAAAATAGAAGAAAACATTTCTATGTAGCAGCCGTCATAGAGGATCACTTTGTGCTGCCCCAATAGTTGATATGGGAGCCCCGATGTCGGAAACTTATGGTTTTTTCCTGGCTGCCTTGGCCTTTGCCACACTTTGAGAGAGATTCAGAAAGTCAGAAGAATCTGGGTTCTAATCTCTGATTCACTATTTGTTTGCTGTGTGACCTTGGGCAAGTCACTTCACTTTTCTATGCTTCAGTCACCTCATCTGTATAATGGGAATGAAGACTGTGAGCCCCATGTGGGACATGGACTGCACTCAAATTGTTTAGCTTGCCTCTACCCCAGTGCTTAGAACGGTGTCTGGAAACACAGTAAGAACTAAACAGGTACCATAATTATCATTATCATTATTATTGTCATTATTATTAACATATACCATTAAAAAAATATTCTGCAAGGGGCCTTATTCCCTCTGCAGCTAAGAAGGATTTTAGAGGTTCCCATGCTGCTGAAGATGCCATCTGGAAGTCTCATGGTCGGCTGGTTACATCAGATGCCTGGAAAGTCAGGAAGGGCGATGATTTACCATGGGACCTCAGCTATGTCACTTAACAACTTTCTGCCTCATATTCCCCATTACTCGTCTGTAAAGCACTTTGAGGTTCTGTAATGAAAGGGGCTAGAGAAGCACAGAGAGTTATTGTCCTTTGGTTTAGACATAAAACCGAGTTCCTACTTACTTGTGATCAATAAGGATCCCATGGCATTTTTCAAAAGAGTTCGGGCGTTCGCTCTAAGCCCCTGGGAGGATTCCAATTGAGGAACTGTCTACTGAAAATTACCCTGTAGTTTCACTTGGATAGGTATTCTTCACTTCTGTCCTAAATCGTTATGGTTTGTGGTTGCCGTTGCCCTCAGAAGATGCTACACCCCACCCCAGAGGGGGGCGTTTAATTTAGGGATTCCTTCATATATTGTCTGTCATCAATTCTCACTCTCAAGAGATGAAAGGGGAAATAGAAACATCAGGTGAGATCTCTAAACTACCATAATTGTAAAGACTACCTCTTAGAATAGGAAAGATTTTTGTGTGTGTGTGTGGTATTTGTTAAGAGCTTACTATGTGCCAGGCATGGTACTAGGCAATGGGGTTGATATAAGATAATCAGGTTCACAGTTCAAGTTGCACAAGGAGCCCACGCTCTCAATCCCCATTTTATAGAGGAGGGAACTGAGGCACAGAGACATTAAGTGACTTGCCCACTGTCCCACATCATGGGTGGAGCCAGGATTTAGAACCCAGGTCCTCTGACTCCTAGGCCCATGTTTTTTCCACTAGGCCACACTGCTTACATGTATTTATATTAATGTCTGCCTCCCCCTCTAGATTGTAAGCTTCTTGTGGGCAGGGACTGTGTCTGTTTATTATTCTATTGTACTCTCCCAAGCACTTAATACAGTGCTCTACCCAAAGTAATAATGATAATAATAATAATAATGATGGTATTTGTTAAGCACTTACTATGTGCAAAGCACTGCTCTAAGCACTGGGGTTGATACAAGATAATCAGGTTGTCCCACATGGGGCTCACAGTCTTAATCCCTATTTTACAGATGAGGTAACTCAGGCACAGAGAAGTTAAGTGACTTGCCCAAAGTCACACAGCTGATAAACGGCAGTGCCGGGATTAGAACCCATGACCTCTGACTTCCAAGTCTGGGCTCTTTCCACTAAGACACACTGCAATATGATTGAATGAATTGAATGAATGAAATGTCATTTCATTGGGTCCTTGGTGTTACTTGGTGTTCTTCAAACACATATTTACTTCTATGGGCTCTGAATTTAAGGGAGTTCACTGCAAGTCATGTCAAATGATTCCTGGACATATATCAGTTTGTCTGTGGGAGCTTTCCTTGATGTTTCCACTATCAAATAAATGCATTTTTAAAACAGCGTTGTTTTCATTACCGTACCATTGATTTTTGTTTTCTGTGAGTCAGTCAGTAGTCACTTTGGTATCGTATATGTCACATTAATGTAAGCAGAAATTCTAGAGTCTTATTCCACTGGGAAATGTTTGCTCCTTTCAATATCTTCCTCATATTTTTTTTTCTATTGGAGACTATTTTTCCTCAAAGAACACTTAGACAACCGAAGACGACGAAAAACCACCCACCCTTCCCTGCTGAGAAGGCTTTGCCATCTAAGCATGAGAAGCTATCTTGTCTGTAAAAATCTTAGTTTTTATTTTGCCCTCTCATTTCAAAAACAGAAAAAGAGTCGAATGATTTCCTTTTGATCTCAGCTTCTAAACATTATCAAATATCCAAAAGCAAATAACACTGTCAAATCGGCCCTTTAAAAAAGTTTTCGCTATTACTAGGAAACTTGGAAACATGGCAATGCCAACACCTATTTAAGGCTTTTTGGCTTCAGAGTGCCTTTCGAACATTAACTAATTAATCCTCCTAACACTCCAGACAGATGGGTAAGTAGCACCTCCTTGGTTCCACCTTGAGAAGGGGAACAAAAGAGCTTGCTGGGAGCAACAGTCTGCCATTCAGAGACTCCAAACTTGGTCTCGGACCTCTAAGGACTTGATTCCTTAATGCTTACACTTAGGCGGTCAGCCATCATTCAACTGTATTTACTGAGCACTTACCGTGTGCAGAGCACTGTACTGTGTGCTTGGGAGAGTCCAATACAACAACATAACAGCCTGCGCCTCATGGTTCAGGTAACACACCCAGTTTTCTTGGTAGGCAGTGTGGCTTAGTGGATAGAGCCTGGGTCTGGGAGTCAGAAGGACCTGGGTCCTAATCCTGATCCTAATCCTGACTGTTCTACTGTTTGACCTTGGGCGAGTCACTTCATTCCTCTGTGCCTTCATTCCCTATCTGTAAAATGGAGATTAAGATTGTGAGCCCGAAGTGGGACAGGGACTGTGTCCAACCTGATTAGCTCGTATTCATTCAAATGTATTTATTGTGCGTTTACTGTGTGCAGGGCACTGTATTAAGCGCTTGTATCTACCCCACGGTTTAGTACAGTGCCTGGCACATAGTAAGCACTTAACAAACACCATAAAACAAGAATGTGGCTCGATACATGGTGGAGGGGGTAAGTTAAAGCACCTAAACCTGCGACTGCCTTGTGGATGAGGGATGGAAGCTCATGGTTTGGGCTGTTGATGAAATGGGGAATGGGCTCGATTCGATTAACTTGTCTCTATCTCAGCGCTTGGAACATTGCTTGGCACATAGTTTGCATTTAACAAGTACCACCATAATAATCAGCCAGTCAGTCATATTTATTGAGTGCTAACTATATGCAGAGCACTGTACTAAGTTCTTGGAAGAGTACAATAGAACAATATAACAGACACACTCCCTTCCCACAGCGAGCTTACCATCTAGAGGGGGAGACAGACATTAATATAAATAAATAAAATTACAGATATGTACATAAGTACTGTGGGGCTGGGAGGGGGGATGAATAAAAGGAGCAAGTCAGGATGACACAGAAGGGAGTGGGAGAAGAGGAAAGGAGGGCTTAGTCAGGGAAGGCCTCTTGGAGAAGATGGACCTTAATAAGGCTTTGGGGTGGGGAGGGGAACTGTCTGTTAGATATGAAGGGGGAGGCAGAGGCAGGACGTGGGCTAGTAGCTGGCAGCAGATAGACAAGATTGAAGTTGGCATTACAGGAGTGAAGTGTGCGGGCTGGGTTGTAGTAAGAGAGCAGGGAGGCGAGGTAGGAGAGGGCAGGGTGATTGAGTGCTTTAAAGCTGATGATAAGGAGCTTCTGTTTGATGCGGAGGTGGATGGGCAACCACTGGAGGTTCTCAAGGAGTGGGGAAACATGGACTGAACATTTTTGTAGAAAGGTGATCCAGGAAGATCCAGGCAGCAGAGTAAGGTATGGACTGGAGTACGGAGAGATAGGAGGCTGGATTGGGGGGAGTGGTATCCATGAAGACCAGCAGGAGTCACCCTAGGTGGGCCCACGGGAGTAGCATCAGTCACGGGGGAATGCTACAACATAGGTTTTCCTTAGCATGGGGTTCTTCAAGAAGGTAACCCTCACACTCCAGAAGTAACCATGTATACCTTCACTTGAACCAGCAAAGGAAGAAGTCCTTTGGCCCAAGAGAACGCAAGCAAGAGACAGGAGAATGTAAATGTGGAAAAACAAACACTGTTCATCAGACAAGCTAACTCGATCACTGGATTGTTAGTCCTGCCAGATTTGTGTTTGGAAGTCTCTCAGTTAATTGCAGAAATATTTATGAAAGAAGAAAAGGAGCAGTATTTTCGCTCTGGTGAGTCACTGCTGAATGAGCAGAATGAATGAGCAGGAAGAGAACACATGCGCATTTGTAGGGTATGATCGGGTTTTGATGGATGTTAAAAATATTGAAGGTGTACTATCACCTTAGGAAATAAATTAATCTACTCAACAACATAAAGATATGTAACATCTTCTTTATTGATGTTGGCCATGAGGAAGTACTGATGGTATTCATTGCCTGTAGACTTTAAACTCACTGTGGGCAGGGAACATGTCCAACAACTCTGTTGGCTTGTACTCTCCCAAGCGCCTAGTACAGTGCTCTGCACACAGCAAGTGCTCAGTAAATACCATTGATTGAGCATCTACTGAGTGCAATTCACTGTAGTAAGTGCTTGGGAAAGGACTGAAGTTTACAAGGTCAGTGGGTTTATTGCTGGGCTTTAACTAAATTCCAGGCCTATAAGTAGTAGTGGGTTCTAATCCTGGCTCTGCCACTTGTCTGCTGCATGACCTTGGGCAAATCATTTCATTTCTCTTTTCCTCAGTTACCTCATCTGTAAAATGGGGATCGAGACTGGGAGCCCCACATGGGGCAGGAACTGTGTCCAACTCGATTTGCTCATATCGACCCCAGCGCTTAGTATAGTGCCTGGCACACAGTAAGTGCTTAACAAATACCACAATTAGTATAATTATTAGTTTACTGGTAATTTTTCAATCAGTTCACATGGTATCATAAAGGGGGATGGGCCAGGAATTATTTTCAAAGGGAATTTTCCTAAAAAAATTCATATTTGGGCAAACTGCATAGGATGAAGCTGATATTTTGAAGGAATTGTTTAGTACATATGGGGTCAACTCTCTGCCTGGGCAAAGGGCAGGGCCAACAGCTGCCTCACAGGCTAATTCCATTTGTCAATCAGTCAATCATATTCAGTAAGTGCTTACTGTGGGCAAAGCACTGTCCTAAGCACTTGGGAGAGGACAATACAACAATCAACAGACACATTCCCTGCCCACAACAAGCTTGCAGTGTTGCACCTCAATACAAAATATGACTCTAAAGCCTTGTTCTCTTAAAACTGGATAGAAAAGGGCTGATTGTTAAAAAGCCTGATTCACAGAAGTCCTAATCAAAATTTTGGTTGGCACAGTTGGGAAGATAAAATGCCCTATGGATTTTACCTCACAAAATAGCAGTAATAACAGTTGTTATGTCAGTGTGCTAAGCACTGTGGTAGATATAGACTACCAGGTCTGATAGCTTCTCCAGGGAAAGCTTCCTGGAGAGTTATATGTATAGCTGTAATTTCATGTTTGTCTTCCCCTCTAGACTGTAAGTTCCTTGTGGGCAAGGAACATGTTACACTGTATTCTCCTAAGTGCTTAGTAGAGTGCTCTGCACAGAGTATGCACTCAAAAGATAAAATTGATTGATTGTGGGCAAGAAATGTGTCTACCAACTCTGTTATATTGGACTCTCCCAAGTGCTTAATAGAGTGCCACGCATACAATGACACTCAATAGATACCATTTTTTAATGGTACTTGTTAAGTGCTTCTTATGTGTCCAGCGCTGTTCTAAGTGCTGGGTTTGGTACAAGTTAGGTTGGACACAGTCCCTGTCCCACGTGAGGCTCACAGTCTAAGTAGGAGGGAGAACAGGTATTTAATCCCCATTTTACATTTGAGGAAACTGAGGCCCCGAGAAGTGAAGTAACTTATCCAAGGTCACCCTGCAAGCAATTGGCACAGTGGTATTAGAACCCAGGTCCTCAGACTCTTTCTGCTAGGCCACGCTGCTTCTAATTAATTGATTCTGTATACGATTGACTGATCATTATTTCAGTAGGGCTTTGAAGATGTGGGGAGCGATGCTCTGCAGGATGGGAAGCCGGGTAGAGTTCCAGGTGGGAGGGAAGACTGGAGCAAGAAGATCTGTTGTTCCTGCTTCAGGGTTGTCAGAGCTGATTTTGAGGGAGTTTTCATGGCACTTTAAATGATTCAATGTCTTATTTGAACATTTTCCAGTTGCCTGGACTTTTCCCAACTTTTTTTTTCCCTTATGGCATTTTTTTAAGCACTTACTATGTGTCAAACACTGTTCTAAGCACTAGGGTAGATACAAGTTAATTAGGTTGGATACAGTCCCTTTTTTATGGTATTTGTTAAGTGCTCATTATGTGCCAGGCACTGTACTGAGCACTGAGATAGATACAAGCTAATCAGGTTGGACACAGTCCCTGCCCCACGGGGGGCTCACAATCTTAATCCCCATTTTACAGACTCGGTAACTGAGGCAGAGAGAAGTTAAGCAATTTATCCAAGATCACACAGTGGGTAGGTGGCAGAGCCAGAATTAGAACTCAGGTCCTTCTGACTCCCAGGCCCGACCCCATCCCTGTTCTACATGGGGCTCACAGTCTCAGTAGGAGGAATAACAGGAGAACTGAGGCACAGAGAAGTTAAGTGACATACCCAAGGTCACAAAGCAAGAAGCATTTGGCAGGGCTTGGATTAGAACTCAGGTCCTCTGACTCCCAGGTCCGTGCTCTTTCCCTTAGGCTAGGCTGCTTTAAAAGAAATATAAAAACCTAAAAGCCACTCATTCCCCCAACCCCTAGCATCTCACGTCACCCCCACTTCACAAGCTAAGATTAATTTCATTAATTCTACTTGCTAGGATTCTGTGGAGACATGCCAGTAATGGACTGAACATGGAAACTAAACTTCTTCAGAGATGAGCATCTTTTCTTTCTTTGGAAATGAGCTGGAAATTAAAACCAGAAACATTTTATACCATGCTTAGACAAGTGAAATACACGTTTAAGAGAATTTTCACATGGTTTAAACCATTCTATTTATGCAAAAGATTCATGTAACTTTATAAAGGTTTTCAGGGGGTTTAAAGTATTTTAAATGCTCTGTTAGACTATACTAGTAACAGATGTTCAATGACATGTTTAAGTTTTTGTTTTCCTGAAAAAGCAATAGATTACTCAATATTTTCTCAAAAAGCAAACCGCCCCACAACTTTTAAAGGATACCTCTTCACCCTCTTTGGTTTTGCAAACCTGGGGTTGCCTTTCATCCATTAAATCAGGTGGCTAGTGGGAAATTAGCATTAGTATTTTGAAAATGTCATATAATACCATTTCATCCAATCCTCCAGGACTGCAATCTTTTATATAACCTCTTGCTCTCTTTCATAATCGGACAGATGGTGTCAGCAATTGTCTATATACTTGAGTTGAAAAAATTTTCAACGAGAAGGACCAGGCAAAATAACAAATTCCAAGTTATGCTACTGAGAGAGAAAGAGAGGAGAACAAGCTAGAAATCTCGGGTTTATTACCGGGAGCAGGAAGCTTTCATTTCATTTCATTTTTAGACTGTGAGCCCACTGTTGTGTAGGGACTGTCTCTATATATTGCCAATTTGTACTTCCCAAGCGCTTAGTACAGTGCTCTGCACATAGTAAGCGCTCAATAAATACGATTGATGATGATGATGATGATTTCACTTTCCCTGGTTCTTGTCAGTGTGTCACTCCTTTATCACCGTTCTGACATAGTTCCTTTGTGTTTTCAAATATCATTCTGAAAAAGTGTCTATACATTAGAGCTAAAAAGGCTTCTCGAAACCTCTTGAGGGAATAAGTACTAATAACTGTGGTATTTGTTAAGCACTGGGTCCTTGGGCTCTGTATTACAACAAAGAGTTCTAGTAGCAAATTGCTGGCTAAGAAGTAGGATGTACATTAGGGCCAGTAAGGACACAGGAAAATTCTGAGACTTCTTTTCAACCTATTATTAAGTCTGCTCTCCTGCAGAACCAGTTATTATATTATTTTTCTGAAAAATTCATATGGGAATGCATTATCTAATAATGATAACAGTAATGATTATAATAATAATTGTGGTATTTGTAAAGTATTTACTATGTGCCAAGTACTGTACTAAGCACCAGGGTAGATACGAGATCACCAGGGGCCACAGGGGGCTCACAGTCTGACAGGAGAACTGCACTAAGCACCAGGGTAGATATGAGATCATCAGGGGCCACAGGGGGCTCACGGTCTAAGTAGACAGGAGAACTGCTATTGAAACCCCATTTTGCAGATGAGGGAACTGAGGCCCAGAGAAGTGAAGTGACTTGCCCAAGTCACACAGCAGACAAGTAGCAAACCCATGACCTTCTGACTCCCAGGCCCGGTCTCTATCCATTAGGCCACACTACTTCACTCACTGAGACTGCCCCTCATTTGCTCAACTCGGGGGCTCAGGATGCATGTCCTAATTCTGAAAAAATAAAAAACTCTCTAATGTATATGGGGATTCCAGCCCTTTAAAGTTTTGAGCTCCTAGGAGTAATTCCTCCATTTATTGTTTAAATTATTCTCAAAATTTGGGTCTGATCTTTTGAAAGCCCTGGAGAGATTGCCACATAATTTCCAGATATTTATATGTAGTACTGTGTGTGTATGCGTATGTATCTTTTGTATCTCTGTGTGTGTATACTGTGCATCCTTTGGACCTGAATTCTGTCTCCCCCTCAATCAGAGAAGTGAAGTGCCTTGCACACAGTCATACAGCAGGCAAGCTGCAGAGCTGGGATTAGAACCCAAGTCCCACTCCCAGGCCCGTGCTCTTTCAACTAGGCCATGCTGCTTCCCTTCAACTGACACAGAGGTGCAGCCATTTTAAAAGGGATGTCTTTTATCTTAATGTTTCAAAACCCTTTGGGGTCTATTTTCCCTCCATTAGGCATTAGCTTGTGATTAACAACAATGGGCCTATTGTTGCATTTAAAAACCCTGAACAATAGGCAATTTTGTTAACACCCAAGGCCCATTTAATTGTAATTTAAAAGTAGGCTGTTAACCTTTTTATGGTATATCCACACACACACCCCCAACTTTCTTAAAGGTAATATGGCTAAATCCCTTATAGCTCCTTGGTTCACTGTCCTGTGCATATTAGAAATGGAGGCTATGGGCCAAAGGACAAGATAAATAGGTGGAGAGGTTGAGGGCCTTATCGATCACCCATCTGGGTGGCCCTCACCATCAGTAAATTCCCACCCAAACCCTGTCATCCCCATGATTTTCCCATCACTGTAAACAGCACCACCATCCTTCCCTTCTCGCCTGTATCCTCGGTTATCCTTGACTCATCTATCTCATTCAACCTGCATATTAAATCTCCCACTAAATCCTGTCGGTTTAACCTTCACAAAATCGCTAAAATCTGCCCTTTCCCCTCCAAACTGCTCCGATGTTAATCTCCTCATTCATACAATTGTATTTATTGAGCACTTACTGTGTGCAAAACCCTGTGTTAAGTGCTTAGGAAAGTACGACAATGATAAACGGTGACATTCCTTGCCCACAATGAGCTTACAGTCTAGAGCGGGGTGGGGGTGGGGGGGGGCTGGAGGGAGACAGACATTTATACATAGAAATAAAATGACAGATATGCACATAAATGCTGTGGAGCCAGGAGGGGGGAAGAGCAAAGGGAGCATGTCAGGGCAACACAGAAGGGAGTGGGAGATAAGGAAAAGTGAGGTTTAGTCTGGGAAGGCCTCTTGGACTAATCACTTGTCCTATCCCGCATTGATTACTGTAACGGCCACCTTGCTGACCTCCCTGACTTCCATCTCTCCCCAGTTCCGTCCATGCTTCGCTCTGCTGCCTGGATCATTTTTCTACAAGAAAGTTCAGTTCATGTCTCCCTACTTCTCGAGAACCTCTAGTGGTTGCCCATCCACCTCCACATCAAAGAGAAACTCCCTGCCAACGGCTTTAAATAATAATAATTATTATTACTATGGTATTTATTAAGCACTTAAAGCCCTCAATCATATTGCCCCCTCCTACCTCACCTCACTGCTCTCCTTTTACAACCCAGCCTGCACCTGTCACTCCTCTACTACTAACCTCACTGTACCTTGATCTTGTCTGTCTCACTGCCAACCTCTCGCCCACATTCTGCCTATGGCCTGGACAGACAACTGCTTTTCCCACCTTCAAAGCCTTATTGAAGATACATCTCCTCCAAGAGGCCTTCCCTGACTAAGCCCTCTTTTCCTCTTCTCCCATTCCCTTTTGCATCACCCTGTTTACTCTCTTTATGCTCCCTTCCTCCCTCAGCCCCACAGCACTTATGAACATATATCTAATTTATTGTTGTACATTAATGCCATCCATTCATTTATCAATCGTATTTATTGAGCGCTGTGTGCAAAGCACTGTACTAAGCGCTTGGGTGAGTACAACTCACCTGCTAAACTGTGAACTCACTGTGGATGGGGGACATGCCCAACAACTCTGTCGTACTTAGCACAGTGCTCTGCACACAGAAAGTGTTTGAGTAAATCTTCTGACTGGACACTCTATTATTACACTTCAGCATACCTGTTTTTCCAATCTGTGATATGAAAACTCTCAAGTACAGTTACCTCTTCGGTCACAGTACAGATGAGATGTTGAGAACCCCTCCGAGCTCTGAAGAAGAACAATGTCCTAAAATGCTGTTGCTACAAGGCAAAGATTGACCTTGGACAAGTCACTTAACCTACCTATGCTTCTGTTTCCACATTAAAAAAATGGGGATAACACACTGTTCTCCCTACCGCTTCTGTTGTAAGCCCCAAATAGGATAGGAACCATGTATGATCTGGTTATCTTGTATCTGCTTCAGGGCTCAATCAATGAACAGTATTTACTGAGGGAACTGAGGCCAGAGAAGTCCACGTGGGACTCTGTTTGATCTGTTTATCGTGTGACCTTGGGGAAGTCACTTCATTTCTTTGGGCCTCAGTTACCTCATCTGTAAAATGGGGATTAAGGGTGTGAACCCCACATGGGACAGGGACTATGTCCAACTTTATTTGCTTGTATCCACCCCAGGGCTTAGAATAATGCTTGACACATTGTAAGCACTTAAGAAGTACCATATTAATAATAATAATTATTATTGTTCCAGCCCTTAGTACAGTGGTTGGCACATAGTAAGCACTTAACACATAGTACTATTACTCAAGAACCTGAAAACTATCCTTCCTGTACTTCAACTCTGGCAAGAATAACATGCTTCTGCTCTTGCTGCTGCTGTTCATTTATTGTTTTGGCTGCAAATTGCTTTGCTAGATCAGCAGCATGGCCTAGTGGAAAGAACACAGGCCTGGGAGTCAGAGGACCTCGGTTCTAATCCCGACTCTGCCACTGTCTTCTGAGTGACCTTGGGCAAGTCACTTAATTTTTTTATGCCTAAACCATGAGCCCCAAGTGGGACAGGGACTGTCCAACCTGGTAACCTTGTAACTACTTCCGCATTTAGAACAGCGCTTTGTATATAGTAAGTGCTTAGCGAATACCATAAAAAGAAATACCAGTTATTCCTTATTCTTTTTTAAAATGGTATTTGTTAAGTGCTCACTATGTGCAAGGCACTGGCCTAAGGCTAAGGTAATCCAGTTAGACACAGTCCACTCCCACACTGGACTCACAGCTTTAATTACCATTTTACAGATAAGAAGTGAGGCCCAGAGAAGTGAGGCAACCTGCCCAAGGTCATAAAGCAGACAAGTGACTGAGCTGGGATCACAACCCATGACCTTCTGACTCCCAGGCCCATGTGCTATCCACTATTCTATGCTGCTTCTCTAAACAAAGTAACATTTTCTCTGCCCACAAGGAGCTTTTACTCAATGGGGGAGACAGTCTTGAGAACTTTTTCTTCTAGAGGAATCAGGCAAAAACTCCTCACCCTCGGCTTCAAGGCTCTCCATCACCTCACCCCCTCCTACCTCACCTCCCTTCTCTCCTTCTACAGCCCAGCCCGCGCCCTCCGCTCCCCTGCCACTAATCTCCTCACTGTGCCTCGTTCTCGCCCGTCCCACCGTCGACCCCTGGCCCACGTCATTCCCCTGGCCTGGAATGCCCTCCCTCCGCATTTCCACCAAGCTAGCTCTCTTCCTCCCTTCAAAACCCTACTGAGGGCTCACCTCCTCCAGTAGGCCTTCCCAGACTGAGCCACCTCCTTCCTCTCCCCCTCCTCCCCCTCCCCATCCCTCCCGCCTTACCTCCTTCCCCTCACCACAGCACCTGTATATATGTATATATGTTTGTGCGTATTTATTACTCTATTTATTTTACTTGTACATGTTTATTCTATTTATTTTATATGTTTTGTTTTGTTGTCTGTCTCCCCCTTCTAGACTGTGAGCCTGCTGTTGGGTAGGGACCGTCTCTATATGTTGCAAACTTGTACTTCCCAAGCACTTAGTACAGTGCTCTGCACACAGTAAGCACTCAATAAATACGACTGAATGAATGAATGAATCAAAATGAAAGAGGAGCAATGAAAAAATACAAGAAGAAAAAGATCCCAGCCGGGTCTTTCAGCTGCAGAAACTGAGACTTGGAAGGGTTAACTGATGTAGCCAAAGATCCACAAGAAGGCATGCCCAGAATAGAAATGACTATTCTAACTCCTTCCCAGGGATGGATTTTACATTTAAGAGGAGACTTCAGACTTATTGATTTCCAGGACACCATAAAATATTTCCAGGTTTGGGATTTATGCATTTCTTCTTTGAAGACTGCTCTTTAAATGCAGACTGAAATGACTAACTGGGCAGCTACAGGTAATTCTCCCATGTGAGGGAACTGAATCTGAAACTCTCTAGATGTCATGCCATGTCACTCCCCCTCCCTTTGTGGATTTATGCCTAGTACTTGCGCTGAGATTTACTGACACAAAAAACATGGGGATTTACAAAAACGAGTTAGATAAAACAAATTAATCTTACTCATAAAATGCCTTTCACATTCTCCACTGCACCTTAGTGGAAAATGAAGACATATTTTTTTTTGTTTCAATTTTTTTAACGGTATTTGTTAAGTGCTTGCCATGCGCGGGACAATGTACTAAGTGCTGGGGTAGATAATAATAATGATAATTGTGGTATTTCTTAAGGCTCTTCTACTTATCAACACCTTAGTGTGTAAGGAAAGTTTGTGTACACTGATGAAGCTTAGAGCTGTTCCATATAAGGCTACCCATAATGGAAAGGTCTAAATCGAAGCGTCAGACAAAGTCTGGGCAGCAGCGGCACGGGAAAGAGTCAAAGGATGATCAAGTGATCGAAACGTTGATCAAATGGCAAAGACTCAAGTTTTACCTGCGTGGAAGAAGGCAATGGTAAAACATTTCCATATCCTTACTAAGAAAACTCTATGGAAACACATACCAGAATGACCTTATGTCAGAAATGGGAGGTTCTGGAGAGGGTGTGTCCTTGGAATTGACCCGATGGCATTTGAAGAATTTGTTAAGCGCTTACTATGCGGAAGGCACTGTACTAAGTGCTGGGGTGGATACAAGCAAATCGGGTTGGACACAGACCCTGTCCCACATGCGGCTCCCAGTCTCAATTTCCATTTTAAAGATGAGGTAACTGAGGCACAGAGAAGTGACTTGTCCAAGGTCACACAGCAGGCAATTGGCAGAGCCAGGATTAGAACCCATGTCTTCCTGAGTCCCAGGCCTGTGCTCTATAAATAACACCATACTGTTTCTCTTCTTTCTTCTTTCTTTCAAGCGCTTAGTACAGTGCTCTGCACTCACTGTACTAAGTGTGTACTTAGTACACACAAAGTACTACTGTGCTCTGTACTCACTGTACTCACTCACTGTAAGCGCTCAATAAATACAATTGATTGATTGACTGATTGATTCTTTCTGCCCGCTGTGGTCTGACTCACCTGCTGCTCCTTTGTGAATGGATGGATAAAGGTCACCAGGTCAATGGAGAAGTAACCCAGCACTCCCTTGGCTTTGCAGGCTTTGCCGATGCTTAAGCAGAGTGAGCTGAGGACTTGTGGATTCACTGACGACTGAGGCAGGGTAGTGCCCGAGGAGCGGAAGGGGCCGTCACAGTGGAACTGGTCTCCGGAAGACACCATCTTGATTTCCCCTGTTGGCTCTATCAGCATGTCCACTGTCAGGTTCGTGACATTGTCCGAGGGTGGGAAGGCCTCGATCACGCCACCTGGTAGGGCAGGACTCATTGTGAAAGCAGCCTCCGCACTTACGGTATTTGTTAAGCGCTACTACGTGCCAGGCACTGTACTAAGCACTAGGATGCATACAAGCGAATCGGGTTGGACACAGTCCCTGTCTCTCGTGAGGCTCACAGTCTCAATCCTCAATTTAAAGATGAGGTAACTGGGGCCCGGAGAAGGGATGTGACTTGACCCAGGTTACACAGCAGACAAGTACGGGAGCTGAGATTAGAACCTATGACCTTCTGACTCCCAGGCCCAGGCTCTATCCACTAGGCCACACTGCTTCTCATAAGAGGATATGGGAAGATTTTGGAGGGAGGTCAGTCTTTCTGTCACTGCTTCAGGTTATTAGTTTTTGCTTCCCTTCGAGCAGTGATGGGGAGAATGTAGGACCCTGCTAATTTTTCTCTTCCACATTCCAATCCCAGACTGAGCTCTCCCTCCACCTTCAGTTTTTCAGAATTAAAATTCTGGGCCTATAACTGGGAGGATTTTTGGCTGCATCTGGCTTCCTGGGGATGAGCTGGACACTAATAAAGTTGATAATAATAAGTGTGGTATTTGTTAAGCACTAATTATGGCCCAGGGATGATTTGAAGTGCTGGGGTAAACACAAGTTCATTAGGTCAGTCACAGTCCCTGTCCCACACTGGCTCACAGGCTAAGTGGGAGGGAGAACGATTAATCAATCAATCAATAGTATTTATTGAGGGCTTTCTATATGCAGAGCACTGTACGCACCTGGGAAAGTATGAAACAATTAGCAGATATGTTTCCTGCCCATAATGATCTTACAGTCTAGAGGGGAAGACCGACATTAAAATGAATACATAATTGATAATATATATTTCAAAGACATGTATATAAGGGCTGCAGGGCTGGGGAGAATATCAAGAGCCCAAAGGTCACAGATTGAGGTGAGAATAGGTAATTAATCCCCATTTTACAGATGAGGACACTGAGACTCTGAGAAGGGAAGTGACTTGTCCAGAGTCAAGCAACAGGCAAGTGGCAGAGTTAAGATTAGAATCCAGGACCTCTGACTCCCAGGCCTGTTTGCTTTCCATTCGGCTGTGCTGCAGTGCTTTGCACACAGTTAGCGTTCAATAAATCCAATCGAATGAATCAAGAGGACTCGATCTTGACTGAATTTTCAAGATGAAATCCAGCCCCTTGCCTTTCGTTGCTTGGTGCTCAGAAGTTAGGCTTGATTTACCGAAGATCATTTAGGGATGATTTTAGAACTGTATAAGTCGACATGACAGGAGCGATGGACAAAGCCAAAGTAGGCCTAAGAAATGTGGCAAAAGTTGCTCCAGATCGCCGAGACCCCTGGGATGAAATGGGAACATGGCTTCTAGCCATTGTAACTCAACAGAACCTTTGCAGCCTTATTTACCTTGACTCAGAAATGTTCGGAGGAATTTTTCCCACGTAGGGAATCGTTTCCCATTGACTGGCTGTGCATGCTGTGCTAAGACGTCTGCCAGCTCCTGGGAGATCTTCACCAAAGCTGGCTCCTGCAGAAACAAATTAAACAGAACCACAAGCAATTTTACTACAGAAATGAAAACTGCTTGTGGAGTGATTAAAAACCAGGCCTCCAACGGGCAAAAAAATGTGGTTACTGTTTACCCAGAGCCAGGAACCCATTAAAAATGTTTTTCTCTAGTTTTCTTTCTACTTTTTTTTCCATATTTCAAAGTGACTTGTCTCTCTCTCCAAATCCAGATAACATGGTCTATTTTTTCATAATTAAATCAGCAAAACGGTTTAACATATAAGACCAGCCCATCCTATCAACTCAGCAGCCTCCTCTGGCACGTACACATTTATTTTTCCTATACTCAACACTTAGGTATACATCTATGTTCAATTGTATATTCAAATGTTTATGCTGATTACTCATTCTGTCCACATTTTTAATGTTTGATTTTCCCTATTTAGTTTAAGCTTCTTGCAGGCAGGAAATATGTTTCTTGCTTCTGTTGTTCTTCCTCAAGTGCTTAGGTTACAGCCCTGCACTCAATAGGTGCTCGACACTGATGTTACTTCCACTGCTTTTTCTTTCTTTTCTTCTTATGGTACTTGTTAAGCACTTACTATATGTCAAACCGTGTTCTAAGGTTGATATGAGTGAATTAGGTTGGACACAGTCCCCATCCCACCTGGGGTTCAAGGTCAGAATACTGTTTATTAGTAGCCTGCTGCTAATGCTGCTGCTACTACTACTATTACTAATAATAACTGTGGTATTTGCTGAGCACTTACTATGTTCCAGAAACTGTACTAAGCACTGGGGTGGCTACAAGTAAATCAGTTTGGACACAATCCTTGTCCCATGTTAGTACTACTACTATTACTGCTCTTACTGCTATTATTATTACTATTACTATCACTCCTACTACTGCCTCTACAATTACTACCGCTATTATTACAACTGCTACTACTGCTACTGCTTAGTACAATGCTCTGCACACAGTAAGTGCTCAATAAATATGATTGAATGAATGAATATTGCTGTTGCTACTTTTAATATTACTGTTGCTGCTGCTACAACTACTACTACCACCACCATCACCACTGAGCTTTGTTGTTTTAGGACTGAAAAGCAACCAAACCAAGAGCCGTTTTCCAAGCTAAAATATTTGGGATTCCACTATATTAAAAAATGCCTCCATTTTCCAAGATGTCACCTGAAAGAATGAATTTCTAGACTTCTTTTCTCTTGTAGCCCACAGAAGGTTTCAATGAAAGTTTACTCGTCAGGCCATATTTATATGGCAGTGAGGGCAAAGCATTTTCTAATTCCTTGGAGTGATAGCATTTACATTTCAGTCACAAATGATCTGGATTCAGACTGGACAAGTTCAAAACTCCCTTTCAGTCAGATGGACAGGAGAACAGATAACCAGATTTGGATCTACCAATGGACATTGGATAACACGGAGGATCCAGTTTGGAATGCAGTTGTCTCTCTAGATGACCAGATTGGATATGGATTTTTCTCAAATTGATTTGACCATTTGGTTCATTCATTCATCCATGCAATCGTATTTATTGAATGCTTACTCTGTGCAAAGCACTGTACTAAGCTTGTGGGAGAGTACAATATAACAATAAACAGACACATTCTGGTTCTATATAAAAGCTCTGCGTGCTTGGGTCCATGTCAGCAATCTAGTGATTGAAAGTGAATTCAGGTTGTTCAGCAACAAAGGGACAAGTTCTTGGCTGATGTAAAGGGGTCTAGTGTACAGGTCTATGTAACTGGAGCAGAAATCACTTTAGCTCAAATTCAAATATGAATTGAATGAATTTTCCTGGGAAAAAGCCCTGGCCCGTCCCTCCCCCCCGAGACCTCATTATTCCCGCTGGATTATTGGAACTTCCCCACAGCCTGAGCCTCTAGTTTTTTTCTCTGTGCTTCCTCTGCATCCATCAATTAATGACATTTATTGAGTACTTATTGTGTGCAGAGCACTTTACTACGTGCTTGGAAGAGTACGACATAACAGAGCTGGTAGACATGTTCCCCACCCACAACGACCTCAGTCCATCTTGGTTCTGGATTTATTTTTGTCTTCTGGGTCGGGTGTGTGACTCCAATGGAGTGATCCTTGCTCCTGTTGCAGCTGCCTCCCAGCTCATCCCCACCACAATGGGCAGTTTTCACCCCCAAGGGATGCAAAGTTCATAATAATAATAAATTATAATAGTACTTGTTAAGCACTTACAATGTGCCAAACACTATTCTAAGCAATGGGGTAGATACAAGTTAATCAGGTTGGACACAGTCCCTGTCCCACATGGGGCTCACAGTCTTCATCTCCATTTAACAGATGAGGTAACTGAGTCCCAGAGAAGTGAAGTGTCTTGCCCAAGATCACACAGCAGTCATGTGGCAGAGCCAGGATTAGAAGCCAGGTCCTTCTCATTCCCAGGCCTGGGCTCTACCCACTAAGCCACGCTGCTTCTCATCCTGCCTGCCTAGGCCTCAGTTTCCACATCTGTGGATTTGGGTGGGGGGACAAATCAGACATTTCTCTATCTACCTTTTAGATTGTGAGCCCTCCAAGGGACAGGTTCCATGTTTTATTCCCACTTATGTACTCTTTCCCAGCATTTAGTACAGTACTCTGCACGCAGTAAGGCCTTCATCCATCCATCATTCGTATTTATTGAGCACTTACTGTGTGCAGAGCACTGTATTAGGCACTCAAGAGAGTACAGGATAACAGAGTTGATAGATACGTTCCCTGCCCACAATCACCTTACAGTCTAGAGGGGGAGGCAGACACTGATATAAATAAATAAATAAATTATGGATATGGACATAAGTGCTGTAGAGCTGAGGGAGAGGAAATTAAGATTGAAAATCCAAATGCAAGGGTGATGCAGAAGGGAGAGGGAGAAGAGGAATAAATGCAATTAGGCTGTAGATTGTTGCCTCAGTGTGGGCAGGGAATGTGTCTGTTTATTGTTATATTGTACTCTCCCAAGCACCTAGTACAGTGCTCTGTACACAGTAAGTGCTCAATAAATACAATTTTTTTATTCAATTGCTACTACTATTATTATTACTAATGATGGCATTTATTAAGCACTTACTCTGTGCAAAGCACTGTTCTAAGCGCTGGGAAGGACACAAGGTGATCAGGTTGTCCCACGTGGGGCTCACAGGCTTAATCCCCATTTTACAGAGTGACTTGCCTAAAGTCACACAGCTGACAAGTGGCAGAGTTGGGATTTGAACCCATGAGCCCTGACTCCTAAGCCCGGGCTCTTTCCACTGAGCCACACAGAAAGCTCAATAGTACAATATAAATGACTGCGAAAAACCAAAAGCAGCCTGAGGTTCAAGATTATGCCTGCAATCTTTTGGCAGTAAAGATGATAATATGAACTCTGGCTTTTAAAAGATGAAGTCCATTGCCACAGGAAAGTAATGCAATGAAACATAGAGCCCTTTCTGCTAGGGAACCAGATGAAGCACCTGGGACCACTTACACTTAAAGCAGCCTGGCCCAGTGGACAAAGCCCGGGCCTGGGAATCAGAAGGTCATGGGTTCTAATCCTGTCTCTGTCACTTGTCTGCTGTGTGACCTTGGGCAAGCCACTTCACTTCTCTGTGAAGTTGCCTCATCCGTAAAATGGGGATTGAGACTGTGAGCCCCATGTGGGACAGGGACTGCGTCCAACCCGATTTGTTTGTATCCGCCCCAGCACTTAGTACAGTGCCTGGCACATAGTAAATACTTAACAAAAACCATTACAAAAACAAACAAACAAAAACAAACTTTGAGAAGATTATCTTTCCCTTCACCACTTCAACATTTCTCCATCAACTCTGCATTTGTGGACCCTGTGGCGCTTCTATATATATATATATATCTTCCGTACCCAATCCCTTAAGCTGTAACTCACAGACATCTCTGCTTTTACTCTGGCCTCCTACCTGGAAATTGTTTCAGTGTCTGTCTCCCCCCTTGCTAACATGTAATCAATCAGTGGTATTTATTAAGTGTTCACAGTGTGCAAAGCGCTAAACTAAGCACTTGAACTCCTCGAGGGCAAGGATCATGCCTACTGATTCTATTGTACTCTCCCAAAGGCATAGTACAGTGCTCTGGGCACAGTAGGCACTCAATAAATACTACCGCTTGACCGACTGGCTTGGGTAAAAGGAGCTCCTCAAATGAAATATGCTGGGCAAGGGAAAAGGAGGAGTCCTAATGTCCTGTTTCGGATGGGTCTGGACATTCTGCTGTTTTCTCTCCTTCATTGACAGACAAAGCTCTCCTGCCTCGTTTCTGATCATTTTTGGCATTTGGGAGTTCTAGGGCAGGGGCAGCAAATGTCCTGGAGGAAGTTTGGCTGCAGGAATCTTGCAAATGAATCATGTCCCACCCTGGGAAGCGAACAGCTGAAGGCACTAAAAGAGCAATGTACTGCGTTGGCTGTGGGGATCGTGGAGAGCCTGAGGGGACATTGACAGTGTCTCCTCCTTGAGCATCTATTAGGCTCCCTGAGAAAAAGGATGAGGAAGAGGAAAGTTGAGGTATTAAATCCTCAATTGATGGAGTCCAGTGGGGAGGATAAACTCTATAGTCAGTACTAGCTGAAACAGAAATATATTCTTCCTTGAACGTGGGATCAGTCTACAAAATAAGCCAGGGCTTCCAGAGAGGAACCAGATGACCTTAAAAGGCTTCACCCTTACTGTGACCTGCGGAAAACTAGGTCAGGCCAGGCCAGGCCATGTGTAGAGATCAGAGCGCTTGCTTATGTTTCAATCCCAGCTCTGCAACTTGCCGGCTGTGTGACTTGAGTAAATCACTTAACTTCTCTGTGCCTTAGTTGCCTCGTCTGTAAAATGGGGATTAAAGCTACCTGTTCTCCATTCCCACTTCTTAAATGAGCTCCAGGTAGGATGGGGACAGTGTTTGATCTGAGTAAATTGTATCTACTTCAGTGTTTAGTACAGTGCTGGGACATAGTAAGTGTTTAATAAAGTCCACAATTAATAATAATAATAAGAAGAATATTGAGCTGGGGTGATCAGGATAACTTTTTAGAATCCAGAAAGCATGGCAACTGGGTCAAGATGCTTTTTTTACGGTATTTGTTAAGCACTTACTATGTATCAGGCACTGTTTTAAGAGCTGGAGTAGATACAAGCTAATCAATTTAGATGCAGTCCATGTCTCACATGGGACTCAAAGTCCTAATTCTCATTTTACAAATGAGATAACTGAGGTACAGAGAAGTTAAGTGACTTGCTCAAGGTCACACAGCAGACAAATGGTGGCATTGGGATTAGAACCCAAGTGTGTACACGAGAACAGATGTCCCTGTGTGGCAGGTGGAATATGATGATTTGCCGAATTTAGTGACTGAACCAAATCTCAATCACAGCAGGGCAGGGCTGTGTATGTGCCAGCGAGTTGTCTTATTCCACACAAGGACCTCTGCTCTTGTGCAAAGACCTGGGTTCTAATCCCGCCACAGCCAGGTGTCTGCTCTGTGGCTCTGGGTAAGTCACTTCCCTTTCCCGTGTCTCTGTTATCTCATCTGTAAAATGGGGATTAAGACTGTGAGCATTTTGTGGGACAGGGACTGTGTCCAACCTGATTAACTTGTATCTACCCCAGTGCTTAGTACAGTGCCTAGCACATAGTAAATGCTTAACAAAAACCATGATTTAACTTACTATGTTAAATCCATACTAAGCCCTGGGGGAGAAAGATATGAGATAATCAAATTGCACACAATTCCTTTCCCACACAGCATTCGCCATCTATGTATGATTATTATTATTATCTATGTGGGAGGTAGAACAGATACTGAATCCCCATTTTACAGATGAGGAAACTGAGCTTAGTCACTTGCCCAAGGTCATAAGGCAGGTGAGTGATAGAGCCAGGATTAGACCCCTGATTCTCTGAGCCCCAGGCCTGTGCTCTTTCAAGTAGACTTCAATGCTTCCCAGAAGACACTATATCACAGTGACAAAATTCCAGATCTGCAAACTACCAAAAATCAAACCAAATAGTGAGAGTCTGTCAAACCATTTAACTCATCTCAATAGAGTTCTCCTATCTGTAACAACTGGGAAGGGGGCAGCCAGGTTTACTTCTGAGTGCTTCTTTATAATTCACTGTACTAAGATTAAGGTGTTGTGTTAGCTATCGGATACCTATACAGCATATGTAAATGCAGCTCAGTAGATAGAAGTTTCCTTTTCAATGATTAATGCCAGAAAGAAATCAGTCCTAGGAATCAATTTTTGCAGTTCAGTACGTTCAGAGAACACACCAACCTCACTGTGCAGAATCATTGCGATCTAATGACTTTGGGTCCATGCCCAATTAAAGAGACAAACAAACAGTTCTGCAGGACCTTTCTAATGGGATTCGCAAAGTTTATTTATTTTCTTTTTATCTAAAAAGGCTAGGCTTGCTCCAAATTCTAGCTTTACATTCAGTAGCAGATGAGGCAACAAGCCCCAGCTCAGAGATTTGGCCCTCCGAGTTGGGGAAAATTGGGTTGCTCCCCTTCTGTCCTGCATTGTTCGTATTATAATGATAATAATAATAATAATAATGGTATTTGTTAAGTGCTTACTATGTGCCAGACACTGTACTATGTGCTGGGGTGGATACAAGCAAATTGGGTTGGACACAGTCCCTGTCCCACATGGAGCTCACAGTCTCAATTCCCATTTTACAGATGAAGTTACTGAGGCATGGAGAAGTGAAGTGGCTTACCCAAGGTCACACTGTAGACAAGTGGCAGAGCCGGGATTATAACCCACGACCTCCTGACTCCCAGGCCCGTGATCTATCCACTATGCCAGTACAGTCCCTGGCACATTGTAAGCGCTTAACAAATATCATCATCATTATTATTATTGTTACGATGATCCCATCAGGCTGTGCTGTGTGCACATGGCATCTGACTGATGCCATTATAGGATGAAGTCATGGGGAAGTTGCTGAAATTCCGGAAGCCAGGTCCTTTCTAATAACTGCGTTATTTGTTAAGCACTTACTGCATGCCAGGCACTGTACTAAGCGCTGGGGTGGTTACAAGCAAATTAAGTTGGACACAGTCTCTATCCCACGTGGGACTCGCAGACTCGCAGTCTCAATCCCCATTTTACAGATGAGAGAACCGAGGCCCAGAGAAGTAAAGTGACTTGTTCAAGGTCACACAGAAGATGAGTGGCAGAGCCAGGATTAGAACACATGACCTTCTGACTGATTCTAGCCCAAAGAACCCAGCATTCAAGGTTGTAGGTTGGTCTTTGGTTGGGTGGTGATGAGATTGGACCAGTGAGGTGTGTAAGGAGTAGGAATTAGAACTCATGACCTTCTGACTCCTAGGCCCATTCTCTATCCACTATGCCATGCTGCTTCTTTCTCTAGGAAGACCCCTGACCTCTCCCTTCTCTGCCAGATCAATGGTTTGTTTTTTGTTTTTTCTGGTATTTGTTAAACACTTACTCTGTTCCAGGCACTGTACTAAGTGCTGGGTTAGTTATAAATTAATCAGGTTGGTCAGAGTCCCTGTCCCACAAGGCTCACAGTCTAAATCCCCAATTTACAGATGTAATTTACAAATTACACTGTGGCTCAGAGAAGTGAAGTGACTTGCTCTAGGCTACAGAGCAAAGAGATAGAGCAGAATTAGAATTCGGGTCTTTCTAAGTCACAGGTCCATGATCTATCCACTAGATCATGCTGCTTCTCTTTCTGGGACCGAGTTATCACCATCAGTGGCTTCCCATTTAGCCTTTCAAATGTTTATCTGTGGCTCCCCACAAATTGGGTTCTCTGAGGTGGTAGCTAACCTCTTGTGTTGTGTCCAATCTGATTGGCTCATATCTACGCCAGTGCTTTGCACAATGCTGGCAAACAGTAAGTGCTTAACAAACACCACTATTATTATTATTATCTGGCACTACATACCAACGCACTTCTGAAACCAGCTCCTGGTGGGTAGGGAGTAGGAAGGGGAAAAAAGTAAGCTGTGATCTTCCTGCTTTCATCCAGCTAGCAGAAGTAAATTAAACAAGTAATACATATATTGACATATAAGACAGTTCCTTCACTTCCCTTGTCCCCTCTGCTTCCACTAGATTCTAGGCTCCTTGAGGGCAAGTCTACCAAACTCTGTTGTGCTCTCCAGAGGAACTAGTTCAATGCTCTGCACAGTAAGCCCTCAATCACTCCATCAGTGATCTCATTTTATCCTCATAACATCCCTGGGAGGAGGGAGGGTCAACCCCATCTTTCAGATGAGAAAACTGAGGCCCAGAGAAGTTACGTGACTTTCCCAAGATCACATAGCAGGCAAGTGGGGGGAACCAGGATCAGAACCCAGGTCTCTGGATTCTAAGTCTTGTGCTGGTTCCCCTGGGTCTCACTGTTTTCCGTTCACCCAAGTAACTATATGACTGGTCAGGGTTCAACTCCAGCTCTGCTCTCTCTGCATCCACTCCATTAGACGGCATCCCTTAGTCATTGCTGAGCTGTTGTAACCTCTTTAGGGTGCAAAAATATGCTGAGAGGAGACAGAAAAACAGAACACGTCTTTGGGAGTCATAAACGACTTCCCTTACCTACTTAAAGTTTAAGGACTGTTTTAATACGGAATGTTTAATTGCTAATTGAGAATTTAAAAAGCAAAAATGCCAACTTCGCCTTTGACGAGATGGAAAATGATGCCGTAGAAGAAGGTAACGTCACGGAAAACAGCCGTCGTTACCGAGGAACACAAATGTTTTGGGGATGTAAAATTGCTTTGTAAAATATTTGTTCCATCTGCCGAAAGTAGCAAAGACAATTTTCCCTCAACGGCTAATGGCCCATTCCAGCTATGTGGCAAAGCGATTCACCGTGGCTGTGCCTCGCATTAAGAGTGGTGGTGAAAATTCTGTATAGAATTCTGTACTTCTCGAGCAATGGCATTATCGCCTCCGTTCTTCCTGAGAATTCTGTCCCCTCATTATCCAGGCCTCTGCTTTGGATCGGCACATAGGCCTGGGGTGGCTCTGACTCAAGAGGCTTTTTGTCAAACTGAGGCACATATGCTCTAGCTCAGTTCAGAAGCACAAAACATCCACTTTCCGGGACCAGAGGAGCAAGGAGGTTAGTTCCCTTTCAACTTTGCGGCACTTAAACTGCTGTTCCTTTTTTCGCACCACATGGGGCTTCGATTTTCTTTTCAGGCTCACGCTGTCACTCGCATGCTGAGGATTTCAATATATAAAGATTAAGCACTTCTTTTAATTCGAAATCGCGTTTCCTGCGCACAAAAGCACAGAATACTATCCCAACAAAAACAACCACCACAATGAGTCCAAACCCACCATACGCATTACTCTAGGGGCCATTCGACACATGGCTATTGGGGACACCTCTTTTTAAAAGGATCATGTCCTGAGTTGCTTCAAGAACCACAGACAGGACAGGACAAAATAAATTTCCACGATGATTTTTAAAGGAGAAGGATCCTGGTATTTTCCTTCAAAGACATGAAAAAGCAGCAAGTTACTGCGATTTTTTTTAGCCTATACCTTGGCGAATGATATTTAATAAGATGGGAAACTCAAGAAATCCTCTTAAAATAACACCACACAATCGAGGCTTAAAGGAAGTACATTAGACTCCCTTTCAAAATCTTGCTTTCCCCACTGATTAGATCCTGCAATTTTAATCATCTTCAATAGATCTGTTGGCAAACTTGAAAAGTAAGATGTGCTGATTTCTATTTAAGGAGCCCAGGAGCTCGAGGAGAAACCTCCTTTTTTGAAAATGAAAAACCAGAGAATTTCTTGGGGCTTGGCTTTTTCTCTCTACAAAATTGCATCTACGGGACAGTGTGAGGTTGAGAGACTTTGTAAATTGAATCTAATACAAAATACAGCACGTAACCAAACTATGTGTCATCTTAGCCTGAACACCTGCATTTTCACTAGATGGGGATAAATACCTTTATTCACTGACTTTTCAAAAAGCTTCATTCACTTTTAACATTCATTTGCCTCTTTAGGAAAATTCATTTGATGGATACCAGAAACATGATTTAAAAAAAACAAAAAACCAAACACATTTACACTGAAATCAAAGTAATCCCAAGGCTATAACTATGTTATAAAGGACAGAGTGACAAAATGTATACAGTTTTACGTTGCTCATATATGGTTAATTTTGGGGTATTAATCCTTGTAAGACAACATATATGTATGCATACGTAAACACAAAAACACACACACAGATATATATACATATTTTTAAATATATATATGTATATATATTTACACACCCTTAAACCATATCTCTCTCTATATATATTTCTTGATAGCATTTGGCTAAAAAATAAAAAACAAACCCATCACTGGCTGGATGTGATCACAGCAACAAAATTCTGTCTTCTTTACTGTTCTTGCTTTATTTTTTGCTTCCATGCTGTTATTGCTAAAAACTGGCAGTTAAATTCAATTGATTCAAAATATTCTGGATCCATATGGCCTAAAACCCCGGAGCTAAAGTTGTGATATTGCCTCACTGCTGTTTTCTAGCATTTGCCTCTCCTCGAGTCCCCAGATGGTGGAAGTAACATTTAAACCTCCTTTTCTCTGCCTTCTACAATAGACCTTGGCACCATTTCAAGTGTTTACTCCGGTAATTAACAGCACTGATACCACAACAATTACAACTCCTACAATCTTAACACAATAATGCTATGAATTAGTGAGAGCTAATGGCTGGAAGGTAGAGTGTTTCCAGACTGCAGAGATCTGTGCATTTTTAGAATAAAATAAAAGGTACAAACAGCACGCTTGCAGTAGACAATGATTACCTAGTAATTAGTTTACACAAAGCTTCCTATTTAATTGCAAAATGCGGTAATTAACGTGTGACAGAAAATCAAAGGGTACTTTGTAAGCATATGAAAAATTAACACTGCGGGCCTATAGCTTTATGTACTGATTAGAAGCATATTAAATCAATAGGACACACACACACAAACAGCTTGCATATCTGATCATTGTCGGTCCTAGGAAGGGGTAGCCTGCTTTTAATTTAACTTGAGGGATGGGATTTTGATGCTCTGTCATGTCACTCTGGAATCAAGAACCCCACCCTGGCAGGTTCATAAAAATAATCATTGGGCTGGAAGAGAACACCCTAAGTAATTCTCGGAGAATAGGAAAAAAAATATGCAAATGATTCAGGCTGCTCTGATAATCATGCTGCTGCTGCTACATGGGTTAGCCTCGTTAGAAAGGAAACCAACTGGAACTGGACTTAGAAGTGACTCAGACTCAACCCCCTGGATGGGACAATTTTCCTTTCCTACCCTGGATGGGTCTTCAATTATTATAATTTTTTAAATATAATTATTGGGCCGACTTCACTTAATGTCTGGATTTGCTTGGTAACTGGTAGGGATTGCAGACATCGTGTGATGGCAAACTGGCTGCCTGAAGAAGAGTGGAAGGCCTCTGACATGACGCGTCAGATTTGAATGCCAGGGAAGGGGGGAACCTGACAATATCGATGGGGATTCTTCCTTAATATATGGAGTGCTGGGAATATGCCCTGGGATGTTTCCAGAATTACCATTCATTCATTCATTCAATTGAATTTTTGAGCACTTACTGTGTGCAAAGCACTGTACTAAGCACTTGGGAGAGTATAATCGAACAACAATTCCCTAACACCGAAGACCTACTATCATCCAGAAGAAAGGGGGAGAGATCCATCGGGTGACTCTTGAAGCATCTCTGGGATTGCCACCTCTGGCATGATCCCAGTTGGCATCTTTTGGGCATATCTCTGCTCCACAACATTGATGGCTACCCGCTCCAGAGTTGCAGGTGAGAAATACAGGGTACAAGATTAAGACCTCGCACTCATCAATCTTTAAAGAGCAAAAATGAAAACAAAATCCAGATCCTCAGAAGGGCTGGATTCTCCTGATGACCTGATGGGTTGGATCCACAAAGAAGTTCAACTCCTTAAGATATTATGGGTTCTTTGGAGACAACAGGATCTATATGTGATAAACTTAATCTTCTAATCATTACCAAAATTATAATATATGTAAGATCTATATGCATATTTATGTTGATACATTCAGCTATTTGTTCTCCCTTATAAGTGTGTAAAGTATCTAAGGTGCCCCTGAGCATCTACCACACCAATAAATACTTGCGAATGCGGGCACCAATCAATCCAACAGTATTTATTGAGTGCTTACTGTGTGCAGGGCACTATACTAAGCACTTGGGAGAGCATGTTATAATACAGTTGGTAGACATGTGTCCTCCCCACAACGAGCTTTCAAGTCTAGAGAAGGAGATTACACTCTAAATGCTTGCTATTGCCAGTATAGTCATCAGGTTAGAGTTTATATTTTGATGTCCAACCTAACAATAACAACAATACTAATAACTGTGGTATTTGTTAAATGCATACTATGTGCCAGGCACTGCACTAAGCTCTGGGGTGAATACAAGCAAATCGGAGGGCAAATCTAAGCACTGATATAGATACAAACTAATCAGTTTGGACAACTGTGGGGCTCACAGTCTCAAACCTCATTTTCCAGATGAGGTAACTGAGGCCCGGAGAAGTGAAGTGATTTGCCCAAGGTCACACAGCAGACAAGTGGTGGAGCCGGGTTTAGAACCCATGACCTTCTGAGTCCCAGGCCTGGGCTTTATCTACTACACCATGCTGCTTCTGTAAGACTGGGGAAGAGCCAGACACCACCTTCTGAGACTTTCACCCAAAAAGGACCTCTGGACCGCAGAGAGCTACCAGGCCTGCAATGTTTAACTGGCTGCACGTCCACTTTGGTGGATTGGGTCAGTGCAGAGGTTTCATGAAAGCAGGTGCTCAGTCAATCAATCAGTGGCATTTATTGAGCGCTTACCGTGTGCAGAGGACTGTACTAAGCACTGGGGAAACGACAATACAGCAGAGTTAAGAGACACACGGCTAACATGTAGGGCAGCAGGCAGAGGGAGCAAAAGTAACTCTTTGAAATCTTGGTGAATAACTTTAAATGCTGCAGCCTGAATCCCATCTGTGAGGAGATGCGTACTTTTCCATGTGATGATCAGATTTGGGATGGCTGAATTTTTTTTAAGGTATTTCTTAAGTGCTTACTTTGTGCCAGGCACTGTACTAAGTGTTGGAGTAGGTACAAGATAATCAGGTTGAACACAGTCTATGTCCCACATAGTGCTTATGGTCTGAATCCCCATTTTACAGATAAGGGAATTGAAGCGCAGAGAGTAAAATGACTTGCCTAAGGTCACCAGGCAGAAAAGTGGTGGACCCGGGATTAAAATGAAGTCCTTCTGACTCTCAGGGCCTTTCTCTAACTACTAGGTAATGCTGGTTCTATCAATTTGAACAAAGACCATCATGAAGCCCATTAGCACAGGTAAAACTGCAATCACTTAAGGAAGACAGAGAAGAGCTTTCCAGTACAGAGACAAATATGGATGAGCCATTGGATTTTGCTGTCACTCACTTATGGAATGTTAGCACCATTTTCCAAATCTAGGGACCATAGAATAATAACAAATGTATGTTTCTGATAGGAATGTAGAACTTTTCTGATTCCATTTAAAGCCAGCTTGATCCTGAAGACAGCACATTTGATGAGTTTCCCAACTCCATATTCAGCAGATTTCCCCCTGCAGTGCAATGAACAAGAACAGGTTTTCAGGTAACTTTGAATAAGTGACCTGACAGAAATTATTTTGTAATTAAGAGGGAGTAACCACAATAGCTGTCGATTTTTCTGACTAAACTGTAACAAGGAAGTTGTTGGTTTTACAAGGAAAGGGCTGCTTCACAGACTGTAAGCTCATTGTGGGCAGGGAATGTGTCTGTTTATTGTTGTATTGTACTCTCCCAAGCACTTAGTACCATGCTTTGCACACTGTAAGTGCTCAATAAATACGATTGAATGAGTGAATGAGTGAATTAGGGAGAATTACTGGCTTCTACTGAGTCCTCTGGACTGTGAGCTCATTATGGGCAGGGAAGGTATCTGCTAATTCTATTGTATTGTACCCTACACCAAGCACTTAGTACAGTGCTCTGTACGTAGTGAGCGCTCAATGAATACCATGCATTCACTGATTGATTCCTTTTTTCCCTAAAACACTAAAGTGGGTGCTGTGGGCTGCAAATAGGTCTTTCAAATTAGTTGTAATCAAAAACAGGCTGCATTGACACTAATGCTTGAGAACTTGCAGGTTCTCCAGGGGGTTAGTTCTAGACCATAAGCTCCTTGGGGGTAGGGAATCACACCTACGATCTCTGCTGTACTGTACTTTCCCAACTGTTCAGTCCAGTGTTCTGCATACAGTAAACACTCAATAAATACCAGTGATTGATTGACTGAGATATATAGTGGTCCTTTGATTTCAAAGAAGACTCCATTGAGGGGGATGTTCTCCTGTGGATGCATGGGAAAAGTCGACCATTAAGCTACATAGTCTTTTGGGGACCAATGCAAAGGGTGCTAGGTGAAAGGCCACTTTAAGCCCTGTACAACAAGTTCCAGGTTTTATGTATTCAATCAGCAGTTAGCTGTGTGCCTCATGCCCTGGAGAAGTGGATAGAGCATGGGCTTGGGAGTCAGAAGGTCATGGGTTCTAATCCCTGCTCTACCACTTATCTGCTGTGTGACCTTGGGCAAGTAATTTCACTTCGCTGTGCCTCAGTTCCCTCGTCTGTAAAATGGGGATTAAGAATGTGAGCCCCACATGGGACAAGGGACTGTGTCCATCTGGATTTGCTTGTATCCACTCCAGTGCTTAATACAGTGCCTGGCACATAGGATGCGCTTAAATTGTTATTATTATTGTTATTAATTCGAGCTCCACCACTTATCTGTTATTTGACCTTGGGCAAGTCACTTCACTTCTCTGGGCCTCAGTTCCCTTATCGGTAAATGGGGATTGAGACTGTGAGCCCCACGTGGGACAAGGACTGTGTCCAACCCGATTTACTTGTGTCCATCCCAGCCCTTAGTACACTGCCTGGCAAATAGTGAGAACTTAATACCATTATTATTATTATTATTATTATTATTATTATTATACATAAATCTCACAAAATACTGGAAGTGACAGGAGTAAGGTCCATCCATTATTTTCGATTGGGAGATAATGGGATGAAGCTGTTATTAATCTTCCTTCGATTTTAGCTTTTCCATAGATTCTTCTTATTTCAGCTTGACTGGTTTGGAACACTGGGCCCCAAATATTATCTTGTATTTTTATGCCCAATTAATGTAGTTTTCTGTTCCCTTTGCAATATTGGCTACTTGATATGTGTTCATTTAACCATACTTAGCATCATGTTGGTGTTCAATCAACAGCTCATAAAATAATAACCCAGATGAAAATAGTCCCAACTGTGGTACATTAACCTCAATCCTGGTGAAATCGCTGTGCTCTCTTTGGAATGATCCTGACTCTGCCATTTTTCTAAGGAAAGTTGACTCAGAAAGATGGGGATATCATTCTACTCAACCCAAGAGTTCCAGAAAAGTCTGACTGGTATGTTTTGCTTCAAGAGTTTTTCAAGTGGGACAGGACAGTTCTTTTGCTCCCTGGTTTCATCTTTTATTTTCTATCAACTGGATATTTCACAAGGATTTTTATGCAACCCCTGGACAAATTGTGACAAGCACGTTTTTCCTCCTTTCTGTCCCATGACTCTTACCTGTCCCTCAATTTTTGTTTCTTTTGGGGCTTTTGTCCATACCTCACTTTTCCACTCTTCCAAATTCATATTCTGTATTTACAGAGGAAGAACAGCACAATGGGATGTGAGAAAGAATATGAATAGCTCACTCACATTCTATTGCGATGTTCTTCCTCTTTAAATAGTCCCACACTGGCCAGAGAAAGTAGAGTTTCATTCATTCAGAGAAGCAGCGTGGCTCAGTGGAAAGAGCATGGGCTTTGGAGTCAGAGATCATGGGTTCAAATTCCAGCTCTGCCAATTGTCAGCTGTGTGACTTTGGACAAGTCACTAAACTTCTCTGTGCCTCATCTGTAAAATGGGGATTAAGACTGTGAGCCCCCTGTGGGACAATCTGGTTGCCTTGTAACCTCCCCAGCCATCATTATTATTATTATTCATTCAATCACATTTATTGAGTGCTTACTGTGTGCAGAACACTGTACTAAGCACTTGGGAAAGTCCAATACAACAATGAACTGTGACATTTCCTGCCCACCATGAGCTTACAATCAAGAGTGGGGGAGACAGACAGCAATACAAATAAATAAAATGACATATGTACATAAGTGCTGTGGGGCTGGGAAGGGGGAACAGCAAAGGGAGCAAATCAGGGCAATGCAGAAGGGAGTGGGAGATGAGGAAACGAGGGGTTTAGTCGGGGTAGGTCTCTTGGAGGAGATGTGCCGTCAGCGAGGCTTTGGTGGGGGGGGGGGTCCATCTATGCACTTGGATCTGTGACCTTTGGACGTTTGATATCTGCTCCACTCTCTATGTCCCAAGCACTATTCTAAGCAGTTGGGTAAGGTAATCAGGTTGGACACAGTCCCTGCCCCACAAGGGGCTCACTGCCTTAATTCCCATTTTTACGGACGAGGTAACTGAGGCCCAGAGAAGTGAAGTGACTTGCCCAAGGTCACAAAGCAGACAAGAGTTGGAACCAGGATTAGAACCCAGGTCCATCTGACTCCCAGACCCATGCTCTATCCACTAAGTCATGCTGCTTCCATATTTATTTATTTGCATTGATGACAGCCTCTCCCTCTAGCCTGTAAGCATGTTATGGGCAGGGAACATTTCTGCTAATTCTATTGTATTGTATTCTCCCAGGTGCTTAGTACAGTGCTCTGCTCAAAGTAAGCACTCAGTGCCAAGCGCTTAGTACAGTGCTCTTCATACAGTAAGTGCTCAATAAATTCGATTGCATGAATGAATGGGAAACGGCCCAATTTTGCCAATGGCTCAATTGTCCAGGGAAGTTCTGCCCTCCAAAGCAAATAAACTCAGCAACCCAAACCCCAGGAGGGTTCTGGCAAAGGATCATCAATTTAAAAGAGAGAGATAGGCACAAAGGTCCAAATCATAAATAGAGGTCAAAAGAAATCACATAGAAGGAATTTCCTAGGCTGTAATTATTAAACATCCCACTATCCCTAAAATCACTTCCATTTTGATCTTGAGCCCCCAAAAGCCATTAACTTATTGCAGCTTCTTCTCAGTATCTGTACTCAGCCAAATGGCTCGAATGTGCAATTAACTGAACAAAACAGCCACAGACGCAGGCTTCCTACGATCACTTCAGTCAGCCTGATGCAATGCCCCGATTTGCAAATCTCCAATCACGATCAGTACTTGATGGAATAGAATCTCAACCCAGCTCCAACTCACAGAAACTGCATTATTTTTAATCTGTTGCCTACAACATACCAATGAGAAAAATAAGGGTGTCGTGTCATAAACTGTTATGCAAATGATGCTATTTGTAAGTATTAACATAATTTAGTGCTTACAGTCATATTCTCATTTCTAATAATTCTCCCAGAATGGAGTCTTTCTCTGGACTCTTAGCCTGCAGGATAGTCTTTCATCAAGAAGCTGAAATTTTTAATAACCTGCCAGCATATGTTTTGTACATGGCAGCCTAGGCTTGATGACACAATGTCTTCATTATCGAAAGAAACAGGTCTACATGCAGTAATAGGACATTAAAACATGCCTGTGCTCATAAACTAACACTTTGATGTCTAAATGTAGATCATTGTGAGGTGATTCTGTAACAAAGGATGATTTTAATCCTAGGCTTTCAGTGGCAAAAATCAATAGAGAGTGGAGTTCATCATATAAAAATCTTGACTCTTCTGAAAGAGGACTTCAAATGGGAAGGCATAAAAATGTCAACTGTCACCTGCAAACAAGATTTTTATATCCTTTCGATTTTGAGGGTGTTTTTTTTTTGCTAGAGAACACTGAAATGCTGGATTGAATCTATTTTATTTTAGCTTGATATGCCTTTGACAAAGAGTCTAATGTGCTATTCTTTATTTATGAGTCTACTATTTCAATAGGCATTAATTTCCAATAACATCGATGGCAATTTCAGCATTTAAAAAAAATGCAATTCCTAATGATGAAAATTCAGGTGAAATTTAACTAATGTCCTTTGAAGGCAGAACAAATTTCAGTATTTATTCATTGTTCTAAGCTGAAGACCGCCAATGAGAGTTTGACAGGAGGGTCAGAGCTGAAACAGTATGCTTAAAAAAACTTTCAAAACAGGCCTGGCAGGATAATTGCAAGGAAGGATCCAGCAGCACAAAACTACAATTCCCATTGTGCAAAGGAGCATTGTGCAAATTTCGCCTGTATTTCCCAGAAACTACTGGGACATTCTGGCTAGGGGATTTGGAGAAGACTGGTTTCTCTACCAATAGAGGAAAAGCTTCCTGAGGACTGGGTTGAGTCCCTTCTCAAGAAAACCCTGGAGGGGAATTTCAGTTTTTAACTTCCTGGGATGTGTGCTTCTGATCAACTCCTGGTTAGGATCACATTGGAAGAAGAGTTCTATGTGCTCATGAATTTCTCTCTGTTTAAGGTACAAATTGGGGTCATTTTTAGCCTAAACACTTTTCCAGCCATTTCCCCCAAGCAATACCTTTTGCTGGTCAGATGTGTAGCTTTAAACATCTGTAGATTTAAATATCCCTCTGTAAACCTCAGAATGTGCATTTTCTGTTACTTTTTTTTCCATTTTGTAATGGACTTGTATCTCCATTTTACAGATAAGGAAACTGAGGCACAGGAAGGTTAAGAGGCTGGACCGAGGTCACACAGCAGGCAAGAGGCAGAGCTAGGACTAAAATCTGAGTCTTCTGACTTCCAGACCTTTTCTTCTCCCTGGGCCATTGCTGCCTACCCTTGCAGACTGATAGCTCAGCACAGTGCTAGCCTTAAAAGATCCTTTAATTGTAATTGTAATTGAAATAAAAATGTTGGCCCTGGCAAACATTTTACAAATTAAAATTTCGTGAAGGACAAAAAGAATTTATATTATTGGTGATCTTAGCTCAATAATTTCCATTTAAGGTACAAACCTCTAAAATGGGAAAATGTCTCAGACTAAGGAGAACACACAGGAAACCTCTGAGAACCCTAAAAATTAAATACATTTTCTTTTCTTTTTTCCAGAAGAGTAATTCACTTTTCTATCCTCTAAATAAAATGTAAGATGCTGGCAATGACAAGTACTCCATTCAGCCCATCCTCTGACAGGGTAAGACACAGAATAGATCATGGACAGAATTGTAACATTCATCACAGTGAACTCTCTTTTTGTTCTTACTGTTCTCTAGATTTATTCATAATTGCACTTGAACAAGAAGAATGTTTTTGCCCTCCTTTCCTGCTCTGTTTCAGCCTGGTTAAGTTCAAGGCTACTTCTCAACAGGTCAATGCTTTTTGTAATTCATTATCTCCGAAGCTAGTAGCACAGATGGCTTTGTGGCTGGGACATCTACACTTCTCAAATGACCCACATGTTTTGGGCTACTAAAGGGGATGATTTGGATTCATTTTCACATATAGATTTAGAAGCATTTGTCCACAAGATGTTTCAGCACCTTTGCAAATCACTCACTTCATTTCAGGTCAGGGAGAGCCCTCCATAGGCTGTAAATTCAGAATCTGATCCACTCAACCTCATCTAACAATAATAATAATTTTGGCACTTGTTAAGCACTTACTAGGTGCCACACACTGTTCTAAGTTCTTGGGAGTCAGAAGGTTGTGGGTTCTAATCCAGGCTCTGCCACTTGTCTGCTCTGGGAACTTGAGCAAGTCACTTCACTTCTCTGAGCCTCAGTTTCTGTAAAATGAGGATTAAGACTTTGAGCCCCACATGGGACAGAGACCTTGTCCAACCCAATTTGCTTGTATCCACCCCAGTGCTTACTACAGTGCCTGGCAGAAAGTAAGTGCTTAACAAACACCACAGTTATTATTATTATGACTCAGTGGTTTCGTAGGGCACAGGAAAAGGTTTTTGTGGAAATCAGCAGAACCTACAGGGTCTATCTGGAGGGACCCCTGGTCCTCTCCCTTGGTCCAGGGCCACTGTGCTTTCCTCTCAAGTCCCCGTTTATGTGGCTACCTCTTCTGAGCCTTCAGACCTGGGGACAAGAAGTGGGCTGGAGGGGGGGCTAAATGTTGAAAATAAAAATACCAGACCCACAGGCAGCCAAAGGTCTCTCGCCACCCGACAGACTGGCTGAAAGCAAGACTGTCCGGTTGAAAGCTGGAAAATTGGTCACCTGGTAGCCCCCAGCCTATGTCCACTCTAACTTGGAAGCAGGCCTAAGTGGAAGCTTTATAGTGATGATGGTGATGGCATTTGTTAAGTGCTTACAATGTGCCAGACACTGTACTAAACACTAGGGTGGATCCAAGCAAATCAGATTGGACCCAATCTCCATTCCACACGGACTTGCAGTCTTCATCCCCCTTTTACAGATGAGCGCACTGATGCCCAGACACGTGAAGTGACTTGCCCAAGGTCACTCAGCAGACAAGTGGTGGAGCCAGGATTAGAACCCAGGTCTTTCTGATTCCCAGGCCTGGGCTCTATCCACTAGGCCACACTGCTTTTCTTCAGGCAGGTGACTGAAAAACCACTTTGCAGAGCCAGCTCGGCATTTTGGACTGACAGTCACTCAATCAACGGTATTTACTGAGCACTTACTGTGTGCAGAACACTGCATTAAATGCTTGGGAGAGTACAGTTCGACAGAATTGGCAGACATGTTCTAATATATCTGAAGAGGCGACCAGTCTAGTGTAGTGAGTGTGGGGGCTGGGAGTCAGGAAACCCAGGTTCCAAACCCAGCTCTTGACCTTTTGTGTGACCTCGAGTCTCTCACCTCTAAAATGGGGATTTAAATACCTGCTCTCTGGCCTATTAGAATAGGAGCCTTATGTGGGACAAGGACGATATCTGATCTTCTGATGATCTTGTAGTTACCCCTGCACTTAGCACAATACGTGACACACAGTAAGCACTTAATAAATGCCACAGAAAATACGAAAACCGAGGTCAGATATCATCTGGCACTGGGAAACTCAACAAAGAACCAAAGATCTTCACTTCCAAATAACTGCTGTCTACTTGAACGGGATTCATTTCTGGACGCTTTGTCCCACATCCCTTCCCGAGTGCTCAGTACAGTGCTCTGCACACAGTAAATATGATCGATCGATTGATCGCTCATGAAACTCACTTGTGCCCACTTCTTACTCCAGGCGTCGCGGCTGTATCTTTGACTTTCTTTTAAGAGCCACTTGTAGCATTTCAGGTGAAGAGGAATGTCACAAAATGCTGTACCATTCCCTCCAAATTCATTATTCACTTTAAATATCCAGCGTTGCACTTCCAAATGATCAGCAATCAATTGACTTAACTGTTCAATCATCTAGGGATCAAACAGATATTAAAAAATGCAATTTTATTATTTACATATTCGATGTTTAAGGCATCTTTTCCTAGCTCGTGATATTTTAATTTATATTTTCTTCTATCTCTGACAGACATAGTGGAAGCATCTTAAAAGAATACATAGGACACTGAATAAATCATTAATGAATGTGACCGATTCATGGCCCCAACTAGTCTAGACAGGATATTTTTGATTCATCTGAAATATTAGAATTGTCCATTCTCTTAACAAAAAATCACAACCCCTTAAACGTCCCCTCCCAGCTCCACAGCACTTATGTCAATAACTGTAATTGACTTATTTTTATTAATGTCTGTCTCCACCTCCAGACTGTAAGCACACTGTGGGCAGGGAATGTATCCATTATATTGTACTCTCCCAACCTCTTAGTTCAGTGCTCTGCACATAGTAAGCGTTCAATAAATACAATTGATTAACTGCCTCCCAGGCTAATGCTCTATCCACTAGGCCATACTGCTTTCCTTTTATACCCCATCCCCAGACCTCGGTTTCAACTCGCTCCTTCATTTAGATCCCGTGAGGGCTCCGTTTGTCTCAACTGGCACAGAAAGCAAGCCTACTCAGACTCATAGCGCTGACAACATCGATCAAAAAAGACAAAAGTTGAAGCAGATTTTCTGATTACAAACTGTTATAATAATCGTGGTGTTTGTTAAGTGCTTACTATGTACCAGACACTGTATGAAGTGTTGGGGTGGATCCAAGCAAATTGGGTTGGACGCAGTCCCTGTCCCATGTGGGGCTCATAGCCTTAATCCCCATTTAACAGATGAGGGAACTGAGGCACAAAGAAATGAAAGTGACTTTCCCAAGGTCACACAGCAGACACTTGGTGGAGCCGGGATCAGAACCCAGGTCCTTCTGACTCCCAGGCCCACGCTCTATCCACTAAGCCACATATATGGATGGCCTGCCTCAACAAGATCACTGAAATATCATCTGACAGACTTAATAATAATAATGATAACAATAATTATGATAATGGAATCTGTTAAGTATTTACTATGTCCCAAGCACTGCACTAAGCACTGGGGTAGATACAAGATGATCAGATCAGACACAGGACTCAAAGTACAAGGGAGAGGGAGAATGGGTATTTAATCATCATTTTACAGATCAGGAATTTGGGGCACCGAGAAGTTAAGACACCTGCCCAAGGTTACACAGCAGGCAGTGGTGGAACTGAAATTTAATTATATTTTTTCAAAGCAGAAGGGGTCTTTTTGCTGAAAAAAAAAACCCTGTAGCATTTTTCTGCTACCTCGTAGAAGACCATATTTTGATGCAGCCATTTTTTTACACGCTAAGTTGTATATTTGGGGGCTTCGACCCAAACAGAATTAATTAATTGTTTGCTCCAAATCCTATTATTTGTTGTTTCTGAGAACTCTATAAATGGGTTCCTCTTGATGACTCCCTTACAGTAATGAAAAGGATCAATAGTATTGTAAAGACTGCACCACTGGAAAGAATTATGTGCTATCTTTAAGTGAAAATTGAACAGGGCTTTAAAATAGCACCACCATTTTTGATTATTTAACCAAAGCTGTCAATATTTCATAAGAAGCACATGCCAGAAAGAGAACTTCTGCTTTGCATCAAAGATCAAAAGAGGAAAAACTATCCCAGTGGTTCTTTTTTTTGGAAATATATCTTTTGCAAATAAATTACTGAATCATAAACCAAATGATTTTATTCTTTTTTCCAGCTATTTATCATTCGTTGGGGATTTTAGCTGCTAGCGAGATGAAATAAATTTATTCATCTCTCCGGGAAGGATTGAAATATTATTGAAAAAAAAAATGCTTCTACAAAATGTCAACCGTTAGCCAGAAATTCTCATCAACCTATGTTAAAATAATCACAGTTTTACTTTTCCAGCTTTAAATTTATTATTCCAATTGGTATAAACTTAATTTATTGATAGCCACTAGTTACGAATTCAAAACGCTGACCCAACCAGCTATGCTAGGGGCATGATTCACTACATCATGGTTTCCATTTCCAAAATCTAAACAGAATTATTTTATTTATAGGTACTAAACTAATTCAGATCAAAGCCAGGAGTGTCCAAACAGCAAATGGTACTTATCATTTGAGGAGGACTTATCATAGAAGGGATGCACAATTTGGGGTGGAGAAAAAAAAGGGAAAAAGGAAGACAGGTGATTTCATGTTCTGACCTCCACATTTTCAGATATTCCCAACTGATTTAGATCCACGAGCACATGATTAAAATACAGTCTTCAGTCATTCCAGAATGAAGGTGAGAAAGGGCTCAAATTTTGTATTAAACCTAATGTTTATTGAATTAAGTTTTCAGTTTGCTGTGATTATTTAGAGATTTGTTTGGTTCCCTTGTCAAGATGTGAAGAGGCCATGTTTCCTGCTAAGAAGATGGGCAAACTTCCTTCTGGCCCTCCTACGTGCACTGAAGTCTAAGAGAAGTGAGCATGCCTCACTCTGGGGAAATCTTTTTCTTCTTTAATGGCATTTGCTAAGAGCTTACTATGTGCCAGGCATCATACTAAGCACTGGGGTAGATACTAGCTAAACACGATGGACACAGTCCATGTCCCATCTGGGGCGTACAGTCTTCTTCCCCATTTTACAGATGAGGTAACTGAGGCCAAGAGAAGTGAAGTGACTTGCCCAAGGTCATGCAGCAGGCAACAGTGGAACTGGGATTAAATCTCAGGTCTTTCTGACTCCACTAGGCCTCGTTGTTTCTGCAGTCCTCCCCACATTACTCCCATCAGACCTGGGTATGGTTTGGGGGGAAAGAGGATGGTGAAGGAACTCAGAGATTCTTTTGGCTTGATAAGTAGTCCAACTAGTCGTTCAAAACCATGGGTCTTGGAGTCAGACAACCTGGGGACTAAAACCACTCCCGCCACTAGTCTGTTGCATGACCTTGGCCAAGTCACTTCTCTGCACCTTGGTTACACCATCTGTAAAATGGGGATTGAATCCTCCTCCCTCCAACTTAAAATGTAAGCCCGCTGTGGGACAGGGACTAAGTCCAACCTGATTATCTTCTATCTACCCCAGTGCTTAGTACAGTGCCTGGCATGCAGTAAATGCTAAAAAAAATACCATAAAAAAGAACACTACAGCAAATAGAAAATTTTCAGTATATTTGACTAAATTATCCTTGATGTTCTTACCCATGATATAGTCCCAGAGAATCACAATTTGCTATGAAGTTTAAAAAAACTCAAATAGAAAGAGGGTTCCTCACAGAGTGGTCCAATGGATGGTTCATTTCTCTGCTCGGACTGTAAGCTCACTTTGGGCAGGGAATCTATCTGCTCATTGTTATACTGTGCTCTTCCAAGCACTTAGTACAATGCTCTGCACTCAGAGTTTAATCAATACAACTCAATGAATGAATGAACAGAAGCGGCCAGTGGATGTATCACTCTACCATGGTGCCTTTGATCAGGGGTCAAACAATGCACTGAAAAAGAAGTGAGGGGGAATTGGCAGCCATTTCTTTTTCGGCTTCCTTTACATTCAACAGATGGTAATTAAATGGCAAAATAACTAACAAAGCCGAACTAAAGCTAACAAACTCCCAGTAGGCCTTTAAGGTGTTTTCCAACACCTACAGTGGTATTGAAATATAGGAAGAGTGTATGCATATTAGCCAGTTTGACTCTCAGCCATGTAGAGAGCAAAATGCACAATGGAAATGAAATATCCCCTGGCTCTTCAGCTTTTTTAAAAAATGGTATTTGCTTACTGTACTAGGGTGGATACAAGATCTTCAGGTTGGACACAGTCCATGTCTTGTATTATTTTCTAGTTGGCATTTGCTAAGCCCTTACCATGTGCCAGGCACTGTACTAAGCAATGGGGTAGATACAAGCTGTATCAGGTTGGACAGTGCCTCTGCCCTGCATGGACCTCACAGTCTCAGTTCCCACTGTACAGATGAGATAACTGAAGCGCACAGAAGTACAGTCACTTGCCCAAGGTCACACAGTAGACAAGTAGTGGAGTAGGGATTAGCACTCAGGTCCTTCTGTCGCCCAGGCCTGTGTTCTACCCACTAGGCTACGCTGCTTCACTAAGAGAACTAGAACCGAGAGTAAGGAGACCCAGGTTTTAATCTCAGCTCTGCCATCGTTCTGCTGCGTGACCTGAGGGAAACCACTTCAACTCTCTGGACCTCAGTCTCCTCATCTGTAAAATGGGGATGAAATCCCTGCACACCTTACCTCCCAAGACCAGAAGTCTTGTATGAGTCAAGTGACCACCTTCTCTGATTCTCCGGTATCCACTCCATTCATTCAATCGTATTTACTGAGCGCTCCCTGGATGCACAGCACTGTACTAAGTGCTTGGGGGTGGACAACAGAACAATAAACAGACATTTCCTACCCACTCCAGTGCTCTGCCCAGTTCTGGAAACCTAATAAGGATTTAATAGATACCATTGTTATCATCATCATTATCATTATTATTATTTACCTGCTGTTCATTATAGATATCGTAAACTCCAGGAGGCACTAGCACATGGGCACTTGCAAAGATCTTCTTGTTCCCAGACTTCGTACTGTAGAGTTGAATCACTTCCGGCTCTGAGCCTAAGACAGGCACATTTAGCACATCGGCGACAGCTAAATCATCTCTGTGGAGAAACCCGCCAATGATGTAGGCTTCTTTGCCTTGGATGAGATTCTTTATTCTTTTGATCGTCTTGGGACTGTACTTCAAGTGAGTAGCCAAGCACATGGGATGTCTCTGTGGAAAGATAACATTATTCTTGTTAAAAGGTGTCCTTTTTCCATTCCGGGAGCCTAATTTATAATGTTGCCCACAATAAATACATTATTAATAGCAGGCTGGGTTATGACCTATCCTGTAGTTTAGCAGTTTAAATTGATAAAAGCTGTTGGGGTGAGGCTCCATAATCGTTCACATCTTTAGTGTGTTGGAAATGGGCTCACTGGGAATAGAACTAATTACTACACATCTGTATTTATTTGATCCACGTGGAATTATCCTTCTGTCAGTCGGAAAAGTGGCTGGCGGCCTTTGGATAATAGTGATTCATCTCAGCAACACTTCTGGCATGGTTTAACACTAAAGCGTCTAGAAAATCGATAGGAAAAATGAAGAAAAAAAGCCCGATAGCAGAGAATATATTTCACCACAGAGTGCACCGAATGGAGCAGCTCTCCAAATGATTTCTCAGGAATAAAGCACTTGGATTGACCAAAATTCCCACCATAGTCCCTTTCTCCAATCAAATTTCATTCTATGGCATGTACATTTCCATTACAGTTATCACAGAGAGAGCCAGTGGACCCTGTAGATCATTTTCAAAGGAAGAAAATCCTTGCATTTATTTAGCATGAGAAAAAAAATCATTTTCAAATTGAAAACTTCTTTCTCTGTTCATTTTCAGCAGCCACATTCAGCAGTGCATTCAGCTGCCTCCTCTTGTAAGACCCCCCGATAGTTGTACTTAATTTCTTCTCCAGAGAGAACTCTCTATTGGAAAATAATGAAGTTGTTACTAAAATGCTATATAAATAATACATGTTACATTAAACACAGAATCCAAATCCAGGAAGGGGACTGCAAGTGGTCAGCCAATCTGGAAATACCTTTCTTCCAAACTGCCCTTTTTATGGTATGCATTAAGTGCTTATTATGTGCCAGGAACTCTACTAAGCGCTGGGGTAGATACGAGACGATGGGGTTGGTCACAGTCTCTGTCCCACATGGGGCTCACAGTCTTAATCTCTCCCCCTCGTCCCCCTCTCCATCCCCACCATCTTACCTCCTTCCCCTCCCCACAGCACCTGTATATATGTATATATGTTTGTACATATTTATTACTCTATTTATTTTACTTGTACATATCTATTCTATTTATTTTATTTTGTTAGTATGTTTGGTTTTGTTCTCTGTCTCCCCCTTCTAGACTGTGAGCCCACTGTTGGGTAGAGACTGTCTCTATATGTTGCCAACTTGTACTTCCCAAGCGCTTAGTACAGTGCTCTGCACACAGTAAGCACTCAATAAATACGATTGATTGATTGATTAATCCCTATTTTACAGGTGAGGGAACTGAGGCCCATAGTGAAGTGACCTGTCCAAGGTCATGCAGCAGCCAAGAGGCAGAGCTGGGATTAGAAACCAGGTCCTTCTTACTCCCAGGCTCAGGCTCTACCCACCAGGTCATGCTAATGCTACCCTACAACAAAATCATCTAAGGCAGCAATTGATTGGTTATGTTCGGGAACAGAAATGAGGGATGATGTGGGGAATGTGATTTGGCCTTACCAATCTATCCATTAGTCAATGATACTTATTCAGGACTTTACTGTGTGCAGAGCACTGTACCATGTTTGGGAGAGTACAACAGAACAGATTTGGCAGTCATATGGGGAAAAAGGCTTGGCCCTGCCAATCCATCAAGCAATCACTGGTATTTATTGAGCATTTATTGTGTGCACAGCAGCTCTGTAATAATAATAATGATAATGGTATTTGTTAAGAACTTACTATGTGCCAAGCCCTGTTCTAAATGCTTGGGTAGATACTAGGTAATCAGGTTGTTCCACAAGGGGCTCTTCATTTTACAGATGAGGTAACTGAGGCACAGAGAAGTTAAGTGACTTGCCCAAAGTCACACAGCTGATAAGCAGAGGAGCCGGGATTAGAACCCATGACCTCTGACTCCCAAGCCCGTGCTCTTTCCACTAAGCCATGCTGCTTGGTAGAGAACAATACAACAGGAGTTGGTAGAGCTGATCCCTGCCCCCAAAGGAACTTACAATCTACTAGCATGCGAACCATCGAACAGCACGCAAACCATTTGCTGGTGATTCGGGCAGGGTTTCCTGAGCAAAAATTTCCATTTTCATCCCAGCGAGCCTGGGACCAGGAATGTTGTTGAAGGAGGCAAAGTCCTCTGTTCGCCTGGTGGGAGGAGGATACATTCCTGCTAATTGATCTTGCCTGATCACTTAGGGGTGCAAGTGATTTGGCGGATAGCAGTGTGGATTCTGGTTCCAATTAGGGAGCAGGCCAGAGGAGCTGAAATTGTCACTGGTGGGATCAGGGCCGGATCTTTGGTCTAACACTCAGATCCGTACACTTTGAGCATTTGGTAGGCACGCCACACTCCCTCCCACATCACTTATGTACACTGTCATATATTCTGTGTCCCCTTCTGGACTGTAAGCTTGTTGTGGGCAGGGAATATGTCTACCCACTCTGTCGTATTTTCCTCTCCCATGTGCTCAGTTCAGTGCTCTGCACAGAGTAAGTGCTCAAACAATATTATTGATTGATTGAGAACAGCTGACTCGAAAGCAATACCATTATCAGGCTAGAGAAATAGTAATAGTAAAAACTGTTTATTGAACGCCCACTGGGTACAGTGCACTGTGCTAAGCACTTGGGAAGTGCAAAACAGAGGAGTGATGTTTCCCTGGCCCACGGCTTGGATAGCAGGAGAGACACCTGCCCCGAATTGTCTGATTTCCTGATGTCCATCAGCTTTAACATGGGCTAAAATGTTATCTCTTTCTGAGGTGGATTTTGGAATATAGTAGAGTTGTCCTGGACCCACATAAAACACCACCAATTCTGCTCACTTACTCAGAGCAAAATGCAGATATGTCTAGGATCATTGAACAATGAATTGTTTCCCAACAAGGAAGAGATGCAAATAAGTGGCACATAGAAGGAATCTAACAAGTTGATTTGAAGAACTGTTTCATGGCCAAGAGGCCTCAAGTTTACAGGAGAACGGAGAAGTCGCATGGCCTAGTGGATCGAGCATGGGCCTGGAAGTCAGAAGGACCTGAGTTCTAATCCTGACTCTGCCACTTGTCTGCTTTGTGGCCTTTGGCAAGTCACTTAATTTCTCTGTACCTCAGCTCTCTCATCTGTTAAATGTGGATTAAGACTGTGAGCTCTGTGGGATATGGACTGTGTCCAATCTCAACAGCTTTTATCCACCCCATGCTTAGTACAGTGCCTGGCACATAGTAGGCACTTAATGAATACCATAAAAATATAAAAAAGAATGGGAGAACACACAGACCAATTGGGAAAAATATCAAGATTTAGACTAGACTTAAATTTTTCTGATGAACCTTCCATTTCTTTTCTGTTTGGGGATTAAAAGAACACTGAACTGTAAACTCACCAGCTCTACTCAATAGAATCGTTTAAATGACTAAAACCAATAGCCAGGGAAGCAGTATGGCCTTGTGGAAAGAGCACGGACCTGGGAGACAGAGGACCTGGGTTATAATCCCGGCTCTGACACCTGCCTGTCATGCAACCTAGGGCAAGTCACAACTTCTCTGTGCCTCAGTTACCTCATCTATAAAATAGGGATTAAATCTGTCTCCCTCCAATTTAGACTGTGAGCCCCATGTGGGACAGGGATGGTGTCCAACCTTATTATCTTGTATCTACACCAGAACTAAGTTTGGGGCTTGGCTCATAGTAAGAGCGTAACAAGAACCAGTAAAAACCCCAGTAACAACTAATGACCTATGCCAACATGGCTATTCTTCATCACGTGTAATTTGGAAATGAATTAATTATAATACAGTAACCCCTATAACTTTTAATGATGATTTCCCCCAGGAAATCCACCAAATTCCAATGTTCTTGGCACTGCAATCTTGACAACATCATGTTCTTTCCAAAGACTTTTTCAGGGGCTGAAATACAATCTGTCCCCATTTGGCGCGACTGAAATCGAAGCAATGGAATGAAACAATTCAAAATTGAGGGTTCATCTTTTCGAACTGCAAAATTCTTAATCTGGATACATCCGGAGAAACTCATGTGACCAAGATCAAATGTCTGAGCAACGAAAACATTTTTATTTTATTCTTTCGGCGGTATTATCGATCTATTTGCCGGCTCCCACCCATCTCCGAGAGTGGGCATCATTCTCCAGATAATCTGGGCCAGATTACCTTAACCGAATCTACAAAGCTAAAGTGGGATATTTATTTCCTTCCGTCTAACTAGTCATCTAATCAGTAAAGCTGTTAAACTTGCAATAATATTTCACTGATGTGTACTGGAGCATTTCGAGTTATAAAATTTCCAATTTAATTTTACGGCATCCCCGAAGCTGTAGTAATTAGAAGACTAAACTCACAGTGAAGCTGCTTATAGCTTCAGGGGTGAGAATTTTGAACCTGTCCTTCAGGTCATCCGTGTCCTCAGTGTTCCCGGATGTGACAGCTGTCCGGAGACCCAGGAGTTTATTGTAATAATGTAGTAACTCCTTGCTCAGATGAAGGGGGCAGACATAGATGACATCCACATTGGCATCTAAAAACAATAGGTGCGATGTTAATTACTGGGAGAAAGGTGAACAATGACCTGAATGTTGGTGTCTGATCATGGTTGGGCAATTCAGAACTAATTCCCTCCCCTGCCCCCCCACCCCCCACATCGGCCCCTACCAAATGGAAATGAGTCTGGTCGTTCCAAAATCAGACCAATTGGACTGACTTTTAGGGGCTATATCATTTTTTTCCCCAAAGATCCGAAGAATGAAGATCAGGAGAAGAAGCTATTCCTCTCCAAAGAAGAAGCTATTCCTCTCCAAAGAAGGGCTTAAAAGTACGGTGGAGGTACATTTCGAAGCAACGTGGAGGGATTTAGCGAAGCAGCTCCCATTAACATCAATGGGAATTGCGCACTGCTTTAAAAATGTATCCCATTAACTTCAGGAAATTATAAAGCTGAGCTATTAACTTTGGAAAGCTGATGAAATTGCAATTTCTTACTCTGCCTGGACATTACAGGGCCAATTCATGCCAATATCCTGTCCAAATAAATAGTCTTTTGACGACCGCAATGATTATTTTAGGAATCCAACCTTATCGCGCCTCATCCTTCAGTGGGACACATGACTTAAAAGGACTATCAAATTACTCTTTTTTAAATGGAAGTCCGTGCTTATGTGACAATTCTTAGCTTTCTAGTGCATCCTTAAGGTTTGGAGGATGGGCGATATTTTACATTTGAAGGAGAGATAAAAATAATGGTGGCCAACAAACCACTGCAATCTACTCAATATTTCTCTATCGTGCCCCCTCCTCCCCTAACTAATGATTTGGAATCACTAGCCAACAGCTTCAGAGTTATTTCTCAGTTAAAATATTGAATACTATTGATTAATTGATGGAATGAATTAAGAAAATGTATTGGGATGAGTTGGGGGGGTGGGGTCCAGGAGGGAGCAAGAGAAGAGAGCAGAATTATTACTTGGGAAATGCCAATACCCCAATACTCCATACCAGAGTATGTGTGTTTTGCTATTTGGCAAAAGGGAAAATTGAGGGGGGGGGCGGGGGAGGAGGTGGTAAGTAGTTTGCAGGGCCAATGAATGAATTAATGGTCAGTCCAGCCACCCTGGCTTCTGGGCTTTAACCAATCGACTTTGGATAATTGCTTCCCCAGTTGCACAGACAATGCTCATACCAACTTATTGTGCTAAAGACTGCACATTGCCCTAAAGGATGCAAAAATGATCACAAACAGAAAGCAAGAAAAAAAATGATAGTGGGAAAAAATATGAATAACTTGCAGGAAAGGACTTTCATGATAAAATCATGTCACTCACTTTCATCTTTTCTTTCTCTCCAGCGAAAGGCAACATACGGTAGATAAAGATATAGCCTGCTTTTAGGCAGATTACATATGTACACATGCACCAAAATTCATTGTCAGGTAATTTTGTGAAGTAATTAAGATGAAGATAATAGTCTCTTTGACCTTTGGTCAATATTCAATATCACTTCACTGAGTCTTCTTATTTACTGAGAATACAAAGCAGTAACCATTGCAGGCAACATTAGACATCAGTCTGACTTTTCCAGGCCATTATTAGAGCTTTATCAACCCAACCTGCAATGGCTCTAATAATAATAATTTGGTTTTTGCTAAGCATTTACAATGTGCCAGGCACTGTTTTAAGTGCTGGGATAGATATAAGATAATTGGGTTGGGCACAAGAGAGAATCTCTTTGGAGCCTCTCATAGCAGCTAAAGCATGTCTTTCACAAGACTATTTATTCTTTAGTTGATTGTATTTATTGAGCACTGACTGCGTGCAAAACCCTATGCTAGGTGCTGGAGAAGCACACAAGACAGGTTGGACAAGACACAGTCCCTGGCCTTCAAGGGGCTCATAATCTAAAATAGCCTTCGTGAGTGGGATATTATGCTTCAATTTTAGACAGCTTAACTGAGAATCTATTGGCATAGCCTACAGATAGGATCATACCCTAGCATTTTCTTATAAGAATTCCTGGGAATGAAAGACCAGGATAAAAATCTATCCTCCTTCAACTGCCCCACAAATTATTCTAATCTTCATATTTTTACTGTCCCAAGGGATAGGCTCTTTGTAGTAGTAGTGGAAATGGCATTCATGTTGCACCTACTGAGTGCAATGCATTTTACCGGGAGCTTGGTATACTGTTTTGTCTTCATTTCATTTGTTCTCCCTTAACTAATACAGAACCCTACTGTGAAGATTTTGAAAACAAACAAAAAAATTCCAAAACAAAACAATGACATGACAGTTAACCAGACCAGGGTCTCTAGAAATATGATCTACAGACTCTCAGAAATATTCATATCTTTCTGTGAGATAACGATCAAGAAACTCTGGTTGAACTTTTTGAAATGGAAGCAGGTGATTGCACTTGCTCCCCTTAACAGAATCGTTTGGAAAATTATGCCTTAGTGGGGGATAGACTATTGATCAGCATGACCTAGTGGATAGAGTCCGGGTCTGGGAGTCAGGTGGTCATGGGTTCTAATCCCAGTTCTGCTACTTGTCAGCTGCATGACCTTGGACAAGCCACTTCACTTCTCTGTGCCTCAGTGACCTCATCTGTAAAATGGGGATTGAGACTGTGAGCCCCACATGGGACAGGGACTGTGTCCAATTTGATTTGCTTGTATTCACCCCAGGGCTTACTACAGTGCCTGGCACATAGTAAGGACATAACAAATACCATCATTATCATTATTATAGATGCCTGGAAGGAGAATGGTTAGCATTCAGGCTTCACTGACTTCTACATGAAATGATTAAAAAATAAAATAAAATTAGCTAAACAAAAGTCACTCCTTAGTAGTGTACATTCCTGGCTCTCGCTTCAGGCAAGTTTCTAGCTCTAAACACTTACTCTTTACTGAGCAGAATGCAAAGTGCTGGAGTAGATAGAAGATAATCAGAGAGAACTCAGTCTCTGATGATGATGATGGCATTTGTTAAGTGCTTACTATGTGCCAAACACTGTTCAAAGCATTGCCCACCCAGGTCTCATAATCTCTAAGACATATGGCAGGTATCTTGTCCCCATTTTACAGTTGAGGAAACTGAGGCTCAGAAAGATTATATTTGAGAAGCAGCATGGTTTAGTGGCTAGAGCCCGGGCCTGGGAGCCAGAAGGTCATGGATTCTAATCCCAGCTCTGGTACTTGTCTGCGGTGTGACCTTGAGCAAGTCACTTCACTTCCCTGGCCCTCAGGCCCCTCATCTATAAAATGGGGATTGAGATTGTGAGCCCCACCTGGGGCAGCACTGTTTCCCACTCAATTTGCTTGTAGCCACCCCAGCGCTTAGTATAGTGCCTGACACATAGTAAGCACTCAATAAATACCATCTTTATTGTTTTTATTATTATTAAATAGCTTGCCTAAGGTCATGTTGCAGGACAGCGGAACAGCTGGGTTTAGAATGTAGGTCTGCACACTTCCTGCCCCCATTCTACTAGGCAAATAAATCTTAGATTACACTTTAAAATTCTATATTGCCGTAAAACACTATTAGTGCCTAGATAATAGATTAAGGCAATTACACTATTATTTTGGGATACTGTAAATTTTCAGACCTGATGCATTTTTATTTCAAACTTACCAAATGGCATTTATGAAATAATAATGATGCTGAAATATATATGAATCATGTAAAGTATGTCATTCCAGGGAGTCGGCTAAGTTGGTCATTGACAAATTAAAATACTTCATTAATTGGCTTAAAGAAGGACTAGGAGAAAGGCACGCATCTACTACATTTCAACAGAACAAAGGTAGTTTTATTGATAATTAATATGCAGTAGGAAAAAAAATCTAAGATCTTTCCTCTCCCTACATTTTGTGCCTGGTCCCCAAAATGGTCAGCAATAATTCTGGGACAAACCCCTCTTTTTAACCAATCAATTGATCAATGATATGTATCTTTGCACTTACTGGGTGCAAAGAGCTTGGAGGAGTACAATCCAGTAAAGTTGGTCTACCCTAAAGCTCTCATGGTTTAAGATATCAGCAAATACATTACAATATTTAAGCCCACCTTCCCCTCAAAAAATCTTTGCTGTCCATTTCTTTTTTTTTTTCCTTTGGAGGCAGGAAGAGTTGAAATGAACCAACTAGGATTTGAAACTGTTTTTTTCCCTAGTCTTGTCACTATAAAGCTGGGTTTATCCTACTGAGAAATTCTTCCACCATCTATCTGTGTAATTTCTAGTTATTAAAGATGTAGGTTCAAATACATGTATTCTTCCTTTTCAGATTACCTATTTTTTGTGGTTTAATCATTTAATGAAGTCACAAAGCTACATCTGTGATATTTCCCAGGCATTTCCAAAGCAATAGGACAAGCAATATCACATATAGAGTTATGACTTCACTAAAGGATTTAGCAGGGGGAGAACAAGTTAGATGGGGAGAAAAAGAAATGCTTAATCAAAAGCAGTGACAATGGGAATAATAATAATGAAAAATTCCTAACTGACCAAGCAAGCTGCTGCTTGTTTAAATCATTTTTTATTCAAGTTCAGTCCCCCTTGAAAGTTGCTTCTTCAAAATCAAATATGTAACCACATTTTTTTCCAAACACTAAGAAGCTTTTAAAATATTATTAAAGTAAGGCTATTAGGAAGGTCAAAACTGGCTCTTGTACAACACTTTCATTTCCAAAATGCTTTATAAGCCCTCACTGCTAAATTCATATAAAGGCATTGCTTAAGTGCCAGCATGTGAAAAACCTTTACCTGATATGTCACACAGTCTTCCCAGCTGCAAGTTCTGTTGTAAATCAAATCCGGAGGCATTGGCCCGCACAGTCTGGGGATATCCTGCAAAACAAAACGAGGGGTCAGAATGCAGGAACAGAAAAAACCAAACTGCATTTGGAAAATTTCAGTAGAACAGACTTTTGGGAAAGGTCTTCATTTTTCTGTGTGAATGATCTCATAGAAATGTCATAGGCCTATAGAGCTGGCTTCTTATTCCTTGGAGGATTTAACATTATTCTGAAAGATGTGACAAATAGCTGATTCTGCCACAGAAAGGCTTGGTTGTTTTTGCCTCGCCCAGCAAGACCGTCAGGAACTAGAATCGTGAAAATAGAGGGAAAATATCTGACACTTAGGCACAAATGTTTAAAACACTAGGGGAGAAGAATATTTTTGTTCCACAAGTGGATTTTTGGGCTTTGAATGTACACATCCTCCACAGGATTTTGTAATCGTTTTGACCTGACAATCCGATTTCAGATAAACCTTTTGGTGTTAGGAGCATGGATTTACTAACATGAAGTACTAAAGAAAGATTTCTTTTTCCACTTAATGGGGGGGAAGTTTTTTCCCTTTCTATGAGCAAAAAAAAAGTTAAGGCTGCTACTCTGTTACTGCTAATGAAAGGCAAAACTGAGAGCACACTTGCTTTAGTTTTCAGTTCTCCAACGTTTTACTACTAGTAAGTTCCTTATGGGCAGGTAACGTGTCTACCAACTCCATTGATCTGTACTCTCCCAAATGCTTAATACAATGCTCTGCACACAGTAAGTGCTCAATCTACCACTTGTCTGCTATGTGACCTTGGGCAAGTCACTTCACTTCTCTGTGCCTCAGTTACCTCTCTGGAAAATGGGGATTAAGACTGTGATCCCCATGTGGGACATGGACTGTGTCCAACCTGATTAGCCTGTATTTACCAGAGGGCTTAGAACAGTGCCTGGCACATAGTAAGCACTTAACAAATACCATAAAAATAAATAAATATCATCGATTGACTGGAGAGTATTTACCAAAAGTCAGAGCTATAAAAGATGAAAAATTGCAGCAGGTCACTTAGACTGTGAACCCCATGTGGGACAGAGGCTTGTCCAACCTGATGATCTTATATCTACTCCAGGGCTCAGTACAGTCCTTGGCACATTGTAAGGGCTTAACAAGTACCATAAGAAAAATGTTCCATCACTCATGAAAGAAACAACTGCAACAACCCTCTCTCCTCACTTCTGTGCAACTAAAAAAAACCCATTCCCAAAAGAAAACATCCAAGTCCCAAATATCCACATGCAGGTAAAGCTGTCTACGCGTAATTCGCCAACTGCAGGCATAACTTTTTCAAACAGCTTTTCACATTTAGAAGAGACGCTTCAATGCCTCCTTGTGGTTACTGGGACCAAACACATGTCTCCACTGAAAACTCTGGACAGATTAAGAGATTGTCTGGCAAATTTAGAGATCTGACATCCCAGATTTTTTTTTTAATGTGTGTAAAACTCAGAATATCTAAAACAATTCAAACAGCAAGATTTCAGATTAAATGGATTCTAAATATAGGCACTCTCCTTTGATGTCACAGACTAAGCACGAGACAATACCTTGAGATAAATGAATTCACCATTCATCTTCAAGCTAATCTTGCTCTTACACATATGAAGTCAGGAAATAAAAGGGCAAGTAGACTCAAAGAGCATTTTGTATGTTTTTTCCCCCAAATTAGCTTATTATTTAAATGTTTAAAAAATTTTCAAGTCAGTAAAATAAGAAATGTGTGCACTGTGAAGAAAAATATAACAAACAGCTATGTTTCCTAGTTGTTTTTCTGCATGGGCTGCAATACCAAAAGCAGCTGGCTGCCTGTGTTTAAATACGTCACTATCTATATTTACATCAATGTACATGCACTTGAAGGCATAGATATACGTAAGTGAAAATACGAGGACAATGGAAAAAATGAGAACTTACCAAAGAGCAATTTAAGAAAATTTTCTTTCAGAAATAAAGAGAAAAATCATCGAAAGACATCTCATTAAAAAGATGTCCACTTAACAAGATAAAAGATGTCTGCTCATTTGTTGCCGAACATTCGGTATGTGACTTTGTAACAAACTCTTTGGGCTTGGATTATCCTTTTGGAGGTCAGATTTCCAACAGATAATCGAATTTCAGTTGTCCAAGGACCTATGCAAATGTCATCCTATATAGTGCAATACTTTCTGATAAAGTAGGCCTTCTGAGTTATTAATCCTAATTAAGCCAGGACATAAATTCCCTAGAAGCATAAACACAAGTACACTATAATCATGGACACAAAAAGACCTGAAGCAGACATTAGATCACTTTGCGCCGGCAGCTGGGAATTACCATCTTACAGTCATCTCACAAATGTTATCTCTGGCCATGTCTGAAGAAGCCAAGGATATTTTTGAAGTCATTTTTACTAGCGAAACCTCCAATTCGGACCCGAATGGGAACTGGGTAGAGCTAACATTAACATCGATGGGAAAATCTCATTCTGCCCTTGGAGCCGTGAACCCCCAATTCCAACTGGAACCCACATACCTATCTGATGGAGAACATTTTGGACTTTTCATTCCTTAGTTCCTGTAAACTGTACTCTGCTGACACCCTGGTTGGGGGGGCAACAGAGGAGCTCCCGGAGTCCATGTGGCCCGGAGATAAGGAGAAGGGGGCTGACCGGAGTTGACAATACTCCTGGTTTGCACCCAGAGCCTGTTTTATATAGTCCATAAGGTAAGCAGCTGTTTCAGGAAAAAGGTGCAGTAGCAGGAGGTGGCTGTTAAGAATTTAAAAGCTCCCAGCCCAGGTTTTGAAAAAATGCCTAGGTGAACAGAGATCTGAAAGGAAAACTCGATGACTTGAGCAAAGGGGGGAGCTGAGGTTCCCCTCCCCTCTGGAAAAAGGATCTAGGATGGAGGTGGGGGAGAAATAGTTGGCCAGGCTTCCCCCTGATGCCATTACATTCTGAAGGCTGTGTGTGCATGAAGCGTAACTTGGTGACGTTTCGTGGAACGGGAGGGGGGCAACAAATTTTTCCTCGCCTTGGGCGGCCAACAGTCTGAAGCCGACACGGAGACCATCTGCTGCTTGGGAAGAATGACGAAGAGGTAGACGGGAGGGTGTGGCCTCCATGTAAAATGCCCTGTCTGTCCTCAACCTCTTTTCATCCCTCTGTGCTGTAGTGTGACAAGCAAATACTTTTTATCAAACGTCCCTCATCTCAGTTTAGCTCTATACAGCCCTCTGGATTCAGTGACATTTTTCCCCACCAGCTACGAGGCTTGATGAATAATAATGCTAATGATAATAATTACGGTATCTGTTCAGTGCTTACAGTGTGCCAGGCACGGTATTGAGCGCTGGGGTGGATACAAGCAAATTGGGTTGGATACCGTTCCTGCCCCACATGGGGCTCGAAGTCTCGATCACCATTTTACAGATGAGGTAGCTGTGGCACAAAGAAGTTAGGTGACTTGCCCAAGGTCACACAGTAGACAAGTGATGAAGACCCAGTTCAAGTGAATGGGCCTATATCCCATGGAACCAACATGTCAGTAAAAACTGGGCCGGGTGACACCCGGGTGACAGAGAAGCAGCGTGGCTCAGTGGAAAGAACAAAGGCTTGGGAGTCAGAGGTCATGGGTTCTAATCCCAACTCCGCCACTTGTCTGCTGTGTGACTTTGGGCAAGTCACTCAACTTCTCTGTGCCTCAGTCACCTCATCTGTAAAATGGGGATTAAGACTGTGAGCCCCACATGGGACAACCTAATCACCTTGTATCCTCCCCAGTGCTTAGAACAGTGCTTCACACATACTAAGCACTTAACTAATGCCATTATTATAATTATTATCAGCTACTCAGGCAGGACACCATTTAAAACATTGGCCGGGTCAAATAAAAATCTATCACCACTCAGTCAGTCAATTGTATTTATTGAGCACTTATGGTGTGCAGAGCACTGTACTAAACTCTAGGGAGAGGACAATATAACAATATAACAGACACATTCCCTGTCCACAAGGAGTTTAATCTCTAGAGGGTGAGACAGACCTTAACATAAATAAATAAATTATAGATATGTTCATAAGTGCTGTGGAGCTGGGAGGGGGGATGAATAAAGGGAGCAAGTCAGGGCAACACAGAAGGCAGTTGAAGTAAAGGAAAAGAGGGCTTAGTCAGAGAAGGTCTCTTGGAGGAGATGTGCCTTTAATAAGGCTTTGAAGTCAGGGAGAGTAATTGTCAGATATGAGGAGGGAGGGCATTCCAGGCCACAGGCAGGACGTGGGTGAGAGGTAAGAGGTGAGACAGTTGAGACTGAGGTACATGGAGAAGGTTAGCACTAGAGTAGCGAAGTGTGAGGGCTGGGTTGCAGTAGGAAAATAGTAAGTTGAGGTAGGAGGGTACAAGGTGATTTGAGTTTAGAGCACCAAAGATGCCCACTAAGGGCAGGGAACATATCTGCTAATTCTGTTGTATTGTATCCTCCCAAGAGCTTAATAAAGTGCTCTGCACATGGTTAAGCGCTCGATAAATACCGCTGATTGATTGAGAATGTGCGCTGGAAGCGATCAGCTCTGCCCCTTCATACCCAACAGACCACAGATCTTTCAATCTGCAAAGGCCTTTTGAAGGCCCATCTCCTTCAGGAGGCCTTCCTTGATTCAATTCTAATCTCCCCATTTTATAACCCCCATCTGGCACTTCAGCACTTCCATGACCCCTCAGCACTTAAGTATGCTTAACTGCACAGTGCATTTATACACGTCATACACACTGTTAAACACTAACTCATGTACTTATCTCCTCTTCCTTCTGCTTCCTATCTGCAATTTATTTTAGTGTCATCCTCATCATCAATGGTTTCTACTGAGCACTTACTAGAGCACCATACTAAGCACTTGGGAGAGTAGAATACAACAGAGTTGTACATTCCTTGCCTACAGCAAGTTTACAGTATACAGGGACAATCTCCTTTGCTAGATTATAAACTCCTTAAAGGCAGGGATCATCTCTATTAACTCTACTGCATTCTTCCAAACATTTAGTACAGTGCTCTGTATATTACGAGTGCTCGTAAATACCACTGATCAATCGGTGGGTTTCTAGGGATAGTGACTGAGTCTGAGATTAATAAATCAGCTTCACAGGGTGGATTTTACCAGACATAGTATGGAGGGCTTAGCTGTGCATCCTTTCCAAAAATAAAATTTTTCCAAGTAAAAATTCCTCTGCATCTTGACTGAATTGCCCTGTAAATACAATGTTGTAGTCACCCAGTGATTATTCACAATCATTTCCTGCGCCCACTGTAGACTGTAAACTCACTATGGGGAAGGAACATGTTTACCAACTCTATTGTACTTTACTTTCCCAAATGCTTAGTACAGTGCTCTACACATAATAAGTGGCTTGGAGAAGCAGCTTGGCCTAGTGGATAGAGAACAGGTCTGGGAATCAGAAGGGCCTGGGTTCTAATCCCAGCTCTGCCACTTCTCTGCTGTGTGACCTTGGGCAAGTCACTTTACTTCTCTGTGTCTCAGTTACCTCTGTAAAATGGGGATTAAGACTGTGAGCCCTGTGAGGTTCATGGACAATGTCCCACCTGATCAGGTTGTATTTTTGTATTTACCCCAGAACTTAATACAGCGCTTGGGCACATAGTAAGCACTTAATACCATAAAAAAGTGCTTAGTAAATACCTGATTGATTTCCTGTTGCACATCTTTCCCTGTTAAGTCAGCCTGAATACTTGTGCCTCAGATGCCCCCAATCAAATCAATCCTATTTACTGAGTGCTTACTGTGTTCAGAGCACTGTACTAAGCACTTGGGAAAGTGCAACATAACAGAGTTGGCAGGCACATTCCACTCCCACAACGAGTTTACAGTCTAGAGGGGGTTACAGTCTAATCCTAACTCTGTTGTATGACCTTGGGCAAGTCACATCACTTCTCTGTGCCCATCACCTCATCTGCAAAAAGGGGATTAAGACTGTGAGCCCAATGTGGGACGTGTACTGTGCCCAACCTGATTACTTTGTATCTACCCCAGTGCATAGAACAGTGCCTGCCATATAGTAAGCGCTAACAAATACCATAAAAATACCCCTAACTCTAACCCTACCCCCAACTAAAGTTTCCAGCTTCTGGCCTGGGGTGGGTGGGAGATCAAAGCAACCATAGAGCTGATTCCTGGCTTGAGACTGATGGACTGACTGCATTTCCACCCTTGCTCTTCTGCTGGCCCATTTCTGGTTTTCAGTTTCCCCATCTCTAAAATGAGGGGGGAAGCAGGGGCCCTTTCCCAGCCATAGAGAGTCTCTTGGGGAGCCAAGGGAAGAATGGGAAGCAGCATTGGCCTAGTGGAAACAGCGCAAGCCTGGGAGTCAGATGACCTGGGTTCTAACCCTGTCTCTGCCACTTGTCTGCTATGTGACCTTGGACAAGTCACTTCACTTCTCTGGACCTCTGTTGCCTCATCTGTAAATTGGGGATTAAGAGTGAGCCTCATGTGGGAGGGGGCTATGCCCAACCTGATTTGTTTGAATACACCCCAGAGCTTAGTACAGTGCCTGGAACATAGTAAGTACATAACAAATACCATGATGCTTATTACCATTAAGGGAGAATTCCGTCAGGAACATTTCCTAAGGCAGTTTGGGATGGTGGGTGCTTGGTATCTTTTTTAACTCTTAGCTCTAAACTAGGCACACATTTACATAGGAGATGATGAGAAGTATATGAATTTCTTCTTAGCATATTCACAACACTCACCACCATCACGGTAATTAAGTGCTTACCAAATAACAAGCTCTGGAATAGATGTAAGATAATCAAATTCAATATACTGAATACATAGAAACATATTCAATCTGTCACCAAATCCTTTTGGTTCTACCTTCACAACATCGTTAAAATTCCATCCTTTCTTCTCCATCCAAACTGCTAGTACACTGATCCAAACACGTATCCTATCCTGCCTTGATTACTACATCTGCCTCCTTACTGACCTCCTGGCATCTCCCCACTCCAGTCCTTACTTCACTCTGATGCCTGGATCATTTTTAAAACAACATAAAGTCTAGGTCCCTCCACTCCTCAAGAACCTCCAGTGGTTGCCCACCACCTCTGGATCAAACAGAAACCTCTTACCATCCGCTTTAAATCCTCTAGACTGTAAGCTTATTTTGGGCAGGGAACGTATCTATCAAGTCTGTTATGTTATAGCCTCCCAAGCGCTTAGTACAGTGCTCTGCACATAATAAGCACTGAATAAATACAACTGAGTGATGGAAAGCACTCAATCAGCTTGCCCCCTCCTGTCTTACCTCGCTGATTTCCTACTCTAACCCAGCTCACACGCTTCACTCCTCCAACAACAACCTACACACTATACCTCAATGCCGCTTATCACTTCAACAATGTCTCCATGAGTTAGGTGAAAATTACAGACTTATTTAAAAGATGAACATACAGATAAGTCTGTGAGAGAGGCCCCTTCCAAAAATATTTTATGGTCCAAAATGACAGATTAAGTGGACTGGACATGGAAAGCCAGCAAAGACTGGAAACCAAGATCATGCTGGCCATCTCTGAAATACTCCCGTAACTCAGATATTTGGCAGTCATATAGATTGTCTGGGCATGTCCATCATAGATATCGGCAGATTGAGGAGCAGAGCCTAGTGGATAGAGCATGGGCCTGGGAGTCAGAAGGACCTGGGTTCTAATCTCAGCTCTGCCATTTGACAGCTGGGTGATTTTGCGCAAGTCACTTAGCTTCTCTGTGCCTCAGTTACCTCATCTGTAAAATGGGGATTAAGACTGTGAGCCCAATGTGGGACAGAGACTCTCTACAACATGTTTACCTTGTATCTACCCCAGTGCTTAGTACAGGGTCTGGCACGTAGTAAGCAGTTAATAAATACCAAAATTACTATTATTTAACTTGTGTGTGGGTTGGGGGGTGAGTGGGGGATTCTGCGGGCTGATTAGAGAGAGTGGGGAATTCTTCAAAAGAATTTCTGGTTGAAAAAAAAAATCGATACTTTCGGTCAAATGAAGCCTACCCTGGCAGAACTAGATCCAGATCTGAGCCAAATGGGTTTTATGATTTGTTTTTTGATCTGAGGCAAATCTATAGGAAAGCCAGACAGTTTTGTAATATTGATACACCATTCAAATAAATACCACAGCCTGATTTACTGGAGTAGATGCAGCAACAGAAGCGGGATTAGAAATTCAAAATTCTCAATTTCCCATCAATGGATCATGAAAAAAATATGTCCTTTGGCCATTTCAGAAGGATGAGACCTCTGTTTGTTCATTCATTCAATCACATTTATTGAGCGCTTACTGTGTGCAACGCACTATACTAAGCACTTGGGAGAGTACAAGATAACACTCTACCTTACTGGGGTTAAAGAAAGAGAAGAGGGTGAGGTGGTAGTAACTCTATTTTCAAAATTGGCTTGGGAAATGGGGATGGAAATGAGAGGGAATAGAACAGTCTAAAAAAAGCCCAGAGACTTTTAAAGCGGAAGGGGGCATTAAGAGGAAAAACAAACAGTCGGGGCTTTAACTGGCTGATAGCTGCCTAACGTACCTAGTCAAAATGTTGGAGTCACTTAATTGGCCCATCTCTTTTAATGTTGACCCATTAAAGAATGCCACTGAATTTTCACGCAACTTGGAGGATTCACTCTTCCAAAGCATGAAAGGGGTTAAGCAAGTTGGGGAAGCAATATGGACCAAGAAAACCGGAAGCTGGAATGTTAGTTAAGGTGATGGCACCATGACTGTCTGCTCAGAATGCGGAAGGCATCTGGCCTCTCTCAAGAGCGAATGGATTTTCTGAATTGGCTGTGGTCTCTGACTGAAATAGAACCAGTTTAGCCGTGCAACTGCAGTAGACATGCTGTCACAATTACATTCTGTTAGTAAAAATCTGCAGACTCCTGGCATGTCAGTCAATCAGTCAGTTGTACTTATTGAGTGCTCACTGGGCACAGAGCACTGTACTATGTTTTTGGGAGAGAATGATATAACAATAGAACAGACACATTCCCTGCTCACATGGAGCTTACAGACACACTTGGCAATCAGCTGGCCTTCAGAGAGAACAGTTCTTTGAAATATCTTGGCCCCATTTAAGTCCAGATAGTAACGTTACATCTCTTGTTCCTCAAAAATCTCCTGTGGCTACCAGTCAACCTACGAAACAGGCAAAAACTCCTCACTCTCGGCTTCAAGGCTCTCCATCACCTCACCCCCTCCTACCTCACCTCCCTTCTCTCCTTCTACAGCCCAGCCCATACCCTCCGCTCCTCTGCCGCTAACCTCCTCACTGTGCCTCGTTCTCACCTGTCCCACCGTCGACCCCCACCCCACGTCCTCCCCCTGGCCTGGAATGCCCTCCCTCAGCACATCTGCCAAGCTAGCTCTCTTCCTCCCTTCAAAGCCCTACTGAGAGCTCACCTCCTCCAGGAGGCCTTCCCAGACTGAGCCCCCTCCTTCCTCTCCCCCTCCCCACCCCCCTGCCCTACCTCCTTCCCCTCCCCACAGCACCTGTATATATGTTTGTACATATTTATTACTCTATTTTACTTGTACATATTTACTATTCTATTTATTTTATTTTGTTAATATATTTTGTTTTGTTGTCTGTCTCCCCCTTCTAGACTGTGAGCCCGTTGTTGGGTAGGGACCGTCTCTATATGTTGCCAAGTTGTACTTTCCAAGCGCTAGTACAGTACTCTGCACACAGTAAGCGCTCAATAAATACGACTGAATGAATGAATGAATGAATCTCTCTTCCTCCCACAACACATGACGATGCCAAAACCTATTTCATGACATGACTCTACTTGGAACACTTCATGGCCAATCGGATTACATCATTGCTTCTTCTCGGCAGATCACTGTGCACTGTATCAGTATTACTAATACTAACTTTACCAGGCAGAGTAGATTCTTGAGTTTAAAATATACAATAAGGATATTTAAGGGAAGCAGTGTGGCCTAGGGGAAAGAGCATGGGCCCGGAAATCAGAGGACCTGGGCTCTAATTCTGGCTCAGCCATTCATTCAATCACATTTATTGAGCATTTACTGTGTACAAAGCACTGTACTAAATGTTTGCCAGGTACCTTCTTTGTAATCTTGGACAAGTCACTTCACTGTGCCTCAGCTCTGTGCCTGCACAACGGGGATTCGATACCTGTTCTCCCTCCCACTTAGAATGTGAGCCCCATGTGGGACCTGATTATCTTATATCTACCCCAGCACTTAGTACAGTGCTTGGCACTTAGTAAGCACTTAAACATCCTTATTATTATTATTAATAATAACTGTGGTATTTATTAAGCACTTACTGTGTGCCAGGCACTGTACTAAGTAGTAGGGTAGATACAAGCCAATCGGATTGGACACAGTCCCACATGGGACTCACAGTCTCAAGCCCCATTTTACAGATGAGGTAACTGAGGCACAGAGAAGTGAAGTGACTTGATCATGGTCACAAAGCAGACAGGAGTCAGAGCCGGGATTAGGACCCCTGACCTGGTGACTCCCAGGCCTGTGCTCTACCCCCTACACCGTGCTGCTACTATTATTATTCTATGGGGAGAGGAGGGAGGCGACAAAGGTATTTGAGTACAACCTCCCTCCCCGAACTCTCTGCATGAAATTATCTCTGTGTGTGCCAAACTGCATGAGGAAAGAACCAATTGTCCGCAACTTCAATATAATTTGCAGCTAACAGACATTTGCCCCTCATTTTGAGGGATCAGATATGTCAGTGTAGCTCCAATTAGCCAACCGCAGGGACAATTATTGGTGAGTATGACTCTGCATCACAATTAATTGCCAAATCTGCTCGTAACCAAAAAGGGTGGCGGGTAAGGCTGAAATTTCAACCAAAGGCCTTCTCTGACTTCAAGTTCCTTGTTATCTGCTGCCGACTAGTAAATCCCTCTTCGTGCCGAAGTCACCCCGTAAGGAAACAGATTTCCTTTAACATGCCTAGGGATTTCTCCACCCGGTTTCCACTTTCAGTCACCAGAATTGTGCCGGTAAAACCCTCTGAACTGCCCAGAGGGGATGTTTTGTGCTTGACCTAAATACGCTCCCACAATCCCCAGAAGTTTCGCCCAAGGAATAGGACACTATTTGGTCCTAAAAAGACATATTCACGGGAGGTCTGTCTGTAGACAGAGCCCAGGGTCAGGCCCCCACTGCTAATTTAACCAAGCTCATAAATTATTTTATGTTCACATATCATTTGTGAAAGTAATCATAGGATATGGTATGCATATTATTTGATCAAAGGCCAGTTTTGTCTCCAGTGTAAATATGTAATTAGGTTTCTTTAAACACTCAATTAAGAAAAAAAGAAGCCTGTTTTGATCTCTTAGATAAATACGTAATTAGCAGCTTTTTCTTTAAGACATATATTATGGCCCTGACAGACCAAAATGACTGCAGCAGAGAAGATCATCCAATTTATTATGCATTTATTTAAATTGGAAATCTGTTATCCAGGAGAAAATTAGTTTTTAAAACAGACAAAACATGTACTGAGCAAATTTCAAATTTCTTAATATTTTCTTATAATTTTATAATGCTCCAATCACTGGATGATGTAAATTGCTTTCAATATTTTTTTTAAAACTGAGTTGGGCTTTTGGCTCAGCGGGGTGGGGGTTGGGGGGTGTCACTTGGCCTTTGTTTTGCTCCTTTGCCGAACTCTCCAGCGTGCCTAACACTGAAGGGCTATGAAAAGAGGTTATCCTGCTTAGGCACCATAGGCTCGGTGTGGTTAGGGAATGTGTCTGTTATATCGTTATACTGTCCTCTCCCAAGTGCTTAGTACAGCACTCTGAACACCGTAAGTGCTCAATAAAGATGACTGATGGATCGACTGATTGACAGGCACTGAAATTGGCAGTTCTGACCAAGTCCCATTCCATATTTACATTGCGAAAGCTCACGTGTCTAGACCAGGGATTCTTCCCGGTTTTAGCAACGAGCAGGATACATCATTCATTCATTCATTCAATCATATTTATTGAGCGCTTACTGTGTGCAGCACACTGTACTCAGCTCTTAAGCCAATCTCCCTTTCGACTGTATTTGTTGAGCGCTTACTGTGTGCAGAGCACTGTCCTAAGCCCTTGGAAAGTACAATTTGGCAACGGATAGAGCCAATCCCTAACCCAGCAATGGGCTCACAGCCTAGAAGGGGGAGACAGACAACAAAACAAGTAGACAGGCATAGCATCCCTTTCTTCCCCACTCCATCCTCTGCCGCCCCTTTCCCCGCCCAGACCCCAACATCCATGTCTAACAATACCAGGTCAAGTCCTTGTTTGTCAAATTTAGAGGATTTCCAGGGCTGCAATTAGTTGCAGATGCAAAAAAAAAAAAGCCACTTGCACCTTATTCTGAGGGCTCAAGTCAGTTAATTGTGTCTGCAATTAGCCACTCTGGATGCAATCAATTACAAGTGCAATTTCTGTGGGTGAACTAATTTTATGAGTAAAAGGAGCCCCACCAAAATTAAGACCTGATGAAAATGAAACTAACTCTCGGCTATTTACCTTTCCCTATCTCGCATCCTCTCCTGTATGAGAAAATGATTGCTAGTTTTGAAGCCCAGTTCAAAAAGCCATGTTGGAAAAGTTACCTCTGACTTTCTTTTATTTGGGGTAGCAGGCTGGGATGGTAAATTGATATCTATTCATTGCTGAA